>NC_073627.1:19685000-20935000 GCF_029407905.1 Bubalus kerabau | reverse complement strand
TTGGGGGATTCGTCCTGACAAGGGATGTCCTGGGGGACAGTCGTTGGAATCGAACAGTGCCCGTCGCGATCACTTGGCAGCTCCGTTTCTCAGTGCGAGATGCGCTCCCGCGGAATTTGCTCCAATCGGGGTGCACGGACTGAAGGGTCTGCGAAGGGCGCCCGGCCCCGGGGCACAGCGCTCTGCGGAGGCCGCTCGGGTGCCCCTCGTGCCCTCACGGCGGTGCGGGGCCGTGGCGGTCCCGGCCACCCTCGCGGCAACGGAGCCCTGAAGCTCGGGAGATCAGGGACGGTGACGGGAAGAGCAGGGCAGGCGTTCTCCGGCAGCGCCTCGTCCCCCAGCCTCGCCAACAACCCCGCGTGGCATCAGCCTTAGGAATGCTTTTTCGGTGGAGGGTGGGGAAAGCGCGAGGGGTGGATCTCTCAGGTGAAAACGGGACCTCGGCCTAGCTCGGATATGCGGTTTTCTCTCGTGGGTAAATAAAGTTGAGCGTCCCATCCTGTTTCAGAGAAGCCTTTACATTTTCTCTCTGTGAGCTATTAATAACCTCCCTGTCGGTGGTCTTCGACCCTCTTCCCTATTCCTGCCGGCTTTGCGGTTGGGCTTTGCTTAAGGTGATGATGATTGCATTGTTTAAAGGTTCCGTTTTTATATCGTCATATTTATCAATTTAAAAAAGATATCTTTCACATTTTGAGTCGAAAGGACTTATGAAGTCATTTCCTAAATCTTCCTCTAGGTCTTCTTCTTCTTCTTCTTCTTCTCCCTCAACATCGACGTCGTCCAGCCGGGGGATACTTTCCCGGGGTTGGCTGGTCGTGTTCAGTCGCGCCCGACTCTTGGCGACCCCGCGGACTGTAGGCCCGCCAAGCTCCTCTGTCCATGGAGTTTTCCAGGCAAGAATCCTGGAGCGGGTTGCCATTTCCTGTTCCTCCTCCAGGGCATCTTCCCCACGCGCACGAATGGAACCCGCGCCTCTTGCGTCTCCGCGTCGGCAGGCAGATTCTTGACCACCGCCCCACCTTCCTCTGGAGCACAGTGTGAATGAGCGAGTTTTCCCCTCATACCACCTGTTTGAGATGCCACCTGTAAGCCTCAACGGCGTCCCATGTGCATTTTGGAGTCATAGGCCTGGACTTGCCTTTAAAATGTAGCAGAGCTCACAGCCCTAACCACCTTTGATACTCCGAGGCCACGGGTTGACCGATCCCGTCCATGCAGACGGTGGGTGGTACACCCAATCAGACAGAGCCCGACACTGAGAGGTGACCCTTCAAGGCCAAGTAGGAATCCCTTACAGGAATGACCCTTCTCCGGAGAACGGATGCCGGTTCCGGAAGTGACGGGCACTATGGAGTGGACCGACCCTCTGCCCGACCAGGAGGCCGAGTGAGAAGGCGCCTGCCTTTACCCCTGGGACATGGGTTTGCCTGAGAGTACACAGATGTGAGTGTCGGAGCTGGGGTCCGGGCTGGCCGCCTTCACCACCGGTTCTGACAACCGGTCATTAACCACCCGAGACTCGACCCACCAGGGCCTGTGCTGGGTCCCAGGGCCAGACACCGCTCCTGTTCCCCGGCCCCGGACGTGTCCCGCCCAGGAGCCGAATGGCCGGGACCCCACCCCCGCCGGTGTGATGAGGAAGGGACCCTGTGTGTGCTCAGTCGCTCAGTCCCGTGCGACTCTTTGCGACCCCATGGACGGTAGCCTGCCAGGCTCGTCTGTCCATGGAATTTTCCAGGCGAGTAACTGCAGCGCGTTGCCGTTTCGTTTCCTACTCCAGGGGATCTTCCCGACCCAGGGATCGAACCCGCGTCTCCTGCGTCTCCCGCACTGGCAGGCCGGAGTCTTTGCCACTGCGCCACCTGGGAAGCTCTTGAGGGAACTGTTGAGAGGTGGACGACTGGGTGCGGCTCCCACCTGGTGTGACCTCCTCAGGGCTCCAGGCCTCTCCCGTGTGGCTCGGGGTCCCTACCCGGACACACCCAATAAGTGAGAAGGTGCGAAGAACAGACAGGAAGCCAGCCGAGTCAGGAAGGCCTTCCAGACCCGGGAGACGGCCTACGGGACAGGTTAGAGTTTCACTGGGGGCGCTGGCGGTGTGCGGGCCGGTCATGTTGACATGAGGGGGCGAACCTGGAGGCAAGAGCCTCTGGGAGGCTCTTGGCAAGAGCGTGGGCGAGAACGCAGAGGTGCAAAGCAAGGGGGAACGCTGGGGGAAGGAGGGCCGTGGCCTGCACCCCGCTGACCCGCCGAGACGCCGCGAGGGTGTGATCTGGGCCTCACAGCTCCTCCGGGGAACGCTTGCTTCTAGTGGGCTCTTTCTTACAGTCATCATCCCCCAACCCCACGTCTCTCCCCTCACAGACTCCTTCCGTATCCCAGACTGGGCCGGCTGGCTTCAGCTTCTCCGGGGCGGGGGGGGGGGGGGGGGGGGGGGGGGGCGACCAGCACGGCCCTGCTGTGCCCCACCTTTACCCAGGCCGGAGCCCTCCTAGCTCAGATCAAGGCGCTTCTCTGACCCCTCTGTACGGTGCCCATCAAGGCGGCTCTCCACCCGAGTTTCACGGAAGAGAAAGCAGCTGGCGGTGTGTGATGGAGAGTCTGACTCTGCCTTGAGGTTATGGCCGAGAGCTGCTAAGCCTCGCCCTTCCCTCGTCCCCTCTCACCCTGGACCCCGGCAAGCTGATGAGAAAAGTCTCCCGCCGGCCGCCCCTCTGCTCAGCACTGTCCACTTTAAAAAAAAAAAAAAAATCCACGACCTAGAAGTTGAGACTTGCGTTTTCTTCAGCGGGAATATTTAGGACTTCCAGCCCCGGGGTCAGCGTCTGAAGCGACCCTGAGAGAACCGCCAGGAGGAGGTGGGCGGTGGGGGAAGGAGCCAGGTGACACACAAGTTTTGCCACAAAGGGCAGGCGGTCTGAACGTCAAAAGGTGTTTCCTATTCTGTATATGAAAGAAAACCAGGCATCCCAAGTTAAGGAATTTAGCGCGTTTCCATACATGGGGAGATGCTCGAGCCTGGGCTCACGGAAATCATGCCTTTGATGCGCATCTCAGCGCTCCGGGGCCACCATCCTGTGCTTTTCACATCCCGGGCTTCCTCGGGGCTCACCTAGAGGGAGTGGCCGCAGCGGGATGGCCGCTAGACGGCAGGTAGTCTTTCAGTCCCGAGCAGGGCTCACCGGCTCGCCCTCCCGTGATGGCCGCGATTGCTGATGACTGCGACGTCCTTGTTTACTGATGCGGAGGGAAATGTTCCATTTCTCACCACCCTCAGCACACCGACCTGGCCTCCTTTCCTGGCTCTTAGTCTACCGTGGAGGGCCACCCCGCTCTCCCTGGGAAGCCTCATCATGTGACTTGTCGATCTTTTCGGACCCCCTAGGTGCCTGTGTGTTGTGTCCTGGTGGTGGTGGTGGTGGTGGTGGTGGGCGGCGGGGGGGAATCTGGCGGGGGTCCTCAGTCTCCGTACGCAGGACAAATTTGGGGTAGGGGGATGGGGAGATGCGACCCGGAATTCTATGGGGCTTGCGCTCAACATTTTCCAGGACGGGGCCACAGGCCTCCCCACCAGACTGGGTGGACTCCTGTCCGTGACACAACCCTCGAATTCGGTGTTTCCTCACGCGTCCACTGTCCACCGAGTGCCCGCGGCGGGTTATACCCCAAACCGGTCTGGCGCCGTCCTACGCCGATTCGACCGGCACCCGCGGGAGCGCATCGAACCTTTTCCCTGTCAAGGAAAAGTCAGTGTGTCAGAACACGTGGGCCTCTGAGCAGTGCTTCCGGAGGCACGCCGGGCAGCCGAAACGAAGCCCTCTACCTCAGCCCGGGACTCGAACCCGGCCACACCCAGGTTGGGACTCCAATCCACGTGGCTGGGCCTCCGACAGAGCCAAAACCCACGGTACCTCGTTTCAAGAGCTGATGAAGCTCAGGTTCTCCATGTCCTATCGAAGAGAGAATTCAGTGAGAGACACAATGATAGGTAAGAAGTGGATTGATTCAGAGAGAAACACATTCCGTAGGCAGAGTGTGGGCCATCACAGAGGGCGAGTGTGGCGGCCTCCAGACGTGGCACGTGAGCTTTCATGGGCCGGGTAATTTCACAGGCTAATGAGTTGATCAGCTGATAGGCTAATCAACCCGGAATATTCATTGGACGGGCTGATGCTGAAGCTGAAGCTCCAGTGCTTTGGCCCCCTGAGGCGAAGAGCTGACCCACTGGAAAAGCCCCTCCTGCTGGGAAAGACGGAAGGCAGAAGGAGAAGGGCACCACGGAGGATGAGATGGTTGGGTGGCGTCACCGACTCAAAGGACGTGAGCTTGAGCCAGCTCCGGGAGATGGTGAAGGACAGGGAAGCCTGGCGAGCTGCAGTCCGTGGGGTCACGACGGAGCGACTGGGCACCGACAGAGAGTGGGAGGATCATTCCAACTATTTGGGGGAAGGGGTGGAGGTTTCCAGGAATTGGGCCACTGCCCACTTTTTGGTCTTTCGACAGTGCCTTGGAACTGTCACGGCGCCTCTGGGTAGGTCCTTTAGCTTGCTGATTGAGAATCAAGGTCTGCTTGAAGCTGACTTCTCTGCCAGCTTAGACCCCCACGGACTGTAGCCCGCCAGGCTCCTCTGTCCGTGGGATTCTCGAGGCAAGAGTACTGGAGTGGGCAGCCATTCCCTTCTCCAGGGGATCATCCCGACCCAGGGGTCGAACCCGGTCTCCTGCATTGCAGGCAGATTCTTCCTACCATCTGAGCCACCAGGGAAGCCCATCTTAGACCCATGTGATTCTAATGAATGTCTGTTGTGTCCTCGGGCTATGCCACACTTTCAGAAGTTGTGCCCTGCCCCCTTCCCTCCTGTTTCGGAAACACCTGTGGAGCTTGGAAGTACAGCGAGCCTCGGGCCCCTCCTGAGACAGTCCGGTCCAATTGATCTCGGGAGACCTAGGCCCGCAGTGGCTTGGAGCGGCGCTTGGGTTCCCAGCCGGAGGTTGGGGCTGGGGCGCGGCGGTGAAAGCCCCGGGTCCTAGCCGCTAGACCCGTGGTCAGTGACAAGGACCCTGGCCCTTCGGCTCTGCACAAAGGAATTCCCAGGGAGACGGAAAGTAGCGGAACAAGTGGGGCATTTATTGAGAGGAAAAGAGTACGCTATGTGCGGATAGGCACACGGGCAGACGCAGAGGGAGAGTCCCCGAGTCGCACCCTTGTAGGGGCTTGAATTACTTTTTGAGTTTATTTTTTAAATCTTTCGGCCACAAGGCTTGTGGGAATCATAGCTCCCCCAACCAGGGATCGAACCTTCCCCCTCTGCGTTGGAAGGCAAAGTCTTAACCACCGGACCACCGGGGAAGTCCCTTGAGTTGCTTTTAGGAGGCATTTCTCTAGGTTTCCTTTGGCCGATCATTTGGATTCATTTGGTTCACAGGCCATATTTGGTATATCTCAGGGTCCTTCCATAGGTGTGCATGCATCTCTTAGCCATACTGGATTCTACCCAAGAGGCCTGTGGGTAGCCTAGCGTTAGTTAGCATCACTCCCCTTTGACCTCCAAGGAGCCTCTCTGTGCCTGTGTGGTCAGGGAGGTCTCCTGACTTCCAGAAAGAGAAAGGTGTGGTCTGGGCGCTCGCCCAGCCCGCTCGCCCTCAGTGCCCTGCCCTTCTCCTCTTGGAGCTTTTGGTCAATAGAGAATGCATCTCCAACTGCTTTACCCTGGGGTGGGGGTGGGGAGCGGCAGGTACCTCCCGCCTCACCATGGCCCTACGGTGGTGGTGCCTGGTGCCCGGGACCCAAGCACGATCTCAACGAGAGCCCTGGACACCACCCCACCACCCCCCCACACCCCCGCCCACAGTAGGTCTGGAAGGGAAAATTTTCCTTCCCTGTGAGGAAAGACCTTTGCAGGGAGGACGACATTGGCCTGTAATTTGTTTGGTCGGGCCCAGCCAGTCTTAGGGCTACCTGAAGAAACCTGAGTTCAATCGCCTACGCCTACGTCGGAGGGCGTGTCCAAGCTATTCTCTTGCGCGGCCACCGCGGGTGGTATTTCTACCGGAGAATGGTCACCGTCCAACTAACCGTCGGTTGGGGTCAATGTGAGGGGCGGAGGGCGCGTGAGTGAACCAGGCATATCTAGGAAACGGTCCAGGGTAGAACCAATTCTGACTCTGCGTTGGACTTTAACCTTGGGTTTTTGTTGCTTTTGTTATTATCATCGTACACAATGGCCTGCCCCCAGAGAACCGTGCCCCTCTGCCCGACTGTCAAAAGTGTCTTTGGTCGGCTCACAGGAGGGCTGATCTGACCCTACCCACCTGTGTGCACGACTCTACCAAAGAAGAGATCCACATATCCCACCCCCCGCCCCAACGCGGGCCATCCCAGGAGATGCTTTTGCAAGACTGATGGCCCCTTTTAGTTTATTCCTCTCCGCCTCTCCCTCTCTCCTCAGCCTTTTTCGTACTTTGCTTCCTCATCGCTTCCCTCTCTCTGGTTCCATGAGAGAACCTGGCCTCTAGACCCCAATAAGACGGTTATTGTGAGGCATTAGTCTGCCGTCCTCTCTGGGACCAACTGGAGTCGGTACCAGAAACAAACGGCAGCAAATATATGGGAGATCTGGCAGATAACCGAGTTTCAGGAGATATGGAGGCGCTTGGGAGACAGAAGAGATGGGTGCGAGGCACGAGAGAGGAGGATGGAGCCTGATGAGACTCACCCTGATCGCTTCAGACCTGAGTGTCAGGGCTTCCAAAATCTCTGTTGCCTGTGAGTTTAGGACAGCGCCTTCTGTACAAAGCACACAGGAGAAGACCAAAAGTTCAGACAGGAACAACTCACTCCTATGGCACCATAGAAAAGACCGTTCCAGAAACCAGTCTGCAGATTAAAAAAAAAAAAACAACAAGGGGCGGATGGGGGGGGGGTGGTGGTGGTGGTGGGGGGAGCTTCCTAAATGAAACCTAAAGGTTAAAGAATCAAACGATTGACTCTTTAGAAAAGACCTCACGCTGGGAAAGATCGAAGGCAGAAGGAGAAAGGGAGGCTAGAAGATGAGATAGATGGTTGGATGGCATCAGCCATACGAGTTTGAGCAAGCTCTGGGAGTTAGTGATGAACAGGGAAGTGTCGCGGTCCGGGCGCAGGTTGGAAAAGAATTTCCAGACATGAGACAAAATGAGAGGGAAATAACATTTATTAGAATGGGAGAACAGTGGGCCGGCTCAAGAGAGAACCGACGTTGAGCAGGAGTCCACAGTCCACTTTTATACCCAAGGTACACTGCCGGGAGCCGGCATATTGCATATTGAGTGCATATTGCATATTGAGTGCAGCACTTTCCACAGCATCATCTTTCAGGATCTGGAATAGCTCAAATGGAATTCTATCACTGCCGGGAGCCAGCGTGAGGAACTCCGCCCATGACAAAGGTCATGAGGAAGGAGGCTCGGCATACGCAAAGGCGGGATCGAGCCTCAGGAGTCCCCCTGGAAATTCTCGAGCATCTACCCCCCAAACCAGAGACTGCCTACTTTCTGCTTTGTGCTTTCACCTACACCTCTGACTTTATGGGGGCTGTCCCCCACTACCTCTCTCTGAAAAAAAGAGCTAGCTTACAGCTCCAGTTAATAATTCCTGGGTGTGACAGTGTTTCAACCTACAAACTCCTTTGGAAATCCTCTAGCCTGCCTGAATAGGTTTTTCCGGCCACATGTGATTGTTCAGAGCCTCCCAACTGTGAGAGGCAGGAGATGTTCTAAACTGCCTAAACACAGATTCCTTTGAGTAGTTAAAAGATTGATTAGAAATTGTATTGGTGAAGGGTTTTTCACTTGTTGGACCAATGTTTGCTGCTAAGTCTCCATACTCCTTACCTACTGTGTCCTTGGCAGTGTATTGATTGATATAATGGGTGTATAGAAATGTAAGTAGTAACCTCAATGTTTGTAACCTTGGACCCTTGAGTTAATTCTTTTCTTGATTGAGCCCACCTCACCTTTGCCCTATAGGAATGCAGCTTTGTCCAGTGCTTTTTTGGAGGCTGGTGCCTGACTTTGGAATAATCACCTTTAGAGAAAAATAAGTTTCTTAAAATGTTAACAGGCCTCCTGGCCAGAAGATGATGTCAATCACCTGAACTTTTGCATATGATAAGTTTGAAAGCCTGGCTTCGATTAGAACCAGGAACTGCTGTCCTTGCATGACTCCACCCCTTCCCCCATTATCCTCTATGCGTAACTTAAGGTATAAAAATTACTTTGGAAAACAAAGTGCGGGCCTTGTTCACTGAAACTTGGTCTCCTCATGTCACGCTCTCTCTCAAATTCTGGCTGAGTCTCCATCCGGAGCGCGGAACCCGCCATGCTTGCTAATTATGCCTGGGCTTCTAAGATCCGACCCGGGAGGCCTCAGTGTCTCCTCTCCTTCGGGAGAACGGAAGGACGCCTGCGGCCTACGTAAGTGGTGCAAACTTCTTGTCTTGAAGTTTTATTGGTCTCCCGCATAAACCAAGCTACTCAGCCTCTTTTCTCCACTGAATTTTCCTACTGAGCTATCCTCATTCTATTATTCTTTATATCCTTAATTAACGTTTAATTAAGCAGTTGCTTCCTGACCCTCGCCTACGCCGTCTCTCCTTCGAATACCCTGGATCAGCTGGGGCTGGACCCCGGCAGTACAGAGAGTGGGATAGGGGTCTTGCGGGTCATTTGCTGATTGGATGAAGCACATACACTGGGTTGGAGGCAACAGTAAGGCAAATATCTTCTCCCTATGCGGTAGGAGGGGAGACAGGTTATACTGCTCACGAGGACCTGAAATCCATTCACGGTTACAACATGGGGGAAGGAAAGGCCGATAATGGTCTGGTTTTTCTGTTCCTGCATTCCAAGAAGACTCTCGTAGGTTTTATCTGCTCTTTCGCCCTTGGGTCACCACAGGAAATAGACAGGGAAAAGCCAAGCACAACTAAGCAATTGAATCAAACTGAAAGAATCAAAATCAGCCTAAAAGAAAACAAAACAAAGACAGGGGAAAAGCCACACAAACCCCACAGCCCAAGTGAAAAACACAAAAGAGAAGAGAAATCTTCCGAGGAGAAAGGCCAGAAAAGAAACAAGCCTACCATTTGGGGGTGCCGGTTTTGTCCTCAGAGAGAGTGCGCCATTCCTGGGAAGTGCTGCAACACAGAGCAGGCTCCGATGCCAACTGCTTGCTCCAAAAACTCACTTAACAGTATTGTTCCCAGATAGAGGAGGTATCAGATGTTAAGCCGGTAAAGAACAGATACTACACTCGATCTCAGCCAAAAGGCGGAGAAGCAATGGTGCTCTTTCGGGTGGCAGCCACCATCCTCCCCTCCTCTCCATTCAGCTCACCGTGAGCAACCTACCCGTCAGTCGTCAGTCAACATTCCTGGCTCTCTAGCCCATGTCCGCTCCAGACCAGTGAAACAACTTGTTCTCCACATTCTGGTCAATTCTCACATCTCTTCTGGCTCCCTGGCCCCCATCCTTCCCGGGACAATGACTCACTATGTGCATGACCCACCCTCCTCCACCCTGAGGGCGCGGCCAGCATCCTCAGGCTCTGCCCATGCACCATAGGTGCCAGCTCCGGTCCGAAGGCAGGGGGACTGTGCTTGGGGCGCGGGAGCTGCAGGACAAGAACGGTCCGGGTGCTCCCGAAGCCCGAAGTGAGCCCGGGGTCGTGGCTGTGCATCCGGGGGAGCCGCGTGAGCCCCAGGCCGCCAGACACCAGACTCCTCCCCACGGTCCTGGCCAGGCTCCTTAACTGAGACCCTGGGACGGTAGCTCAGCTGGTAAAGAATCTGCCTCCAATTCAGGCGACCCCAATTCGATTCCTGGGTCGGGAAGATCCCCGGGAGAAGGGATAGGCTACCCGCTCCAGTACTGTTGGGCTTCCCTGGTGGTGAAATCTGCCTGCAGGGGATCTGTGGGAGACCTGGAGCCCATTCCTGGGTAGGGAAGATCCCCTGCAGAAGGGAACGGCTACCCACCCCAGTATTCTTGCCTGGAGAATTCCACGGACGGAGGAGCCTGGTAGACTACAGTCCATGGGATGGCAAAGAGTCGGACACGACTGAGCGACTTTCACATCACCAGGCGGGCGCTCTTGTCTTTTCTCCATTCTCCGCAAAGCCCCTAGAGAGCTGCAGGGTCTGTGAGACTAGCACAGTGGGCCCTCCCCTTGACCGACTCTCTAGTTCTGTCAGACCTGAGGGGAAAGACCCCCCACCCCCCGCCCCGGGGACTGCCTCGCAGGACAGCCACCTGGCAGTCACTGCCCTGCATTCTTTGCTGTGATCACACCCACTTGGATACTGGACACCCTAGAGAGGATTGACGCTGTTATCATCCTCGTTTCACTGTCGTGATCAACGAGACCAGAGAGGCTAAGAAACTTGCCCTGGGTCACACGGCTAGCAGGCAGCTGACCTGCGGGGTTGACCACTGTGTCCCAAGACCCCGCCCGGTCCTGGAGCACAGGCCCCGCTCACTGATGGTGCCTCCGAGGGGGAAGCCACCAGAAGAGGAAGGCGACTTTGGAGGGGCGCAGGGTTGCTGGCGACACACGCGCCGGTTTGCTGGCACCAGGCCCACAGCACCAGCGTTTCTATAAGGGTGGGTGGCACCTGGGGTCACGGCCTCACCTGACCCTGCCTCGGCTCATGGCTCCGTGACTCCCTGCCGTCCTGGGTTTTCCCTCTCTCCTGTGGGAGGGAAAGGGGGGCGGTGGGGGGGGGGGGCGGGGAGTGATCTGTTTCACACCTTCTCAGGGAACCCTAATAACCTGCCAGCCAGATTAGCTCGGAGGCCCCCTCTGGACGTGCCTGGCAGGAGTCAGCCCTCAACTAGCAAACACTAGGGAGAAACAGTGACTTTGCCAGACACTTCTCTGAGCCGTCATCTCCTGGTGGGAATCTCGGTTCTAAGAAAACCTAACGTGGGCCCGTTTTCAGCCATCCCCCTCCCTTCTGCCACCAGAGGCGCCCCTCTGTGCCCCAAGATGGTTTTGAGTTTGTGAGTATCTAGCACCAGAGAGACATATCATATACAAATACACACACACACACACACACACACGTAAATATGGACATGCTTTTTTAACTCCGCTTAACCACAACCCCACTTGCTCCAGGCCTTCCTTATCCCTCTCCGCCCTCCACCCCAACCCTCGTCTCACACCCCGCTTAGCCAAAACTGTTCTTATTGTTCAGTGCCAAGTCGTGTCAACTCTTCCTTGACCCCATGGACTGCAGCACACCAGTCCCTGTCTCTGTCCCTCACCATCTCCCAGAGATTTTCCAAGGTCATGTCCAGTGAATCGGTGATGCCACCCAACCCTCTCATCCTCTGTCACCCTCTACTCCTTCTGCCTTCAATCTCTCCCAGCATCAGGATCTTTTCCAAGGAGTCAGCTCTTCGCATCGGGTGGCCATAGTATCAGAGCTTCAGCTTCAGCACCAGTCCTTCCAAGGAGAATTCAGGGTTGACTTCCTTTAAGGTGGACTGGTTTGATCTCCTTGCAGTCCAAGGGACGCTCAGGAGTCTTCTCCTGCACCACAGTTCCAGAGCATCAGTTCTTCGGCCTCTGCCTTCCTTATGGTCCAGCTCTCACACCCGTACATGACTACTGGAAAGACCACAGCCTTGATTATACGGACGTCTGTTGACCAAGTGATGTCTTTGCTTTTTAACACACTGTCTAGGTTTGTCATAGCTTTCCTGCTAAGAAGCAATCGTCTTCTGATTTCCTGGCTGCAGTCACCATCCTCAGTGATTTTAGAGCCCAAGAAGAGGAAATCTGTCACTGCTTCCCCATTTTCCCTTTCTATTTGCCAGGAAGTGATGGGACCAGATGTCATGATCTTAGTGTTGTTTTCTTTCGTTCTTTCTTTTTTAACACTGAGGTGTTTTTCTTCCAAATTATTTATGGATTTATTTTTGGCTGCACTGGGTCCTTGTTGACACATGCAGGCTTTCTCTAGTTGCGAGCGCGGGCTACCCTCTACTTGTGGCTTATGGGCTCTAGAGTGCGGGCTCAGTAGTTGTGCCACAGGGGCTTAGTTGCCCCATGGCCTGTGGCATCTTCCTGGATCAGGGATTGAACACATGTCCCCTGCATTGGCAAGCAGATTCTTAACCTCTGGGCCACCAAGGAAGTCCAATGTTGAGTTTTAAGCCGGCTCTTTCCCTCTCCTCTTTCACCCGCAGCAAGAGGCTCTTTAGTTTCTCGTCCCTTTCTGCCATTAGAGTGGTATCATCCGCAGATCTGAGGTTGTTGATATTTCTCCCGGCGATCTTGGCTCCAGCTTGTGGCTCATCCAGCCCGGCATTTCGCATGATGTGCCCCGCGTAAAAGTTAAATAGACAGGGTGACAAGAAACAGCCTGGTCGGACTCCTTTCTCAAGTTTGAACCAGTCACTTGTTTCGTGGAAGGTTATAACTGTTGCTTCTTGACCCGCATACAGGTTTCTCAGGAGACAGGTAAGATGGTCTGGTATTCCCATCTCTTTGAGAGTTTTCCAGTTTGTTATGACCCACACAGTCAAAGGCTTGAGCCGACTCAATGAAACAGAGGTAGAGGTATTTCTGGGTTTCCCTTGCTTTCTCTAGGATCCAGCGAATGTTGGCGATTTGATCTCTGGTTCCTCTGCATTTTCTAAACTCAGCTTAAACATCTGGAAGTTCTCAGTTCACGGACTCCTGAAGCCTAGCTTGGAGGATTTTTGAGCATAACCTTACGAGCACGAGAGATGAGTGCAATTGTCCCCTGGTGCCTGGGCAGATTCCCACAGCAGCTGCTCTTCCCACCACACTATCCGGTGCACTTAGATCAGCGCCCAGCACCTAGATCTTGGTCGCATGCCAGAGTCAATGGGAAAGGACAAAAGAAGACAATATGGGGAAGTCGTTCTGGTTTACACGTGATTTGAACTTTGTGCTGACCCGGCCTTGTGTATCCAAAAGACACAGTGGCTCTTACTTTAGGCCCTCTTCTCTTCTAAGTAATAATAACTCCAAGTAATAATACAACTTCTTCAGTGGCACTGGCCTCGGTCAGTCAGTCACCTGTATAAATGAAATCCCAATACAACCAACACACAGACTGAGCTTAAAGCCCATCATTTTAACCTAGACTCCAAGTGGATCTCGGTGCCTTTAAGCGGGAACTGCCTGAAGTCAGAAAGCATGAATACAGGAATAATCTTAAGAGATATCAAGAGAAGGCAGGTGGGTAGAGACAGAAGATCTCATTCCTGAGTCTGAAGGCAGGGTAGAAGGACCTGCACTTAACGAGGTTATGAAACAGAGACCCTCTTAAAGAAGTGGATACAGCAAGCGAGGTTTAAGCCACAGTTTTGGCGCTTTACCCTCATTGAACTTACTCACTTACGCTGCTCTCACAGATTGTCAGGATCGCTTGCAAAGCATGTAGACAAACCTGAAACACTTCCTGCGATAGCCAAATCCTTTACAAGAAAGGACCGGTTTCTACCTTTGGGTACATCAATAAGGGTCCCCGAGGGGGTGCACCGTTCCTGGAGGTACTGCAATACCAGGTCGATGCGTGGAGTGGACGGAGCAAGCTCCTATTCCAACTCCCTGCTCCAAAAATCCATTTAATATATTGTCCTCGGATAGAGGACGTATCAGATATTAAACTGATAAGAACAGATACTACACTTGATCTTAGCCAAAAGGCCGAGAAGCGATACCGGGTCACCGCCCGTCGCTGTCACCGTCCTGCTGTCGTGCATGTTGCACTCAGAGTGACCCGGGTCCCCGCTCACTCCAGGTCTCCCTTCCTTTGCCTCGTTGACAGTGCTCTGGCGGCACTACACCAGACTCTCGAGCAGAAGTTGTGTTCTCCACACTGTAAAAGAGAAACCCCGCATCTGCCCTGGCTTTGTGGTTCTCGGGCGGAAGAGCCGTCTCAAATCTGCATGCCCCGCCCTCTGTCGCCGAGACGGCGCGGCTCCGGCGGGACCGCAGCGCCCTGGGGACGGCCTCGGGGCGGCGGCAGGGAAGCTCCTCCTTGGTGCTAGTGGAGAGGAGAGACCCGACCGGAGGGGGTGCGGGGTGGCCGGCGAGAGGGACCCGTGCGACGAGCTGTTGGCCGAGAGTTTTCCTGAAGACAAGGTCGCAAGACTCACTCGCCAGAAACGCCCGGACTGCAGTGTGGTACACAGGCCTCCGCCTGCGGAGAGAGGGGCTCCGTAGGGTCGGGTGTGTGGAGGGGGCTTCCCGGCCAGGCGGAAGGCGGATGGCCCACAGAGGGGAAGGGAGGGGGCGGGTGGATGCGGAGGGCGGGGCCGGGCCGCGGGAGGGGTTCACTCCAACTCCAGCGCCCTTGGCTTTCGGTGCTTCTACGAACCAAACCGATCCCGGGCCTCCTACCGAAAGCTCCCTCCGCCTAGGACCTCCTTTCCCTGCTCCTCGTCCTCAGCTGTGGGGCTCGCTGGTGGCTCAGGTTGTCAAGAATCCGCCTGCAAGACAGGAAACCTGGGTTCAGACTCCTGGGTCGGAAGATCCCCTGGAGGAGGAAATTGCAACCCATTCCGGTATTTTTGCCTAGGAAATCCAGTGGACAGGGGATCCTGGCGGGTCACAGGATCCCGAAGAGTCGGATGCTACTTAGAGACTGAAAACAAAAAGAAACATTCTGTTGATCTGAGTTGTCACAGCCACGAGCCACATGCAGCCAGGGAACGCTGGGCAGGTGGTTCCTCCGAATTCAGAGGTACCACTGAATCCAGAGGTACCAAGAATTCAAAGGTTTCCACTTTCAAGTGGGAAACACACATGGGATTTCAAAGACTTAGTATTAAAAATCATAACATATCTCTGTAATGCTGATATTAACTACATATTGAAATATTTTGTGGTATCTGGTTTGTAGGCGGGGAGGGGAGGGTGTGTGCCCGAGGGTTTGCAAGAACCCTGAGGAGGGATGGGATGGAAACTTCCCTGCCTCGTCATTGAAAGCATGGAGCTCTAACCACGGACCACCAGAGAATGTCTGAGATATCTTGAGTTAAAGAGCATGTTAAACTTAATTTCACTCACTTCTCTTATTTTTTTATATGCCTAAGAATATTTGCATTTACCGGCAGGAGGGAATACCCTGGTGGTTCAGTGGTTATGCCTGAGCGCTTTCAGTGTGGGAGACTGCATTCCATCCTTGGTTGGAGAACTGGGATCCCAAAAGTCACACAGTGTGGCCAAATTAAAAAAAAAAACAACAACAAAAACAAACCAGTTATGTGTGTGCCTCACATATTTCTTGAAAGCACTGTTACAGATGGAAGTGCTGAGAGGCTAAGCATCTTGCCTAATGTGAAAGAAGTTAGGATTTGCATTCAAGCATCCTGCTAACCACTGGGGCCTCAGGAGTTTCAAACCAGGAGTCCTGCTATTTTAATTGTGAATGATAAGAATGCCTCTCTGATGAGGGTACTTGTGAAGCTACACGAGGAAATGCAGCACATTGGAATGTCTTAATGAGTATATCCTGGGGAAAGTCACTTCTTGCCTGTACAATAGAAATGATTCCATTTGAAGTCTTGCAAACTATCTACACCTACTCACCCTGAGCCTCCTGTTTCACATCCCACTCTCCCTGGTCTTGTATTTCTGCTGGCTGCCAAGTGGCTTTGACACCCATGATGCTCACGTGGCATAGATACACGTGTAGATATGGACGCGGACACACAGAATGTAGGTATAGTCACAAATATACAGTCATTAGTGCTGTATTGCCTTTCACCTTGATGGGAATCCTTTTCTTCGCTGGTCTATTCTCAGCACCTATGGTAGTGCTCTGAATATACTTGATTTGTGATGAATCAATTGATGTGTTGAGTGACAGGATGAGGGTCCAATGAGACAATGTATACCGTGCTTAGGCTGGGTCTGACAAAGTCTTCAAGTTTCTGAATCAGAAATTTTGAAAGGAGGCCCCAGCTCTGTGTTTATCAAGTCCTCCAGATGATTCTGACAAACTCCCAAATTTGAGCATGCAACCATTCGTGTGGGTCAGACAACATGGGTGACTTGACAGAAATCTATGAAATCAAGAAGCCGAATCAGGGACTTCTCGGTGGTCCAGTGGTTAAGTATCCGCCTCCCCGTGCAGGGGACACAGATTGATTCCCGGTCTAAAACTGAGATTCCCCCACACATCGAGGCAACTAAGGCAACATATTTGCTCTGAGGGCTCTGGAGCCCGTATGTCACAACTAAGACCCAAAACAGCCAGAGAGTAAATACACGTTTAAAAAGCTGAATCAAACATGTAAGGTCTCTGGGGATTGGCCCCTGTTGCGAAAGCTCTAAAGAGTCCCTCAGCTCGGATAACTGGCCGACAGCGAGTTCCCTGCACAGCGTGGGTCTGGCTCTCTCCCCTCAACTCACCTCTGTCTCTCTCTGGTGGGCTTGTTCCTCCCCGCTCGCAGTTGTTGGCGGTTGCTCCCATGGCCCTGTCACCCTCTTGGGGCTCTGACTGCTGTTCCTTCCTGATCACCCAGTGCCCCTCTTGATGCCAAGGTCTCCCCAGGTGCCACTGTCCTGTGAAGATGGATGCTGGAATCTGTCCCCGGGTGGATCTGTCTCCTAAGAGGCCACAACCTGCTTCAACTGCCTCTTCACAACCTTCTCCATCCTCCAGCCTCCTCCCGCCTCTGCCTTCCCGGCACCAGCTATTAGGCCCTCAGGAAAAGCATAAGAAATGTCACTGAAATCAAATTTCCTGCTCAGAAAATGTTCATTTACATCTCATCTCACCTCTCCAAAAAACACTCGAGAGGGGTGGTTTTTCCATTCCCAACCTCAAACCGTAGTGAACGTCTGGTCTGAAAAGGAGACTCCAGGGGAATTCCCTGGAAGTTCAGTGGTTAGGACTCCATGCTTTCACTGCCAAAGGTACCCGGTAGGGGATCTAACATCCCACAAGCTGGGTGGCATGGCCAGAAAAAGAAACAAACAAAAAACCTCAGAAGAAGGGGAAGGAACCTGTCCAACACCACACCACTTTGCTTCAGAATTAGGCAGTGAGAGACTCATCCACCAGGGGGCAGCATCTGCTCCTTTTCCGCCCTCCTGGGCTCTGGGACTTGGTTTTGGAGGAGTTGCCTCTGAATGGGCCCCTGGCTGGCGAAAAGGGTGTTTATGGGCCCCTTCCCCTCAGTTTTTCTTTCACATTCATTCTAAGTAGTAGGCTGTGTTTTCCCCATTTTATTCCTTCTTTTCTTGGCCTTGGCATCTTATTTCCCAAACCAGGGATGTAACCTGTGTCCTGTACAGTGGAAGAACAGAATTCTAAGCCTGGACCACGGGGGAACTCCCTCTCCAGTGTATTCTTGAGGAAGCAAAGAGGGAATTTGAAATTCATGTCTTTGTCATTCCCTGGCGGAAGCCGATCTTGGATCTCGTCTCCCCTCCCGTCCCTCCTCCTGCAGACTCCTCTCCTCCCTTCAGTTGTGCACTCAGCAGGTCCTTGGTTGGGATGCAGCGGAGACAAGGATGTCCTCAGCTGCTTCCTAGGTGAGCCTCACCCATCCTGTACCCTCCCCTACTCCAGAGCCTGGGTTGTCCTGGGGAAAGCGACCTGGAATCATCTAAGCCCCACATTACATACTGAGGAAACCAAGGCTCCAAGGGGGGAGGTGGCTTTTCCAAGCCAGTTCACTTGTCAGGACAAGACTCATGATGACTCTCAGCCCAGGGTTCAGCCCACCAGGCCTTGAGGGGGGCCTCTCTCTCCAGGGTCATCCCTTCATGGCCTCTGTTTTTCTCCTCTAAGAAATCCCTCTTCCCCAGTAAAGGTCTGAGGGTTCAGTAGTACCCAGACCTTGCCTGGAAGTACCGGGTTTTTAGGTATCCCTCCAAACCCCCAAGGTGTCAGGGACCGCAGACCAGGAAACTCCTGGCTAAGGCTGGGTGCTTGGTTCCCACACTCAAGGAAACCCTTGAGTATATTTAGTCAATCCACCATGTAGTCATGAATCATGGAGGATTTCCTGATTGCCTGCTGTGTGGCAGGCACAGTGCTGGGCACTGCGGAGCTGTGGCTGAGAAGAACCAGCTTCTGGACTCAGCACTTAGTCTGGTGGGGAGAGAGCTCTGAGGAAGACCCTCCACTCAGCAGCTAGAATCTGACCCAGGTCAGGGAGCCAATGGGAGGAAGTAGGTAGGTCCCAGCGAGTCTGTCCTTCTGTCTGGAATGCTACCTTGCCTCCTGGCCACTTAAACTTGCCTCTGATGTCACCATTGTAGAGGCCTTCCTGAGCACCCCCTCCTCCATGTAAAGTAGTTCTCCCCCCAGTCACTGTCCAGAACATTCCCCTGTTTTATTTTCCTCAATGGCTTGTGTCACTATCTGAAAGGACCCTCTTGAGTCACTGTCTGCCTCTCCCTACTTCTCAGTATAATGTTCACTCTATGAGGGCAGGTCCTGATCCATTTCACTGAGGCTTTCAACCTGGCAGGCACTCCATCCATGAATGCTCAAAGTAAGAATGTTTGAATGTTCTCTCTAGGAAATCCTCCAGTGCACTCTGTCCTGGGCTGTGATCTTGTGGACAAGGGCTGCAGAAATGAGGCTGCCAGTGCTTGCTTCAGCAGCACATATACTAAAATTGGAAGGATACAGAGAAGATTAGCATGGCCCCTGCGCAAGGATGACACGCAAATTCGTGAAGCGTTCCATATTTTTAGGACATGGAAGCAACCTAGATGCCCATCAGCAGATGAATGGATAAGAAAGCTGTGGTACATATACACAATGGAGTATTACTCAGCCATTAAAAAGAATACATTTGAATCAGTTCTAATGAGGTGGATGAAACTGGAACCTATTATACAGAGTGAAGTAAGCCAGAAAGAAAAGCACCAATACAGTATACTAACGCATATATATGGAATTTAGAAAGATGGTAACAATAACCTTGTGTACGAGACAGCAAAAGAGACACTGATGTATAGATCAGTCTTATGGACTCTGTGGGAGAGGGAGAGGGTGGGGAGATTTGGGAGAATGGCATTGAAACATGTATAATATCATGTATGAAACGAGTCGCCAGTCCAGGTTCGATGCACGATACTGGATGCTTGGGGCTGGTGCACTGGGACGACCCAGAGGGAGGGTATGGGGAGGGAGGAGGGAGGAGGGTTCAGGATGGGGAGCACGGGTATACCTGTGGTGGATTCATTTTGATGTTTGGCAAAACTAATACAATATTGTAAAGTTTAAAAATAAAATAAAATTAAAAAAAAAAAAAAAAAAAGAAATGAGGCTGCCAGGAAACAAAATGGTCATTAATGGAGGAAGGTTCCATGGGCTCCAGGCTGGATGTGGAGATGGGGACTGGAATTCCCATTTAAAGGATACTGGACTGGGCCAGTCCCCGGTGTTGCCCTGACAAACTGGGTCCCTTCCTTCACCCCCACTTTGTCCCACCTCGTCCTTGCCATTTGTTTATCAACGCCTTTCCTGGCAAAGGCAAAGGATGAAGGATGGGGGAGAGACTGCCAGTTTCAGGTCTCTTATCTTTAATCAAGTGACAGGTTCCCTCTTGGGTGAGAGGCCCAGGAGATGTAAGAGAGGAGCTGCTGCTGCTGCTGCGTCGCTTCAGTCCTGTCCAACTCTGCGCGACCCCACAGACAGCAGCCCACCAGGCTCCCTCGTCCCTGGGATTCTCCAGGCAAGAACACTGGAGTGGGTTACCATTTCCTTCTCCAACCCATGACAGTGAAAAGTGAAAGTGAAGTTGCTCATTCATGTCTGACTCTTAGCAACCCCATGGACTTCAGGCTACCAGGCTCCTCCGTCCATGGAATTTTCCAGGCAAGAGTACTGGAGTGGGGGTGCCATCGCCTTCTCCGAAGAGAGGAGCTGCTGCTAAGTCACTTCAGTCATGTCCGACTCTGTGCGACCCCATAGACGGCAGCCCACCAGGCTCCCCCGTCCCTGGGATTCTCCACGCAAGAACACTGGAGTGGGTTGCCGTTTCCTTCTCCAATGCATGAAAGTGAAAAGTGAAAGTGAAGTCGCTCAGTCGTGTCCAACTCTTCGCAACCCCATGGATTGGAGCCCTCCAGGCTCCTCCGCCCATGGGATTTTCCAGGCAAGAGTACTGGAGTGGGGTGCCATTGCCTTCTCCAGAAGACAGGAGCTAGGAAGTTTCAAAGATTGTGAAGGAATCAATACCTGTGAAGACGTGGTCACAGTCCACTTCAGCTAATTTCTAGCTGGGTGACTTTCACAAGTTTCTTAACCTTTCTGTTCTTCAGTTTCTTCTTTTAGGGAAAATACACTTGGGTGGAGCCGAGAATTTTAAAAATTCCTAGAGCTGAGAGTCTTCCCCTGGGGACTCCAGCAAACCCACACTGTTTCAGAGATCTGTTAGGTGTTGGGAGCAGGGCCTTGTCCACAGGATAGAAGAAATAATCCCATATGAAAAAGAAACAAAACTATACTAAAGGATCTGGACAGCTCCGTATTTCAGTGGTTTGAAAGTTAAAGGAAAATTTGCATAATGTTGGTCCATGGATAGAACCCTCACAAGAAACAGTACTCCTAAGTAAACCGCCCCAACAGGACAACAGAAAATCACACGTTGATAAAACAAAACAGAAACCTTCACATGAGACAGGTACCCAGAGCAAAACAAGGAAAACACTGGAAAAGATGTAAGAAGCCTGTTGTTCATACTTGCTCTTTTCCCTGAGAGGGGGGCACTATTCCTGCAGGTACTACCATACCAGGTCAATGGGTGGAGTGGACGGAGTAAGGTTCTATTCCAACTCCCTGCTCCAAACATCCATTTACTAAAATGTCCTGGCATAGAGGATGTGGTGTTGTTTGGTTGCTAAGTCCTGTCTGACTCTTTGTGACCCCGTGGATTGCATCATGCCCAGACTTCCCGGTGCTTCGGTATCTCCTGGAGTTGCTCAAACTCATGTCCATTGATGTGGTGATGCCATCCAACCATCTCATCCTCTGTCTTCCTTCTCCTGCCTTCAATCTTTCCCAGCATCACAGTCTTTTCCAGGGAGTGGGTTCTTCCCACCAGGTGGCCAAAGTATCGGAGCTTCAGCTTCAGCATCAATCTTTCCAAGGACAATTCAGGGTTGATTTCCTTTAAGACGGACTGGTTTCATCTCCTTGTGGTCCAAGGGACTCTCAGGAGTCTTCTCCAGCACCACAGTTCCAAAGTTCTTTGGCCTCTGACATCTTTATAGTCCAGCTCTCACATCCCTAAATGACTACTGGAAAGACCACAGCCTTGACTATAGGGACCACTGTCGATAAAGTGATGTCTTTGCTTTTTAACACGCTGTCTAGGTTGTCATAGCTTTCCTGCCAAGAAGCAATCATCTTCTGATTTCCTGGCTGCAGTCACCATCCTCAGTGATTTTAGAGCCCAAGAAGAGGAAATCTGTCACTGCTTCCACATCTCCCCCGTTCAATTAGCAATGCAGTGATGGAACCAGATGTCATGACCTTAGTGTTTTTACTACTGAGGTGTTTTTTTTTTTTTTTTAATTAATTATTTATTTTTGGCTGCACTGGGTCTTCACTGATGCTAGAGTCTTCTCTAGTTGCCAGCGGGTGCTACTCTCTAATAGTGGTTTATGGGCTGTGGAGTACAGGCTCAGTAGTTGTGTCCAAGGGGTTTAGTTGCCCCAGGGCATGTGGAATCTTCCTGGACCAGGAATTGAACCAATCCCCTATATTGGCAAGCGGATTCTTAATCACTGGGCTAGGAATGAAGTCCAGTACTGAGTTTTAAGCCAGCTTTTTCACTCTCCTCCTTCACCCTCAGCAAGAGTCATTCCTTCTGGCTTATTCATGATTTGAACTTGTGCTAACCTCAAAAGCCTGCCTTGTGTATCCAAAAGACACAGTGGTCTTACTTTAGGCCCTCTTCTCTTCAGAACTCTAAGGAATAATACAACTCGGTCAGTGGCACTGACCTCTCCTTGTCAGTCAGTCACCTGGATAAACGAAATCCCGGTACAACCGACACACTGAGTGGAAAGCCCGTCATTTTAACCTCGATTCCAGGTGGAATTTGGTGTTTCTGAGCAGGAACTTCTTGAAGACAGAAAACAAAACACAGAAGTAATTATAGAGATCTCAATAGGCGAGGGGGCATAGAAACAGATGTTTCAAGCTAGTATTCTGGTTTTATGCTGAAAATGGCATCAGGAGAGACTGGGGATATCAAGTAGGAGCCTGGACACCAGCTCCTTTTGTAAAGTATAAAGTCAGAAATGAGAGCAGGAAAACCACTTCCCCAAGACTGTAAGGCAGAAAAAGGGGTGATTTTCAGGACAACAGAGGCTTAAGCAAATGCCTCAAACTACACCTGCCAAACTGTAGAAAAACAAGAGACCAAGTTCCAGACCCGGTTGATTCCAGCAAAGAGCCAGTTCTGCCTTTGGGTACTTCCATAAGTGTCCCCAAGGGGGTGCACCGTTCCTGGAGGTACTGCAATACCAGGTCGATGCGTGGAGTGGACGGAGCAAGCTCCTATTCCAACTCCCTGCTCCAAAAATCCATTTAATATATTGTCCTCGGATAGAGGACGTATCAGATATTAAACTGATAAGAACAGATACTACACTTGATCTTAGCCAAAAGGCCGAGAAGCGATACCGGGTCACCGCCCGTCGCTGTCACCGTCCTGCTGTCGTGCATGTTGCACTCAGTGTGACCGGGTCCCCGCTCACTCCAGGTCTCCCTTCCTTGGCCTCGTTGATAGTACTCTGGCGGCACTACACCAGACTCTCGAGCAGAAGTTGTGTTCTCCACATTGTAAAAGAGAAATCCCGCATCTGCCCTGGCTTTGTGGTTCTCGAGCTGAAGAGCCGTCTCGAATCTGCATGCCCCGCCCTCTGTCGCCGAGAAGGCGTGGCTCCGGAGGGACCGCAGAGCCCTGGGGACGGCCTCGGGGCGGCGGCAAGGGAGCTCTTCCTTGGTGCTCAGTTCAGTTCAGTTCAGTCGCTCAGCGTGTCCGACTCTTTGCGACCCCATGAATCACAGCACGCCAGGCCTCCCTGTCCAATACCAACCTCCGAAGTTCACTCAGACTCACGTCCGTCGAGTCAGTGATGCCATCCAGCCATCTCATCCTCTGCCCTCCCCTTCTCCTCCTTCCTTGGTGCTAGTGGAGAGGAGAGACCCGACCGGAGGGGGTGAGGTGTGGCCGGTGAGAGAGACCCGTGCGATGAGCTGTTGGCCGAGAGTTTTGCCGAAGACAAGGTCGCAAGACTCACTCGCTAGAAATGCCCGGACTGCAGTGTGTTACACAGGCCTCCGCCTGCGGAGAGAGGGGCTTCGTAGGGTCGCGTGTGTGGAGGGGGCTTCGCTGCCAGGCGGAAGGCGAATGGCCCACAGTGGGGAAGGGAGGGGGCGTATGGATGCGGAGGGCGAGGCCGGGCTGCGGAAGGGGTTCACTCCAATTCCAGCGCCCTGTCCTTCGGTGCTTCTACGAACCAAACCGATCCCGGGCTTCCTACCGAAAGGTCTCTCCGCCAAGGACCTCGTTTCCCTACCCCTCCTCCTCAGCTGTGGGTCTTGCTGGTGGCTCAGATTGTCAAGAATCAGCCTGCAAGACAGGAATCCTGTTTCGGAAGATCCCCTAGAGGAGGAAATGGAAACCCACGACTGTATTCTTGCCTAGGAAATCCCATGGACGCAGGAATCTGGCGGGTCACAAGGTCCCAAACAGTTGGACACTCCTTAGCGACTAAACAACAGGAAATATTCTGTTGATCTGAGTTGTCACAGCCACGAGCCACATGCAGCCAGGGAACTGTGGGCTAGTGGTTTCTCCCAATTCAGACGTACTGAAAGGGGAAAAAACACATGGGGATTTCAAAGACTTAGTATTAAAAATTGTAACATATCTCTGTAATGTGTTAATATTAATTACATATTGCAATGATGTTTTAGAGATCTGTTTGTGTGTGTGTGTGTGGCGGGGGGTGTGCCCCAGGGTTTGCAAGAACCCTGAGGAGGGATGGGATGGAAACCTCCCTGCCTTGTCATTGAAAGGATAGAGCTCTAATCACTGACCACTGGAGAATTTTGAGATAAGCTGAGTTAAAGAACATATTAAACTTAATTTCCCCCACTTCTCTTTATTTTTTTAATATGCCTAAGAATGTTTGCATTTACCTGCAGGAGGGAATTCCCTGGTGGTTCAGTGGTTAGGCCTCAGCGCTTTCAGTGCAGGAGTCCAGGTTCCATCCTAGGTTGGAAACCTGGGATCCCAAAAGCCACACGGTGTGGCCAAATTAAAAAAAAAAAACCAGTTATGTGTGTGCTTCACATATTTCTTGAAAGCACTGTTACAGATGGAAGTGATGAGAGGCTAAGCATCTTGCCTAATGTGAAAAGAAGTAAGGATTTGCGTTAGAATCCTGCTAACCACTGGAACTTCAGGGTTTTTAAACTGGTGTCCTGATACTTCCTTTGGGGATGATAAGAATGCCTCTCTGATGAGGGTACTTGTGAAGCTACATGAGGAAACGCAGTACATCAGAATGTCCAAGTGAGTATACCCTGGGGAATGTCACTTCTTGCCTGTAAAATAGAAATGATTCCATTTGAAATCTTGCAAACTATCTATACCTACTCACCCTGAGCCTTCCGATTTCACATCTCGCTCTCCCTGGTCTTGTATTTCTGTTGGCTGCCAAGTGGCTTTGACACCCATGATGCTCACGTGGCAGAGATACACGTGTAGATATGGACACGGACACACAGAATGTAGGTATAGTCACAAATATACAGTCATTAGTGCTGTACTTTCACCTTGATGGGAAACCTTTGGTTTGCTGGTCTATTCCGAGCACCTAGTGCTCTGAATGTACTTGATTTTTGATGAATATGTGTTGAGTGACTGGATGAGGTTCCAATGAGACAATGTATACTGTGCTTAGGCTGGGTCTGACAAAGTCTTCAAATTTCTGAATCAGAAATTTTGAAAGACGGCCCCAGTGTTTATCTGTGTTTTATCTGTGTTTATCAAGTCCTCCAGATGATTCTGACAAGCTCCCAAATTTGAGCATGCACCCATTTGTGTGGGCCAAACAACATGGATGACTTGACAGAAATCTATGAAATCAAGATGCTGACTCAGGGATTTCTCAGTGGTCCAGTGGTTAAGTATGCGCCTCCCCGTGCAGGGGACACAGTTTGATTCCTGGTGCAGAACTAAGATTCCCCCATGCATGGAGGCATGTAAGTCTGAGTGCTCTGGAGCCTGTGTGTCACAACTAAGACCCGAAACAGCCAGAAAGTAAACGCATTTTTAAAAAGCTAAATCAAACATGTAAGGTCTCTGGGGATTGGCCCCTGTTGTGAAAGCTCTAAAGAGTCCCTCAGCTCGGATAACTGGCCGACAGCGAGTTCCCTGCACGGGGGAGCCTGATTCTCGCCCCTCAACTCCTCCCTGTCTCCCTCTCGTGGGCTTGTTCCTCCCCCCTCGCAGTTGTTGGCTATTGTTCCCAGGTCACTGTCACCCTCTTGGGGCTCTGGCTGCTGTTTCTTGCTGATCACCCAACAGCCCTCCTGAGGCCAAGGTCTCCCCAAGTGCCAGTCTCCTGTGCAGATGGATGCTGGAATCTGTCCCCGAGTGGATCTGTCTCCTAAGACACTACAACCTGCTGCAACTGCCTCTTCATAACCCTCTCCACCCTCCAGCCTCCTCCCGCCTCTGCCTTCCCAGCACCAGCTATTAGGCCTTCAGTAAAAGCATAAGAAACGTCACTGAAATCAGATTTCCTGCTCAGAAAATGTTCACTTACACCTGATCAGTATCAGTATCAGTTCAGTCGCTCAGTCGTGCGACTGAGGTCATGCCAGGCCTCCCTGTCCATCACCAACTCCCAGAGACCACCCAAAGCCCTGTCCATTGAGTCAGTGATGCCGTCCAACCATCTCATCCCCTGTCGTCCCCTTCTCCTCCTGCCCTCAATCTTTCCCAGTATCAAGGTCTTTTCAAATGAGTCAGCCCTTCACATCAGGTGGCCAAAGTACTGGAGTTTCAGCTTCAACATCAGTCCTTCCAATGAACACCCAGGACTGGTTGGATCTCCTTGCAGTCCAAGTGACTCTCAAGAGTCTTCTCCAACACCACAGTTCAAAAGCATCAATTCTTCGGCTCTCAGCTTTCTTTATAGTCCAACTCTCAAATGACTACTGGAGAAATCACAGCCTTGACTGGACGGACGTTTGCTGACAAAGTGTCTCTGGTTTTCAATATGCTATCTAGGTTGATCATAACTTTCTTTCCGAGGAGTAAGCGTCTTTTAATTTCATGGCTGGAATCACCATCTGCAGTGATTTTGGAGCACAGAAAAATAAAGTCAGCCACTGTTTCCCCATCTATTTGCCATGAAGTGATGGGACCGGATGCCATGATCTTAGTTTTCTGAATGTTGAGCTTTAAGCCAACTTTTTCACTCTCCTCTTTCACTTTCATCAAGAGGCTCTTTAGTTCTTCTTCACTTTCTGCCATAAGGGTGGTGTCATCTACATATCTGAGGTTATTGATATTTCTCCCGGCAATCTTGATTCCAGCTTGTGCTTCCTCCAGCCCAGCGTTTCTCATGATGTACTCTGCATACAAGTTAAATAAGCAGGGTGACAAGATACAGCCTTGATGTACTCCTTTTCCTATCTGGAACCAGTCTGTTGTTCCATGTCCAGTTCTAACTGTTGCTTCCTGACCTGCATGCATGTTTCTCAAGAGGCAGGTCAGGTGGTCTGGTATTCCCATCTCTTTCAGAACTTTCCACAGTTGACTGTGATCCACACAGTCAAAGGCTTTGGCATAGTCAATAAAGCAGAAATAGATGTTTTTCTGGAACTCTCTCGCTTTTTCCATGATCCAGTGGATGTTGGCAATTTGATCTCTCATTCCTCTGCCTTTTCTAAAACCAGCTTAAACATTTGGAAGTTCACGGTTCACGTATTGCTGAAGCCTGGCTTGGAGATCATACATCTGATCATACCTCCACAAAAACCACTTGAAAAGGCTGGCTATTCCATTCCCAACCTCAAACTGTAGGGAAGGTCCTGTCTGAAAAGGAGACTCCAGGGGTTTTCCCTGGCAGTTCAGAGGTTAGAACTCCACGCTTTCACTGCCAAAGGCAAGGGGTCAATACCGGCTAAGGGATCTAAGATCCCACAAGCCCGGTGGCATGGCCAGAGAAAGAAACGAACAAAAAACCCAAGAAGGAGAGAAAGGAACCTGTTCAACTTCACACCACTTTGCTTCAGACTTGGGCAGTGACAGACGGAACCACCAGGGGAAAGCATCTGCCCCTTTTCTGCTCTGGCCCGGGCTCTGGGACTTGGTTTTGGATGAGTTGCGTCCGAATGGGCCCCTGGTGGGAGAAAAGGGTCTCTAAGGGGCCCCTTCCCACAGTTTTTCTTTTCACATTCATTCTAAGTATTAGGTTGTGTTTCCCCCATTTTATTCTTTCTTTTCTTGGCCTTGGCATCTTATTTCCCAAATCAGGAATGTAACCTGTGTCCTGTACAGTGGAAGAACAGAATTCTAACCCTGGACCACTGGGGAATTCCCTCTCCAGTGTATTCTTGAGGAAGCAAAGCGGGAATTTGAAATTCGTGTCTATGTGATTCCCTGGCGGAAGCCGCTCTTGGACCTCGTCTCCCCTCCCATCCCTCCTCCTCCTCCTGTTTTTAGACTCCTCTCCTCCCTTCAGTTGTGCACTCAGACAGGTCCTCGGTTGGGATGCAGTGGAGACAAGGATGTCCTCAGCTGCTTACTAGGAGAGCTCCACCCATCTTGTACCCTCCTTTACTCCAGAGCCTGAGTTGTCCTGGGGAAAGCGACCTGGAATCATCTAAGCCCCTCATTACATGCTGAGGAAACCAAGGCTCCAAGGGGGGAGGTGGCTTTTCCAAGCCAGTTCACTTGTCAGGACGAGACTCATGATGACTCTCAGCCCAGGGTTCAGCCCACCAGGCCTTGAGGGGGGCCTCTCTCTCCAGGCTCATCCCTCCCATGGCCTCTGTTTTTCTCCTCTAAGAAATCCCTCTTCCCCAGTAAAGGCCTGAGGGTTCAGTATTACCCAGACCTTGCCTGAAAGTACAGGGTTTTATAGGTATCCCTCCCAACCCCCAAAGTGTCAGGGACCGGAGACCAGGAAACTCCCGGCTAAGGCTGGGTGCTTGGTTCCCACACTCAAGGAGACTCTTGAGTACATTTAGTCAATCCATCATATAGTCATGAATTATGGAGGATTCCCTGATTGCCTGCTGTGTGGCAGGCACAGTGCTGGGCACTACAGAGCTGCGGCTGAGAAGAACCAGCTTCTGGGCTCAGCCCTTAGTCTGGTGGGGAGAGAGCTCTGAGGAAGACCCTCCACTCAGCAGCTGGAATCTGACCCAGGTCAGGGAGCCAATGGGAGGAAGCGGTAGGTTCTAGCTAGTCTGTCCTACTTCTGGAATGTTTCCTTGCCTCCTGGCCACTTAAACTTGCCTCTGATGTCATCATTGGAGAGGCCTTCTTGAGCACCCCTCCCCCATGTAAAGTAGCTCTCCCCCCAGTCACTGTCCAGAACATTTCCCTGTTTTATTTTCCTCGATGGCTTATGTCACTATCTGAAATGACCCTCTAGAGTCATTGTCTGTCTCTCCCTATTTCTTACT
This sequence comes from Bubalus kerabau, assembly GCF_029407905.1. Taxonomy (NCBI): domain Eukaryota; kingdom Metazoa; phylum Chordata; class Mammalia; order Artiodactyla; family Bovidae; genus Bubalus; species Bubalus kerabau. The sequence continues at coordinate 20,906,279 of NC_073627.1, read as the reverse complement.
ATAATGTTCACTCTATGAGGGCAGGTCCTTATCCATTTCACTGAGGCCTTCAACCTGGCAAGCATTCCATCCATGAATCCTCAAAGTAAGAACGTTTGAATGTTCTCTTTAGGAATCCTCCAATGCACTCTGTCCTGGGCTGTGATCTTGTGGACAAGGTCCTCAGAAATGAGGCTGCAGGGAAACAAAATGGTCATTAATGGAGGAAGGTTCCATGGGCTCCAGGCTGGATGTGGAGATGGGGACTGGAAATCCCATTTAAAGGATACTGGACTGGGCCAGTCCCCGGTGTTGCCCTGACAAACTGGGTCCCTTCCTTCACCCCCACTTTGTCCCACCTCCTCCTTGCCATTTGTTTATCAACGCCTTTCCTGGCAAAGGCAAAGGATGAAGGATGGGGGAGAGACTGCCAGTTTCAGGTCTCTTATCTTTAATCAAGTGACAGGTTCCCCCTTGGGTGAGAAGTCCAGGAGATGTAAGAGAGGAGCTAGGAAGTTTCAAAGATTGTCGAGGAAACAAGATCTGTGAATCAGATATCGTTCACAGCCCACTTCAGCTAATTTCTAGCCGGGTGACTTTCACAAGTTTCTTAACCTTTCTGTTCTTCAGTTTCTTTTTTTAGAGAAAATACACTTGGGTGGAGCCAAGAATTTAAAAAATTCCTAGACCTGAGGGTCTTCCCCTGAGGACTCCAGCAAACCCACACTGTTTCAGAGATCTGTTAGGTGTTGGGAGCAGGGCCTTGTCCACAGGCTAGAAGAAATAATCCCGTATGAAAAAGAAACAAAAGTAGTAAGTGATCTGGACAGCTCCGTATACAGTGTTTTGACACTTAAAGGAAAATTTGCATAATGTTGGTCCATGGATAGAACCCTCACAAGAAACAGTACTCCTAAGTAAACCGCCCCAACAGGACAACAGAAAATCACACGTTGATAAAACAAAACAGAAACCTTCACATGAGACAGGTACCCAGAGCAAAACAAGGAAAACACTGAAAAAGATGTAAGAAGCCTGTTGTTCATACTTGCTCTTTCCCCTGAGAGGGGTGCACTATTCCTGCAGGTACTACCATACCAGGTCAATGGGTGGAGTGGATGGAGTAAAGTTCTATTCCAACTCCTTGCTCCAAACATCCATTTACTAAAAAGTCCTGGCATAGAGGATCTGGTGTTGTTTCATGTTGTTCGGTTGCTAAGTCCTGTCTGACTCTTTGCAACCTTGTAGATTGCATCATGCCCAGACTTTCCGGTCCTTCAGTATCTCCTGGAGTTGCTCAAACTCATGTCCATTGATGTGGTGATGCCATCCAACCATCTCATCCTCTGTCTTCCTCTCCTGCTTTCAATCTTTCCCAGCATCACAGTCTTTTCCAGGGAGTGGGTTCTTCCCATCAGGTGGCCAAAGTATTGGAGCTTCAGCTTCAGCATCAATCTTTCCAAGGACAATTCAGGGTTGATTTCCTTTAAGACGGACTGGTTTCATCTCCTTGTGGTCCAAGGGACTCTCAGGAGTCTTCTCCAGCACCACAGTTCCAAAGTTCTTTGGCCTCTGACATCTTTATAGTCCAGCTCTCACATCCCTAAATGACTACTGGAAAGACCACAGCCTTGACTATAGGGACCACTGTCGATAAAGTGATGTCTTTGCTTTTTAACACGCTGTCTAGGTTGTCATAGCTTTCCTGCCAAGAAGCAATCATCTTCTGATTTCCTGGCTGCAGTCACCATCCTCAGTGATTTTAGAGCCCAAGAAGAGGAAATCTGTCACTGCTTCCACATTTCCCCCGTTCAATTAGCAATGCAGTGATGGGACCAGATGTCATGACCTTAGTGTTTTTACTATTGAGGGTTTTTTAAAAAATTAATTATTTATTTTTGGCTGCACTGGGTCTTCACTGATGCTAGAGTCTTCTCTAGTTGCCAGCGGGTGCTACTCTCTAATTGTGGTTTATGGGCTCTAGAGTACAGGCTCAGTAGTTGTGTTAAAGAGGCTTCGTTGCCTCAGGGCATGTGAAATCTTCCTGGACCAGTATTTGAACCCATCCCTTGCCATTGGCAAGTGGATTCTTAATCACTGGGCTAGGAAGGAAGTCCAGTACTGAGTTTTAAGCCAGCTTTTTCACTCTCCTCCTTCACCCTCAGCAAGAGTCATTCCTTCTGGCTTATTCAAGATTTGAACTTTGTGCTAACCTCAAAAGCCTGCCTTGTGTATCCAAAAGACACAGTGGTCTTACTTTAGGCCCTCTTCTCTTCAGAACTCTAAGGAATAATACAACTCTGTCAGTGGCACTGACCTCTCCTTGTCAGTCAGTCACCTGGATAAACGAAATCCCAGTACAACCGACACACTGAGTGGAAAACCCGTCATTTTAACTTCGATTCCAGGTGGAATTTGGTGTTTTTGAGCAGGAACTTCTTGAAGACAGAAAACAAAACACAGAAGTAATATTAGAGATATCAAGAGAAGGTGGGGGCATAGAAACAGAAGATTCAAGCTAATGTTCTCGTTCTCATTTGAAGATGGCATCAGGAGGGACTGGACTACCAGGTGGGAGCTTGGACACCAGCTCCTTTTGTAGCTTGTATCAAGTGAGTTATGAGGGCAGCAAGATACTCTTCCAAGACCGTAGAGCAGAACAGGGTTCTTTCAGAAAAATAGAGGTTTAAGCAGATCCCACAAATGTACACTTGCAGACTGTAGTAAAAAGAAAGTTCGTTCCTGATCTAGCTGACTCCAGGGAAGAGCCAGTTTCTGCCTTTGGGTACTTCAGTAAGTGTCCCCGACAGGGTGCACCAAGAACGGTGCACCCAGCACCTAGACCTAGATCTTCGTCGAATGCCAGAGTCAATGGAAAAGGAGGAAAGAAGATAATATGGGGAAGCCTTTCTGGTTTATATATGATTTGAACTTTGTGCTGAGCTGAAGAGCCTGCCTTGTGTATCCAAAAGACACACTGGCTCTTACTTTAGGCTCTTTCTCTTCTAAGTATTAACTCCAAGTAATAACACAACTTCTGCAATGGTACTCATCTCTCTTTGTCGGGCAGTGACCTGTATAAACAAAATCCCAGTATAAACAACACACACACTGAGCCGAAAACCCATCATTTTAACCTAGACTGCAGGCGGATCTTCGTGGCTTTCAGCGGGAACTGCCTGAAGTCAGAAAACATGATTACGGAAGTAACGTTAGAGACATCAAGAGAAGTAAGTCAGGGGTGCATAGACAGAAGATCTCATCCCTCATGCCAGGAAGAAAAAACAAAGCATGTAGACAAACCCAAAAAACTCCCTGAGATAGCCAAATCCGTTACAGGAAAGGGCCAGTTTCTGCCTTTGGGTACTTCCATCAGTGTCCCCGAGGGGGTGCACCGTTCCTGGAGGTACTGCAATACCAGGTCGATGCGTGGAGTGGACGGAGCAAGCTCCTATTCCAACTCCCTGCTCCAAAAATCCATTTAATATATTGTCCTCGGATAGAGGACGTATCAGATATTAAACTGATAAGAACAGATACTACACTTGATCTTAGCCAAAAGGCCGAGAAGCGATACCGAGTCACCGCCTGTCGCTGTCACCGTCCTGCTGTCGTGCATGTTGTACTCAGTGTGACCGGGTCCCCGCTCACTCCAGGTCTCCCTTCCTTTGCCTCGTTGACAGTGCTCTGGCGGCACTACACCAGACTCTCGAGCAGAAGTTGTGTTCTCCACATTGTAAAAGAGAAACCCCGCATCTGCCCTGGCTTTGTGGCGGAAGAGCCGTCTCGAATCTGCATGCCCCGCCCTCTGTCGCCGAGAAGGCGTGGCTCCGGCGGGACCGCAGAGCCCTGGGGACGGCCTCGGGGCGGCGGCAGGGGAGCTCCTCCTTGGTGCTAGTGGAGAGGTGAGACCCGACCGGAGGGGGTGCGGGGTGGGCGGCGAGAGGGACCCGTGCGACGAGCTGTTGGCCGAGAGTTTTCCTGAAGACAAGGTCGCAAGACTCACTCGCTAGAAACTCCCGGACTGCAGTGTGTTACACAGGCCTCCGCCTGCGGAGAGAGGGGCTCCGTAGGGTCGGGTGTGTGGAGGGGGCTTCCAGGCCAGGCGGAAGGCGGATGGCCCACAGTGGGGAAGGGAGGGGGCGTGTGGATGCGGAGGGCGGGGCCGGGCCGCGGGAGGGGTTCACTCCAACTCCAGCGCCCGTGCTTCGGTGCCCCTACTAACCAAACCGATCCCGAGCTTCCTACCGAAAGCTCCCTCCGCGTAGGACCTCGTTTCCCTACCCCTCCTCCTCAGCTGTTGGCTAAGCTGGTGGCTCAGATTGTAAAGAATTCGCCTGTAATACAGGAAACCTGGGTTCTATTCCTGGCTCGGGAAATCCTCTGGAGAAGGAAATGGCAACACACTCTGCTGTTCTTGCCTGGGAAATCCCATGGACAGAGTAGCCTGGCAGCCTGCTGTCCAGGGGGACACAAAAGACTCGGGACTTAGCGACTGAACAACCGCCACCACCATTCTGTTGATCTGAGCTGTCCCAGCCACTAGCCACATGCAGCCAGGAAGCGCCCGGCAGGTGGTTCCTCCCAATTCAGAGGTATTGAAAGTGTAAAACACACTTAGGCTTTCAAAGACTTAGTATTAAAGACTGTAAGATATCTCTATAATGTTGATATTAATTACATATTGAAATGATGTTTTAGATATATCTTTTTTTCCTGGGGAGGAGCCTCTACAGCGTTTGGAAGAACCCTGAGGAGGGATGGAACCCAGGCCCTTGTCATCGAAGGCATGGAGTTCTATCCACTGGACCACTAGAGCATTTCTGAAATATCCTGAGTTAACATATTAAACTTAATTTCACTTGCTTCTCTTTATTTTTTTTTTTTATGCCTAAGAATATTTAAATTTACCTGCGGGATGGAATTTCCTGGCAGTCCAGTGGTTAGGCCTCAGTATTTTCAGTTCAGGAGCCCAGGTTCCATCCTTGGTTGGGGACCTGGGGTCCCCAAAGCCACACAGCTTGTCCAAAGGGGGAAAAAAGTTACATTGTGTGAGTCACATAATTCTAATAGAAAGCACCGGTGCTGATGGAAGTGCTGAGAGACTAAGCAATTGCCTAATGTGAAACAAAATCAGGATTCCCATTCAAGCATCCTGCTAACCACTGGGGCCTCAGGTTTTTTTAAACCAGGGGTCCAGAATTGATGCTTTTGAATTGTGGTGTTGGAGAAGACTCTTGAGAGTTTCCTGGACTTCAAGATCAAACCAGTCCATCCTAAAGGAAATCAGTCCTGAATATTCATTAGAAGGACTGATGCTGAAGCTGAAGGTCCAGTACTTTGGCCCAATACTTTGGCCACCTGATTCTAAGAACTGATTCATTGGAAAAGACCCTGATGCTGGGAAAGATTGAAGGCGGGAGGAGAAGGGGATGGCTGACAGAGGATGAAATGGTTGGATGGCCTCACCAACTCAATGGACATGAGTTTGAGTAAGCTCTGGGAGTTGGTGATGGAGAGGGAAGCCCAGTGTGCTGCAGTCCATGGGATCACAAAGAGTCGGACACGACTGAGTGACTGAACTGGCTGGCTCCTGATATTTCAATTGGGATGATTAAGAATGCCTCTCTGATTAGAGTACTTGTGAAGTCACACGTGGAAATGCAAGCACATGGGAATGCCTTCATGAGTACACCCCAGGGAAAGTCACATTTTGCCTGTAAAATAGGAATGATACCATTTTACAGTGTTGTGAGCTATCTCTACCTACTCACCCTGAGCCTTCCTGTTTCACATCCCACTTTCTCTGGTCTTGTATTTCTGCTGGCCGCCAAGTCATATTTACACCCATGATGCTCAAATGGCATAGCTATACATGTAGATATGGACACAGACACATGGAATGTAGGTATATTCACAAATATACAGCCAATAGTGCTGTATTATCTTTCACCTTGATGGGAAACCTTTTGTTTGCTGAGCCTTTCTCAGCACCTATGACAGTGCTCCAAATGTGCATAGTTCTTGTGAATATGTGTTGACTAAATGGATGAGGGACAAATGAGATAATGTAAAATGTGCTTAGCCTGGGCCTGACAACTCTTCAGGCCTCCCATCCTATGAGGTCTGTTCAGGCTGGGTGCTCAGACCATCGTCTGCTCACTCATTTGGTTTCCCTGAGAAGGGGTTGCTGCGGTCCCAACACTTCCATCATCTGTTCATGTCTCATAGACTTCCTCCTTGTCCTACCTGCTGTTCTGCCCATTTGCACAGGTGTTTTAGTCTCCATTCTGAGGTGGAGGTGCCCTCAGGGCAGGAACGATTTCCGGCCTGGGTCTCTCTACTCCTAGCACCTGCCCAGGTGTGTCACTTCCCTTACAGGTGATGAACAGCAAAATAGGTAAAGCAAGAAAAAAATATTTGTGGGCTTCCCTGGTGGTCAAGTGGTTAAAAATCTGCCTGTCATTGCAGGGGACATGGGTTCAGCCCCTGGTCTGGAAAGATCCCACATGATTTGAGGCAACAAATCCCTGTGGCACAACTACCGAGCCGGTGCTCCAGAGCCCATGAGCCACAACGACTAAAGCCTGTGTGCCTGTATCCTGTGCTCCACAAGAAAAGCCGCCGAAATGAGAAGCCGGGGCACTGCAACTAAAGAGCAGCCCCCACTTGCTCCAACTAGAGAGAGCCCGAGATTAGCAAAGAAGTGGCTGCACAGCCAAAACACAATCCATCAATCGACATGCTGAGAGAAAATTAACTAGACAAAAAGAATAAATATTTGCCATGTCAATCACGGAAGAAGTATTTATCTTTCTAATGTATAAACAGCCCCTGGAATTTAGTATAAAAGATGAACCATTCAACAGGAAAAGAATGGGTGAAATCAGGCACAGAAATATTTTCTGCATCATAGAAAATAAAAAAGTGGTTCTTAAGCAGACATATAAAATTAAACAAAAACTACAGCGAGATGTAAGTTTCCCTGCCTTCGTCCTGCCCCACTCACCTACACTCATTCTTATCCTCCTACCTGGGTCCAACTGACCTTGACTCAGTTGGTCTGGCCAACTTCCAGGTAAGGAGACTGACTGAGCCTTGCATCAGGGAGTTCCAATCCAGAAGTCAAGGAACTAGCTTTTTTTTTTTTTTTTTTAATTAAAACAATTTGTGGCCACACCGTGTGGCATGGGATGTTACTTCACCAAACAGGTTCAAACCCCCAACCTCTGCTTTGGAAGCACAGGGTCCCAACCACTGGACCACCAGGAAAGTCCCTCAAGAAACTGTTCCCAGGCCTCAGATCTACCCACTGATGGTTTGTTAGTGTCCCTGTGGGGGAACCAGGCGCTGCTTTTGGCACATTCCTGGTCATAATCTCATTGTACATCACTCGTTTCCCTGGGGAAAGTTCCCACCACCAAGTCTCAGGGGAGAGAGGCACCAGACTCACCCATGATACTTCTAAAGGTCTCCCAAGTCCAGAGATCTTCCCACAAGGCCAGGCAACCAGCTGTCAGACACAAACCTTCACTCATCCATTCTTTCATCCGACACTGATTTGCTGGGTGCCTCTGATGGGACAGAGCTGTTAGAGGTTTGTGCTAAGTCACTTCAGTTGTGTCCGACTCTTTGTGACCCCATGGACTGTAGCCCGCTAGTTTCCCCTGTTCATGGGATTCTCCAGGGAAGAATATTGGAGTGGGTTGCCATGCTCTTCTCCATTTAGGGGTTTGGGGTGATAATAACATCTCTGTTGTCCACTTCCAGGAGAACACTGAAAGTACTATTTATCAGGGAAAATATACAGCCTTGTGGGAAACTCTCTAGAAATCTGTTCTAGACCCTTCCTGCTCAAAGTGTGGTCTGTGAACAGCTACAGCCCCATCACCTTGGAGCTGGTTAGAAATGCAGGATGCAGGCACAAGTCAGACCTCTGGCTTTTTTTGAAGGGGCTGCCAGGGCTGCTGAAGCAAAATGCCATAGGCTTGTGGCTTAAAGAACGAAAATGTATTTTCTCACAGTTTTGGAGACTGGATGTCCTCAGTCAGGGTTCCAGCCTGGCAAGGTTCCAGTGAGAGCCCTCTCCTTGGCTTCCAGATGGCAGATTTCTCTCCATGTCTTCATGTGCTAGACAGAGAAAGAATAAGCTCTCTGGTGTCTCATCTCATAAGGGAACTAATCCCAATAAGAGGGCCCCATCCTCATGACCTCTTCTTAAACTAGATGCGTCCCACCCCCCAGGTGTCTCGCCTCCAAATAGCGCTTCAAGTATGAAGTTCGGGGGCACGATTCAATCCAGAATCCCTGCCGATCCAGAATCTGCATTTAGTAGGGTCCACAGGGTACCCATGTGTACTTTATTTATTTTTAATTGGAGGATAATTGCTTTACCACATCGATGTTGATTTCTGCCAGACATCAACATGAATCAACCATGGGTATGCATATGTCCCCTCCCTGTTGAACGTCCCTCCTACCTCCCTTTCCATCCCACCCCACTAGGTTGAGCTCCCTGGGTCATGGAGCAAATACCCAATGCCTACCTATTTTACATTTGGTAGTGTATATATGAGGCTTCCAGGTGGCGCTAGAGGTTTGACCCCTGGGTGAGGAAGAGCCCCTGGAGGAGGGCATGGTAACCCACTCCAATATTCTTGCCTGGAGAATCCCATGGACAGAGGAGCCTGGTGGACTAGAGCCCCTAGGGTCACTGTGAGTCAGACTTGATGGAAGTGACTTAGCACACACCCATGCACGCTCTGTATATAGATTTCAGTGCTACTCTTTCAATTCATCCCACCTTCTCTTTCCCCCTGCTGTGTCCACAAGATTTTTCTCTATGTCTGTGTCTCTACTGCCCGTGTGCACTTTTAAATTTAATTTTATTTGGCTGCCCTGTGTCCTAGATGGGGCTTGAGGGATCTTCGATCTTCGTTGTCGCATGTGGGCAACACGTGAGCTCTTTTAGCTGTAGCATGTGAACACTCAGTTTCAGCATGTGGGACTGAGCCCCCCTGCACAGGAGCACGTAGTCTTAGGCACTGGATTACCAGGGAAGTCCCTTGTGCGAACATTAAAGGTTAGAAGCAATGCTTTAAGTCATACACGTTGAAAAAGAAATTGCAGTTTTGCATATGTCATTTAGTATGCTTTCTGAGGAAGATGAAACTGGCTTCCTGGGCCAAATTTTTTTATTCATGGAGATAAGCTAAATAGCTAGGAGGACTTTGTGCCAACCTCTTTGCTGAGTCCTTCACACATTTTATTTTCTTTAATTCTCATAATGACACTAAGAGATAAATATTTTCATCCCATTTACAGAAGAGGTTGAGGCTGAGAGAGATAAGTAATCTGCCCAGGAGCTTCTCTGGATATGTTCAGGCCGGGACTGGAATTCATCTTCCATGTCAGTGGTCTCTCTAGAGTGGTCCCCAGTCCAGAAGCATCGTTATCCCCTTAGGACTTGTTAGAAATGCACGTTCTTGGGCCTGAGAGCCTGAGACACACTGAATCAGAAATTCTGGAAGGGGGCCCGAGCAATCTGTTTTTACCAAGTCCTCCAGATGATTCTGACAAACTCTCATCAGAGCATGCACCTATTCAAAGTTACGCCCCCTTCCAACGTGGGTCAGATAACATGGATGACTTGACAGAAATCTATGAAATCAAAAAGCTGAATCGGGGACTTTCTGGTGGTCCAGTGGTTAAGAGTCTGCCTCCCAGTGTAGGGGACATGAGTTTGATCCCTAGTCCAGAATTAAAATTCACCCAAGCTGTGAGGCAAATAAAAAATATTTTTTTAAAAAGCTGAATCAAGTATGTAAGGTCTTGGGATTGGCCCCTGTTGTGAATGCGCTAAAGAGTTCCTCAGCTCAGATAACTGGCCAACAGCGAGTTCCCTGCACAGTGTGAGCCTGGCTTTCTCCCCTCAACTCACCTCCCTGTCTCTCTCTGGTGGGCATATTCCTCCCATCTGGCAACTGTTGGTGGTTGCTCCCACGGCACCGTCACCCTCTTGGGGCTCTGGCTGCTGTTGCTTCCTGATCACCCGACGGCCCTCCTGAGGCCAAGGTCTCCCCTAGTGCCAGTCTCCTGTGCAGATGGATGCTGGAATCTGTCCCCGAGTGGATCTGTCTCCTAAGACACCACGAATTGCTGCAACTGCCTCTTCACAACCTTCTCCAGCCTCCAGCCTCCTCCCACCTCTGCCTTCCCAGCTCCAGCTATTAGGCCCTCAGTAAAATCATTGGAGAAGTAAATGGCAACCCACTCCAGTGTTCTTGCCTGGAGAACCCCAGGGACGGCAGAGCCTGGTAGGCTGCTGTCTATGGGGTCACACAGAGTCGGACACGACTGAAGCGACTTAGCAGCAGCAAAAGCATAAGAAATGTCACTGAAATCAAATTTCCTGCTCAGAAAATGTTCATTTACATCTCATCTTACCTCTACAAAAAACACTTGAAAAGGGTGGCTTTTCTATTCCCAACCTCAAACTGTAGTGAATGTCCTGTCTGAAAAGAAGACTCCAGGGGAATTCCCTTGCAGTTCAGTGGTTAGGTCTCCACGCTTTCATTGCCAAGGGCAAGGGTTCAATACCTGGTAGGGGAACTAAGATCCCACAAGCTGGGTGACATGGCCAGACTAACAAACACACAAAAAGACCCCAGAAGGAAGGAAAGGAACCTGTCAAACTAGACTCCTCTCCTTTGCTTCAGACTTAGGCAGTGACAGACTTATCCACCAGGGGACAGCATCTGCCCCTTTTCTGCCCTGGCCTGGGATTTGGGACTTGGTTTTGGATGTGTTGCCTCTGAATGGGCCCTTGGCGTGAGAAAAGGGTCTCTAAGGGTCCTTTCCCCTCAGTTTTTCTTTTTTTAAATTCACACTCATTCTAAGTAGTAGGTTTGGTTTCCCCCATTTTATTCTTTTTTTTTTTGGTATTGGGACCTTAAATCCCCAACCAGGGATGTAATCTGTGCCCTGTGCAGTGGGAGAACAGAGTTGTATCCAGTGGACAGCCAGGGAATTTCCGCTTTGTTTTATTTCTGAGGAAGCAAAGCAGGGATTTGAAATATGTGTCTTTGTCATTCCCTGGCGGAAACCGCTCTTGGACCTCGTCTCCCCTCCCATCCCTCCTCCTGCAGACTCCTCTCCTCCCTTCACTGGTGCACTCAGGTCCTGGGTTGGGATGCAGTGGAGACAAGGATGTCCTCAGCTGCTTCCTAGGTGAGGTCCACCCATCTTGTACCCTCCCCTACTCCAGAGCCTGGGTTGTTCTGGGGAAAGGGACCTGGAATCATCTAAGCCCCTACTTACATGCTGAGGAAACCAAGACTCCCAAGGGAGGAGGTGGCTTTTCCAAGCCAGTTCACATATCAGGACAGGAGTCATGATGACTCTCAGCCCAGGGTTCAGCCCACCAGGCCTTGAGGGGGCCTCTCTCTCCAGGGTCATCCCTCCCATGATCTCTGTCTCCTTCAAGAAATCCCTCCTCCCCAGTAAAGCCCTGAGGGTTCAGTATTACCCAGACCTTGCCTGGAAGTACAGGGTTTTATAGGTTTCCCTCCCAACCCCCAAAGTGTCAGGGACCCCAGATCAGGAAACTCCTGGCTAAGGCTGGGTGCTTGCATCTCACACTCAAGGAAACCCTTGAGTATATAGTCAATCCATCATATAATCATGAATTATGGAAGATTTGCTGATTGCCTGCTGTGTGGCAGGCACAGTGCTGGGCACTGCGGAGCTGTGGCTGAAAAGAACCAGCTTCTGGGCTCAGTGCTTGGTCTGGTGGGGAGACAGCTCTGAGGAAGACCCTCCACTCAGCAGCTGGAATCTGACCCAAGTCAGGGAGCCAATGGGAGGAAGCAGGTAGGTCCCAGCTAGTCTGTCCTGTCTGGAATGCTTCCTTGTCTCCTTGCCACTTAAACTTGCCTCTGATGTCACCATTGGAGAGGCATTCATGAGCAATCCCCTCCTCCATGTAAAGTAGCTCTCTCCAGCACATATCCCTGTTTTATTTTCCTCAATGGCTTATGTCACTATCTGAAACGACCCTCTTGAGTCACTGTCTACCTCTCCCTACTTCTTATTATAATGTCCACTCTATGAGGGCAGGTCCTTGTCCATTTCACTGAGGCCTTCAACCTGCCAGGCACTCCATCCATGAATGCTCAAAGAACGTTTAAATGTTCTCTCTAGGAAATCCTTCAATGCACTAGGTCCTGGGTTGTGATCTTGTGGAGAGAAAGGTCTGCAGAAATGAGGCTGCCAGGAAACAAAATGGTCATTAATGGAAGAAGGCTCCCTGGGTCCTAGGCTAGATGTGGAGGTGGGGACTGGAGTTCCCATTTAAAGGATACTGGACAGGGGTAGGCCCCAGTGTTGTCTTGACAAACTGAGTCCCTTCCTTCAACCCCACCTTGCCCCACCTCCTCCTTGCCATTTGTTTATCAACGCCTTTCCTGGCAAAGGCAAAGGATGAAGGATGGGGGAGAGACTGCCAGTTTCATGTCTCTTACCTTTAATCAAGTGACAGGTTCCCTCTTGGGTGAGAGGCCCAGGAGATGTAAGGGAAGTGCTAAGGAAGTTTCAAAGATTGTGGAGGAAACAATATCTGTTTCACAGATATTGTTCAAAGCCCACTTCAGCTAATTTCTAGCTGGGTGACTTTCACAAGTTTCTTAACCTTTCTGTTCTTCAGTTTCTTCTTTTAGGGAAAACACACTTGGGTGGGGTCGAGAATTTTTAAAATTCCTAGAGCTGAGAGTCTCCTTGAGGACTCCAGTAACCCACACTGTTTCAGAGATCTGTTAGATGTTGGGAGCAGTGCCTTGTCCACAGGATAGAAGAAATAATCCAGTATTAAAAAAGAAACAAAACTTCTAAAGGATTTGGACACCTCCTTATTACAGTGTTTTGAAAGATAAAAGAAAATTTGCATAATATTGGTCCATGGATATGACCCTCACAAGAAATAGTACTCCTAAGTATACTGCCGCAACAAGAAAACAGAAAATCACATGTTGGTAAAACAAAACAGAAACCTTCACATGAGACAGGTACCCAGAACAAAATGAGGAGGACACTAACAAAGATATAACAAGTCTGTTGTTCATACTTTCTCTTTTCCCTGAAAGGGGTGCACTATTCCTGAACGTACTACAATAACAGGTTGATGCGTGGAGGGGACAAAGTAAGGTTCTACTCCAACTTCCCTGCTCCAAACATCCATTTACTAAAATGTCCTGGGATAGAGGATATGGTGTTGTTTAAGTCCTGTCTGACTCTTTGTGACCCCATGGACTGCAGCAGACTTCCTCATCCTTCACTGTCTCCTGGTGTTGCTCAAACTCATGTCCATTGACTTGGTGATGCCATCCAACCATCTCATCCACTGTCTTCCTTCTCCTCCTGCCTTCAATCTTTCACAGCATCATGGTCTTTTCCAATTCCCACAGCAGCTGCTTTTCCCACCACACTGTCCAGTGCACTTAGACAGGCACCCAGCACCTAGATCTTGATTGAATGTCCGAGTCAATGGAAAAGAACAAAAGGAGATAATATGGGGAAGTTGCTCTGGCTTAAACATGACTTGAACTTGTGCTGACCTGAACAGCCTGCCTTGTGTATCCAGAAGACACAGAGGTCTTACTTTAGGCCCTCTTTTCTTCTAAGTAATAATACAACTTCTTCAGTGGCACCTTGTCAGTCAGGAACCTGTATAAATGAAATCCCAGTACAACCAACACACACTGACTTTAAAGCCCATCATATTAAACTAGACTCTAGGTGGATCTTAGTGGCTCTCCGCAAGAACTGCCTGAAATCAGAAAACACAAACACTTGATTAGTGTTGAAGACATCCAAAGACAGAAAAGGCAAGCTAGTGCTTTGGAGGAGAAACTAGGAACGTTAAGCAGAAGCTTGGAGACCCCCTTCCTTCTATAGCTTGGACCAGGCAAAAATCTGGGAAAATTCCTTCTGAGACTGCTGGGCAAAAGGTAGTCTTTCAAAAAACCCACAGTTTGAGCAAATCTCACAGTTATACCTTATCAGAAAGGGAACTGGAGAAACGCTGCAGCTGTTCTCCTGCAATTTTCAGGATTGGAAGCACTATTAGAAAAACATAAGAAAATAAACTTCTTCAGGTGGTTCAATCCTGCAGAAAACCAATTTCTGCTTTTTAGTACTTCAATGATAGCCCCCCGAGGGGGTGCACCGTTCCTGGAGATACTGCAATACCAGGTCGATGCGTGGAGTGGACGGAGCAAGCTCCTATTCCAACTCCCTGCTCCAAAAATCCATTTAATATATTGTCCTCGGATAGAGGATGTATCAGATATTAAACTGATAAGAACAGATACTACACTTGATCTTAGCCAAAAGGCCGAGAAGCGATAATGGGTCACCGCCCGTCGCTGTCACCGTCCTGCTGTCGTGCATGTTGCACTCAGTGTGACCGGGTCCCCGCTCACTCCAGGTCTCCCTTCCTTTGCCTCGTTGACAGTGCTATGGCGGCAGACTCTCGAGCAGAAGTTGGATTCTCCACACTGTAAAAGAGAAACCCCGCATCTGCCCTGGCTTTGTGGTTCTCGGGCGGAAGAGCCGTCTCAAATCTGCATGCCCCGCCCTCTGTCGCCGAGACGGCGCGGCTCCGGCGGGACCGCAGCGCCCTGGGGACGGCCTCGGGGCGGCGGCAGGGAAGCTCCTCCTTGGTGCTAGTGGAGAGGAGAGACCCGACCGGAGCGGGTGCGGGGTGGGTGGCGAGAGGGACCCGTGCGACGAGCTGTTGGCCGAGAGTTTTCCTGAAGACAAGGTCGCAAGACTGACTCGCCAGAAACGCCCGGACTGCAGTGTGGTACACAGGCCTCCGCCTGCGGAGAGAGGGGCTCCGTAGGGTAGGGTGTGTGGAGGGGGCTTCCCGGCCAGGCGGAAGGCGGATGGCCCACAGAGGGGAAGGGAGGGGGCGTGTGGATGCGGAGGGCGGGGCCGGGCCGCGGGAGGGGTTCACTCCAACTCCAGCGCCCTTGGCTTTCGGTGCTTCTACGAACCAAACCGATCCCGGGCCTCCTACCGAAAGCTCCCTCCGCCTAGGACCTCCTTTCCCTGCTCCTCGTCCTCAGCTGTGGGGCTCGCTGGTGGCTCAGGTTGTCAAGAATCCGCCTGCAAGACAGGAAACCTGGGTTCGATTCCTGGGTCGGAAGATCCCCTGGAGGAGGAAATTGCAACCCACTCCGGTATTTTTGCCTAGGAAATCGAGTGGACTGACAGAGGATCCTGGCGGGTCACAGGGTCCTAAAGAGTCAGACACTACTTACAGACCAAAAACAAGAAGAAACGTTCTGTTGATCTGAGCTGTCACAGCCACTAGGCACATGCAGCCAGGGAACTCTGGGCAGGTGATTCCTCTGAATTCAGAGGTACCACTAAATCCAGAGGTACCAGAAAATTCAAAGGTTTCCAATTTCAAATGGAAAACACTGGGATTTCAAAGATTTAGTATTAGAAATTCTAACATATCTCTATAATGTTGATATTAATTACATATTGAAATATTTTAGATATCTGGTTTTTGTGTGTGTGTGTCTGTGGGGAGGGGTGTTCCCCAGGGTTTGCAAGAACCCTGAGGAGGGATGGGATGGAACCCTCACTGCCTTGTCATTGAAAACATGGAGCTCTAACCACTGACCACCAGAGAATTTCTGAGATATCTTGAGTTAAAGAATGTATTAAACTTAATTTCACTCACTTCTCTTTTTTTAATATGCCTAACAATATTTGCTTTTGCTTGCAGGAAGGAATTCCCTGGTGGTTCAGTGGTTAGGCCTCAGCGCTTTCACTGCGGAAGTCCAGGTTCCATGCTCAGTTGGAGAACTGGGATCCCAAAAGCCACACAGCATGGGCAAATTAAAAAAAAAACAAACAGTTTGGTTATGTGTGTGCCTCACATATTTCTTGAAAGCACTGTTACAGATGGAAGTGCTGAGAGGCTAAGCATCTTGCCTAATGTGAAAAGAAGTAAGGATTTGCATTCAAGCATCCTGCTAACCACTAGGGCTTCAGGTTTTTTAAACTGGGGGTCCTGATATTTTAATTGGGGATGGATGATAAGAATGCCTCTCTGATGAGGGTACTTGTGAAGCTACACGAGGAAATGCAGCACATCAGAATGTCTTAATGAGTATATCCTGGGGAAAGTCACTTCTTGCCTGTAAAATAGAAATGATTCCACTTGAAGTCTTGCAAACTATCTACACTTACTCACCCTGAGCCTCCTGTTTCACATCCCGCTCTCCCTGGTCTTGTATTTCTGTTGGCTGCCAAGTGGCTTTGACACCCATGATGCTCACGTGGCAGAGATACACGTGTAGATATGGACACAGACACATAGAATGTAGGTATAGTCACAAATATACAGTCATTAGTGCTGTACTTTCACCTTGATGGGAATCCTTTTGTTTGCTGGTCTATTCTCAGCACCTATGGTAGTGCTCTGAATGTACTTGATTTTTGATGAATATGTGTTGAATGACTGGATGAGGGTCCAATTAGACAATGTATACTGTGCTTAGGCTGGGTCTGACAAATTCTTCAAATTTCTGAATCAGAAATTTTGAACGAAGGCCCCAGCTCTGTGTTTATTAAGTCCTCCAGATGATTCTGACAAACTCCCAAATTTGAGCATGCACCCATTTGTGTGGGCCAAACAACATGGATGACTTGACAGAAATCTTGAATTCAAGAAGCTGAATCAGGGACTTCCCGGTGGTCCAGTGGTTAAGTATCCGCCTCCCAGTGCAGGGGACACGGTTTGATTCCTGGTGCAGAATTAAGATTTCCCCATGCATCGCGGCAATTAAGTCTGAGTGCTCTGGAGCCTGTGTGTCACAACTAAGACCTGAAATAGCCAGAAAGTAAATACATTTTTAAAAAGCTGAATCAAACATGTAAGGTCTCTGGGAATTGGCCCCTGTTGTGTAAGCTCACTCCAGTATTCTTGCCTAGAGAATCCCAGGGACAGAGGAGCCTGGTGGGCTGCTCTCCATAGGTTGCACAGAGTCGGACATGACTGAAGCAACTTAGCATGCATTGGAGAAGGAAATGGCAACCCACTCCAGTGTTCTTGCCTGGAGAATCCCGGGGAGAGAGGAGCCTGGTGGGCTGCCATCTATGGGGTTGAACAGAGTAGAACACGATTGAAGCAACTTAGGAACAGCAGCAGCAGTGTAAGCTCTAAAGAGGCCCTCAGCTCAGAAAACTGGCCGGCAGCAAGTTCCCTGCACAGTGTGAGCCTGGCTCTCTCCCGTCAACTCACCTCCCTGTCTCTCTGGTGGGCTTGCTCTGCCCCCCTCACAGCTGCAGGCTGTTGCTCCCATGGCACTGTCACCCTCTTGGGGCTCTGGCTGCTGTTCCTTCCTGATCACCCAAGGCCCCTTCTGAGGCCAAGGTCTCCCCAAGTGCCAGTCTCCTGTGCAGATGGATGCTGGAATCTGTCCCCGAGTGGATCTGTCTCCTAAGACACCACAACCTGCTGCAACTGCTTCTTTATAACCTTCTCCGCCCTCCAGCCTCCTCCCGCCTCTGCCTTCCCAGCTCCAGCTATTAGGCCCTGAGTAAAAACATAAGAAATGTCACTGAAATCAAATTTCCTGCTCAGAAAATGTTCATTTACATCTCATCTTACCTTCACAAAAACCACTTGTAAAGGGTGGCTTTTCCATTCCCAACCTAGTGAAGGTCCTGTCTGAAAGGAAGACTCCAGGGGAATTCCATGGCACTTCAGTGGTTATGACTCCATGCCTTCACTGCAAAAGGCAAGGGTTCAAAAAAAAAAAAAAAAAAAAGGCAAGGGTTCAATACCCAGTATGGGGTCTAAGATCCCACAAGCTGGGTGGCATGGCCAGAAAAAGAAACGAACAAAAAACCCCAGAAGGAGAGAAAGGAAACTGTTCAACTCACTCCACTTTGCTTCAGGGTTAGGCAGTGACAGACTCACCCATCAGGGGGCAGCATCCGCTCCTTTTCCGCCCTGGCCTGGGCTCTGGGACTTGGTTTTGGATAAGCTGCCTCTGAATGGGCCCCTGGCCTGAGAAAAGTGTGTCTAAGGGCCCCTTTCCCTCAGTTTTCCTTTTCACATTCATTCTAAGTAGTAAGTTGTGTTTTCCCCATTTTATTCTTTCTTTTCTTGGCCTTGGCATCTTATTTCCCAAACCAGAGAGGTAACCTAGGTCCTGTACAATGCAAAAACAGAATTGTTACCCTGGACCACCAGGGCATTTTTTTCCTCTCCAATGTATTCTTGAGGAAGCAAAGAGGGAATTTGAAATTCGTGTCTTTGTCATCCCCTGGCGGAAGCCGCTTTTGGACCTCATCTCCCCTCCCATCCCTCCTCCTGCAGACTCCTCTCCTCCCTTCACTTGTGCACTCAGGTCCTGGGTTGGGATGCAGTGGAGACAAGGATGTCCTCAGCTGCTTCCTAGGTGAGGTCCACCCATCTTGTACCCTCCCCTACTCCAGAGCCTGGGTTGTTTTGGGGAAAGGGACCTGTAATCATCTAAGCCCCACATTACATGCTGAGGAAACCAAGGCTCCAAGAGGGGAGGTGGCTTTTCCAAGCCAGTTCACTTGTCAGGACAGGACTCATGATGACTCTAAACCCAG
The DNA here is from genome assembly GCF_029407905.1 of Bubalus kerabau. Classification (NCBI taxonomy): domain Eukaryota; kingdom Metazoa; phylum Chordata; class Mammalia; order Artiodactyla; family Bovidae; genus Bubalus; species Bubalus kerabau. The sequence goes on along the minus strand of NC_073627.1, from coordinate 20,887,637 downwards.
GGTTCAGCCCACCAGGCCTTAAGGGAGGCCTCTCTCTCCAGGGTCATCCCTCCCATGGCTTCTCTTTTTCTCCTCTAAGAAATCCCTCTTCCCCAGTAAAGGCTTGAGGGTTCCGTATTACCCAGACCTTGCCTGGAGGTACAGGGTTTTATAGGCATCCCTCCCAACCCTCAAGATGTCAGGGACCCCAGACCAGGAAACTCCCGGCTAAGGCTGGGTGCTTGCATCTCACACGCAAGGAAACCCTTGAGTATATAGTCAATCCATCATGTAGTCATGAATCATGGAAGATTTCCTGATTGCCTACTGTGTGGCAGGCACAGTGCTGGGCACTGTGGAGCTGTGGCTGAGAAGAACCAGCTTCTGGGCTCAGTGCTTGGTCTGGTGGGGAGACAGCTCTGAGGAAGACCCTCCACTCAGCAGCTGGAATCTGACCCAAGTCAGGGAGCCAATGTGAGGAAGTAGGTAGGTCCCAGCGAGTCTGTCTGGAATGCTTCCTTGCCTCCTGGCCACTTAAACTTGCCTCTGATGTCACCATTGGAGAGGCCTTCATGAGCAACCCCCTCCTCCATGCAAAGTAGCTCTCCCCCCGGTCACTCTCCAGCACATTTCCCTGTTTATTTTCTTCGATGGCTTATATCACTATCTGAAATGACCCTCTTGAGTCACTGTCTGCCTCTCCCTACTCCTCATTATAATGTCCACTCTATGAGGGCAGGTCCTGATCCATTTCACTGAGGCCTTCAACCTGGCAGGCACTCCATCCATGAATGCTCAAAGTAAGAATGTTTGAATGTTCTCTCTAGGAAATCCTCCAGAGCACTCTGTCCTGGGCTGTGATCTTGTGGACAAGGGCTGCAGAAATGAGGCTGCCAGGAAACAAAATGGCCATTAATGGAGGAAGGCTTCAAGGGCTCCAGGCTGGATGTGGAGATGGGGACTGGAATTCCTATTTAAAGGATACTGGACTGGGCCAGTCCCCGGTGTTGCCCTGACAAACTGGGTCCCTTTCTTCACTCCCACTTTGTCCCACTTCCTCCTTGCCGTTTGTTTATCAACGCCTTTCCTGGCAAAGGCAAAGGATGAAGGATGGGGGAGAGATAGCCAGTTTCAGGTCTCTTCTCTTTAATCAAGTGGCAGGTTCCCTCTTGGGTGAGAGGCCCATGAGATGTAAGAGAGGAGCTAGGAAGTTTCAAAGATTGTGGAGGAAACAATATCTGTTTCACAGATATTGTTCACAGCCCACTTCAGCTAATTTCTAGCTGGGTGACTTTCACAAGTTTCTTAACCTTTCTGTTCGTCAGTTTCTTCTTTTAAGGAAAATACACTTGGGTGGAGCCGAGAATTTTAAAAATTCCTAGAGCTGAGAGTCTTCCCCTGGGGACTCCAGCAAACCCACACTGTTTCAGAGATCTGTTAGGTGTTGGCAGCAGGGCCTTGTCTACAGGATAGAAGAAATAATCCCACATGAAAAAGAAACAAAACTATGAAAGGATGTGGACAGCTCCGTATTTCAGTGGTTTGCAAGTTAAAGGAAAATTTGCATAATGTGGGTCCATGGATATGACCCTCACAAGAAACAGTACTCCTAAGTAAACCGCCCCAACAGGGCAACAGAAAATCACACGTTGGTAAAACAAAACAGAAACCTTCACATGAGACAGGTACCCAGAGCAAAACAAGGAAAACACTGAAAAAGATGTAAGAAGCCTGTTTTTCATACTTGCTCTTTTCCCTGAGAGGGGTGCACTATTCCTGCAGGTACTACCATACCAGGTCAATGGGTGGAGTGGATGGAGTAAGGTTCTATCCAACTCCCTGCTCCAAACATCCATTTACTAAAATGTCCTGGCATAGAGGATGTGGTGTTTAGTGTTGTTCAGTTGTTAAGTCCTGTCTGACTTTTTGTGACCCTGTGAATTGCAGCACGCCAGACTTCCCTGTCCTTCACTATCTCCTGAGTTGCTCAAACTCATATCCGTTATTCGGTGATGCCATCCAACCATCTCATCCTTTGTCTTCCTTCTCCTTCTGCCTTCAATCTTTCCCAGCATCACGGTCTTTTCCAATGAATGGGTTCTTCCCATAAGGTGGCCTAGTATTGAAGTTTCAGGTTCAGCATCAGTCTTTCCAAGGAGAATTCAGAGTTGATTTCCTTTAAGATGGACTGGTTTGATCTTGTTTTCCAAGGGACTCTCAGGAGTCTTCTGCACCACAGTTCCAAAGCATCAGTTCTCTGGCCTCTGACATCTTCATAGTCCAGCTCTCACATCCATACATGACTACTGGAAAGACCACAGCATTGACTATAGGGACCATTGTTCCAACACCAAAGTGATGTCTTTGCTTTTAACACACTGTCTAGGTTTGTCATAGCTTTCCTGCCAAGACACAATCATCTTCTGATTTCCAGGCTCTGTCACTGCTTCCACATTTTTCCCCTTCAATTAGCCATGCAGTGATGGGACCAGATGCCAAGATCTTAGTGCTTTTAATATTGAGGTTTTTTAAAAAAGTAATTATTTATTTTTGACTGTACTGGGTCTTCATTGATGCATGAGGCTTTTCTACTTTCGAGTGGGGGCTACTCTCTAATTGTGGTTCATGGGCTCTAGAGCACAGGCTCAGTAGTTGTGTCCAATGGGTTTAGTTTTCCCAGGGCATGTGGAATCTTCCTGGACTAGGAATTGAACCAATCCCCTACACTGGCAAGGGGATTCTTGATCACTGGGCCACCATGGAAGTCCAATATTGAGTTTTAAGCTGGCTTTTTCACTCGTTCTGGCTTATTCATGATTTGAACTTTATGCTAACCTCAAAAGCCTGCCTTGTGTATCCAAAAGACACAGTGGTCTTACTTTAGGCCCTCTTCTCTTCGGAACTTTAAGGAACAATACAACTCTGTCAGTGGCACTGACCTCTCCTTGTCAGTCAGTCACCTGGATAAATGAAATCCCAGTACAACCGACACACTTGTGGAAAGCTCACCATTTTAACCTAGACTCCAGGTGGAATTGGGTGTTTCTCAACCAGAACTGCTTGAAGACAGAAAACAAACCACAGGAGTAACGTTAGAGACCTCAACAGAAGGTGGAGGCACAGAAACAAAAGATTCAAGCTAGTGTTCTGGTTCTATCTTGAAGATGGCATCAGGAGACACTGGGAATATCAAGTGAGAGCTTGGACACCAGCTGGTTTTGTAGCTTGTATCAACTGAGAAGAGATCTCTAGTCTTTCCCATTCTGTAGTTTTCCTCTATTTCTTTGCATTGATCACTGAGGAAGGCTTTCTTATCTCTCCTTGCTATTCTTTGGAACTCTGCATTCAGATGCTTATATGTTTCCTTTTCTCCTTTGCTTCTATTAGCCATGAAGTGATGGGACCAGATGTCATGATCTTAGTGTTTTTAATATTGAGGTTTAAAGTTTAATTATTTATTTTTGGCTGCACTGGGTCTCCGTTGATGCATGAGGCTTTCTCTAGTGGTGAGCAGGGGCTACTTTCTAACTGTGGCTTATGGGCTCTAGAGTGCGGGCTCTACCGGGGTCCAGCCCCAGTTGGATCCAGGGATTCCCTCGGGAGGACGGCGTCGGCGATTAAAAGAATAGATAAAGAGATAAGGAAAGAATTTTGCAGTTAAGAAAATAGAGGAGAGAAAAGAGGCTGATATTCATTGGTTTACGCAGAAAGCCAAGAAAGCCCCAGCACAGGACTTGCTCTGTTCATGTAGGCCGCAGACGCCCTCTCGAATCACGGAAGGTGCCCCACCTTAGGCACCTTCTTGAGTGGGTCTTAGAAGCCCAGGAAGGAAAGTGAACGCAGACAGCCCCTGCACTCCAGGGAGATCAGCCTGAAAAGGAAAAGGAAAGAGAAAGAATGACACGGGGAGACCGAGCTTCGGTGAGCAAGGCCTGCAACTTTATTTTCCAAAGTAGTTTTTATACCTTAAGTTGTGCATAGAGGATAATGGGGTGGGGGTGGGGGGATGGGTAGAGTCATGCAAGGTCAGCAGTCCTTAATCTTTATTGAAGCCAGGCTTTCTTTCTTTTTTTTTTTTTTTAATTTTATTTTATTTTTAAACTTTACATAATTGTATTAGTTTTGCCAAATATCAAAATGAATCCGCCACAGGTATACATGTGTTCCCCATCCTGAACCCTCCTCCCTCCTCCCTCCCCATACCATCCTTCTGGGTCATCCCAGTGCACCAGCCCCAAGCATCCAGTATCGTGCATCAAACCTGGACTGGCAACTCGTTTCATACATGATATTTTACATGTTTCAATGCCATTCTCCCAAATCTTCCCACCCTCTCCCTCTCCCACAGAGTCCATAAGACTGTTCTATACATCAGTGTCTCTTTTGCTGTCTCGTACACAGGGTTATTGTTACCATCTTTCTAAATTCCATATATATGCGTTAGTATACTGTATTGGTGTTTTTCTTTCTGGCTTACTTCACTCTGTATAATAGGCTCCAGTTTCATCCACCTCATTAGAACTGATTCAAATGTATTCTTTTTAATGGCTGAGTAATACTCCATTGTGTATATGTACCACGGCTTTCTTATCCATTCATCTGCTGATGGACATCTAGGTTGCTTCCATGTCCTGGCTATTATAAACAGTGCTGCGATGAACATTGGGGTACACGTGTTTCTTTCCCTTCTGGTTTCCTCAGTGTGTATGCCCAGCAGTGGGATTGCTGGATCATAATGCAGTTCTATTTCCAGTTTTTTAAGGAATCTCCACACTGTTCTCCATAGTGGCTGTACTAGTTTGCATTCCCACCAACAGTGTAAGAGGGTTCCCTTTTCTCCACACCCTCTCCAGCATTTATTACTTGTAGACTTTTGGATTGCAGCCATTCTGACTGGTGTGAAATGGTACCTCATAGTGGTTTTGATTTGCATTTCTCTGATAATGAGTGATGTTGAGCATCTTTTCATGTGTTTGTTAGCCATCTGTATGTCTTCTTTGGAGAAATGTCTATTTAGTTCTTTGGCCCATTTTTTGATTGGGTCATTTATTTTTCTGGAGTTGAACTGTAGGAGTTGCTTGTATGTTCTCGAGATTAGTTGTTTGTCAGTTGCTTCATTTGCTATTATCTTCTCCCATTCTGAAGGCTGTCTTTTCACCTTGCTAATAGTTTCCTTTGATGTGCAGAAGCTTTTAAGGTTAATTAGGTCCCATTTGTTTATTTTTGCTTTTATTTCCAATATTCTGGGAGGTGGGTCATAGAGGATCCTGCTGTGATGTATGTCAGAGAGTGTTTTGCCTATGTTCTCCTCTAGGAGTTTTATAGTTTCTGGTCTTACGTTTAGATCTTTAATCCATTTTGAGTTTATTTTTGTGTATGGTGTTAGAAAGTGTTCTCCTTTCATTCTTTTACAAGTGGCTGACCAGATTTCCCAGCACCACTTGTTAAAGAGATTGTCTTTAATCCATTGTATATTCTTGCCTCCTTTGTCAAAGATAAGGTGTCCATATGTGTGTGGATTTATCTCTGGACTTTCTATTTTGTTCCATTGATCTATAGTTCTGTCTTTGTGCCAGTACCATACTGTCTTGGTAACTGTGGCTTTGTAGTAGAGCCTGAAGTCAGGTAGGTTGATTCTTCCAGTTCCATTCTTCTTTCTCAAGATCGCTTTGGCTATTCGAGGTTTTTTGTATTTCCATACAAATTGTGAAATTATTTGTTCTAGCTCTGTGAAGAATACTGTTGGTAGCTTGATAGAGATTGCATTGAATCTATAAATTGCTTTGGGTAGTATACTCATTTTCACTATATTGATTCTTCCAATCCATGAACATGGTATATTTCTCCATCTGTTAGTGTCCTCTTTGATTTCTTTCACCAGTGTTTTATAGTTTTCTATATATAGGTCTTTAGTTTCGTTAGGTAGATATATTCCTAAGTATTTTATTCTTTCCGTTGCAATGGTGAATGGAATTGTTTCCTTAATTTCTCTTTCTGTTTTCTCATTATTAGTGTATAGGAATGCAAGGGATTTCTGTGTGTTGATTTTATATCCTGCAACTTTACTATAGTCATTGATTAGTTCTAGTAATTTTCTGGTGGAGTCTTTAGGGTTTTCTATGTAGAGGATCATGTCATCTGCAAATAGTGAGAGTTTTACTTCTTCTTTTCCAATTTGGATTCCTTTTATTTCTTTTTCTGCTCTGATTGCTGTGGCCAAAACTTCCAAAACTATGTTGAATAGTAATGGTGAAAGTGGGCACCCTTGTCTTGTTCCTGACTTTAGAGAAAATGCTTTCAATTTTTCACCATTGAGGATAATGTTTGCTGTGGGTTTGTCATATATAGCTTTTATTATGTTGAGGTATGTTCCTTCTATGCCTGCTTTCTGGAGAGTTTTTATCATAAATGGATGTTGAATTTTGTCAAAGGCTTTCTCTGCATCTATTGAGATAATCATATGGTTTTTATTTTTCAATTTGTTAATGTGGTGTATTACATTGATTGATTTGCAGATATTGAAGAATCATTGCATCCCTGGGATAAAGCCCACTTGGTCATGGTGTATGATCTTTTTAATGTGTTGTTGGATTCTGATTGCTAGAATTTTGTTAAGGATTTTTGCATCTATGTTCATCAGTGATATTGGCCTGTAGTTTTCTTTTTTTGTGGGATCTTTGTCAGGTTTTGGTATTAGGGTGATGGTGGCCTCATAGAATGAGTTTGGAAGTTTACCATCCTCTGCAATTTTCTGGAAGAGTTTGAGCAGGATAGGTGTTAGCTCTTCTAAAGCCAGGCTTTCTTTCTGCAAACTTATCATATGCAAAAGCTTTAGGTGATTTACATCATCTTCTGGCCAGGCAGGAGGCCTGTTAACATTTTATGACCCTTTCTTCAGAAAACTTATTTTTCTCTAAAGGTGATTATTCTAAAGTCAGGTGCCACCCTCCGAAAGCATTAGATAAAGTTGCATTCCTATAGGGCAAAAATGTGGTGGGCTATAGCAAGAAAAGAATTAACTCAAGGGTCCAAGGTTACAAACATTAAAGCTACTAGTTAAATTTCTGTACACCAACTATATTAATCAATACACTCCCAGGGACACAGTAGGTAAGGGATATGGAAACTTGGCAGCAAGCATTAGCTCAACAAAGAAATCCTCTACTAGTTCTATTCTAACAATTTTAACTCTCTGAGAAGCTCTGCATTGTTAGAATATCTTAAGCTTCCCGTGCCTCTCGTGGTTGGGAGGCTGTGAATCTGAACAAACCTGTCAGGCAAGCTAGAAAGTCATCAGAGGGGTTTGAATTGAAACACTCCTATTATGCCCAGGAGACTTATTAACTAGAGTTTTAAATTGATTTTCTTACAGAGAAAGGTGGTAAGGGATAGCCCCCCGTTAATGTCAGAAGAGTTGGTGAAAGTCGTGAAATAGTAAAACAGACAAATTTTGGTTTTGGGGTAGATGCTCGGGCAGGTCCAGGGGGGCCCCTTGAGCCCTGACTCGCCTTTGCATATCAGGCCTTTCCGCATGACCTTTGTCACAGGTGGGAACTCCCGTGCTGGCTCCTGGCAGGGCTCAGTAGTTGTGTCACGGGGGCTTCCTGGACCAGGGTTTGAACCAGTGTCCCCTGCATTGGCAAGCAGATTCTTAGCAACTGGACCACCAGCGAAGTCCAATATTGAGTTTTAAGCTGGCTTTTCACTCTCCTCCTTGACTCTCAGCAAGAGGCTCTTTCTCTTCCCTTTCTGCCAAGAAAGATACAGTGGTATCATCTGAAGATCTGAGGTTATTGATATTTCTCCCGGCAATCTTGGTTCCAGCTTGTAACTCATCCAGCCTGGCATTTCACATGATGTGCTCTGTAAAAGCAAAATAAAGAGGGTGACAAGAAACAGCCTGTCATACTCCTTTCTCAATTTTGAACCAGTCAGTTGTACCATAGAAGGTTCTAACTGTTGCTTCTTGATCCGCATACAGGTTTCTCAGTTCAATTCAGTTGCTCGGTCGTGTCGGACTCTTCGTGACCCCATGAATTGCAGCACGCCAGGCCTCCTTGTCCATTACCAACTCCCAAGTCCATCGAGTCAGTGATGCCATACAGCCATCTCATCCTCTGTCGTCCCCTTCTCCTCCTGCCCCCAATATCTCCCAGCATCAGAGTCTTTTCCAATGAGTCAACTCTTCGCATGAGGTGGCCAAAGTACTGGAGTTTCAGCTTCAGAATCATTCCCTCCAAAGAAATCCCAGGGCTGATCTCCTTCAGAATGGACTGGTTGATCTCCTTGCAGTCCAAGGGACTCTCAAGAGTCTTCTCCAACACCACAGTTCAAAAGCATCAATTCTTCGGCGCTCAGCCTTCTTCACAGTCCAACTCTCACATCCATACATGACCACAGGAAAAACCATAGCCTTGACTAGACGGACCTTTGTTGGCAAAGTAATGTCTCTGCTTTTTAATATGCTGTCTAGGTTGGTCATAACTTTCCTTCCAAGGAGTAAGCGTCTTTTAATTTCATGGCTGCAGTCACCATCTGCAGTGATTTTGGAGCCCAAAAAAATAAAGTCTGACACTGTTTCCACTGTTTCCCCATCTATTTCCCATGAAGTGATGGGACCAGATGCCATGATCTTCGTTTTCTGAACGTTGAGCTTTAAGCCAACTTTTTCACTCTCCTCTTTCACTTCATCAAGAGGCTTTTGAGTTCCTCTTCACTTTCTGCCATAAGGGTGGTGTCATCTGCATATCTGAGGTTAATAATATTTCTCCTGGCAATCTTGATTCCAGCTTGTGTTTCTTCCAGTCCAGCGTTTCTCATGATGTACTCTGCATATAAGTTAAATAAGCAGGGTGACAATATACAGCCTTGACGTACTCCCTTTCCTATCTGGAACCAGTCTGTTGTTCCATGTCCAGTTCTAAGTGTTGCTTCCTGACCTGCATACAGATTTCTCAAGAGGCAGGTCAGGTGGTCTGGTATTCCCATCTCTTGAAGAATTTTCCACAGTTTATTGTGATCCACACAGTCAAAGGCTTTGGCATAGTCAATAAAGCAGAAATAGATGTTTTTCTGGAACTCTCTTGCTTTTTCCATGATCCAGAGGATGTTGGCAATTTGATCTCTAGTTCCTCTGCCTTTTCTAAAACCAGCTTGAACATCAGGAAGTTCACGGTTCACATACTGCCGAAGCCTGGCTTGGAGAATTTTGAGCATTACTTTACTAGCATGTGAGATGAGTGCAATTGTGCGGTAGTTTGAGCATTCTTTGGCATTGCCTTTCTTTGGGATTGGAATGAAAACTGACCTTTTCTAGTCCTGTGGCCACTGCTGAGTTTTCCAAATTTGCTGGCATATTGAGTGCAGCACTTCCACAGCCTCATCTTTCAGGATTTGAAATAGCTCAACTGGAATTCCATCACCTCCACTAGCTTTGTTCGTAGTGATGCTTTCTAAGGCCCACTTGACTTCACATTCCAGGATGTCTGGCTCTAGATGAGTGATCACACCATTGTGATTATCTGGGTCGTGAAGATCTTTTTTGTACAGTTGTTCTGTGTATTCTTGCCACCTCTTCTTAATATCTTCTGCTCCTGTTAGGTCCATACCATTTCTGTCCTTTATCGAGCCCATCTTTGCATGAAATGTCCCCTTGGTATTTCTAATTTTCTTGAAGAGATCTCTAGTCTTTCCCATTCTGTTGTTTTCATCTATTTCTTTGCACTGATCACTGAGGAAGGCTTTCTTATCTCTTCTTGCTATTCTTTGGAACTCTGCATTCAGATGCTTATATTTTTCCTTTTCTCCTTTGCTTTTTGCTTCTCTTCTTTTCACAGCTATTTGTAAGGCCTCCCCAGACAGCCATTTTGCTTTTTTGCATTTCTTTTCCATGGGGATGGTCTTGATCCCTGTCTCCTGTACAATGTCACGAACCTCATTCCACAGTTCATCAGACACTCTATCTATCAGATCTAGGCCCTTAAATCTATTTCTCACTTCCCCTGTATAATCATAAGGGATTTGATTTAGGTCATACCTGAATGGTCTAGTGGTTTTCCCTACTTTCTTCAATTTAAGTCTGAATTTGGCAATAAGGAGTTCATGATCTGAGCCACAGTCAGCTCCTGGTCTTGTTTTGGTTGACTGTATAGAGCTTCTCCATCTTTGGCTGCAAAGAATATATTCAATCTGATTCCGGTGTTGACCATCTGGTGATGTCCATGTGTAGAGTCTTCTCCTGTGTTGTTGGAAGAAGGTGTTTGCTATGACCAGTGCATTTTCTTGGCAAAACTCTATTAGTCTTTGCCCTACTTCATTCCGTATTCCAAGGCCAAATTTGCCTGTTACTCCAGGTGTTTCTTGACTTCCTACTTTTGCATTCCAGTCCCCTATAATGAAAAGGACATCTTTTTTGGGTGTTAGTTCTAAAAGGTCTTATAGGTCTTCATAGAACCGTTCAACTTCAGCTTCTTCAGCATTACTGGTTGGGGCATAGACTTGGATTACTGTGATATTGAATGGTTTGCCTTGGAAATGAACAGAGATCATTCTGTCGTTTTTGAGATTGCATCCAAGTACTGCATTTCAGACTCTTTTGTTGACCATGATGGCTACTCCATTTCTTCTGAGGGATTCCTGCCCACAGTAGTAGATATAATGGTCATCTGAGTTAAATTCACCCATTCCAGTCCATTTTAGTTCACTGATTCCTAGAATATCAACATTCACTCTTGCCATCTCTTGTTTGACCACTTCCAATTTGCCTTGATTCATGGACCTGACATTCTAGGTTCCTCTGCAATATTGTTCTTTACAGTATTGGACCTTGCTTTTATCACCAGTCACATCCACAACTGGGTATTGTTTTTGCTTTGGCTTCATCCCTTCATTCTTTCTGGAGTTATTTCTCCACTGATCTCCAGTAGTATATTGGGCACCTACTGACCTGGGGAGTTCCTCTTCCAGTATCCTATCATTTTGCGTTTTCACACTGTTCATGGGGTTCTCAAGGCAAGAATACTGAAGTGGTTTGCCATTCCCTTCTCCAGTGGACCACATTCTGTCAGATCTCTCCACCATGACCTGCCGGTCTTGGGTTGCCCCACGGGCATGGCTTAGTTTCATTGAGTTAGACAAGGCTGTGGTCCTAGTGTGATTAGATTGACTAGTTTTCTGTGAGTATGGTTTCAGTGTGTCTGCCCTCTGATGACCTCTTGCAACACCTACCATCTTACTTGGGTTTCTCTTACCTTGGGCGTGGGGTATTTCTTCACGGCTGCTCCAGCAAAGCTCAGCCGCTGCACCTTACCTTGGACGAGGGGTATCTCCTCACCGCTGCCCTTCCTGACCTTCAACGTGGGATAGCTCCTCTAGGCCCTCCTGCGTCCGCGTAGCCACTGCTCCTTGGGTGTGGGGTTGGTCCTCCTGGCCGCAGCTCCTGGCCGCCGCCCCTGGCCTCGGGCGTAGGGTAGCTCCTCCTGGCCACCGCCCCTGGCCTCGGGTGTGTGTGCGTGTGGTAGCTCCTCCCGGCCACCGCCCCTGACCTCCTTTGCGGGGTATCTCCTCTCGGCTGGCAGCCACCCCTGACCTCAGACGTGGGGTAGCTCCTCTCAGCCGCCGCCCCTGACCTTGGACATGGGGTAGCTCCTCCCGGCTGCCGGCCCTGATCTCGGACTTGGGTAGCTCTTCTCAGGAGACAGGTAAGATGGTCTGGTATTCCAATCTTTTTAAGAGTTTTCCACAGTTTGTTATGATCCACACAGTCAAAGGCTTTAGTATCCACACAGTCGGCTTTAGCTGACTCAATGAAACAGAGGTAGAAGTTTTTCTGGATTTCCCTTTCTTTCTCTAGGATCCAGCGGAAGTTCTCAATTTGATCTCTGGTTCCTCTGCCTTTTCGAAAGCCAGCTTGACACACGAGGAAGTTCTTGGTTCATGGACTCTGGAAACCTAGCCTGGAGGATTTTGAGTATAACCTTACTAGCACGAGATGAGTGCAGTTGTCCCATGGTACCTGGGCAGATTCCTAGTGACTGCTTTCCCCACCACGCTACCTGGTGCACTTATATCAGCGCCCAGCACCTAGATCTTGGTCAAATGCCCGAATCAATGGAAAAGAACGAAAGGAGACAATATAGGGAATTCGTTCTGTCTTATACATGATTTGAACTTTGTGCTGACCTGAACAGCCTGCCTTGTGTATCCAAAAGACAAGACACAGTGGTCTTACTGTAGGCACTCTTCTCTTTGGAATGCTAAGGAATAATACCATCTCCTTCAGTGGCACTGACCTTTCCTTGTCAGTCAGTTACCTGTATAAATGAAATCCCAGTCAGTACAACTGACACACACTGCCCATCATTCTAATCTAGCCTCCAGGTGGATCTCAGTAACTCTCAGCAGGAACTGCTTGAAATCAGGAAACATGAACACTTTAGTAATGGAAGACAAGAAAGTCAAGCTAGTGTTCTGGTTTTGCTTTGAGGATGCCATATGGAGGAAGTGGGAGGGAGTATCAAGTGGGAGCTTGGAAGTGCCCCCTTCCAAGATTGCAGGGCAGAAGGTGCTGTCTTTTGGAGAATGTGGCTCAGGTGGTCAAGAATCCACCTGCAGTGTAGTAGAGCTGGGTTTGATCTACTCCATTATTCTGAGTGGCACACAACTGTGGGCGGGGAGAAAGCACCCCTTCCAAGACTGCACAGCTGAAGTGACTGTCTTTAAGAGAACTCAAGGCTCAAGTGAACCACATAAAGCACTTCCCAGGCAAAGAAATGGAGAAACTCTTAAGGGATTGCACAGGGCTTTAAATTAAAAGCAAAACAAAAACAACACCATAGAATGTTTAGAAAACAAGAGTGAACTGTAACTCATAGTCTCCCTCATGCAACTTACTTATTTCTCCCATGAATGCCAGGATCCCTTGCAAACTACAAGAAAACCTGAGTAAATTAAAAAAAAATAATCACCTTACAATATTATAGTGGTTTTTCCATACATTGACATGAATCAGCCATGGGTAAAAATCAACTTTCCGAAGTGACTTAATGCTTAAGAAAAATGCACCAGTTTCTATTTTTGGACACCACAGCTGTCCCCAAGGGGGTGCACCGTTCCTGGAGGTACTGCAATACCACAGTCGATGCGTGAAGTGGATGGAGCAAGCTCCTATTCCAACTCCCTGCTCCAAAAACCCATTTAATATATTGTCCTCCGATAGAGAACGTATCAGATATTAAACTGATAAGAACAGATACTACACTTGATCTTAGCCAAAAGGCCGAGAAGCGATACCGGGTCACCGCCCGTCGCTGTCACCCTCCTGCTGTCGTGCATGTTGCACTCAGTGTGACCCGGGTCCCGCTCACTCCAGGTCTCCCTTCCTTTGCCTCGTTGACAGTGCTATGGCGGCACTACACCAGACTCTCGAGCAGAAGTTGGATTCTCCACTTTGTAAAAGAGAAATCCCGCATCTGCCCTGGCTTTGTGGTTCTCCGGCGGAAGAGCCGTCTCGAATCTGCATGCCCCGCCCTCTGTCGCCAAGAAGGCGTGGCTCCAGCGGGACCGCAGCGCCCTGGGGACGGCCTCGGGGCGGCGGCAGGGGACCTCCTCCTTGGTGCTAGTGGAGAGGAGAGACCCGACCGGAGCGGGTGCGGGGTGGCCGGCGAGAGGGACCCGTGCGACGAGCTGTTGGCCGAGAGTTTTCCTGAAGACAAGGTCGCAAGACTGACTCGCCAGAAACGCCCGGACTGCAGTGTGTTACACAGACCTCCGCCTGCGGAGAGAGGGGCTCCGTAGGGTCGGGTGTGTGGAGGGGGCTTCCCTGCCAGGCGGAAGGCGGATGGCCCACAGTGGGGAAGGGAGGGGACGTGTGGATGCGGAGGGCGGGGCCGGGCCGCGGGAGGGGTTCACTCCAACTCCAGCGCCCTTGGCTTTCGGTGCTTTTACGAACCAAACCGATCCTCGGATTCCTACCGAAAGCTCCCTCCGCCTAGGCCCTCGTTTCCGTGCCCTTCCTCCTCAGCTGTGGGCTTCGCTGATGGCTCAGATTGTCAAGAATCCACCTGCAAGACAGGAATCATGGGTTCGATTTCTAGGTCGGAAAGATCCCCTAGAGGAGGAAATGGAAACCCATGACAGAATTCTTGCCTAGGAAATCCCATGGACAAAGAGGATCCTGGCGGGTCACAGGGTCCCAAGGAGTCGGACGCTACTTAGCGACTAAACAACAGGGAACATTATGTTGATCTGAACTGTCACTGATACTAGGCACATGCAGCCAGGAATCGCTGGGCAGGTGGTTCCGCCCAATTCAGAGGTACTGAAAGTGGAAAACACACATGGGATTTCAAAGACTTAGTATTAAAAATTGTAAAATATCTCTGTAATGTTGATATTGAAATGATATTTTAGATATCTGTTTTGGGGGGGGGGCAGCAGGGAGGTGTGCCTCAGGATTTACAAGAACTCTGAAAGATGGAACCCCTGCCTTGTCTTTGAAAGCAAGGAGCACTAACCACTGACCACCAGAGAATTTCTGAGATATCTTGAGTTAAAGAACATATTAAACTTAATTTCACTTACTTCTCTTTATTTATTTATTTTTATATGCGTAAGAGTATTTAAATTTACCTGCAGGAGGGAACTGCCTGGTGGTCCAGTGGTTAGGCCTCAGCGCTTTCATGCAGGAGTCCGGGTTCCATCCTTGGTTGGAGAACTGGGATCCTAAAGGCCACAAAGTGGCCAAAGTAAAAAAAAAAGTTATGTGTGTGACTCACTTATTTCTTGAAAGCACTGTTATAGACAGAAGTGCTGAGAGGCTAAGCATCTTGACTAATGTGAAAAGAAGTAAGGATTTGCATTCAAGCATCCTGCTAACCACTGGGGCCTCAGGTTTTTTAAACCAGGGGTCCTGATATTTTAACTGTGGGTGATAAGAATGCCTCTTTGACAAGCATACTTGTGAATCTATCTGTGGAAATGCAAGCACATGGAAAAGTCTCAATGAGAACACCCTAGGGAAAGTAATTTCTTGCCTGTAAAATAGAAATGATTCCATTTGAAGTCTTGCAAACTATCTACACCTACTCACCCTGAGCCTTACTGTTTCACATCCCCCCTCCCTGGTCTTGTGTTTTTGCTGGCTGCCAAGTGGCTTTGACACCCTTGATGCTCACATGGAATAGATATACATGTCGATTTGGATGTGGACACATAGAATGTAGGTATAGTCACAAATATACAGCCATTAGTGCTGTATTGCCTTTCATCTTGATGGGAAACCTTTTGTTTGCTGGTCTATTCTCAGTACTTACAGTAGTGCTCCAAATGTACTTGATTTTTGATGAATATGTGTTGAATGACTGGATGAGGGTCCAATGAGACAATGTATAATATGCTTAGCTTGGGTCTGACAAATTCTTCAAATTTCTGAATCAGAAATTCTGGAAGGATGCTCCAGCTCTGTGTATATCAAGTCCTCCAGATGATTCTGACAAACTCCCCAATATAAGCATGCATCCATTCGTGTGGGCCAAACAACATGGTGACTTGACAGAAATCTATGAAATCAAGAAGCTGAATCAGGGACTTCCTGGTGGTCCAGTGATTAAGTATCTGCCTCCCAATGTAGGGGACATGAGTTCGATCCCTGGTGTGGAGCTAAGATTCCCCCATACTTCGAGGCAACTAAGTCTGAGTGATCAGATACAGCCAGATAAGTAAATACATTTTTTTAAAGTGAAAGTGAAAGTGAGGTTGCTCAGTCATGTCCGACTCTTTGCGACCCCATGGATGGTAGCCTACCAGGCTCCGTGATCCATGGGATTTTCCAGGCAAAAATACTGGAGTGGGCAGCTGAATCAAACATATAAGGTCTCTGGGGATTAGCCCCTTTGTTAAAGCTCTAAAGAGTCCCTCAGCTCGGATACCTGGCCGACAGCGAGTTCCCTGCACAGCGTGGGTCTGGCTCTCTCCCTTCAACTCACCTCCCTGTCTCTCTGGTGGGCTTGCTCTGCCCCCCTCACAGCTGCAGGCTGTTGCTCCCATGGCACTGTCACCCTCTTGGGGCTCTGGCTGCTGTTCCTTCCTGATCACCCAAGGCCCCTCTTGATGCCAAGGTCCCCCCAGGTGCCAGTCTCCTGTGCAGATGGATGCTGGAATCTGTCCCCGAGTGGATCTGTCTCCTAAGACACCACAACCTGCTGCAACTGCCTCTTCACAACCTTCTCCGCCCTCCCGTGTCCTCCCGCCTCTGCCTTCCCAGCACCAGCTATTAGGCCCTCAGGAAAAGCATAAGAAATGTCACTGAAATCAGATTTCCTGCTCAGAAAATGTTCATTTACATCTGATCTTACCTCCACAAAAACAACTTGAAAAGGGTGGCTTTTCCATTTTCTCTGTACATTCAAGCTGTAGTGAAGGTACTGTCTGAAAGGAAGACTCCAGGGAAATTCCCTTGTGGTTAGTTTAGTGGTTAAGACTCCAAGCTTTCACTGCCAAGGCAAGGGTTCAATACCTGGTAGCAGATCTAAGATCCCACGAGCTGGGTGGCGTGGCAAGAAAAAGAAATAAACAGAAAGACCCCAGAAGGAAGGAAAGGAACCTGTCCAACTTCCCTCTACCCACTTTGCTTCAGGTTTAGGCAGTGACAGACTCATCCACCAGGGGGCAGCATCTGCTCCTTTTCTGCCCTGGCCTGGGTTCTGGGACTCGGTTTTGGATAAGCTGCCTCTGAATGGGCCCCTGGTAGGAGAAAAGGGTCTTCAATGGCCCCCTTCCTCTCAGTTTTTCTTTTTTCTTTTCACACTTATTCTAAGTAGTAGGTTGTGTTTTCCCCATTTTATTCTTGTTTTTTTTTGGCCATGGAATCTCTTTTCTCCAGCCAGGGATGTAACCGTGCTCTGTGCAGTGGAAAACACAGTTGTAACCAATGGACATGCAGGAAATTCCCGCTTTGTTTTATTCTTGAGGAAGAAAAGCTGGGATTTGAAATACGTGTCTTTGTGATTCCCTGGCAGAAGCCACTCTTGGACCTCATCTCCCCTCCCATCCCTCCTCCTGCAGACTCCTCTCCTCCCTTCACTTGTGCACTCAGCAGGTCCTCGGTTGGGATGCAGTGGAGACAAGGATGTCCTCAGCTGCTTCCTAGGTGAGCCTCACCCATCCTGTACCCTCCCCTACTCCAAAGCCTGAGCCGTCCTGCGGAAAGGGACCTGGAATCTCTAAGCCCCTCATTACATGCTGAGGAAATCAAGCCTCCTAGGGGAAAGTGGTTTTCTAAGTCAGCCTACTTGTCAGGACAGGAGTCATGATGACTCTCAGCCCAGGGTTCAGACCACCAGGCCTTGAGGGGGGCCCTATCCAGTGTCATCCCTTGCATGGCCTGTTTTTCTCCTCTAAGAAATCCCTTTTCCCCAAGGCCTGAGGGTTCAGTATTACCCAGACCTTGCCTAGAAGTACAGGGTTTTTAGGTGTCCCTCCCAACCCTCAAGGTGTCAGGGACCCCAGACCAGGAAACTCCCAGCTAAGGCTGGGTGCTTAGTTCCCACACTCAGGGCATCCCTTGAGTATATTTAGTCCATCTATCATATAGTCATGAATTATGGAGGATTTCCTGATTGCCTACTGTGTGGCAGGCACAGTGCTGGGCACTGCGGAGCTGCGGCTGAGAAGAACCAGCTTCTGGGCTCAGCGCTTGGTCTGGTGGGGAGACAGCTCTGAGGAAGACCCTCCACTCAGCAGCTGGAATCTAACCAGGTCAGGGAGCCAATGGGAGGAGGCAGGTAGGTCCCAGCTAGTCTGTCCTTCTGTCTGGAATGCTTCCTTGCCTCTTGTCCATTCAATCTTGCCTCTGATGTCACCATTGGAGAGGCCTTCATGAGCACCCTCCTCCTCCATGTAAAGTAGCTCTCCCCCCAGTCATTCTCCAGCACATTTCCCTGTTTTATTTTCCTCGATGGCTTATGTCACTATCTGAAATGAGCCTCTTTAGTCATTATCTGTCTCTCCTTACTCCTCATCGTAATGTCACTCTATGAGAGCATGTCCTTATCCATTTCACTGAGGCCTTCAGACTGACAGGTACTCCATCCATGAATGCTCAAAGTAAGAATGTTCTTGAGCACTGTGAATCCTCCAATGTACTAGGACCTGGGCTGTGATCTTGTGGTGAGAAAGGGCTGCAGAAATGAGGCTGCCGGTATCAAAAATGGTGACTAATGGAGGAAGGCTCCCTGGGCCCCAGGCTGGTTGTGGAAATGGGAACTGGAGTTGCCATTTTAAAGGAGACTGGACTGGTATAGGCCCACAGATAGGTACTGAGCCCAGTCTGAGCCCAGGACTGAGCCCTTTCCTTCACCCCCACCTTGCCCCACCTCCTCCTTCCCATTTGTTCATCAACACCTTTCTGGGCAAAGGCAAAGGATGAAGGGTGGGGTGAGATTTCCAGTTTCAACTCCCTTATCAGATAATCAGGTTATAATTTCCCTCTTGTGTGTGAGGCCCAGGAGATGTAGGAGAAATGTCAAAGAAGTTTCAAAGGTTGTGGAAGAAACACAAAACAATGTGTCTGTTTTCAGTTTCCATACATTCTCTGTTTCTCTTTGTATTTTTGGTTTCACAGCCATTTTATCCAAGCCAAGTTTGGCCAGTTTTTAGCTGAGCGACACTGGACAAGTTACTTCACCTTTCTGTGGTTTGCTGTCCTCTTTTTAGAGTAACTCTACTTACGACATGGTATGAGTTGTATATTTAAGAAGGAATATTGGGGATTCCCTGGTTGTCCAGTGGTTAGGACTCTGCACTTTCACTGCTGAGAGTGAGGGTTCTAGCCCTCCCTGGTAATAGAATTAAGTTCTTGCAAGCTTCGAGGCCAAAACTAAAAAAATTTTTTTAAAGAAAGAAAAGAATAAAAGGAAAAGTGTGCAAAGTTCCTTGACCACAGCTTAGCATACAGTGGCTACTTAAATAGGCCAGTTGTTCCCAACCTCCTGGTCTGTGCTGTCTTCCCCTCTGCTCAGTTCCTTTCCTATTCCTTAGCTCCTGCTGCATCCTGCAAGCCCCCAACATGGGGGGTGTAAAAGCTAATTACTTAAGGTCTTAATCTCTTAAGGGATTTGGGGAAGCTCCCTGAATCGTTAAGGAAAACCAGGTGGCTGGTTTGTAGCAGGAAGGGGAAGAGGAGGTGGCAAGGCAGGCTGGTGCTAAACAGATGGGAGCTAGTAGGTAGGAAGGGCTAAGCCCTCCTGTCTGGCAATGGCTTCCCTCTCCTTTTCTTTTTCTTTCTTCTTCTTTTTTTGATATTTATGTATTTTGCTTCATCAGCTTTTAGTTGTGGCATACAAACTCTAAGTCTCGAGATGTGGGATCTAGTTCCTTGACCAGGGATCAAACTGGGGCACCCTGTATTGGGAGGGCAGAGTCTTAGCCACTGGACCACCAGGGAAGTCCCCATCCTCCTCTTTTCTAATCACCCTTACAGACAGTTTTCTAAAAAGTTAATATTGTGATGCATAATAAATGCAGGAATCCGGCTTCCTTGTAAAAATGGAATAGTATAGTTAAAATTTGCTTCTCCTTTGATCCCCTTCTCCATGTTCAGTTTTACCTTTCTCCCTGCAGGTAATCAGTTAGCCTTTGGTCACACTGCCCCTTTGTGACATCTCCTCTTCAGTGCTGCCCAGATTAAATCAGGCTATAGTGACTGGGGAGATGCCACGCAGTGCTGTCCACCTCCCAACCAGTCCTACACAGGACTCATTAATTTCTGGAAACCTTTCCAGGAGCTTCTAGTTGACACTTTCCCTCCTCTGAAGTCCTACACATGCTTATCTCATGCTTTACAAAGTCCCACTGCTCCCTGTCAGTGACCAGTCTTGTCTCCCTCACTAGAGTATAAGCCCTCTGAAGCCAGGCATTTGTGGTCTGCACATCCGCTATGTCTTCGTAGTTTCTTTGGCTCGTGCGGCACAAACAGTATGAATGAAGTCAGCAAACACCCTATGAAGTGAAGAATTTTGCCTTTATCAACTTGAACAAGGTAGGGTCTGCTATGGCAGGCACTCTGACCAGAAACTGGGGGAATTCTGCTAATAATCTCCCTGACTAGAGAGACTGAATAGGTAAGTGGTTGAGGGGCCAAGGCATTGGATTCAGACATGTCCTTGCTCAGCCATT
This sequence comes from Bubalus kerabau, assembly GCF_029407905.1. Lineage (NCBI taxonomy): Eukaryota > Metazoa > Chordata > Mammalia > Artiodactyla > Bovidae > Bubalus > Bubalus kerabau. The sequence continues at coordinate 20,867,486 of NC_073627.1, read as the reverse complement.
TACTAGCTATGTGTGATGTTAGACAGACTTTCTAGGTGGCCCAGTGGTAAAGAATCTGCTTGCCAATGCAGAAGACTTGAGACAAGGGTTCCATCCCTGGGTTGAGAAGATCTCCTGGAGAAGGAAATGGCAACCCACTCCAGTATTCTTGTCTGGAAAATTCCATAGACAGAGAAGCCTGGAGGGCCACAGTCCATGGGGTGGCAAAGAGTTGGACTTGACTGAGCACACACGACATTAAACAAGTCATTGAGCCCTTCAGAGCTTTCTTCACCTGTGTAGTGAGACCACACCAGTCCCTACCTCCTGGGCTGTTATGGAGATCAGTAGGGGTAATAGGTCGGAGAAGGCAATGGCACCCCACTCCAGTACTCCTGCCAGGAAAATTCCATGGACGGAGGAGCCTGGTAGGCTGCAGTCCATGGGGTCGCTGAGGGTCAGACACGACTGAGCGACTTCATTTTCACTTTTCACTTTCATGCATTGGAGAAGGAAATGGCAACCCACTCCAGTGTTCTTGCCTGGAGAATCCCAGGGACGGGGAAGCCTGGTGGGCTGCAGTCTATGGGGTCACACAGAGTCGGACACGACTAAAGTGACTTAGCAGCAGCAGCAGGGGTAATAGGTTTAGGCGATTTTATGGGATTCCAGGTTCACACAGGTTAGAACATTGAATTAGAAAAGATATAGGAGGAAGACTTGTCAACGTCTCTCAAGTAAACCCTGGCAGAGGAAGCGCACACGTGGGCTGAATATCTCTGCCTGTGTGAGGGGCATGTGGGGGTATTGAGAATATTATGCTCTTCACCTCTCCTCCCTAGCCAAACGCTGCCACGCCCCTTCCACCTTCCATCCCAGGTTAATCCCGAGTTTAATTCCAAATACAGGCAATGGTAGAGAACATCAAATAAAACGGTCACCAATTGATCAGAGTTGCATCACAGTGGGGACCGGGTTGCAATCCGTGGATCTCCACGCTCCGCCCCACCTCGCTGCCGCAGGGCCGCTGATTGGCCCATGCCATGTGACGTCACACGCGGGTTTTAAGGCCGAGTGCCCCTGTCAGCTCCGCAGTGCCCGCGCGCTGGAGACCGGCGTGGATACTAGCGGGGCTGGCCTGGAGGGGAGCGGGGAGAGCGCGGCTGACGGGAGGTAAAGGCGCTGCTCAGGCCGATCCGAAGCGGTCTGGGTACGGGAACGGGGGAGCTGAAGTCGGCGATCGGAGGAAGGCGGGCAGCGGAGGGTCGCGCGGCAGTGGGGAAGGGGTCTCAGTGTAAGGAGGGGCGTGTCAACCGTGGGGTTGTGGAAGGCGAGTGGGAGTGGGCCTTTCTCTCCGATTTCAGCACCCGCACCCTGATTCTTAATTTCGGGCCACTGCCCCCCAGATACAGGTTCCCCCGAGGAATCTCTCCTGGGGAGCTGGGGTTGCGGTGCCTGCTGCCACACCACAAGCGCGGAAGCTGACTGTCCCCCTATCCAGGCCTCTCTCTCCAACCTCAGTGTCCTAGGGGTTTCTCTCGGTCTCATCGCCCCTGTCATGGCCCCCGGGGGACGGGGGAGAGCCTCTGTTATACCTGCAGCTGCTTAAAAAAAAAAAAGAAAAGAAAACAAATTTTTAAAAAGTGGGCTGCTGATTTAGGACGTGATCAAGAAGTTGCAAATTTCATGTTTGTTATTAAACATCGATCCTCCTCTTTTCTCCAATGACCTTTCCCTGTTCAGATAACCCAGCTGTGATCCCCAAAGCGTGCAATTTCAAGGTGGTCTCCCCGCCTCTTCTGTGAGCCCCAAGACCTGCATCTTAGCTAGAGTTCAACATGGGGAACCACTTGACTGAGATGGCGCCCACCACCTCCTTCTTGCCCCACTTCCAGGCCCTGCATGTTGTGGTCATTGGGCTGGACTCAGCTGGAAAGACCTCCCTTCTTTACCGCCTTAAGTTCAAAGAGTTTGTACAGAGCATCCCCACCAAAGGCTTCAACACAGAGAAGATCCGGGTGCCCCTGGGGGGGTCCCGTGGCATCACCTTCCAAGTGTGGGACGTCGGGGGGCAGGAGAAGCTTCGACCGCTGTGGCGATCCTACACACGCCGGACAGATGGCCTGGTGTTTGTGGTGGATGCTGCTGAGGCTGAGCGGCTGGAGGAGGCCAAGGTGGAGCTCCACCGAATCAGCCGAGCCTCGGACAACCAGGGTGTGCCTGTGCTGGTCCTGGCCAACAAGCAAGATCAGCCCGGGGCACTGAGCGCCGCCGAGGTGGAGAAGAGGCTGGCGGTCCGGGAGCTGGCTACTGCCACACTCACCCACGTGCAGGGCTGCAGTGCTGTAGATGGGCTGGGCCTGCAGCCAGGCCTGGAGCGCCTGTATGAGATGATCCTCAAGAGAAAGAAGGCTGCCCGGGCAGGCAAGAAGCGACGGTGACCTGAGGCTGCCCCTCCTCACCAGTAGGGGTCTGCACACTTGGACAGCCAGGCGGAGCCTGTGGCCCCTCACTCAGCCCCAGGGTGCAGGACCTGTCCACCTCAATGGAGGACCAAGAAGCACAACAGGGGTCCTGTTTGGGGGCAGCACGGGGGCAGGTGACAGAAGATGGAATGTGTTCTCACATCTCTCCCTCATCCTCACTTCTGGGGAAGTGGAGGCTGCAGGACTGTGGAGGCTTAAATGTAAACTGACTCTACCTCGACCCTGTTTCCTGTTTTTCTTCTCTGGCTTTTTGATTAGACGTGTTTGGGGGCAAAGGAAAGTTGCTTGGAGGATGCATTTGGAATAATGAGAACTAGCTCTTGGCTCCCCCCACCCCAACTGAGGGATGCTTTTCTAGGGGTGCCAGTCATAACTGTCTATATTTTTGTGTTTGTATGAAAGTGCCAAGAATCCCTCCATCCCCCCTTTGTAGACTTAATGACCATTTTTATAAGCCATGTATGTCCTCTGTATAATTATTAACTATTTTTTAGCATTTGCCTATAAGTTATTAAAGACTGATGATGTTGTAGCTCTAACCTTGGTTTGGCATTTTCCTTTCTTTACCTTGCCTCAGGGATAGTCCCAAGATTTCCAGATGGGCAGGCAGGGGTGGGGAGGAGGGACTTATCTTGAAGCTGAATTTGCAAAGCAAGCCTTTTTCTAAAAAATTAGATTGTGTGTTCATGGGGCAGCTGGTGGGGATTAGAGAGAGTTGAAGTAACTCCATGTTATCGCCTGCTCTATGGATAGAAGAGCCTGGTGTGCTACAGTCCATGGGGTTGCAAAGAGTCAGATACAACACACATACACACATATCACATTGCTTGATCTCTGCCGGGTTTTTTGGGGTCCCTTCTTTCTCCCTTTCTTCCCTCATCCTCTGGCTCTTACTCACTCTTGATACTAACTGGTCCTTGCAGACATTAAAAAAAAAATTATCATTTTTGGCTGTGCCGGGTTTTTGTTGCTGTGTGCGGGCTTTCTCTAGTTATAGTGAGTGGGGGCTACTCTTCATTGACGTGCGCAGGCTTCTCATTGCTGTGGCTTCTCTTGTTGTGGAGCATAGGCTCTAGGGTGCGTGGGCTCAGTAGTTGTGGTGCATGGGCTTAGTTGCCCCAAGGCATGTGGAATCTTCCCAGACCAGCTATTGAACCTGTGTCCCCTGCATTGGCAAGTGGGTTCTTTACCACTGGACCATCAAGGAAGTCCCCTTTCGGATTTAACTTCAAGTTTTGCCGGTGCGAGCTGCTCCTACGTTCTTGCCCTTGGGGCCACCTCTTAGGTCTGTATAGGTAAGTCCTCAAAGGGCCTTCTGTCCCACCCCCAGCACTCAAGTGTTTAGTCTGATTTCCTCCTCCAACCCAGCACACACCTTGGGGGGTGTGGTGAGAATGGAAAGTAATTTCCTCCTGGCCTGAAGCCAGCTCCATGTGCTCGATCCTGCTGACTGCAGCTCACTGGCAGCAATGGCAGTGACTGGTGCTAGGGAGGCCTGGGCTGGATTGAGCCAGCCTGGCACCTGTGACTAAGCCCTGAGTTGTCCAGCTCTGGGAATGGTAGCTATTCCCACGAGAGGGGAAGTCTAGTAGCTGTTTGAGCCAGGTGGGAGTGAGGACTGCTGGATATCTGTGTAGGCCACCAATGTTAGCAATGATGGAAAGAATAAAATGCTGATGTCGTGAGCACCTGCTCAGACTCTTAGGGCCACCCAATCCTCATCAGCAGGAGGGCCAGCTGTGTCTGAGGACAATTAAATCCTCCTAATCTGAGTGGGAGTCGTAAGTAAAAACCAAACACCATTAATTCTTTCCAATCCCCTAGTCCTGCTCCCACCCTTTGTGCAAACAAGGGCTCCCAAGAGCCAGTTCAGAGTCCTGGCTCCAGAATCAGATGAAAGGACCTGGGGATGGAGGGGAGGTGCTGGCAACTCCATCCTGGGGGAGCTTTCCTAAGGAACTCCTTTCTGCCTAGCCATTTGGCAGAAGCGGAATTTCGCTGAGTTGGGGCCAGTTCAGATTAGCTACACTTATGCACAGTCCCTCCCCCAGCCCTCAAGTTGCCTGGCAGGATGGGGTTGGGTGTGCATCCATCCGGAAGGGTGCCCAAGTCTGCGTCAGCACTGGGGCCTGCTGGGCAGAGCTGCCGGACTGGTTCTGCTGGGGACACGTGCTACCTGGCCCTTGTCCACACGCACCTGTGATTCATCTGTCCCAGGCCTCGGGGCAGAGTCCTCTCCTGCAGCCCAAGAGCAGGCTGGGGAGGCCCTGGCTGGAAGGACCCTAAGCTCTTGCTGGGAGATCTTTCTTCCCATTCCACCCCAATTCTCTCTTCTGTCTTAAAATCTCCAAGGACCTGTTCTCTCCATTTTTGGTCGCCTGGGGGACTGAGGTCTCTGGATTTGGGGGACTATGTTAAAAAACCTGCCTGCCAATGCAGGAGACATAAGAGACAAGGGTTCTGTCCCAGGGTCGGGAAGATGTCCTGGAGGAGGAAATGGTAACCCACTCCAGTATTCCTGCCTGGAGAATCCCAGGGACAGAGGAGCCTGGCAGGCTACAGTCTATGGGGTTGCAAAGAATTGGACACGACTGAATGACTTAGAAGCATGCAACATAACTTGGAGGTGCTCCCCCATCCCTAGCAGAGAGGCCTCTGTGGTGCCAGCTCTACGGCCCTGCCAACCATCCTTCCTCCCCATCTTATTCTATTGTCTTCTGCTCCTCTCCTCCCACCACCGCCCCACCACGCTCCAGCCCTGGGGAGGGGTCATGGTCCACAGGAGACCTGTGAATGTCCTAGCTCTTCCCCACAGCCCTGTGCCCTGACCACCTGGGGGGTGGAGGAAGAGGATACTGGCGGCAAGTGACAGTGAAATGGAGAAGCCAGTGGCTCTGAAAGGGTTGTAGGGAGAGGGCAGCACTGGGGTATTCTGATTAGAAAGTTACATTCTGGCTGGGTGGGATCCAGAGCTTTGAAATAATCCTCCTGCCTTAGTCCATCAAAGGGACAGAGAGGTGGGAGGGAGGTGATCACCTCAGGGATTCTGTGTGTCGAACTCTGGGCCAGCTGGCTTGGGATGGGAGTGGATCAGGATGGAGGGTAGGTTGTAGTCTCTTTGTCTCAGCTTCTTTATTAAGCTTCATTTTTAAAGAGAATTATTTATTCATTTATTTTTGGCTGTGCTGGGTCTTTCTTGCTGTGCTCGGGCTTCCTCTCGTCGCAGCAAGCAGGGGCTGCTCTCTAGTTGCAGTATGCAGGCTTCTCATTGCAGTGGTTTCTCTTGTGGAGCATGGGCTCTAGGGTGTGCGGGCTTCACTAATTGTGGCGCATGGGCTTAGTTGCTCAGAGGCATGTGGAATCTTCCCCGACTAGGGATTGAACTTGAGTCCCCTGCCTTGGCAGGTGGATTCCCAACCACTGGAGTACCAGGGAAGTCCAGGAGAATTTCTTTGAGTCCCTGAATAGGTACTGAGGTAGAGGCTCCCTCAGGGCTGAGGATGTCCAGGGGCCAGGAGTGGTGGTCAGGGACTGACTGCCTGTGATGTGAAATTGAAGGAAACCAGTGGACCCAGCATTGGGGCTCCCTTCTGGGCTGCAACCCCCTTCCCCAACCACCTCTTCTTGCACAGTTTGGATGGTAAAATCCAGGTGGAGGGCATTTTCCCTGGGTGCCCTGTGCTTCCCCATAGCCCTCATAAGTGCAAAGATGGCAGTGGTCTCTCACCTTCCCATTCCCCACTCCAGTCCCCCCATGCCGCGTGTGCTCAAGGCAAAGAAAAAGTAGCAAATAAGAGGGGCTTCCCTGGTTAGGACTCTGTGCTTCCACTGCAGAGGGCATGGGTTCGATCCCTGGTCTGGGAACTAAGAAAGACCCTGCATGCTGCTTGGCGAGACCAAAACAAGGAAAGGAAAAAAAGTAGCAAAAAGGGAGGAAAGAATTCCTTAAGCGGGCAGTGACTTGCCAGAGGATAAAGCTACTTAGTGGTGTGTCCAGATCCTTCCTCCCAGGCTGGCTCTTTGGATTCCCTCGGCAGACAACAGGAGATAGGAGACAGGGAGCAAGTCCAGGACCTCAGAGTTCTTTCCCTCCCTCCCTGCCTTGATTAGATTAGGGGCCAGTTTCCGCTCCCCCACTCCCCTTCCTGAAGAGTGGGGACTTTATCTTCAAAGCCCAGAAGAGCTCTGGCCTCAAAACTGGCCAGAAGTCCCCACCCTCCTTTCACATTGACCATGCATCATGCCAAGTCTTTCTGGAGATAGACACCACCATGGCCTGGGGAGCACTGAGTTCCACTGAAGAACTAGGAGCACACAGGACAGCCTGTTCTCTAACACGGACCTTTTCTGATCGGAGGCCAGGGAAGGGGAGGGAGCAAGGGCAGTAGGGAAGGCCCAGGCCAGCACTGGGCTATAAGGGATGGGCAGTCTGTATCTAGCCACCCATCATTTCCAAGGCCATCTGTAGGACCTGGCTTGGAGTTTGCAGATGGGTGTCATGGAACCCCTTCTCCAAGCTAAGACAGAGGAAGGTGTTTGTTCATCCCTCCTTCCTTTAAAAGATGTTTTTTTTTGCTCTTCCCTGCCTCACTTGATTACCAAAATTATAGGTCTTTGTTATGAAAGAAACTTAGAAAATGGAACACCCCATCGTCTAAACTTCAGAGCTAGCTAAACATTTTGAACAGGTTTTATGTAAAATCTTTCATATATATATATATATATATGACACATATGGGATTATCTCAGGCATATTGTTGTACAGGTTATATCTTGGGCATAATTCAGTGTCAGGACATATGGATTTTTCTCATTCTTTTTGATGACTACATGAGATTCCATTGTATGAATGGACCTTCATTTACGAATTAAATCCACAGTGTGTCCCCAGCAATGAACTTCCTTGTATCTATTTCTTTGTACTCTTGGAGATTTCCTGTAAGATGATTCCTAGAAGTAGAACTGCTGTGTCAAAGGGTACACTTATTTCAAATTTTTCTAGATAGTGACCAAGTATGTGTATGTGCCTTTAGAGAGTGTTTTGAGTGTGTGTGTTGGAGAATTTAAACCAGCCTCCTCACCCTCCATCCTCAGATTTTAAGGCCTCTTTAAGCTGAGGGGTGTGTGTGTGTGTGTGAGAGAGAGCGGGTGGGAGGGGGGGAGGAGGGATGGGGGTTGGGGGTGGGGGATTAGGGGTGGGGGGTGTTGGGGATTGGGGAGTGGGAGGGGTGGAAGCGGATAGACTTTACAGTGCTCTTGCTTTGTGGGAGATAAGAAATACCATCGCCAGCGAAGGTAGAGGATTTGCAGGCCCGAGGATTGAGCTCCACCCAGGAATGCCTGGCTGATGATGGAGGTGGGCAGATGGTGAGGACACCCTAAGCACCCAGCTCCTCACAGGCGGCAGGCAGAGTGGGCGAAACAGTTCCTGAAATAAATCCCTGGGACTTGGCCCAGGGAGGGAGTGAGGCTGAGATAGGAGCGCATGCTCTGAAGGGAGTGTGAACAGATTTGAGCTTAAAGGAGGGCAGCTGGGGCCCGGGACCTACCCCCCGCCCCGCGCCCCCACCCACTAACCTATAGGGCCCCCCACCAGCCGCTATAACTCATGGGATCCCGGAACCGGAACCGGAAGCCAAAGTGTGAAGCATCAGATCTCTCGGCTACCCTGAACTGTTGGGGACTCCATCTCTATTTAGTTTATTCAGGTCTCTGCGCTAATCCGGGTCTCTGCCCCTCCTGGATAGAGCGGTGTGATGGTGAAGGGGGAGAGGAAGGAGGATTTATCTCTTTAGCACCTCCCATCCCCCTCGTAATAAATCTGGTGAAAAGATTGGTGGAGTAGGGTGGGGCTGACAGCTGGCTTTTAAAGATTGCTGAAAGTGAGGTTTTGTGCTTTTGATTGTGTTTGTTTTTATAAGATCATGCCCTGCTTTCCATTCCAGATGCTGACTCTTATCCCTCAGGAGAGAGAAGGCAGAAGTGCTTGCTCATTCCCTGGAACTCTCCCAGTGTAATGGGGGAGGAACAGAGCCACCAGTCAGATCAGACAGCATCTCAGAAAGTAACCCACAAAGCAAGGCTTCTGTGACCTTGACCAAGTCATTTCTTGTCCCCTGACCTCAGTTTACCCATCTGTAAAAGGAGGGGGTTGAATACATAATTATCTTTTCTGGTTTTCTTTCTCTGGTCCTCAGTAGGAGGTGGGCATGGGGAACTCCTTAATGATCTTTCTGTCTTCCTCTTATCTTTTGTTGAAATGACCTTGTTTTGTTTTTAAGTTTGTTTACTGTCTGCCTTCATCTCCAGGTTGTACAGGACAGCCTTCATCCATTTTGCACACCAATCTATCCCCAGGACAGTGGCAGGCACACTCGTAAGTGTGGTGGATGATCATCTTGTATCTGTGGAATTCGGGGTGTCCACCCAAGGGTTGGAGGGTTGGGGTGTCACCTCAGTGAAGAATCTATTTTAGTCTATAGATGCTAATAACATTCAGGAAAGACACTATCAAATAAGGTTAGGGAGTTTATCTGGGAGGGTTTCCTGGAGGAGGTGAGGAAAAGAAGCAGATATAGAACTGGAATTAAGTATTCTGATTAAGTAAGAGAGGAGGACCATGGGATTGGAAGTACTTTCTTGGTCCTACCTACTGCTCGGGAGGCAAGACCTGAGGTTGAGGTTTAACAGACAGTTTCGCTCCTCTCTTCCCAGTAATTAGTTACCTGGCCTGGGACACTGCCTAGAATCTGTTCACCACTCCCCTATCCCAGCTCCTCCCAAGTTCACCCCAGGATGGTCAAACTGTATCTAGATCCCATTATCTGCCTCAGCACTCCAGAGGAGCCCAGTGTAGGGCAGGGGATAGGGAAGGGACTCGCAAGTTCTAGACTTGTGATACCCAATATGGCAGCCACCAGCCATATGTGGCCACTGAGCAGGGGAAATGTAACTGATCTGAGACCTATAAATATGAAACATACAACAGATTTTGAAGCCTTAGTATGAAAAAAGAATTTATATATCTCATACTTTTTTATATAGATATGTTGAGTTTTTGAATATATTGAGTTAAAATGCTTCATTAAAATTAGTTTCATCTGCTTCATTTTACCTTTAAAAAATGTGGCTCCCAGAAATTCTTAAATTACATATGTTGTTCATATTCAATTTCTTTTAAAAATATTGTTATTATTTAAAATTTGTATATTTATTTGATGGTGTTGGGTCTTATTTGCAGCATTCAAACTTCTTAGTTGTGGCGTGTGGAATCTAGTTCCATGATCAAGAATCGACCCTGTGCCCCCTGCAGTGGAAGTTCTGAGTCATAACCACTGGACCATCAGGGAATTCCTTCAATTTAATTGAAAACACCTTATCAAACTATGATTCTCACTGATTCAAACCTGATTACTTTGAAGGTGATTTTATAGCTTCAATCAGGGTGTGTTCATGCTATAAACCATCTCTTTAACTGTTTGTTTGCTGATGAGCCCAGTTAACTAGAATCCACAGAAAATTCCTAACCTGATTTTACTCAATAGCTTTTGACCTTTCATCATACTGCTGAGATAGTAGCAACAGTGTTGATAGACTGAAGTTTCATCATCTTCCCATCACTTGCTCCTTCCTCAGCCCAGCCCTCTCCCAACCCCTGAAAGGTGCTGGAGCAGAAAGAGAGCTCAGGCAGGAGCTACTGAAGGGGAAGATGCCAGCTGGGGGATCTGGATTATCTGCTCCTGAGTTTGCACAAACATTAGTGGGTGGCCCGAATGTGTGTGTATGTGTAGTGGGAGAGGTCAGTTCTACAATAAAACCCTCCACCCACTTGGCTCCCCCGCCCACCGCTCCCCCCACCCCAGGCCCGAGAGCATCAATCCAATCAATCACTCATTCTTTCAAAAAATCGCCTATAATATCTTAAGGTTTAGCTTTATTGTGCACAGACACACCTTCCTTGGCACTGGAGCTAAAGGTATAACCTGTACTCAGAGACGCTCTAGATCCTCGATGTAGAGCCTGAGACAGGGATTCAGAGGCACAAGGTTTATTGAGGGCAAAGTCTCAGGAGAAGAGGAGAGAGGGAAGCAGGATAGGGCAGGAGACGGGCTCAGCAAAAGCCCCTTCTTACAGCTGGAGTCTGATTTGGACTTCACTCAGTAGGGAAGCTCTGGATGGAGCCTGGAACCACAGAGAGGAGCCCCCTGAGACAGGGAAGCTGGTCTTTGGTACCCTTCCCCCATCCCATCAGTCAGTTAATAGGCTGCTGGTTGCTCAGGTCTCCAGAGAAGAGGCCACCACAAATTGTTGGAGTCATTGGAACCAACACTTACAGCCAGTAGAGGGGCCTGGGCGGGGCATCAAGGCATCCACTCAGGGTGTGGACTGAAAGGAGAAGTCGCTGACCTGGGCACGCCAGAGCCCTGATTGCTGCCTGTGTTTGGCAATCCTGTCCTCTTTCTACTCTCCCTCTGGGTCTCAACCTCAGCCCTTATCTGCCCTCTTCCCACCTTGTTTCTCCCTTTGTCTGTTTCTTGGTCCCTCCCTACCCCCAACATCCTTGGTTCCTGCCTCTGAGCTGCCCTTTCTCTTCTGAAACTCAGCATGAAATGCTGAGTTTCTTTGAAAGCCTCCAGGAAGTTGGGGTACTGGGTTGCCCATGTTGACCTCTTTCCTTGTCAGTGGGTCAGTTGAACCGCACTGTTCCCTTAGAAAACTTTGGGGTCCCAGGGAACATTTGACTCAAATCCCTTTTGTTGCGTGCTTCCTTTCCTAGGTGTATCCATCCCCACCTCCTCTCTTGGAACAAGGACACTTTAGGAGAAATTCATTCTCAAGGCTTGACTCCTACTTAAACATCACAGGATACATTCTCTGGAAGGAAAGGGTGGAATCTGGGCTGGCTTCCTTAGAAACTTCAGCACTGGAAAGACACCTCCTTTCCTTGTTGCCTCTTAAATTCAAACAGAGACTGGGAGAAAGGAAGAGATGATTTTTTCTGGTCAGAGGCTGGGGGATGGATGGACTGACCTCTGAACCTCCCTTTTTTCTGGCACAGCCCTGTTTGTAGAGATGCCAGAATTCTGATCAAAAAAGCAAGGGAGACAAAAAGAAAGTATTCTCTGGGGGCATTTGGTTGCATTTTCATATACCAAATCACACAGAGGGATGCAGTGTCATGCGCTCCATAACCCTCCTGTCTCTAGCATGTGGATTTCCTGTGGTTTGTCACACACATGCATGCAGACACACACACACACACACACACCCCTCTTGTTGAAACCAGGACTGCTGGTTACAGGGAAGGGAGTGAGGAAGCAGCTGCGGACAGATGTGGGTGGCCACATACTTCTCCCTCTGGGACGTGACACTTCCGCTACACCTCCACGGTTTCATCTGAACCTCACCCTAGACCGGGCCCTGTGTGTCTGGGTGGGCAGGAGGGATGGAGGAGATGGGCAGGCCCTCTGCCAACAAGGAAAACATTCTTAACAGGCCCTTGAACTCTCAGCAAATCAATTCTTCCAAGGACCAAATCTGGAGGAAACTCAGCTTATAGAACAGCAGCGGAGGGACTTCCCTGGAGGTCCAGTGGTTAAGACTCTGAGCTTTCACTGCAGGGGGCATGGGAGCTAAGATCCTGCATGTTGTGAGGCTCGGCCAAAAAGAAAAGGAAAAAAGAACAGCAGGGGATTAGGCCCTAGATTGCTGGGTGAATTTCAGTGACAGTTGATAGATGGAAGCACCCAGGAGGAGTTTGGGGGAACATTCATCTTTCCTACTGTATTGACAGAAGGCAGAGTGTGGGGCCAGGATAAAGCATCAGGTCAGGATTGGGGAAAGTGACCCTGGCAGTCCAAAGCATTTGGCATCTCTGAATCAGAGGAAGGGACTGCCTGACCGGACGTGTCACCCCCATTAGGCTGGGGCTGAGGCTGTAATTGCGGTAATTCGTTAATGAATGCAATTTGCAGCTGGCTTCTCTCCCTGTGACAGGCCTCAATTAGAGCTGCCAGAGGGAGCTGAAATGGGAGGGGGAGCTGGGATGTTGTTTCCAACTGCTTCTCCTGGTCCCCTCTCAGCTCGTGGTCCCACCCTGAAACAAGAGGGACTTTTTTTTTTTTAAAGAAGAGATCCTTTAGGGTGATTCATTAACCCCTTGTCTCTACGTATTAAAAAGCAGAGACATCACTTTGCTGAAAAAGGTCTGTATAGTCAAAGCTATGGTTTTCCCAGTAGTCTTGTATGGATGTGAGTTGGACCATAAAGAAGGCTGAATGATGAATTCTGATGCTTTTGAATTGTGGTATTGGCGAAGACTCTTGAGAGTCCCTTGGACTGCAAGAAGATGAAGCCAGTTAATCCTAAAGGAAATCAACCCTGAATATTCATTGGTAGGACTGATGCTGAAGCTGAAGTTCCAGTACTTTGGCCACCTAATTCGAAGAGCGCACTCACTGAAAAAGACCCTGATGCTGGGAAAGATTGAAGGCAAAAGGAGAACGGGGTGGCAGAGATGAGATGCTTAGATAGTATCACCGACTTAATGGACATGAATTTGAGCAAACTCATGTCCATTGAGTCTGTATGCCATCCAACCATCTCATCCTCTGTTTCCCCTGCCTTCAATCTTTCCCAGCATCAGGGTCTTTTCCAAAGAGTTGGCTCTTCACATCAGGTGGAAAGTATTGCACCAGGTGCTGAGGGATTTGAAAATAAATGTGACATGGAAACTCTCCTCTGGGAGACAGTGGAGGACAGAGGAAACTGGTATGCTATAGTCCATGGGGTTGCAAAATTGGACACGATTGAACAGTTGTCCCCCAACGCCCAAACTTATCCCCAGAGATATAATTTCAGAACAAGTGGTGCTAGGTGGAGAGAGAGAAAGATATAAAATGAAAGATACCTTCCTTTAGGCTGGTATGATATGGATTTTAAAACTCAATTTTGGGATTTGCCTGGTGGTCCAGTCATTAAGACTTCACCTTCTGATGCAGGAGGTGCGGGTTTGATTCCTGTTCAGGGAGTTAAGATCCAGCATGTCTCACAGCCAAAAAAACAAAACATAAAACAGAAGCAATATTGTAACAGATTCCATGAGGACTTTAAAAAATGGTCCACTTCAAAAAAGAAATCTTAAAACAAAATCCCCTCAATTTTAATTTAGCTTAGTATTTCCTCATTTATTTTAGAGCTTCTAAAAGTCCTATAGGAAGGAAGACTTTTGAGCCAAAATGCTTATATCTGTCTTATAGTCCCCTGTGCCTCTCATCTAAGAAAGGGGGAAAAAAAAATACAAGGTAGGATAATGGAAAGGAGAGAGGAAAAATCAACTTCCCATAGATACATAATTTTAATTTCAAAAGACTGATAAAGACACTAGAGAACATTCAGTCCAATGGTTTTCAAACTGTTTGAAAAACTAACAGCAATGTTCCTTCCAACAAAATCTAACAAAGAAACTCAATGTGCAAAAAAATGTCATGACTGACCTGGTGAGAGTAGAAGTGGGGGCTCTGAGCCCCCTGAACCGTCCTGTACCCTGAGTCCTGCCTCCCCTACTTCCTGCCTCTGTGACCTCCTGATGGTATCTGTAAGGATCACCGTTCAGTTACGGTGACCAGCATCCTGGATCTGTCCTGTTTTACATCAAAACTCCCAAATCCCGAGAAATCTCTCAAACCAGGGCAAACAGAGACAACTGGTTACTTTACCTTCAGTGGAGCATAGTTAGGAAAGCACATTACAATCCCTTTGATATAACAATGAATATACAGAGGCAAAGAGAGGGGACATGGTTTGAAGTCCTGTGATTAGATTCCCCATGCCCAGGTGTGGCCTGTATACTAGGGTGTAAATTTTGCCCCTCTGTCTTGTATCCCTGTGAGAGGTACAATTATCCCCTTCCAAATTTTTCTCCTCCATCAGAGCCTTTCTTGTGAAGGCTTCCCTGATTCCTCTGGAAAGAATTATTATGTCTTCTCTTCTAATTCTTCTTTTAGAGCATTTAATCTTGAGTCTCCCACTTGGATTGGGAGATTCTTGGTTCCATGTCACCTTTATTTTCATATCCCTCAGCACCTAGTGCAATACTTTCCACCTGATGCGAAGAGCTGACTCTTTGGAAAAGACCCTAATGCTGGGAAAGATTGAAGGCAGGGGACAACAGAGGATGAGATGGTTGGATGGCATCACAGACTCGATGGACATGAATTTGAGCAAATTCTGGGAGCTGGTAAAGGACAGGGAAGCCTGGCGTGCTGCAGTCAGAAATGACTCAGCAACAACAACGGCACCTAGTGAAGTGTCTGGAATAGAGCAGGCATTCAAAAGATGTGTTTAGATAGATGGATGGATGGATGGACAGACAGATGGATTTGGAGGATAGATGGATGGGAAGATTGATAGATGGGATGGATGGGTGGATAGAAAGATGGATAGGTAGAAGTCTGGGTGCCATGTTGAAGGCTTTGGAATGGAACAATTGGGCAAGTTCTAAGCAAGTTCCTCTTGGATCAATTTCCCTAATATGGCCATTTTGTTTGAATTTGACTTTTGGATTATCTAATAAACCCATATTCAGATACAGGGACTGAAGAAGCTTCCCAACCCAATTAAGACTCATTTAAACTGATCATTTTTTTTTTTTTTTATTACTTGTGTCATTGCTTTCCTGTACGAAAAGTTACGATTTAACTACACAAACACAATATTTGGTGAAAATATCTCAAATAGGCAGCTAATGGCAGTGACGAAGAGTATCTGAAAATAAACAGTTTAAAAATATCAGCGAAGGGAGAGTGTAGGAGGCAGGGAGTGAGGGTGAGCAGTTGGTGAATATAGAGAGCAAGATGATCAGGACTCAAAGACTGGAATCGGATAGGAGGAATGTATATGAGGTGTGGAACGTCTCAATTAGTATCAAGAGACGATAGGATAAAAAAAGAGATAATAGGACTGAAAGTTTTGAAAGAAAGAGGGGAATGATGTTGATTGTATTCTGAAGTAAAACATTGTATGTTAAGTCGTTTCAATCGTGTCTGACTCTTTTCGATCCTATGGATTGTAGCCCACCAGATTCCTATGTCCATGTGATTCTCTGGAGTGGATTGCCATGCCCTCCTCCAGGGGATCTTCCTGAGCCAGGGATCGAACCCTCGTCTATTATGTCTCCTGCATTGGCAGGCGGGTTCCTTATCACTAGCGCCACCTGGGAAGCAAAACATTATACTAAATGATTCTTCATGATTCTGGACCTACTGTTCTTTAACTGCAATTTAGTGAGCATCCATTCCGACCCACATGTCAGGCCAAGCACTTTCACTTACATTATCTCAGCCCATCTTGCCTGGGGGCAGGAAGATGGAGTCTGTACACTCTCAGATGTGCAAATTCTTCTCCAACGATCTCATCCACACCCAGAATTTTAATCACAGCAGGTATGCATCAGCTCTTAAGTGTTCATCTCTAGCCCCACACTTTACCTCCACCCCATGCTGAATATGGATGTCTGCAAGAGAGATCTTGCTAAACTCAAGAGACTCCATGTTGAACTTGTCTGTTTCCAGCCCAAATTTTCTCCTCTGCTCAGATTCCCCAACTCTATTCAAGGCACACTCATCTGATTCACTCAACACCCAAGACAGGACCTGGGCATCATCATCTTCTCCCTCCCCTGACCCACAACTTCCCTTGCTGGTCACCATGTCCAGTAAGTCTAATTCCTAGATACTGTTCAGATCTGTGTCTTCCTCTTCCTGCCCTCAGAATCATCCTAAATTCAGGTCCTCATCATTTCTCACTGGGCTACAACCCTAGCTTCCTTGGTGGTCTCTTATTTGCCCATCTTTTTTTTTTTTTCTTTATTATTATTATTTTTTTAAAATGTGGACTATTTAAAAAAGTCTTTATTGAATTTGTTACAATACTGCTTCTGTTTTATTTTTTGATTTTTTGGCTCTGAAGCATGTGGAATCTTAGCTTCCTGACCAGGGATCAAACCCGCACCCCCTGCATTGGAAGGTGAAGTCTTAACCACTGAACCCCCAGAGAAGTCCCTTACTTCCCCCTCTTGAACCCTGGGAATCTCTTCCCCACTTGGTTGCCAGACTCATTTTTCCAAAATGCAAATCAGATCAGTTACCTCCTCCTGTTAGTTAAGCCTTTTGATGAAAGCCCAGCTGGGTCCAAACTCCTTAACATCTGCGACAAAGGCACTCCTCCTTTCAGCTTTCCTCTGCTTAGCCCCTCACTGGGCTGCTCCAGATCATGGCCAATGCCAGCAGGGTTCTCTCTGTGTCAGCACCAGGCCTTTGCACAGGCTGTTCTGCTGCTCAGACATGCCTCTCCTCCCATGATCACTGATCAAATTCCTCCTCGTTCCTCTTGACTCAGTGTGTTGGGTGTGGCTTCCTCCAGGCAGAATCCCTGACTACCTCTTCACTCCTGAGTCTGGGTGAGGTGCCCCTCCTCTGACCTCTTACTGTGCGCAGTGTCTCTTCCTTTCCTCTGATCTCTCTGCAGCACAGTTGCCTGTTTACTTGTCTGTCTCTCCCACTCCAGTGTGTTTTCCCAGGACAGGTGTGCTGTCTTTCACAGCTGCATCCCTGTGCTGATTGTGCTGCTTGGCATGTAGTATGCCCAGTAAATGTTTGTTGAATGAATGTATGACCTCCCATCCTTCATCATGAATGAGCCTTTGGTTTGTTGGTTTGTTTTTTACCTTACCAGGTAGCATGCAGGATCTTAGTTCCCCGACCAGGGATTGAACCCACGTCCCCTGCAATGGGAACACACTCTTAACCTCTGGATCACCAGGAAAGTCCCCAGCCTTTGATATCATCCTCTCTCTCGGGGAGGCCAATTCAGGACAGTTTAAGCTAGAACTCAGACAGTGCTGTAGGAGTCAGTATACATTTCTCTCTCTCCCTCTCCCGTCTAGATCAGATTTTGCCGGTGGCCACACCCTTGGCACAGACGCGGGCAGCTCAGTCTGCAGGACGTCAGCTGGCAGCAAACAGCCCTTCCCTTCCTCCCTGGCTCTGTCTTCTCTCAGCACAAATTGCTTTTCCCTTTTTGGGTGTTCAGACTTCTGATAGCCGAGGACTGGGTGGGAAGGTGGCAGCAGCAAGCTGTCTGCAGGGAGGTAGAAAAGGGGGTATGTGTGTGGGGGAGAGCCAAGTTGTGGGTGGAAGCATGCTATGTGGGCCCTTTTGAGGGAGAAAGAGAGTTTAGCTCTCTGGGCTGTCTGGGGTGGAGCAGCTGGGATGTCCTTGTCTTCTTTTGTTCTCTGAAAGTTGAGATTGCCCTGTTGATATTAGCCTCCTAAATATTAGTGGGCTTTCTAAGGGAAGAGAAAGAGACAGATTTTGGATTTTCAGAACTGGCCCTGTACATTTTCTTGCTACCAAACCACTGTATGAAATCTTGGGGGTCAGATTACTGCTGATCCCTTGTTTTGGAGAATATAAGGAGTTCTGCCACACACTTCATTCATTTATTCATTACCTGGGTGATGCCAGATGCTGGAGACCCAGAGATGAACAAGGCTCAGGGCTCACAGTCTAAACAGGGTGAGTCTGTAAGTGAAAATGTTATATATGGTCTGGGGTGGCTGCCAGAGCACGAACTTGGTGGACTCAGGGGGCGGGTCATTCTCTCTGTGGAAAGGCATCAGGTAAGAAGGTGACACTGGCTTTCCAGGACACCTTCCTGCACTGCCTTATTATCACTACTGCCTCCAACTTCCCTTCCTCAGAGGAAAAAGGAAAAGTGTTTGTCTCTCAGTCGTATTCGACTTTTTGCAACCCTGACTCTTACAGACCCGTGGTGGAGTATATCCTGCCAGGCTCTTCTGTCCATGGAATTGCAGGCAAGAATACTGGAATGGGCTGCCATTCCTTTCTCTAGGGGATCTTCCTGACCCAGGGATTGAACCCATGTCTCCCACATTTCAGGCATATTCTTTACCATCGGAGCCACCTGAGACCGTGTTTAATTCTTCATGAGGAAAATGGCATCCTATATGGTAAAGAGAGTAACTGAATTCAGAGAAGACAACATAGTTTCAGATCCTGATTCACCAACGCATTCATTCATTCAGTAAATGCCCTTAATCAGCTGTGAGACCTTGAAGAGTTGACAGTAATTCTCTGAGCATCAGTATTTTTATTTATATATTTGGGATTCGGGTGATACCCACCTCATTCTTTTTTGAAGATTACATGAACTAGTATATTGGGACAACTGTTTGTAAGCTGTTAATCGCTTTGCAAATGTGATCTGTTATTTGTCCTTCCACTTATGCACTCATTCAGCCAGCCAGTAACTACTGAAGGACCTCTTATTTTTTTTGGCTGCATCATGCGGCCTGTGGAACTTTCCCAACAAGGGATCGAACCTGTGCCCTCTACAGTGGAAGTACAGAGTCTTAACCAAGGGACCACCAGGGAAGTCTGAGGGCCCTCTTCTAAGGAAAGATTGACAAGTACCTCTTTGTGGCAGGAGACTGTTTGATGCGAGTGTGTGTGTGTATGTATGTTGTGCGTGTGTGAGGGTCTGTGAGTGACTATAGAGAGCCTTCTGTCTCGTCTGAAGGGAAGTCCTCGCTTCCCTAGCCCCCAGCCCTCCACACTGGGTGCAGGTGGGCACAAGCTCTCCTCTCTTTCCCTCGGCTGAGGGATGCTGGCACACGGAGGAGGTTGGCAGGGTGCATGACTCACCAGCCTTAGTCACCCTGCCTACGGGACTTCTCTTCTGACAGGATGGTGACCCAAAATAAGTGAAGATCAAGGTAGTGTTTCAGGCTGTGTCTCTGTGGGGCATCTGAGCCACCAGGAAGGCAGCCAAATTCTTTATTTTGCATGCCTGCCAGCCCCTCACCAGTCACATCAGGAGCATCCCAGAGAATTGTGGAATTGAAGGGGCTTCATGGTGAGCGGTACACTGGAGGTACTTTCCCACCACAGTCATTGCCTCTGCAGATCCTGGCCAGCCACACCTTCAGCTCCAGTGTGTGTACAGTGCTTTACAGTTTACAAGGAGACTTTTCAAAAAGTTATTTTTATTTATTTGGCTGTGCTGGGGTCTTAGTTGCAGCATGCAGGATCTAGTTCCCTGACTAGGGATCAAACCTGGGCCCCATGCATTGGGAATGTGGAGTCTTAGCCTCTGGACCACCAGGGAAGTCCTACAAAGGGTTTTAGTACATTTCTCTCACTAGATTCTCACAAGAACCCTGTGAGGCCACTACCAGACAGGCAGAACAGTGTAGACGTAGTGGAGTGTATGGCCTCTGGAGCCAAACAATCTGCATTTGAATCTGTTTTTATTACTTCCCAGCTGTGGGAGTGAGCAAATCCCCTCACCTCGCTATGCCCCTGTTTCCTTGTTTAAATAATAGTACCTACTCTGTATAGTTTTTTTAAGAACCAATGGTTTACTTGTTTATTGCTCATCTCTCCAAATTAAACCATATACTATAGAAAGGAGGCATCTTGTTTTGTTTGCTGAGTGTCTGGAGCATTTAGAACAGTGCCTGACACAGAGTTCGCAAAAAATACTTGTGCAATGAATGAAGAAACCTGGAGCAAGTCAGGTGCACAGTATGTCCTGTGTTAGCTCTAGTCAGTTTGGGCTGTGTGTATGCTCATTGCTCAGTCGGGGCCGACTCTTTTTTGACCCCATGGACTGTAACCTGCCAGGCTCCTCTGTGATGGGATTCTCCAGGCAAGAATACTGGAGTGGGTTGCCATGCCCTTCTCCAGGGGATCTTCCTAACCCAGGGATCGAACCTGCGTCTCCTGCACTAGCAGGTGGATTCTTCACCACTGAACCACCTTAGGGTACTGTAACAAAGATACTGTAGACTGGGTGGCTTAGACACAGAACTTTATTCTTCACAGATCTGCAGGCTGGCAAGTCCAAGATCAAGGTGCTGGCTGATTTGGTTCTTCCTGAGTTGCAAAGAGATGCCTTCTTGTGCATCCCCACATGGCCAAGACAGAGATTTTGTGTCTCTTCCTTTTAATAAGGGCATTAATCCCATCATGGGACCCCACCCGCGTGACTTAATTAGCCCTAATTACCTCCCAAAGGCCCCACCTCCAAATACCATCACACTGGGGATTAGGGTTTCACTATAAATTTTGAGTGTGTGTGTTGGTGGGGGGCAGATAGAAACATTTAGTCTATAGCAGGTACTATTATAGAATTTCCCTTATTTGGGGGATGTAGAAGCTGAAGTTTAGAGCACTTGACGTGAATTGCTTCAAGTCACAAAGCCAAAACATGGTAAAGCTGGAGCTTAAAATGGGACTGCTTACTCTAAATCAAAGGCCATTTCTCTCTGTCTTTTTAAAAAATATCAGGGAGGTCACTTAGCCTCCCTCAGGGTCCATATCTTGCATAACTATGCAGCCCTTCGTTTTATTTTTTTTTTAATTAATTATATTTATTTTTTGGCTGTGCTGAGTCTTTGTTGGTTTCTCTAGTTGCGGTGCATGGGCTTCTCATTGCGGTGGCTTCTCTTGTTGGAGAGCATGGTCTCTAGGGCGCATGAGCCCAGTAGGTGTGGCACGTGGGCTTAGTTGCTCCATGTCATGTGGTATCTTCCCAGACCAGGGATTGAATCCCTGTTCCCTACATTGGCAGGCAAATTCTTAAGCGCTGGACCACCAGGGAAGTCCCAAGGACCATTTCTCTTATACCACGACTATCCCAATTCCTTCTTCTATTTCCTCTCTTTAATTTCTCCCCTCACCCTCTCCAGGTAAATACTCATTATAGTTGGGTTGGCTGAGTTAATCTAGTTCCTTTTTCACAGCATAGAGAGCTGTAGGCCTTCCACCAATTCATAACTTCTGTATGAATAGTTTCTCCATCTCTTAAATGGACATCATAATAGAACCTACCCCATAGGTTCAGTTTTGTGAGGATTAAATGATGGATAATGTATGGAGAGTGGAAGGCACATAGTAATAATAGCTCATGCATATAATATTAATCATCATCTTCATTATCTTTTAGTGGCCACTAGGCAGAATTTAAAATATATCTTCGATTTAGATCATAGGTTATTAGAGTTGGAAGAGATCTTAAAGAATATGGTCCAACCTTTTAATTTTACATATGAGGAAATAAAAACGCAGGATCATTTTACTTGCCCAAAAGTTCAGTACTTGCTAAATATATATATATATATATCCTAGAGGAAACTGGGTGAAGATTTGCAGGGACTCTTTCTACTATCTTTACAATTCTTTGGTAAATCTAAAATTATTTCAAAATAAAAATAATAATAACAGCAACAACAATATCTGTTGCAGCTACTCCTAAAAAATATCACCTAAATTATAAAGCTGAAACTTCCCTGGTGCCTCAGATGGTAAAGAATCTGCCTGCAATGTGGGAGACTCAGGTTTGATCCCTGGGTTGGGAAGATCCCCTGGAGAAGGAAATGGCAACCCACTGTAGGATTCTTGCCTGGAGAATTCCAGGGACAGATGAGCCTGGTGGGCTAGAGTCCACGTGGTTGCAAACAGTTGGACACGACTGAGTGACTAACATATATATAAGGCAGGAAGTGGAATGAGGTTGTGGGGGTTGGGAGGAGAAGTAGGGAGGTATTTAGGAATATTCTTTTCCAATTCCTTTGTTCCTCTCAAAAGACATATTGACTTGTATTTCAGTGCATTTACCCTGTTCTGTTATAGCTAGTAAACCCATCCATTGATCTCTTCTTTTCAGTGTCCATTTGATTTTTTATGTTATTAAATAACCACTTGATTTTAAAATTTCTATTCCCTGTAAAAATTTTCCATTTTTCATCTATTTTGTATATCTTCTATTTTCCAAACCTGTTAAAATAATTATTTAAAAACCTTTGTCTTCTACTGTGAATTCACAGTAGATTCTACTGTGAATCTACTATTGTGTATTTTTTTCATTTGATTGTCAGTCATATATTTCTTTTCACATAGGTAGTTAATTTTTGATTGCGTGTTAGAAATTATGTATCTAAGCACTGTAGTCTCCACAAAATGGTTATTTTCCACCAGAGACAGTTTATTCTAGCTCTGTAAGACACAAAGTGTGGCCAGTCCCATTAATCCAATGGGGGTCTTGTGGGGGTGAGGCTGTATTACAGATTTGATGAGATTCAGCGCACCTTGGATTTGCCCTGTTTTTAAATGTGACCATCCTCAGCTTCCAGCTGAGGCCTGGCAGATTGTGTCCTCAACACCAAGAGAAATATAAGAATTTCTGCTTTGCTTTTCAGAGGTTTGTCAGTATCTCTTTTTAGCTTTCCTCCCTGCATACCTTTGGAATTCAGCGTGGGTTTGGAGGAGAAACTGCCTGTATATGGGAGGTCCCTAACGTCTCTCATTTTGGTTTTCTAGTTCTTATGTGACTGTTAGAAGCTCTAATGGCTTTTCTGCTCAGCAGCAAAGCCCTCTGTTTAGGACGAGCCCAGATTATCAGTGTTTAGTCCTGCTCAGAATTCGTGAATGCTCCCAGGGGAAAAGGAGCTATAGACTTTCAGTCATTTCTATATAAGATCCCCCTCTAACCCCCAGAACATTAGTCTGTCTAGAGAACTTTTACAGCTCTCTAATGCCTTTTTTTTTTTTTTTGGAAGTATAGTTAATTTATAGTGTTGTGTTAATTTTTGCTGTACAGCAAAGTGATTCAGTTTTATATACACACATAAACATTCTTTTTTTTTATATTCTTTTCCATTATGGTTTAATTCATGATACTGAATGAATTAAACCATAATGCAGTTCCTTGTGCTATACAGTAGGACCTTGTTGTTCATCCGTTTTATATATAACAGTTTGCCTCTGCTAATTCCAAACTCCCAGTCCTTCCCTATCCCACCCTCTTCCCCCATGGCAACCACAAGTCTGTTCTCATTTGTGTCGTATTTTAGATTTGACATATCAGTTATATCATATGGTATTTATTTTTCTGACTTACTTCACTTAGTATGATAATCTCTAGGTGCATCTCTGCTGCAGCATACGGAATTATTTCATTCTTTCTTATGGCTGAGTAATATTCCATTGTATATATATTACCACATCTTCTTTATCCATTCATCTGTTGATGCCATTGAGGTTGTTTCCCTGTTTTGGCTATTGTGAATTACGCTATGAACGTAGGGGTGCATGTATCTTCTAGAATTACAATTTTGTCCACATCTAATGCTTTTATAAATGTTATTTCTGCAGTTTATCTGACTTTTCTAGCTGTTCCTGGAGAAAGTGTTGGCTTGTTATGAACTATTCCATCTTACCCAGAAGCACTCCCAAAAGAGATATTACAATGAGCTGAAAAACTGGGACAATATCTATTGTAAAATCCTTTTTCCCTTCCTTTCATCTTCCTTCTTTTTTCCCAATAGCCCTGCAGGTGTGTGTGTAGAAAAAGGAGTGGGGCCTTATGGTCAATTCCAGATCTGCTACTTACCTACTGCGTGACATTAGAAAATTTATTTTATCTCTCCATATCTCAGTTTGGGGCTTCCCTGGTGACTTAGACAGTAAAGAATACATCTGCAATGCAGGAGAACCCTGGTTTGATTCCTGGGTTGGGAAGATCCCCTGGAGAAGGGGTAGGCTACCTACTTCAGTATTCTTGGGCTTCCCTGGAGACTCAGGCAGTAAAGAATCTGCCTGCAATGCAGGAGACCTGGGTTTGATCCCTGGGTTGGGAAGATCCCCTGGAGGAGGGCATGGCAAACCACTCAAGTATTCTTGCCTGGAGAATGCCCATGGACAGAGGAGCCTGGCGGGCTGCAGTCCATGGGATCACAAAGAGTCGGACATGACTGAGTGATTAAGCACATCACAACTATCATTTTGCTTTATATTATCATTTATATTTTCATAATTGTTTCACAGTTCAAAAAGACTATGATATTTCCTGCAAAGTTTTCTCACTTGGTGCTACTCAGTGTAGGTCCTCAGACCAGCAGCATAATTATTACCTTGGAACTTGTTCTAAAGGAAAATTCTTGGGCTGGTGCAGAGACCTATCCAATCAGATGTCTGGAGAATAAGTTCTCCTCGCCCCAACTTTCCAGATAGTCTCTAAGTTGGAGAAGCACTGATTTAGCCAACACACTCTTTGATATTTACATAGTGGCCCACCTTCTTTATATCACCATTGGAAAGTTGTACACTATTTTTGTACATAGAACTATCAGTTTTCACATTCATCATTCATTATTAGAAAATTTTAACCTTGACACAATAATTTCAACACATAGAGCATACAGGAGATTTTTACTCCAAGGAATGTTTATCTCTATGGAAAAAGAATATTCACATATACTAATAAATTGGTATGACATGCCTTGTTTGTGTTACTGATGTTATAACTGACAAGATATGATGGCAAAATATGTGGCCACATGATCACCCATCACATACAAGTTCAGAAATGTCACTGAAGAACACATTTCACAACTCAGTTTTCCAAAGGATGAAGTCAAAGCAGAATAGCAAATTTTGGTCATATACTGAGATCAAAGGTGAACTTTGAGACATTTTTTGTAGGTATTGTTAACTATCAAGGTGGCCTTGTGTCCTTCAGGGTCCTGGAGGGGTTTCAGTTCTTCGTCGCTCAGCCTTCTTTATGGTCCAACTCACACATGTGTACATGACTACTGGAAAAAACCATAGCTTTGACTATATGTACCTTTGTCAGCAATAATGAATCACAAATAGGAAGGGGATTCTGCCCTAATCACATCCTTGATAGGAGCAAGAAGGTCCCTACTGAATCTGTTTTGGAATTTCATTTGGTTATTTCCTCTCCTTTCCCAACCTATCAATGTGATTGAGAATGTCGTGAGATACTAGATGGGAAGATGCTTCATAATCCAAAGGGAACCAGAAGAAGAGCCCAAGCATTACCTTCCTATCAGAAACCATGGCCCAGGGACACAGTGTCTCCTTATGAACACATGATGGTTCTTGAAGAAATGCCCTTTGAGGAGTGTTTTGTGGTCAGAATATGTTCTCTGCAGCCCCCCATTCTTTCATTTATTTCTCTGCTTGCTCACGTGGCCAACACTTCTTGAGTTCTGCTCTATGCCAGCCCCTATTCTGGGCTCTGGGCCTAGAGGAGCCTCAGCAAGGCAGATCTGGCCCTTGCCCTCAAGCAGCCATCAATGGGACAGGGTCCCAGAGGATTCTGATGCTGTGTGATACAGGCACCAGGATAAGGGGACACACAGGGACCCTAGGATCACAGAATCCTCGAATTGTGGAGCAGTGGATGTTTGCCTAGCATGGGATCCCCCAGCCCAATTTGTGACATCCCTTTGCTCTAGCTCTTGGGTCCGGGGTGGACAGCAGATGGGGCAGGTCTGGGAAGGCTCCATGCAGGAGGAATCCAAGTTGGGCATATTCCTACCACAACCCTATTGCCCAGACTCCTGCGTCCCCCATAAGGTGTCTGCCAGTCATGCCATTTCAGCCTTCTCCAATTAAGCATCACCAAGGAGGGGAGACTTGGAGTGCAGCCTGGCTAAGGGGTTATTTATTCCATCACTTGAATCACAATACAACTCCAAATTTCCCTTGATTTGGCTAATTCAAGAGATTAAGGCCCAGATGTGATGGGGGCAGGGTTGCCATTAAATGTCACAAACCCCTCATTTTGTATCAGCTGATGGGAGACAATAATTGCCCAGATGGTGGGAGAGCATGATTAGTCCCTTTTTTATGCCCAGCCCCATGAGAGACGAAATTAATCATGGAGCCAGGGTGGGAGGGGCTCTCCTGTCTCATCCTCTCTCAAGCTGGCAAGAAGGTCCCTGATAAATATGCAGTAGAGGAAGCTGGTCAGTCTTCCTGCTTTTCCAATCCAGTCTAGCTGTAGTTGAGGATTCTGGCAGATTCTGTGTTCAATATAATTTTCCCTCCAAGTCCTCTCCCAGTGGCTGC
This sequence comes from Bubalus kerabau, assembly GCF_029407905.1. Classification (NCBI taxonomy): domain Eukaryota; kingdom Metazoa; phylum Chordata; class Mammalia; order Artiodactyla; family Bovidae; genus Bubalus; species Bubalus kerabau. Next base: position 20,841,061 of record NC_073627.1, on the reverse strand, counting down.
ATGTTTTGCTTCTCCCCTTTTCCTGAACACTTTACTTCTTCACCTCCCACTCACCCCTTTTAATATGCTTTTATGTTCTTGGCAACATTCTTATCAAAGTCAACAGTAAACTCCTACTAACCAAGACGAATGGCCTTCAGGACTGTTTTTTATCTATTTGACTTCCCTATAATGTTTGGAGTGGTTGGGCTCGTCTTCCTTCTGGAAACTCTCTTTTCTTTTCTTCTGGGATTTCTGCTCCTTTTCTGATCATTTCTTTTCCATCTCTACCTTCCTTTTCTGTCCTGAAAATGTTGACAAGTTCCCAGTTCTCTGTCTTAGGCCTTTGTCTAATCTCTTGGCTCCCTCAGTGAGTAGCAGATACTGCTGGACGCTCATGCAACAATTATTCTTTTTCCTTCTTGTTCAGGGAAGGTGACCTCTTCTCTGAGCCAGGGGACGAATCATGATTGGTCCAAGAAGTCACAGTAAATAATTCATCTTTGCCTGTGATTTGTTTAAGGGTGGACATGTGACATAGCCCTGGCCAGTGGGGCACAAGCAGTTTAGGTGGGAGGGACTTCAGGGGACAATTCTACAAGCAAGCTTTGGTACCTTTAAACAAAATGTGAGAATATGGTGTCTGAAGCCCTGGCATCTATCTTGTAAGCCTGGGGAGAAGACCAACAGGTTCAATCATAAGACGCTGCCCTGGAGCTTTGATATAGTTAAACCAGCAAATGCATGAGTCTTGGCCTGGGCCTGCTATTCTCATTTTTAATCTGCTGATATTATCGCTGATCCACAGATAGGGAGATTCTAACATCTCCCATGACTTCAACAACCAGCCCTCTGCTAATGACTCCCAAATATATATATCTAATTCAGATCTGCCTGCAGCATTATAGACATCTTCATCTAGATATCCCTCAAACCTCATGTCTAAAACAAAATCCCATCCAAATATCCTCTTAGGGAATTCCCTGGTGGTCTAGTGGTTAGGACTCTGCACTTTCACTACTGAGAGCCCAGGTTTGATCCCTGGTTGGGGAACTAAGATCCCACGAGCCCTGCGGCCTGGCCAAAAACACATTCAAAAATAAATAAAAATTAATAAGTACTCTCTTATTCTCAGAGGAAGTCATTTTACCTCCTGTCATCCTGTGGGTTTATTTGTTTTAACTCTCTGTCTTCTCTAGAATTTATACTCCCAGAGGGCTGGAATTTTAACTATCTTTAAATCTCTAGTATCAAGTAGGAGCAGGCTTCCCTGGTGACTTAGTGGTAAAAGATCCGCCTGCCAATGCAGGAGGCTTGGGTTTGATCCCTGGGTCAGGAAGATCTCCCGAATAAGGAAATGGCAACCCACTCAAGTATTCTTGCCTGGAAAATCCCTTGAACAGAAGAGCCTGGCAGGCTATAATCTGTGGGGTAAAAAAGGGTTGGACATGACTTAGCAACAATCAAGTAGGAGATCATTAAATTTTTGTTGGATACATTAATTTGTAAATGTTCAGATGTGTTCAGTTGCAAGTAATACAATACCTAAAGAATTGTAACTTAAATTGTAAAGCCATTTAATTATTTCACAAAACATGAAGTTTTGAGAATTAGTTAAGCAGCTCAGCAAGGTCAGATTCGAACTGGGAACTTGTTGAATCTGGCACTGAGTCAGAATCTCTGAGATTCTCTTGGCTCAGAAGCTCTGAGAATCTCTGACATTCTTCATGGTTGCAAGATAAGCTGTCACAACTCCAACATCACATCCTCACACAACCACCTTCCAAACAGGAAACAAGGCCAAGAACTTCCACTCCACATACCTCTCTCTTTTGGAGGAAGGCAAATCCTCTTACTGTTGGTAGACAGGACTGTTAGATGCTTCCTTGGAACAGTTGCTGTCAAAAGGAATAGCAATGACCAGGAATGACTTAGACGAGTCCTGAGTCATCCTTAGTGGGTACATTGCTGTGTGACAAAAGCAGGGTTCTGAATCAAGGCAGAAGAGGAAATATCTACCGGATCATAGATACTCTATGCTTGTCACTGATGTGTTCTTCCCTGGTCCAAGGTCTGCCAGAACCTTCACTGCTGTCTTGGGCACTTCTAGCGTACATGTGGTTCTATGGTGAACTTGCTGCCCTGACGCAGGAACAGTCCCTAAAGGCTCCACTTTTAGTGACCCATAGTTGAGGTGGTTAGGTACAGTCTTGCAGCTTTGTGAACATGTCCTCCAGCAGAGCTGCTGTAGACAGTTGTGAGGGTTGTTTGTTGTACATGAGGGTCCGTGTCAAGGGGAGCAAGCCAGGACCGAAAATCCAGCTTCAGCTCTGCCATGCACTGTGGCAGGGGGTTGTGTCTCCTTGGAGGTAGGGGCATCTTGTCCCAATCCTCACAAAGGCACCCTAAAGCCTGGGGCTGCCCTGCCTTCCAGAAAAGCTGTAACAATTTTTGCACATTCCAGCAGTAGGAGACAATGTGTGTCTTTGTTACCCTCTCCCTTGCTAGGTATTATGGCTTCATAAAATCTTTCATAATCTCTTATCCAGTCCCCCTGACTCCAGTTGATCTCTATGTACTTACTCCCAGATTTATCTTCCTCCAAGTCTTAGATCAGTCACTTCCTTGCTTAAGATTTTCTATGACTCTCTCTTAGGTATAAATCAAACCCCTTACTTGGCCTCCTTGGCCCCTCAAGACCTGGCCCCACCCTAAGCTCCTGGGCTTATTTCTCATCATGAATTTTTGGCCTTAGCCAAATATTTGCTTATGCTGTCCTCCACCCTCAAATTCCTTTCTTTTCTGCTCATTCTCAAAGCCATGGCTTGGTTCCCATCTCCTGCAGAAACATTCTTTGGTCACTCTAGCCTGCCCTCTTATCACCTCTGAATTCCTTCAGTTCAGTGGTTCTCAAACTTGGCTGCACCTTGGGTTTCCCTGGGGAGTTTTAGAAAATACTCGTGGCGGAGTCCACCCACGGGCATTCTGATTGAATCGGTCTGGGTGCCAGACTGGACACTGGGAGTTTTAGACCCTCCAGATGATTTGAGTGTGTAGGTAAATTCTAGAACAACCCACTGAAATCATTTGGCCTTATTGTCTTGCATGTGGGAGAGCTACCTGGGGGAGCTTTAAAAATCAGATTCCCAGGCTGCACCCCTGGAAGTTCTGACATCTGTTTTTTTTTTTTTTTCCAAGCTCCCCAGGTGATTTCGATTTGCAATGTGATTGAGGACCTCTGTACTTCGGTCATGTTTTTTCATATTTCCCAAAGGGCCATGTGCAGAGGTGGTGCTTAATAACATCTGACTGTTGATACATTGAGTACGGAGAAATAAAATGACCTAAATCTCACACGCTAGTAAAGTAATGCTCAAAATTCTCCAAGCCAGGCTTCAGAAATACGTGAACCATGAACTTCCAGATGTTCAAGCTGGTTTTAGAAAAGGCAGAGGAACCAGAGATCAAATTGCCAACATCCGCTGGATCATGGAAAAAGCAAGAGAGTTCCAGAAAAACATCTATTTCTGCTTTATTGACTATGCCAAAGCCTTTGACTGTGTGGATCACAATAAACTGTGGAAAATTCTTCAAGAGATGGGAATACCAGACCACCTGACCTGCCTCTTGAGAAACCTATATGTAGGTCAGGAAGCAACAGTTAGAACTGGACATGGAACAACAGACTGGTTCCAAATAGGAAAAGGAGTACGTCAAGGCTGTATATTGTCACCCTGCTTATTTAACTTATATGCAGAGTACATCATGAGAAACACTGGGCTGGAAGAAGCACAAGCTAGAATCAAGATTGCCAGGAGAAATATCAATAACCTCAGATATGCAGATGACACCACCCTTATGGCAGAAAGTGAAGAGGAACTCAAAAGCCTCTTGATGAAGTGAAAGAGGAGAGTGAAAAAGTTGGCTTAAAGCTCAACATTCAGAAAACTAAGATCATGGCATCTGGTCCCATCACTTCATGGGAAATAGACGGGGAAACAGTGGAAACAGTGTCAGACTTTATTTTTTTGGGCTCCAAAATCACTGCAGATGCTGATTGCAGCCATGAAATTAAAAGACACTTACTCCTTGGAAGGAAAATTATGACCAACCTAAATATCATATTAAAAAGCAGAGACATTACTTTGCCAACAAAGGTACATCTAGTCAAGGCTGTGGTTTTTCCAGTGGTCATGTATGGCTGTGAGAGTTGGACTGTGAAGAAAGCTGAGCACCGAAGAATTGATGCTTTTGAACTGTGGTGTTGGAGAAGACTCTTGAGAGTCCGTTGGACTGCAAGGAGATCCAACCAGTCCATTCTAAAGGAGATGAGTCCTGGGTGTTCATTGGAAGGACTGATGCTGAGGCTGAAACTCCAACACTTTGTCCACTTGATGCGAAGAGTTGACTCATTGGAAAAGACTCTGATGCTGGGAGGGACTAGGGACAGGAGGAGAAGGGGACGACAGAGGATGAGATGGCTGGATGGCATCACTGACTCAATGGACATGAGTTTGAGTGAACTCTGGGAGTTGGTGATGGACAGGGAGGCCTGGCATGCTGCAATTCATGGGGTCACAAAGAGTTGGACACAACTGAGCGACTGAACTGAACTGAACTGAACTGAAGTATGTAAAAGAGATCTGACAACTATAATGTTCTGTGCATGTGTAAGAGTTTATAATTAAGGTTATTGAGGGACTTCCCTGGTGGTCCAGTGGTTAAGAATCTGCTGGCCAATGCAGGGGAGACAGGTCCCTGGTCCAGGAAGAGCCCACATGCCTCAGGGCAACTAAGCTCGTGTACCACACTACTGAGCCACACTCTAGAGCTCGTGTTCAGCAACTACAGTGAGAAGCCACACACTGCAACTAGAGAGAAGTTCCCTCCTCGCTGCAACTAGAGAAAGCCTGTGCGCAGCTACAGAAACCTGGCAGAACCCAAAATGAGTAAAATAAAAACAAATATAATGAGGAGATGCTTTGTTAAAAAAAAAAAATCCTTGGTGTCCTGTGATTAGGACTCCATGCTTTCACTGCAGTGGACCCAGGTTCCATCTCTGGTTGGGGAACTAAGATCCTGCAAACTGGGCAGTATGGCATAGGAAAAAAAAAAAAGACAGTTATTATGACTATTTTAAAGTTTCAAACTTGTCTTTGCAGTTTTTAAGGTAGGGCTATGTTTTGTGCCAATGAGGGCTTGGGGGCAGTTTGTTGGGTGGGTACATGAAGGTCTCTTTTGATATCGTAGTGCTGGTCAGTACTCAAGCTTTCAGCCTCAGCACAAGCCCTTACGCATGACCTAGATTATGGCAGCACTGAGGACTTCTTGGTTTGGACAGTAAGCTAGAGCCCTGAAGGTTACTTAATGTTACTATGTTAATAAGCTAGGGCCCTTAGTGTTACTAAAGTTTGTATTTTTAGGTCAGAGGCAAAACCAGTTTAAAAAAAAAACAAAACAAAACTCGGTTTCTTCTCCTTTGTGCCACTCCTTATCCCCAGGTGCAAATGATGATGTGGGCCTTGCCTGGAATAAAAAGAATCCTCTCCTTTTTTCAACTGAGCAGGGATTTTGCAAAGGAAGACAAGATTAGGGTGGGGGTGGGGACAAGGAGGTGCTTTGGCAGAGGGTTGGGATGAAGCTGGGAGTTGGGATGGAGGTTAAGAGGGGAGAGTAGAAGATGGCAAGTCCCACTTTTATTTTTTCCTCTTCCCTCTTAATAATTATAGAAATAATACATATTCAGTATGGACATGAAAAACACAAAGAGAGCCTCTCAGAAATATATAGACATATCTGACCACCCGTGATCCCACTACCTAGACAGAATCATTGCTATTTGAATTTATTTCAATCTTATACCTATGCATAACAAAAATGGTATCATGTGGTAGCCTAATTTTTAAAATTTTCATCTAGCAGTAAATGACAAACATTGTCAATATTCTTCTATAGCAGAGGTTGGCAGTTTTCCCATAAGGATTAAGATGGTAAATATTTCACCATTTGCAGTCCATAAGGTCTGTTGGAACTACTGCGGTCATATAGCATGAAAGCAATTGTTGAGGGCACAAAGACAATGAGCATGGCTGTGTTCCAATAAAACTTTATTTACAAAAGCAAGAGAGAGGTCCGTTTGGCCTGTGGGTGTGGTTTTCTGACTCCTGTTCTATATAGCATTATTTTTAAAGAGCTTACTAAGTTCCCACTGTATGTCTACAATTTTTATTCTCTTACCCTTGAACATTAAATCATTTCCATTTTTAAATATTACAGATATCATTGTAATAATGTATGTGCACCCTGGATTTCTTCCATGGGATAAATTCCTAGAACTGTGATTGTTGGGGCATGGGATTTGCCTAATTTTTGCCCAGTTGCCCTCTAGGAAGTACAGTAGAAGAGAATGCTACTTACTTCTTGCACCATTGGGTATTAAAATTCTCTTTAATCTTTGTCAATTTGACAGATGTTTTAAAGTTTTGTTTTTTTTTTTTTTTTTGGTTATGATCATAATCCTGAGGGGTCTTCATTTAATTTTCTTTTCTTTCTTTTTTTTTGGCTACTTCAAAACTAAAATTTGCAGATTCATTGGGGTTTTTACCTGTCCCTTGTGTTCAAGGCTGTAAGTATTTAAAAAAAAATTATTTATCTATTTATATTTTTGGCTATGCTGGGTCTTCATTGCTGCATGCGGGCTCTCTACTTGTGGCGAGGGGGCTATTCTCTAGTTGCAGTGTGTGGGCTTCTCATTGCTTTGACTTCTCTTGTTCTGGAGCATGGGCTCTAGGGGCACAGGCTTCAGTGGTTGTGGCACACGAGCCTAGTTGCCCCAAGGCATGTGGGATCTTCCCGGAGCAGGGATCAAACCCGTGCCCCCTGCATTGGCAGGCAGATTTTTAACCACTGGACCACCAGGGAAGTCCAAAGCTGTCGGGTTTTGGTAAGTGATGAACTGCAGTAAAAACTTTTTGAAAAACAAATGACTTGGTCTGGGTTGGGACCCCAGATTCCTGCTCTCAGTAAGTGTTTGATGGAGAGTGAGACAGGAAGATTGCTACAAGTCTGAAGTTAAATATCATCTCTCCCCACCTCCAAGAAAAGGAGAACATCTTTGTGGGTTTTGTCTAAGGAAACAAACCCGACTCCAGGGGCTGGGGTGATGTCCTGCTCTGTGACACAGGAAGCATTGCCTTTGTGTGGCTTCCAGGTTTTGCTGGCTTCTTAGTTTGATTTGAGAAAGGGAAAAAGAAGGCAACTGCCATCAGTTCACAAGATGAATGGCTAAGGGATGTTGCTGGTGAACAATTTGCATCTTACAGGCAGTTTGGGAGTTTGGTGAATAGCCCATGATTGCAGATAAACACCACCTGCCACGCTGTCCACCACAGCCCCCCTCTTTGCTTGAAGAGAGGTTTTTCTCTTGGGCAGGATTGCTGTTCTCCTTTTCCTTCACTCTCCAGTGCTTTTATGCTAACGCTTTGGAGCTAGATGAGCAAATTGGATTTATAGGAAATCTAGCTGGTTCCTCTGGGAAGGAGGAAGAGCCATTACCAATTGAGGTTCGTTTTCATTTTGATTAAATTGGAAAATGGTGACTCCAGAGGCCCTTTCCCAGTCCCCAAAGGTCCCCTTTGTATGGTTTGTGGACAGCATGCTTGTTGGAATGCAAATTCCATGGCTCTACAGCAGACCCAAGGCAAGCCAGGATTCTGAGTTTTTAACAAGTACTCCTGGGATTATGTACCCTGACACTGCTGCTGTTGCTGCTAAGTCGCTTCAGTCGTGTCCGACTCTGCGACCCCATAGACGGCAGCCCACCAGGCTCTGCCGTCCCTGGAATTCTCCAGGCAAGAACACTGGAGTGGGTTGCCATTTCCTTCTCCATTGTGTGAAAGTGAAAAGTGAAAAGTGAAAGTGAAGTCGCTCAGTCGCGTCCGACTCCCCCATCCATGGGATTTTCTAGGCAAGAGTACTGGAGTGGCTTGCCATTGCCTTCTCTGGACCCTGACACAGTGGGTTCTAAACCTAGGTAAGCCTCATAATTATCTAGAGGGGGTTAAAAAACTGTAGATCCTCAGACCTCAGACCTTGAAGATTCTGACTCCACAGATCAGCAGTCTGTGTGTGGGAAGTGAAAAGGGTTTTCCCAGGGATCCTGGGAAGCAGCCAGGTCTGGGAATCACTACCCTCAGGAATTTATCAGGTGAAATACTGCAGGACCTGGGACTTCCCTGGTGGTCCAGTGGCTGAGAATCTGCCTGCAGATTTCCAGCGTGCAGGGAACACAGGCCGGATCCCCGGTCCGGGAAGAAGATTCCACATGCCGCAGGGCAACTTAGCCGTGCACCAGAACTACTGAGCCCACACTCTAGAGCCCTCATGCTGCAAGTACTGAAGCCCAAGTGCCCTAGAGCCCGTGTTCTGCAACGAGAAGCCACTGAAATGAAAAGCCCACATACTGCAACTAGAGTAGCCCCCATTTCTGCAACTAGAGAAAGCCCCTGTGCAGTAACAAAGACCCAGCAGAGCCAAAAAAATAAATTTAAAAAAAGTAAAGAAGAAAAAGAAATACCATAGGACCTGGAACAGAAGAGGCAAGGCAGGAGACCCAGAAGCAGGAATCCTTTCTGGGGGCTGCCTCCATGTACTGCTTAAGACCTGGGCTGAAACCTTGGAGTCAGAGGGGAGTTAACTACAGACCTCAGAGAGAGGTCTTTTGAACCAGCCCCTCCTTTGCTCCTGATCTTGGCACTGAGCCTAAAGCAGTCTGAGCTATGTATGGGGTGGGGCACAAAGAGCACTGGACTAGGTAGATCAAAATTTTTCCTTCTAATTTGACCTACTCTGTGAACTCAGATAACTTTCCCTGACTTCTCTGGGTGGGATTTTTTTTAAATTAATTACTTAATTTTTGGCCATGCTGGGCTTTCTCTAGCTGCGGTGTGAGGGCTTCTCATTGTGGTGGCTTCTCTTGCTACAGAGCATGGGTGTAGTGTGTGTGGCTTCAGTAGGTGTGGTGTGTGGGCTTAGTTGCCCAGTGGCATGTGGAATCTTCCCTGGGCCAGAGACCAAAACCATGTCCCCTGCATTGGCAGGCAGATGCTTAACCACTGGGAGGTCCTCTGGATGGGATTTTGATGTGTAAAATGATGATAATAATTTCCATTCTGCTACTGCTACTGCTAAGTCGCTTCAGTCGTGTCCGACTCTGTGCGACCCCATAGACGGCAGCCCATCAGGCTCCCCCGTCCCTGGGACTCTCCAGGCAAGAACACTGGAGTGGGTTGCCATTTCCTTCTCCAATGCGTGAAAGTGAAAAGACATTCTAGACACTACGTATTATTTATTAATGTAAGGAGGAATCTAAATAATAACTAGTACTAGGAAAATGCATGAAATCACAGACTTGCAAATTTAAGCCACTTTATATATATATGGATGGATTTTTTTTTTTTTAATGAAAATCCTCAATGCTGGTGAAGTTGTAGTAAAGTTGGGGCATGTATAGACTGCCAGGAAACATTGTAAATTGGTACCTATCCCTGGGAGAGTGATATGGAACTGTGTGCCAAAAGTCATGAAGATATCCACACCCATTGACTCAATAGTTTCTGGGAATTATTTGAATAATTAAAGCAGAAGCAGAAATATGTATATAAACATATGTATTGCAGCATTCCTGATAAAGCAAGAAACCCAAAATCAATAAACATGGAAATTAGCTAAACATTTAACACTTGGGAGAGTGTTTAAAATTAAAGTAGGTCTGTGCAATGGAACACTATATAGACTTTGAAAAGATTATTCATTATGAAAACCATATAATAACATGGAAAACATTTCTAAGTGTTAAGTGAAAATAGCAGAACCCAGATGGTACACACTTTGCCTGTATCTGTGTACACTATACGAGCAGGTGTAGACAGGGAATGAAAGTAAAATGCAAAACTGAGAGTAGTTATGCAGGGTGTTGGGACTATAGGTACTTTTCTCTTGTAAACTTAAAAAAATATTAACTGTGGCACCTTTTTTTTTTTATAATAAAAATTACTAGTTCCTAATGCTCACCCCGGGAGTGGCAGTGGGGAAAGAAGAGGTCTCTGGACGAGCGACACTGCTGTGCCTGGCGTCCATCATGAAAGAGCCGATGCCAGGAGACGTCCCAGGCCCCCACCCGGCCTGGCCCGGCCGCCACTGCAGTCACCTTGCAGCGCCTTGAAGCCCTGGAGGGGGACCCGCGTGGAGCCCGTCACGAACTGCAGCAGCCGGGCCCGCCGCTCCTCGTCGAAGGTCTCCACCGCCTGCCAGAACCACCGGACCACGTTGCTGTCGGCCCCACAGTGCTTCAGCCACGTGTTGGACTTCCAGTCGTCCAGGTCGATCTTGTCCAGGCCGCTGATGATCAGCTGCGGGGTGTGAAGGTGGGTCACTTCCCAGACACACAACACGATGGGGTGCCCAGGCTCCCGGGCTCTATGCCCCAACCAGTAAAGCTGAAGAAGCTGAAGTTGAACGGTTCTATGAAGACCTACAAGACCTTTTAGAACTAACACTCCCCAAAAAAGATGTCCTTTTCATTATAGGGGACTGGAATGCAAAAGTAGGAAGTCAAGAAACACCTGGAGTAACAGGCAAATTTGGCCTTGAAATACAGAATGAAGCAGGGCAAAGGCTAATAGAGTTCTGCCAATAAAATGCACTGGTCATAGCAAACACCCTCTTCCAACAACACAAGAGAAGACTCTACACATGGACATCACCAGATGGTCAACACCAAAATCAGATTGATTATATTCTTTGCAGCCAAAGATGGAGAAGCTCTATACAGTCAGCAAAAACAAGACCAGGAGCTGACTGTGGCTCAGATCATGAACTCCTTATTGCCAAATTCAGACTTAAATTGAAGAAAGTAGGGAAAACCACTAGACCATTCAGGTATGACCTAAATCAAATCCCTTATGATTATACAGGGGAAGTGAGAAATAGATTTAAGGGCCTAGATCTGATATATAGAGTGCCTGATGAGCTATGGAATGAGGTTCATGACATTGTACAAGAGACAGGGATCAAGACCATCCCCATGGAAAAGAAATGCAAAAAAGCAAAATGGCTGTCTGGGGAGGCCTTACAAATAGCTGTGAAAAGAAGAGAAGCGAAAAGCAAAGGAGAAAAGGAAAGATATAAGCATCTGAATGCAGAGTTCCAAAGAATAGCAAGAAGAGATAAGAAAGCCTTCCTCAGCGATCAATGCAAAGAAATAGATGAAAACAACAGAATGGGAAAGACTAGAGATCTCTTCAAGAAAATTAGAGATACCAAGAGAACATTTCATGCAAAGATGGGCTCGATAAAGGACAGAAATGGTATGGACCTAACAGGAGCAGAAGATATTAGAAGAGATGGCAAGAATACACAGAACAACTGTACAAAAAAGATCTTCACGACCCAGATAATCAAAATGGTGTGATCACTGACCTAGAGCCAGACATCCTGGAATGTGAAGTCAAGTGGGCCTTAGAAAGCATCACTACGAACAAAGCTAGTGGAGCTGATGGAATTCCAGTTGAGCGATTTCAAATCCTGAAAGATGAGACTATGAAAGTGCTGCACTCAATATGCCAGCAAATTTGGAAAACTCAGCAGTGGCCACAGGACTGAAAAAGGTCAGTTTTCATTCCAATCCCAAAGAAAGGCAATGCCAAAGAATGCTCAAACTACCGCACAATTGCACTCATCTCACATGCTAGTAAAGTAATGCTCAAAATTCTCCAAGCCAGGCTTCGGCAGTATGTGAACCGTGAACTTCCTGATGTTCAAGCTGGTTTTAGAAAAGGCAGAGGAACCAGAGATCAAATTGCCAACATCCACTGGATCATGGAAAAAGCAAGAGAGTTCCAGAAAAACATCTATTTCTGCTTTATTGACTATGCCAAAGCCTTTGACTGTGTGGATCACAATAAACTGTGGAAAATTCTTCAAGAGATGGGAATACCAGACCACCTGACCTGCCTCTTGAGAAATCTGTATGCAGGTCAGGAAGCAACAGGTAGAACTGGACATGGAACAACAGACTGGTTCCAAATAGGAAGTGGAGTATGTCAAGGCTGTATATTGTCACCCTGTTTATTTAACTTATATGCAGAGTACATCATGAGAAATGCTGGGCTGAAAGAAGCACAAGCTGGAATCAAGATTTCCGGGAGAAATCTCAATAACCTCAGATATGCAGATGACACCACCCTTATGGCAGAAAATGAAGAGGAACTAAAAGGCCTCTTGGTGAAAGTGAAAGAGGAGAGTGAAAAAGTTGGCTTAAAGCTCAACGTTCAGAAAACGAAGATCATGACATCTGATCCCATCACTTGATGGGAAATAGATGGGGAAACAGTGGAAACAGTGTCAGACTTTATTTTTTTAGGGTTCCAAAATCACTGCAGATGGTGATTGCAGCCATGAAATTAAAAGACGCTTACTCCTTGGAAGGAAAGTTATGACCAACCTAGACAGCATATTAAAAAGCAGAGACATTACTTTGCCAACAAAAGTCCGTCTAGTCGAGGCTATGGTTTTTCCTATGGTCATGTATGGCTGTGAGAGTTGGACTGTGAAGAAAGCTGAGCACTGAAGAATGGATGCTTTTGAACTGTGGTGTTGGAGAAGACTCTTGAGAGTCCGTTGGACTGCAAGGAGATACAACTAGTCCATCCTAAAGCAGATCAGTCCTGGGTGTTCTTTGGAAGGACTGATGCTGAAGCTGAAACTCCAATTCTTTGTCCACCTCATGCGAAGAGTTGACTCATTGGAAAAGACTCTGATGCTGGGAGGGATTGGGGGCAGGAGGAGAAGGGGATGACAGAGGATGAGATGGCTGGATGGCATCACCGACTTTATGGATGTGAGTTTGAGTGAACTTCTGGAGTTGGTGATTGACAGGGAGGCCTGGTGTGCTGGGAGTCATGGGGTCGCAAAGAGTTGGACACGATTGAGCGACTGAACTGAACTAACTGAAACTGTGAAGATTGTTGTACACTCTTGAAAGCTCATTGGAAGGGAAATTACCATTTATGACTCGTATTTTTGTTCCTATCATCCCATGTTGGTAGGATTGGATGCCCAGCTAAATCCTGGGGAGGAACAACTGGAGTAACGGCTCTGGGTACCTTTAGGCCAGATCCTTGAGAAGGAGAAGAAGAAAGCACACGGGTTTTAGCTTCAAGAAGCTCGAAAAATAGAGAAGTAGACAATTTTAGGGGTGTCTGTTTATCCCAGTGGTTCTCATCTGAGCATAGTATACTCTTCCAGAGGCTTTCCTGGCAGCTTAGTGGTAAAGAATCCTCCTGCCGATGCAGGAGATGTGGGTTCAGTCCCTGGGTCAGGAAGATCCCCTGGAGAAGGAAATGGCAGCCCAATCCAGTATTCTTGTCTGGGAAATTCCATTGTCAGAGGAGCCTGGTGGGCTACAGTCCATAGGGTCGCAAAAGAGTCTGGCATGACTTAGCAACTCAACAACAACTACAACAAGAATGGCCTCATAGTGTTATTCTTAGGATTGAATGAGTTAATATATGTAGAATTTAGAACAGTGCCTGGCACGTGGTAAATGTTCAATTAATGTTGGATTATTATTACTCTTTGAGATCTAACTTCCCTATCCACTAGGATGGAACCCCAGGTTCTACTCCCTGATCTTCACCATAGATTCCCAGTTCCTGCTTTCTCTGAGGCTTACCTTTTCCTGGTCCCACCTGTTATTCTATTGTAAACTCCCCTGTTGCTTGAGCTTGCCTGAGTTGGTTTTTGTAATCTGCAACTAAAACTGTGAGAAAAGATTCACCTGCATGAAACAACATTATAATAACACAAAGTACAGATAATACAAAAGGGCTTTCAATGAAGTATGAGATCAAGAGGCTTAGAACATCTGTAGATGCCACAGATGATACCTAATCATAGCTGAGTGAAACTGTAATTCAGACTACTGTCATGAAGTGAATGGAATGCTGCTAGCTAGGATCTCACTCTCTAAGAAAGCAGGCTAGGGGACTTCCCTGGTGGTCCAAGTGGTTAAGAATCCGCCTCCCAGTGCGGGGGACACGTGTTCAACCCCTGGTCTGGGGAGGATGCCACGTGCTGTGGGGTAACTAAGCCAGTGCTCCACAACAGGAAAAGCCGCTGCAAGAAGAAGCCCACCCACCGCCACTTGAGAGTAGCCCCTGCTCTCTACAACTAGAGAAAGCCTGTCCACAGCATCAAAGACCCAGTCCAGTCAAAAATAAATATATCATTCAATGAATCAATCCAATCAATAAGAAAAGAAAACCGGCAGGTCAAGCGATTGCTTGACCTGTCTAGACATGTGCCGGAAAAGTCAAGGGAAGAGACCCTCTGCCATAAAATCATGCCTACTAGCATCTGAAATTCCATCATTAGCAATCTAGGCCTGTGTTTTGCAGGGAGCCAGCTTTGAAAACATGAATGTTCCTGGGAAAGGTCACTCAGAAAGCCTGCTACACCCTGCTGAGCATGCTTTTATTAAGTGGACTCCTCCACTTCCCCAGCCCCAGCTGCTAACCCAGGCAGCCTGAGAGAGAGTCTGGGGAAGATGGAGGGGCAGAGCATGACAGAGCAAACCCTCCTTCAGAACTGCTGGTGGTCTCATCAACCATGCCAGAGAGAACAGTGGCCCTTAAGGAACTTGAAAGAATGTTCAGATTTGTTTCTGTCTGGCGCAGTGAACAGCAGGAATGATTGTAGCTGTTCTCTTTGCCAAGGACAAATCTGATCTGACCGCTCTGAGATGGAGGAGGGGAGGAGGACTGGCTTTTGGCTCTCAGGAATGGTCGTTCATCAATTATTTCCTAAGCCAGTGGTTCTCAAATTTCGCTGCATATTAGAATTACTGGGGAAGCTTTAAAAATGCTCAATACCCAGATTTCACCCCAAACCAATTAAATCAGAATGTCTAAGGGTGGTTGCCAAGCATCACAATTTTTAAATACCACCCCCACCCCAGGAAGTTCCAAGGTGTAGTCAAGTTTGGAAACTCCTGTCCAAAATGGTTAGTGTGTGAGCCACTTTACACAGTAGATAAGAACCTGGTTCCTACCCTCCAGGCATAATACTTAATTGTATTAAATTTGACTTTTTAACTTTATTTTTTTTTCCTGTGGGTGTAGAGTTCTATGAATTTTTTGTCAATATAATTCTCATGCCATAAAATTCACCCTTTAAAGTGCACGATTAAGTGGCTTTTAGTATATCTACAAAGCTATGCAACATCACCATTAATTCCAGAATATTTTCCTCATTCCCCAAAGAAACCCCATATCCATTAGTAGTTATTCCTCATTTATTCCTTCCTCAAAGCCCTGCCAAACATGGATTTACTCTCTGTCTCTGTGTATTTGTGTATTTTTCCTTTAATATTTATTCAGTTATTTGGCTGTGCTGGGTCTTGCTTGAGGCACTTGGAATCTTTGATCTTTGTTGCAGCATGCTGGATCTTCAGTTGCAGCATGTGGCATCTAGTTCCTTGACCCGGGATTGAACCTGGACTCCCTGCATTGGGAATGTGGAGTCTTAGCTGGACCATCAAGGGAAATCCCTATATGTATAATTCTTAACATTTCATATAAATGGAATTACACAATATATGGCCTTTTGTGTCAGGCCTATTTTACTTACATAATGTTTTCAGGATTCATCCATGTTGTAGCATGTATCAGTACTTTATTCCTTTTTAAAGACTGAATAATATTCCACTGTCTGCATGTATCACATTTTGTTTATCCATTCATCAGTTGATGGGCATTTGGGTTGTTTCTAGTTTTTGGCTATTAAGAATAATGCTGGGGGACTTCTCTGGATGTCCAGTGATTAAGACTCTGGTATTCCATGGCAGGGGGTGTGATTGGGGAACAAAGATCCCACAAGCTGCTTGGCTAAAAAGGGGGGAAAAAAAGAATAATGTTGCTATGAACATTTGTGTACAAATTTTTCTATGGAAATATGCTTTTATTCTCTTGGGCTTATATCTAAAAGCCAATTGGATGTTTAACTTTCTGAGGAACTGCTGAACTATTCTCAAGGGTGGCTGCCCCCTTTTACATTCCCACTAGCTATGTATGATGGTTCCAGTTTCTCCACCTCCTCACCAACACTTTTTATTATTTGTCTTTTTAAAATTACTTAATTACTTACTTACTTAATTTTTGGCTGTGATGGGTCTCTGTTGCGGTGCATGGGTTTTCTCTAGTTGTGGTGGGCAGGGGCGACTCTATCTGTGGTGTGAGGGCTTCTCGTTGTGTTAAGCTTCTCTTGTTGCGTAGCATGGGCCCTAGAGGCACGGGCTTCAGTTTTGTGGCTCTCAGGCTTAGTTGCCCCTCGGCATGTGGAATCTTCCCCAGCCAGGGATCAAACCCATGTCCCCTGCATTGGCAGGCGTATTCTTAACCACTGGACCACCAGGGAAGTCCTGTCTTTTTTATTATAGCCATTCTAGTGAGTAGTTACAGGAATTTTGACACATGTATAGATTTATATCACCATTCCCATAATCAGGATACAGGATTGCTCCATCATTCCAAAAAACTCCCTGTGCTATCCCTTTATTCCACACTTCTCCATACCTAACCCTTGGCAACCACTGATCTGTTCCCTATAGTTTTGTTATTTGAGAATGTCACACAAATAGCATCACATAACATGGAACTTTTAGAGACTGGTTTCTTTCACTCAGGATAAATCCCTTTGAGATCCATCCAGGTTTTCTGTGCCAAAAGTTTGTTCCTTTTTATCGCTGAGTTATACATCATTGTCTGGATGGACTTGGTTTCTTGATCCATTCAAAGACATTTGGGGCTATTTCTAGTTTTTGGCAATTATGAACAGAGATGTTATAAATACACATGTACAGGTTTTTGTGTGGACGTAAATATTCATTTCTCCAGAATACATGCCCAGGAGTGGGACTACTGGCTCATGGGGTAAATGTATATATACTCAGCTTTGTAAGAAACTGCCAAACTACTTTTGGCAATTATGAACATAGATGTTATAAATACACATGTGCAGGTTTTTGTGTGGATGTAAATATTCATTTCTCCAGAATACATGCCCAGGAGTGGGACTACTGGGTCATGGGGTAAATGTATATATACTCAGCTACTTTCCAGAGTGGCTGTTCCATTTTGCACCCTCACCAGCAATGTATGAGCTCTAGTTGTTCTACATCATGGCCAGATTTTGGTACTGTCAGCAGTTTAAATGTGTAGTAATGGCTCGTCAGAGGTTAAATTTGCATTTCCCTAATGACTAATGAGGAGAAGGCAATACTCTTGCCTGGAAAATCCCATGAGCGGAGGAGCCTGGTGGGCTGCAATCCGTGGGGTTGCAAAGAGTCGGACACGACTGAGTGACTTCACTTTGACTTTTCACTTTCACGCATTGGAGAAGGAAATGGCAACCCACTCCAGCGTTCTTGCCTGGAGAATCCCAGGGACAGGGGAGTCTGGTGGGCTGCCGTCTATGGGGTTGCACAGAGTCGGACACGACTGAAGTGACTTAGCAGCAGCAATGACTAATGATATTGAACAGTTTTTCATGTACTTATTTGCCATCCTTATTTCCTCTTTGGTGAAGCATTGTTCATATCTTTTGCTCATTTTTTTTTAATGTATTTATCTGTGGCTGTGCTGGGCCTCTGTTGCTGCGCGAGGGCTCTCTCTAGTTGCTGCGAGTGGGGGCTACTCTTCACTGTGGTGCACGGGTTCCTCATTGCAGTAGCTTCTCTGGTTTCCAAGCACAGGTTCTGGGCATGTGGGCTTCAGTAGTTGTGGCACATGGGCTTAATTGCCCTGTGGTGTGTGGAATCTTCTTGAAGGAGGGATGAACCTGTGTCCCCTGGGTTGGCAGGTGGACTCCTAACTTCTGGACCACCAGGGAAGTCCTTTTGCTCCTTTGTAAATCAAGTTGCCTGTTTTCTTATTGTTCAGTTATGAGAGTTCATTATACATTCTGGATATGAATCCTGTGTTGGGTATGTGATTTGTAAATATTCTCTCCCTGTCTGTAGCTTGTGTGTGTGTGCTCAATTGCTCAACCATGTCCTACTCTTTGCTTAAATGTACTTTTTGTACATGTGTCTGATGAGAGAAAGAAATGAAATTGATATTTACTGAGTACCTACTGGGCTTCCCTGGTGGCTCAGTGGGTAAAGCGTGTGCCTGCAATGCAGGAGACCTGGGTTCAATCCCCAAGTCGGGAAGATCCCCTGGTGAAGGAAATGGCAAACCACTTCAGTACTCTTGACTGGAAAATTCCACAGATGGAGGAGCCTGGTAGGCTACAGTCCATGGGATAGCAAAGAGATACACAGGACTGAGCAACTTCACTTCTCATGAGTACCTACTATGTGCTAGATATTGGTTGGGTTCCTGGAGAAACAGGGGTATGGGTGAGGCAGTGTCCTAGAGACGGGAGTAGAGGGAACAAGCAAAGTCCTCTCTACTTTTGCTTGAGTCACAAGCAAAGTCTGAGCCACTGGAGGGCACAGATGGGGCAGAAGAAGGAAATGGTAGCACTGAATGGTGAAAAGTGAGAGCTCTGGAGTCAGACTCTCTGGTTCTAGCTTTACCATCTGCCACCTGTGTGACCTTGGGCAGGTTACTAAACCTCTCTGTACCTTGGTTTCTTTGAAAAACTGGGGTGGCAATAGTGTCTACTTCAAAGGGTTTAGGGGATTAAATGAGATAATGCAGCTGGCACGTGGTACACTCTCCATCAATGTTATTATTTCTTTTTGTAGTAACATGGTTTTGTGGCAATCAGTGAAAGCTCCTTGGAGGAAGTGCCCTTTGAGCTGAGCCTCAAGAACCGGAAGGACTTCCAGAAGCTGAGATGGTGGTGGTGAGGAGGCTGAAGAACTACAGATTTTGTCTGAAAGCTTGTTATTTCTTCTCTCTTGCTCGTTTCATCCCTCCCTCTTTAGCTGGTACTCTCTTCTCCCAGAGTCTCTCTCTTTCCTTTCCCAACCTCCTCCTTTTTCCTTCTCACCCACTGGAGGCCTCCCTCTGGTGTCCTTGGCCCTACAAGGTCGCTGACTGCTGGGTTATGAGGTGCTGCTCTGGGGCTGCAGGGTCACCTTGCAGTCCCCTGATGGGGACTCTGTACCGGTTCCAAATGGAGGTGGGATGCTGTATCCAGGATTCTTCCCTTGCAGTTCAGGGAGAGATGGATTTAGTGCGGGTCACTTTCACTACAAATTATCAAGCGGTCTTCCATGTGGATGTCAGGCCTGTGTTAGGGCTACAGCTGTACCAGCTCCACCTTGTTCAGTTAATAATTTACTGCCGGGAAATGGGAGTTAAATGGGCCAGAAGGCATATTTTGTGTGAACCTTGGGACACCTCTGACAGCAATTTGTGTAATTTGTCCGGGAAGAGCCTAAAGCTATCTGAATTCTAATGTTCTGCCTGTCACACTGACCCTTAGACCCCTTTTATTAACATGGTTGACTTTGATTTATATTTATTTTATTCCTTTGGTTTCACTTCTGATCTCATGACTGGAGCAGTGGTGAGTGTGGAAAATGGCTGTGTGAGGAATTATGTTCCCAGTGTCCTTATTCGAAGAAATCCACCAGCATTTGTGGTGTGGGTTTTCTCTGTTTGTATGTAAAAGGAATTCATACTTGATTTAAAGCTCTGCTATTACCATTTTTGGAATTCTTAATAATTTATGAACAAGGGGTTACCATGTTGTATTAGGTCCTGAAAATTATGTACCTGGTCCTACAGGTATGCCTTGGTTTTTGATGTTGAACTTGAGTGACCCTCCAAGGTCCTTGTGTCCTTTCTCCTGCCTCCTGGACCATCCTGGAATTGTGTCAAAGACCCTCAGGGAGCCTATGGTAACTCTTTCCAAGAATTGTACAACCCTGCCATTCGAAATATCTTAAAACACACACACAGGTAAAAGAAGTTGTTTGGTGGTTTAGATGCTAAGTCATGTCTGACCCTTGCAACCCCAGGGACTGTAGCCTGCCAGGCTCCTCTGGCCATGGGATTCTCCAGGCAAGAATACTAGAGTAGGTTGCCATTTCCTTCCCCAGGGGATCTGCCTGACCCAGGGATCAAACCGAGGTCTCCTGCATTGCAGGCAGATTCTTTACCCACTGGGATATGAGGGAAGCCCAAAAGAATTTGTTTTAAAATAAGTAATATATGGATTTATTTCAAAATTCAAAGTACTGAGGGGTACTGTTGTTTCCCCCCAGTTTTCTTGTTCTCCTTCCGCAGAAGCAAGCAGTTATCCATCTCTGGGCACCTTCCCAAGAGAGTCTGTGCTTTGATGAACACATATGTACATGTCTCCATATTTCTTTTTCTTCACCAGATGGTGAGATAACTTGTACACTATTTTGAACTTTCCTCTTTTTACCTAACTCTGCATTGTAGAAATAATTCTAAATCACCATATAGATCTAGTTTATTATTTTTTGGGTAATGATTTCCCATTGTTTGGATTTTCTATAATTTACTTAACAAGTTCCCTGTTGACTGACACTTAAGGTGTTTCTGAACTATAAACAATGTTCTTGGAATAGGGTTGCCAGAATTAATATATTGAAATACAGTCTTTCCAACTCAATTTCAATTTCAGATGAACAGTGAATTTCTTAGTGTAAGCATTTCCCATACTTTCATCCCAAGAGGGCAGGACATTTGGGACATAGGTTTTTTGGTTTTGTTTTAGTTTTTATTGATGTATAGTTGATTTACAATGTTGTGTCAATTTCTGCTGTACATCAAAGTGACTCAGTTATACATATATGCACATTCTTTTTGATATTCTTTTCCTTTACAGCTTATCCCAGGATGTTGAATATTGTTCCCTGTGCTATGCAGTAGAACCTTGTTGTTTATCCATCCTATATGTAATACTTTGCATCTACTAACCCCAAACTCCCAGTCCATCCCTCCCCAGGGACACAGATATACTAAAAAAATATTGTGATTTGAGGACTTCTCTGGTGGTCCAGTGGTTTAGAAGCCACCTTCCAATGCAGGGAATGTAGGTTCAATCCCTGGTCAGGGAACTAAGATCCCACATGCCTTGGGGGAACTAAGCCATGACGACTGAGCCTGTGCTGCAGCGAAGATCCATCACAGTCAAAAATAAAAAAAAATTAAAAAAATATTGTGTTTATCTGAAATTCAAATTTAGCTAGGTAGCCTATATTTTATTTGGCAACACTATCCTAGAACAATGCCTAGCATATAGTAGGGGTTCAGTAAAGATTTATTAGATGAATAAATAAATGTTTCGTCTCTGGAAGGAAAGCTTATCAGGGCAACTGCTTTGGCATGTTTCCTGCTATATCTGCAGTGTTTAATATTTATTTGTTTGCTACATGGACAAGTGCTACAGTGAATGTCTTTGTGAATGCTTCATTTGGCCCATGAGAGAATATATTTGTAGGATAAATTCATTCATTTAAAAGTGTGATTCTGCCAAATGGCCCTCCACAGGCCTCTGACACCTCTTGGCTGAGTTGTCTAATTGTATTCATGCTCATCACCTAAAGTCATTTAACCCTTGGGGAACTTCCCCCTTGAGGCTGCCCTAAATGGGGGTCAGAAAGGAATTAAAAGTGCCAACCCCATTATACTACTCCTTTATGCCTCCTCCATCAATTCCTGCCAAGAAATGAGGAATTTTAGATGCAAATGGCAGGGGATAACATCTGTCTCATCAGGGCCTCTGGCTGTCTGGTCCTTGAAGGGGCCGGAGAAGCCCATGGGTCCTGCCAGTTCCTACTGATGGATGGTTCATGTGGGTTGGGCTGTCCCAAAGGTGCCTCCAGGTTCCTAGTCCACCTGCCTCCCAATCCTCTAATCTGTCACCAGCACAGGATGATTTAATCACTGCAACAAGGCTGTCACAGAGCCTCTGCTGCCTCTGGTGGGAATGCCTGTTACATTTCTTCCCCGGCCAGCCTAGACATATGTGGTCTCCGTTTGCCAACCACCAAGATCTGTGTGGATCTCAGGTTCTGGGAAGCAAAGGAACACAGTGGTAAGCCCTTTGAACTGGGAATCTGGATGCTTGGACCGGAGTCCCTATTTCACCACTTCCTGTATGGTGGCAGGGTGACCTTGGATGAATTACTTAACCTCTCCGAGCATCAGTTTCCTCTGCAGTAGAAAGGGGCTAAACACCTACATATGAACCCAAGGGTTTGTCATGAAAATTAAAGCAATAACTTGTGGGGGAAGGGGTGTAGAAATTGTGAAGCATTCTATGAATATAAAATATTTTGAGGTTGGGAGTGTGGACAACAGAGGGTCTTGAGTGGTTTCTGAGTTATATTACTTTTTTATTGGCCAGGCCTCTAGTCTTGCAGGATCTTAATGCCTCAATCAGGGCTTGAACCTGGGCTGTGTCAGAAAAGAAATGAGCCCTAATCACTGGACCGCCAGCCTCCTTATTACTATTACTATTTTATTATTTATTTTATCATTGTGGATTCAAAATTTCTATCCAGGGGACTTCCCTGGTGGTCCATTGGTTAAGGAGCTGCCTTCCAGTGCAGGGGAAATGGGTTCTATCTCTGATCAGGGAACTAATATCTCACATGTCATGGAACTACCGAGCCTGCGCACTCTGGAGTCCATGCCGCAAGAAAGAGTCCACGTGCTGCAACTAAGACCTGATGCAGTCAAAAATAAAACAAATAAACATTTCAAAATTTCTATCCAGGAGGGCTTAAAGGATTTCTGGATAAAATTGGTGGGAGTAGTGACCTGCCCTTTAGAAAAAATTGGAAATAGTCAATATCAATCAATAGTCCACATCAAAGCTGGGGAACAGGGCTGGCTGGTTACAGGAATGGGTGAAGTCTCTTTAAGCCATCCCTTGGTGACCCCACTGTCTCTTCCCAGGGCTGGAAACTGGTGTTTCTGCTCTCTTGGCATCCCAGTTTTTCTACCTAGAAGATTCTTTCCAAGACTGTTCATCAGGCAGACAACACTGACTCCACCAGCTTCTAGAAAACTGCCATTTCCAAAGAGGCAACTGTCCAACCTGATTTAGGATCAGGCTTCTTCTAAGTTCTCACCTTGGCACCTCTTGATCCATGGTGGTTGGAAGCTTTTCCAATTTAAGGAACAAAGCCAGTTTCTCAGCTCTCTGGTAGGTGTGGAAGAGCCTTCCCAGAAGTGGCTGGGGAGCAGAGGAAGCACTGAGCCCTGGGGCGAGGGAGGCTGGTTGTTATTACACCATGATGAGTGTCAGGACCTTTGAAGTGAAGGTCTTGATTCACCCCATACCTGCTGCCAGTTCTGGGTTTGTGGCTCTGAATTCCTCTTTCCCCTCTGAAGTACAATGAAAGGTGGCAAATCACTCTGTGTGTGTGTGTGAGAGAGAGAGAGAGAGACAGAGAGAGAGAGAGAGAAAGGTGCAAAAGGCATTACTGACCTGGCCCCTTACCTCAAGGACCAGTGAGTCCTGGTGTGAAATGCCAGTGAGCTGCAAATTAAGAGTAACTTCCAACATCTACTTCCAGTGTAAATTACCTCCAAAAGCATCGTGTTACACTTTTGCAGAGAAGCTGCCCTTGTAGAGATGGCTTTCTTTGCTAGTTGTCAGGTCTGACAGCTTCACACCCAGAGGTGGAAAATACACAAGAATGAAAGTGAGTTTGTCTAGGCTGCTTGGGGGTGGGAGGAATTCCTTAGGTGGAGAAAGCAAAACCAAGCAAAAGAAAGCAGAACCAAGCAAAGCAGATCAAAACACAGCTTATGTCACATTGTTTTGCACCTGAGAGCCGACAAACTCTAAGCTCTAACAAAGCAGAGAAGTGACAGGTGGCTGGCTAGGATTCGGGGATGGTGGTGGTGGGGTGGTGGTGTGAAGCTAGTTATAACCATTATAGCGCATTGCCCTGGATGCCTCCACTCCCTTACTAGAGGGAGTGGAAATGCATGTAGCAGAGGAAGCCTCTAAAATTTGGAGAGGACTGATGGGCTGCTGCCCTGGAGGGTGGTGGCACACCAGTGTTGCCTCACCTGTCTTCTGAAAGCTGAACATGTCCCTTTCAGGGTTCTGTCCCAGGCATGGGAAAAATGGGTGAGTGGAAGAAGGATGTGAAACTTCCCATCTCCCATCCCCACTCCTAGACCCAGTGTCCCAGGACTCCCTTACCCAAATAGAATTTGGAAATTTGGGATTTTTCCACAGAGTGTCTGTTCCCTCCTGCTTCACTTCAGCTCCGCTGGCCACCTTCCTGCCTCAGGACCTTTGCATCTGCTCTTCTGCCTGCCAGGTTCTTGGAGAGACTTCCTCTGCAGCTCAGAAGTCTCTTCCTCAAAGAGGCATCCCCCATCACTGCTTCTAAAATAGGATCCCTCCCTCTACTGGATACCCTCTACCATGTCTGGGAGCTGGAATGAAGATCCAGTGGGCAGGGATCTGTCAGTCAGGTATTGTTTAAAAAAAAATCAAAAAAGGCTAGCCCTTTAAAAAATTATTCTAACATTTATTTGTTGTGCCCGGTCTTAGTTCCAGCATGTGGGATGTTTGATCTTTGTTGTGGCATTGCAGCATACAGGATCTTGAGTTGTGACATGTGGGATCTGGTTCCTGGACCAGAGATTGAACCTGGGTCCCCTGTGTAGGGAGCCACTGGACCATCAGGGAAGTCCCCATCAGTCAGGTTTTGCTCATTGATTTATCTCCAGTACCCACTAGTGCCTAGCTTGTTGTAGATGCTCATATATCTTGTTTAAATGAACTTTGAATGAATTATTCACCCTGCTTTATATTTCCCATAGTCCTATTGCTATCAAACATCATTCTGTTTACTCATTTATCTATTCGCTTGTTTGTGGTCTGTCTCTCTGGCTAGATTAGAACCCCCAGGAGGGCAGGGACATTTCTGTCTTGTTTTCCAACATCTATCACTCGTGCCTGAATCATTGCCTGACATATAAAGGATTCTAGATAAGCATTTGTTTAATGACTCTATAGGGGATCATGGTTTTCACAGACAGATGTGTCTAAAGACAATACCCTCTTTAGAAAAAAGGAGGAAAATTCTGACACACAGATAGATTGGGGTTATGGTAGGACTGCTTCCATCATTTCAAAATCACTTCCTGTACTGAAGCATGGATTGTAAGATTTCCTTGACTAATATTTTAAAATTTTAGTTTATATATCTATTGATCACCTACTGTGCACCAGGCACTATACTAGAAACATTCACATATCTTGTGCCTCAATAGAGAAATTCTGTCCAATAGATTAATATCACTTAAAATTTGCATCTTTTAAAAAAGCACAGAAACAAGCAAACAAACAAAATAAGCATCCATTTTATTGAAGGTTCCGGTTTATTGGATTTTTATTATGTGCTTGGTATTCAATGCCTTGGAGGATCACCTCCCAATCTACCTTCCCAAGCATCTGTCCTACCACTTCCCTTAAGGTAGACCATGACCCAACAAATAGAGGGTGATAACAGTTCTTGCTCTTTCCATCCTGTCTCATGCATTTGCCTGCTCTGTTCCTGTCCCTGGGTTATCCCTTTTCTCATTTCCATTGGTCTAAGTACTTATTTGTCATTCAAGGTCCACCTTCTCCAGGAAGTCTTCCCTGATACCACCTTGGATTTACAGTGCATGCGTGCACAGTCACTCAGTAGTGTCCGACTCTTTTATGAAAGGGAATGCCTTATCTTTTCTTCCTCAATGGTGGCCAGCATGGAGTTATGTAAAAGAGGTGACTTTTGGATGGCCTCTAAGGACGCGGGCTGGTTGCCAGAAAATACAACCAGGCGATCAGAGGGTTGGAATTTTCAGTTTTCCCCAGTCCAACCTCAGGAAAAGGGACTGGGGCTAGAGTTTGAGTTCAATCACCAATGGCTGATAACTTAATCAATTGTGTCCATGTAGTGAAGCCTCTGTAAAAACCCAACAAGACTTGCTTTGCAGAGCTTCTGTGTTGGTGAACACATGATTCAGAGAGGGTGGAGTGCTCAGAGATAATGTCCTTCCCACTCGCCCCTCCCTATGCATCTCTTCCATCTGGCTCTTCCTGAGTTATATCCTTCTATAATAAATCTGTAGTAAGTTTCTAAGAGTTCTGAGTTTGTTATGCTCCAGCAAATTAATCAAATCCAAGGAGGTGGTCATTGAACTTTCAATCCAGAAAGCTGGTTGGGCTTCCCAGGTGGCTCTCGCAGTAAAGAACCCACCTCCCAATGCAGGAGACATAGGAGATGTGGGTTCAATCTCTGGGTCGGGAAGATCCTCTGGAGGAGGGCATGCAACCCACTCCAGTACTCTTGCCTGGAGAATCCCATGGGCAGAGGAGTCCGGTGGGCTACAGCCCATAGGGTCGCAAAAGTCTGATATGACTGAAATGACTTAGCACACACACATGCACAGGTAAGGTGACAACCTGGACTTGGAATTGGCGATTGGCAAGTGGGGTGGGGGACAGTCTTGTAGGACTGAGCCCTTAACCTGTGGGGTCTGATGTTTTCTCCAGATAGATAATATCTGAATTGAGTTTACTTGTATGACTCCCAGCTGGTATCAGAGAATTGCTTGATGGTGTGGGGAGAATAATCACCTATTGTAATTGGGTGCAGAATCCTACCTGCAGTATCTTTTGGAGGGACACAGTTCAGAACAACTGTTTTACCTTTGTGCTGTAAATACAGCACTGGGACTGGCTTCCCTAGTATGGAATAGTCATTTCCTTGGTATATTTAGGAGGGTGGACGATTGGTTCTAGGACCCTCCAAGAATACCAAAATCTGAGAGGCTCAAGTCATTTATCTAAAATGGTGTGATAGTGTACAGAGTGTTTGGGAGAAGAGAAGATTCCAAATAATGGAGTTTTCTAGTAAAAGGAGGGCTACATTGTCCTGATGATTCTAGTATGGTATAGTAAAGGTGTTTGGATTTTTCTTTTTTCTTTTTTTGACCGTACCACATGGCTTATGGGATCTTAGTTCCCTGACCAGGGATTGAACTTGGGCCCTCAGCAGTGAAAGTGCCAAGTTCTAACCACTGAACTGCCAGGAAATTCCTCCAGACGATTCTTAAATCAGGATCGATCAACAGTAGAAATGAGGACTCCTGGCTAGCAATGGTAGATCTGTATAGCAAATGTATATAGGTGCTTCAGGCCAAAACCAGTTCTGCATCAAAGACTAAGCCTGGATTTTACGTTTGGGGAGAACAAAAGATTGGCTAGTTCTGCTTTTGTACCTTTCAGTTAGAAGGAAAATACTGAACAAACAAAATTCAGTTAAAGATCCAGGTTAGATTGTGTCTGGTCAAAACAGAGATTTTATTGTACATTTGGATTATGCTTTGATATTGCACAAGTTTGAATTACTAGTAGTATGTGACATATACTATGCCATACATCACACCATCACACACAGCACACTACGTGCAGGTACTATCCTGAGCTGTTTATGTTCATTAACGCATTTAATCCTCACAATAATCCTATGGAGGTACTTTGGTTATCTCCATTCTACAGATGAGAAAACCGAGGTTCAGAGAAGTTATGTGTCTTGTCCAAGATTACAAAGCTAAGACGTGGAAGGATCAGAATTGAATCCAGGCTCCAGAGCCTACATTATGATTTTCTGCCCTTGGTGACTAACTTGTCCTGATTTGCTAAGACGTTTTGTACTTGGTACTGAAAGTTTCACCTCCTGAGAACCCCTTCAGTCCCAGGCAACCCACGATGGCTGGTCATCTTACCTCTGCCTCTCAAATACAGCTTTCCAAGGTCATCTGTTTTTAAGTAGAGCCATAATTACCTCTAGCCTGTGTGCCGTTCAGTTCAGTGATTGCTAGTAAAATAGAGGGGTTGTGAAAATGACCTTGATCAGGCTCTTGCTATTGAAGTGGATAATATATGGAGAAAATCTGTGGAGAGGACAAACAGGAGCCAAGGAAAATATTTCCAGATCGGCGATAAATAATGACTGAAAGAGAATGGGGTGGGTGAAGAGCTGGCTGTGACTGAGGCCAGAATAGGACTGGAAATGCCTAAAATAATGAAGGTGGCGATGGCGATGGCGGTGTTTCTCTAATATTGGTTGAGTGCCTTGTGCCAGGTTCTGTGCTAAACACCTTACTCATTCAGCCTTCACGACAACCATGTGAGATAGGCACTAGTATTCTGCCACTTTACAGATGGCAAAATTGAGACCCAAGGAAGTTAAAGGAAAGCAAAGGAAGCAGCAAAGGAAGCAGGTGACTTCTGGGTGAGAAAGACGAAGTGGACCTAGGCCTGTTCTTGGCTCAAAAGATTTTTTCAGTGTGTTTCCTATTTAAGATTTTTTTCCAGAATCTCTAAGGACACAGCATTTTTTCCAGACCTGTAGGCTGTTCAGACTGGAAAACAGGAAAAGGACTGAGTGCCAGTCTGTCCCTCTTGCTCACCGGATATTTCCCTGCAATCAGTGAACTTATACGTGCAGAACTTGCCACACGTCTGTGGTTTTTCTGAGTGGGCTGGAGTCAGGCATCTCTTATGTGACTTGGCTAGACAATTGGATGTTAATGAGTGACTGATGAGAAAACTCAGGAGACAATTACCTGCAGGAGATCTGAGTGCTGCAGGAGAAGCTGTGGGGGTGTCTGTGTTGGGCCCCCCTGAAGGGCCCTCCTTTATTTTATAGGCTTTGATGTATTATTCACCTGCCACCCCTGAGGGCTTGCAATTAATTTTCATTTATCCTGGTTCTTTACCAGAGGGTTACAAGTTACAAATGGCCCCCTTTCTGGTGTCCTACCAAACAATCTTTCATTTTAAAATAATGCCCTGTTAATGGAGAGAAAAGAGCTCTGTAGAGATGGGTAATGTATGAAGGAGTTTTTGTTTTGTTCTAGGGAGTGGGTGTCCCTAATTTGCCAAAATGCCAGTGGATGCCCTTGATTCTGCTTTCAGAGAGAATGCATTAAAAAAAGGAGTAGGGTGATACACCAAGAGATTACCATACTAAGTGAAATGAAGTCAGAAGAGAAAGAAAAATACCATACTATTTCATTTACATGTGGAATCGAAAATATGGCACAAATGAACCTATCTACAAAAGAGAAACAGACCCACAGATATAGAAAACAGATCTGTAGTTGCCAAGGGGGAGGGGATGGGGGCGAGAAGGACTGGGACTTGGGATTAGCAAAATGTAAACTATTGTATGTACCCACTCCAGTGTTCTTGCCTGGAGGATCCCAGGGATGGGGGAGCCTGGTGGGCTGCCGTCTATAGCATCGCACAGAGTCGGACACGACTGAATTGACTCAGCAGCAGCAAACTATTATATGTAGGATGGATAAACAACAAGATCCTACTGTTTGGCACAGGGAACTATATTCAATATCCTGTGATAAACCATAATGGAAAGTATAACTGAGTCACTTTGCTGTATAGCAGAGATTGGCGCAACATTGTAAATCAACTATATTTCAATTAAAAAAAAAAACACCCAAAAAAGAAATAGGGCATTTGTTTTTGTTTTATTTTCTTGTTACCATGTGCTTTAGAAAAAATCCTTATCTAATGGATGAGCAGTTTGATTCAGTCAATGAGGCTGAATGGAAGGGTAGCTGTCTGCAAGCATTCTTTTTTTTTAATTACGATAAAATGTAAATAATGAAATTTGTCAGTTCAGTGGCAGTAAGTAAGTACATTCACACTGTTGTATAACCATCACCTCCATCCATCCAGAGAACTCTTTTCATCTTGCAAAACTGAAACTCTGACTCTTTAACTCCCCATGTTTTGCCTCTCACTTTTCTTCTGATAGTCTGTGTTAGGATGGTCAGAAGAAGCATTAAAGACATGAATTGGTCTCCCTTAACTGACCCAGCTTTCTGCTCTTCACTGTTTCTCGGAAGAAATGATTATACAACCACATGGATCATCTGCCTCTAATGGGGTCAAATGAGTAAACATTCCCCCTTTACAATTGTGGGCAGGGAAGGGGCCTTGGAGTCATAATTCCCTGAGGCCTCTTAGATTCAACTGGCAAACTCACTGCGTAATTAATGGTCCATTTAATAGTCAGATGGAATACATGCTGGGCTGACATTATTCTGAAGAAAGATTAGGCAATAGAATTTTTTTAAAAGTTTTCAAAATATTTAAAGATAAAAGGTGCTCAATTGTAAAGAATTTTAAACTGTATGAAAGGATATAAAGAGAACATTAATTGTTCCTCCTTAGTTCTCTCTTCTGTTTCTTGTGCTTTTTTCTGGATTAAATGTGTAGAGAAGCATATGTTTTCAAGTATGAAAGTATATCCATCTGTATTATCTATTCTTTTGTGTTTTTTTTTTCCTCAGCTCTAAAAATACACTTATTGCATCGTCTATTCTTTAAAAAGGAACGTGTGTGCGTGCTAAGTCACTTCAGTCGAGTCTGACCCTATGGACTGTAGCCTCCAGGCTCCTCTGTCCATGGGATTCTCCAGGCAAGAATACTGGAATGGGTTGCAATGCCCTCCTCCAGGGGATCTTCCCAACTCAGGGATCAAACCCGAGTCTCTTATGTCTCCTGCATTGGCAGCTTGGTTCTTTATCACTAGCACCAGGAAGCTCCTTTAAAAGAAAATAACAATAGAATATCATTGATCATATTGCTCTGCCACTTCAGGACTGCCCTGTGTTCCCTATATGGACATACCATGATTCATTATGTCATTTTCTTGGTGATGGGCATGAGGGTTGTTCGTAGTTTTTCACTAAGCAGTGTGGCACTGAACATGTTAATGCATTTGGTCATATAGTTTACATATACTTATGTGCACCTGGCTACAGGATAAATTCCTAGAAACAAGATGTAAAAACTGGATGGATAGTGCCAGCTACCAAAAGCTAAAAATTTAAAACCACTGCTGACCTCTTGGAAAGCTTGGCCAGCCCTTGTGACTCTATAAGCTGAAGAGATGCTGGCCCAGTACGTCAGTTAGGACCATCCAACTGAAAAAGGTGCTCTATGGTCTTGGCACCTGACTAATGTCAAGTTGGGGTACTCCTTGCACTGAAAAGTTTCATCCTCATTATAAATGGTCAATTTAGCTTTCTGATTTCCAGCCTCTCTTTTTAAACTATATATATTTATATTATATATATCTTATTTATTTAATATATATACATTTATAAAATAGATATTATATATTTATTATATTATATACAATAAATATATATTATACACATTATATTATATATAATATTTTATATACATATTATATATATAATACATATTTGTTTTTATTTGGCTGCAGGTCTTAGTTGCCACATGTGGGATCTAGTTCCCTGACCAGGGATTGAACCTGTACCCCCTGCTTTGGGTGTGTAGAGTCTTAGCCACAGGATCTCTAGGGAAGTCCCTCTAAGTCAGCCTCTTGATGACTTTGGTGAATATCAATCAATTCTTTGGAGACTGCTCGCCCATCTGAGGGGACCAATGCAATTTACCATTTATTTTTTCACTTAGGGTTTGAGGTGATCAACCAAAGGACAGCTGCACTGCTGAAGCATTTAGCTTCTACTGCCCAGTTGCTCTGCTGGATTGCTGGCTTGAATGACCAAATGCTCAGAGCTACTCTGAGACCTGGAATAGGGCTGAGTTCTCATTAACCCGAAAGCCTAAGGGGATTCCAGGGTGATCTCGGCTGACCTGGAAGAGTCTGCCTTACAGAACATTGATCTTCCCATGGCAATTAGTCTATTTATTTCCTAAAGATTGGGTCTGGTTGGAATCCAGCCAGGACCTCCAGTTGTCCAAGGCAGATCTGAGTTAGAGATTCGCACCTAGCTGACTCTGCCTGTCCAAAAGGAACTGAAGCATCTGTCATGTGCCTGGGGAGTCAGTGACAGATGCCTCTTAGGGAGTGCAGGAAGAGCTCCTGCAACTTCAGCTGGAGATTCCCCAAGTGACAGCAACGCCTCTGCCTCCATTTACATTTTGATCTAATTTCTGCATGTGATTTCTGAACTTGTATTCTTCTGGTGACAAGGGAATGAAGCAATGACAGGCCTCAATCATCTTCACGCGCTCCCTGGAAGAAATCATGTTTTCTGCTCCTGAGATTATCTACTAATAGAAGGGCAGGGTTTTCACCTCCACAGGACTTAGGCAGTGGAATTCCTCCTGCCTCCTTGACTTAGCTTCACATGGCATTGAAAGTAGCAAAAAGGGATTGGTGCTGTGTGTATGGTCCATAAATAATTCCATAGCTCCTGAAGTAATTTTTTTTCTTGAGCAGTTTGTGTGTGTGTGTGTGCACGCTCAAGGCACAGATTTCTCCATATTAAAATTTTATTTATTTATGTTTTTTGTGCTGGGTCTTCATTGCTGCAAGTGGGTTTTCTCTAGTTGCAGCTCATGGACTCTAGAGCATGGGCTCAGTAGTTGTGGGACATGGGCTTAGTTAATCTGAGGCACATGGGATCTTCCCGGACCAGGAATCATACCCGTGTCCCCTGCATTGGCAGGTGGTTTCTTAACTACTGGACCACCAGGGAAGTCCAAGGCATAGATTTCTGAAACAGATTACTTGACTAGCAAGACCTCTCAATGTGAGATCTAATTGTCTCTAGGGCCAATAAACACTGACTTAAGAACTTTCTGTGGGGCTGGCAGATCTGAGAAGTGCCTCTCTCAGGAAGTGGGGATTTAAGGTCTCTGAATCTGCAGGACATGAATTCATGATGTGGTTAGAAATCCTCAGTTGCAGATGTAGCATCATGCAGTGGAGTGCAGAGCAGGACAGCCCAAGTTTGAGTAACACTTCTGCCCCTGGACAAGTCACTTCATGCTTCTGAGCCACATTTGTTCATTCTGCAAACGGTCACTGAGCATCAGTAGCACATGGAATCAACGAATGAGTTCACCGAGTACCCACTATGCCCTGGCACTGTGGTAGGTACCTTCCCCCAGTTTTCTTCTCTGTAAAATGTAGGTAATACTGTACCTGCTCTCTATTCCTCCAGGATTGCCGTGGGACCCAAAACAAGATAACGTGGGAAAATACTTTGGAAGCAGCAAACCATATAACCATGTAGAGGCCTGTTACCTTTGCTTTTTTTTTTCCCCAGATTTTCCACTTCCTCTGTTTTCCCTTCCCATCCTTCCAAGTCTGTACGAGCTTGCCTGGGTGTGGTTTCACGGGGCTGATTATTCACCATGCCACCCAAGTCTAGTGTAGACACATAGCTGGGAGTGTAGCATTTCCTTCTAAACCCATGCCCTTAGGCACACGTGTCATCTTGAAATCTACATCAGTGGGAACACCAGCTTCCCACACGCTATGGGAGATGAAGTTTGAATATGTGTATGAATCACGTGAAGTGGAAGGGTTGACTTCTGTGGCTTTGTACTGTTTGTTCCCACATCATCAGAGACGAGATCTGAGTGATCAGGTGAACTTGATCTGCAGCAAAAAGAGCATGGGCTCAGGAGTCAGACTCTCTGATCCAGGCCTCTGTTCTGCCAGTTACTGATTGTTTAGGTGGCTTGACCCAGCTAAGGCAAAAAAGGGAATCCAGTGGAAGGATACTTGTTGTTGTTCAGTCACTAAGTCAAGTCTTGTTCTTTGCGACCCCACAGACTGCAGCATGCCAGGCTTCCGGGTCCTTCATTATCTCCTGGAGCTTGCTCAAACTCATGTCCATTGAGTCGGTGATGCCATCCAACCATCTCATCCTCTGTCGTCCCCTTCTCCTCCTGCCTTCAATCTTTCCCAGCATCAGGGTCTTTTCAAATGAGTTAGTTCTTCGCATCAGGTGGCCAAAGTACTGGAATTTCAGCTTCAGCATCAGTCCTTCCAATGAATATTCAGGACTGATTTCCTTTAGGATTGACTGGTTTGATCTCCTTGTTGTCTGAGGGACTCTCAAAAGTATAGTACCACAGTTCAAAAGCATCAATTCCTTGGCGGCCTTCTTTATGGTCCAACTCTCACATTCATACATGAATGCTGGAAAAACCATAGCTTTGACCATATGGACCTTTGTTGGCAAAGTGATGTCTCTGCTTTTTAATACGCTGTCTTGTCATAGTTTTTCTTCCAAGGAGCATGCGTCTTTTAATTTCATGGCTGGAGTCACCATCCATAGTGATTTTGGAAACTAAGAAAATAAAATCTGATTCTGGATATCTAGAATTGGGGATAACCAAAGTCAGGGACTTAAATGCTTCCAGGACATTATTTTCTCTCTGGATTTTTTCTTTTTCCCTCTCTATGTGTGGCCTTTATTCTTTCAGTTCAGCTTTTCCCCAGAGAGGAGCTCATGGCTTCTGGCAGCTCTTGTTCATATGAGCTGCTGCTGCTGCTGCTGCTAAGTCGTTTCAGTCGTGTCTGACTCTGTGCGACCCCCATAGATGGCAGCCCACCAGGCTCCCCCGTCCCTGGGATTCTCCAGGTAAGAATACTGGACTGGGATGCCATTTCCTTCTCCAATGCATGAAAGTGAAAAGTGAAAGTGAAGCCGCTCAGTCCTGTCTGACTCCTAGCGACCCCATGGACTGCAGCCTACCAGGCTCCTCCGTCCATGGGATTTTCCAGGCAAGAGTACTGGAGTGGGTTGCCATTGCCTTCTAACATCATAACTGTACTATTAGAGAAGGCCTGGTCTCTTTCTTCAATTTCGATGTCTAAAATGCTGGAGAAGTCTGATTGGCCTGGCTTGGGTCATGTGTCTGGTCCTAGACCAATCAACCTTGGCAAGGGGAGGGGTAGAAAGGGTCATGTGGCAGAGATAAAACCATTCCTAGAGATTAGGAAATTGATTGTGAGCCTGACAGCTAACTTTTTTTACACAGTTACTTCATCTCTCTGAGTCTTAGTTTTCTGACGTGTAAGTGCGTCCAATGTCACAGTGAGGTATACAACTCTCACATTTTGACACATTCATCTTGCTCTTAGATTTAGCTAGAAGTGGAGGCTGAAAAATAATGAGGCAAACTGGGAAACTTTAATGTATTACAACAAAAAATTTGGTGACATGCAATATTTACTTTCATATATCAAAAGTATGTAGAGCAGTTACTTTAAAAATTGAATTAATTAATTAATTTATTTTTTGCTGCTCTGGTTCTTAATTGCTGCTTGCCCTGGGCTTTACCTAGTTGTGTCGAGAAAGGGCTACTCTCTAGTTGCTGTGTTTGGGCTTCTCATTGCAGTGGCTTCTCTTATTGAAGAACACAGGCTCTAGAGTGCATAGGCTTCAGTAGTTGCGGCACATGGGCTCAGTATCTGAAGCTCTTGACTTCAAGAGCATGAGCTCAGTAATCGCGGCACATGGGCTTAGTTGCCCTGCAGTATGTGGGATCTTCCTGGACCAGGAACTGAACCCATGTCCCCTGCATTGGCAGGCGGATTCTTTCCCACTGAATCACCAGGGAAGCCCAAACCAGTTACTTTTAAACTCAAATTTGTTTCCTAGGCAAGATCTAAATTCTGGAATTCAGTGTCTAATTAAATCATATGGGGAGGAATCAGGAGGAGTAACGTATACACACTACTGAATATAAAATAGGTAACCAACAAGGAATTACTGTACAGCACAGGAAACTATACTCAATATTTCAATATTTTGTAATAACCTATAAGGGAAAATAACCTGAAAAAGAATATACATACATACATACATACATATATGTATGAATCATTATGCTGTACACCGGAAACTAACACGATATTGGAAATCAACTATACTTCAATTAAAAATATAAATAAACAATATCTTTAAAACAGGTCTTTCCTGGTAGCTCAGATAGTAAAGAATCTGCCTGCAATTCAGGAGGGTTCGATCCCTGGGTTGAAAAGATCGCCTGGAAAAGGGAATGGCAACTCACTCCAGTATTCTTGTATAGAGAATTCCATGGACAGAGGAGTCTGGTGGGCTATAGTCCATGGGGTCGCAAAGAGTTGGACATGACTAAGCGACTAACGCTACTGGTGTGAATATTAAAAAATATAAATTGATCTGAAGAGTATTATAAATATTACATAACTAACAAAAAGACAAAAAACACTAGTATAGGCATAAAAGAACATAATTCAATGGGAAAGTTTTCTGTTTTCTGCAAACCAGGTTTACAACTAATAAAGGGAAAGGTAAAATGTAGAAAATTAAATGGATAGTTTTTTAAATCAAGAATTCAAATTATAATAAATACATTGATAATATATCATTCTACATATACAACTTTTAGTATATAAGAATATGCAATGTATGTCTGTCTTTTATATTTACAGAAATAGCTGAATGACACCCAAAGAGCATGTTTCTGTGTGCTCTGGAGAAAGGAAGATCTCCTTTGAGAAGGGATGTTAATAACCTGAGCATCATTTCCGAAGTGGCCAGAGAGTCAGTTTCTTGATCACAAACCTGCTTGAAATTTACAGGTAGCTGTGAATGACTGCACCAAGCCAAGGCAATTGGGGACAATATGGCTCTTAGACAGAGTTGAAGGATACAGTTCCAGGCTTAAACCACCCCTGCTCAAATTTACTCCTGAAAAGCAGTAGAAATTGGAGGCCCTATCATTTGAGGCCTGGCCAAATGGCCTGGCTGACCATCTCCCCACTCCCCTGTATCTTGCAGATCCTACCTACCTCCTGGGGTTGTGATGATAATGACTAAAGTATTATTATACCCCTATCACACTATCATATGCCTACCATATCATTCAGTCAGTACTCAAAACCTACTGAATCTCTTTCTTTTTCCTATGGCTCAAAAAAAAAAAAAAAAAACTTTGGAAAATCATGGGCACATAAACAAAGATGGCTATAGACATTCATTCTGAGAGCAGGCCACATGGCTCAAATATTGACCACGGTATCCACTGATTTGTTTAAAAGTGATTCCCTAATGGCTCAGACAGTAAAGCATCTGCCTGCAATGCAGGAGACCTGGGTTCGATCCCTGGGTTGGAAGATCCCCTGGAGAAGGAAATGGCAACCCACTCCAGTACTCTTGCCTAGAAAATTCCATGGATGGAGGAGCCTGGTGGGCTACAGTCCATGGGGTCGCAAAGAGTCGGACACGACTGAGCGACTTCACTTTCACTTTTCACTTCCAGAGGATCCCACAGTGATTCTCAGTTTGATTCAAGCAAGCTCAATTTGAAAAATATCTTAGTATTCTAAGTGCTTCTTGGCCCCTAAGGAATCAGGCAAGTTAAAGCATGTTTGGATGAAGATTCACATTTAGCCCATGAAACTATATATTGCAATAAAATGCTTATATTTTATCTTGTATTACACAGCCACATGATATAATTATACTGCATGGTATGCCAAAGGCTCAGAATAGCAGAACACTTATTTAAATTGCAGTTTAGAATTTCTCAAATCACTACCTTTTCCTAAGA
Source organism: Bubalus kerabau (assembly GCF_029407905.1). Taxonomy (NCBI): domain Eukaryota; kingdom Metazoa; phylum Chordata; class Mammalia; order Artiodactyla; family Bovidae; genus Bubalus; species Bubalus kerabau. The sequence goes on along the minus strand of NC_073627.1, from coordinate 20,803,654 downwards.
AGTCCATGTCCTCATGACATTGTCAGTCCAATTTAAAAAAAAAAGCAGGAAATATAGTTTATCATTTGAAAATGCTGTCTCCATCTTATAGCAGAACATCTAGCCATGTGGCTTTGGGCAAACCATTTGATCTCTTCAACTTGAAAAACATTTTCATGCCTACCACGTGCAAGGTTTGGGGATGGACTTCTGTGGGATGACTCAGACATGCCTTTGATGAGAAAGGCATGCTGGGTAGGGATCTTCAGTAGAAGTAAGTAGAGAATCTGCAATAGTTCTGGAAGCAGAGTATTAAGGAGGGGGAACTAGCAAGTGGTTTGGTTTGGTGGAAGCATATGGACATGTAGATGCACAGGGGCGCTAACCAAAGTTGTTGGGAAGCTATTAATAGGATAGAGGGCTCCTAAGTGAGGCAGGCATCCCAGATTTGGAGCCTGGATGACTTGGAGCATTGGATGTTTTTTAAGAAGCATTAGGGAAAATGGCAGGAAGTGTTAGCGTGAGGGAAAAGAATGATGCTTTTGGTTTTAAACATGCTAAGCTTAAGATCCTACTTGGATATCCAGCTGGAGCTTCCAATAGGTAACTGAAATAGAAGATAGAGTTTGAGAGTTGCAGGGGCTGGAGATAGAGATCTGCGAGTTGCCAGAAGTGACAGCCGAATCTGATTGGATCCATGTTGATTAGGACATGGGTTCAGCTTATATAATAGCAACACCCTAATATGGTGATTTCAAACAGACAGAAGTGTATTTCTTCCTCACATAATAATTCAGTAGAGAGGAGCCTAGGGCTGGTATGGTGGCTCTGAGAGGTCAGAGATTAGGATGCTTCTACCTCTCTGCTCTAGGAACCTTAGGGTCATGACCTTGTTTACACTGTCTGAGATGACTCGACACTATCACATCTGTACTTCCAGGGAAGGGGAGATAATGAGGAAAAGACAGGACCTGAAAGTACTATAGGACAAGAATCAGGGGAGTCGCCTGTGGTTTAGTGGTTAGGACCTGACATTTGCACTGCCACAGCCCAGGTTCAATCCCTGGTCTGGGAACTAAGATCCTGCAAGTTATGCAGCCGTGGCCAAACAAACATTAACTATAGGACCAGAATCCCAGTCTTAGCTAGATGTGTGGCTGCTCACAATAAAGGTTACATTGCTTGTCCTTCTTGCTGATAAGCAGCCAATAAGAGGTGAGCAAAAGACATATGAACCACTCTAATGTCTGCTCTATAAACATGTTTTAAATATCAATATGTCGTTGCATAATGAATCAGAGAGTGCACTGTGGTGAAAGCTGAATTAAAGAGGAGTTTCACAAGGGCTTCCCTTGTGGCTCAGCTGGTAAAGAATCCACCTGCAATGCAGGAGACCTGGGTTCGATCCCTCGGTTGGGAAGATCCCCTGGAGAAGGGAAAGGCTACCCACTCCAGTATTCTGGCCTGGATAATTCCATGGAGTGTATAGTCCATGGCGTTGTAAAGAGTTGGACACAACTGAGCGACCTTCACTCACTCACTCACTTCACAAGGGCTTCCCTGATAACTCAGTTGGTAAAGAATCCGCCTGCAATTCAGGAGACCCTGGTTCAATTCCCGGGTTGGGAAGACCACTGGAGAAGGGATAGACTACCCACTCCAGTATTCTTGGGCTTTCCTTGTGGCTCAGCTGGTAAAAAATCCACCTGCAATGAGGGAAACCTGGGTTTGATCCCTGGGTTGGGAAGATCCCTGAAGAAGAGAAAGGCTCACCACTCCAGTATTCTGGCCTGGAGAATTCCATGGACTACAGTCCACGGGGTTGCAGAGAGTCAGACACGACTGAGCGACTTTCACTTTCACTTCACAATGCCATCCACATGTCAAGGAAGATGAGAACTCAAGATAAGGCAGTGGGCCTCAACTGGGGTTGGTTTCGCCCTTCAGGGGACATTTGGCAACCTCTGGGGACATTTTTGGTTGTCACGACTAGGGGCAGAGGATGCTATTGGCTTCTAGTGGTAGAGATCAGGGGTGCTGCTAAACAGCCTATAGTGCATAGGAAAACCCCACCACCCGCAAAGAATGATTGCTGCCTAAAAGGTCAATAGCGTTAAGACAGAGAAATCTTGTGTTAGGAGATTAGGGCAGTGGTTCCCAAACTTTGCTACACATTGGAATCACCCAGGAAGCCTTAAAAAATCCTGATGCTCAGGTCACACCCAGAGCAATGAACTCAGAGTATCTCAGAGTGAGACCCAGACAAAGTAACTGGTAAATTCTGTGAACAGGGAGTTTTAGCAGTGACTGACACAGAGTGGGTTCTCAATACACATCTGTTGAATGAACGAATACATAAATGAATAACTTCAAGAGGGTGGAAGCAAATGGCCAGGAGTTGAGGGGATAAGCTGGAGAAGGAGGCAGGCAGAGAACCAGAACTCTGAATATAGTTTACATTTCTCAGAGCTCTGGTTATATCAGGAGATAGAGAAAGACAGTAGGATGATCAAAAGCATATAGAGAAAAGATTTCTTATTTTTAGGTCAGTGGGGACTTGAACATATTTGTAGGAAGAAGGTAAGAAACAAGGAGAGAGAAAGTGTAAGGATGCAAGAGATCAGAGAGGTTGTCAATGGAGGGGACAAGATGAAGAGCATCATGGATGCATGAGCTTTGAGGAGGAGAAAGGATACATCCCTAGAGACAGAAAGAAATATCAGGTGAAAGTGTGGACTGATTCTGAGATGGAGGTGAGAGCAGGGATGGGAGGGAAGTCTTGAATGGCTTTCTTTTTCCCTGTAAGTAGGAGGTGAAGTCTTTTGAAAATGATGGTGGTAGGTATGGGTTTGGGACTTCAGGAGAGTTTAGACATCTTGAGTCATGTTGTGTGGGAAACCACTGTCCAGAAGAGCCCTAATGGGGCCCAGGCGAAGTTCAAGATTATGAATTTATCCTGGGTTGAACCAGCTTGACCTTGGGACTATTTCTAGCAATACACAGCAGTGTGGGAGGGAAGAAACAGGGTGACGGGAGCCACTTGGGGTTGGCAGATCAGGACAGCAAAAACCAATGGAGGGAGGGATTCCTTGACATTTGTGAGCATATTTCCAAATGTTTGAGAGAATATGAGTGAAACTGAGAGAATTCTGATAGATGGGAAGCAAGGATAGATGAAAGATTTAGAGGCACCGTGAAAATTAAGAGAAGGTCCAGTGGTGGAAAGGATGCACTGGGTTAGAGAGAGGAGTTTCAGATATTGAGATCAGGGGAGTAAAACCATTTCAAATAATGATGGCCTTTAATGAATGGATTTGATGACATTATCTCTTAAATCTTGTCCAACTCTAAAACTTCAGGAGAAGTACACATGATTGAATATTGCCTTTAAACCCAAATATGCAAGTAGCTGATAGTGTGACCCCAATCAGTCCTTGTCACAAGTGAAGTTTCATTAAGTCCAAGTCCATGGGGATAAAACAGGACAGGGATTTCTGGACATGCTCAGTAAGAGAGGTTGATCAACCAATATGGAATCTCCGTGTCCTGAAAAAATTTTCAGACACGTTCTACCCACATTGCTATTTGAGAGTTAATGGAAGATTATAGAGTCTTTCTGGGTCATGTAAAAGCAAATCTATGGGGATAGTTCCCTGGTGGTTCAGTGGTTAGGACTCTGAGCTTCCACTACAGGGAGCACAGGTTCGACCCCTGCTCGGGGAATTAAGATCCTGAAAGCTGAGCAGTACAGTAAAAAAAATAAATAAAGAAGAAGAAACACTATTTGCCCCACACAAACCCATGTGAAAAACCTTTATCCTCACTTTTCCCTTTCCTCTCCCTCAGCCCATTTGCAACAAAAGAGGGTAAGATGTTGCTGTGTGGAACAAATGAACTTATTGGAAAGGTGAAACCACAGGCTGGAGGTCTCAGACTAGGAACACTACTGAGAGGCAAAGGGGATGCTCATTAGGATTCATGATCATTACTGAACCAAGCAGGGAGCTGGAGGCCCTGAACTCTGTCTCTTTTCTCCTTCGCCCTGAAAGCCAGAGCTGGCTCCCTAATTGCCCCATATGCTGGTTTTATTTGGTGGCTCAGCTGGGTGGAGTGAACCCTGGGAAGAGATGCATTCATTTTTAGTTACCTCACCAGATTGCTAATTTTCACTCTGGAGGCATCAATCACCATAATGACTATAATCCCAGGACGGAGAGGCATCTATTTTGGCACCAGGGCAGCAGCTCTTGCTGCCACCAAAGATCCTCTGAGGCTCAGGGCCTGGAGACCCCGGGGAGGAGTCCCACACGGCTCTTTCTGCTGGGCACTCTCAGACTTGGGATGGAGGACACGCTGGGAATTCATTCTTCTTTTCTTGGGTGAAAAAAAATGGAGTTTTTGGAGGAGCAGTTTCTTTGGAGTTAGTGGCAAGCATACAGATTAACACAGACCTTTGGCCCCAAGCTAACTGGACAGCTGTTTACATCCCTGACTTGTAAACAGAACACCAGCCTCTCTGTTCTCTCCTCTTTTCCTATCAACATATTTCTTGGTTTGCCTTTTTTTTTTTTTTTTTTGGTATCTTTCCTGAGGAAAGCCTTAAGTTCCTAAAGAAAGCCCTAAAACAGAAACCAGAGGGTAAAGAAATACCCTCCTCCCAGAGATGGGGGCTAAATGTCACTAGAGAAGGAAAAAAAAAAAAAAAAAAAAGCTCTGTGTAACTTGTCACTTTGTTTCCTAGACTTGTAATATTCATTATTTAAAAATTTTTCTTTTTAAAGAAAATCGACCTAAATGAAGTCTACAAAACATCCACTAGATTCTGAAGTTCGGTCACTTAAAGGATGATTAACATTTAAACATTTCACATGATTAAATTAACATGTGAAAATTTCTTACCACTCCCACAGAGGGTGAGGAGGTAGAGATGGGGGAATAAATTCTCTTAACAAGTTCACATCCTAAGGGTGTCTGATTTTTTTTTTTCTTGACATTTTAAAGACAGCCCTTAAAGTGGGAGAGAAAGGAGGAGACTTCACTGTGACAAAAAAAAAAAAAGAAAAAGCCTGTTAAGAAGGAATTTTTTTTTTTTGCCTAATACTATAAAACTTGGGAGAATTTAGATCTCAAAGCATCCATTATTTATGTGGATGGCAGGTTGATGGCCTGAAAAGGGGAAATTTAAGGTCAGGGACATTTAGGGCAAAATGGAGGTTGTGCTTGGGCATTGGAAGATAAGGCAGACAAATAAAGGATTGCAACAGGAGGAACGGTCCTGTGAGGTGGCCCTGGCCCCATCTGCCCCCTTCCCTCCCCCGGCTGCCCTTGGCTGACCTGACGTGCTTTGGTTTTTTGTCTCCCAATCACCTGCCTTCCTGTTTAGGCAGCACAGAGACTGGAGTAATAAACACAGCTCTGCCACCAGCCATGAGTGTGGCATTAAGAATATTCTAGTTCTTCCTTGATGGCTTTCCACTGCCTTTCCAATCCCTAATGATACTTTCCAGAACCTATCACAGTGCCTGGGCACAAAGTAGATGTTCAGCACATCATTGATGAATTGGTTCAAATTTGGAGAAGATTTTGGGGGAAAAGAGTGAAAAAAAAGAGGGGTATTTCACTACTTCACTCTCTCTGGGTTTCTGTCCCTCTCAGCAAAGGCCTCAGATGAAAGGGTTCTGGCCACTGGCATCAATGTCTTTCAGTTGGTTCCCAGGCTCTCTGATTAGGTCAGGCCACAGTAGAGCAGTGAAAGTGAAGCCGCCCAGTCGTGTCCGACTCTTTGCAACCCCATGGACTGTAGCCTACCAGGCTCCTCTTGTCTCCGGGCAAGAATACTGGAGTGGGTTGCCATTTCCTTCTCCAGGGGATCTTCCCGCCCCAGGGATCGAACCCAGGTCTCCAGCACTGTAGGCAGACGCTTTACTGTCTGAGCCACCAGGGAAGTCACAGAGCAATGAAGCAGGTGCCATTTTTTCCTGAAGTCTCGCTGCATTAATAACAATGACAGTTGAGTGGCAGTTATATGTGTGTGTGTGCTTAGTCGCTCAGTCATGTCTGACTCTTTGCAACCGCATGGACTGTAGCCCACCAGGCTCCTTGGCCCAAGGGGATTCTCCAGGCAAGAATACTGGAGTGGGTTGCCACACCCTCCTCCAGGGGATCTTCCCAACCCAGGGATGGAACCCAGGTCTCCTGCGTTGCAGGAGGATGCTTTTACCATCTGAGCCACCAGGGCAGCCCCAAGCAAATCATTCTGATTTTGGCTTCCAGAGCAGAGGTATTTCCCCTAGGGTTCCAGCAGAAAAAGTCAGGGCTGTCTTGTTTGCAGCAACACCATTTTGTTTTGGTGACAGGAAGTCCGGTGGTTTTTCTCACCAACTTCTGCAAGGATGCCTGCCATCTATCAACTCCACACTTCTGCCCTCGCCCATCTAGTCTAGGATTTCCCAGCAGCTCAAGACTTCCTTCTCTGCTTCCTACTTTCCCTCAACCCCCAAGTTCTTATCCCAATGCCAGCAGCTGGGACCAGTCTCTGGGACAAAACAGAAATAATGTGGGAATTGCAGTGAGAGTTGAATATATATATCAGTCTAGGAATAGACATACAAGCAAAGCCCTTGTTACTATTGGATCAGGGTGGGAAATCATTTCTTATCCATGATGGGTGGTGGCAGTGATTAAGCATAAGCTATCTGTTTCAATATTTTAAATATTGTCTCGTGAAGGCAGGTTATTTACTGGGAACCATCAATAGCTGTATTAAACAGGCTGTCCAAGGAAAGTAATATAATACTGATGAGCAATTAATTATACCTGGTATAATATTTCTTTCTTTTTGGTTTTTTTTGGTCACACTCTGTAGCACATGGGATCTTAGTTTCCCAGATGGAACCCACACCCCCTGCAGTGGAAGCACAGAGTCTTAACCATTGGACTGCCAGGGAAGTACTTATCTGGTATAATATTTGGAAATATATTCAAAGGATGATCCAGAATATATCCAAATACATTCAACGTGAATTAATTCACTTTTGTTTTTTGGCCACACTGTGTGACTTGAGGGATCCTTGTTCCTGGACCAGGGATTGAATGCAGGTTCTTGGCATTGAGCGAGAAGTCCTAACACTGGACTGCCAGGGAATTTCCAGAATGAATTCACTTAAAAAATTATTTTATTTATTTTTTATTGAGGTATAGTTGATGTACATTATTATGTAAGTTTCAGATGTACACCATAGTGGTTCACAATCATAATTTTTAAGGGTTATGCTCTATTTATAGTTATAAAATATTGGCTATATTTCCTGTGCTATACAATATACCCTTGTAAGAATAAACTCACTTAAAAAATTTTTTTTGGAATACACTTAATTTACTATGTTGTGTTAGTTTCAGGTGTACAGCAAAGTGAATCAGTCATACACATACCTACTGTTTTTTAGAGTCTTTTCCCTATATAGTAGGCCCTTATTAGTTATCTGTTTTATATATAGTAGTGTGTATATGTCAATCCCAATCTCCCAATTTTTCCCTCCTTGCGGTGAAGTCACTTTTATACTACATTTGGTTCAGTGTCTTTCATGGGAGAAGGGAGGAAGATTCCACATGCATTTGTGTTTGGGCTATCAATTTATCAGTATCTATGTACTTAATGTTCTCCTCTGGCTTCAAAAAGCATCCCTTGGTATTATAGGGTATATGTGTATTACACAAAAAACTTTGACTTCTGAAAATTTGTACTTAATGGCATACACAATTAAATCAATGTTTTGTTGTTACTATTTACTATTGAGATGTGTGTTCAATAATTACCCCCCACCCCACCAAATTAAAAAAGTTTTTGTAGTTTTCTTATAGTACTGTTACCACTACTACATATTATGGTTCTATAGCCTTTTTTCCCTCAGAGCTTTTAAAACAAAAAAACTCCATGTTTTCTTCTCCCCATCCAGTTAAATATTGGAGGAAAGCAGAACATAAATGTATATATATTTTGAAAGGCGAAGAAGTACAAAGAAAAGAATTCAGTGGAATAAGCCCCAGGTAGCCCTGCTCCAAGCTGGCAAGTTGAGCTTGTTGAATCAGATGCAAGATTTTCCATTCCATTCATGTGGGAACAGAGGAAGAGAAAGGGGAGTGGGAAGAACACAGAGGGTACAGTGCTGATCCTCAGGATCCTGGAAACATGGAGCTCTCGGAAGTGATGAGAACTACAGTGAGATGATGAAAGAACAGAGTTCAAAGATGCAGTAGTGTAATGTATCCTGAAGCTAAAAGCAAAAGGGTCTGACTCCCTCCCTTTTGATGAGAAGGCCATCAAAAGGCACTTGGGGGTGCCTCCTGTTTCCTCATTCATCATGCAGAGTGGTGGGGTGTGGGAAATCCTCACCTCACCATGTTGCTGCTGCTGCTGTTTAGTTGCTAAGTTGTGTCCAACTCTTTGCATGGCCATGGACAGTCACCCCCCCAGACTCCTCTGTCCATGGGATTTCCCAGGCAAGAATACTGGAGAGGGTTGCCATTTCCTTATCCAGGGAATCTTCCAGACCTAGGGATCGAATCCGTGTCTCCTACTTGACAGGCGGATTCTTTACCACTGAGCCACTTGGGAAGCCCCTCTCCTCACCATAGTTTGTCACAAAGGAAAAGGGGACCTGAAGCAGAAGCTGGGAGACCTGAGCTTACTGACTTTGGGTTCATAGCACAGCTGATATTTGAGGGAACAAGTTCTGAGAGGACTGAGGGTATTAGCATCTGGAAAACTGGAGGTTGAGGAGTGGTTTTCACAGGAGAGGAGCCAGGTGGCTCTCTGGTGCCTCAGACTTTGGGGATCTGTTCTTGACAGATTTGATGGTGACCACTGTCTCAGCTTTGGGATTATAGCAACTGCCATTGTACTGTGTTTATGAATCAGGATCCTTGTATGGTTATATCATTTGGTCATCACCTAAACCCAGTCAGAGCAATATTATCCAAGTTTACAGATGAGAAAACTAAGGCCCAAGAGCTTAAGGTCACTCAGGTAGGTAGGAGAAGTATCAGTTTCTTCATCTGTAAAGTGAGTTAATGATAGCACCAGGTTCCACTGCCTGCTGATTTGTTACAGAATCTCTTGGAATCGTCATGATCCAAGCAGATGCAACGCCCCAGGAATATAGGGGTCTCCGGTTAAGCCAATCTTGACTTTTCCAGAGGTGAATTCAGGTTGGTTTTTTTTTTTTCAAGACTTCTAAAGTGCAGGCGCGGCTTAAAGCTCAACATTCAGAAAACGAAGATCATGGCATCCGGTCCCATCACTTCATGGGAAATAGATGGGGAAACAGTGGAAACAGTGTCAGACTTTATTCTTCTGGGCTCCAAAATCACTACAGATGGTGACTGCAGCCATGAAATTAAAAGACGCTTACTCCTTGGAAGGAAAGTTATGACCAACCTAGATAGCATATTCAAAAGCAGAGACATTACTTTGCCAACAAAGGTCCGTCTAGTCAAGGCTATGGTTTTTCCTGTGGTCATGTATGGATGTGAGAGTTGGACTGTGAAGGCTGAGCGCTGAAGAATTGATGCTTTTGAACTATGGTGTTGCAGAAGACTCTTGAGAGTCCCTTGGACTGCAAGGAGATCCAACCAGTCCATTCTGAAGGAGATCAGCCCTGGGATTTCTTTGGAAGGAATGATGCTAAAGCTGAAACTCCAGTACTTTGGCCACCTCATGCGAAGAGTTGACTCATTGGAAAAGACCCTGATGCTGGGAGGGATTGGGGGCAGGAGGAAGAAAGGGACGACAGAGGATGAGATGGCTGGATGGCATCACTGACTCGATGGTCGTGAGTCTCAGTGAACTCCGGGAGTAGGTAATGGACAGGGAGGCCTGGCGTGCTGCGATTCATGGGGTCGCAAAGAGTCGGACACGACTGAGCGACTGATCTGATCTGATCTGAAAGCGCAGGCGCGGCGGGTGTGTATGGGGGTGGGTGGGGAAGGAGACCGGAGGAGGCGGCGGCTCCCGCCTCCTCAGCTCACCCTGCGCAGGCCACGGTCGCCCTCTGCCGACACAGGGCGGAAGCGCGAGTGTATGTTTTCGTGCCTGAAAGCCGGCCAAGAAGATCGCTGACCTATAGAGGGCGCCGGTCAGCGTGCTGAGTAACCCATTCAGCTGTCCCTTCCTCGAGCACTTCCTGTCTGATTTCTATGGTCCATCCGGTTACGTCAAGAAAAGTTCCTGGAGCTTTCGATTTATCGTAAACAAAAGAGGTGCGCCGACCCGGAAGTTGAAACTGGGCGGGAGTAGCTCGGAGGGCCGGCAGTAAGGGGGCCAGGTGGGAGTAGCTCCGAAGGACCGCGGTTAGGGGCCCCGGGAAGCCGTAGCCATGGCGGTGGCTGTGGCCATGGCGGGAGCCGTACCCGGGACAGAGCTAGGCCCCGCAGAAGAACTCGCCAAACTCGAGTATTTGTCTTTGGTGTCAAAGGTTTGCACCGAGCTGGATAATCACTTAGGTATCAACGACAAGGATTTGGGTGAGTCTGCGGAGGTCCGTGTGGCCTCTGGGTTTGGGCTCGAGGAAAGCGGAAGGAGAAGGGGGATTGATGGGCCGAGTGTGTGTGTGTCTGTCACAGAGACTTGGCCCAGGGCACTTGCGGCCGTGGCCTCCTCTTGAGAATTCTCCAGGCCGAGCTGTTAGAACGCTTTTCCCAGAACTGTCAGTGAAACCCGGAGCGGCCGTCGCTGCTTGCCTCCCCCTCTGCCCCTCTGCTTTCCCCACCCGCCCCCCAGCCTCAGCCCCCTCAGCACCTCCCCCCCCCCCCCGCCCCAGATAATTAAACAGCGTTAACAGCAGCAACGCAGAGTCACATGTTGATGATGGTGATGATCTTTTTCATGGCAGCTACTTACTGAGTTCCCACTACGTGACAGATATTATGCTTAGTGTTTTACTTTGTCTTATTTGCTCTTCATGCCATCCTGTTAGATAGTATTTTCTGTTTCTAGATTGCGAAAACAAGGCTCTGAGTAATTAAGTAACCCCCCCTTCAAGATCACATATCAAAATGTGAGGTGAGCTTGGTCTGGAATCCAAGTCTGTAACTTTAACTGTGCTCTTAACCATTCATGCTTATACTGTCTCTGAAGCATCAATGTATAGTATCTCTCAAACATTAGACGTCTTGGGACAAAATGCACATGGGGCAAATACAAACTGAGGAAATGGAAAAGACTAGGGCCCCACAGCTCAGGCTGCAGGCAGGTGGAATCCTCCTGGAGGCAGAGGGATGGGTAGGGTCTAGGGCATGGGTGGAGGAATTGACTTGATAGGCACAGGGATGCTTCATTTTAACTGGAAGGAGGGCAGAATGTGATTTTAAATGCAGATGGGTTTAGAGATAGGTGGTAGGGAGATGAGGGAGAAAGTTCCCATTTGACAGTTCTGTTTTCTAAATGAAGAGAAAGTCATCAGTTGGTGAGATGGAAGAAACGGACACATACATGAGGAAGGAGGGTCAGGGAGGTTAGAAGTATGATCTAGGGTAAGATACATAATTTCTCTGCAGCTGTTTTCTTATCTGTGAAATAGGGATGATACTGTGTTCTTCACAGGATTACCATGTAGCACCTGCATATTTTAGTTCACTTTTCTCTTGCTTGTCATCAAGATGTGCCTAACTTGTGTAATTTTTTCTCAGTTTACTCTTTTTTTGATAATGAGGTGATAGACTGGTCAGGTTGCTATCTCTCTGGGTAATATGTTCCTTCATTCAGCAAATGTTCATTGAGTTGGGGGATTAGGAATACAGTAGATAGAGTACAAGATAGATTCCCTCAGTGGGCTTACATTGTTTCCCTCTCTCTTTTAAACTACAGAGTACTAATGCCTTAGCTCTTTTTAGAGGAAACAAAAAGTTCTTGAGACCAAAACTGCCCCACCTCCACCTTCATAGGCCACTTACAAGTCCAGGTTGTCACCTGCTATAGATTGGAGGTTTCAATGACCCCCTCCTTGGGTTTGATTAATTTATTAGAGCGGCTCACAGAACTCAGACACATTTTACTAACTTATTTATTATAAAACGATGTAACAGCTAAATGGAAGGTATGTAACAAGGAGAGAGGAGCTCCCATGCTCTCTGAGTGCCACACTCTCCGTGAACCTCCATGCATTCACCAATCTGGAAACTCTCCAAACCCTCTCTGGATATTTATGGAGGCCTCATTGTATGAGCACTCATGTATTATATAGGCACAGCTCTCATTGTATAGGCACAGCTGATTAAATCATTGGCCATTGATGATGATGTTCAGTTGCTAAGTCATGTCTGACTCTTTGCAACCCCATGGACTGCAGCATGCCAGGCTTCCCCATCCTTCACTGTCTCCCAGAGTTTGCTCAAACTCATGTCCATGGATGAGTGAGCCCATCCAACCATTGATGACTGAACTCAATATCCAGCCTCTCTCCCCTTCCAGAGATCAGGGTAGGGCTGAAAGTTCCAGCCCTCTAATCTCTTGATTGGTTTCCTTGACAACTAACCCTCATCCTAGTTACCTAGGGGTTTTCCTAAGGTTATCTCAGAAAAGTAAAAAAAATAATAACTTATTCTCTGCGTTTAGGAAATTCCAAGTGTTTAGGAGCTCCATGCCAGGGATAGAAACCAAATGTGTTTCTTCTTATAAATCACAGTATTTATATTGTGATAAATTTATACACTGTTAAACACAGATTTACGGAACCAGTAACATTAAAAATAGTAATATTGGAAAAGTGTGATTGCCAGAGTTGGTTTTAGTAACAAAAAAGCTAAACTGCCAGAGTTGGTTTTAATAACAGAAAGTTATATATTTATTTCTTGTGTATTTTACTTGTTGACTTAATTTTTTTATTTTGACCTTGATGTATTATCATTTAAATCAATGTCATTATTTTTCCTGTTTTCAACAATGCTGCTGCTGCTGCTAAGTCGCTTCAGTCATGTCCGACTCTGTGCAACCCCATAGACGGCCGCCCACCAGGCTCCCCCGTCCCTGGGATTCTCAAGGCAAGAACACTGGAGTGGGTTGCCATTTCCTTCTCTAATGCATGAAAGTGAAAAGTGAAAGTGAGGTCGCTCAGTTGTGTCTGACTCTTTGCGACCCCATGGACTGTAGCCTACCAGGCTCCTCCGTCCATGGGATTTTCCAGGCATGAGTACTGGAGTGGGTTGCCATTGCTTTCTCTGTTTCAACAATGAGGTGGTTTTTAATTACTGATTCATTTTTGATAGTTCAGTTATATGATGTCCTCATATAATTCTGAAAATTAAAAAGAAGCCCTCATTAATGACAGCTGCAGTGTGGATGCTGGTGACTGCTTTAGGACTGGCTCTCCTGAGCATTGTGTGGCTAGCACCATGTGATTTAGTCCTCTGTCCACATTCTCTAAAGAATTTGGGCTCTGAAATCAGATTTCTGGATTCCAGTTCTGGTTCCACCCATTGTTTTTGGGTAGGTCATTGTCTCAAACCCTCAGCCTCCTCATCTGTGAAACAGGGACAGTAGTACTACCTACCTGTAAGGGTTGTTGTGAGAACCGTGGGGGTAACCCATGTGAAGCACTTAGCATAGTGCCTGGAATGCAGCAGATGTTTAAGAAGTCTTCACCATTGGCACTGTTGTCATTAACTTTAAATAAAACCCTGGTGGCATCTGGCTTTCACTTAACATCATAAAAAAGGTAAAAGCAAATTTCAGCATGGAAATGGTATGTGGTATTAGTTTATAAGTTGGTTATCCAGATCTTCCATGTTATCATTATTATTTTTTAGGATTAAAATCCAAATGAAGGGAATTGCCTGATGGTCCAGTGGTTAGGTCTCCATACTTTCCTTGTCTAGGACCTGGGTTCAATCCCTGGTTGGGGAACTAAGATCTTGAAAGCCATATGGCATGACCAAAAAAAAAAAAGTCCAACTGAAATCATTACAAGTTGAGGCAATTTTCTCAATCTATCATAAAATGCACTTTTCTCCTGCAAGTCTCTTAATTAATAGTTCTAATATTGGAAATTTTGAGAACTAGGCGGGTTTGTGAAATTTGGGAGTGGGGAGCAAGTGAGTCTTTCACCAACTTGGATATTGTACCACCCAGCGGCTGCCTGGAGCTCATATATATTATAGATCGTGTGAGTCCTTTCAGAAACTGTAGAAAGCATCCTGTTGTGTCCATGTGTGCATGCCTGTGCACAAGTGCGTTGGCTTATGACCTTGGACATGCTTGCCTCTAGAATCTGTATGGCGGAATACATACCTAGTAGTTTCATGAAGCGGAGAAGGCAATGGCACCCCACTCCAGTGTTTTTGCCTGGAGAATCCCATGGATGGCGGAGCCTGGTATGCTGCAGTCCATGGGGTCACTAAGAGTCGGACATGACTGAGCGACTTCACTTTCATGCATTGGAGAAGGAAATGGTGACCCACTCCAGTGTTTTTGCCTGGAGAATCCCAGGGACGGGGGAGCCTGGTGGGCTGCCGTCTATGGGGTCGCACAGAGTCGGACACGACTGAAGCGACTTAGCAGCAGCAGCAGTTTTCATGAAGAGCACTATGATCTGCGACAAGGAGGTCTTCCTCTCTCAAATGCACTCAAAGGCCTGGTGATCCATGTCTTCTTTTTATTTATGAAGATTAACTAGTCCATACATGGATAATCTTGGTAATCTAAATTCTTTCTCTACTCTTACTGAATGGTGCTTTTCGGTTTTTATGAAGACTGAAAACTGTTGGATAACCAAACTGGTTTTATTTTTAACATACTTGAAACTGATTTCTTCCTTAAGTCTCCATTTTCCTGGTTTTAATCCCTTTTCTCATTTGCAGCTGAATTTGTGATCAGTCTTGCTGAGAAAAATACCACCTTTGATACTTTCAAGGCTTCGCTGGTCAAAAATGGTGCAGAATTCACAGTATGTTTACATAGAGACCCCTGTTTTGTTTTAATATCACTGTTGGATTTAAATTTTGATAGTACATGCCAATAAACTGAACCATTAAGTATGTGATGTTTTCATGACACTAAGCAATGGCGATATAACTGAATTGCCTGTGACACCTTTCTAGGAAAATGGGGCAGAATTTCCATTATTAAGTCTTTATGGGTGCTTACATTCTTGTTCTGTGAATCAGGAAGTCAAAAACAACAGTCTAGGTGTGAAAGGTAGTTCTAAACCGTGGGAAATAGAATAGTTGAAGGGAACTAGGTTACATGCCTGCAAAGAGTCATAAATATCAGTTTTCTCTGAGGTATGTTACTAGGTTCAGGCCACATCAGGTTGACACTCTGCTTTATTTGTCCCAGTTAGTTAAATTCAGGTGCATTACCACTGTTTCTAAAGGACATCCCTTTTCTTAGTGTTTTTAAACACTGATCCAGGAGCTGACAATCTTTGTTCTGTTTCTTTTCAAAGGATTCACTCATTAGTAACTTGCTGCGTCTCATACAAACCATGCGACCTCCAGCAAAGCCTTCTACTAGCAAAGGTGAGCAGAGCTTCTAGCCAAGCTTCGTCTCCAGTATGGTTTAGGTTGTGAGCATCCTGTAAACTGCATTTGTTTACCTTGCTGCAGCTGCTGAACAAGTAGATTAAAGTAATAAGACATAACCAGTCAAATGCATACTGAATCACACTCCCCATCCCAGTGCCAGTGTAGTTGTTGAGGGTTTTGTAATCAGTATTTTTTTTTTAGGAAGTTGAATTATGTTTATAGTAATGTGTAAGAGTAATATGTAGAAAAATGTTTTTAGTTTGATGCAAATCTAATGTTGAAGTTCTTTTGTTAATCTCTAAGAATATTAATTATGTCTTTTTTTTTTTTTACCCTTTCATGCTTTTAATGAATTAAGATCCAGTTGTTAAGCCCAAAACTGAAAAAGAAAAGCTGAAGGAACTGTTCCCAGTCCTTTGCCAGCCAGACAACCCTTCTGTTCGGGTACTGATACCATTTTGAGCTTGTCTACTGCAGCTACATGTCCCCCCACCTCACCCCTTTTCTCTGTTTCATTAGTTATTAATTTTAAGTTTGCCTTCACTGTAGTGTATTAGGATTTTTCAAAGTAAAAGTGTCTGGCCACTCCCTGAACACGTACTATGTGTAGAGTAGTGTTAAAAGGTTCAGAGAATGATATTCCAGGGAAATGAGATGGGGAATTTTGGGAAGCAATGACCAAGGGATATGGAATAGGTATGAAATACCATAAAGTTCTGATACAACTGCCTGTTGTGCAAAATTAGGTTTTTTTCTTTGTTACATATTGTGTGTATGTGTTCAGTTGTATCTGGCTCTTTTTGACCCCATGGACTGTAACCCACCAGACTCCTCTATCCATGGAATTTTCCAGGCAAGAATACTGGAGCAGCTTGCCTACTCCAGGGGATCTACCCTGACCCAGGGATCAAACCTGCATCTCCTGCAATGCGAGGCAGATTCAAAGTGTTTTGATTTTTTAATTTCACTAGTACCTACTATATGCCAAGCTATTATAACTATCAGGGTACAGTGGTGAACAAAAGAGACTAGAGTGTCTGCTGTCTTGGACATTACATCCTGGTACTGGGGCAGGGAATGAACATGCAGACTTCTCTAGTGGGGAGGAGACGGGCAATACCCAAGTAAGTAGATGGTATAGCTGAGAGCGATGAGAACTATGGCGAAAAATAAAGAGGTGAAAGAGAGAAGGGAGTGTAGAGGGAGAGTGCTGTGTAAAAATTTTGACGTCTATTTTCTGTTCATAATCACCACTTACATGCTTTCATGGGAGGGATGGTACCTAATTACCACCATAGGGCTTGTATTAAGGCCAACAGGGATTTGCCAAGTGTGGAAATGACTTCCAGGAGCCTTTGCTCATTCCTTCTCCCTCTGTCTCAAATTGCGTTGGAAATCTCTGCCCCCTCTGCTTCCCTCACATTAGTGGTCAGAACTGTAGGGACTGTTAGATTTGCAGATGCCCCTGAAGTACAGATTCTTGAGAACGGACTTTTCTTGTCCCCTTTTCTCCTGACGTGGCTGCCTCTATCTCTGTAGACCATGCTGGACGAGGATGACGTGAAAGTCGCTGTGGATGTCCTGAAAGAACTGGAGGCCTTGATGCCCAGTGCAGCAGGCCAGGAGAAGCACAGAGACACCGAGCACCGGTTTGTCCCTCACGTCCTATCCTTTGCAAGTTTAGGATATAGTGATAGTTGAATTGTGGACCAGCAAGCAAAACTGGGCAAGTTTACAGAATCTAGACCGGCCACATACCATACTGCTGGATCTGTTTTCAGTCCTCCCTGGTGAGAGTGTTTGGGCAGCAAGTGCTGAAATGTTCAGAAGATAGAAATCTGGGTTGAAAGAGGGCTGAATACGTTTGTGGTCTCCTCTGTTATTGGCCTGCAGCGATGTCAGTCATAGTTACTGAAACTCCAGTTCATCATTTAGTGGGTACCTTCCATATGCATGGCACTGTGTTAGGTGCTTGGGAAGGCGAGGATGGAATTGGGCTGGTTTTGTTTTTCAAACAAGTATTTGTTGCTAGGGACAAGGCCAAGAAAAAGAAGCGCAGCCGGAGCCGAGAGCGAGAGCGAGACCGTGACCGCGAGCGAGAACGAGAACGTGATAGAGACCATAAGCGGAGACACCGGTCCCGCTCTCGATCACGTTCCCGGACCCGGGACAGGAATAAGGGGAAGTCTAGATACCGGTCCAGGAGCAGAAGTCAGAGTCCCCCCAGAGATCGGAAAGACCGAGACAAGTATGGGGAGCGGAATCTGGACAGATGGCGAGATAAGCACGTGGACCGCCCTCCGCCAGAAGAACCCGCCATTGGGGACATTTACAATGGCAAGGTTACCAGCATCATGCAGTTTGGATGTTTTGTGCAGCTGGAGGGACTGAGGTAATGATACCAGCAAAGGCCAGAATTTCTTTTATCACTGGGGATTTTCATATTTTAAAAAGTGACTGTGTCAGGCTGTTAGAAGTTGACCTTTTATTTGAAATGTCATAGAGCCATTTATTCCTTCCTCTGAATTCAGATCCACCCTTTTGCTAGTTGACACAGATGAGAATTTGTTGCCCCCCACCTCCACCCTTGCCCCCAACTTTTTCTTTGGGAAGGTGGTAATTCTAGTTTATTGTTTGGCCGGTTTCTTGGAACTTTGCTCTTGTTCCTGATGTGTCTGACTCCCTCAGGAAGCGGTGGGAAGGCCTGGTGCACATCTCTGAGCTCCGGCGGGAAGGCCGTGTGGCCAATGTGGCTGACGTGGTGAGCAAAGGCCAGAGGGTCAAGGTCAAAGTGCTGTCCTTCACTGGGACCAAAACCAGCTTGAGCATGAAGGTAGGTAAGATATGCAGCTGGTTTCCACATCTGATGGTCAAGGAGGCATAAGAGAACGGAAAGGAAACTCTCTCCCTTGTTTTTGTGCCTTAGGATGTGGATCAAGAGACTGGAGAAGATCTAAACCCAAATCGACGGCGGAATCTTGTCGGGGAGACCAACGAGGAGACCTCTATGAGGAATCCGGACAGGCCCACCCACCTGTCCCTCGTCAGTGCCCCTGAAGTAGAGGATGACTCACTAGAGCGCAAGCGCCTTACCCGCATCTCTGACCCAGAGAAATGGGAGATCAAGCAGGTTGGGGCCCTTTGCTTTTATGGCCACAGTCATTCAGGGGGTAGCATGATGGTTATGAGTGTGGACCCTGGACTTCAGACCACTCAGGTTATCATCCTGAGCCAAGTTCTACTACCTCTTTGTGCCTCAGAGCCCCCATCTGTAAAACAGGGCCAGTGTTGGTATTGTGGGGATTAAATGAGTTAGTAGAAGTGACGTTCTTAGATTAGTGCCTGCGTGTGGTAAGTGCTGTTTGAGTGATCGTTCCTGTTTTCATCATTTGTCGGTAAACATCAAAACCCCAGTGTGGCAGGCCACTGTGCGAAAATTAGGGCTATGAGGATAAATGTATCATGATTCCTACCCTTGAGGACCTCCAAGTCCAGTGGAGGAGACAAATTGAAGCAAATAACTGGGAAGGTTTACCTTCTACATAATATGGAATGTGCAGAGTACTATGGAGTCAGGGAGCAGATAACATGACCTGGGAATGTGACTCTTGAGCTGTGCTTTTGGGCATGATGATGTGCCCCCATGGGTAGGATATATGGTGTTTGAGGCCCTGCAGTCTTGGGTCAGCAGAGGAAAAAACCTTGGTTTCCTGCATGAAGTCTTTGTATAAAGCCAAAAGAAGAGTGTTGATCTAGTATGCGACAAATGTTTCCTTTTATCCTTTGGCTAGATGATTGCTGCCAATGTCCTTTCCAAGGAAGAGTTCCCAGACTTTGATGAAGAGACTGGCATTCTCCCTAAAGTGGATGATGAAGAAGGTAACCAGCCACTCGGATGGACCAGGATGATGGATTGGGAGGACAGTTGGCAAGTTCAGCCGTGGATAGGGTTTATTTGTAGTTTAAACAAACCAGTGGTTAAACTCATCTGTTTCTTGGGTCTCACAGCTCTTCTCTCAATGAACAAGGGTCCTTCCATGATAGAGGCAAAAAAACCCTATTTTTCTGATAAATGTTTGTATATTGCTATACTTGTTGCTTATGATCAGTTTTTAGGATATAAGGTGCTTACAGTCAGTTTTTAAGATACAAGAAGTTCTAGTGTTTTGGGGAGTGAATTTGATCTCATATTTTTAGTAATTGTTCTCTAAACCTTGGATCCACCTAGATTACCTCTGAGTTGCCATGGAAACAAATTTTAAGCTCAGCGCATTGGCAGTTTTTTTTTTTAATTGTGAAATAAATTCCTTAATAAAGTGTATATGGTTTATATAACAATAACAAATGAAAACCTATATACCCACCACCCAATTCAGTTCAGTTCAGTCGCTCAGTCGTGTCCGACTCTTCGAGACCCCATGAACTGCAGCACGCCAGGCCTCCCTGTCCGTCACCAACTCCTGGAGTTTACTGAAACTCATGTTCATTGAGTTGGTGATGCCATCCAACCATCTCATCCTCTGTCGTCCCCTTCTCCCTCCCACCTTCAGTCTTTCCCAGCATCACGGTCTTTTCAAATGAGTCAGCTCTTCGCTTCAGGTGGCCAAAGTATTGGAGTTTCAGCTTCAGCATCAGTCCTTCCAATGAACACCCAGGACTGATCTCCTTTAGGATGGATTGGCTGGATCTCCTTGCAGTCCGAGGGACTCTCAAGAGTCTTCTCCAACACCACAGTTCAAAAGCATCAATTCTTTTGCACTCAGCTTTCTCTATAGTCCAACTCTCACATCCTTACATGACTATTGGAAAAACCATAGCCTTGCCTAGACAGACCTTTGTTGGCAAAGTAATGTCTCTGCTTTTCAATATGCTCTCTAGGTTGGTCATAACTTTCCTTCCAAGGAGTAAGCGTGTTTTAATTTCATGGCTGCAAACACCATCTGCAGTGATTTTGGAGCCCCCAAAAATAAAGTCAGCCACTGTTTTCACTGTTTCCCCATCTATTTGCCATGAAGTGATGGGACTGGATGCCATGATCTTAGTTTTCTGAGTGTTGAGCTTTAAGCCAACTTTTTCACTCTCCTCTTTCACTTTGATCAAGAGGCTTTTCAGTTCTTCACTTTCTGCCATAAGAGTAGAACTTTATCAGCACCTTTGAAGCCCTTACATGCTCGCTGTAATTAGACCTTTCTCCTTCCTCTTCTGGGTAATCACCATCCTGAATTTTACCTTATTTCCTGGTTTTTTAGCATCTTACCACCTGTCTGTCCCTAAACACTGTATTGTTTAGTTTGTTTTTGAACTTCCTTTTTTTTCTTGAGTCACCATTCTTTCAGTATATATCTATGTTGATTTTTATAGTTAAATTTCATTCGTTTTCACTGCTGTAGAGATTTTCTGTATATAAATTTGTCATAATTTATCCATTTTACTTTTGATGGGCATATGGGTTGTTTTCTGGGGGTTTTTTGTTTGCCTTTATGAAAAGTTCTATTATGAAATTCCTGTACTTGTCTCTTAATGCACGTGTGCAAGACTGTCTCTTTTTCCTGAATATGTAGGAGGAGAATTACTAGGTAGCAGGACATGTGTGTGTTCAACTTTACCAGGCAGTCCCCATTGTTTCCTAAAGTTTTTGTACCAATTTACACTACTACTATAAGTGTGAGTGAGTTTTTGTTGCTCTACATCCTTGCCAACATTTGATGTTATCCAACTAAACTCCCCCCAACCCCCCATCTGTTGTGGGCTAAGAGCTGTTATTCCACATGAAGTTGAATGGCAAATGCTTTAGTACCATTTAGAATATCAGACCACAATTTTCCACAGGCTTAACTTCTTTTGAAAGAAGCTCTGATCCGTTCTTAGGCAGGAGCACAAATGCCTTCGAAATGGCAGGTGGGCAGGGTAGACAGTCACCCACATTAGAGTTTTGACCTTAGGAGCTATCTTTGATAAAGATTGCTGATGCCTGTGGAAATTAATGGTTTATGTGAGAATGATTGATCATTTATGTCTTTTGTTTCTGGCTAATTCTTCTTTTGGGGGATTTCCAGATGAGGACCTTGAGATTGAGCTGGTTGAGGAAGAGCCTCCATTCCTGAGAGGGCACACCAAGCAAAGCATGGACATGAGCCCTATCAAAATCGTTAAGGTGAGAAACGCTGGGACTCTAACCTGGATGTGTCACGTGAGCTTCTTCTCCTAAAGTAACGGTTCAGTTTTTCAGAGCAGGTTACTAGATCTGAGTAAGCAAAACTCAGGCCACAGGAGGCAGTAGTGACTGTTGGTTGGGGTCTAGAATGTTTTTTTTATAGAGGAACATTGACTTGACTTTGTTGTTTTCGCCTTTTAAATTCTTACAGTCTCATTTTAGTGTGTTTTGGGAGGAAGCAGAGATAAATACGAGTGCTGGATCTATCATCACTTCCTTTGTCCAGGCTTTAGGGCTTGAGTCATCACCTTACCAGTTCAAGGGCAATTGTTAATGGATCACTTGACCAATTGGGGTTCCTAGTAGAAAGCTATAGCACTAGATGTTGTGTAGGGTAGAGCTGTGAAGAGAATTCATGGAATCGTTAGGATAAAATTTGGGGTTTGGAAGAAGGTATCTTAAAGGCCCAACTGTTGCTTATAATCCAACCATATATCCTCTGCAGTTCATCTCACATGGTCTTCTCATGTCTGCTTGACAGTGTTGGTGACAGGGAATTCACCAGCTCTTGAGGAGACCCATTGCATCCCCAGATAGATCTGATCAGTAGACTTCTTTAGATAGAACTAAATATGTCTTATTGAGGCATCTACATTAGTCTTAATTTTAGTTCTCAGGATCATACACAAGAATATGGCTTTTCTCCTGGGGTTCTCATCTTCAAGCCAAAAATCCCCAATTCTTTAAGTGATTTATCACTGTCCTTGTTCATGTTCTTTGAATATGGTACAGTTGATCCAACTTCTTTCATGAAGTCTAATACGTTGATATGAAGTTTCTTCTGGGTGAGTCTCTTTTTTAGATTTGAGTGGCTTAACAACTACATTTTATTTCCTGGATATTCAGTGCATGCTGAGGTCCCATTCTCCTTGTCCTCTGTTGCACTAGAATCCAGATGGCTCCCTCTCCCAAGCAGCAATGATGCAGAGTGCCTTGGCCAAAGAAAGGCGGGAACTTAAGCAAGCACAGCGGGAAGCTGAGATGGATTCTATTCCCATGGGACTCAACAAACATTGGGTTGATCCTCTGCCTGATGGTAGGACTCTGGGGGTGGGTGGGTATGTGGACTTAAAAAAAAATCTGAACCTTCAAATATACAGGGAGAGGGCACTGCCATCACGTAACTGAAGATTTAGCCTTGACTTCGGTGATTCAGTTTTTCCCTTCAGTTAGAGCATGTTTTTGTTTGTTTTTTTTTTTTAAATGTTTTGTAACTGTGGTCAAATCATTAGATGGCTGTTTTCTTTTGAATAACTTAAAATTTTTTTTATTCTAAAGATAGCTCTGAAACTTCTCTTTTCATATAATTCTTTGTGTAGTAAATATTAACTGACTGTTAGATACAGTCATAACAAATACTGTTTGTGTTAAGTAGGTGGGGATACAGCTGTGAAGAAGAGAGACATGGTCCCTGCTCTTACGAGGTTTACAGTTTGGTGGGGAAGATGGATATTAACCAGATAATTACCAAATAACTAATTAGTTAAATCACAAACCAATGCTAGATAAGAAGTAGAGGTGTGGTTGGCTATTGTGGGTCACTTTCCTGGGAAGACAAAGGCCCGAAGGGTAAATAGGATTTAGTCTGTCTATGGGGATGACATGGGGGTTGGGGAGTATGTTCCAGGCTGAGGAATAGCCTGTGCTGAGGCTGTGATGTTGGAAAGAAAACCTGTGTGGCTGTAACAGAGTGATGGGTGAAGTTCACGGGGGCAGGGGTGAGATGTGGCCATCAGGATTTTGTAGATGGCATTAGAAATTGGGGCTCAGTCCTGGTGTTCACTGGGAAATGGTGCAAAGTTCTAAGTGGGGGAGTGGCAAGATCAGAATGGAATTTCCAAAGGATTATTGAGGGTACCCTGCAGAATGGATTGGCTGGGTAAAGAGTAACACATGTGGTGAATTAGGAGGCTTTTGTAATAGTTCAGAGGAAAGATGATGGCTTAAAGACAGGATGCAGAGAGGAGGAATGTACTGGAGAAATGTGATCTGTTGAGGGTTGGGAAGGGACAGTGAGGTTGATAAGAAGTCGCCTGTTTTCCTTCGCAGCGGAAGGCAGGCAGATTGCTGCCAACATGAGGGGTATTGGGATGATGCCCAATGACATTCCCGAGTGGAAGAAGCATGCCTTTGGGGGCAACAAAGCTTCATATGGAAAAAAGACCCAGATGTCAATCATTGAACAAAGGGAGAGCCTCCCCATCTACAAGCTGAAGGAGCAGCTGGTCCAGGTGAGAAGCTCTTTATGACATGTTGGTACAGAAATCAGGGTGTTTTCTAAAAATGACATGTCTTAATTGAAATCAGTGCATTTGAAGTGGCTTTTCTGAAGGGAATAGGAAAAAAAAATTTCCAGCTACTTAAAAATAACACATAATATTAGTCTACATATTTTTTCCTATGAGGAAATAAATCTATTGGAACTGGGGATCCCTGGAGCAATCACAAGTGGGCAGAGTATTGTGTTGAGTAAGAAAAATGGGGATGCTTGACTTCCCATTGAGGCAAGTCTTTACTTCAGGTACTTATTTCTATTTTCTTGAGATCTGATTTAAGATCATGAAACCTTCCTGAGGCAACATACTTTATTAGTTTCCAGCAAATCCTTTCAATGATCTCTTATACATACAAGTACAAATATATGTATGTACATACACCCACAGGTATCATACGTTTTATATGAACCGTGTGTGTTTCTAGATGGCAGCATATTATATATACTGTTCTGTATTTTGCTTTTCCCTCTCAGTGACCCAGCTCAGCATTGTTCCCTATCTTTTTTTTAGGGCTTTGTTATGTGGGTGTACTGTGGCTTATTTAACTAGTCCTATGTTAATAGACATGTAGGTTGATGGCAATCCTTTGCTATTATAAACAGTGTAGAAGTCAAGTGACTTTAGGGGGTAGGGTACTGGAGATTTGAGAATGACAGTAGAAAGGAACTATCTTTATTTGCTACTGAATTCTTTAATCATGTGCATATAATGCTTGAAAAAACATACATATATGTATATAAAATATCAGGGTGAGCTGGATAATTTATGCTTTTAGGATCATTGTATTTTTATGAGTTTAAGGAAAACAATACGTTTTTAAATAATTGAGTCAGTTTAAAGAAAAAAAGAATACGCATGGAATTCTCTGGTGATTCAGTGGTTAGGACTCCATGCTTTTACTGCAGGGAGCCCAAGTTTTATCCCTGGTTGGGGAACTGAGATCCTGCATGCTTCTTGGAGCATCCAAAAATGTAAATAAATTTAAAAGTTTAAAGTTTTAATTTGTTATGCGTGCGTGTATGCTCGGTTGCTAAGTCATGTCCGACTCTTTTTGTGACCTCATGGACTGCAGCCTTCCAGGCTCCACGGTCTGTCAGATTTCCCAGGCAAGAATACTGGAGTGGGTTGCCATTCCTTTCTGCAGGGGATCTTCCTGACCCAGGGATCAAACCACATCTCCTGCATTGGCAGGCAGATTCTATACCACTGAGCCATCTGGGGAAGTGTTGAAAGTGAAAGTGTTAGTTACTCAGTCGTGTCCGACACTTTGCGACCCCATGGACTGTAGCCTACCAGGCGCCTCTGTCCATGGAATTTTCCAGGCAAGAATACTGGAGTGGGTAGCCATTCCCTTCTCCAGGGGATCTTCCTGACCCACATCTCCTGCATTGCAGGCAGATTCTTTTACCTACTAAGTTGAAAAAGAACATCACCCATAGAAAATCACCATTAATATTTTTTTCTATGCGTACTTAAAAATTTAAACCCTGGTTGTCATCTTACATATGTGCACCACTGTTTCCCCGTTTTCTCCTTTAATGTTAGAACTTAATCAGTTATTTTACTCCTGAGTAATGTGTGGCAGATTTTAATGACCTTACATTTGGTTGCTTTCAGGCTGTCCATGACAACCAGATCCTGATTGTTATTGGAGAGACCGGGTCTGGGAAGACCACGCAGATCACCCAGTACCTGGCGGAGGCGGGCTACACTTCCAGGGGCAAGATTGGATGTACCCAGCCTAGAAGAGTAGCGGCCATGTCTGTGGCCAAAAGAGTGTCAGAGGAGTTCGGTTGTTGCTTAGGCCAAGAGGTGAGTGGGTGATGATGCTGTTCTGGGAATAATACTACCTTTTTACAGGTTTCTTCTGAGAGAGAGAGTTTCTCATGTTCATCAGATCTGTTCAGGATCAGATTTTACTTTGAGGCAATCACTGTACATCTTTGTCAAATTCTATCTATTAAAATTACGGGTAATAGTCTGGGCGGAAATCATGAGTGAAGGTGGCAAAAAGGAGAGGTTTGTGTCTAAGGTTTTCCACTTCTGTTCTGCTTTAGGTGGGCTACACCATTCGATTTGAGGACTGCACCAGTCCTGAAACAGTCATCAAGTACATGACAGACGGGATGTTGCTCCGAGAATGCCTGATCGACCCCGACCTCACTCAGTATGCAATCATCATGTTGGATGAGGCACACGAGAGAACAATTCACACTGATGTGCTCTTTGGATTGCTGAAAAAGGTGACTAGGTGCCCTTCAGTGACCCTTCTGCCTGTTGGGAACTGAATTCTGGGAATGGATGTTATTTTTTAAGATTTGCTTACTTTATCATTTATTTTTAGCTGTGCAGGGTCTTTGTTGCTGCATGTGAGCTTTCTCAAGTTGCAGAGAGCAGGGGCTACTCTCTAGTTGTGGTGCGGGGCTTCTCATTGCAGTGGCTCCTCTTGGGGGAGCACGGGCTCTAGTCGTTGTGGCACATGGGCTCAGGGGTTGTGGTGCATGGGCTTAGTTGCTCCGCGGCACGTGGGATCTTCCCAGACCAGGGATTGAACCCATTTCTCCTGCATTGGCAGGAGGATTCCTAACCATTAGACCACCAGGAAAGCCTGGGAATTGGATTTGAGTACCTGTGCCTTTTTTGGGCAGTCATTTTTAGTAAGCTGCATTGCATTTCCCTTTAGACGGTTCAGAAACGGCAGGACATGAAACTGATTGTCACCTCAGCCACCTTGGATGCTGTGAAGTTTTCTCAGTACTTCTATGAAGCTCCCATCTTTACCATCCCAGGTCGAACATACCCAGTGGAAATATTGTACACAAAGGAACCTGAAACCGATTATCTAGATGCTAGCTTGATCACGGTCATGCAGATCCACTTAACAGAACCACCAGGTAGGGGGAAAAGAGCATATTTCCTCTTAGGCCAAAAGTCCTGATGTGGGTATTTTTGTTCATTTTTTTAAAAAATGCCTTTTAAATATTGGTTGGTCTATAGGTCTCAGGTTTGCATGTTTGAAGTGGTGGTGATGAAAATATAAATAATAGTATGCAGGGTTTAAATGCATCTATTTAAACATAGACACAAATTTTTTTAAAATTTAAAAACCAAACAACAAACAGAATAAACATGGATAGAGGAAAACCTCTTAATTTGTTAGAGATCAGAATATGAGAGTGTTTTCCACCTTTTGGAGTTCCGTGAATGTCAGTGTGGCCTTTGTATAGAACACACACCGAGGAAGTCAGTTCATGCTCCTGTTCTCCTCTTAGGTGATATCCTGGTCTTCCTGACTGGTCAGGAAGAGATCGATACTGCTTGCGAGATCCTGTATGAAAGAATGAAATCCCTGGGACCTGATGTTCCAGAGCTGATTATCCTCCCAGTGTACTCTGCTCTCCCCAGTGAGATGCAGACCCGAATCTTTGACCCAGCTCCACCTGGCAGCAGAAAGGTAACACAGGCGCTTGTGTTCTGAAACCACGTGGTGTATGCAACTGTTGCTGATGGGGATTGCTTATGGTGTATGTGAGTCTTGTGTATTATATTTTAGGAAGTAGTCCAACCAGTTTAAGGAATGAGGGTCTTGTATGTGATCCCTGCTCCTCTTCTCCCTTTGCCTTCGTTTGACAGGTCGTTTTTTGAGCATTTCCCAGACTTTGGGGTAGACACAGGGCTGCCATCTGCGGACAGGCTTCTGTCTGCTGTGGAACATCCACCAGTGGACAGGCTTTTACCATAGAGCGTGACAGTGCTACTGGTGCGCTGGGTCCCCAGAGGCGGAGCACCCAGCCCAGTGTTCTTACTGGAAGTTAGGATCTAAGCTAGTCCTGAAGAACACATGGGTGTTCACCTAGACGAGACGGGCAGGACTGCATGCATTCCAAGTCGGCAGAACAGGCCCTCCTAGCCAAGAGCTCTGAGGGTTTTCAGGGAGATGTGTAGTTCTAGCAGCTGGAATTGACTGTGAGTATGTGTGAGACAGTGGGAAAGGAGACAGATGGATTTTACAGTAATAGCTTTATTGAGATATATAATTTACATACCGAACAATTACCCCTTTAAAGCATAACATTCAGTACATGTTAGTATAGTCACAGAATTTTTTTAGTATATTCACAGAATTGTGCAGCCATGAATTACTGTTATTAATCATTCATCACTAACCATTAATCACTACAACTTAATTTTTAGAACAATCTTTATCATCCCCAAAAGAGACCATTTAGAAATCATCCCCCATTCACCCCTCTGCTCAGCCCCTGGGAACCACTTTCTGTCTCTGGATTCACCTGTTCTGGACGTGTCATATAAATGGAGTCATTATAATATGTGGTCCTTGGGGGCTAGCTTCTTTCACTTAGTGTGTTTTCAAGATTCATCCATGTTGTACCATGTATAAGCACTTCATTTCTTTTTGCTGTTAAAGAATACTCTGTTGTAGAACAGAATGTACCACATTTTGTTTATCCATTCATCAGTTGATGGACATTTGGATTGTTTCCACCTTTTAGCTATTATGAATAACGCTGCTGCGAACATTTGTTTACAAGTTTTTGTGTGGACATATGTTTTCTTTTCTCTTGAGTACATACCTAGGAATGGAAGACAGATGGATTTTCTTTTTTAATTGAAATACAGTTGATGTACAACATTATGTTAGTTTCAGGGGCGCTACAAAGTGATTTGACATTTGCATATATTATAAAATGATCACCAGAATGAATCTAGTAACCATCTGGAAGACAGATGGATCTGAATAACTTTGAAGAGTTAGAACGGTCAAGACATAGTGGGCGCCTGGAGATTTAGGGAAGGGCAGTGGGGAGAAGTCAGGAATGACTACCAGGTTTCTGGCTTGGGCTGCTAGATGGTAGATGGTGCTGAGGAGGCAAATGAAGAGGAGCAGGTTTGAGAGGAAAACGGTGACTCCTACTCTGTTCCTGGTGATTGTGCTGCTCTCCATGGGGAGTTCTCTGGCAGGTAGAAGCCTTTCAGGGCCAGTAAAATGCTGGCATGAGGTGAGATGTTCTGGTGCCTCCTGGCAATGATTTTTCCAAGCAATTGTGTTTTATTGTCTGAACCTCTGGGTGGAAGAAGAGTGGCAGTACCAGGCTGAGACCAATAATCTAGATCACATATGCTGCTTTTTACACACAAATCGTGAAATTCCTCTGCTGCCTCATGGTTCATTTTATGATCAGAAAAAAAAGTCTCCCTCTTGTTCCACATACACAAACAGCTCATTTTGTAGTACAGATGTCCCTGTGGGGGAAGGAAAATCTCATTTTGCACTGGCACATGTGATACCAGGAAATCTCTGCTTTCCCAGGGTGCTAGAAAATTAAAATTGTAGTAATCAGCATTGGATCTAGAAAATGAGGGATGTAGCCATTTGCACAAATGAAATTGGCTTTGATTGGCCATTGCTTTTTCCTATTCCACTTCTCTCAGGTACCGCTCCCTCCCCAGCCTAACACTTAAGATGAAGGCACCTCTCCTTCCACCTATTTGGGGCCAAACAGAGGTTAAGTGCTCTCTAACCATCTAGAGAGAGGGAGAGAGCTGCACAATCTCTTTGGAAAGATGTCCGAGTTCAGAAATCTCATTCCACACCTCAGGACTGAGACTGGGCAGTTCAATCCAACTATGTCCCTCTTGCCTGCAGGTCGTGATTGCCACCAACATTGCGGAGACATCGCTGACTATTGATGGCATTTACTATGTGGTGGACCCTGGATTCGTGAAGCAGAAGGTGTACAATTCTAAGACAGGGATTGACCAGCTTGTGGTGACTCCTATTTCTCAGGTAGGGCAACTTCTTCTGGCAGCTTTTCTGAAAATCCTGGTTAGGACTTTTCTGACATTTTTTATGGTTTTGTATTTTGAACTTTATTGTTTTAAGATACTGGCTTCTTTGTTGAGATACAGGAGATTTTGTTTTGTTTGTTTTTTTTGTTTGTTTGTTTGTTTTGTTTGTTTTTAATCTTCAGAATAGTGTTTCAACATTAAAAAACCCCATAAAACTGGAACTTAAAAGAAATTTAATATTAGCACCCTTGATTATCTTAAGAATATTATTTTTAAAAATATTGTACTTACCCACAAATATCTGAGATAGTAATAATTCAAGAAATGATAGTATCTGTTTGGTAGTTATGGAACAGTTTCCTGCCTAAATTATATTTTAAAATGAATATCCTGATCATCCTTTTTGAAGGCAGTTTGGCCCCAATGTATCTGAAATTTAAAAGTTCATTTCTTGAACCTAACAGTTCTGCTTCTGGAAGTAAATCTGAAAGTTAGAAATGATTGAACTCATATCCAGAGGTAATGGAAAAGGATATTCATGAAGCATTATTTGTATTAGAGGGAACCTGGGAAAATTCTAAATTAGCTCCGAAAGGGAAGTAGTTTAATAAAGTATGGTAAATTCATGCCATAGAATGTTATATGACATTAGCATAGTGGTGTGTATCTATATTTAATGACATAAGCACATAACTGTGATATATTATCACAGTTATGTGAAAAAAGTGAGCTACAAAATAGCATGAGTAGTATAATCCAGTTTTTGCTTAAAAATAGATGGTGTGTGCCTGTGCAGAGCGTATGTGAACGTACCTGCAATTGAAAGTGTAGTATAGGCAAATGTTAGGCAAGGTTCTTTCTCGGTGGTGCTGCTGTGGTTTCTATGCTGATGGGTAAAGCACATTTTCTTCCCTGTACTTCTATATATTGTCTTAATATTATATAAGAGGCATGTATTACTCTCATAATCTATAATTCCATAAGGCTATTTTCATTTTGAAACTTAAGTAATAATAGCTAATACTTGCAGGGTACTTCCTACATGCCAGGCACCATCCCAGGTACTTTCACGCACATGAACTCATTACATTCTTAGTTGATCTTTTGTGGTAGATATTATTATCCTTATCTCACAAGTGAGACTGAGGGCCAGAGGGGTTAAGTGACTTGCCTAAGGTCACATAGCTGGTAGAGCCAGGATTTAAACCTGGGCCAGGGAGTTGCCTGGTGGTCGTGGTTAAGACTGCATTTTTAATGCAGGGGGCACGGGTTCAATCCCTGCTCGGGGAACTGGGATCCCATATGTCTGCAGTGCGTGCGTGCATGTTTGTGTATGTGCTCAGTCGCTTCAGTTGTGTCTGACTCTTGTGACCCCATGGACTGTAGCCCACCAGGCTCCTTTGTCCAAGGGATTCTCCAGGCAGGAATACTAGAGTGGGTTGCCATGCCCTCCTCAAGGGGATCTTCCCAACCTGAACCCATGTCTCCTGAGTCTCTTGCATTGCAGACAGATTACCCACTGAGCCACCTGGGAAGCCATGCCTGCTGTGGGATGTGGCCCTAAAAGAAAAGAAAAAGAAATTAAACTTGGGTAGAAGACAGTGGCACCCCACTCCAGTACTCCTGCCTGGAAAATCCCATGGACGGAGGAGCCTGGTAGGCTGCAGTCCAGGGGGTTGCAAAGAGTCAGACACGACTGAGCGACTTCCCTTTCACTTTTCACTTTCATGCATTGGAGAAGCAAATGGCAATCCACTCCAGTGTTCTTGCCTGGAGAATCTTTCCAGGGACGGAGGAGCCTGGTGGGCTGCTGTCTATGGGGTCGCACAGAGTCGGACACAACTGAAGCAACTTAGCAGCAGCAGCAGCAGTGGCCCCAGCTTGTGTGTTCTGTACCAGTTCTTCTGGGGGTGATACATGCAACTCGCAGTGATGGAGAAATTATTTATATCTGCCCTCTGTAATTTGAGAAACATCTGTAGAATGTTGTGGAATCTGATTGCTGCCTTCCTCTGAGTGGCTAGTGACCTCTCATACTCTTATCTTTTGGTTTGGAGCGGGCATAGAAATTCGTAAACCCTGATACTATTTATAAGACAGATGGTTTTGTCAGAAAATGGCCCTCTCTAGATTGCTATTCACTGGTTTCCTAGCAACCTAGGGCTAACCTACATATTGTTTTTAATTTTAAAAATTAGCGCCCTTCTCCCCTGAGTACAGAAGTAATATAATATTATTTTGAAAATTGCCCATAGTCCTATTGCCACCAACCACTGTCTTCATTATGATGTTTTTTCTTATCCATCCTTTTTCATGTTTATTTTAGATTGCAATTTTAATAGTGTAGTAAGTATGTGGGTTTTGATTCATATTTAACTTTCCTGATTATTAAGGTAATATATGTTCATTATTGGATATTTATTAAAGAAAATAGAACTCATCTACAAGCCTAGCATCAGAGTTAGCCAAAGTGAACATTTTAGGGTATTTTTTTCCTAGTTTTTTATTTCTGATAGTTTGTATGTTTACATTAAGATTAAAAAAATAAAATTAGTATTGTTTGGCAACTTGCTTTTCCACCTCTATGAGTGAACCTGTTCATCTGTCATTGAGCATCTCAAAAACTTGATTTTTAAAACAGCTGCAGAGTCATTCACTGGTGTGATTACATTATATTTATTCAGTTCACTTACATTTTTGGTTATGGTGGAGGGTGGGTTTTGTCATTTGGTTTTATGCTTTCTTATTTATGTTGTGCCACACTAGTTTGAAGGTATATTTCTGTGATCTTTACAGTATTTCTTCTATTCACTTGCTTGTATTAATATTTGGCCTCACTTGAACAGAGTTCCCTGAGTGGGGATGATTAAGAGCGGTGGTAGGAACTCTTGGAAATAGTCCTAGAGGAAGTGAAATAAACCCTATTTTAGGTTTTGCCCCGTTGCAAAGTGCCCCCCTTTCTACAGATTTGCTGGGTGAAGCCATTAAGGAATGTTTAACAGATCTGTTACTTTTATTCCCATCCCTCTAGGCTCAGGCAAAGCAACGAGCTGGCAGAGCTGGGAGAACAGGCCCAGGGAAGTGTTATAGGCTGTACACAGAACGTGCCTACCGAGATGAAATGCTGACCACCAACGTGCCAGAAATTCAGAGAACCAACTTAGCAAGCACAGTGCTCTCGCTCAAGGTAGAAATCACTGTCTTGTTAGAATGGGCTGGTGGAGCAGTCCAATTCTATGGCCTTAGTGAATGGATCTCGGTTTTATGAATCTTGTTAAATACTTCAGTAACCTTATGGAACCCATCCGTTTGGGTACAAGGCAAATGGCTGTGATAACAGCCTCTCCACCGCGGGTCTGGGGCTAAATTGGCGTGTGTGCTGTGATTTTTTTTTTCTTGCCATCATAACCAGCAGGATATTTGGTTATAAAAGATTTTAGTTAGGAGCATTATCTTTCTAACAGGATATTAGAAAAATCGAGCCAGTGCCAAACTGTGGACAAACTCACTTCCCTCAACCCTTTAACTTTCACATCCAATTCTGTTCTTTTAAAACGGAAGCCAAACCCCCAATCCAAAAGCTTTGCAAGGGAACAACTGTTATTACAGGTTTCAGACTGGCCCCCTGGGGCTGGGTTTCATTCTAAATCACTGCTCTTCCTCTCTCAGTCCCCAGTGAGAACCTTCAGTCTCTCTTGGCAGGGGGAGCCGCATGAGTAATTTCCCAGATGATGGCACCCCTACCCAGCGCTGCCCCCCCGACTCCAGTGCTGCCCTGGAGCCCTGGCACTTTACTAATGCACAGTGTTCTGTTGTAATTTATTATTCATTCCCTGTACGAAAGGCTAAAACAGAGCTTCAGAGAAAAAAAAAAAAGCCTGCTTCAGTCTCTGAAGTGAGAACAGAGAGGCATCTGTGGCTCAAAGTTCTGCTCTGAGCTGTGTGTCTTTGGTAAATTTACCTGCTCGGCTCTCTGCTCTGTATTCTCTCAAAGTGGGGAGCTGTTAATAGTCTCTCCTGTGAAGATAAATGAGATAGTGCAGGTAAAGGCACTTGGCACAACACTTACTGATTGCTAACATAATTCCTTGTTGTTCTTATTCATACAGTAAGCAGTTATTGAACACCTGCTGGGTTTATGGACACCATCACTTCTGTGGGAAAGAAACAGAAAGCTTAGGTCCTGCCTTTATACACATTTGGATAGTGCATCATTTGTTTCTTTTATTCATCAAATTAGCTAACAGATGTATCAAATGCCTGCTCCGTGGCAGGCTGGTGATTGCATGTGGTTTTGTGTGTCACCGTGGTGAACTCTGAGAGCAGGGACCCTATCTTAGTCCTCTTTATATCCCTCCCACCTAACATGGCACACAGGGCACTTTCTAGATACACAGGAGATACTATGTATGCAGGAGACTGGGCAAGCTGGGTTTTTTTTTAATTATAATATACAACACATCATCATTGTAATCTTTTAAAGTGTCTAGTTCAGTGGCACTAGGTACATTCACAGTGTTGAGCAGCTGTCACTACTGTCCATTTCCAGAACTTTTTGATCATCCCAAATTGAAACTCTGTACTCATTTAGCTAAACTATCCCCTTCCCCCTCCCTCCTGCCCCTGCTGCTGCTGCTAAGTCGGTTCAGTCGTGTCCGACTCTGTGCGACCTCATAGATGGCAGCCTACCAGGCTCCTCCGTCCCTGGGATTCTCCAGGCAAGAGTACTGGAGTGGGTTGCCATTGCCTTCTCCAGCCCCTGGTAACCAAATTATTTTCTGTCTCTATGAATCTGCTTAGCCTAGGTACCTCAGATAAAAGGAATCACACATATTTGTCCTTTTGGTCTGGCTTATTTTACTTGTTGTTTTCAAGGTTCATCATGCTGTAGCATGTATTAGAATTTCATTTGTTTTTAAGGGTGAGTAATATTCCATTGTATGTATATACAGTGTTTTGTTTATCCATTCATCTATTGATGGACTTTTGGGTGGTTTCTACCTTTTAGCTATTGTGAGTAATGTTGCTATGAACATTAATGTACAAGTATTTGTCCTGAGTCCCTTCTTTCATTTCTTTTGAGTGTATACCTAGAAGTGGAATTCTTGGATCACCTGGTAACTGTGTGTTTAACTTATTGGTGAATCACCAAGCAGCCACACCGTTTTATTCCCATCAGCAATGTATGAGGATTCCTGTTTCTCCATGTCTTGCCAACACTTATTATGTTCTTTCTTAAATTATGGCTGTCACCATCCTGGTGGGTATGAAGTGGTATTTCATGGTGGTTTTGATTTGCATTTCCCTAATTACTAGTTATATTGAGCATCTTTTCTTGTGTTTGTTCCCATTTTTATATATCTTTTGAGACATGTCTACCTTTGCCCATTTTTAAATTTTTGTCTTTTGGTTCTTGAGCTGTATATTCTGAGAGTATTTTTTTTAATATTTCCCAAGAAAGTATGTGTTTTCTAACAGTCTTGAGGTTTGTGTGACCCAGCCCTCCTGCTAATCGCTCTGGTAGCTTCTCTGGCAACTTCCTAATTGCAGTTGAAGAATAAGAAGGTGACAAGTAGTCTCCCTCCATGTGAGCACTGGTGAGGCTGACCCTGCCATCTACACATTGTTCCCTTCTATTCTAGGCCATGGGCATCAATGACCTGCTGTCCTTTGACTTCATGGATGCCCCACCAATGGAAACCTTGATCACAGCCATGGAGCAGCTGTACACGCTGGGGGCCCTGGACGACGAGGGCCTGCTTACTCGCCTGGGCCGCAGGGTAGGGGACAGCCCTAAGCCTCCAGTGCTTTGGGGAAGATTCCCTGGCTAGCCTTCCATTCTTTCTGTTCTGTATAAAAAATTAAGCTCTGAGGTCCTGGATAAGCTTTGACTAGAATTCTGCATGCCTGTGTTTAACCTGGATTTCCCACTATTAAGTTGAAACTATTTCTTCTTTACAGAAAAAGAAATTCTATCCAACTAATCTTACCTCATGATATGTAATTGAGTTTAGCCTTTGAAAAGATGTCTATAAAATTCCCACCTACCCCAACAGTAGTTATAATCTTGGTCATATACATTTTGTTGAAATTTATTTGGGAAATTAAAAAAAAAATTCTTCCGCTAGAGCGAGGCATCCCCTGCCTCACCCCCCCCGCCCCTCCCCATCATCATGCTTGGGTAAACTTCTGCCTTCTGTTACCCACTCTGATCCACGACTCCAGGTGGGTCTTTCCCAGAGTCACAGTTGTAGTTTCTTCTTCTCCCTCTAGATGGCAGAGTTCCCTCTGGAGCCAATGCTGTGCAAAATGCTGATCATGTCTGTGCATCTGGGCTGCAGTGAGGAAATGCTGACCATTGTGTCCATGCTGTCTGTGCAGAACGTCTTCTACAGGCCCAAAGTAAGGAGTGCAGGCCTGTGTTCATGTAGGGGTCAGGCGAAGTGGGGTAAAGTCAGCCTGTTGCCACCCGAGTGCTTAATGTGCACACTTGATTGGGCCATGGAGGGTGTCCCGGCACTGCTGGGTGTTCAGTCAGTAGCTTGGGTGGGAAATGAGCTTCTCCCCACTGCTTGCAGGATAAACAAGCCCTTGCAGATCAGAAGAAGGCCAAATTCCACCAGACCGAAGGGGACCACCTCACCCTGCTGGCCGTGTACAACTCCTGGAAGAACAACAAGTTCTCCAACCCATGGTGCTATGAGAACTTTATCCAGGCTCGTTCTCTGCGCCGGGCCCAGGACATTCGCAAGCAGATGTTGGGCATAATGGATAGGTAACACCTGGCGACTTCTGTTCAAGTTGAGTCTCCCTGAATACCGTGCCGTGTACATGTGTGTCTGCATGTGTCTGTGAAGCTGCAGGCACCTGTACTCTTGCTCCTCACATAAAACTCTTTTCCTCCAGCTTTTGCATCTCTCTTGTACTCCTTCCCAGGTAAGGATGGGGCTGAGAGTCACTTTAGGAAGTTCCTAAGAGGAAGATGGTATATTAGTTATAGAAAATGCTCTTTGTTTACAGCATCTGTGACATTATTAGTTGGGTTGAATTATAACCCAGGCAAAACGTCTGGCTCTTGTGGCATCCATCTTGCCCACTGTGTCGAGCTGCCCCTATAGTGCACTTAGGGCTGGAAGGAGGATCCTAGTGCCGACTCCAGGGGTTTCATGAGGCGGGTGTTGGGTACTGTTATTCTGGAACGTAGAACCTCAGAAAGCAGGGTAGTCTCCTATCTTTGTCCTCTCTTGACTTCTTCTCTTGCAAGACACAAGCTGGATGTGGTGTCCTGTGGTAAGTCCACAGTCCGAGTGCAGAAGGCCATCTGCAGTGGATTCTTCCGGAACGCTGCCAAAAAAGACCCACAGGAGGGTTACCGGACACTGATCGACCAGCAGGTGGTCTACATCCATCCATCCAGTGCTCTCTTCAACAGACAGCCCGAATGGTAGGTGGACAGAGAGAACTTTGGAATCAGCTGGCCCTTTGTGTTTGTGTCCCCACTCACAGCCAGCACTTCCTAACGTCGCTTATGTTTCTAGAGCAGCAGAAGCCTGAATTAGACACAATATCAGGCCCTGTTGAGAGAAATAAAATCACAGGGGTGAGAGCTAGGAAGGATCGCAGAGATCTAGTGAGGTAGAAGAGAGCTGGAGACATAGAGCCTGGCTTGCTTGGCTTTCCCCATTCCCATGCGGCAGCCTCGCAGGTCCTCTTCA
Organism: Bubalus kerabau; assembly: GCF_029407905.1. Taxonomy (NCBI): domain Eukaryota; kingdom Metazoa; phylum Chordata; class Mammalia; order Artiodactyla; family Bovidae; genus Bubalus; species Bubalus kerabau. The sequence goes on along the minus strand of NC_073627.1, from coordinate 20,766,143 downwards.
GGGTCCTGGAGTTCTATGGAGACAGCCCAGAAAACCACCCTCCCACTTCACAGAGCAGGAAACAGGTCCAGAGAAGGAATGTGATTGGCTCTGTGTCACTTAACTCATTGGAACCGGCAGCTTTCTTGTGGTGAGAGGTGTGCAGACGCCTCAGTATTGGGGTGTGGCTGTCATAAACAGATTCCGGTCTCCTCAGGGGTCAGGTCGGAGAGGTAAGAGGGTCAAGTGCAAGCTCAGCTGAGGCCCGCTAGGGACCAGGGTGACTTGACCATGGAGCAGGTCCTATATTGGAGGTTTGAGCTCTCTCTCTGCCCCGCTTAGGGTGGTGTATCATGAGCTGGTGCTGACCACGAAGGAGTACATGCGTGAGGTCACCACCATCGACCCCCGGTGGCTTGTGGAGTTTGCGCCGGCCTTCTTCAAGGTCTCTGACCCAACCAAGCTAAGCAAGCAGAAGAAGCAGCAACGGCTGGAACCCTTGTACAACCGCTATGAGGAGCCCAATGCCTGGAGAATATCCCGAGCCTTCCGGCGGCGCTGAAAGGCAAGAATCTGTTGGCCTGACCTGCAGCCCTGGGCCAGGGCTCAGCCTTGCTCTTACTGATAAGAAGCTAGTCCTGAGGATACAGCTATCTGGTGGCTGAATATCTCAACTGGGCATTTCTTAAACTTGACTCTCCTTCCTTCCCTGGTGGTAACAGAAACAGGGATTTACGCCTGGTGTGATCAGAGCCTCCAGGTCCCACCGCCCCAAGGTGGGGCCATCAGGGCTCACACCCAACATGGGGTACACACTGCATCATCCCCAAGTAAGGGGAAACTTCTGCAGCTCTCGGATGGGAAAGGGGAGCCATGAGCGTCTGCTTCGTGGACTCAGCGAGGGCCCTGAGGCCCTGGCTGGTACTGTGTAGAAGAGGGAGCCATGAAGCAAAGTGTTGGCCTCCCCCTCCTTCATACCCCTGTCCAGCCCCCGTCCTTTTGCTTAACCTCCTGCAAATATTTATTTTCATAAACAAAAATGGTTCTCTGTAGCTGTTGCTTTTAGCTGAAAGTTTAGGCTATTGGCCTGGGCTGAAGGTGGGGAGATTTATTATCTAAGGCTTCAGTGGAGAGTCCCCTGAAACCAGAGCCTGAGGCTCTTTGGGCTGAAGGGTGATGCACACCCAGACCTCCAGTCTTATCTCTCAGCATCAGCACTGGTCCAGAGCTGCGAGGACCGCACCGTGATTAACCACATCCACTGTATAGGCATTCTGCTCTGGGAGCCTGAGTGATTACAGATGCCGTGTATTGAATACAGAAGGCCTCCCTGGCTCCCTCTCCTGCCTGCCAAACTCACAGCATGCAGTGCGCCCTATTTCCTCTTGAAACACACAAGTAATGACACAACTTTCAGCTTATTTTTGGTTTTATTTTTATCCCCCTGATCTTTTTAACAGTTTTCTCTGGTCAAAGCCTCTCTCCTTCTACCCCAGAGTGAAAATCAATGTCACACCTCTCAGAGCCTGTTAGTGCTGCCCAGGATCTGTGCTCCTGGCCGCGTGCTTGGTGGTTTTCCCCTAGCGTTTGGTTGGGGAATGGCCACCTCCCAGGGCCCTGCTCACATTTCCTGAGAAGCCTTTGGACCTGGAAGACCATCAGGCAGATGCTGCCAGGCCAGGCTGTGGAAGTTGGTCTGGTGGAGAAACCCCTGGCAGGTTGGGCACATCCTGTGTTATGGCCCGAGCTGCCTCCATTCTCTCTACACTTGAGAGTTCTGAAATGATGTAAATACTAGAACTACTCTACAGTGGTACGTTAGACACTAAAGGAGACTATACACCCTACTAGGATGTGAAGGAATATAGGCTGCTGTTGGGAAGCAGACCAGCCTAAGGACACATTTCAGAAACAACCCAGCAGAGTCTGCTGACAGTAGATCCTTGCCCCTTCATTTAGCTGAGTGAGCTCTGGCGAGTCTCAGTGTGCCTCTCAGGAAACCTAGGCCAGCAGCTGAAGTCAGAGGATCTAAAGATCCTTTAAGGCCTTGTGGGGAGAAGGAGGAAACTGAAGCAGAAGCAGAGGCTGGCTACCCAGTCTTAATTCCAGGCCAGGTCTGTCTGGTTTAGGAACAAATTCTGGGCTTGGCAGCCCACCTGTCCCAGCAGGGTGACCAACACTGACGGCATTGGCACCTCTGAAGTCATCACCGCCAAGAAAGGAGGTTTGGATTTTAAGCTGAATTTGAAAAGGGGATGTTTAGCAGGCCAAGGCTCAGAGACAGCGGGCTGGTCATCTTTCTGGGTAAGGTGAGCAAAAAGGACCCAAACTCTGGGGGTGTTCTTGAACATCTCCCCAAAGAGCTGGGGTCACTGTCTCTGCTCTGACAACAAGGCAGGGGTCTGACCTTTTACTGTCCATGAGGAAACAGCATGTAGGCAGCATTGCTGAGCCTTCCTCGAGGGAACAGGGCTCCTGGCCAGATTGGGCAGGAGGACCCGCCTGCTGCTCCTACACAATGGGGCCCTTGTTTCTCTTCCCTGAAGCAATGTTTCCCGAGATTGAGTGACAGCCCAGAAGAGGATGTGGGTCTCGTGCAAGGAGCTGCAATCTTGCTGTTTACCCCACCCCTGCGGGAGCCTAGCTCCAGTCTCCTGCCCTGCACTTGTGCTGAGTCTGTGCCTGTGTGTCAGCTCTCCTGTTGGGTCAGGTGCCTTGGTCCAGGGTTTCCCTTCATACAGTCTAGAGCGTGGTTCGGTTTTGGCTGTCATTCCTTCAGCCAGAGAATTCTCTCTTGTGGTCGTGGTTGTGGTCTGGTAGCCATCTCCTCAGAGCAGTGCCCTTCATGTATAAGGATTTGAACAGAGTTGTGAAGAGAGGCTTGTTAGCATTCCAGAGGACAGAGGTCACATGTCTCAGCCCGTGGAGACCTTTCCAGGACCCTGTCTCTCCTCATAATGCACCTACTGAGACCTCAGGGTTTACACTTGACCTTTACACCTCTTCTCACCATGATAGCCTGGGTTTCATGTACAATTACAGGCTTCCCTGGTGGCTCAGACAGTAAAGAATCTGCCAGCAATGCAGCAGACCCAGGTTTGATCCCTGGGTCGGGAAGATCCCCTGGAGGAGGAAATGGCAACCCATTCCAGCATTCTTGCCTTGGGATATCCCATGGACAGAGGAGCCTGGTGGGCTATAGTCTACGGAGTCACAAAGAATTGGATGTGACTGAGTGACAAACACTCATGTACAATTATGTATTTTTTAAAACTTTTTTTTTTTAATTTTCTGTCTATTGCTGTAAAGTTAGCACATTGTTTTCTGTTTCTGGGGTGGGGGGAGGGGAATAACATTGCTTTTTATCTGTGGGTTGGAGCCTGGTGGGCTGTAGTCCATGGGGTCGCTAGGAATCGGACACAACTGAACGACTTCCCTTTCACACATTGGAGAAGGAAATGGCAACCCATTCCAGTGTTCTTGCCTGGAGAATCCTAGGGACAGGGCAGCCTGGTGGGCTGCCGTCTCTGGGGTCGCACAGAGTCGGACACAACTGAAGCGACTTAGCAGCAGCAGCAGCAGTGGTCAAGAGGCATCTCTTCCTGCAGTCTTGGCCTGAGTACTGGACAGGGGCTGTGAGTGAAGTGTCAGCTGTGGTTAGGCTGGCCCCGCCTGAACACAGATGTTCGCTGCGGTTCTGATGTAATTGGATGGAGAGCACCTGTTTTCACCTGAATCTGGCTCCTAGGACGCTGTTTACACAGGGACTGCCCATCCTGCCCCTCCCTCCTCCACAGGCCCTGTCATATTTCTTATCACACTTCCTTTCTAGATGTCACCACTTTTTCAGCCTGGGCTCCCACCTCCCAACCCTGAAAACGTGGCTCGGGGTTCTGTTCTCCCCCCAGATTTGAGCAAGGAGAATCCATGCTGTTTGCCTTCCCATTTCCTGCGAAAGTCTGGCATGCTCTTCCTCACTGGCCAGGACCCAGGGCTCGGGGCTGCTCCAGCCTCCCTGTACCCTCTTGCCTGGGTGCTGACTTTTCCCGCTCCCCTCCATACAAACTGTGTCCCCACCTTCAGCAAAACAGTGACCTGGAGCCACAGCAGGAGAGGGGACACACAATTGGGGTTTGTACACATGGGTAGTGTGGTCATGGGAGTTTATCTGTGATCACAGAAACCACAGACCAAACCCTGCCTAAGGAAGCCCCAGGAGGGCTTCAAGGCTCTCATCAGTCCCCCTTCCCCTAACCTGGACGGGGAGATGGCTGCCCATCAATGCATGAGATATTTCAGACAATCCTCTTGATAATCCTGGGAGGGAGAAGTCTGAGCAGCTATCACTGAGCCCGTTTTCCAGAGAAAAAAGAGATCATTTGTTTTTCCTAAACCCATATGGGAGGTTAAGTGTCAGGGCCAGGGCCCAAACTCTGGTTATGTGTCTCTGAAACCCCAGATCCTTCTCCCATGGCAGCAAAGAGGACACAGGAGAACTCACAGGAGAAGCAGGGGCCTTTATTAGGGTCTGGCAGATGTAGTGGAGGTGAAACCCCAGGCCTGGGCCTAGGAAAAGGCAGAGGAGAGGCAGAGGCCCCCAGAGCAGAGGCTAGCCCCCCCCCAACACCTCTACTTGGCAAGCCCTCCCCTACCCCAGGTTCCTCACTCCAGCCTGCCCCTGCCCCTGGGAACACAGAGCACCAAGAACTGCCAAGAAGGACCCTCTAGGGCCACAGCTTGGAGGGAAGCACAGGATCCAGGTGGCTGTCTCCCTACCATGAGAGATCAGGGAAGCTCAATGTGCACCCCCCGACCCGCAACGGGATGAAGTGGGGAAGCTCCTCTGTCCCCCAGAAGAGAACGAACATGTTCTCTGTAGTAGGGAGAGGGAGTAGGGCTTGGCCTCTAAGCAGGACCTACCTAGAAAGGCCAGAGGTGAGGCCCCCATTGGAATTTCCCAGACGCTACACCTTCACGCTTGAAGTCTCCCCTTTCCCTTCCCATTGGTTCTGGGGAGCAGCTCAGAGTCTGGGCCGGAGTGACTGATGGGCAGAGGAGATCTACTCCAAAGACATGTGTGGGTTTCGGAGTGGGGGTTTCCCCGACACCAAATTCAACTATGTACACAGGCAGCAGCCCCAGCGGCAGGGGAGCAGCTGCGAAGGGCTAGTAAGAGTAGCCACCCTTGGGGCCAAAGGGCTGGGCAGGGCCAGCCAGCTCTGGGAGGTAGGCGGGGCTCTCGTCCAAGTGGGACAAAGGGACTGTGTCCTCCTCACTGACCGGCCGGTCAAACTCAGCCTTGAGAGCTGGACGCTGATTGTCCGGGAAGGCCAGAGAGAAGAGGGCCTCGGGCTCGCACACAAACTTGTACACATAACGCTCGCCAGCCACCTGTAGGGGGAGAGGGCTGGGTCAATGTAGGAGTGGAAAAGCAGGCCCCCTGCAGGCCCAGGCAGATGCGTGGGTTCCTCCTGCTGCTTTGTTTAAGAAGATGCCTCCCTTCACAGTTTTTTTCCATTACTGCTCATCACTTTTTTGAGAGAGGAAAATCTTAGGGTTGTCCATAATTTCTGGACTTCTGACTGGTTCATTATCTGCTCCTTCAAACTTGCTGAGATGCTCTCCTACCCCCAGCACCTTCCCACAGCCACTGCCCCCAACTCCTGGGTCTTTTTTTTTCTTTTTGGCTGCACCTCACAGCATACAGAACTTCCCCAACTAGGGATCAAACCCACCCCCACTACAGTGGAAGTGCCGAGTCTTAGCCACTGGACCATCAGGGAAGCCCACACCCACCCTGTCCTTGGACCCTTAACCCCTGACCTTCTGCATGATGCCTTTCTCGTAGTAGTATCGGAGTGAGCGACTCAGTTTGTCGTAATTCATAGCTGGCCGGTTCTTCTGGATACCCCAGAGCCTGGCAACCTGGGGACGGGATAGTTGGGGGATGGCCAGGGCAGCTCAGCAGAGGAAATACGGGGGGCAGGTCAGAAAGAGTACTTGAGATTCTTGGAGCACTAAGCACCAGCCTGCAGACCCCAGTTTGGCAGGAATTCAGGTTAAATAAAGCAGCAGTGCTGGTGAAGGCACATGTCATCAGTTCCCAGGGTTTATCTCCAGCCCCCAACGCTGCTGGGAGGAGGGGTAGAGACATCTGAGAGGCCCACCTCCTCAGGCTCAATTAGTTTGAACTCCATCCCCCGGCCGGTCCAGGCAATGAAGTGGGCATTCGTCGGGTCATCGAGCAGGGCCACCAGAAACTGCCACAGCTGCAAGGCACCCCGGCGCTGGTAGGGTGGTCCCTCTCGGAAGGCTCCCATCCCTTCCTGCTTGATGTCTCCTGAGGAACATAGGAAACAAGAGGTGGAGGGCTTGTGCCTCTGGTGGCCCAAGCAACCCCGTCCCCTCCCCCCAGGGGTCTCTCCAGCCCCTTTCCCATGAAATGTGATTCCTGGGGGGACACACAGGGCTCGAGCAGTCACTTCTCTGACCTTCAAACTTCTCAGGGACGACACAGACATCATCTGGGAATGGTCGCAGAGGTTTCTCATAGCCATAGCCTTGAGGAGGAAGTGTGGGGGTCATTCAGATCTGAGGGCTCGCTGATACGAGACCCCAGAGAATCCAGAGGGACTCCTGGCCAGGAACCCCTCCCCCACAGCAGGACTCTATCCTCCAACTTGGAGGGGTTGGCAGGGGAGGAAGAGGGGGCTACCTTACCCACGGTTCTGTCACCTGGAGAGGGCCCAGAGAAACCCTCTGTGTGAAGGTACATTGAGGCATACCCAGGGACATCTGGGGGGAGGAGAAAGAAGGGAGATGTTGGAGGTGGCTGGGGTGGGGGCAGCAGTCCCCCACACATTCAAGAACGTGCCAGCCTGCCTTCCGGTTCTTTCCCCAGAGGCCCGCCTACCCCCAGGTCCCAGGGGGAAGTTCACCCAGAGGGAGTGTCAGGCTCGAAGCCCTCAGCTTGAGGGCTGGGCCAGACGGCCTGGATGGCAGCAGCTGAGGCCCAGCAAAGCTGCTCCACAAGGCCCCGGATTCCAGGAGCAGCTGTTTCCTGTGAGTTTAGAGGGGAGGAGGAGGAAGGTAGAGATGAACCTCCGGGGAAAGGGTTCGGTGTCCCAGGCTAAGATTCCCCTGGAATGGGCTGACGTCCGGTCAGCAGGGCAGGTTCCAGCCCAGTGCGGGTGTGAGGGAGGGAGGAAAGGGGTGTGGGGGCAGGGAGAAGAAACATATGTATCTATTTGTGGAAAAGGCAGTGGGCACACCCGGCCCGGCCCTCTGTTTCCAGCTCCGACAGTAGAACAGTCCACTCTATTTCATTCCATTCCACAGGATTGACACCCCACCTCGAGGACACTATAGTGCAGCCAGCCTGTCAAGTGCCAGCCCCTTCCTGCCCTACCCCCTTCACTCCCACTTATGAATGAGATGGTGAAACCTGACACCTCCGGGAGGAGGCGGGAGGGTGGGCTCATTCGAGCCTCCATTTTGTGAATGGAATTCCTGACTCCATTCAGAGGAAGCTGAAGGGGGAGGGGCAGGAGTTCAAGGGCATGTAACTGGAGCTCCTCCGGTCTGCCTCCTTTGAAGGTCAGCGGACAAGAGCGTCTCCCTGCTACTTCCTCCTCACTGCGGGGACAGGGCTCAGGCGGAGGGCCCTGGGCTGGAGGAGAGGGGCTCCCTTCTGGTTCTGATTCAGGCAGCCTGGGGGATTTGGGGCTCATGCCCCTACCCCTAAAAGACTGACACCAGGAAAAGGGAAATTCAAACACTCTAGGCAGCTCTGAGCCTAATCTAGACTCTGAAATTTTTTTTTTTCTAATGCAAGTTGGCACATAAACTCAAATTTGGAGCTGGTAACAATGTTAATTAACTCGGGGCTTCCCTCGTGGCTCAGATTTTAAAGAAACTGCCCACAATGCAGGAGACCTGGGTTCAAACCCACACCTGGGTCCGAAGATCCCCTGAAGGAGGACATGGCAACCCACTCCAGTATTCTTGCCTTGGGAAATCCCATGGACAGAGGAGCCTGGTGGGCTACAATCCATGGGATCACAAAGAGTTGGACACTACTGAGTGACTAACACACACGAACAACAGTGTTAACAGAAGACAAGATTTCTTGGGCCTTTCCCTGGCTGCTTGGGCTTTTGAGCAGTAGCTGTTGTTTATGAACACCGTGGCTGAGTGCATCTCATTTCCATCAACAGCCAGGTGGAGCTAGAATTTAAAGTAGTCCCTACTTCCAGTCCCCAGCTCAGGCCAGGAAGGTGGGTTGTTTCAACTAGGAGGCTCAAACAGGATGTGGCAGCCACACCTGAACCCTGCCTTCCAATTGGGAAGTGTGAGCCTGGCTAGTTCAAGTTCATGTTCTCCTCGTTCAAATCCCTTTGTATTTCTTAAGCTTCTGTGGGGACAGGGACCAATGACACGTCCTATTCATCCGTGTCCACCAACTGCACACACTCATGCTCCTGGCATAGTACTTCCATCCCAGTAGGTATGTAAGCCCCCAAACACCCATTAAATAGAAATGGGAAGAAATGTCTTAACTTTCCTATCAAGTCACAAGCTATCTGAAGGCAAGGACCTGCACATCTCACTTACTTCTTATCTAAATATAAATCTGCTGATTGAAAAGGGACAGTTCTTTTGAATCTATGAAAAGAAGTTGTAGGTGCATGGGTTGAATATATGAACTAGTAAAAGGATAGGAAGGGGAGACATGTGTTTAATGGCACTGTCCACTCGATCACATGCCACCCCACCCGACAATCCCCTTGAAACTCCTCTATCCCCTTCCCGGGAGCATCTCTTACCTGAGTCGTAGGAGAAGTCCGTCTGTTCCTGTTTGATCACCACCCCCGCCCCTGGGTACCTGTGCCCACTGACTCCACCCTGGCCCACTGCTGGCTGGCCGGCCTGTTCATACAGGGGGTCAAGGTATTCCTGCTTGAAGCTCTGCTGAGGGTAGGGTGGGCAGGGCTCCGACAGCTGGTGTTGGTAGGGGGCAGGGAGGGGTTCACGGCCCGCTCCCTGAGAGGGTGTGAAGGAGTGGCAGACATCCAGGGGCTGCTGGAAGATGGAGCTGCATGTGGTTGGATGGAGAAAGAAGAGAAGAGAATATTAAAAGTAGTCCTCCAACCTTGAGGGATAGGATGGGGAGGGAGGTGGGAGGGGAGTTCAGGATGGGGGACACATGTACACTCATCGCTGATTCATGTCAATGTATGGCAAAAACCACTACCATATTGTAAAATAATTAGCCTCCAATTAAAATAATTAAAAAATAAAAGAAGGCCTCCTTGTGCCTGCTGCTCTCAGAGCTTACAGAGTGTGGGGGGCGGGGGTGAAGGAAGGGGCAGGGAGAGATCAATACCCTCACCTTTCCCGATGCCAGGTCTCTTAAGGGCCAGTGAAGAACACTCAAGAGCAAAACTGGTGAGATGCGGCTCTCCTTGTCTCCTTACCTGTGCTCCCCGAGGTACCCGTGGCCAGGGTGGGGCTGGGAGGCGCTGGAGGATCTCAGGAAATTCCGTTGTTCTGCCCGGGGAAAGGGCTGCAGGGGCGACTGTCCGGGAGCACCAGGGGCAGGGGACTTGATGGCGATTTGTCTAGGGGGGTCATAGGCACTGGAGGTGAGGGGGAGGGAGACAGGGGTGAGGGGGCAGGGAAGCTGGGCAAGCATCTTTGAACCCTTCATTCCCTGGGAAGTCAGGTCACAGGGATTATGGGAGAAGAGAGGGTGCCAGGATGCCAGACTCTGCCCAAATCAACTTTTTTTTCTTTCTTAATCCTAAAGCCAGGTGTAATCTTGAAAACAACCCTCCCCAGCCCACAGCAACTGGGCAGGGTTAGACAGTGGCTTCTCCAGTGGAAATAATCTGCTCTTTTTAATATTTTGGCCACAACGCGAGGCATGTGGGTGGGGGGTCTTAGTTCTCCAACCAGGGATGGAATCTGCACCACCTGCACTGGAAGTGCAGCCTGAACCACTGGACCACCAGGGAAGCCCCTGCCCTGGTCTTAATATACATCCCTTGAACCCGCTGTATTTTTCATCCTAACTACTCAGGAAATCCTGAGCTATATTACCCTATTACAGGAGCTCAGAAATCCTTTCTATTGTCTAATATGCATCTCAAATGCTGCCACTGCTCACCAGGTGCCCACCCCCAACCCTCCATCCAACCCTTCCTTCCCCAGGGCAGGGCTAGGGCTCACCTGGAATAAAGGCACTGCTCGCCATGGTGATAGGGGAGGGGGGGCTTTCTGCTGCAGGACAGGGCCGGGTCTGTGCGAGGACTCTGGGGCTCCTTCTTGATCCTGGTGGTGGGGCTGTGGAAAGCTACTGTGGGGGTTGGGGGAGGCAGAGCAAGGCCAGAGAATGTCACAGGAGAGGCAGGAAGAGCTTCTGCTGCCCTCTGACATCTGCTCGTTAACCATCAGTTGGATGCTGGTATAGCCTCATCCCCCTTCTCTGGGTCACAATTGTCAGAAGAATCATAGACACTTCTAAGAACAGTCCAGCTATTTATATTATGTCTAGTTTTATACTTTTGGCTCATGTCCAGTATGAACCAAAGAAACTCTAAAGTTCAACATTTAGTGCAACCCCAAGCCAGCCCCACCCTGCCCAAAACACCTTTGTAGGAGCAAGCACATCCAACCAAAGGCCTGTGGTTTTCCTGACCATCCTGGAAAATTCCAAGGGAGAGAATGTTTTCTTATTTGGGGCTATAAAGCATCTTTCTTTTTCTGGTTAAGGTTGGATATTAGCCCACTTGCATGTCAGCTGACTAGCATCATACACACACTCCTAATTATCCGTGAAGAACACTGGCCTTTCCTGTGGCCCCTGCTGGGTCCGCCAACTCCAGCCACCAAGCCGAGCATTAAAGAGTTGGTTTCAAGACTGCAAGTGTGAGTCAAAACCCACAATCGACTGCTCTGTTGTGGATTATTTGTGCTCTGCTTCATTTCATTGGTTAAGACCGTTAAGCTAAGTATCAGACATTAAAGCAGGGTTTCTCAACAGTAGCACCAGTGACATTTGGGCCACATAATTCTTTGTTGGGGGCTGTCCTGAGCATCGCAGGATGTTAGCAGCCTTCCCGGTTCTATCCATTAGATGCCAACAGCACTGCACCCTCAGCTGTTAACAACCCCAAATGTCAACAGACATTCGTCTCCTGAGGTGCCAAGTCATCCCTAGTTGTGCACAAGTAACTTAGAATGGCAGAAATGGCCCCCACTGCACTGGTCCAAGCCCCTCGTTTCAGAAATAAGGAAAGGATCAGAGAGGTGAAGCGTCTGCTCCAAGGTCACACAGCTAGAATGGGCAAGCCCCGACATGCACTAAAGTTTTCATCTCCCAGTTACTGCTGGGCCTTTTGAGTCCAAACCCAAGAATGGGGAGCTCTGCCCTTCACCCTTTTTTCAGAGAACAGAACAAGTTGATCTTTTGTGATCCTCTATCCCTATGACTCATTTCCTGCCCTCCCCTACTCCCCATCCCCTCTACCCAGGGCCCTCTACTCACAGTTTTCCGAATGGAAATCAGGAACAAACTGCTCATCACTGTCCGGTACCTGAGCTGCAGAGAGAGGTCAGAGGTGAGTCTGGGCTGGGGGCCCTCGATGGCAGCCCTGGCAGATTCCATTATTGCAACCCTGCAGATTAGCACCAGCCAGAAGGGGCAAACAGCTTTCCTAGGACTGAAAGTAACTCCACCCAGGTCCTAGCACCCTCCCTCTCGGGGCTCCCTTAACACCCTGGAGGGAAGGCTGCAGTTCTCAGAACCCGTCTGAGCAGATTCCAGAGTTGTGTCTTAGGTGCTTTGTCTTTTTGCCCTCCATTTTTCTCAAGTGAAGATAACCCAGCCCCTCAGAGTTTACAGAGTTCCCTCAAAGCAGAGTCACATCTGGGATGGGCAGGCATGACAAGGAATGAGAGTCTGTGGACTTAGAATCGCATGGGAAGATTCTTAATCTGGGCTGGGCCCAGAACTTCCCAGGTGAAAGGTAGAAATCTAGAGCCTGGGAAAGGAGATGGAATAGAAGGAAAAGACTGGTTCAAGGAGGTGATAAGAGTATGACAATGGGAGAGGAGGAGGCTGGGGTCACAGGCGGTCATGGTGCTTTATCCCTTTGATGTGCAACTAGGAGAGAGAAGGGCTTCCTAAACTGGAGCTCTGAGGAGCACTCCCAGGGTGCCAGTGTGGGTGGAGCTGGGTTTGGGGATTAGGCAGGAAAACTAAAATAGCACAACAGCTCATCCATGGCCCCCAGACTGGATATCCGGGCTCTGATTTCCAGTTCTTATTCTGGCCTCGCCAACTCCTTCAGGTGGGATCCAGCTGAGTACCTCTGCTGACCTGAGAATCTTTGCCCACTTTTTGCCCCTTTCTCAGGAATAAATAGATCACAGCAGGAAGGGAAAGGGTAGACACCAAGAAGGACTTCCTGATAGTCTGGGAAGAGAGTGGCTTGAAAGTAAGGCAATGGAACCCACAGAAACAGGTCTTTTGTCCCCTGTAGGCTGCTCTCAGTGGGCAATGGGAAAGCTCATGGATAAAATGACGGGAGAGTTGGAAATGGCTGGTAAGGGTGAGGGATACAAGGAGATGGCGAGAACACTGTCATTCGTCCCAGTCTATACAGAACACACCCCAATCTCTATGGTTTCCCTCCTGGGCCAAGGCTCCACTGTCTTCCTTGGATTTCAGCCATGACCTCAGATCAGAACTCCCTACTTCTACTCTCCACATGGCTGTCAGAGGGATCTTTTATAACAGAAATCCAATCACTTCTCTCCCTTGCTTAAAGCATGAATCCCAAACTCTTTGCCCTTGGCCTCCGTGGCCCCGAAAGTTCTGGCCCTTGCTTGTCTCTCTGACCTGCCTCTCCTTGCCTGTTACCCTCCAGAGCTCTGGTCTCCTTTTGGGTCCTGATCAGCTTGACCCCTCTTCCCCACATCCTGGCCTGTTGTTTTCTGGCCTCTGAAGTCTTAGCTCACTTGGCCCTTTCAGAGGCCTTCTCTGACCACCCAAACTGAACTGGTCCCTCCTGGCTCTTGATCACATCCCTGTTTTATTTTTTCCCAAGCACATATGAAATGCTTTTACTTCTTGAAAGCATTAATTTAATTTATGCATATGTAATTTATGTGTAATTTATCATCCATCTATTCTACAAAGAAGTTAAGCTTGCTGAGGACAGGGGATTTATCTGTCTTGTTTGTCTGACTCCCAAGCACCCCAGAAACCGAGTCCCATTCAGAATAGACACTCAATACATTATTTGTAGACTATATGAATAAACATACAATGACCCCTGTCCTCAGGCCAGTGGGAGCAACAGGGGCCTGGGAGCAAGAACTAAGGAGATCCTAATCAACCAGCCCTTCCTTCCCTTTGAGGGCCCCCTCTCCACCACCAGGTAATATTAGAGGCAGGTCCTCCAGGGAAAACACATCTCACAAAGGATGCTTAAGGCTGTGATCAATTGCTTGGCAGGTGGATTCTTTAAGACATCAGAGGTGTCAAGTGCTTTAAAATACACATTTATCGAGGGGAGGGATAAATTGGGAGTGTAAGATTAACAGATGCACACTATCATTTATAAAATAAACAGCAAGGATTTACTGTGTACCACAGGGAAGTCTATTCAATATATTGTAATAATCTATAAGGGAAAAAATTAAAAAAAAAAAGAATATAGGTACAGACACACATGTATATAACCAAATCATTTTGCTGTACACCTGAAACCTAGCACAATATTGTAAAGCAACTGTACTTCAATAAGAAACAATAAAAGAAAATACACATTTATAGATGGGTGACTTCTTGACAGAGGGAACCCAACGGCTGAAGGGTTTAAGAATCAGGAAACCCCCAGCCCCTAAAGAACTTATGGAAGAAAAATCAGCACAGAACAATTCTGAAGTGATCAAATAGATCAGTAGGGCATGAAATCCCTTGGCAAAAACAAACAAACAAACAAAAAACCAACACAGTACATCTTTTTAGGAGCGCAACTAGGGTACAAAGGCAACTGTTCCCAAACTGGCCCCAATCAAGAAGCCTGGGACACTCGTAGAAACAGGTTCCCAGGCCCCACCCTTGGAGAGTCATTCCAAAGGCCCAGGGTGGGGGTATGTATGTATGTATGTATGTATCTATCTATCTATATATTTTTTGGCCACACTATGTGGCAGGCATATGGAATCTTAGTTTCCCAACCAGGGATCAAACCCTCACCTCCTGTATTAGAAGCTCAGTCAACCACTGGACCACCAGGCAAGTCCCAGGGACCTGTATTTTAACACACGCCCCTGGTAGCCCCTAAGAACAGGCAGGTTTGGAAAACTGGATAAAAGGAAGGATGCAAAACCTCAACTGCCCAGGGGGGTAAGACCCAAGCCCATCCTTGCTGTGCCCTTTGGCACAACCATAGGTGTGAGCCCCCCAGACGGGCAGAATGGGGGTGACAGGAGCAAAATGAACACTATTTCCCTCCCTGCTACCTGGGCAAGAAGGGTCCCCAGGGTGGGAGAGGTCAGCACATGGGGGAGGCTGACGCACTCTGGGCCCCCTCTGGGGCTTCATTAACTGCCAGTTTCCATTGAGGTAATGGGCTGGGGGCATCTCCTGCTGGCGTCACAAGCCAGGTCACATGATGGTAGAGAACCCTGGGGTCATCTTGACTTTCCTCTTGGCTCAGGCCTGAAGGTTTGACCAGAATCCCCAGTCCCCAAGGAGTCCAGGAGGCCACCCCCAGCACCCTGGTAATACCTCAAAAGAGGTGGTGCTGTCCTCATCCCAGCCCAGGAGAGATCAGCCAAGGCAAGAATGGGCTGTGGTGTGAACCCTAATGCCTGCCTGGCCCCTCCCCAGAGCGCCAGCTCCTCCCAGAAGGGCAGGACAGGGCTGCCCTCCGTGGCTCAGAGACTGTCAACGATGGAAACAGGAACACAGCCTCGTGTTCCTGGAGAGCAGGAGAATTTCTAATGACCATGTTTGGTCTTGAATGTCAGCCACTCTTTATTTATTTGTTGACTTGGCTGAGCTTAGGCTGCCAAGCCAGTGTGCCAGGGTCTGCCCCCAACTCCATCCTGGCACCAAGGTGGAGTTTATCTGCCTGGGGACATGGCAGAGGATTAAGGAGGAGACAGGAAAGGTGCCAAGCCAGCATAATGCCCAGAAAGAGAATTTCAGGGAACATCCCTCCAATGGAAGGGGAGTCAGTAGAAAAGGGGCTTAGGGGCTTCCCACCTGGGCTCCAGGAGAACAGGTAGGTTCAAACAGCCCATCCCAAGTAAACCACCCACCTATACAATATATACTCCATCACCTTCTCCCTCTCCGAAGGTCCAATTACAGGGCAGAGGGGCCTCTTAAGGAGCCCCAGTGGAAATGGGGGGAGGATCCCCCGGAGCTTCTCCTCCATTTTGTCACCGCTGGCCTCTCCCCCTTACCCCGCCCCCACCCTGGCAGCATCCTGGAAGGAACCAGTTCTCTATCTATGGAGGCGACATTTGTCCCCAAGAGCCTTCTGGAAGGGGAGGAGACAGAAAGATATAGAAGGAGGCGTTGTAGCTAGGGAAGACCAAAGGAGGGAATTAACCCCATCTCTTCTCACAGACAGGCTGAGCCCCAGCGTGCACACACATGGATTCACACACACCCAACTGCCTTTTACTTCACGGCTTTACACAGGTGAAACACATCCACATGGGACCTCTTTTTGGATTTACAAATACGAACAGGGAAAACCAAAGGACGAGGGGGCTGCAGACCTCAGAGGAAGACTTGGGACCGATGGTTCTTATGCAAGGGGGAGCACAGACCCACCCCTTTTAGAATCTCATAGGAGCTATGGATCCTTCTCTTAGAAATATTCACATTCCTTTGTGTATGTTGCATCCTCAACGATTTTATACACATATCGGAGGGCTCAAGGACCGCTACAACCTATCCACAGAGCTTGTGGGAATCCATAGACCCCGTATGGATTCCTGCCTCATACAAAGAACATACATGACCCAGAGTCAATGTTTCTTATCACCAAGAGACCAAAATCATTGCCTCTGAGTGTTCCAGAGGGCTCCCCACAAACCCAGAAAGGAACCCTCGACCAGAAGCACATCTTTGACAATAACCAGACGCAGGTTGGGCTCAGCCGGTCGGAGCCTGGGGTTTCCCTGCAGTAGCCTGGTTCTTTCTCCAGCAATTCAGCAGATTCCCAGGCACCCCGAAAATAGACACACCTTCTTAGCCTCACATCACCCCACCCCTCTCTCCATCTAGAAAACCCCCGATCCAAAGATGTCTGAGCTGCCTCCACAGACCCCTGCTCACCCTCACCCTCTATGTTGCCTGGACACCAGATGCTGAACCCAAAACCACCTCCGCCAGAATCCAACCTGGTGTCCCCCTAATTCTTCACAGCCCCACCCACACTTCAAGGACCCACGGCTTCAATCCAAATTGGGGCTTTAGGGAGAAATCAAGCTCCGGCCCCCAGTCCTACGCACCCCACCACTGGCAAGTTTCCAAAGGAACTAGTCCCTCCCTGCCACCCCAAAGCTCCCTCTGGGCTGCAGGGGTCACTGACCTGGTGGGAAGAGGCAGGAGAGGAGGCTGGGGTGGTGCTGGGACGGTGCAGGGGGACAGGGCCCCGGCAGCTGCATCTGTCTCCGCAGAGAGAGCGAGAAGGAGCAATCGGCCACAGCATCCCCCCCTCAGGCCTGGCCATCCATCGCCAGCTGGGAACCTGAGCTGCTCCCTCAGAAGGAAGGAGAGGGAACCAAGGAGATCCCAGCACCTCCCCCCCACCCAACCTGCGTCTTGCGATCCCCACCCCCACCTCCCCACCCACTGGATTTAAATGTACAGGGACTTCCAGGGCAGCAGCGTGAAACACACACTGGCTGTCACGCTGACACATGCAGATAGACACAAGTACAATTTCTAGACCCCCACAGCCAAGGGGTGGGGCTTCCAAGGTTGATAGAAGATGAGAACGTTTTCCTCCCCTTCCCATTCCAAACCCTGCTGCTTCCGAAACGCCAACGTCTGAGCCTACCCCTAGATCATAAGCCCCAGGAGCTGCCCACTTAGGGGAGCCTAGGGACCCTCAGCTGGACAGACAGGAGCCTGGCAAGCCAGACAGAAATCAGGCATTAGGAAAGGAAGTCTTTGAGAGACCCTGGAAACTGACACCACTGCGTTCTTTTAGCTCCAGCTCAGCTCCGGAACCTTGAGCGGAGGATGGGCAGGATGGGCAGACTGGGCATAACTCTGCTTGTAATTCACAGCTGGGCACACAGGGCTTGCAGAATCAGGAAAGACGGCCACAATCTCCCTAGAGCCCCTAGATCTCTCCAGCACCCATGAGGACGTTGAGCCTTGAATTCCAAAATGTCTTGAGTGCTTGCTCCATGCTAGTCATTTTGCTAACGTATATATTTAGGGTGATACCACAGCGGTCACAATAGAGCTAGTCTGTCTAGTCAGGGGTCTTTCCCTTTTACTCCAGGCTTTTAAAAATGGTTCTAGAGGAGCTGGGTTTGAGTTTTAAGAAGTCATCCAAGAGACACAGGTGGAGGGATGGGGAGAGCTCAAAAAAGAGAAAAGCCCTTAAGAAGGGGTTCCTAGTGCTGTGGTTTCTTGGGTTTCAGTGTTACAGTGAAGGGACCCTCAGATGGGGGTATTAACCCTTCCCTCTCAGAGACTGTCTCAACACCAAAAGCCACCTACCTGCAGACCTGCTAGTGACACCCTTGGGCTCTACCCAAATACACCAAGGGATCCCACTAGGAGACCTCCTAGAACACACCTCCCTACTCAGAGGCCCAGCTACTGACCCTACTCCAGCCAGCTCGCAGCTCACCCCCTCCACCATCACCCCCGACTCCTGCCCCCAGCAAACTGGAGGAGCAATTTGCCTATGGAAGGAGGAGGGAGGATCGGCTGCCATTAGAATTACAATCAAGGCAATTTGGGGGAGAAGCCCTGGGCTGCTTTGCCAAAGTAATGCAAAAAAAAGAAAAAAAAAAAGAATTATTTAAACTTGTTATCCTTTGGCTCAGACAGTAAATCGTTTGGTGCTGGGGGTTGGGAAGAAGAGAAACCAAGGGGGTAAAAATGAATGTTTCGGCAATTCCAGAAGATAGGTAACAAATGAATTGCTCCTTCTCTTTCTCCCTTTTCTTACACTCACTCCCCCGCCCCAAAACCCTAACACACACCTCAGCCTGGGGGCTGGTGCCAAACAAACTTTGCAAATGAAAATTTCAACCAGGAAAACGGGCCTGGGGCCAAGTTCCATTCAAATAGGCAAATACCCCACACAATGGTCTGATTCATCCCCAGGCCTAGTTACACAAGCCTGGCTCTGGGCAGAGAAAATAAATATCAATATAAGTATCCACGCAGGGCGCTGGAAAGAGTGGAAAGGCAGGATACTTGGGGAAGGGGCCTTGCAGAGGCCCTGGAGGCCAGCAAGAGAGGAAGTGAGCTAGGTTGGAATACTAGGGGTAGACAGCATCGCCCACCCCAATAATAGAAAAGGTCACAAAACTACTCACCTTCAGCGAGCCACGTCTCCTGGAAGTGACTTAGATCCTGGAAGAGATCTGAGGGGGTGAATAATGGAATGGAGAAGGTGAGGTGGAGGTGGCGGTGAGAGAGTGGGGAACCCTAAGGAGCCCAGTGACCTCCCCCTTGGGGGTTGGAGGAGAATGAACCGAGTCCCTTGGAGGGCTATTTTTTTTGGGGGGGGGGGAAGGGCGAGGGCTCCAGGTTCAGCCCTCAGGATGTGTGAGGTGGGGAGGGTCGCGTTTTGTCTCGCTGTCTCTTTACCTTCGGAGTCGGGGGGCGGCAGGGAGCCCGGGTCCATGAGCTTCCCCTGTGGGACGGTCAGAGCTTCGCGCAAGCTCCCATTTCCGGGCGATTTCTGCGGGGAAGGGGAAGAATGCCCCCGAGTCACCCTGAGGCCGCCTGGTCTGGGGGCGGGGCTGGGGTCCCGGGGTGACTCAGGGGCGGGCAGCCCTGGACCCCGCTAGGGCCGCGGGGTGGGTTGGGGCGGGTGCAGGGAGGGGGCGGGCGTGGAGGCCGGCGCGGCGCTCACGCTGCAGAAGGTGTAGGGCACTTGCTGGTCCAAGTATCCGCCTTTCATCCTCCGCTCCATCCGGCCGCTCCCTCCGGCCACACGGCCCGGGCCCCGCGCGGGGGCAGAGACCTGGGGGCGGGGGGGCTGCGTTCGCACACCGTCTGGGGAAGGCAGCGAGGTGGGGGTGGGTAAGGGCGGCAGGGAGGGGCAGTCCCGAGGCTCCGGGTCCGACGGCAAAACTTCTCCGACTCACTCAGGCGATGGGGAGGTTTCCGCCTGCAGAGCTTAGCGCCGCCACACTGCCCTCCCGCCAAAGGAGGTCCCACCTGCTCCTGGGAACCGGGGTCGCCGTTTCGGCTGCTTTCTGCAGCCCTGCTTTGCCCAGACTTGGTTACATAAGACGTGTGTGTGTGTGTGTGTGTGTGTGTGTGTGTGTGTGTGTCTGTATGCGCGCGCGCGAGTGTGCGCTCGCGCGCGGAGGAGCAGGCGAGGCGCGCACCATTTCGCACGCCCACAACTCAGGCGCCCCCTCCAACCCTGAATCCCAGCGCCTCCCACCCCCTGCCCTGGAATCTGCGGAGGCGGCGGTGAGAGTGTGGTGAGTGTTGGATGCGACGCTGGGAATCACACTCTCCCTCCCTCTCCCTCCCGTAGCCTCACCTGAGGCCCGGGCGTCTGTACTGGAGCCGCGAGGGGTCCCGAGCATCCCCCCTGGGTTGCACCGAGGGCCGCGGGGCTAGGCCGGAGCTAGGCGACCCCGGCCCCGGGTCCCTAGCGCACCGGCTTGTTTTCCGGGCGCCGCCGACAGTTGTGAGCCGGGGGGAGCCTCTGATTGGTGCATTTCCTTCGCCTCTGCCTTGGCTCTATCTACCCCCCACCCCGCTCCCTTTGTTTCATTGACTTTTGTGAATGAAACCCCAGGGCCCGGCACGCCCGCCAATCCCGAGACTCGCCCTGCCGAGCCGGGGGGGCGGAGTTTCCCAGCAGCGGGGGCCAATGAGAACTCAGGGGTTGGCTCCCGGTTTCATTCACCGCTTGGGCTCCCATTCATAAAAAAATAAACTCCTTGCGGCCGGAGTTCATTCATAAAGAGCTGAGAGAAAACGAGGGAAGCCAAGGACCCGACGGCTTCTCTGTGGGACTCGGTGGTGACCCTGACGCTCTGCTAACTCCTCCGGCTGGCGTCTGCACACGTCTTTGTGCATCCGCGTGTACGTGGGAGTGTGAATGTATCTGTGTGTGCGCCCTGGGGGGAGGCGAGCGGACTTGCATGCCCAGAGGAACAATAATAACGAGCATTTATGAAGCTCTCTGCTTCCACGTGCTCATTTCATTCCCATAAGCTGGCGAAGGGGTTCTATTGTTTCCATTTTACAGAGACTGAAAATGAAAACTCAGAGAGGGGCGGTGGCTTGGCCACTCGGGGCGTCTGGAGTTTGCAGCCCCCACCCTCTACATTTTCCGGTATAGCCCTTTGAGGCCACAATTAAGTGAATTAAAGGTATATGACAACAACTGATACACAGTAGGCGCTCAATAAATGTAAGCTGGCACGGAATCCAGGCTTTTCCACAAGGGTCTGTTCTTTGCAGAGCTGTTCTGTGACCCACTTTCTATTGATTGAAGCAGAAACTAGAAGCCCGGCTTGGACCTCTGAAAGTGCATTTCTCTCTCTGCTATCTTTCCTCTTATCCTGAGAGCGTACACAGGGTATTAGGGAGCAAAAACCCAGAGAGCTGATGATCTGAGAGCAGGACTGCGTTCCGTTCTAGCCAACAAGCTTCTCACAGTCTTTGTCACCTCATTCATTTAGTAATTCATTTGATAAACATTTATTGTGCCAGACACAGTGCTGGGTGCCACACAGGAAGCTGTGACCAAGACAAACACTTGATGGGAGCTGGGCTGCTTAGGCTGGAGCCACGAGGGCACATGGAACTTGAAGTCCCCCAGGTCTTTTTTTTTTTTCCTGTGACAATACTGATTTTGTTTCCTACCTGTTTGTGATAAACACTAGAGACTGACCAAACTTCAGGCTTGCTTTCAAAATTCATCTAATCTAACACCCCCCACTTTCCAGATGTGGCTGTGGAACTTCAAAGAAGGAAATGATACATGAAAGCTGTTGTCAGGGTCAGAACTGGGACTAGAACACCAAACCTCTAGCACCTGTTTGGGGCTGGTTTCAGGAGATGGTCCCGGGCAAATGAAAATAAACTTCCTCCTCTCTTTATTTTAAACAAATATTCCTTTATTTGGCTGTCTCGGATCTTAGTTGCAGGCATGTGTGATTTTTAGTTGCAGATCTAGTTCCCTGACCAGGGATCCAACCAAGGTGCCCGGCATTGGGAGCATGGAGTCTTAGCCACTGGACCACTGGCGAAGTCCTCACTTCCCTCTCTTTTCACCTGAAATGTTTAAAACTCATGCCTACTGCCTCTCTTCTCCAGGAAGCCTTCCAGAGAGCCCTAATCAGTGCCTTAAAGACACTACAACATTCTTGCCTATATCTCTATTGTTGGTATCTTTTTCTGCTACATGGTCAGCGATTGGAGAGTTCTCCAGGGCCTGGAGAAGATCTCATTTGATTTGCCTCTTTAAATCTTTCCCCAGCCTACTTCATGCTTATAAGGGTCCCAGGAAATACTTGTTCAGTGAGTAGGTAATATTAATACAATAAAGACCAAACTAATCGAGCTTAGCAGAAACCCTGCCCAAGAAAGGAGAGACAAGCCCAAGCAAATCCCAACTTTAAGCTGGATGGGACCAGTTTAGGGAGGAGCTTATGCCTCTGAGTCAAGAGAAGTGGGGAAGGAGGACGGAGGGTTCTTCCAGGAAGGCAGCTGTGATGTAGTTTCCATGACAATGAAGAAGATTCTGTCAGATCCTGGACAGAGTTCTCCAGTCCTGGGATCTCTTAAGGATGCCCAATGTTTCTGAGTTTTTCCATTTCTCTGGAGGGCCCCTGGCTCCCTGGACAGTAAGTGCTTCCTCTCTATTCCTCATTCAGGGTTATGGCTGAGGGGCCCTCCCACTCTGGCTCTGGCTCAGAGTGCTGGCTGAATGGAAGAGGATACTGCTGCTGTTGCCATTGGCCTCTGATTCAACATCCAAGCTCAGAGCAGTGACACCTCCAGGGGAAACATTTGAGCCTCTTCCAGGGCTTGAGACAATTGGGGAAAGGAAGGAATAAAGGGGCTGGAAGTTTCTGTTGGAAATCTTATCACAATAACCAACATTTAAGGACTTCCCTGGCAATCCAGTGGTTAAGACCCTGCTTTCAAAGTAGGGCACATAGGTTTGATCTCTGGTCAGGGAAATAAGATCCCACGTGCCATGAGGTTCAGCCAAATAATAATAATAATAATAATATTTTTATTAACATTTCTGCAATACACTGTGGAAAATTCTTAAAGAGATGGGAATACCAGACCACCTTACCTGCCTCCTGAGAAACCTGTTTGCAGGTCAAGAAGCAACAGTTAGAACAGAACATGGAACAATGGACTGGTTCAAAATTGGGAAAGGAATACATCAAGGCTGTTTATTGTCACCCTGCTTATTTAACTTACATGCAGAGTACATCATGCAAAATGTTGGCCTGGATGAACCGTAGGCAGGAATCAAGATTGCTGGGAGAAATATCAATAACCTCAGATATGCAGGTGATACCACCCTGATGGCAGAAATCGAAGAGGAAATAAAGAGCTTCTTAAGGTGAAAGAAGAGGGTGAAAAAGCTGGCTTAAAACTCAGCATTCAAAAAATGAAGATCATAGCATCTGGTCCCATCACTTCATGGCAAATAGACAGGTAAACAATGGAAACAGTGACAGACTTTATTTTCTTGGGCTCCAAAATCACTGCAGATGGTGACTGTAGCCATAAAAGATGCTTGCTCCTTGGAAGAAAAGCTATGACAAACCTAGACAATGTATTAAAAAGTAGAGACATCACTTTGCTGACAAAGGTCCATATAGTCAAAGCTATACGTATTTGGTTTTTGCAGTAGTTATGTATGGATGTGAGAGTTGGACCATAAAGAAGACT
Organism: Bubalus kerabau; assembly: GCF_029407905.1. Lineage (NCBI taxonomy): Eukaryota > Metazoa > Chordata > Mammalia > Artiodactyla > Bovidae > Bubalus > Bubalus kerabau. Next base: position 20,742,991 of record NC_073627.1, on the reverse strand, counting down.
GAACACTGAAGAATTGATGCTCTTGAACAATGGTGTTGGAGGAGACTTTTTTGAGAGTCCCTTGGACAGCGAGGAGACCAACCAGTCAATCCTAAAGAAAATCAATCCTGAATATTCATTGGAAGAACTGATGCTGAAGCTTAAGCTCCAATACTTTGGCTAATTGTGAAGAGCCGACTCATTAGAAAAGACCCTGATGCTGGGAAAGATTGAAGGCAGGAGGAGAAGGGGATGACAGAGGCCGAGATGATAGGATGACATCACTGACTCAATGGACATAAGTCTGAGCAAACCCTGGAAGATGGTGAAGAACAGGGAAGCCTGGCTTGTTGCAGTCTATTGGGTCACAAAGATTCAGACATGACTGATCGACTGAACAACAGCAATAACATTTACTGAGCACATCCACAAGCCGTGACCTGCTGCAAAGACTTGACCTGTATTTACTCCTGAAACCTTCACAGCAGTCCTGTGAAGGGGCACCTTCATTTTACAAATAGGGAAACTGAGGCCTTAGAAGCACATCTACCCTCAAGGATCTGCCCAACAGACTTGAGGACATTCCAAACAGACTCAGGGGCCCAAAGACTACATTTTGAGTGAACACAAAACAGAACAGGTGGAGGACACGCCTGAGCCACAGAGTATACATGGATATACCCCAAATAAAGGAAGCTCACAGTCCCCTCCTGGACACACAGCTTCATGGAGGACACAAACAACATCCAGGAGACAGTGAAGGACGGGGAAGTCTGGTGTGCTACAGTTCATGGGGTTGCAAAGAGTGAGACACAACTGAGTGACTGAACAACAACACACAACATGCCTCCTTACACCTCCCATTATACCTTTGGTGGGGGCTGTGCAGGTAAATGCTTCCTTCTCTAGAATAATGGGGCTGGACTCTGACTTGTTTCCCAGGAATCTAAGATATAAAATGTAAATGAGGATTTTAGATATGCAGACATTCAACAAAGGCAACCTGGTACTTACCCGAGAGCTGGAAGTTTGGAGCACTGGGATGAAGAGTGAGAGAGAGAGAGACACTTGGAGTAGACCAGGAGGCCCAGGAGCCATCAGAGAAGCAGGGTCTCCCAGATGGACTTTCAGAGTATAGGATGCTGAGTGACCTACCCAGCCTAACTGATTAGGGGAAAGAAATGTCTCCAGAGCCCTGGCTTCCTTGCTGTGTGAAAGAGCTGAGAGTTTCAGAGGCTTAAAGCAGGGAGCTGAGAGGGTAACCCAGCTTAACAGTAAGGCCAGATGGATGAGATAAACAGGGTCAAGTGGTAACCTATTGTCCCTTTATGTATGTGTATGTGTTAGTTGCTCAGTGATGTCTGGCTCTTTGTGACCCCATGAACTGTAGCTGGCCAGACTCCTCTGTCCGTGGAATTTTCTAGGCAAGAATACTGGAGAGGGTAGCCATTCCCTTCTCCAGGGGATCTTCCCAATCCAGAGACTGAGCCTGGGTCTCCTGCATTGTAGGCGGATTCTTTATCATCTGTGCCACCAGGGAAGCCCTTTAGTGTCTTCCAAACTGGAGATGTCACCAAGGGGAATGAATCAGAGAATAGGGTCTGGCCCTGGAGTTGGGGGAGCATGGGGTCTTTCCCATGGGCTGGTGGCTTTCCAGGTGGCCCTAGTGGTAAAGAATCTGCCTCCAGTGCAAGAGACATGAGATGTGGATTCGATCCCTGGATCGGGAAGTTCCCCTGGAAAAGGGAATGGCTATCCACTCCAGTTCTTGCCTGGAGAATCCCATGGGTAGAGAAGCCTGGCGGGCTATATAGTCCATGGGGTTGCAAAGAGTTCTCTACAACTGAAGTGACTTAGCATGAGCACTGTGGGCTGATGGGTCAGAAAAAAGAAAGTGCCACTTTTGGACTTCACTTTGGACTCTTGGACTGTCCTTGTTTCACAGCCTGACTTTCTCATAGTACTTCCTCTATACTGCAGGGATTCTGAGCCCAGGGTCCATGGATACGCTACACCCTGAAACTAAGTGTCTGCATCCCTGTATTTTGCTGATGAGAGGTCCAGAGGTTTTATCAGAGCCATCACAGATGAGTGTATGATCCCCCACCTCCCCCAGGTTAAGAACCACTGCCCTCATGTCTTTTAGCCTAGCTAGCTTCACAAAGTGAAAGTAAAGTCGCTCAGCCGTGTCTGACTCTTTGCAACCCCTTGGACTCTAGCCTACCAGGCTGCTCCGTCCATGGGATTCTCCAGGCAAGAATACTTGAGGGGGTTGCCATTTCCTTCTCCAGGGGATCTTCCCGACTCAGGGATCGAACCTGGGTCTCCCACATTTCAGGCAGACGCTTTACTCTCTGAGCCACCAGGAAGCCCTTATCTTCACAAACATCTTGTCAATTTATGTGATCTTAAAAGCGGTTGAAAAGGCAGCACTTTTGGAAACTCTGCTTGGGAGGGAGTGAGGCCATTGCTTCCCTTGTTCCTTTCTACCTTCCACTTAGCTGGAGAACTCTCTTGACATGACATGCCCCCCCGCCCCCGACACTGCAGAAGAGGGAGAGGCTCTCCCTGCAGACAGTTGGCTGGGAGCACGTGGTCTGGCTAGAGGAAAGGTAGGGGTAAAACGGATCTCTTGAGCAACCCCAGAGGGTGCCCTGGTAGAGGAGAGCCGTCCCAGGAGAAAAGTCTTAAATATGAAACTGTGGGTAGAAACGGACCTCTCTTTCTCTTGGGTGTTGTAGGGATAGAATATACTTGGGAACCTTGGGAGAAAAAGGAGGAGGTGGTAACCACAGCCTGACACTCGTGAGATCTTGTGCAGCAGCTAGAGCGCACAGTCAGGAATCTGAGATGGGAGGTTCTTCTCCCCCATCTGCTCCCCACCCCAACCCACCCAGAGTGATTCTCAGGAGCAGAGGGACGAACACAGTGACCTCCATGGGGCCGAGCCAGTCCCTGGGAGGGGTTGATTTTTAGGACTGCCCCCCCCTACCCCGGGAAGTCACCTTTTGGAGAGCTATGTAAGAACTGGTCAGACACCCTTTGAGGAACATTTCAGTATTTGTAAAGAAGGCTAAATAAGTCTGTCCTCCTTTCATCTGTAATATTGTCTGGGGAGGAAATTTGAGCCTAGTGGTGGGAAGAGTCTAGGAGGTCAAAGGGTGTCCCTGAGGAAAGTCCTTTTTCTTTTCAGAAGGTGCTGTTGACTTCAGCTTTTCCTCTTTGCTGCTACAGCCACTCAGGACTCTCCTATGTAAAAGCCAAGTCTTCCTTGTCTTGCTCTGTTTCTTCCCCTAATAAAATTAGTTTCTTTATTTATTGGCTGCACTATGCAGCATGCGAGACCTTAGTTCCCAGGGATCAAACTCAGGCCCCCTCTGCAGTGGAAGCACAGAGTCTTAACCACTGGGCTGCCAGGAAAGTCCCCCGCCTTTTAGTTTAGGTTTCAACCCTTGGTCTTTAGACAAGGCAGCCCTGCTCAGAAAGGAGCCATCTCTGAAAACTGCAGGATCTAACAGTATCTTTTTTTTTTTCTTCCCCTTTTGAAATTTTTCCCTTTCTGTCAAAGACAGACAAACGGACAAATGTCAGCAGCCTGAAAGATGAGAGAGAAGTAGGTGCCAATTGGGCAGAATCCATGATGATTCTTTTCCCTTTTTAATTAAGTGAGGATTTGAATTATGAGGGGCCATAGCTCCTGCTGGGCGGGGCGCTGCCAAGGGGAGGCAATTTCTCTCTTTACAGATTAAATGCCATTTATTCCACTTAGTCTCTCCTCAGTTCTCTGAGAGTGTCTATATTTGCTCTTGTCATCTCGAATAATGGACCACTGAGTGGATGCCCCAGCTCGCTAAGGCAGTGGCAGAGAACTCAGAGCGGGCTGAAGCCTGGATGCTTGGCTTCCCCTGGACTCTTTTTGGAGGAAAGAGTGGTGGGGGGGGGGGGGGGATTCGTGATTTTATTTCTGAGTGATTTTCCCCTCCAAATTAGAAACTCTTTTGTTACCCCATGCCCCTGATTCCCCCTGAGGCATCGTAAGGGCTTCTCTGCAACTCCGGGGACTGCTGCTGTAGATTTATTTCTCCTGTTGATTCTCAGATGTCCTGGCTGGCGACCCCAGCCCAGATTTATCTGATAATTTACAGCCATGGTTGGTCGATTTACGATCTGGGGCCATGGAACCCAGAGCCCAGGAAATGATGCTTCGTTCTGGCAAAGGTGCTGCTTTTTTTTCACTCCGTGGGGACCAAACACCTGGGTGGAGAGAGGACGGCAGAAAAGAAGAATGTTAGGGGAATGCATGCTGAGAGGACACCTCTCCCAGGTATTCTGGATGGGGCAGGTGTTCTGGATCCCAGTTTGAGTTTCAAAAATGTGGAGTTTTCACGTGTGCTCGTGTGCTTTACATTGCATTGTTTCCTAAGCCTTTTCAGATAGGTTATCTAATTCCTTTTTCCCAGCATTCTTCGAAGTAAGTCTTTTTAGTTCCATTTTATAGTTGAGTACTCTAAAGTTGAGACATCAATCCGCCTTCTGTCACCTGAGGGTGGAGGTGGGGGAGATGGGAGAATGGACCGGACTCCCACCTCCTGATTCCCTGTTTGCGCTCCACTCAGCTCTAGGAGCATCCTCATCTGAGAACCAGGTAGAGACAAAAGCATATTGTTCTCACCAGCCTGATCCCCAGTCCTCTGATATCCTGACCCAGCTGACCCTTCCCTCCCTGTCGTTTCTTTCTTATGTTCTTTTTTCCCCCCTACAAGTCCCATTTTCTTGTTATTACCTGTTAGGGTCTTTTAAATTGTGTATCTTCTTAGGGGGTGGTTCAGTATTTTCTTAAATTGCACATCAGACACGAATGTCTCCCACAAAGGGAAAACTCATGGTGGGGGGAAGCATTTTGCTCCCTAGAAATTGAGAATGTAAAGTATATTTAATTAAAATGATAAATCTGATTTTCAGTTTTGTTTTTACTACTGCTAAAACTAATCTATTTTATGCACGTTTGCAGAAGGCTGCAGCCATCAAATCAGAGAATATTAGAGCTGGGAGGCACCTGGAGATCTTTCTGGGCCAAACCTTTCGTTTTATAGACAAAGAAACTGAGTCTTGATTGGGGAAGGGACCCCTGAAGTTCCAGTGATATGTGAAGGGCTGGTTCTTCACGGTCCCACCTTCTTTCCCTTCTTAACTGACTGGTGTATCTCAAGGGCAGGACTCTTCTAGCTGTGCTTCTCTCTCTTTAAAATTTTCTCTCCGCAACCCCCCCACCCCCACCCCCACCCCCGCCCCACCCCGCCTCACCCCTTGCAAACTCCTGCTGGGTGGAGCTTGGCCTCTGGAACTCCTCCCATGCCTTCCTAGATGGTACAGATCACTTTTCTACCCAGTTCTGATCTCTGACTTTCCTGGCTTCCCAGGCTGGATCCTTATTCTCAGAATTATTTGGTGTGATTTTAAATTGTGTTTGGTTCTCTGTAATTTTCTCTCTGCTTCTTGAAGGTAGTAACCAGACCTTTGTTGTTTCTTTTTTCGGTCCCAATTGTGTCTGCAGAGTTGAAAGCAGAAGCTATTGAATTGACTTTTATGTTGATTTTGCTTAAAACAAGGTTGGTAAATGTTCCAAACCATTATTGATCTGAATAGGTAAGACATACATTTGGTACAAAATTCAAAAGTCGTATAAGGCTCTAGCAAAATTTTATCTTCTCTCCCTTGGCAACCCATTTTGTGTTACTAGAGGCAGCTGAGATGTTCAATTTCTTGGGCATTCTTGGTGAGACAAACAATACACATATACACAGCAGTTGCAGAGCCTGCACACATACTGAATCTCCTCTCCTTTGTTCACATAAGTTGGGCATGACTAATATCAAGAGCCAAAGAAACTTCATCCTCACAGAGCCAGGACTAACCAGAGAACAAGTAATTCAGTAAGCTGGACTAGAACTCCTAGAGGTTGTTATATGTACTGTTAAGATGACTGTGTCCCTCTCGCCCACCTCCCATACAGTTAGCAAGCCGGAGAACAAATTGAGTGGGCTTCATTGATGGTTCAAATGGTAAAGAATCCGCCTGAAATGTAGGAGACCGGAGTTTGATCCCTGGGTCAGGAAGATTCCCTAGAGAAGGGAATGGCTACTCACTCCAGTATTCTTGTCTGGTGAATGCCACAGACCAGAGGAGCCTGGTGGGCTACAGTCTGTGGACTTGCAAAGAGTCAGACACAACTGAGCGACTAACACTTTCACTTTTGGCTCAGGACTAAAGATAATGGGTAGAAAATGCCAAGTTAAGAGGGACAAGCCCCATTTCAATCTCTCTGTAAATATATGTGCAAGGTGTCTCTGGCTGCCTCCTTTCCCTGGTGTATCCGGACTTTAAGCCTCTCTAGCTCCTGGTGTCTGGGCTGATGTTTGGATGGGGGCATCAGATTTTCTGGGCAGAGCTAGGCTAGCTATGGGGTCAGAGGCTCCCCATGGATGGGAGGAGGCTGAGTCCCAGTAACCTGAAAACTCTTCTCAGGGAGATCAGGCAGGGACGCTGCCAGGTGAAAAGGAGAAAGCAGGTGAGGTGAGGGTGGGCTGCCGCTCTTTTCAGTCCTCCTGACTACTCCTTCACCTTCCCTCCATCTCCTCCAGGCTGCTGCCCTGGGGAAGCCTCCATAGCTGGTTGGCCATGGATTTGGATTTGCCTGCTCCCAGGCAAAGTGACCTTTCTCATTTACTTGATATTGGTGGCCAGGGTCTAGACTTTGGTCCCTGGGTCGGGCAGATCCCCTGGAGGAGGGTATGGCAACCCACTCCAGTATTCTTGCCTGGAGACTCCCTTGGACAGAGGAGCCGGGTGGGCTACAGTGTTACAGAGTCGGATGTGACTGAGCATGGCATGGCATGGGTCTAGTCTGCAGTGGCTGTTGAGATGCCATGCTTCTGGGGACAAGGTGTTCTGCCTTATTTGACAGAAAAATGGGGATCTAATTAAGAGGCAGGAGGGGGGATTATGGGTCCATGTGTGTGTAGGTACATAAGTCATTGCTTAATTTCTCACTTCCAAGAAATCAGAAAGCTGCAGTAATTTCTTCAGAACGAGGAGTCCCTCCATCCCACCCCTACCCTATGACTCTCCATTGTCTGCAGGATACAATCCCAGCTCCCAAACATGGTCTCCCAAGTGTTCACACTCCCCAGCCCCAGGCTTTTTTTTTTTAAGAAGATGCTGTTTAAAAAATCTTTGTTTATTTACTTAGGCTGTTCTGGGTCTTCTTGCTGCATGGGCTTTCCTCTAGTTGGGACAAGCAGGGGCTATTCTTCACTGCAGTGCATGGGCTTCTCATTGTGGTGCCTTCTCTTATTGCGGAGCATGGGCTCTAGGGCATGTGGGCTCAGCAGTTGAAGCTCCCAAGCTCTAGAGCACAAGCCCACCAATGGTGATGTGCCTGCTTAGTGCTCTGCAGCATGTGGGATCTTCCCGGACCAAGGATTGAACCCACGTCTCTTGCACTGGCAGGCAGATTCTTTACCACTGAGCCACCAGGGAAGCTTCCAGTCCCTTACTTAATACCACTCATCACCATTCTAAGACACATGTTTCCTTTTGGGTTTCTGCCCTTTTTCAAATGCTACTTCTTCAGCCTGAAAGAAGCACAGATTCATCTATACTTCCATAGATGTTCATCGACAGATGAAATTTGTTCATCTACAGGTGAAATCTCACAAGGCCCAGATGAAGTGTTTCCTCCTCATTTTCCCAACAAATTGCCAACATCTGCTGGGTCATAGAAAAAGCAAGGGAATTAAAAAATAAACATCTACTTCTCCTTCATTGACCATGCTAAACCCTTTGACTTATAGATCACAACAAACTGGAAAATTCTTAAAGAAATGGGAATACCAGGCTACCTTACCTATCTCCTGAGAAACCTGTGTGCAGGAGAAGAAGCAACAGTTGACCAGGGAATGAAACAACAGACTGGTTCAAAATTGGGAATGGAGTATGTCAAGACTGCATATTGTCGCTCTGCTTATTTAACTTATATGCAGAGTACATCATGTGAAATGCTGGACTGGATGACTCACAAGCTGGAATTAAGATTGCCAGGCAGGAGAAGTATGAACAACCTCAGATATGCAAATAATCCTACTCTAATGGCAGAAAGCAAAAAGGAACTAAAGAGCCTCTTGATGAAGGTGAAAGAGGACAGAGAAAGAGCTGCCTTAAAACTCAACATTCAAAAAACTAAGATCATGGCATCCGGTCCCATCAGTTCAGTTCAGTCGCTCAGTCATGTCCAACTCTTTGTGACCCCATGGACTGCAGCATGCTAGGCCTCTCTGTTCATCATGAACTTCCGGAGTTTACTCAAACTCATGTCCATTGAGTCAGTGATGCCATCCAACCATTTCATCCTCTGTCATCCCCTTCTCTTCCCGCCTTCAATCTTTCCCAGCATCAGGGTCTTTTCAAATGAGTCAGTTCTTTGCATCAGGTGGCCAAAGTACTGGCGTTTCAGCTTCAACATCAGTCCCTCCAATGAATATTCAGAACTGATTTCCTTTAGGATGGACTGGTTGAATCTTCTTGCTGTCCAAGGGACTCTTAAGAGTCTTCTCCAACACCACAGTTCAAAAGCATCAATTCTTTGGCGCTCAGCTTTCTTTATAGTCCAACTCTCACATCCATACATGCCTACTGGAAAAACCATAGCCTTGACTAGACAGACCTTTGTTGGCAAAGTAATGTCTCTGCTTTTTAATATGCTGTCTAGGTTGGTCATAACTTTCCTTCCAAGGAGTCAGTGTCTTTTAATTTCATGGCTGCAGTCATCATCTGCAGTGATTTTGGAGCCCAAAAAAATAAAGTCTGACACGGTTTCCACTGTTTCCCCATCTATTTGCCATGAAGTGATGGGACCAGATGCCATATCTTAGTTTTCTGAATGTTGAGCTTTAAGCCAACTTTTTCACTCTCCTCTTTCATTTTCATCAAGAGGCTCTTTAGTTCTTCACTTTCTGCCATAAGGGTGGTGTCATCTGCAAATTTGAGGTTATTGATATTTCTCCCTGAAGTCTTGATTCCAGCTTGTGCTTCATCCAGCCCAGCGTTTCTCATGATGTACTCTGCATATAAGTTAAATAAGCAGGGTGACAATATACAGCCTTGACATACTCCTTTTCCTATTTGGAACCAGTCTGTTGTTCCATGTCCAGTTCTAACTGTTGCTTCCTGACCTGCATACAGGTTTCTTAAGAGGCAGGTCAGGTGGTCTGGTATTCCCATCTCTTGAAGAATTTTCCACAGTTTATTGTGATCCACACAGTCAAAGGCTTTGGCATAGTCAATAAAGCAGAAATAGATGTTTTTCTGGAACTCTCTTGCTTTTTCCATGATCCAACGAATGTTGGCAATTTGATCTCTGGTTCCTCTGCCTTTTCTAAAACCAGCTTGAACATCTGGAATTTCACAGTTCACGTATTGTTGAAGCCTGGCTTGGAGAATTTTCAGCATTACTTTACTAGCATGTGAGATGAGTGCAATTGTGCGATAGTTTGAGCATTCTTTGGCATTGCCAGTCCCATCACTTCATGGCAAATAGATGGAAAAACAATGGAAACAGTGGCAGACTATTTTCTTGGGATCCAAAATCACTGTGGATGATGACTGCAGCCATGAAGTTAAAAGATGCTTGCTCCTTGGAAGGAAAGCTATGACAAACCTAAACAGCATATTAAAAAGCAGAGATCACTTTGCTGACAAAGTCCATATAGTCAAAGCTATGGTTTTTTCAGTAGTCATGTACACGTGTGAGAGTTGGACCATAAAGAAGCCTGAGCACCAAAGAATTGATGCTTTTCAATTGTGGTGCTGGAGAAGACTCTTGAGAGTCCCTTGGACTGCAAAGAGGTCAAACCAGTCGATACTAAAGGAAGGAAATCAACCCTGAATATCCACTGGAAGGACTACTGATGCTGAAGATGGAGCTCTAATACTTTGGCCACCTGATGGAAAGAGCTGGCTCACTGGAAAAGACCCTGATGCTGGGAAAGATTGAGGGCAGAAGGAAAAGGGGGCAACAGATGATGAGATGGTTGGGTGGCATCACTGTCTCAGTGGACATGAGTTTGAGCAAACTGGGAGATAGTGAAGGACAGGGAAGCCTGGTGAGCTGCAGTTCATGGAGTTGCAAAGAGTTGGACACAACTTAGCAACTGAACAACACTTAACCCAGCAGAGCACTTCTCTCTCAAGTCAGACAGGACATTCAGAGTAGGCCTCTCCTGGAGGGAGACCTGGTCTCCTGCATTGCTGGCATGAGTTTGCTCAGCTTTCTCCCCTTGGAACTTTCTAGCTCTATGACTTTGGAAAAGTTACTGAGCTCCTCTGAGCCTCACATGTGTGTGATATGGAATAACTGAGTAACACATGTTAAATGGTTGGCCTGGACATGGTGAGGGCTGAAATAAAGATTTGCTGTTATTTTGGGCTGTCATTTACGATGTACTCCCATCTCCTAGCATAGCTCCTGGCATGTAGCAGTTACTCAATAAATGAAAAAAATGGGTTCATTCATTAATCAATTGCATTCCACCACACCCTCCCACCTCAACCCTAGAGATGCTGTTATTTCTCCAAATTTGGAACCTCAAATGTAGCATCTGTTTGCTATTTCCTTTAGTCTGCTGTTTCCTCTGGAAGGCAGGGCCTCTGGGGCTCCACACAAATTGACACCTGTCCGCACCCCGACTCCGTCCCAGATATCAGGTAGCAGAGGATGTCCTGAAGTGGCAGTCAGCAAACCAAGGTGTGAACATTTGTCCAGTGAAATAGCATGAGACAGAGAATCGGAGGGATTCAGGCTCCAACTACTGTTCCTGGCTGTGTGACCTTGGGCAAGTTACTTAACCTCTCTGAATCCCCTGGTTGTGGCATGAAAATGTAGAGATGGGTGAGTCTCAGCAGTGTAAAGCTGCACAGAGATTATTCTGATGGTCCTCCTTCCCTGCCTTGGAAGACTGATATGGCAGGGTCAGAGCTTAGGGTTTCCAGAATTTGAAATTCTGAGAGGACCAGGAAAGAGGGGTGGACCAGAGCTACCACCATTACCCTAGCCACAGAAAAACGGGTGACCTGGAGGACATGGGCGGATACCCTCCTACCAGGGCCCCATGGGAAAAGGCACCATGACTGTGGCTCAGGGCTGCCATGTTTCTCCCTTCACATGCAGTTGCAGCAACTGGGTTTGAGCCCAAAGCACAACTCCCAAGACTTCCCTGGTGGTCCAGTGGCTAAGACTCCATGCTCCCAATGGAGGGGACTTAGGTTCGATCCCTGGTCAGGGAACTAGATCCCACATGCTGCAACTAAAGATCTTGCATGCTGCAATGAAGACTGAAGAACCCATGTGCCACAACTAAGACCCAGTGCAACCACACACACACACACACACACACACATATACATACATAAAGTGTTAGTTGCTCAGTACTGTCCAACTCTGTGACCCTATGGACAGTAGCACACTAGGTTCTTCTGATCTGTGGGATTCTCTAGGCAAGAACACTGGAGTGAGTAACCATTCCCTTCTCCAGGGGAAAAGACCTGATTCATTGGAAAAGACTCTGATGCTGGGAAAGATTGAGGGCGGGAGAAGAAAGGGGTGACAGAGGATGAGATGGTCAGATGGCATCACCAACCCAATGGACATGAGTTTGAGCAAACTCCAGGAGATAGTAAAGCCTGGTATGCTGCAGTCCATGGGGTCACAAAAATTCACACATGACTCAGCAAATGAACAACAAATATATTTTTTAAAAACCACTTTGAAAGCAATTAGAATAATGTCTTAAAAAAAAAAAAAAAGAAGCCCAAGTCCTTCCCCACTGTCTGAACAGAGAAAGTAAGCTTCATAGTTCCTGGGTGGGAAGGTTGCAAAGTCACCCAGGCCCCCTCTCTCCGCCCCAGGGAGGACACACACATATATCAGTGTGGTTCTGGAGTCTCCATCCTCGGTAGAGAGCAGCAGAGACCAAATGAGAGACTGAGATGCCAGACTGGGTGAGAGGGATCCCACTTAGAAGGACTTCCAGGGAAAACCACTGCTGAGCGGAGCCTCTTCAGATCGGAACTGGGGAAGCCCCCTCTGGGAAAGGCTCCCCCACCTTTGTGTTGACATATACTTCCCCCAGATTGCCTTTGGTGCCTCAAACTTGAGTTATGAAAAATGTTATTATTATAACATTTCATGGCCACCTCCTTCCCACCTCCCCAACTAGACAGGAAGCCTCTGGCAGGTAGAGGCCTGTTCTGCAACAAACCCCTTCCCCCAGCACCCACTCACCTGCTTCCTTCCTTTACAGATACTTATTGAACACTGATGTAGGTGCCAGGGACCCGACTTGAATGCCTGGGGCTCATCCTTTCGGGGCGTCAGCTGCTAAATATCCCAGTTTGGTCTCCCAGGTTCCCCAAGGAAAAAATTCCCTTACTCCATCCCAGAAGGGGACAGTGGATCCAGCCTGGTACGGAGACTCCACGAGTGGTGTGCTTGCAATGAAAAGCAATTTCTGTGTTCTTCCTTCCCATAGTACCAGGGGCAATGCTCCCATGGAAAACTTAATTGTTTGTTTTTGACTGTGCTGGGTCTTTGCTGGTGTACTTGGGCTTTCTCTAGTTGTGGTTTCTCTAACTGCAGTGCGTGGGCTTCTCATTAGGGTGGCTTCTCCTGTTGCTTCAGTAGTCCTGGCTCAAGGGACCCAGGCTCAGTAGTTTTGGTGCACGGGCTTAGTTGCTCCACAGCATGTAGGATCTTCCCGGATCAGGGACAGAACCCGTGTCCTCTGCATTGGCAGGCAGATTCTCAACCACTGGACCACCAGGAGAGTCTCCCAAGGAAAATTCACATGTAGTATCTGGAATGTCAGTGGGGAAGCAAGCTCAGGCTCCTTTCAAAAGAATCCCTGTGGCCCAGACCTGGCCTGAGCCCTGGGAAACATGTCCAAGGTCATTGGCATGTGCAGGCAAGGGCAAGGTCAGGGCCAATGGGAGCCTCTCTTTGTCTCACACTGGCTTAGAATTTCTCACTTAGCTCTGGGGACAGCCAGCTTAGACACCTGGCCTGGGATTGCAGAGCTAAGATTCCAAAGAAAAAATTCCAGGACAAATATCTCAGGAGTTTAGTGTCCCTGCTTTCAACCTTTCCATGATCCCTTTCACACCATCCTGGAATCTTCTAACTTAGTCTCTTGCTTCCCAGGCTCCTGCCATTGGTCCTGATATCCCCAAAGCCTGGAATATGCTCTTCCCAACCCCATACCTGAATCCTACCTCCTCCAATGCCAGATCCAATGCCACCTCCTTCAAGAAGTCTCCTTTGATCCTCCCAGGGAGAATGCATCTCTCTCTCTCTCTCTCACTGGAACACCCAAGTTCAGGCTGTGGTTAGGACTTTGGCTTTCAAAATCAGACAAGACTGATTCATAGGCTGGCTCTGTCCCTTCCCAGATAAGTTTTCTCTTCTCACTGTGCCTGTGTGTTCCCATCTATAGTACTGTAAGTGCCCTACATACGAAGCTTCAAGTTGAGAACTTTCAAAGATATGAACGTGCATTTGCATGTCCCATTACACAAGTTGTGAGTGAAATTGCAACTTGCCCTCCGGCTCCTATTGCTGACGATCCTTCTGGTCTACCAACTCCCTCACCTCCTCTCCAGTCAGTAACTCTTCTTGCCTGTTCACTCGATGCCAGCACCTGTATGCCAGCTGCTGTACTGTACTACTGTACTTTTTGAGGTACTGTACTCTAAGATTTAAAATGTTTTCTTTATTTTTTGTGTTTATTTTTTATGTGATATTTGTGGGAAAAGTATAAACTTATTGCAATATGGTACTGGATAGCCAATTATGCTAATTGGGTACCTAGGCTAACTTTGCTGAATTTAGGAACAAGTTGGACTTATGAACGTGCTCTCAGAACAGAATTCATTCGTAGGGGGCTAATGACAGTACCTCTCCTTTCCCACATCGTTTTTGAGAGGATTAATTGTTTTTACACATCCTCCCCATAGCAGAGAATCTTCTCTACTAGAGGGTAAACTCAACCCATAGAAGGAATCCCATGAATATGTGTTGAATGAATGAATGAATGAATGAATGAATGAACCAGGAGGGACTGGACCAGCACTGCAGGTGTGAGCTTTCAAAAGAGTTGCTGTCGATGCTGTTCAAGATGGTCTCCTGGCGTTGATCCCAACAGTGACCCTTTCCACCTTGGTCTCAAGGAAATGCCACCCAGACACAGGGTCTTCTGCCCATCTGATTCATGGCTATTCCTCAGGGCAAGTTTCCCAAGTGTCTCAGGCTGCCTGGCCTCCTCCATGGGGGTGGAGAAGGAAGGTGGGAGCACAGAGCATGCTGGTTGAACCCTTTTTTCATAGGTGCTAGAGGGCAGACCAGGGCCAACCTTAGTGGCACCGTGGCTGAGTTCTGCCCTGGGAGAAGCTGTCATTTCTTACCCAGCCTTCAGGATGGTGAGAGCAAGACGTATTTGGAGCCCTTCTTCTCCTTGTGTGGATCCAGCTCTGGGAGGCAGCAGGGAACTGGAGCCAGATGGCTATGCCACATGGAAGGAAACCCCAAAGCCTCTGCCTCTTTGTCATCTAACTCTCTGCTCTACCTCCTGGCTCTCCTGACGCCAGAAAGATACAGCCCAAAGGTCCTCCTCAGTCTCCTGGGCAGGGTTCCAGCTGGGAAGACAGGTTGTGGTTTGCCTTTTCTCCTGACTTGCCCAGAACTACTTGGTTCCCTCCCTGGCAACCCAACCTTCCACATGTACTCCTACTATTGGTGAATTAGATCTCGTATTTACACTTTAGAGCAAAGCTTGGCAGACTATAAAAGATCAGAGAGTAAATATTGTAAGCTTTCTGAGTCACACCATCTCACTTGGAACTACACAGCTCTGCCACCACAGCAGAAAACCATAGACAACATAGACAGCACAGCCATAGACAACTCCTCAACAAATAAGCCTTCCCGGGTGGCTCAGTGGTAAGGAGTCTGCCTGCCAGTGTAGGAGGTGGACAAGACTTAGCGACTGAACACACACACGTCCCAATCAAATTATTTATCAAACTTACACTAAAATTTAAATTTCCTATGTTTTCCATATGATACAAAATATTGTTTTTTCTTTTGATTTTTTCTAATCATTGAAAAAATAAGAACCTTCTGGAGCTTATGGGCCCTATAAAAACAAACATTGGGTTCAACTTGGCCCATGGGCCATGGTTTTCAAAGCTCTGGTCCTTCCATGCCTTTCAGGAGAGCATCCTCTGGCTGCAAACTCAGTTCCAGGGATGCACAAAGCAGCTGTCTTCCATTCAGTCTGAGCAAACTGTTCCAGGGGCTGGACTGAGAATCACAGGGGCCCAGAAAAGGAGTGAGGCACCCAGCCTGCCCTCAAGGAACTTCTCATCCAGTGGAGGGTGGATCCAAGACAAGTCCAAGGATGAGTCTGACACAAAATCAAGGAAGGTTGGCATTGTGAGAGAGACCTTGTCTTGTCCATTGAATAAAAAAGGTCTCTGTGGAATGTAAATTGGTGTAGCCACTATGGAGAACAGTATGGAGTTTCCTTAAGAAACTAAAAATAGGAGCTTCCCTGGTGGTCCAGTGGTTGATCTGCCTTGCTGTGCGGGGGATGAAGGTTCAACCCCTGGTCAGGGAACTAAGATCTTACATGCTGCCTGGAGCTACTGAGCCTGTGCATTCTGGAGCCTGAGGGAATGCCACAGTGAAGAGCCCACATGTGCAACTAAGACCTAATGCGGCCAAAAATAAAGAAATATTTAAAAACTAAAAATAATTTTGCCACATAATCCAGCAATCCCAGTCCTGGGCATATATTCATAGAAAGCCATAATTTTAAAAGATACATGAACTCCAATGTTCAATGCAGCATTATTTATAATAGCCAAGACGTGGAAGCAACCTAAGTGTCCATCTCCACCAGATGAATGGATAAAGAAGACGTGATGTGTGTGTGTGTGTGTGTGTGTGTTAGTAGCTCAGCTGTGTCTGACTCTTCAAGACCCCATGGACTGTAGCCTGCCAGGTTCCTCTGTCCATGAGATTTCCCAGTCAAGAATACTGGAGTGGGTTGCCATTTCCTCCTCCAGGGGATCTTCCCAACCCAGGGATCAAACACATGTCTCCTGCATTGGCAGGCAGATTTTTTTTACCACTGAGCCACCAGGGAAGCCCAATAGAATATTACTGAGTCATAAAAAAGAATGAAATAATGTCATTTGCAGCCACATGGATGGACCTAGAGATTTGTCATACCAAGTAAAGTAAGCCAGACAAAGACATATATGATATCATTTATATGTGGAATCTAAAAAATGATACAAATGAACTTATTCACAAAACAGAAACAGACTCACAGACTTAGAAAACAAATGGAGAAAGGTGGGGGGGTAAATTAGGAGGTTGGGATTAACATATACATACTATATATAGAATAGATCATCAATAAGGACCTACTGTATAGCACAGGGAACTCAATACTCTGTAATAACCTATATGGGAAAAGAATCTGAAAAAGAATAGTTACATGTATATGTGTAACTGAATCACTTTGCTGCCCATCTGAAACTAACACAACATTGTAAATCAACTATGCTCTAATAAAAAGTGCTCTGCAACTTGAGTTGAGAGGATTGAGGGAGAGTATTGGGCTCCCTGGGAGAATAAATGTGGCATGAAAGATTTCATGGAGGAAATGGCATTAGAGGCAAACTTGAAGAAATCAGACCTCTAGGACTGATCTTCACCCCAGTCTCACTCCAGTGAAAGGGAGCCTTCTGACTTCTGCATAAAAGCATTGAGCACATATACTACTCTCCACTCTCCTCCCCCATAAGCCATCCTTTGGTGGTGGGCTCCTCAGGACAAGTGCAGGGGCAGGGGCTTGTCTCATTTCTGAGCCTCTGGACTCCCAAGAACATGTTTTTTGGCACTGTTTATTTTGGTATTAGTGTTAAGTCGCTCAGTCATGTCCGACTGTTTGCAACCCCAGGGATGTAGCCCGCCAGGGTCCTCTGTCCATGGGATTTCCCAGGCAAGAATACTGGAGTGGGTAGCCATTCCCTTCCCGGGGATCAAATCCAGGTCTCCTTCTTTGCAGGCAGATTCTTTACTGTTTGAGTTACCAGGGAAGTCCCTTGCTAAGACTAAACTGAAGTTGGGATTGGGAGGCGGAGGATGAAAAAGATTTCTGATGGAAATTGGGCCCAATAGATTGGGTTGTTCCTTCTATTTTATCCAGTTCTCCAGACCCCAGAAAAACACTACCCAAGGAATGTGCCAGTTGTTTTGGGCACAACCTTAGAGTTTCTTTTATTTAAAAAAAATTTATTTTATTTTTGGCTGTGCTGGGTCTTCACTGTGGTTCAAGGGCTTCTCATTGCTGTGGTTTCTCTTGTTGTGGAGCCCAGGCTCTAGGGTACAGGATCAGTAGTTGTGACACATGGGCTTAGCTGCTCTGAGGTAAGTGGGATCTTCCCAGACCGACAATTGAAACTGTCTTCTGCATTGGCAGGTGGATTCTCAACCACTGGACCACCAGGGAAGCCCCACCTTAGAGTTTTTTAGAGGGGACTCTGAGTCGCAGGGAAGAGGTCTTAAAGCAGTTCTGACTGATCATACCTTAGGCAGAGGGAGAGAGGGGCCCCCAGGAGTAGCTCATCTGGACTTCTCTGGTGACCCATTGGATAAGAATCCACCTGCCAATGTAGAAGACCCAGGTTCAGTCCCTGGTCTGGGAAGATTATATGTACTGAGGAGTAGCTGGGCACCAGAGCCATAACTCCTGAGCCTGGGCTCTAGAGCCTGAGAGCCATAACTGTTCACGTGCTCCAACTACTGAAGTTCTCATGCCTAGAGCCTGTACCACAAGAGAAGTCACTGCAATGAGAAGTCTGTGCACTTCAACTAAGAGTAGCCCCCACTTGCCACAACTAGAGGAAACCTGTGCAAAGCAATGAAGACTTAGCACAGCCAAAAAAAACAAGAGTAGCTCATCTGTGATCCTGTCCTGAGGCTTATACCTCCCAAGTCTTGCCACATAAGATGTGATACCATTCAGTCAGACAGATGGCAGAGGCATTACTGCATGGCAGATGAAACCACAGTTTCAGGAGGCTGACTCTTTTTGTTCTGCCACAAAGGACCCATCTATAGGGTCTTGAGCAAGTGAGATTGTCTTTCCCTCGATTTTCTCATCTGTAAGTCAACAGTAATGAGTATTGACCTCAGAGAGCTGGTGTGATAATAAAATGAGACGCTATAGGGGAACACATTGTCAGATTGTCCTTAAGGGTTCCACAAATGCTAGTTCTTATTATCTAAGGTCACCTCAGGACCCTTCCTTGGGTCCAGGCAGCATCTTGAGTCCTGACTGTTAGGACCACTGCTGAGTCTGATCTAAATCCCACTTGCTGGGACTTCCCTGGTGGTCCAGTGCTTAAGACTTTGCCTTCCAAGGTAGGGGGGTGTGGGTTTGATCCTTGGTCAGGAACTAAAGGGGGCGTCCCTGGTGGCTCAGACAGTAAAGAATCTGCCCGCAAAAGAATCTGCCTGTCGTGGGAACTAAGATCATACCTGCCTCACAGCCAAAAAGACATAAGATACAGAAGCAATATTGTAACAAATTCAATAAAGGCTTTAAAAAAGGTACATATAAAAAATAATCTTAAAAAAATCAGTGAATCAGTCCCTCCTGCCATAGGCAGACCCCAGCTTCCCCGACAGCCTTCCAGGACAGGGACGCACACGGCCACCTCATGCCGACCCTCTAATCTCAGCTCCTTCCCCTTCTCTCCTCCCCTGTGATTATCATCAACTCCCTGGAGCTAGCGGGCAGGCTTGGCTGCGCCCCATGCCCCTTTGAAGTCCGCAGCCAGGTTCCCAGTCCCACACACTGACTTCTGAGAAAGCTGCTTCCCATCAAATCCTGCCGCCAAAAAGACTCCCCTCTTAGGTATTCCTGCCAACTCCGTTTTATAATCTCCGCGCCGGGGAGGGAGGGCAGTATAGGCACTTTGTGCGCAGGAAGGAAGCAATTAAATTATTAGCACTTTGAGAAATTAAACGACATAACTTATGGCAGAATAAGTTTAGCAAAAAAAACCCCCTTGTAATGTGAGAAAACAATTAAAAAGAATTATATAAGGTTGGGCTCGCTCCTTTATTGCAATAGAGTTAGCAGTTCATTGATTATCGTCTTGTTATAATGCAGCAGGATGGTGCGGGCTGCCACGGAGGCAGCGATACTCAGGAAGTGAGATGCTTAGCTGGGTCCTGCAAGAAGATGTAGAGGAGGAGCTGAAAGGTTTTCCTGAAGGGGGATGGGGGAGGGGAGACTGGGATCAGAGGAGGATGCCCAGAGCAACTCTTGTTTCTCCTGGCTCTTTCTGCTCTGGTAGACCTTGTCAGTTTCAGCCTGCCCAGACCCTGTGCCAGCAATTCCGCTCCTAGTTATTCACCCCAGAGAAACGTTCCCATGGCTCCAAAAGGGACATGGACAAGGATGATCCTGAGGCATCCAGAGTGGCCCTCTCTGGGAAAGTGGAAAGGTAAAACGAGATGGATGTGCCAAACGGCAGCAGCAGCAGCAAGAAACTACAGATGGCATGCCCATAGAACCACGTGGTTACATCTTAAAAACTTTGTGCCACACAGCAATGAAAAACAGTACGTGACTGCTTCCTGTGCCACATGGAGGAGTCTCCCAGAAAAGCTGAGGGAAAGAAGCAAGACATGAAAGAGGCCCCCACTGTGTGGTTCCATTTAGATGAAGTTCAAGAACAGGCTGAACTAGCAGGTGGTGACAGAAGCTGGAATAGCAGTTATTTCTGGCAGCAGAAGGGGGAAGGGAGGAGTTTATTGACTGGGATGGGGCACAGTGGAACATTTCTAGGCTGCTGGAAATGTATTATCTTTTGAGCTAGGTGGTGGTTACACAGGTTGTACACATAGATGAAAAACTGAGTTTTATATTTAAGACCACACTTTGCTGTATGCATGTTATCCTTCAATAGGGGAGTATAAAGCAAAAAATTTTGCCCAAGGGAAAAAGTAGGAAACATGGAGATATGACACAACACCATTTATGCAAATAAAAACCCACAGGCATGTGAAACAACACTGCCCATCCTCTAAGAACTCAGCAAACGGAAAGATAGACACTATCATTTGGACATAGGCTATGGGGATGGCTCAGACAGTAAAGAAGCTGCCTGAAACTCAGGAGATCCAGGTTCGATCCCTGAGGGAAGGTCCCCTGGAGTAGGAAATGGCAACCTACTCCAGTATGCTTGCCTTGAGAATTCCAGACAGAGGAGTGTGGTGGGTTACAGTCCATGGGTCACAAAGAGCTGGACATGACTAAGTGACTAACATACTTATGGTGATAAAAGGAAATGAATGTATGAATGAATGAAACCAAGAATAGGGCCTGGCAAAGACTAATTATAATAACAGGCTATGAACGGAGAGTATAGTTAACTTAACTCTGCCTTTGAAGTAGAAGTTTGTAGAAAATCATTAGTTAATTAATTAGGAGATGTTAGGGCTGAAAGTGATCTGTATGGGGTGTTGGGACATTTTGATCTGAGGGGTGAGTGTAGAATCAGTTACCAATGCCTACCAAGGGGCCAAGGAGGCACCTATCTCATGTTTCAATCCTTCTCTACTGTCCGCCGAATGACACCACCATGCCCACTGCTTTAGAGGACCTCACATATGATGCGCAGATCCCTGGGGTGAATTTACTGGGGCCTGCACTTAGCTCAGACCTCCCACTCCCAGCTGAGTTCCCCTAGCAGTTTTCTTAATCTCTCTGGATTTCAGTTTATCTGTTACATGGATGATAAAGAGTGTCTTAGGTGAAAGTGTTGAGCAGGTGTTTTTTTGTTAGATCAAATGAAAGATAACACCTAGATCAAAAGATAACACTTTTTTATTTGGCTGGGCTGTGCAGCTCGTGGGCTTCCCAGGTGGCTCAGGAGTAAAGAATCAGCCTGCCAATACAGGAGACAGGGGAGATGTGGGTTCGATCCCTGGGTTGGGAATATCCCCAGGAGGAGGAAGTGGCAACTCATTCTAGTATTCTTGCCTAGAAAATCCCATGGACAGAGGAGGTTGGTGGATTACAGTCCATGGGGGTCACAAAGGATCAGATGCGACTGAGCACGAGCATGAGCAAGTACAGCTTGTTCGATCTTCGTTCCCCAATCAGGGATTGAACCCTGGCCTTGACAGCGAAAGCACTGAGTCCTAACCACTGGACTACCAGGGAATTCCCTCAGCAAATTTCTTTTTTTTTAGTTGCAGCATGTGGGATCTAGTTCCCTAAACAGGAATTGAACCCACCCAGGACCCTCTACATTGTGCAGTCTTAGCCACTGGGTCACCAGGGATGTCCCTTAGCAAAGGTTTTATGTAGAAAAGAAAAGTGAAGTCGCATCCGACTCTTTGCGATCCCATGGACTGTAGCCTACCAGGCTCCTCAGTCCATGGAATTTTTCAGGCAAGAATACTGGAGTGAGTTGCCATTTCCTTCTTCAGGGGATTTTCCCAACCCAGGGATCAAACCCGGGTCTCCCACATTGCGGGCAGATGCTTTACCGTCTGAGCCGCCAGGGAAGCCCATGTAGAAAGGCAGATAGTAAATAGTTAAAGCTTCGTGGACCATAAGGTCTGTGTCACAGCTACTCTGGAAGCAGTCATAGATCTAAATGAATGTGCATGGCTGTGTTCCAATAAAACTTTACTTATCAACACTGAACTTTAAGTATCATATGATTTTCGTGTGTCACAAAATATCATTTTTTTGCTTTTTTTCCCCCAAACCACTTAGAAATGTGAGGATAGTTCTTAGCTTGTGAGCTGTACACAGACAGCTGGGGGTGGGTGCTGGGTTTGGCCAGGCTGTAGTTTGCTGAGCCCTTGTCTAGAGGAGAGAGTGAGTTGGAGCAGTGCCTGGCACATAGCAAGTGCTCAAGAAAGTTCAGCTATTGCTGCTCTCACCCCCGCTGTTCGGTGAGATAGCAGAGGTGTGGAGAAGTGAAGTGGCTTCCCAGAGTCGTTGGGGAGTTAGTGGCAGAGCTGAAACTCTGACCCAGATCTGAGTTCACATTCAAAGGGATGGTCTTAAATCCACTTTGAAAAAATGTTCAAGGAAGGAAGAATCTGCTGGTATCTTTTCCAGGGCCCACCTGTTTTTGCTTAAAAATAGTATTTGTTTATTTTTGGCTGTGCTGGGTCTTTGATATTACTCGAGGACTATTCCTCTAGTTCCGATGAGCAACTCTCTGGTCCCTGTGCTTGGGCTTCTTACTGTGGTGGCTTTTCCGGTTGCAGAGCATGGGTTCTAGGTGCACAGGCTCAGTAGTTGTGGTGCATGTGTTTAATTGCCCCGTGACACGTGGAATCTCTCCAGACCAGGGATTAAGCTTGTATCCTCTTCATTGGCAGGTGGATTCTGAACCACTGGACCACCAGGAAAGCCCAGGGCCCACCTCTTGCAGCAAGAAGTCTGGTGTCAGTCTGGGTGGCTAGTTTCACCTGATGAATCAGAGGACTCCTTGCATCCATGGAGTGCATTTATACCCTTCAAAGCCCTTGGTCCATCCTTTATCTAAATTGAGTGACAAATGCTACTTTACACTACTGATTCCTAATCTTTTTTTTTTTTTTTGTCCTATGGCATCAATGTGATGAATTTTTTCGTTCTGTGGATGCCATTAGGGGCATCAAAGTGAACTTCTGATTCCATTTACATAAGGTTAAAAACCAGTGGTGTTGGGGAGGGGGATAAATTGGGAGATTGGGATTGACATATACACACTGCTGCTAAGTTGCTTCAGTCGTGTCTGACTCTGTGAGACCCCATAGACAGCAGCCCACCAGGGTCCCCCGTCCCTGGGATTCTCCAGGCAAGAACACTGGAGTGGGTTGCCATTTCCTTCTCCAATGCATGAAAGTGAAAAGTGAAAGTGAAGTTGCTTAGTCGCATCCGACTCTTCGGGACCCCATGGACTGCAGCCTACCAGGCTCCTCCGCCCATGGGATTTTCCAGGCAAGAGTACTGGAGTGGGTTGCCATTGCCTTCTCCGATATACACACTACTATATATAAAATAGATAACTAATAAGAACCTATTGTATAGCACAGGGAACTCTACTCAATACTCTGTAATGACCTATATGGGAATAAAATCTAAAAAAGAGTGGATATATGTATAACAAAAAGTTCAAAACCAGGCAACGCTAATTTGTGCTATTAGAAGCCAGGAGAGTGGTTCCTGGGGCAGGAGACATGTGAGGGCATCTGAGGTTCAGGAAATGCTCCACCTCTTGATCTGAGAATGGTCTTTGTGAAAAGGCATCGAACCTACACTTATGATCTGGGCATGTTTCTGGGCAGATGTTCTACGCTGATAAACTGCACAGAAAATAGCTCCAAAAGCATCCTGGGAAAAAGAGTGAACTTTTCATGAGTCTAGTTGTGGGAACAGGAAGGCATTGCTGATGTCACCCAAGACTTATTGCTCTGCCGGGCAGTGAAGGACCCAGTTTTGGATGAGACCGGGAGTTCACCAGCCCATATGCACCTTAACATATAAGCTAGTCTTGTTTCTCTGGAGCACAGAAAATGTATGAGTATATATGTGAAAGTGTGTAGTGTGTGTGCAAGTGTGGATGGGTGTGATTGTGCTTATATGTGAGATGTATGTGTATATATATGACCATCACTTTAAAACAGGCCTCAGAAACTTCCCTCTCCCTTTTGAGTTTGGATGTGGGACCTAGCAAGCGCATGTGCACACACATGTGTAGCGTGTGCCACACGTGGAGGTTCTGGGACTCCTATCCCTGGTGCAAGTACTTGGCACACATCCACTGCTATTCCTCCTATAAATAACCTTTATGTGTTTTTGTAATGCACAGATATGGTAATGCTGCAGATTTATGCAGAGAAAATGGCTTCTGGTAACTGGCTGACCCTTTGTAGCCACTGCTCATTTGGGTGGATCTCGGGCCCTCTATTTGTTTCTGGAGGGTTTGCTGGAATTCTCTCTGAAGTGTGCCAAGCTTCCTGCCTAGGAAAAGAAATTGATTTGACTTATTTAATTCAGATGATTACATTCTCTCATTCACAGAGAGCAAACTCAGATTTTTGCCTTGCAGGACCCTGAAGGAGAGAGGCTAGGATGGAGAAGATTGAAACATGGTGATTCCAGCTAGAGCTGGAAGAGAACCTACTTCCCTTGGAAGGAGTTTCACACACTTGGACCTGAAAGATTGGTCTTCGCAGACCTTAGACTGAGGTCCCCTAGTTCCCCCCTTTAGCAGCAGACCCCGCCCACCGAGCTCCGCCCCTGCTTACATCTCTCTGCCTCCCTTGAGCTTGACTCTTCTAGTTCTAAGAGCACGCCATGCCCCAGCATGTTTCTCTATTGCCTGGAACATCCTCCTTCACTCTCAGCCCACTGGGTGAACCCTGATTTGTTCTTAACTCAGTTCAGACGTGGTGTTTTATGAGAGGTTTTTCCGTCTCCCCTCCCTTGCCAATATGTCGATTCTGGTGCTTACCACACACAGCTATAATTCTTTGCACATGTGTTTTTCTCCCACATTTGGCCACGAGTTTCTCCTGGGTAGAGACAGTGTGTCTTGTTCATCTCTGAATCACCGGATCTCAGGGCAATGGTGGCCACAGAGGAGATGCTGGGTGAATAGAAGCTTCCTGAATGAGCACACAAGTGGGGATGGGGTGGGGTGCTGTTGGCGGGTTAGAGGCGGGGACAGTGGGACAAACTCCACAGGCCTCAAATGCAAACACACAGATGTGTACATGGCTCCTCACCATGCCACCCCTCCTATGCTAAAGAGTATTCACCCCAGGCAGGGACTTCCCTCGTGGTCCGGTGGTTAGGACTCTGCAGGGGACGTGAGTTCCATCCCTGGTTGGGGAACCAAGCTCCCACATGGTGGGCAGCATGGTCAAGAAATAAAAATAAATAAATAAATAAAGAATATTCACCCGGGCAAGTACAAGTTCCCGGCCCCTCACTCACTGAGTTGAATTGTGTCAGTCAATTCTTGTTTTACACCTCTTGGCACTTGGTTTTCAGAAGGACTCTGGGTGGCAGCGGCTGTCCTTTCAGACAAGGTCAACTTGCATCTCAAATGGCCCAAGATGAGGGTGAAAGGTGGGATAGGAGGGGCAGTCTGATGTTCGACCAAGACCAGGTCACAGGGACTTGGTGATTTGGGAGGCTGGCCGGAATCAGGCCGCTCTGCACACAGTCACAGGCTTCACAGAGGTGGGAAGGCTTGTAGGGAAAAGGGTTAGATCGGTGATCCAGGAGAGAGAAGGATCAAAGGCTGCCCAGAGAGATGCTATCTCTCCATGGATGAATGTCCCCATAGGCATTGGCTACTCCTCTGCACTCAAGCGCTTGCTGGCCACGGAAGCTCTACTGAGAACACATCTGAGCACTTGGCTTGGAAAATGCATGAACGAAAGGATGAAAGAATTCATTGTCTGAATTGGGCACGTGATTTTATATCCTTGGGACTCATGTTTTCCCACCTGGAAGTTGAGGGTGTGGAAGTACAGAAGCCTTTCTGCTTCTGCACCTGCCCGGCTTCCCTCTGTGTTGATTAGTGGCATGTGCACTGCCCAGACATAAATAATCCCATACCAACATTCAATATTAATTTTGCCTTCTCCCTCTTGGTATCCTCTTGGGCTTCAGCATAGGAGAATGGAGACTCTGGAGGCAGACAAGGGATGGTGTCCATGTTTGAGCTTGCCACTAAGCTAATTGTGTGATGTAGGGCAGATTCTTTTATCTTTATTTTTTACTTTTTGGTGACACTGCATGGCACGTGGGGTCTTAGTTCCTTGACCAGGGATTGAACTTGAGCCCTCTGCAGTGGAAGCTCAGTCTTAACTGCTGGACCACCAGGGAAGTCCCAGGGCAGGTTCTTTTAGAACCTGATTGTCCTGATCCCTTAGAGATGTGAGCGTGAAATGAGATAATACATTCAAAAAAGTTTCATAACCTGTCAGTGTTACTAGGATGGTGTTCTTTATGATGATTCCACACAGTGGGAGCTCAGTAAACTCTCAGTAAACAAAGTAAAGGAGTTTCTGGATTTTCTTCTGTAAATACCTTTGCTCAGGCTTGGCTAACGTTAATTCCTCTGTGTGTGTGTGTGTTTAAGGGCCTTCATCCCAATGCTGCTGGGAGCTTAAAGCAGTGTGACCAGAAGTTCTCCACCACCCCACAAAGCCCAGCACCTAAGCGATACACCTTTGTTCCTCCCGTAAGTCAACAGAAGTGGTGGGGGTAGGGGTGGGGGTGGGGGAAACAAAGGAGCCCTTAGCAGGTAGGAGCAAGTCGGCTCAGTCTCCGTGCAAGTCACTACCAATAAAACCTAATCAATGCAACCCCTTTTAAGTTGGTTGGATCAGTGACCCAGAAAATAGCTCCCCTGCAGAAAAGGAAATGATAGTCAATAAACTGAGACGTCAATGGAAAAAATCTATTAAAGCGAGTGAGATATCAGGAGACCTCTGGTGTTAACGGAGACCTTTTGGAACGGAGCCATGGACAGAGAGTGGGTTTTTAACCCTCTCGAGGCCAGAGTCGCTTCTGCCCCAACTCAGCAGCTTCTGTGCTTTGCTCAGTCCTACGTCTCCCCAGGGGCTTCCCTGGTGGCTCAGGGGTAAGAATATGCCTACCAATGGAGGAGACAGGAGACGTGGGTTCAATGCCTGGGTCAGGAAGATCCCCCGGAGAAGGAAATGGCAACCCACTTGAGTATTCTTGCCTGGAGAATCCCATGAACAGAGGAGCCTGGTGGGCTACAGCCCATGGGGTCGTAAACGAGTCAGGCATGACTTAGTGACTAAAGAACAACATGTCTCCCCAAATGGTAGGGAGGAGCCCATGGTGTGCTGAGCGCTTTGGGCTGCTTGCCCATTCAGTGTTCCCTCCTAGATGATTGGCAGGTGGGACTGGTCTGAGGCTCTGTCTGGGGGGCTTCCTTAGAGATGACACCTCTCTAGCTCACAGGGAAAGGAGCTGGGGGTCTCTGCATCCTCAGTTGTAAGAGCTGCTCTGACCTGGTTGTGTGGAGCCAGATGCCTAACCTGAGCTGGGCCGGCTGCCCCCACCCTGCCAATTAACAAAGGCCTCTCGCCTCTGGAATTTACAAGGAGACAAAAGCTGTCCCCGAGAATCTGTTCTGCAATAAAGTCAAATGTTTTCCTGGCCTGACTGTGGCGTCAGTGACTCTTCGTACTCCCCGTGATTGAGTAGGGCAGATGATGACGGTAAAACTGTTGAATCAAGAAAGATGTGGGATATACAATGGAATATTACTCAGTCATAAAAAGGAACACATTTAAATCAGTTCTAATGAGGAGGATGAACCTAGAGCCTATCATACAGAGTGAGGTTAAGTTGGAAAGAGAAAAAAAAAAATATATATATGAATGCATATATATAGAATCTAGAAAGATGGTACTGATGAACCTAAGGGCTGTTGCCCTTAGGCAGGGCAACAGCGGAAACACAGACATAGAGAACAGACTTACAGACATGGGATGGGGGAGGAAGGAGAGGGTGGGCTGAATGGAGAGAGTAGCATGGGAGCATATACACTACCATATATAAAATAGAGAGTCAATGGGAATTTGCTGTTTGACTCAGGGAACGCAACCAGGGGCTCTGTAACAACCTAGAAGGGTAGGAATGGGTGGGAGATGGGAGGGAGGCTCAAGAGGGAGGGGACATATGTGTACCTATGACTGATTCATGTTGATGTATGGCAGAAACCAATGCAATATTGTAAAGCAATTATCCTTCAATTAAAAATAAATTAAAAAAAGAAAGATGAAAGGGAAACATATGAACAGGAGAGTAGCTCTCAAAATGGCATGTACAGGTTGTGGGATGGCCAGACAGTCCACCCCAGGGCCTTGTCCCATGCCCCTCATGACCACCAGCCCTGAGCTGGTGGATTATGCCTGAGCTGCACAGATTATGTCTGTGTGTGCAGCTGCCACTTGGGTCTTTTGGAATGAGGGCTGCTGTTAAGAAAAGTCACCATTGCATCAGGTTCAACAGACAGTGACAATGTCTAAGATAAAGGACGTTTAGATGTGCTACTTTACTGTGAAGAATTGTGAAAGTGAGAGTAAGTTTAATGGGGAACTTGTTGATGTGGAATTGGGGTAATCTAGATGGGGGCCAGCTTGAGGGCAGAGCACTGTAGGGAGTAAGACCTTGGTTGTGCTCTTCTTCCTTTCATCTGCCTTTAGACTGAGATTTTGTTGGTTAACTGTGTCAAGTCACCACATGCATCTTTTCCAGTCGTGTGTGCATGCTAAGTCGCATCAGTCGTATCCAACTTTAGGTTATTAGGTTATCATCTTTTAGGTTATTATTATTGTTATTGATATTGTTTAATCTTTGAGTTTTACAGTCTTTTGTTTTGGCCACATTGAGAGGCATGGGGATCTTAGTTCCCCCACCAGGGATCAAACCCTCATCCCCTACAGGGGAAGCATGGGGTCTTAACCACTGGACTGCCAAGTCTTATTTTGGAAGAAGTAGAATCATACAGCTTTGGTATTTATGCCATCTCAGTGTTAGCATGGTCTAGGGGGAGATATTGGCAATGGCTTGGTTTATCTGGGACATTTCCATGGCTCATGGGTAGCTGTTTATGCCTAAGGGGCCAGAAGCCCACAAAAATAAGATAAGATTACTGGATGAGGCAATTACAGACAAATATCTCCAGACTAGGGTTAAAGATCATCTTAATATAGTTTTTTTTTTAATTACATTGTAACTGATGTGTGTATATATATATATATATATTCTTTTCAGATTCTTTTCTGTTATAGATTATTACAGGATACTGAGTATAGTTCCTTGTGCTATACAGGAGATCCTTGTTGGTTATCTATTGTATTAAATATAGTGTTTAGAAGCCATGACCTGGGTGTTTGGAGTGCTTGTTGGGTGTCACTGTTCCCAGATCTCTAAGTGGGCAGAGTTAGGGCATGTGTATGTGTACACACACCAGGCTTCCCTGGTGGCTCAGTGGTAAAGAATCCACCTGCCAATGCAGGAGACACAGGAGATGCAGTTTCGACCCCTGGGTCAGGAAGATCCCCTGGAGAAGGAAATGGCAACCCACTCCAGTACTCTTGCCTGGGAAATCCCATGAACAGAGAAGCCTGGAGGGCTACAGTCCATGAGATCACAAAAGAGCTGGGCACAACTTAGCGACTAAACCACCACCACCACCACCAAGCACACACACAGCCACATTCAGATTATGGGCACACCTCAGATACATTGCAAGTTTAGTTCCAGACCACTATGATAAAGCATATATTGCAATAAAAAAAAGGGTCTGAAGGTTTTTTTATAATAATAATAATTATTATTTTTTGGCAATGCCATGCAGCATGCAGGATCTTAGTTCCCTGACCAGGGATTGAACCCTTGACTCCTGCAGTGGAAGGTGGAGTCTTAACCACTAGACTACCAGGGAAATCCCTAGAGGATTTTTTTTTTTTATAAGATAATTAAAACAGGAGTCAACAAACAACAACCTTTAGGCCAAATGTGGCCGGTTGTTTTGTGAATAAAGTTTTATTGGAACATTGCTGAGCAGCTCTTTCCTTCCATCCTTTCTGATGATAACCACATTGCTTGAGAGGTGTCAGGTATTATGGGGGTTACATTTGGTGGGGATTGTGAAAGATGTTCTAATGTGTCTGAGGATGTAAATGATAAGCACTCCGTGAGGATATAGCTTTTGGAGCTGGGCCTGTCTTGCTCCTAGGGTGCAGGAATGTGTCAGGAAGACAGTCACTTTTCCCGAGAAAATGAGAACCAGCTTGGGCTTTGTCTTCATCTGCCATCTCAGGTTGGTCACGGTTTCCAGGAGATGATAGCAAGGTTTCCATTAGTGGTGACAGAATAAGCTGACAGACATGCTGCAGAGACATGATGTGAGTTTCTGGTTCCTTTGAGTCATGGGTTTATGCCTTTGTTAGGACCTGGACGTTTTCTTTGGTGTTTAAGGGGACATTCTGGAAGCTTCCCTTGGCCTGGTGGATCAAGAGCCTTGGGTGAAGTTTCATCTATTCCCATTCCAGGAGCAGGGCAGGTCTGTTCCTTTGAGAACTTTCTCCCTCATCCCTTTCAACTCAGTGACTCCCCAGCTTAAGAGGCCCTTGAATACAGAGTCTGAAATACTTGAGAAAAATGAACTACCCATTGCCTGAGCTTTGGAGTCTGGTGATCTTTTCCTTTTAGAGTAATCTCTGGGCAATTCACTTCACCTCTCTGAGGCCCAGTCTCATCTGTAAAATGAAGGCCAATTACATCTTCCTCACTGTGTTATTTCCGGGATCAAACAAGATGATGTTTGTAGAACATAGTTGTTCAGTCGCTCAGTTGTGTCTGACTCTTTGTAACCCCGTGGACTGCAGCATGCCAGGCTTCCCTGTTCTTCACCAACTCCCTGAGTTTGCTCAAACTCATGTCCATTGAGTCAGTGATGCCATCCAGCCATCTCATCCTCTGTCACCCCCTTCTCCTCCTGCCTTCAATCTTTCCCAGAGTACTTACCATCTTAACTGGCACATAGTACGAGCTTGGAAATTGTAATTCCTTTCCTTTTCTAAGACAGGATTATATTGACAACGAGTGTCTCGTGTCACAAACTGTAAGAGAGACATTTTTGGAAACAGGAGCTGACGTTGATAAGAAAGCATCTGTGTTATAAGAGAAGGGTGGGGTGGGGTTAGAGGACCCTACTGGCCTCCAAGGCTTTGACCACAAAGGAGCCAAGTGGAGGCCTCAGCCGGGAGTTGCATGCTTCTAACACGAGGTGGCAGTGTTGGCAAACACACCACATCCCATAAGCCACAGAGAGGCCCAAGTCAGAAGAAATTTCACCTCCAATTTAAATTATTTTTAGAATGGGTATGTTCTTAGAGATCACCTACTCCCACGATTGGACACCTCGGGAAATGGAGGCCTAGAGAAGGGAAGAGCTGTCCCCAAGATCCCAGAGCAAGTCAATGGCAGAGCTGGGTTCCCAGTGGATCTAGGATTCCCGATGTCTTTGTCATCCTGCTCGTTCCATCACATACCTTGCCTCAGGGTGGGAGGTAAGGGAAATTACTAGAGCTTGAGAGCCCTTGGTTTAGTCTTAGCATCTCTGTTTTCAAGGGCACCAACAGGAGCCCCCCAAAAGGTTTATATGATTACTGGAAGTAAACAGAGAGATCCCAGAGGCCCCAAGATCTTAATTGTATATCCCTCGCCTCACTTACCGTTAATTAGTATCCTGTTGGCAGAGGCAAAAAGAAAACCATTTTTCCTCTCCTCCTCCCTGAAATAGTCTGGTATTTTCTTAGGTCCAGGGTGAATGGGTGGCCCAGTTCTGGTTTGCTTGCTCTCTCACAGGAGTAAAAGAACTCCAATAAATAAATAAATATGTTTTTTAAAAAGGACCCCAATCTAGCTGCACTTGTTGAGGCTCGGCTTGCAGTTGATTCGGCTTCTGCTCTATGCTAGGAACTGGGTAAGTCCTGATGGCCCCACCCTCACTGGGTGATGCTGGGAAATAATGGTTACATCCAACTCAGAGCTGAGGCAGCCAAGGCACAGAGAGGTGAAGTAACTCACCCAGGGTCATGTAGGATTTTCCAGATTCTGAGCTTCTGTTTTTTTCTAGGCTGGCCCAGTAGGGTGAGGGGGTGGTCATGGTGGTAGATGGAGACGGCCCACCTTTAGGATTTGTGTCCTCAGACCAGGCGCTTTGTCCTGCCTCAGAAAGTCCCTGAGCGGTAGGTTCTGTGAGCTGACTCTCTCGCCCCCTCCCCTTACAACTTCCCACGGGTTTCTTTCCAGAGCAGTCACTGGCTGAACAGGTTGCTAGTGGAAATGTGGTTTTCAAATTTGGGAAATCTCCATTAAGTCCTTTTATTTAAGGAGGATGTCATTATCACGCCTCCCCGAGGACTATTACGGTTCTATTAGGCAAGGCCGCAGACTTCCTAGGTACTGTCTGGGGTCTGACTGCTGGGCAGGAAAATGTGAGACAGGAAGAAGGGGAGGCAGGAGGGAGGCAGGAGAGAGAACAGGAGATGGGGAGGGGAAAGAGAAGGAAGAAGGGAGGAGAAAGAGTGAATTAAGGCAGGAGTGAGGAGTCACACACACACACACACTCACACACATACACACAGGCAAGGGCATGCTCACCCCTTGCTCCCTGAAGTGTGGGGAGAGGGCAGAGACCCTGGCCTCTGGACCACCTGCTAGTCCAGAGCCTTGAAAATTAACCTGGAGGGGACATGCTGACCGTTCCTTCTTTCACCCTTTGGAGCAGACCCTTCCTGTCCTCCTCAGGCCAGTCCCACCTCAGGCCTCTGGGTTCAGACTTGAGGCGTGGGGGCTGTGTGAAGGAGAGAGGCTGAGGAGGCCCAGGGAGGGCAGTTCTGGAAACTGGGTCTGGATTCAGGGCCTCGGCCATCCTGATGACTTCAGTGAACACACTGCTCTCCTGTCCTCTGCCCCCGTCTCTAGAAGGTAGGCTTCAGAGAAGCAGGATTGGGATTTCCCTGGTGGTCCAGTGGTTAAAACTCTGTGCTTTCACCACAGGGGCCATGGGATCGATCCCTGGTCAGGCAACTAAGATCCCACATGTTGTGAGGCGTGACCAATAAATAAATCAGTTCAGTTCAGTTCAGTTGCTCAGTCGTGTCTGACTCTTTGCAACCGCATGAATTGCAGCACTCCAGGCCTCCCTGTCCATCACCAACTCCTGGAGTTCACTCAGACTCACATCCATCGAGTCAGTGATGCCATCCAGCCATCTCATCCTCTGTTGTCCCCTTTTTCTCCTGCCCCCAATCCCTCCCAGCATCAGAGTCTTTTCCAATGAGTCACCTCTTTGCATGAGGTGGCCAAAGTACTGGAGTTTCAGCTTCAGCATCACTCCTTCCAAAGAACACCCAGGGCTGATCTCCTTTAGAATGGACTGGTTGGATCTCCTTGCAGTCCAGGGGACTCTCAGGAGTCTTTTCCAACACCACAGTTCAAAAGCATCAGTTCTTCGGCGCTCAGCTTTCTTCACAGTCCAACTCTCACATCCATACATGACCACTGGAAAAAACAAATAAATGAATAATAAAAAAAAGCAGGGCGTTCTCTCCACTCTTGGCTGTCTCCTGGGCTCCTTGAGCAGTGCCACATGTGTGGTAGGTGTTCACTCAGTGTTTGTGGGATAAATAATGAAGTATGGATGAAGAAATAATTCTACCAGTTTCTTATCCTCTCCCTTGTTGAGTTTAAAACAGCCTTCCGGTTCTAATGGATCTTTTCTCTGTTCTCAGCAAAGGCGAGTAATTTTGAGGCCTTCAGAGTATCCTCTGAGACGCACACGCGCGCACATACACACACACACACACACGGGGTTTACGGAGGGTCAGGAACCGCGTGGCAAGCAGCTGACACTGGCTTGGCCACAAGAGAAAGAAAAAAGTATATGCCTCTCTTGGGACCTGTTTGTTAGGGGGTTACCAGCCACAGGCTGGAAGCGGTTTTAACCTCTGGGCAGGAAGGCTGCTGCTCTTTAGACAAACATCCTGCCTGGGAAATCCCCCTGGCCTGGGGGTAGGGGGTGGTCCCTGGGGCCTGGCAGCCTCCCTCCTTGCCATCCTGGCTTCTACAGACCCATCCCTGTCTCCAGGCTTGAGGCCAGGCACCCTTCTCCACCCCCTCGTCCACCATCAGGAGCCCCGGGAGAAAGAGCCCAGGCCCCTGGGGCACCCCTCCCTCGGAGCTCCTGTGCAGAAGTGATTAATGAGGCAACAAGCCTTTCTTCCCCAGCTGTGTCAACACGCCCCAGGCTGCCTGGAAGTGGCCCCTTAGCTGCAGGTATGGGAAGCAGCCCCAGGTCTCCTTTATGCCTGTTTTTCCCTCACCAGGGGCTCCCTTTAGGGCTTTGGGCCTCCTACTGGGTCATCAGAGTCCTGAGGGTGATGATGATGGTAATGGTGATGATGGTGATGATGATTTTATGATGCCAATAGCACCTGATATTTGTAGAGGGCATGGCCTTCCTTTTCCTCAGCTCCTTCTTTCAACTGCCAGAGCCAGAGGCTTGTGTGTGACTCTCTTTGGGTCATAGGGAGCAACTGAACTATAGTTGCCAGAGCTTATGCCACCTCCTCTGTGAAGTTTTCCTCTTTTTTTTTTTAACGATTATTATTTTTGGCTGTGCTGGGTCTTCATTGCTGCGTGGGCTTTCTTTAGTTGCAGCAAGTGGGGACGCTCTCTAGTTGCAGTGTGTGGGCTTCTCATTGCGGTGGCTTCTCTTGTTGCAGGGCATGGGCCCTAGGCGAGTGGGCTTCAGTAGTTGTGGCATGTGGGCTCAGTAGTTGTAGCTCCCTGGCTCTACAGTGAGAGCTCAGTTGTTCTGGAGCATGGGCTTAGTTGTTCCATTCCATGTGGGATCTTCCTGGACCAGGGATCAAATCTACATTGGCTAGCAGATTCTTTACCACTGAGCCACCAGGGAAGCCCCTGTGAAGGCTTCTTTGATCACCCTGGCAGATTCTGTGCATACCCTCATCCCCCAGTCACTGCCGGGTATTGTCACTGCCTGGGGAACCCATCTGTTTCCCTCACTGCTTCCTTA
Source organism: Bubalus kerabau (assembly GCF_029407905.1). Lineage (NCBI taxonomy): Eukaryota > Metazoa > Chordata > Mammalia > Artiodactyla > Bovidae > Bubalus > Bubalus kerabau. Next base: position 20,708,200 of record NC_073627.1, on the reverse strand, counting down.
AGGGAGGAGACTGTGTGTTTCTCTGGGTCTCATTCATTTTGTACCTGCAACGCTCTTCCCCCACCATCCTCACTCTCACAGCAGCCTAGCATGACGCTTGGCATGTGTGAGGATAAATACTTATTGAATGAACGAATGACCTGTAGATCTGGAATGATCTGAAATTTCAGGGCTTTGGTCTGTCTGTGGTTCTGCAGCCCGACTCCCTTGTGTTCCTGCTGGGTCAAACCCGCCCATGACCACACATCCTGCCTCTGGCCCTAGCTCGTCCTCATGGGACTCTTAGTGGTTGCCACCCAAGGAACTCTGATGGAGCAGCAGATTGTGACTCTGTGCTGGTGGTGGGGGGTGGGGTGGGGGAAGGAGGAGGAGTAATGAGGATGGGGGGGGGGGATCAGGAAGCTAGAAACAGTCATATGATTTTTTCTTTAAATAAACTTTAAATTTTGGAATAATTTTAGATTAAAAGAAAAACTGCAACAGAGTTGTACAGAGTCCTGTACACCCTTGAGCCCAGTTTCCCCTCATGTCAACCTTTTCTATAACCAAGGTACTTTAGTCAAAACTGAGAGATTAACATGGGTACTTTACTAGTAATTAAACTCCTGTCTTAAATTATTTGTGTTTTGTCAGTTTTTCCATCCGTGTGCTTTTTCTGTTCCAGGCTCTCATCCTGGATCTCACATCGTATTTAGCCCACATGATTTGGAAAATGATGTTTTATTTAAAAACTCGTGCGTGTCACTTTCTTTTTCATAATCCATCTGGGTTGATTTTATGTGGGAAGAAAGCTTTTCCCAGCCAAATATTCCAGTAAGCGATTGTCATCGTGTTTGTTTCTCGCCGCTTCTCTGGCTCTCCTGCACCCTGCTGTGGCTCTCCGGGGAGTGAAGCAGGGTCCCAAGAGGACAATCTCAGGGCATCTTCTGGATTCACAATATTAAAAGCTGCTGACCACTGGTCTGATGTGAACAAGAAACAGGGCTCATTGGGTCAGTCTAGGCCTGAGGGTGGCAGAGGGCTGGATGAGAAAGGATGGATGTGACTGTGTTTTGGGGAGGTTTAGGGAGAAGAGGGATCTTGGGGTGGTAGCCTGGGGTCTCCTGAGAGGCAGGGACATGATGTTTGAGCTGTGTTGGAATAGAATTGTCCTGGGTTCCCCTGGTTCATTGGTCCTCAGCCTTTGTCTCTCTGTCTTTCTCTTTTCTGTGCTGTGCTTAGTTGCTCAGTCATGTCCATCTCTTTGTGACTTCATGGACTGTAGCCTGCCAAGCTCCTCTGTCCATGGGGATTCTCCAGGTAAGAATACTGGAGTGGGTTGCCATGCGCTCCTCCAGGGGATCTTCCAAACTCAGGGACTGAACCCAGGTCTCCCGCATTGCAGGTGGATTCTTTACCATCTGAGCCACCAGGAAAGCCACCAGGGAAGCCCTCTCTCTTTTCTATTTGAGAGGGTTAACAGGTAGGAAGGCCAGAGGTCCCCAAGCAGTAGGAGGAAATAAATTGCAAGTGCCAGACTTTTTTTTCCCCCTTCTCTACACAAAATTAAAAGAGGTTTCTTTTATTTCTCTGTTGAGGACACCTGGTTCTGCCTGAACTTTTCTCAAACCTTGAGTTAACCAATGCGTTTTTCTTATGGAAATTTTTTATTTAAGCTGTGTTAATGAAACTATGTATTTGCTTTGGAATCTGCCTTTCTTCAAAATGGTTCCGCCTAAGACTAACTGTTTTTCTTTTCTCAAACCTTGGGCTGATAATGGCGTGACAAACCAGTATTCGTGTCAATTGTTTTATGGCCAGAGATGGCATACCTTCTGCCACTCTATCTCAAAAATGCATATTGTGGGAGAGGGGCCTGGTGAAACTCCCTCAGCCTTAAGTTGTCTCTCGTATCTGATGAACAGCTTGCTAACAGACAGACATAAAATGCCTTGCTAAAAACTAGCAAGGGGGCATTCATTCTGCCCCCTTCTGATGACTATGTCAGAAGCTTCCCCTATCTCTTTTATACTTTAATAAAATTCTGTTACACAAAAAGCTCTGAGTGGTCATGCCTGGTCTCTGGCCCTGGATTGAAATCCTCCCCTCCAGAGGTCACGAATCCCAGGGTAGCACACAGCTCGCGGCAGCAATCTTTCACTGTCTTTTCATGTGTGTATCTATTGGCACCTTCACAGCTTTGATTTTGCTTGCATTCCTGGTCAGCTGGAATAATCAGAGTTAAAATTTCAATTAAAGTGTTACCGGATGTTCTGTTAAGAGCAGACGCGAACATTACTCCTGCTTTAAGGAAGACAGGCTCTTCCTGTGCACTGAAAGCTTTAGAGGGCTGAAAGGCTCGGGGAGAAAGAAGCAGAATGCAGGCGGGGCGATGGATCAGTTAAGGCCGCCGCTCTTCAGCCCCCTCCCCAGACCCGCTCCCCTCCTGGTACAAGTCTCTGTCCAATGTCCGTTGATGTCGTTTCCACACTTGTGATTTCTAAGTCTCTTTGTTTCACGAGGTGGACAGGCTGGTGGGCCTGAGGGAGGATGTGGGAGGGAAGGCATCTGGAGTTTGGTTTTGGAACTCTTGCTACTTTTGAAAGGATAGCCAGTGACTTCTGGGAGAGCCCTCTACAGATTGGCAGCTCTGGTCAGGGCCTGGGTGAGGCAGGCGGAGGGGGAGGGGGAGGTTGAGGATGGAGAGCGCCACCCGGCTGGGAGGGCCTGAGGCCAAAGGGCCAGCCCACACCCTCAGGCTTCTACCCTCAGCTCCCAAGTTCTCATACTTTTTGGAAGGAGGTGGCCGCAGAAAGCCAGCACCAAGTCAGCAGATAGGAGAGCCCTGGACACAGTGCATTAAGTGGGCAACTCTTGCCATCTCTGGGTAGAGGGAGCCAGGATGTGTGTCGTGGGAGCAAGGAGCGTTTCCCACTGTCTCCATCATTCTCTGCTATGCATCCACTGCCTGGTCCAAATGCGTCATCTCAAAGGTCCATAGTAGGTGCTCAGTGCCTTAAGGATCCTTGAATGGTGGTTTGAAACCTCATCATTTCCCACCCCTAGTCATTCTCCCAATTCAGACCATGTCAGCTGGTTTACAAAAGAAATAGGTTTATTGTGCTGGATGGGTTTTGGGGTGCTTGCCTGCCCATCCCTCATTCCAGCCTCTGTAGGAAGTGCTGGATTTAAAAGTGGAGGTGGGACTTCCCTGGTGGTCCAGTGGTTAAGAATCCACCTTGCATGCAGGGGACGTGGGTTTGATGCCTGGTTGGGGAACTAAGATCCCACATGCCACAGGGCAACTAAGCCTGTGTGCCACAACTGCTGAGCCCATGTATCACAACTAGGGAGCCATGCATCGAAGATCCACATGCCACAACTAAGACCCGACACAGCCAAATAAATAAATAAATACTAAAAAAAAAGTGGAGGTGTCCTGGGTCCCTGGGTCCCTCCTTACTGCTCTCAATAATTGGAGCAGAGGTGGGCACCTGACCTAAAGACAGGCAACTATAGACTGGCTAGTGACCCAAGGCCTTGCCTGAGCTACAACTGGGCCAATTGGATCCCTGTCTTGAATCTTCGCTGGGAAACAGAAGCTGGATCTGGTGGCAACTTGGATAGTAGCTGGTGGGGAATCTGCAAAGCTGAGGATGAAAAGTCAAAGCCTCCTGCAAACCAAAGTTAGGGAGCTGAAGAAACAGAGTGGAGGAAATGGTTGGCAGAGAGAGGACAATGGTACAGATATCCAGAGGGGAACAGAGCAACTTCAAGACAGGGGCCAAATGCTGCCACCTTCTCTGTGGCTTTCCCATTTGCATTCAGGCTCTAGACCCCTGACCACATATATCCTTGTCACTCACTCCCCTTTCCTTGGGGTGACTTAAGTGGTCTCTGTTCCTTGGAGGTACCTGAGCCAGATCAGAGTAGAGGTCCATCATGCCCATTCCTGAGATCCCAGGGCCTGCCTTCCAGCATTTTAAGATGGTGAGATCTTCTCCAGGACTCTGAGCAGGACTAAAGAATGTGTTTCTCACGCGTTGTTTTGTCTTATGCTTCTGGTCAGTTAGGGGTGACATAGGTTTTGGAAATATGGCTGGGGAACTAAGTGCCCTCTGGGAAAATGAGGGTTGAACTTGAAAAAACCAGTTGAACAAGGGCCTCGGAGTTTGGGGCCTGAGCTTGGTGTTCTTGTGAAGCTTAATTGGGATCTCACTTCTCTCTTCAATGCCTTTCCTCTTGATCCTAAAACCCTACTCAAGTCTCTCTGTCTTATAAGACCTTCTGTCTCACTGTCTTGGAACTCTGTCCTACAAACATCATCTCTTCCTCCCAGAACTTCCTTTTTTTAAAAAACAAAACAAAAACCCCATTTATTTATTTGGCTGTGCCAGGTCTTAGTCTCCTCATTCAGGGTCTTTTTTTTTTTTCTTTTTCTTTTTCTTTTTCTAATTGCAGTATGTGGGATCTAGTTCATGGACCAGGGATCAAACCCAGGTCCTCTACATTGGGAAAGTTGAGTCTTAGCCACTGGACCACCAGGGAAGTCCCTGGAACTTTTTCTTGTGTGTGTGTTTGGATAGCCTTCTTTTTTTGCAATCATCATTCTCCTGATGTCCTGATACTATATTGCTGATCATATTAATATGAACCTTTAAGAAAGCAATAGAAAATCACCAAGAAGGAAATATGAAATTTGGAATTTGTAAGATTCTTCAAGTGACTTTAGTAAGTGCACTGGTTGCTTTTGTCTGATTCAGAGCCCTTATTTTCCAAAATCTTGCCTTGAGATGCAGCAAGTGTCTCTAAAAGAGATTCCTCCAGCTAGGCTAACTGTATTTTCTTATCTTCTTCCTTTTGTAATAGTTTTGTTTTCTGTTCTCAATCTGGTTTCTCATGCTAAATAGTTAAAACCCAGCTGTTCATAATCCTCTTCTTGTTCTTAACAAGTTAATCTCTGTAACAATGGAGGATGCCTTGGTGGAATAACAGGATTTGGGTTTCTTGTTGACCAAAAAGGCAAAATTCTTCACTGTAGTTGATAATTTGGTCACCTATTGGTACTACATAATGTGGTCCTGCTGGTCTTGGAGGGTCTTCTGGGGAGGCAGGGGGTAAATGTCGTTCACTCTGGGGACCTGGACCCTGATGATGGAGACTCTGAGGGGCTGTCATCCATATGAACTCCTGCTGGAGTTAAATGTCCTGCTCAAGTCATTTGGCATCCCAGAACTTCTTGAAGGCATCATGTACTTCCTCACCTCCCATGGATTCCTCAACCTTCTTCCCACCATCCCATGAAGACAGATGTGGGAGTCCATGGATTGAGTTGAGAGGCAGATTTTGGTGGATTTTGAAGTTGATCTTACTAGAGTCACCAATGACCTCCTTGGCTTCAAACTACAATTTGGTTCTCATCTTCATGTCCTCATCGCTCTGCCGTATGGAACCCTTTCTCCTCCTTTTGTCTATCAGCAATCCTGGTCCCCTGGATAGCACTCTTCCCTGCTCTTATTCCTCCCGGATCTCCTCGCTGGCCCCTGGTCTCTCATCTTTTTCCACTCTTCCTCTGCTGGCCTCTCTTCTTTAGCTCTCTTCTCCCTATACCCTCTCTCTGGCTTGGCTCACCTGAGCCCATCTGTCTTTAGCTTACACGGTAATATCTCCAGCCTCAACTTTGTCCTGAACCCATCATATCTCCTTTTGGTTATTTCATCTGAGCATCTTCCATTCACCCAGAGTCAACAAGTCCAAAATGGAGTGCAGCCACTGTTCCCCCACTAGCCCCTCCTCTCCTATTCCTCTGGTTTGCTGTCGCCACTGTGCGTGTGCATGCTAAGTGCATGCTGGGTTGCTGCTTCAGTTGTGTACAACTCTGTGTGTCCCTATGGACCATAGCCTGCCAGGTTCCTCTGTCTATGGGATTCTCCAGGCAAGATTACTAGAGTGGGTTGCCATGCCCTTCTCCAGGGGATCTTCCTGACCCAGGGATCGAACACAGTCTCTTGCGTGCACAATCACCTAAATCAGAAACGTGGAAATCAAGGTAGACTTTTCCCTCTCCCTCACCCTTCGTGTCTACTTAGTCACCAAGATGTGTAGCTTCTTACAGAAATCTCTTTAACTCCATCCCTGCTCTCCATCTCCATGGACCGTCTTGGTCCATGACTTCATCTTTTCTTCCTTAGATTATTGCTCAATATCCCAGCTGACTTTTCTGCCTCCACATACTTCCAGCTTCAGTCCCCCCTCTCCACGGCTGCCAGCATTCTCTTTCTAAAAACAGATCAAAAAATCCCATTTTCTGTCTAAAAACTTTAAATAGTTTCCCATTGCCAGGAAAATAAGATCCAAATTTTTATCTTAGCACACAGGGCCTTTCTTTTTTTTTATATTTATTTTTTTTCCTTTCTTTTTTTTTAAATTTTTTTTTTATTATTTATTTGGCTGCTCCAGATCTTAGTTGCAGCACTTAGAGTCTTCAGTTGTAGCACGTGAACTCAAGTTGTGGAATGTGGAATCTAGGGATCTAGTTCCTCAACCAGGGATTGAACCATGGCCCCCTGCACTGGAAATATGGAGTCTTAGTCCCTGGACCACCAGGGAAGTCCCACACATAGGGCCTTTCGTGGTCCACACCAAGTTTATCTTACCACTTCCTTCTCCCATCACTGTCCCTCCCACACGCTTTGCCCCACCATCTAAGCCTCTTCCCATCTCCATCATGCTGTCTTTTTTTTACACTCTACCCTCGTTTGTATAGGTATGCTAGGGATGGAATGCTTGTGTCCCCTCAAAATTCATGTTGAAATCTAGATCCCCAGTCTGATGATGTTTAGAGATGGAGCCACTGGGAAGTGATTAGGTCATAAGGACTGAGCCCTCATGATCAAATTGCTTATGCATGCTCAGTCACTTCAGTTGTGTCCGACTCTTTGCGACCCCATGGATTGTAACCCTCCAGGCTCCTCCATCCCTGGGATTCTTCAGGCAAGAATACTGGAGTGGGTTGCCATGCCCTCCTCCAGGGGATCTTCCTGACTTGGTGATTGAACCTGCCTTCTGAGTCTCTTTCATGGCAGGTGGAATGCACTGAGCCACCTGGAAAGTCCTGGTGATATTCTAATTGCTCATTTATTTCTTCTTTGGAGAAGTATCTATTCACATCCCTCTTCATGGATCACAGCCTTGTCATGGTGAAGGGGCTTGTGTAACTCAGTGAAGCTATGAGCCATGCCATTCAGGGCCACCAAAGACAGATGTCATAGTGAAGTGTTTTGAGAAAAGGTGGTCCACTGGAAGAGGAAATGGAGATTCACTCCAATATTCTTGCCAAGAGAACCCCATGAACAGTAGGAAAAGGCAAAAAGAGATGGTACCAGAAGATGAGCCCTAGGGTTGAAAAGTGTCCAATATGCTCCTGGGGAAGAGCAGAGGGCAATTACTAATTGCTTCAGAAAGAATGAAGCATGATCAGATTAGTGCCCTATAAGGGCACATCTTATAAAGATGAGACCCCAGAGAGCTCCTTTGTCCCTTCTGCCATGAAAGAACATGAACCAGGAAGTGGGTCTTCACCAGACACCAAATCTGCCAGCACTTTGATGTTGGACTTTTCAACCTCCAGAGTTGTGAGAAATACACTTCTTTTATAAAACCACGAACCTGCTGTGTTTTTCGTTATAGCAGGCTGAACAAACTAAGACCAGGTCCTTGTCCAAAAAGCGCTGGTCTGTCGGTCTTCTGGCGTGATTCTACTTCGATGGAATTCAAAGCCCTGCTCTGCGATGCCCCTCCTCCCACCACCACCACTCTCAGCTCAGTAGTTGTCCTCTCTAAATTCCCACATTCTTTTGTCTCTAAAGAGCACATGGCACTTCATCTTGCAGTTATTTTTCTGTCTGTCTGACTCTACTGGATCTTGAGGCCAAGGCTCATGAAGGATTCAACCAATGCCCAGCAGCAGCTGGCATATACAGGTGCTCAGTCTGTGTCTGTTATTGAAGAAAGGAAGGAATGAACAAAACAAAGGATGATTTTAATGTGTATTTGGACCTAGTTCTATCTAATCCGTGGGTATCCGATGCAGTGGGGGACAGGGGCTTGGGAATGTGTTTCTCACATGCTATTTATCTCTACTTCCTCAGAACAGTGCCTGGTTGGTGGATCAGATGTCTAGAGGTCTTAGGTTTGGCCTGACTTAGATTTCTTTGAAATGAAAAGCAACAAATAAGCATTCTTTTCTCCATTTTACAGATGAGGCAACTGAGCTTAGAAACTTTGCTAAACTCTTTCCAGGTACACGGTAGCATTAGACTTTCCAAGGGACAGGGAGCAAGGATCCATGGGACCCCTTGGTTCCGAGTTTCTGACCAGCACTGAGCCCTCAGCACACACAGGATCAGAGTGATCTCCAGCCAAATTTGCGTAGGCATGGGCATGCTGTTCTTTGTAGGCCAGACCTCTTCTCCTAGGGTTCCTGTACTCCAGAAAGTGGTCCTGTGTGTCAGGCCCAGGTCTAGGATGAAGGGTGTGGACATTTGCTACAGGCCCAAAATATAATGAGGCACCCAAAACTCAGTAGTCAGGAGAAATGCAATTTAACACAATATTTTTAAAAATTCAGTACAGTACAGCCCATGCTTTCTAAAATGAATTTTTATTGGAATCAGGGTTGGGATTAGGGTGAAGTGGATGAGGCAGAGGACTGAGAGGAAGGTTGGAGCTTGTCTTTGTTGAAAAATTTTTATTTTGTTCATTGTGAATTTTGGCATTAATTTTGATTAAAATACTGCAGTAAAATATTATCTCTCTTGAGACTTCCCTGGTGGTCCAGTGGCTGAGACTCCACACTCCCACTGCTGGGGCCCTGGGTTCGATCCCTGGTCAGGGGACTAGATCCCACATGCCACAACTAAGAGTTTGCATGCCTTAACTGAAGATCCTGTGTGCTGCAACTAAGACCCAGTGTAACCAAATAAATCAATATTTAAAACATTATCTATCTTGATTTTTGAGGTTTTGGGCACCCCCTTACCTTCTGTGCTCCAGGCAAGTGGCTCACTGATCTCCTAAAGTTTCCTTCACTGTCCTGGAGACCCTGGGTCCCAAGACTGGCAGATGTAGGTCACCACCAGGCCCCCAGGCTTCACTCCCCTGGGTGACCACAGCCCCAGCTGGCCTGTATGAAGGAGCTATGGGCCTGGATGCTTTCTGTCTTTCACAGATTGTGGCATGAGATTTTACTTCTCGTTCCTTAGGAAGTTAGGTCTCCCCTGGCCCACCGATGTTTGATTATTGAACAGCTCCCATCTGCCAGCCACTGGGGGTAACAGAATTGGGATTCTAAATGCCTTCTAAACCCTGCCCTTCTCTCCAGTCCCTCTGCCCTGCCTTATCCATCCCTGTTCTCTCTTCTGACTGGTCCCTCTGCCTCTAGACTCACCCGTTTGCACCCCTGCTCCCACAGTACTACCAGGGTCACTGGGACAAAGTGCCCATCTGACCTCAGTGTTCCCCAGTTAAACTTTCCAGTGCCCTGGGCCTAAGACCTAATACCCTAAACAAGTCCCATTCCTGAGCCAGCCCGGCCCTCAAATCCCATCTGTGCTCCTGGCTCACGAGACTCCTCAGGGTGTGGCTGTGTGTATGCTCCCTTCTCTCCTGCTCCTCTCTCTTTGCATGTATGGTTCTTTCCCCTTGAATGCCTTGTCCCCTGAACCAGCCCAGTGGTCTTTTCCTATGTGCATTATGACTCTCCTCTGTTTAGGGTTGTGCTCCCCCCACCAAACTGTAGGCTCTTGGAGGGCAAATGATGCCCATTTTGTACCCCCTCCCTATGCCCCCCAGTCCCACACCCCCAGGACAGGGCCTGGCACATGATAGGCTCTGAGTGAATGAATGAATGGAAGAATGGAGAGGACAGTCTAGGATCTGCTATACTTGTAGCAGGATTTTGCACATAGCCCTGATCCCTGGCTTTGAGCTCACAGCATCAGATTTGGAAGTTAGGGGTTCCTGGTGCCCCAGCACCAGGGAGGACAAATGAGAAGACAGTGCGGGAGAGCTGGGTCACTCCAGGGGAGGAAATGAAAGCTAAATTGAATTAATTAGTGGTTGTATTGAACCCTGCTTCTTGAGTGTGCTAAAAGTCTGATTAAAGAAACAACAAAAAAGATAGAATCGCTTAACTACATTTTTTTTTTTTTCTGTAAGAGAAAGGAGAAAAAACCAAAACAACCAAAGATGTTGATTTAAGATGCAGCCCGGGGCTGGGGGCCCAGGGGAAACCTGGTGAAGGCTCCTGTTGTTTGGGGTCAGAGGTCACGGGAGCAGCCGCTGCATGGGGATCAAGCTCAAGGTTCTGGAGTGATGGAAAAACCTGGCCTGACGCTTTTCCTCAGCGGACCCTTAACTTGCTAACAGGAGCCAGCTGAGTGAACACAAACAGAGGCGCTGTGCCGGCACCGGTCCCAGCTTCCTCTGAAATTTCCAGGCCTCTTTTTTCCTGTCGGATTCCAGACAGATGAAATTTTCCTGGCCCCAGCCCTGTTCCTGGCAGCATCTCCCCTCTGAATCACCATAAATCTGGGCTGGGGGCGAGTGATGGGATTTTCCTGATTGACAAGCCGCTACTCTGGTAAAATGGGAGCTTCGTTTCCTAGCCTAAAAATAGCTCTGGGGTGCGGGCCTGAGTCCTCCCCATCCCAAATCCCTGTGGGTATCCGCTTTGGATTTTAAATATTCATATCTGTCTGTGATTATGATTTCATCGGAGAAGGGCTGTGGAAGTGCAGATGTGAACCGCTGGGGGCCACGGTGGTCGAAAGTGACACCATTGTTCGCAGGATCACTTCAGGGGGCGACGCATTCCTTAGAGCCTCCATCATCCACGGAGCCCCCAATTAATTTCAATACAAACACCGGATCTGGCCTCCCCCGTGCCTCTGCAGCCATAACACATGAGGTCATGCCGTTTTGGTTAACTGGAGGAGTTTCAGGGGTGAGGTGGGGGGGCTTCCAAGTCCCTGGGGTTGTCTGTCCTGCATGGCTCAGACTGGGCTGTCTATGCACAGGGTCCACCTGCACACCTGAACTCTCTTTCTCATCTTCCTTTTCTCAGAAACTCTGAGATTTTTTTATTCTTTCTCTTTCCCCAGCCCCTCCAGCTTCTTGACAGCCAACTCCATTGTCCCTGCTATTCTTTGAAAACACTCAGAGCCGCTCATCCTCTATGCTCTTTCTTGCACAGCTTCATCCACCTGGGGACTTATTTTTATTCCTTCATCTGGCTCCTTGCTCTTTTTTAAAAATTTATTTGACTGTGTGCTGAGTCTTAGTTGCAGCATGTGGGATCAAGTTCCCTGACCAGGGATCAAACCCCAGGCTCCCAGCATTAGGAACATGGAGTCTTAACCACTGAGCCACCAGGGAAGTCCCATGGCTCCTTGTTCTTAAAGATTCCCTACAAGAGTTTCTTCCTGCAGGAAGGCTTCCTCATCACTCCATTCAGGGTCAGTTACCACTCTCTCCTCTGTATTCCTACCCTTGTGGCTCAGCTGGTAAAGAATCCACCTGCAATATGGGAGACCTGGGTATGAACCATGGGTTGGGAAGATCCCCTGGAGAAGGGAAAGGCTATTCACTCCAGTATTCTGGCCTGGAGAATTCCGTGGACTGTATAGTCCATAGTCCATGGGGTTGCAAAGAGTTGGACACAACTGAGCGACTTTCACTCACTCACCACTCTGTATTCCTATAGCTCCTTGATTCTCAAACACTAGCCCGCCTCCAAGTCACTTGGAGGATTTGTAACAATACAGATTTCAAGATCCACCCCCAGTTTCTGAATCAATAGGTCAAGACCTGTGATTTGTATTTCATTCTTTTTTTAATTTTTTTTAATTGTGGTAAAAGCCACATAATATAAAGCATGCTATTTTAACCATATTTAAATGTACAGTTCAGTGGCACTAAGTACATTCACATTGTTGTACTAGTCTAATCATCTATCTCCTGATGTTTTTCATCTTCCTAAACTGAAACTCTGTACCCAGTAAACACTAACTCCCCATCCCCCATCCCCACCCCCTGACATCTACCAATGTACTTCTGACTCTATGAATTTGACTATTTTAGGTACCTTGTGTGCATTTTTTTTGCATTATGTGCATGCTCAGTTATGTCTCAACTGCCGCCTCATGGGCTGTAGCCCTCTAGACTCCTCTGTCCATGGAATTTTCCAGGCAAGAATACTGGAGTTGGTTGCCATTTCCTCCTCCAGGGGATCTTCCCGACCCAGGGAATGAACCCATGTCTCCTGCATCTCCTGCATTGGCGGGTGGATTCTTCACTACTGAGCCACCTGGGAAGCCCAATAGTGACATTATGGCCTGTTATATGGGTTCAAGTGGGTTTGGTTCCATCCCCAGATGGGGTATTTTTTCCTCCTCTTCTCCCGCCTCTAGCACCTTCCTGGTTTACAGTGGGTGCTCAGTTGGCTTCCCTGCTTTTAAAAAATATTTGTTTATTTTTTTGGTTGTGACAGGTCTTAGCACAGCACACGGAATCTTTAGTTGTGGGATGTAGACTCTGCAGTATGTGGGATCTAGTTCCCTGACCATGACTCAGATTCAGGCCCCCTGCATTGGGAGTGTGGATTCTTAGCCACTGGACCACCAGGGAAGTCACTTCAATTGGGGATCTTTGAACTGGGTCACATTTGCTAATCTCCAAGGATGTGCTGGTGAGCAGGACCAGCTTGGGGCAATACTGACCATGTAAGTGCCAGGGCTGCTTGGCTGAGCAAGGGGTCTCCTCCCTTCAACTCCCCATTCCAAGGAGGGACCTGTCTAGCCACAAGTTCAGCAGAAAGGAACAACAGGTTGACATCAAGTGGATAGTGCCCAGAAACCCCCAAGTCCAGTGACAGATAGTTCTGCTTCTTCCCACCTGTGTCAGCTTAAGCAGGTTATTTTTGTCATTGAGCCTCAGTTTCTTCCAGCTTCCCTGGTGGCTCAGCTGGAAAAGAATCTGCCTGCAAAGTGGGAAACCTGAGTTTGATTCCTGGATTGGGAAGATCCCCTGGAGAAGGGAACAGTTACCCACTCCAGTATTCTGGCCTGAAGAATTCCATGGACTCTATAGTCCATGGGTCGCAGAAAGTCAGACACGACTGAGCAACTTGCATTCACTCACCCAGTTTCTTCTTCTGTAAAATGGGGATAATAACCCTCCCTTCCCAGGGCTTCCCTGATGGCTCAGATGGTGAAGAATCTGCCTGCAGTGTGTGAGACCTGGGTTTGATCCCTGGGTTGGGAAGATCCCCTGGAGAAGGGCATGGTGATCCACTCCAGTATTCTTGCCTGGAGATTCCCCAGGGACAGAGGAGCCTGGTGGGCTACAGTTCATGGGGTCACAAAGAGCTGGACATGACTGAACGACTAAGCACAGCATAACCCTCTCTTCCCAGGCTGTGGTAAGGAATAAAGAGGATAACATCTGCCAGGCTTCAGGCACAGACGTTGGCACAGCTGCCTCCTCTTCTCCGCCAGAGCTTCAGAACAGGGTCCTGAAGCTTTCTCTTTGTAAGTCCTATATCCTCTCTTTCATTTTCTTACAGTGACAGAGGACGGCAGTCTGAGAGGGGAATCCATCAGAACTGGAAGCAAGCTGTTTCACCCAGGCCAATTTCAGCTGGAAAACCAGGCCTTAGACAGGAGGGAGGAAAAATTATTAAAGGATTAAATCCAGAATAATCCTATAAGCCCCAGGAGGCTCAGAAAGCAATAAGCCACAGACTTAAAATCTGATCTGTGAAGTTACGGGGCGGAATCCACATCGGAAGGCCAGGAGTGGGTTTCAAATGTGCAACGCCGTTAGATCTTTTCTAAAAGGAGGCTTCATTTTCGCTCGGACAGTGTTGGGTTTTTTTTTTTAATTTTTTTTTATCCCCTCCTCTTGTCGTGGTTTTTTAATAACAATGAGCAAGCTGCAGAAGTGGGGGAACCTTAACTAAAATTCCATAAAAATAAAAATTTAATTAAAATACACAAGTCATGAAATTCCATCCTTGTAAAGTGAGATGTCTTGAGACCCTGCTGCAAGCAGATCTTGCTCCCCGAGGCCCCAGGGTTCACACTGGCTCCTCCTCAGGGGGCCATGACAGATGACACACAGCCTTGGCCCGTGCGTTGCCAGCTGAGCAAGGAGTCGTCTTCTGGGCCCCAGAGCTCTCATCCGGATAAAGGAGGTCTCCATTGTCCTTCCAGAAAGGCTGGGAGGGCCACGGGGCTGGAGTGGGGGTGTTTTACAGGACTAGAGGCATGTCCCATGTGTGGGTTTCAGCAAAGACTGAGCACCATGGGCTATGGGGGCAGAAGGCGCCTTCTCCACATTTTCCCAGGCAGTGAGAAGAGCACAGACCTGGCCACCAGAGCCTCAGAGTCTTAGATTCTGGTCCCAATAATGTCACAATGAGCTGGAACGCTTGAGCAATTCTTTTTCCAGTGGGCCTCAGTTTCCTCATCTGTAAAATGAGTCGATTGGATTCAGGGATTTTCCAAACTGTCCATTGAGGAGATTTAAAGATCTCACAGAACCTTTCCCAGAGCCTCTTTCACATGTTTGACAGTCAAGGCTGCCCTTCCCTTCGCCCCTTTTCCCTACCTCCTTTTGTCTGTTTTGCAGATTGGGTTTTCTGGTAAGATTTTGTTTGAAAAAAGGGTGCTGAGGCTGAAAATCTTTGAAAACCTCTCAGGACTCTTCTGACTGCAATAGTGTGCAATCTGCACGGTAATGTCTGACTCCAGCATCCGTCTGGCAGCGAGTTCCTCTGTCCTGCTCTAGTGTGTGAGGACCCCTCCCCATGGCCTCTCTCATCGTTTTATTTTCTTCTATCTTATTTCTGAGTCACGGAACTCTGAATTGGATGACAATGACCACACTTCTCTCCAGAAAAATACAAATAGAAAAAAATACATGCACATTATGAAAATATAACTGTTTAAGCATTCAGATGCCTTTGGGGAAAGAAAATGTCTTCCTTTGGGAAAATGACTTGATGGTGCTACAGATCCCAGAGCGGGGCATGAAAAGGGTGCCCTTAACAAAGGAATGGCTTCAGAGAGTCTCACTGCCCTGAAGGTACTGCTCTGGGTTGACCCAGACTGGAAATCAGTCCCTCCCCATGACTTCAATATGAAAAAATGCATTACAGACTTGGCCAAAGTTTTGAGGACCAGCAAGGTAGGGTAGATGGAAACCCTTTCTATATTCAGACTTTTGGTAGCAAGTGATTAAACCTCAACTCAAATTTCTTAGGAAAAAAAACAGGAAAAATGAAATGTGTTGGCTTCCCTAGCTGGGAAGTTGACAGTTGGAGACATGGCCCCACTGAGTGGTAACTTCAAGAGGGCACTGTTCACATTGTGGCAGCTCAAGTGAATCCAGGGACTCAAAAGACACCTCCCTTCTTGTCCCCCTGTCTGTCTTGGCAAGGCATCTTTTGGTCTTGGCTTCATTCTCTTGCCTATAGAGAAGCCTCTTTCTTAGAGTTGGAAAAATGGCCCCAGAAGCCCCAGGCCTACTTGAACCAGCTCAGTGACCTTGGGGATGGGGGCCCTTAAATGGATTGGGCCAGGCCTGGGTCATGTGCTCAGTTTGGGGGCTGGTGGGCTGGAATATTGTCTATTTTCTACATCTCCAGAAACACAGGGGGCTTCCCAGGTAGCTCAGTGGTAAAGAATCCACCTCCCAAGCAGGAGACCTGGGTTCGATCCCTGGTTCAGGAAGATCCCCTGGAGAAGGAGATGGGAACCCACACCAGTATTCTTGCCTGGGAAATCCCATGGACAGAGGAGCCTGGCAGGCTATAGTCCACAGTGTTACAGAGAGTCAGATGCGATTTAGCGCCTAAATAAACCACCACCAACCAGAAACAAAGAATTGGGGAAAAGCAGTTATCTGTTTTTACCAGATGGTGAAAGAGACACTGGGCAGATAAAAAACACACAACATGTGCACAAACACCATCAAAGCAAAACGATGCCATACTTGTGTAGGAGGGACTTTTGTGTGTACTGAAGTCACAGAGAGGGGCTGATTTCTCTGTCCACGTCAATCCAGAGTAGAAAAGGGCAATACCTGCAGGGTGGTGAGATACTCCACAGACTGAACTAAATTGGAAGACCATAGAGCCAGTGATAAACAGAAAAGTCATTATCCAGATCCCAGAATTCCTGGAGGGGCAGGGAGGGGTGTGTGTGGGACAGGGTAGGCACTGATTTAATTTTATTATTTCTTTCTTCCTTATTTATTTATTAAAAGATTTTGTCTTTTTTTTTTTTTTTTTTGCCACATCTTGTAGCATATGGGATCTTAGTTCCCAGACCAGAGATGGAACCCACATTCCCCATATTGGAAGGCAGAGTCTTAACCACTGGACTGCTGGGTAAGTCCAGTACTGATTTTATTGGAACTCAAAGGATCCCGTGTTTTAGCTGACATCTGGATCACACACACACACAATATTACATACAATTCTGAAGATGCTGGCTCCCGCTAAAACCCATCCAGTAGAGACCCCCCCTCATCTCGGACCTGGCCTCTTCTTTTGGACTTTATTTCCTTCCTCCACACTTACTCGTGCATTTTCTCTGGCGCAGCAGATTCCAAAGCTGAGGCTCCAACCCCAACACTCAGCTCCATGTAACTCCGCTCCGATGTGACACTTAAGCTTCCATGGGAATTTTCTGGACTATGCTCAAAGGACTACTGGGCTAGCCTGTGTCTTGCATTGGCACCAGTTTTCTTCCCCCCTCAGGAAGAGGTAGCAATCCCAGGAGACAAAAAATCCCATGAGACAAAAAAGCCCGTCACCCCTTCCGTCCCCCCGTGAAGAACCCTTCTTCCTTGATGACGTCATCTCTGGCACAGGAGCCTCAGCGAGAATGAGCAGCTGTGGGTCACCCGCTGCTGGCAGCTCCTAGCAGGGGAGCTGCCGTGACTTGGTCCCAGGCCTCAGCTGCTGCAGGATTTACTGCTACCTGCTTTTTTTGGATCTGACAAATGCAGAAAGAGTTGGAGAAAGAATTTTGAATTTGTCCCAAGGAAATAATTTAGAAGAAGAAAAATACTGCAGTCAGGAAGGTGTTCATTGGGATGGTAGTGACATCAAGAAGCAGTATCGCAAGAGTCCAGTGATGAGAATAGTCAATGTGTGCCCTGTGCGTCACTTAGGATTACCTCATGTGTGAGATGGGTGCGGCATGCTCAGTTGCTCAGTCATGTCTGACTTTAAGCGAACCCATGGAGCCTGCCAGGCTCCTCTGTCCTTGGGATTTTCCAGGCAAGAATACTAGTGTGGGTTGCCATGCCCTCCTCCAGGGGATCTTCCCAACCCAAGGATAGAACTCCAGGATCAAACTCAACTCTTACATCTCCTGCATTGGCAGGCAGGTTCTTTACCACTAGCACTGCCTGGGAAGCCCCAGTGGCATATTCAGTTCAGTTCAGTCACTCAGTCGTGTCCTACTCTTTGCGACCCCATGAATTGCAGCACGCCAGGCCTCCCCGTCCATCACCAACTCCCGGAGTTCACTCAGACTCATGTCCATCGAGTCAGTGATGCCATCCAGCCATCTCATCCTCTGTCGTCCCCTTCTCCTCCTGCCCCCAATCCCTCCCAGCATCAGAGTCTTTTCCAATGAGTCAACTCTTCGCATGAGGTGGCCAAAGTACTGGAGTTTAAGCTTTAGCATTATTCTTTCCAAAGAAATCCCAGGGCTGATCTCCTTCAGAATGGACTGGTTGGATCTCCTTGCAGTCCAAGAGACTCTCAAGAGTCTTCTCCAATACCACAGTTCAAAAGCATCAATTCTTCGGTGCTCAGCCTTCTTCACAGTCCAACTCTCACATCCATACATGACCACTGGAAAAACCACAGCCTTGACTAGACGGAACTTTGTTGGCAAAGTAATGCCTCTGCTTTTGAATATGCTATCTAGGTTGGTCATAACTTTTTTTCCAAGGAGTAAGCGTCTTTTAATTTCATGGCATATTACTCAGCCATAAAAAAGAATGAAATAATGCCATTTGTAGCAACATGGATGGACCTGGAGACTATCATACTAAGCGAAGTAAGTCAGTAAATAAGAATGCCTTCTATTGATTGCTGGTTTGCTTTGTGCTGGAAACTGTGCCAGACAAGCCTATATTTGTGCTCCCAAATCTTCACCAAGCCCTGTGAGTTGGATGTTCTTTTACAGATGAGGAAACTGAGGCTCAGAGCAGGTAAGTTATCCCCTGAGCCACAGATGTACTTTTAGGTTGTGTCTGATTATTACCAGTTGTCAGCTGAGTGTCATCTTCAGGGGAACGGATGAATCTGCCAGCAGGGTACGTGACTCCTCTGGCACCGAAGCACCTAGTGAGTACCCAATAAATACTGGCTGTTGTGAAAGGACAGTAACCATCTGTGACTCACAGCTGTTTCTGTAGCACGTCCTGGAGTCTTGCACTTGCTGTGGACCATCAAGTTTCTGGATGGCCAGAAGGGCTGTGGGCTGGGGCTGGGAGCAAAAGGCAGCAAAGCAGGGTGGATCTGGCTTTCCCATTCTCAGAGCTTCGCCCTCACCCAGCAGCTTGCAGAAACCTTGACCATAGCACTTACCATTATGAAATACATGTTTCCCACCACCCCCTCACCCCCATCCCCGTACCGTTAAATAATTCTCTGAAGACATTTGACTAGATTCTGAAGCTATCTACCTGGAGACAGCATCAGATACCAGTCCAAAGGCTGCCAAGCCCTCCACCTCCAGATGCCGATTGAAAGTCCTGGTTGTCACAGGTAGACGATGGACTTGCCACAGATCAGAGGTTTCAACGACCCTGTCCTTGGGTTTGATTAATTTGCTAGGGTGGCTCACAGAACTCAGAAACATTTCACTTACTCAATGACTGGTTTGTCATAAGAGGAGGTAACTCAAAAACAGCCAGATGAAAGAGATGCCTAGGGCAAGGCGTGGGGAAAGGGCATGGAACTTCTGTGTTGAGTGTGCCCCACTCTCCCTGCATCTCTACGTGTTCACCAACCCAGAAACTCTCCAAATTCTGTCCTTTTTTTATGTTTTATGGCTGCTTTATTACATGGGCACGACTGGTTACATCATTGGCCATTGGTGATTGAACTCAATCTCCAGCCTCTCTCCCCTTTCCAAAGGTCAGGGGAAGTGGGATGAAAGCTCCAGTCCTCCAATCAAAAGACTGCTTCTTCTGGGGACCAGTCCTCATCCTTAGATGACCAGGGGCTTTTCAAAAATCACTTCATTAATGTAACAAAAGACACATTGACCAGTGTCCTCACTTAGGAAATTCCAAGGGTTTTAATATCTCCATGCCAAGAAGGGGATAAAGACCAAATATACATATATATATATATTTTTTTTTAATTATAAATCACACTATCATACTGTGTTAGAGTGTCATCATTTATTTATACATCTGTCCCTCTCCTTAGCCTGGAAGTATCTTAAGATTTCTGTAGCCACAGCACTTGGACCAGTGCCTGGCACAGGACAGGCAACTTATAAATGACTGTTGACTAAGCCAGCTAATGAGCTGGAAAAGTGAGAGTGTAGAGATGGATGGATGAGGACAGGACAGGGATTAGAGGTGCCATAGCTCTCTGTGTTGGTCAGTTTTGTTGCAATAACTCTCCATGATGGGGCATCTCCAAACACTGGCTTCCAATAACCAGTGTTCATCTGTTTCCCTACTCATGAGTCCTGGGGTTGCCTGGCTCTGCTGGGCTCAGCTGTCCTGGCTCCAGGCTTATACTCAGGTGCACCCCACATGTTCCTTCACTTTGCTGGGCAAGTAGCTGTCTGGGACATGTCCTTGTGGTATAATGGCAGGAGCAGAAATTTATGGTGCCCTTTAGACTTTGGCTTGAAATTGGCATACTGCCATTTCTGCTCACATCCCATTGGCTAAAACTGGTCAAATAGCCAAGCTCAATGCTATTAGGGTGGAGAAATATATTTTGCCCATTCTCCTGACCCAAGGTCACAAGGTAGGTGAGAATGAGGAGCTGAAGGACAATCTACCATAGCCTTGCTTAAAACAAAGCCCTGAACTTTATTCTTTGGGGAGAATCTCTAGAAGAGTTCCTGCTGGTCCCAGAGTTCCACCTGTAGCCCTGATACCACTTTCCTTGGGGCTTACGGCAGAAAGTGACAATTATCTCCATTATTCACCGCCCCTTTCTTCTTTTTTGGTAATAGGATGCCCCAGGTTTTAGTTGGACACATGGTGCCCACAGGAGGCCACATTTCCCAGCCTCCTTTGCAACTAGACATGGTCATGTGACTAAGCTGCGGCCAATGTGATGAAGCAGAAAAGCTACAAGCATCTTCTGTATGAGAATGCTACTTGCTCTCTCCTTCTCTCTCCCCGCTGTCTTGGGCTGGAAGGTAGGCTCACCTGGATGACAACACCCTAGGGAATGACAGGGCAACGCAAGAGAAGGAATCAGGATATCCAGGTAAGCTTTAGGAGTTGACCCTGTCTGCCTGCTTAGCCCTGGTCCACAGCATGTGTGTTAGTCACTCAGTCATATCGGACTCTTTGTGACCCTGTGGTCTGTAGGCTGCCAGGCTCCTCTGTCCATGGAATTCTCCAGGCAAGAATACTGGAGTGGGTTGCCATTGCCTGGGTCTCCTGGACCTGGGTCTCCTGCATTGGCGGGCAGATTGTTTACCATCTGAGCCAATCCACTATGAGTCCACAGCATGGGAGAAGAATGAAATGCCATACTTTTGTTTTCTTCAGAATCTCAGCCTGTACCTTAATCCATACAAGGTCACTTGCTTGCCATCTATTCCCCCCTACCCCCCCACTTGGTCTACTCTTTGTCCTTCATTCACCAAAATATGAACTCATATCCCTTTTCTTAATTTTCCTTGGCAAAACTGAGACAGGATGGATTTTTTTTAAAAAAAGGGATTTCATGAAATAAAGAGAAGTTAAAGGAGAAACAAAATCCAGGAAGCGAAGCATAAACCAATCTAGTTTCTATCACAAGAGATACCTGACCCAACCACAGCCATGACCAGGGCAGGCTGACTGAGGTTTTTGCCTGTGGGGCCGGAAATTTAGAGGATGTGAAATTTAACACCATAGTTCCAGAAGGTGATAAAAATTTAAATGTTGTGAAATATACATACTGATAGCACATGTGCTTCTTCAGTGACACAGAAACAAAGGGATCGGACTCTTCATAGGAAGCTTCTAGAGGCCCATTATTAATGACACCCCTTTCGTGATTCATAGATGGAAGATGAAAGCTGGCTTAACTATGTGTTTTAGGCCTAGCCTGAAGCAGCCAAAATGCCAGTTAGAGCTCTGTGTCCTACCAGAGGTGACTCCACGGGCCCTGTACCTTTTCACCCTTGCCTTTCAGAGTTTCCACCTAGTACAACTTTGTGGCAACTTTATGGAGTCTCTTATTCCCTAACCTTCAGTTTGCTTCTATCCAGCCAGCATCATTGGAGAAGGCAATAGCAACCCACTCCAGTACTCTTGCCTGAAAAGTCCCATGGACGGAGGAGCCTGGTGGGCTGCAGTCCATAGGGTCGCTAAGAGTCGGACACGACTGAGCGACTTCACTTTCACTTTTCACTTTCATGCATTGGAGAAGGAAATGGCAGCCCACTCCAGTGTTCTTGCCTGGAGAATCCCAGGGACGGGGGAGCCTGGTGGGCTGCCATCTGTGGGGTCGCACAGAGTCGGACACGACTGAAGCGACTTAGCAGCAGCCAGCATCATCTTTCCTGCCTTCTCTGACCTTGGCTTCTGGCCACATCGTTTCTTTCTTGTCCAAGACCAGGAAAGTTCCCTCTAGCCCCTTGAAATCCTTGTTCTTCTCTTCTCTTAACCATTAAAAAAAAATGGAAGGATAGTTAATTAATAATGTTGTGTTAGTTTCAGGTATATGGCAAAGTGATTCAGTTATATGTATTCCCATTCTTTTTCAGGTTCTTTTCCAAGAAAGTTTATTGCACAATATTGAGTAGAGTTCCCTGTGCTATACAATGGGTCCTTGTTGATGATCTATTTTTGTAAAAATTATTTAATTATTTGTTTTTATTTTTGACTGTGCTGGTTCTTTGTGGCTACATTCAGGCTTCCTCTACTTGTGGCGAGTGGGGGCTCCCCTCTAGTAGTGGTGTGCAGACTTCTCATGATGGTGGCTTCTCTTGTTGTGGAGCAAAGCTCTAGGGCTCACGGTCTTCAGTAGTTACGGCTCTCGGGCTCTAGAGCATGGGCTCAGTAGCTATGGTACACAGGCTTAGTTGTCCTGCAGCACGTGGGATTTTCCTGGACTAGAGGCTGAACACATGTCCCCTGCATTGCAAGGCAGATTCTTAACCACTGGACCACCAGGGAAGCCCCAGATGATCTATTTTATACATAGTAGTGTCAGTGTTCTTGCCTGGAGAATCCCAGGGACAGGGGAGCCTGGTGAGCTGCCATCTCTGGGGTCGCACAGAGTCAGACACGACTGAAGTGACTTAGCAGCAGCAGCAGCAGCAGCAGCAATGTGTATATGCTAATCCCAAACTCCTAATTCATTCCTCCCTACCATCCCCTTTGGTAATGATAGTTTTGTTTTCTATGTCTGTGAGTCTATTTCTATTTTGTAAATAAGTTCATTTATATCTTTTTTTAAGATTCCACTTGTAAGTGATATCACAAAAGATTTTACTTCCTCTGTCTGACTTACTTCACTTAATATGGTAATCTCTAGATTCATCCATGCTACTGCAAATGACATTATTTCATTCTTTTTCAGGGCTGAGTAATATTCCATTTTATATATTCAACATATCTTCTTTATCCATTCATCTGTCAATGAACACTTAGTTGCTTCAGTGTTTTGTTGTAAATAGTGCTTTTATTGTAAATAATGCTGCTCTGAACATTTGAAATCCCTCTTCTTAATTCTTGGTTTTGTTCAGAGTGACTTGTGTCAACCCTAGGCTATGACAGGACTGGTAATGAAAACGACAAATAACCAGTGACCTCCTATTTCCCAGAGTTGTGGGAATTTGACATTTGTAAACCCCAAAGTCTTACTTTAATTATACAATATCCTTTGCATCCATAAGAAGGAGGGAGGAAGGGAATAAATGAACACCTACTGTGTGCTAGATACTTTCCCATCTAGCATGGTAACAGATCACGGAGGCCCAGACAGGCCCTTGTCCAGCACCACATCACCATGGGATTTGAGCTGAGGTCTCTCAGATTCCAAAGCCTGGGCTCTTCCCTCATGGAGCAAACAAGAACGTGCACAGATGCTCAAGGCTGTTGAGAGGTATTCAGTCACAGATGCAGGAAGATAGAGGAATAGCATGGAAGTGGACTCAGACAGTGGAGGAGGGAGCTGATGGAGAGGGAAGATGACAGGCTAATGATGGAGGAGGGAGGTGATGGGAGGGTCAAAGGGTTCTGCTTTGACAAGGGACTTGGGATTCCGGGCAGGGAGCCTTTTTTTCCACACTGTGCCTTGCTGGAAACACCTCACATCCCCGCATGCGATGAGCTCACCCTTCTGTTGGCACTGACTCGCATCCCATCTTGGCCCTGGATGAGCCACACCAACATTTCTGCAGGAGGAATAAAGCAATAACAGGATTCTCATTTTTCTCCCTAAAATAATACCTCTCTGTTCAGCCAGCAAGCAGGGAACTGCTCCTGCCAGCAGTCCTGTGGGAAGCCTGTCCCCAGTCCGGCAGGATTAGTCTGATGCTGGCGTCCTAGGAACCCCCCAGCAGGTAAGGCAGCCCTCAGGTGACCTTGAGCTTCTGGCTGCAGATCCCTGCTATCTTTCTCAGTCCTGAGGGAGGTCATTTATCTCTGGATCCCCATCCCTGGTTCTCCAGGGCAAAAGCATGCTGCTCTAACCAGCATGGGCCATAGACTCCCCTAGCCAGTGGCTCCCCTGGCATGTCTTCAGGACCTCAGCGATTTCCTACAAGGAAAGGATCATTGGAAAAATTATTTTGAACAGGAAGAATTTAATTTTTCTGTACCAGGCTTTTTCCTCCTTAAAAAAGAGAGTCCTCACCTAAAGGCCTGAGCACCTGGAAATTTCTTCTCTGTGTGCACATTATACCCACTTCCTGGCTGCAGGGATGGAAGGACTTGGAGAATTTGGAGGATATTAAACAGATTCATAATGGACCCAGCAGTATAAACATGTCTCAAGTGCAGACAGGAGTGCCACAAGCTTCTCTTTGGTTTAATGTAAAACATACACCCGTTGTGTCTGCGTTCCCATTTTACAAATAAACAAGGTGAGGAGATGGACTCCAAAATCATCCCCAGAGAGCCAGGTGCCTTCGTTCCTTGTAATTTCCAGGCTTCTCCTGCCCACAAACAACTCAGAAAAGAACGCTTAATGTAGCCCTACAGATCACTGCCAAAAGGCAGAGCAAATGGGAGAGGCCCAGCCAAATGGTCTGAGGCCATTCCCACCATTCAGGGTGATGCTGCAAATGGCTGGGGGCACTGGGGCCTGCAGAGAGTGTTACCAGCGGAATGTCCAGGCAGCAGGGTATATGCTGGATGGTGCATCAGGAGACATGGGTTCAAATCCCATATCTGCCCCCACTGCGAGCAGGCTGTGCCCTTCCAGGCAACTGCACCCCTCTGCCCCAGCTGGGTTTTCTCACCAGTGCGATGAGGTGACAGTCCCAACCTGTGTATCTCACTGAATGATGGCGAGTGCCCCAAGAGATGATGGCTCATTATCCTTGGATAGGATGTAAATGATCCCATGGCCATCTTCCCATTTTTAGTCAAAATCTGTATTTCCTACCACTGCTTCTCTTAAACCCAGAGGCAGAGGTCCATGTCATTCTCAGAAAGTCTAAACACCCTGAAGCATGATCACTGACTCAAGGGCCAACATGACTAATTTGGCCCCATAAATAGCACGGTGTGCGGAAGACCAGCCAAACCAGTGAGCTGGCTGGATTGACTGGCAGGATCAGTCAAAATGCGCCGCCTAATGGCTCCAGCAGGGGCACGGCCCCCATCTGGCCAGGGAGCCATCCAGAGGATGGACCATATGGCCAGTCGGCCTGGATCTTGCTGGGTGAAATTCCCCAACCCTCCTATGTCCCGGATTCCTCATTTGCCAAATGGAAAATAATGGAAAGTGAAAGTGAAGTCGCTCAGTCGTGTCCGACTCTTTGCGACCCCATGGACTGTAGCCTACCAGGTTCCTCCATCCAAGGGATTTTCTAGGCAAGAATACTGGAGTGGGTTGCCATTTCCTTCTCCAGGAGATCTTCCCAACCCAGGGATTGAACCCGGGTCTCCTGCATTGTAGGCAGATGCCTAACCGTCTGAGCCACCAGGGAAGTCTCTAAAATAATGGAAGACCCCCTCAAAGGGGATTGTGGGAATGAAATGATGTCATATGTGTGAAGAGCTTGGGACAGAGCCAGGCCCTCAGCAAGTGCTCTGCAAGTATAGCTATTCTTAGTGTCAAGGGAGCTCTGGGCTTCAACAGTGAAATGTTTCTAGAGAAGAAAAGAAATACTTCAGTTGAGGAAACTGTGGCCTGTAAATGGGACATGACCTGCTGAAAGTCACGCCAGTTCAACTAGCATTTTTTGAAAAATGTATATATTTATTTATTTGACTGCATTGGATCCCAGTTGCAGCAAGTGGGGTCTGATCTAGTTCCCTGACTAGAGTTTGAACCTGGGCCCCCTGCATTGGGAGCGCAGAGTCTTAGCCCCTGAGTTACCACGGAAGTTCTCAACTAGCATTTTGAATGACGTTTTCCAGGCATCGTGATCATAGTAACAATCACATGGTTAATATGTGCTGATCCTTTCTCCATTCGAGGCACAGAGCTAAGCATATCTCAGGCTTTAATTAAATCCTCATTGCTACTCTGTGATGAAAACACCCTTAACCCCATTTTACAGATGAGGAAGTTGAGGCTCAGAGAGGGAAGAGACTTGGCTGGTTGGTGGGATTAGCAGGGCTGCTATAGGTCTGGGGTCTTGGGGGTCTGTGTTCTTCTTCCCCAGAACACCCACCAACCCTTCATCCAGGCCCAGCACCTGGTTCTTGACTCTAGGTCCAGATTCCAGTTCTTCCTGTGTTGCTCCCTGTGGCTTTTTCCTCTCCAGGCTCCCCAGGGCCTGGGTGCACCAGCTCACCCAATGTGAGAACAAAGACAGGAAGACTTTGAGCTTCAGCCTCCCCACTGGATCTCCTGTCCAGGTGGGTGTCAGAGAGTCTCTCCAAATGTCCTCATTCAACACTCTATATTTTATGGTGCTTGGTGAGTGCTTGGAGCAGTTTTTCTCCCCCAGGTTTTTGGCCATGCTCTTTTCTAAGGCTCTAAAGATTCTCTGTTTTCAGACAATAAATTACAAGCGTCTAAGTCGTCCAGAGATGTGGGAAGGGAGAAACTCAGTAACACCGAGGCCAGAGGAAGCTTTGGACCTTACCCAAGAGTTCCTGGCATCCTGGTTCACCTGTCCCCTAAGGCATCTACTCTCCCACTTTTCTAACCAGCTGGCGTGTAAATCATCCCCCAGTTCTTCCCAAGGACAATAGAAAAGCAAGGTATGGGGAATCAGAGAGAGACAGAGGAAGACCTGGGGGAGAGGTCATTTCTCTAACTTGTGATTGCTTTAGAGTTTAGAGCAGCACCTAGCACCTTAGATCAGGCAAAAGGGGCCCCCTGATCTGTGTGCTCAGCTTCCTCCAGCCATACCCTTCTCCATGGGGGCGAGCAGTGGGCAGGGCCAAGGGGGTGTACCCATTGGTGTCAATGCTCCCCTTCTACAACACTGTGGGCGTACCCGGGACCTGAGTCCAAGGTACTCTCCCAGGATCTGCACAGCCTTCTTCCCCAAATCCATTCTCCCCAGACTCTCTCAGAGTGTGAAGCTCTATGTTCCCAGCTATTTGCAGTGTGTGTATGTGTGTGTGTGTGTGTGTAGGTTAGAGGTTGGCACTAGGCTGTCCTCAAGCATCTTCACGAAGCTCTCACTGTGCAGGATGGAGCCTCGGTGGGAAAGGAAAGGGGCTGTGGGCTGTGGACTGTGGCTGGCTTCCCCACGCTGTGGTGTTCCAAGTTCCACTCCAAGGAGTCCAGGAACTCTGAATGCAGACCCAGCTTTCCAGGTTACGATATTATATTAAATATTTGTCAAGGTTGGACGATAAAACATATTTCATTTAAGAGTTTGTTAGACTTGATTTTTAACTCAAGGATTTAGACACACACAGATGAGCTGGCATCTGTACTGTGGCCCCACACCCCACCATAGCTGTGGGGGGGCTGGTTCCCAAAGCACCTCTGGTCCCCTCCTAGCCTGTGAGCTGGGGCTGATCATTTTCACTTCCAAATGAAGACTCTGAGGCTCAAGGAAACTAAGACACTGGCTTGAGTCTGCATAGCTGGAAAGCGGCAGAACCTAGACATGAAATCAAACCCCTCAACCCGATGTCTGGCTCTTCCTACTCCCTGAACCCCCTTCCTGCCATGGGGAGCCTCTTCTCTTTTAGGAGGTTGTGTCTTGCTCCTCAGTGGGTACCCAGGCCGTGGTGAGCCAGGTGGAAGGCGGCACTTGGAGGCTGCAGACTCACCCCAGCAGAGGAAGCTGTAAACTAGGGTCAAGCAACTGGAGTGCCTACTTAGAAGAAAGAAAAATGAGAACCTTGTTGCCTGTCAGATTGGCAGGTCCCCGGCAGCTCCTATTTCAAAACCATAACCTCATCAGGCTCCCCCTCCGCCCCCCTAAAGTCTCCCCTCTCCCAACTCACCGAGAGTTTTCCATTGTGGAGAAGGGAAGAAATGCGTCTCTAATCCTCTTTGTTCCATGATTTCATCTCCTTCTCTCTCTCTCCTCCCTGGGGACTCCAGGCAAACAGTTGGGGGAGGGAAGGTGGGGCAGGGAGGGGAGCCAACACTCTTTTCATGGTCTGGGGGGAACATTCTGGGCTTTGGGCAGGAAGGAGGGAAGCTGGAAGGGATAGTTCATCCCCTCCCCCAGCTGCCAACAAAAGCTGGAAACCTGGGAGACTTCCAGGAGGTCACCCTCCCCTTCCCTCCACCCCAGCCCATGAGCCACTGAGTTCACCTCCTTGACTCTGTCCCCAGCGATCCATCACGAACTTGCTCCCTGCCTGAGCACGAGCTTCATCCTTCCTTACCAGATTTTGCAACAGCTGCTTGAGTAGCCTCCCAGATTCCAGTGCCATCCACCTTGGGTCCATCCTCCAGTCAGCTGCCCAAGTGAGCCTCAGAGGCTCCATATAACTCCAAGGATAAAGCCCAAGCTCTCAGGTGATACTAACAAAGAGACCTCCTGTCCCCTGCATCCTCTCCAGCCTCAGTTGTCACAGTGTCTTACCACCTTTTTCTTTTTTTAAGTCATCTACTTACCTCTCACTCACTAAGTCTCTTGAAGAAAGGATCTTCTCTATATTTTTAAGTTTTTGCTTTCCCAAACCCTAGCAAAGCTCTTGGCCAGTCAGCTGTATCCTCTCATTCAAGGAAGCCAGGCAAGCTCTCTATTCCCAAACCCTATCTCTCATTTACCTGTGACCAACCTAGATAGCATATTCAAAAGCAGAGACATTACTTTGCCAATGAAGGTCTGTCTAGTCAAGGCTATGGTTTTTCCAGTGGTCATGTATGGTTGTGAGAGTTGGACTGTGAAGAAAGCTGAGCACCGAAGAATTAATGCTTTTGAACTGTGGTGTTGGAGAAGACTCTTGAGAATCCCTTGGACTGCAAGGAGATCCAACCAGTCCATTCTAAAGGAGATCAGTCCTGGGTGTTCTTTGGAAGGACTGATGCTAACGCTGAAACTCCAATACTTTGGCCACCTCATGCGAAGAGTTGACTCATTGGAAAAGACCCTGATGCTGGGAGGGATTGGGGGCAGGAGGAGAAGGGGACAACAGAAGATGAGATGGCTGGATGGCATCACCGACTCAATGGATGTGAGTTTGAGTGAACTCCAGGAGTTGGTGATGGACAGGGAGGCCTGGCGTGCTGCAATTCATGGGGTCGCAAAGAGTCAGACACGACTGAGCGACTGAACTGAACTGAACTGTTTTTTCTTGCTGCCTGACATGACCTACAGCAGAGCCCTTCTTTTCTGTTTGAAGGTGGCAAATGAGGGAATTCCATGGTGATCCAGTGGTTAGGACTTGGTGCTTTCATTGTCAGGACCCAAGTTTGACCCCTCATCGGGGAATTAAGATCCCTCAAGCTGTGCTATGTGGCCAAAAAAAAAAAAAAAAAAAAGGCAAATTAATACACGCATATCAACTTTGTTGTTGTTGTTCAGTCACTAAGTCATGTCTCACTCTTTATGACCCTAGGACTGTGGCATGCCAGGCTTTCCTGTCCTTCACCATCTCCTGGAGTTTGCTCAAACTCATGTTTGTTGAGTCAGTGATGCCATCCAACCATCTCATCCTCTGTCACTCCCTTCTCCTCCTGCCCTCAATCTTCCCCAGCATCAGGGTCTTTTCCAACGTGTTGGCTGTTTGCATCAAGTAGCCAAAGTATTGGAGCTTCAGCTTCAGCATCAGTCCTTCCAATAAATATTCAGGACTGATTTCCTTTAGAATTGACTGGTTTGATCTCCTTGCCGTCCAAGAGACTCTGAAGAGTCCTCTCCAGCACTACAGTTCAAAAGCATCAATTCTTTGGCGCTCAGCCTTCCTTATGGTCCAACTTTCACATCTGTACATGACTACTGGAAAAACCATAGCTTTTATATGGATCTTTGTCAGCAAAGTGATGTCTCTGCATTTTAATATGCTGTGTAGGTTTGTCACAGCCTTTCTTCCAAGAAGCAAGCATCTTTTGATTTCATGGCTGAAGTCACCATTTGCAGTGATTTTGGAGCCCAAGAAAAGAAAATCTGTCACTGTTTCCACTTTTTCCCCATCTGTTTGCTATGAAGTGATGGGACCAGATGCCATGATCTTAGTTTTTTGAATGTTGAGTTTTAATCCAGCTTTTTTATTCTCCTCTTCCACCCTCAACAAGAGGCTTTTTAGTTCCTTTTCACTTTCTGCCATTACAGTGGTATCATCTTCATATCTAAGGTTGTTGAAATTTCTCCCAGCAATCTTGATTCCAGCTGTGCTTCTTCCAGCCCAGCATTTTGCATGATGTACTCTGCATATAAGTTAAATAAGCAGGGTGACAATATACAGTCTTGTCATATTCGGTTCCTAATTTTGAACCAGTCAGTTGTTCCATATCCAGTTCTAACTTTTGCTTCTTGTCCTGCTCACAGGTTTCTCAGGAGGCAGGTAAGGTGGTCTGGTATTCCCATCTCTTTAAGAATTTTCCAGTTTGTTGTGAGTCAAAGGCTTTAGCATAGTCAATGAAGCAGAAATAGATGTTTTTCTGGAATTCTCTTGCTTCCTCTATGATCCAATGGATTTTGGCAATTTAATACCTGGTTCCTCTGCCTTTTCTAAATTCAGCTTGTGTATCTAGACGTACTTGATTCACATACTGCTGAAGCCTATCTTGAAGGATTTTGAGCATTACCTTGCTAGCATGTGAAATGAGTGCAATTGTACAGTAGTTTGAGCATTCTTCAGCACTGCTTTTTTTGGATTGGAATGAAAACGGACATTTTTCAGTCTTGTGGTCACTGTTGAATTTTCCAAATTTGCTGGCATGTTGAGTGCAGCACTTTATCAACATCATCTTTTAGGATTTGAAATAGCTTAGCTGCAATTCCATCACCTCCATTAGCTTTGTTCATAGTAAAGAATGCTTCCTAAGGCCCACTTGACTTCACACTCCAGGCTGACACAACCCCTCTCTCACCCCATATAGGGAACCAGCTCCCCAGATCCCTTCCAGGAGTGAGCAAGAGGTCTTGTTGCTTGTTTTCATTCCTCCCTTGCTGCAGCAGGGGCTCCCATAAAGCCTTGCCTGAATTTCCTGTCTGGCCTCTAGCCAGTTTCTATTGATTGAGGAAGGTCATGGAGTGCCACTGGTTGGTGATAGGAGCACATATCAGAGGTTAGTGCAAGTCACCCTTCAAGCAACCTCTTCAACTCAGGCCAGCTAAGTCTGATCATTCATTTATTTATCAAATGTTTATTAAATGCTAGTCTGGGTGTAGGGTAGAAATAAAGATGAGTAAGACACAGGGGACTGACCTCCTGGTAGGAAAGTAATTAACTGTCTTTTTTCATTCAGGTAACAGAAGGATCTAGCCCTTTCCTTTCCTCTCTCCAGAACCACCTTCCTCTAGAATATTCTAGAATATTCAGGGAGAGAGTGCTGTCTCCTTTGGGTCCTGGGTCTTTCAGTTCTCTGTGTATCTTCCGTCTCAGCTCTTACCTGGATCCACCTCCCTGAACTTGCCCAGTTTTCTCTGGGGCCTTGTACAAGTTGTTGCTGGTCATCAGAGCTCCCCTAACATAGGCTTGTGTGTGTTTTACAGATTTTCACTCCAGGTTTAAGATAATATGGGGTTTCCAGACAAGTAGCCACTTGAAATTGAAAATTATCTATTGCTAGACCAGGTGTCAACAAACTTTCTCTGTTAAGGGCCAAATAATAAATATTTGAGGCTTGTGGACCAACAAGCAAAGTCAAGCATATTATATATATGCTTATATTAACAACAGAGGAAACAAAGTTCCATAAATTTTTCACTAGTGAAATTCAAAGTGTAGTAAAAATAGAATACATTTCTTTGTAATACAGCTTTACTAAGGAGACAGAGGGGCTTCCCAGGTGGTGCTAATGGTAAAGCATCCGCCTGCCAATGCAGGAGACTTAAAGAGACGCAGGTTTGATCCCTGGGTCAGGAAGATCACCTAGAGGAGGGCATAGCAGCCTACTCCAGAATTTTTGCCTGGAGAATCCCATGGACCGAGGAGCCTAGCGAACTACAGTCCATAGGGTCTCAAAGGGACATGACTAAAGTGACTTAGCACGCACGCACGCAAGGAGACAAATGGAATTATTTTTGGAGCTATAATATTTTGCTTAGTTGGTTCAAAGTTAGCATTCCTTATCATCAAATTGACTGCAAATGAGCATCTGTGAAAAAGTTTTAGCTCACAAGCCTTACAAATACAGATGGTAGGTGAGGTTTGGCCCATGGACCATAGGTTGTGACCCTGGCCTAGACATACAGCAGCCATCCCCTGCCTCTCTCACTACTACCAGGTGTAGACATCGGTCTGTCTTCAAGTTGTCTCTTCCAGACCTTTCCTCCCATCTCCTCTCCACCTACCCCCAGGACCCCATCCTGAAGTGTTTCCTTATTATTCACAGCATTTAAATCTTGTTAGGTTAAATCTTTCCTGTCTATCAGCAAGCTACATCAGGAGACAAATCTACCCGTCTGTCTGTTACTCTACAGTCTAGGGGCTAAAAATAGATGTGTATTGTAACAGCTTTTTGGGGGAGGGGGCTTTCTGGGTGGCTCAGACAGTAAATAATCTGCCTGCAATACAGGAGACCTGGGTTCAATCCCTGGGTCAGGAAGATCCCTTGGAGAAGGGAATGGCTACCCACTCCAGTATTCTTGCCTGGAGAATTCCATGGACTGAGGAGCCTGGTGGGCTACAGTTTGTGGGGTCACAAAGAGTCCAACAAGACTGAACAACTAACACTTTAACAGCTTTATTGGGGTATCATTCATATACCATATAATTCACCCATATACCATATAATTCACCCATATACCATATAATTCACCCATATACCATATAATTCACCCATATACCATATAATTCACCCATATACCATATAATTCACCCATGAAGTGTGTGTATAGTCACAGATACTTGCAGTCATCACCACAGTCGATTTTAGAATATTTGCATCACTATAAAAAGAAACCCTATGCTCTTCGACTGTCACTCCCTTCCCCCCAACTCTCCCATTTCCCTAGTCCTAAGCTATCACTAGTCTACTTTCTGTCCCTATTAAGAATGGTTTTTACATTTTAAAATGTTTTTTCTTTAAGTCAAAAAAGATTTCATGACATGTGAAAATTACATGGATTCAAATTTTAATGTTCATCAATAAAGTTTTATTGGCACACAATCAGTCATTTGTTTATATAATTGTCTAGAGATGCTTTCTGTGCTAGGAGGGCAGAGTCTGTGGCTCATAAGCCTACAGTATTTACTATCTGGCCCTTGACAGAAAAGCTTGCTTTCTCACCTTGAATGTGGGCTATGCCCTGAGTCGGGGTTAGGGAGGTGAGGGTGAGACCTCATGTCTTGGGCAGAGGGGCTGCCTCCCCTGTGTTCCAGGGGGAGAGGAAAACAGTGCTTCAGAGGGCCAGATCCAGCCAACCTGGCTCTTCAGAGAGAACTTTCCACCTCTTCTTCCTCTGTTTTATGAAAAATAACAAATGTACGGAAAAATGGAAAGACTAGTACAGTACAACTAGTATCCCACCACTTGGGCCACTTGGACCTGACAGCAGTCAGCATTTTGCCACATTCACTGTCTTTTTTCTCTCTCTCTAGATAGCTTGTTGTTCTTGAGTTGCCAAGTTATATCCAACTCTTTTGTGACCCCATGGACTGTATTCTCCCAGGCTCCTCTGTCTTTGGGATTCTCCAGGCAAGAATACTGGAGTGGGTTGCCATTTCCTTCTCCAGGGGATCTTCCTGATGCAGGGTCTCCTGCATTGAGGCTGATTCTTTCCCACTGAGCCACCAGGGAAACCCATCTCCAAATAGCTAGATAGATTTTTAAATAATTTGGGTGTACAGTTCTATGAGTTTTAGCACATATATTGATTTGTGTAACCACATTGCAATCAGGATACACAACAGTTCCATCACGTCAAACCCCGCCCCCTGGCATTACCCCTGAATAGATATCCCCTTCCTCCATTGATAACCTTTGGCAGTCACTGATTCGTCCACACAGTTTTGTCTTTTTGAGAATATTGTGTCAATGGAAACATGCACTGTGTGACTTTTTGAAACTGGCTCCTGGCGCTCAGCATAATATCTTTGAGCTTATCCAAGAGTTTGAGTATGTCAGTAGCTTTTTCCTTTTTATTGCTGAATAGTCCTCCATTGTATGGATGTACCACACTTTGTTTATTCATTCACCTCTTGAAGGATATTTGGCTTGTTTCTAGGGTTTGGCAGTCAGGAATGGAGCTGCTAGAAACATCTTGTAAAGGTTTACTTGTGAACAAAAGATTTCCTTTCTCTAGGGTAGAAACTAGAGTAGAAGCTAGGGTGCAGTTGTCAGACTGATCATATGGTAAGTGTATGTTTAACTTTGGGCCTTCCTGGTGGCTTAGTGGGAAAAAAGCCACCTGCAAGGCAGGACATGCAGGAGATGTGGGTTCCATCCCTGGGTCAAGAAGATCCCCTGGAGAAGGGCATGGCAACCTACTCTAGTATTCTTGTCTGGGGAAGTCCCATGGACAGAGGAGCCTGGAGGGCTATGGTCCATAGGGTTGCAAAGAGTTGGACACTACTGAAGTGACTGAACACAAGCACATATCTCATATAGATATCCACCCCCCCCCCAAAGAAAAGAAAGAAAAATTGTTCTATCCTTGTGATGAGAACTTTTAGGCTCTGTTCTCTCAGCAATATTCAAAAATATCACACAGTGGTATTAACTCTACTTATAAACTTGTACATTTTCATACCCTTATTTTTAGATTTATCACTATTTTTAGAATCAGAGCTCTGAGTTGGAGTCCATGGGGGATAACCTATTCTGAGGTTATGTTCTGAGGCCTGTTCTGTACCAGCTCTGACCAAGAGAAGTAGAGCTTAATCGCTCAGTCATGTCCAACTCTTTGCAACCCCATGGACTGCAGCCCGCCAGGTTCCTCCATTCATGGGAATTCTCCAGGTCAAGAATACTGGAGTGGGTTGCCATGCTGTCCTCCATAGGATCTTCTCAACTCAGGGATTGAATCCAGGTCTCCTGCATTGCAGGCAGATTCTTTACTGACTGAGCCACCAGGGAAGCCCCTCACATTTTCAGGATTCAGCTGATAAAGAATAATGCTTATGCATGGGTAATTTTCTAGAAAATAAGCCTTTTGGCATCTAAACCTCCAGTGCATCACAAACTTCCTATTATCTAATGCCCACCCCTCCAACTCATCCATCACTGTTTCTGTGGTAACCAACAGGGAAATAGCAGCCTGCCAAATGGCTTTTGTAAGTTTTATGGTAGCCACATGAAAAAAGTAAGACTAAACTGGTGAAATTAATTTTAATAAGATATTTTATTGAACCCAATAGAGTTAAAGTATTATTATTTCAATGAGTAAACAATAAAATAAATTATTAATGAGATATTAGGTATCCTTTCTCTCTCCTTAGCCTCTGAATTGGTGTGTATTTGATGTAGCACCTCCTGATTCAGACTAGCCACGTTTCAGGTCCCCAGTAGTCACAATGACCAGAGGTATGGCTTTGTTGCTGGGATTCCCTGGTGGCTCAGAAGTGAAGAATCCGCCTGCAATGCAGGAGACCCGGGTTCGATCCTTGGGTAAGGGAGATCCCCCTGGAGAAGGGAATGACACCCTACTCCAGTATTCTTGCCTGGAAAATTCCAGACAGAGGAGCCTGGCAGGCTACAGTCTATGGGATCACAAAGAATCAGACACGACTGAGCGACTAACACATTTTACACCACTTTGTTGCTATGATCTAAACAAGTCTCCCTGTGTCCCTTGTATGAGTGGATCTCGGTTGCCCACAGTGGGCAACATATTGTGTGTGACACATCCTTCAGGGACCCCTTTCTCTTCCCTAGCTCAGTCTTCTCTCCCCTACTGGTACTTCCTGGCCTTACTTCCCAAATAAAGCATTTGCCCTTAAAACCTTGTTCTAGGGTCTGCTTCTGGGAGGACAAGGCCCCAAACAGGGGCTTCTCTCATTCTCCACTTTAGTGAAGCCAGGAAGAAAAGGAGGTGCTTTTCTTCCCATTCCATAGAAGGGATATTGGGGTGCAAAGCTGGCCTGAGGCTTGCCGACAGTTCCCCAGCAGGCCCGGAGCAGAACCTAGTGCAGGAGATAAATGTTCTCCCCTGCCCGCTTCAACCCACCCTGGACTTTTTTATTTATCTATCTTAAACAAGGAGAACAGTGTTCCCGTGGTGGCGGGGAGCTGGGTTTGTTTCTTGTCCTGTGTCCCATCTTGCTGCTCCACAGGGTGGACAGTTCAGCTTCGGGCTGGCCCTGCCTCTGGGTGAGACCCTGTGGAGGCTGTGGACACAGACTGAGATGCTCAGAGGACCAGCAGCAGCTGGGAGGAGATGGGGTCCCTTGAAGGGCATGATGAGAGGAATGCCCCTGAGTCCCTCCCAGCCTCATATATCCAGCAAGAGGAGCAGACCAGATCTCCTGGAAGGGGGGAGAAGAAAGGAAAAAAAAATGTCTTCCATCTGTTGAGTATTAACCTCTGAACCATTTAACCAAACATTGGCTTCTCTTGTCATTTGATAAGGTGTATCCAGCCAAGGGAGATGAGAAAATTGGGAGGTTATTCTTTTAAATTACATCAGCAGGGGTTTGTTCCTGCCGCAGAGCTCGGAGGGTCCCGTCTGAACCATCACATCACCACCAGCACACTCAAGGACAGATTTGAGTGCTTTCCTCTGCCTGGGCGTTCAGGCATTCACAGGGATTTAAAAAAAAGCAAGAGGGATTTGAAAATACAGCCCGTGCACGGCAGGCTGTCTGCCCTGAGCCAGCTGCCGCGAGGGTGATTACGGAGAAAGGAATGGTTTGTGTCACCGTCACACAGAAACGTCCGACGGCTTTTCTGCAGAGACAACACCTCTCAGTCTTCCAGAGACTCTGTGTGCAGACTTCCGGAGCTGTCGGGGACCTCCAAGGCCATCCCACCCGCCCCAGCCTGCCTTGAGTCAAGTTTCTCGGTAGGATGGGCCAGCAGGCAGTCTAGACAGATAGGGACCTCCAGGTCTGGCCAGCCAGCTTCCGTGGGCAGATCTGACCTGTGAAGAGGACATCAGGCCCTGGACAGAGAGGCAGGAGCCCAGGCTTTGGCTCTTGTCTCTGGTCTAACTCTTCCTCCTGTCCTTCTTGACTGCCAATTCACAACAGCAGGTTATCTCCCCAGGTCTCACCCAGGTCTCCTGGGAAGGGAGCTGAGCACCAGAGGGAGTCAGGAGTCTGTCACGAAAGGCTCTCATGACCCTGAACTAGTCCTTTCTCTCTGGACCTCAGTTTCCCTGTGGATCAAAGGAGCTGGAAGAACTAGTCTCCGAGTCCTTGTCAACCCTGCCATTTGGTGATGTTTGTTCATAGGATTCCTCCAGTAGAGAGGAAACACGCTCTGTTTCTCCCAGTGACTCACAGCGTCAGTCAGAAGTCTTCTCTGCCATCTTTTCACTGAAGCATCACTCCTTTTGCTTTCTCTGGTCCTCTCCCTTTGGTCTTAATGAGGTCTCACCTGCCTCCTCCCCTGAACTCACGAGTCTTGTCTCTCTTTTGCCACTTTTTCCCTGGGGAAAGAGAGAGCTATCCATTCTTCCTAAGCACTGACTAAGCTGGGCTGGGCTCTTTCACGCGTTAGCTCATTTAATTTTCACAGCAGCTCAGAGCCACGGATGAGTCTCATTTCAGATGAGGAAACTGAGGCTTAGAAACTATGGCTTGGGGGATTTCCCTGGTCATTTAGTGGCTAAGACTAAGTGCTCCCAATGCAGGGGGACTGAGTTTAATCCTTGGTCAGAGAACTAGATCCCACATGCTGCAATGAAGATCGAAGATCCCACACGCTGCAACCAAGACCTGGCACAGACAAATAAATGAATAAAAATAACTATTAAAAAAAAAAAAGAAACCATGACTTGGCAAGCTCCCACCCAGTAAGAGGTGGAGCCAGGATTCAGACCTGGTGTGTTTGATGCAAAAAGCCAGATTCTCTCCACTGCACCATACAACATTTTCTTTTTTAATAAGATGTATTTATTTTCAGCTGTGCTGGGTCTTTATTGCTGCATGCAGGCTTTCTCTAGCTGAGGTGAGTGGGAGCTACTCTTTGTTGAGGTCCATGGGTCTTTCATTGCGGTGGCTTCTCTTGCTGTGGAGAATGGGTTCTAGGGCTGTACCAGCTCTGTTGCCCCGGGGCATGTGGAATCTTCCTGGACCAGCAATAGAACCCATGTTCCCTGCATTGGCAGACAGATTTTTAACTACTAGGCCACCAGGGAAGTCCCATATGACACCTTCTTGTGTCACTTAGCCATCTGGGTCCTTGCTGGGCGAGGTTCCAGGTGCCTTGAGGACAGTGAGGCAGAATGGCAGAGCAGACAAACATGGGGCCTTGCTCTGAAGACCTAAGTCTCTGGCACACAGTTGAAGGGGAAGGGATGTGCTCAAGTCTCAGAAACAGCTGGGACTGTGTCAGTGGTGAACGTGAGCCTCAGGCTCTCTACACGTGACTTTACACCCGTTCCATTCCCCATCTCAGGTCATGGCCAGCTTCACTGACCAATTTGGCTTGCCAGAGAAGGCTCTAGAATGAGTCCCACACAACAACCCAAAATGACACAAGGCCAGGTACCATCTTTCCCAACACAAAGTAGCTATGCGACCTGGGGTGAATTCTTCCAACAGTCAGAACTTTGGTTTCCTCATCTTCACAGTGGGCATAAGATTCCCCACCCACCTCCACCGGCAGCATCATGAAAAGAGCCACTGAGGTGGCTCTGATGTGAAATACACCATCTTTCTTCCTCTCTCACAACCCCCATCACAAGGACACCTGTAGCCCAAGCCTACAGGTTATCTTTTGGGTGGAAATTAGTCACCACTCTTTGGAAAATGTTTGGAGTTTGCTGAATATTTCCACATCTTATATTCTTTATTTATTTTTTTGGCCATGCCATACATCATGTGGGATATGAGTTCCCCAACCAGGGTTCAAACCCATGCCCCCTGCAGGGAGTGCGGAGGCTTAATCCCTGGACAGCCAGGGAAGTCCCTACACCTTAACTTCTTTAATTTTCCCAACTGACCTTTCAGAGGGCAGGGCTGCCTTTGCCCTTGGTCCCAGTTTACAGGTGGGGAAACCGGGGCTGCACTTTTATGGCTTCCAGCTGGCTGAGGGTTTGCGGTGACTTTCCGAGCCCTCTGCTGACAGCGCTCTGTCTTCTTGTCATTTGGAGAGAGTAGACCTGTAAGGGCAGCCAGCTGTGGCCCAGATGTAGAGGCCTGGCTGGCCACAAAGAAGGTGGGTGGGTGGGGACACCCTCCCATTTCCTCCCCCTGAAGACAAATGGCTCAGGGGGCCATGGAGGCCCCGTCAGCTATGGCTGCCTTGGGAGCCTCCCCAGAGCCCCTGTGAGGCGAGCACTGTGCTTTTCCTGAAAAGAGTTCCTATATGTGAGGTGGATACTTGGAGGATGAATTCAGAGGGCAGGGGCTCAGCTGCCTGCCCTTCCCCTCACAGGGGCCACAGGTTCAATCCCTGGTAGGGGAACTAAAATCCCACATGCCTTGCAGCTCAGCCAAAAGAAAAAAGTTTGTTCCTAAGGGCTCTCATTCTGGTCTGGGCAAAGGCAGGCATGCTAAATTAAGGTGCCATCTTGGCCCGCATTTTGTTTGGCTAGTTTTTTTTTTATTGGCCTGGAGGTGGGGATGGGTGGCAGCATTTTGAACTTTTTCCTCTGGCCACGGAGTGAGTAGACACACACACACATAGAGAAAACATACAAACAATGCACACACTTACGCACCCGTACACACGTGCACACATATACACACATACACCCATGCACGTGCGCACACACATGCACATCCACACCTCCCAGGAGAGACCGCGGGGCTCCCTTAAGCCCCTCAGGGGCGGAGGGAAGGAAGCTGGGTGTCGTATATCTTTTCTCTCTGAGCAGGCAGTGTCCTCTGCCCAAAGCGGGGGTGGGGTGGTCGGCAGCCTTGAACTGGCCTCAGGGAAGGAGCCCCTCTGGCCCATATTTCACAGACACCCCAGACAGAGCCTGCTGTCAGGAGCGCTGTCTAATTTCCTCCCCTGCCTGCTGGCCCAGATCCCCCCACAAAGAGGGCCATTGTATCGTCCTCCCACCCCTGGCATCTGCTCTGCAGAGATTCGACATGGGGAGAGGGTTGCTCAGAGGGGATTTTCAGGATAAAGGTACTGCATCCTGAGCTGCAGCCCACAGAAGGGCCACAATTTTTTTTAAGCTTTTTATTTATATTTTTGGCTCCCCTGAGTCTTCGTTGCTGTGTGTAAACCTTTCTTTTGTTGCAGTGATCAGGGGCTACTCTCCAGTTGCAGTGTGAGGTGTCTCATTGCGGTGGCTCTCTTGTTGCAGAGAATGGACTGTAGGGTGCTCAGGCTTCAGCTGTGGCTCATGGGCTCAGTTGCTCCAAGGCAAGTAGAATCTTCCTGGATCAGGGATGGAACCCATGTCCCCCGCACTGGCAAGCGTGTTTTTAACCACTGGACCACCAGAGAAGTCCAGCCACAAATTCTTGGGCAGAGAG
Source organism: Bubalus kerabau (assembly GCF_029407905.1). Taxonomy (NCBI): domain Eukaryota; kingdom Metazoa; phylum Chordata; class Mammalia; order Artiodactyla; family Bovidae; genus Bubalus; species Bubalus kerabau. Next base: position 20,667,640 of record NC_073627.1, on the reverse strand, counting down.
AACCTAGTCCTGGCTGAGAGGTCCCCTAGCCACACAGGCCTCAGCCTCTGCAGCATCCTCCCAGGCACCCCACCTCCCCATGCTTCCCCAACAAGCTTCTGGAATAGCTGCTCCTCAGGCCTTTCAGGGAAGAGGTGGGCAAGGAAAACACTGAAGGAGTGGTGACTGAGGATGAAAAGGCATTTAAAGGGACTGGAACACCATCTTCTCCCAGAAAAAATGTCCTTAGCCTTTGGTCTCCCTTCTCAGTGAAGAGAAGGCCAGGCCATCTGGGAAGAGGCAGCTGTGCCTGTTTTTTTTTCTGCGCTATACTTCCCATGGGTTGGACATTCTGGGGAGGGAAAGTGGGTCCTTGTGGGTAGTGTCAAGGGAAGACAGAATGAAGGGAGAGTGGGCTGGTGAGAGAGGATGGTGGGGCCAAGAGCCTTCGCAAGACTTCCCAGGAGAAGGACTTCTCGGGCAGTTCAGTGGTTAGGACTCCATGCTTCCACTACAGGGGGCACGGGTTTGATCCCTGGTCAGGGAACTAAGATCCAGCATTCTGCATGCTGTGGGCATGGCCAAAAAAAGAAAAAGAAAAGGTTTCCCAGGAGAATGCTGTCCAGCAGGGCACGGGGCATCCATTTTCTAATTCCCTCAAAAGAACCTCTGAAGAAGCTGCTTCTCCCCAGGTACCAGGCTACTGGATCAAGATCTCAATGATGCCTCTACTGGTGATGGGAGGTGAGGGGAAGGATGCTTTAATAACTAAATTGCTATCACAGGGTTTGCTGGGGGTTGATGTGTGTGGCCATAGCATGGTAGTGAGCAGGGGTTCTGCTCTGGGCCAACGTATCAGAAGCAAATCTAGACCCAGCATCCTGTAAACCCTTGACCTTCATCGCTATCCCCTACTGCCTCTCAGCAGTGCTTCTTATCTGGACAGCTTGGTGCTTTGAAAACTTTCTGCCTGTGGTATCTGTTTATCTTTTGTACTCAGAGCAAGGTATAAGATTGTTTTGTTTTTTCAGACCTAGAAATTGGCCCAGAGTGGGTAAGTAGCTTGCTTAAAGTCACAAAGCAAATGAGTAGGACAGCAGATGCTAAAATCCAGGCCTCCTTCTCCTTGCTCTGTGCTTTTATTGTTGCTGGGTTGCAGCATCCCCGTAGAAATAGAAGAAAACTCTGTCTAGAACATGGGGTGTGTGTGTGTGTGTGTGTGTGTGTGTGTGTTATATGTTGGGGAGGGGCGGTGAAGCTAGGGGAAGGAAGGTGGTAAGGAGTAAGAGATTTCTCCTCCTGCAATGCAGAGCATATTAGAAGAAAACAGTCTGAAGAAAAAGCCTGGTCTCACCAGACAGGCAGCTGGCCAGCTCAGACACAGGTCTGTAGCTCCCTGGCCAGGTGTGCTGGGTGCCTTAGAAAGGATTTGTGTTCCTGGAAAACTGGTTTTAAATCATTTTTAAAAATGCAAATAAAAACCATCCTTTACAGGCGCTGGGGAAGCCTGCAGCTTGCTAGGAGGCTGCAGCCACGTTTCCTTCGGTACCATCAAGAATTCTTCAGAGACTTAAAATCGCTTGACTGGCTTTTCTCAAAGCATGGTAAATGTGCTGGATGGGAGAGAAAACCCAGCATCAGGCTCTAGGCCAGATGAGCACAGGCTCCATGGTAGACGCCCTTCAGGGGGTCTCTCAGACCCAGCTGAGTCTGCTCCCTTCCCAGTGATGCCGGAGTTCAGCCCAGCCACAGGCCCCAACTCTGGGGACTAGGCTGCAGTCCCGAGCCAGCAGCTCCAGTTAGGAAATGAAAAAAGAAAGAGAATCTCATGCAGCCAGGCCCATGGTGAGAGACGAGTTAGGTCATGTCTCTTTCTTTTCAATCGGATATTAGTCCCGACCCTGATGTCACCTTCAAGCTATTAAGCATCACACTCAGAGGCTCACATTAGCTGTTCACAGACCTCTTATCAGGCGTGCTTCTGAGTCTTGCTGTTGTCAGTGGTTGGCCCTGGACACTATTTCTTTGTCCACTGCAGGTCAAAGGAAGCTGCTCTTTTAGATCTCAGGGCTCCGGGCAGGGAGTAGGGGAGTGAGTGACAGAAGATTTGGTCCTGTGGCCAGATCAGTTCTCTTGAGCTGCAGGAACAAGGTGGGTGTCTACTGTCCCCCTTTTGGGAAAGGGTATTGCCTGCCAGACTTGGTGGATGCTAAAGGTCTGGACTGCATCAAGCCAGCTGGTTTAACCAGCATCTTGGCCAGAGATTCTGCTATGAGGTCCATGTGGCCAGCAATGGGCACTTGTGAACTGAGAAGCCAGTTGACACCACTAATTTAACAATTCACCCATCCATCCATCCATTCATCCATCCAGCTAGCTAGTGAGCCCTCTGTCCATCCAGCCAGTCATACATCCATCCATTCCTGCATCCATCCATCCATCCATCCCTGCATCTCTGCATCCATCCATCCATCCCTGCATCCGTCCATCCATCTTGTCCACTCATGCAGTATCTCTTGAACATTTATTAGTTTCAGGCATTATGCTAGTAGGCGGGAATAAGTGATCAGAGAAACATAATTCATTTTCTTTCCTCCAGCTTGGAATACAGACCACAAGTGAATAAACAAACAACAAGTAAAAGAATTATAAATTGTGGTAACAGCTATAAAGGTATACACATAAGGTGAGAAGACACAGATCAAAGGACAGTGGTGGCCAGAGATGATGGTGGCATCAGAGAAGGGCATGGATGTGAGATATTTTTTGAAGTTATACTCAGGGTTTGTAGCAAATGGAACTGAGAAGTCACAACCAGTGAGAGAAGGAACGTGATGAGAGCCCAGTGCTATGGTGGCAAAAAGAGGACACCATTTGCAATTGCTACCTTGGTAGTTGTATGGGATTAGTTGGCACAGGCCCCTCTGCCTGGCTGGGGAATACATAGCTCTTAGTGGAAAATATTTCTACTCAATGTAAGGAAAGAAAGTCACCCACCATGGGCTTTCTTGTTTACTGGAGCTGTGGCACTTTGGGATTCCAGACAGGAAAGAAGGGATTCCTGCCTGATACTGATTCTCCCCTTTGAATAGAAGAGCTGTTAGGAATGCATCCATCACAGGGTTTGTCCCAGGCAGGTGGGTAGATTTCTTAAGCCCTGAGTCCTTCCAAGCTCTTTCATTTGGAAATGGACTCTTTTATCTTGCTTTCTTCTCTCTCCCTCTCTCCAAAGGGCAGTCACGCACTTGCTTGTCCTTGATGCTCTCTGAAGGATGGAGAAACCCATTACTGAAGAGTTACTCTTGGAGAATTCTTGGTTGTTTGGATTCCTACCAAACCACTATCTCTGATCACAGTCACTGGTTCCCATCAGGGAGTCACCAGTGGGTGGCCTTGCTTCCTTCATATAGCTTTGCACTCGAGAAAAAAGCAGAAGGTTTTTACCAACTTGAGGAGCAGTTGGTCCCAGCTACTGTTCATCCAGCACTGGCCAATCAAATGCCAATACTGAAGAGTGGGAGGAGTCAGGGGGTGTTCAAAAGAAACCAGAAAACTTGACTGATGTGTGTGGTTGTTGTTGTTCAGTCACTCAGTCATCTTCGACTCTTTGGGATTCCATGGACTGTAGCACACCAGGCTTCCCTGTCTTTCTGTATCTCCTGGAGTTTGCTCAAACTCATATCCATTGAGCCGATGATGCCATCCAACCATCCCATCCTCTGTGGCCGCCTTCTCCTCTTGCCTCCAATCTTTTCAAGCAGCAAGGTCTCTTTCAATGAGTTGGCTTTTCTCATCAGGTGGCCAAAGTATTGGAACTTCAGCTTCAGTATCAGTCCTTCCAATGAATATTCTGATGTGTGTCTGCACATTTAATTTCATGATCAGACTCTCTTCAACGGATTTATTAACTATTATTAAAGAAATTAAAATTCTCATATCGAAAGAGATTTTCTTCTATTGACTTTAGAAATTGGATAATGTTGCTGCCTGATGTCAAGCATCAGCCATACTGTCCAATTGAAATTTCCTGTGTTCCTTTCAAGCTGTGCTGTTAAGTGCTAGTAGAATACCTAAGTCCTTATGGGGTCCACGTCCGGGAGATCTTTCCAAACAGAAAGGAATGAGAAGTGGATATAGGCAAGAAATCACACTGTATGTGCATGCATATGGAACAGTCAGTGGTTTGGTATTGCTAGAGCATGGGTTCTGTGGCACGGGGTACGATGAGATTGTAGAGACATGCAGGGGCCAGAGCACAGGAACCCTGAAGGCATACAAAGGGTTTTGAATTTATTTTGTCAGTGATAGGAAGTCATTGATAGATTTTAAATCAGAGGTGACAAGGTTGAATTTCTGTGTGTGTAGTTCCTTAGGGGATTGACTTGGAGAGCTACTAGAGGCGCTAATGGAGAAGGCAATGGCACCCCACTCCAGTACTCGTGCCTGGAAAATCCCATGGGCGGAGGAGCCTGGCAGGCTGCAATCCATGGGGTTGCTAAGAGTCGAGTACGACTGAGCGACTTCACTTTCACTTTTCACTTTCATGCATTGGAGAAGGAAATGGCAACCCACTCCAGTGTTCTTGCCTGGAGAATCCCAAGGACAGGGGAGCCTGATGGGCTGCCGTCTATGGGGTCGCACAGAGTCGGACACGACTGAAGCGACTTAGCAGTAGCAGCAGTAGAGGCTCTAATTCAACTGGGAGACGTTGACAGCCTGAACAAAGGCAATGGTGGCTGGAAGGCAAAGCATGCACAGGTGTAAGAGAATCTACATGTGAACTGAAATCAACAGGATCAGGTAATTGATTGGTTCCGCAGAGTAAAGACGTTATTTTCAAGGATGTGTCCCAGGTATGTAGCATGAGTGAATGGGTAGGCTGTGGTGTTGCCAACTAAAATACATGATTCAGAATGCGGGCAGAGGAGCCAGCCTAATCCAGAGAATGGAGGTTTCCCCTTCAGGTATTTTGAGTCTGAGGTACCTGTATGTGGCAAAGGGCAGTTGACAGCAGAAGATCAAACATGAAGCTTCCAGAGCAGGGGTGGGGAATGTGGGTCTGGTGCCAGAATGCCAGGATGCAAATCTCAGTGTCATCAGTGGAGTGGTTGGTTTCCATGAGGTGGTGCCCCAGTGACAAATGACCCTCAAATCCCAGTGGCTTACAACAGCCAATTTTCATAACCTCACTGACAGAGATGAAGGTTATGGGCTGGCTTTGGCTTTGCTCTATGTCTTTCTCATTCTGGAACCCGAGGTAATTGTGGAACCCCCATCTCAGCCTCGAGCAGAAGGAAAATAGCAATGACATAGCCACATGATGACTCTCAAACTTCTGCATCAACAGGGCACCCAGCAGGGAACATTCTATTGGCTGGAGCAGGTCACATGCACAAGACTGAAGTCAATGGGGAGGGGCCATACACTGCTTCCACAAAAGGACAGCAACGGCAATGGTCAGGGAGACATATTCATCTACAGGAGAGGAAAAAAAAAATTGGGACCCAACCATATGATTATGGGGGCTTTCCTGGCGACTCAGTTGGTAAAAGTCTGCTTCCAATGTGGGAGACCTGGGTTCGATCCCTGGGTTGGGAAGATCCCCTGGAGAGGGAAATGGCTACCCACTCCAGTATTCTGGCCTGGAGAATTCCATGGAATATACAGTAGTCCGGGGGGTTGCCAAGTCGAACACAACTGAGCCACGTTCACTTTCATATAATAATGGGCTTCCCTAGTGGCTCAGAGGGTAAAGAATCCACCTGCAATGTGGGAGACCTGGGTTCAGTCTCTGGGTTGGGAAGATCTGCTGGAGGAGAGCCTGGTAACCCACTCCAGTATTCTTGCCTGGAGAATCCCCATGGACAGGAACCTGATGGGCTACAGTCCATGGGGTTGTAAAAAGTCAGACACGACTGAGTGACTAAGCACAGCACACATATGATCTGTGAAGACCACTAAAGGGCTGTAAACCCTGGGGGACTTACTCAACTTCTCTGTTTTGCTTACCTTATCTGTAAGACAGGAATAGAAGTACTACCTCTCAGGATTATAAAGAGAATTATTAATAATTTAATTTGTCCATGTAAAGCACTTAGAACAGTGCCCAAGTGACTTCCCTTATGATCCAGTGGCTAAGACTCCGAGCTCCCAATGCAGGGGGCCTGGGTTCAATCCCTGATCGAGGAACTAGATCCCACATGCCACAGCTGAGATCTGGCACAGCCAAATAAATAAACAAATATTAAAAAAATAGAGAAGGAGACAGAAAGAACAGTGTCTGACAGAGAGTAAATGCTGTATAAATGGAGGTGAATGGAAGGAAGAGGGAAGGTAGGGTTACCGTTTAATGGGTAGCAGTTCAGTTTGGAAAGATGAAAAAGCTCTGGAGACAGTGGCAATGGTTGCGTAACAGTGTGTGAAAGTACTTAATGCCACAGAACTGTACATCTGAAAATGGTTTAAAATTTATGTTGGGGCATTTTACCACAATTTAAACAAATGTAGGTAAATGGGATCATCTAGGGAAGGTAAGAAGAGGGAGAAAAGGGCAGTAGACAGAAAGAGAAAATCTTGGAGCTAGGAATGCAGGCAAAAGCATTGAGAAAGGGAGATTAAGTCTGCATGGGAAACAGAGAAGGAACATTCTAGACAGACAAGAAAACCAAGAGAGAGGTTGATGTCCTCTGAAGCCACAGGAATTGAGTTAGCAGCGGGTGTTGGAATGCCTGGGGTGTCTGCTTTGCTTGGCTTTGAACCTGAACCTTCTCTTTGGCACCTTGATTTTGGTGGGTCTGCTTTCTTCTGCCAGCTCCTGATGATGTCATTTCTGGTTACCTCCCACACCAGGGCCAAACAGCCTCAGAGCCAAATCCTGGCCAGGACTCTCCTCCGAGCTCCCTCCCTTCTCTCTGTCCAGCCAAGCCTATTTTGTCCATTGCTGACATCTCAGTGAGACAAATCCCTTGTAATTAAAAAGACACAGAATTGAGGACACTTTTTCTCATGTCATTTTTATTACTGTTGGTGTATACTGTTGCACCCTGAAAAACAAAAACCTCCAAACGTTGAATTTAAAAATTAGGGATGGTTAGTTTTATGGTCAAGTTTCCTTTATTAACAAAGGAGTTCACCTTTTGTTTATGGAACTTTGTCTATTTGATAAGCCACAGGTTAGGGAAACTGAAAGCTAAAATTTTTCAATGAGAAATGAAGACAATACAGTTGCAAGGAAGACAAGACTTTTTTTTTTAAACATCCATTATATTTGCACCCCTACGTTTTGAAGAACCAAGGGATACCTTGGTTTACAGGAGTTCTGTTTTCTTGTTGTTTCTAGATCTCGTCTGGCTGATGATCACATGAGTATCAGAGGACTACGTACAGACATGTGGTTCTTAGCTCTTCCAGGAAAAAAGACCTGGAAACTCTGCTCTTTTTTTTCTTTTTATTGATTTTATTTCTCGAAGAATTTTCTAAGTGATTGATCTTACACAGTTAACTTGATGTAATCTAAAGAAAATAGATGAAGTATACTTTAGAAAAAATTACACATGCTCTAACCAGCCATCTCACTTGGCAATCATTTTCCAGAGAGTCTGTCCTTTCAAGATAGGGAGGTGGGTTTTTTGTTTTTGTATTTTTTTTTTTTACACATGAATGATTACATCTACATACAAGAACTCAAACTCTTGCTGACCTCCCTCTGCAACACCAGCTGGCGTTGGGGGACAGAGCACTGAGGCAGGCAGGGGCCTCTCTCAAGGTGTCAGTAGCCCCAGGTTGCTGGGCCAACAGTCCTGGGGTGGGGGTTGGGCAGTCCACACATAAATGTGGCAGCTCCTCCCATCATAACAGCATTTGTGGAATGCACACTTCGGAGGGCCTCAGACGCATCCCATGGAGAAAGTAGGACATTTTCTTGGTCCTTTTGCAGCCAAAGTTCTTTGAAAGCACAAGACCCTGCAGCTGGAGAAAGAAACCACACCAGGGTCCCACATTTCTAGGCCCTCACCCAGTAAGCAGCCCTCGTATGGCTTCTCCATCCTCGGAACACTGGGACCCTCTCCAGCCCTCACTTCAATAATGTGAACATCTGGATAGTTTTTCCATCCAGAAATTACTGATTTAAAAGGAATAGCTGTTCCAGAGATTTGGAGTCCAGCTCAACAATCCCAGGTATGTTCCTGAATTGATTTTGAAGAAGCAGGTGCTGTCCTGGGTCCCTTCTCACCCACCTAGTCAAGCCAGCATGAAAGGCCAGTGTGGGGACCACAGAGACCTATACCAAGCTGCTCTCCTGACTGTCTGCTTCCAGCCAGCGCTCCTGAACTTGCCCACGGAGCCAGCCAATTTGGATTCATGGATGGCTTCTGATTTGTAGCAGCTAAGTTTCTGTCTTCAGACTTCCTCACACTGATTTTTCCCTGGGGTTTTGGGACAAATGAGGTCCCCCAAAGCCTCAGAACAAAACCCAGAAAGGAGAGGGGTGTGTGTGTGTGTGTATGTGTGTGTGTGTGTGTGTGTGTGTGTGTCTCCTTGCCTTCCTTTAGGGGCATCTGCTTTTGTGACTCACCAGCTGGTCTCAAGGCTCCTCTCCCATCAGGCCAGGTGTCCAGAACTGGAGGAGGTCTGGCCGGTGTGGGAGGAAGGTTGTGAGAAGGAGGCATAGGTGGCAGCTTAGACCCGAAAAACAGTGTCCCTGGAGCTATTCTCCGAATTCACTTGGGTTGACTCCATGAGAATTGTGGGAAGCGAAGGCCCTGGGGAAGGGGCTGCTAAAGACAGAGTAATGCTGGACAGAACTTTCTAGAAACTTCAAGGCTCCCAGGAACCCTGGGCAGCTTTCTATCCAGGAATCACTGTGAAGCGTGGAGAGGCTGCCCTGGGAGAGTGGGAGAAGGTTAAGGTGGGATTGGGGTAGGGGTCATTGGTAGGGGGCTCAGTCCTCAGTCTTTTTTTTTTTTGCTCCCTGGAGAATCTCACTCTGAACTTGGAGAAGCGGCAGAGTCCCCATCCTCGGGGTCCTGCCTGTGGGGGGAGATGGGCTGACCCCCCTTCACACGCTTCCACTTCATCCTTCGGTTCTGGAACCACACTTTGACCTGATGAAGGAAGCAGAGGAGCCCAGTCACTTCAGGGCAGGTGTGACCACCTCACCAATACTGATGCTCAAGGTACCTGAGGTGCAGCTCCAGGGAGCCCAGCTCGAAACTCTGCTTGCCCCTCCCCATGCCTCCAAAGGCTCCAGGTATTGAGACCAAAGGGAAGACTCATCAATCTGCTCAAAGACCTGTCTTACATCTCCAGATAAAGAAAACATCACAGACAGAAGAACTGGTACTAAATGTCACTTTGCATTGGCCCCACCCCCTCCACAAGTCCCACCCCTCTTATGTGGACACCCCTCCCTCAAGCTTCTATTACCCAAGGATCTGGGAACACAGAATCACCAACCTTTCCCTTAGGCACATTTGGAAAGCATTTTCCAGCTTAGGTAGCTCTGATGTGGGCATTTTCTCATCTGAGCTTCAGCATTTACCTGCATGTAAACCTTTAGGGTGGGGTTATGACCCAGTTGGAGACAGGAGAGGTTAGGAGAAGATGTGATCCAGAGGTCCCAGAGCTATGAAGTGGTAGAAGCAAGATTTGAATCTAAGTCCTCTGATTCTAAATCCAGCACTCCAGCAGATCACTTTCTCAACTGAAAGCTGCTATCAATTATTATTATATTTTACTCCCCATCAGAGCATGAGTATGGGTGGAATGCTCTGAAGAAAAGGCCAAAACAAACGGCGAGGAAGTTTTTCTCAGAGTGTGCCCAGGAACCAGCTGCATGTCCAAATCACCTGGAGAACCTACTAGAAATGCAGATTCCCTCTTTTCCTCTATTACTGCACTATCACACTGTGGAACCCTGAAATCTGCATTTTAAACAAGGGCCTGGGTGATTCCACTGCACACTCACATTTGGGGATAAGCAGAGCAGAGGTTTCAACCCTGGCTGCATGTGAGAATCACCTGGGGGACTTTTTATTTTTTTTTAATATTTATTTATTTGGCTGCACCAGTCTTAATTGCCTCATATGAGCTCTAGTTCCCTGACCAGAAATTGAACCCGGTCACCTGCATTGGGAGCAGAAGTCTTAACCACTGGACCACAAGGGAAGTCCCAACCTGGGGGACCTTTGAAGAATTCTGCCTCCCCAAGGTCATGGTCCTCCCCAGACCAGTGAAAACAATCTTTAGGGGTGAGCTCCATACATTGGCCTTGTTAGAATCTCCACAGGTGATTGTCAGGTACAACCAGAATGTCTGGATTGGGTGGAGGGAGAGGAGGAAGGAGAAGGTTCCAGGAGAAGGGGGCAGGGAAGGGGGGGATGAGAGAGCACAGGAAATGAGGGATGGCCAGAAGAGGAGGGGCTCCTCCATGTTGCACCTGCCGCTCGGAGAGGTCCAGGTTCACTGCGATCTCATATCTGCGGAGCCGGGTCAGGTAGTTGTGATGAGCAAACTCAGCTTCGAGCTCCCGCAGCTGCTCCTTGGTGAAGGCTGTCCGCTCCTTGCGGGCCTTGCTGGCGCCCTCTGGCTTCGCTCGATTCTCCTGGTTGTCTGGGGAGAGAGGACCCCAAACAGGAAGACATGAACCGCAGGGACCTTGGTTCCCTTTCTTTTGTCTTCAAGCAGAGGCGCAGCCTGTCACTCTTATTTTTAAAGGATGCTGAGAAAGATCCCACCGTGTCGCTTTATCATTCCTTCTAATGTCTTAACCCTAAGAGAAATGGAAAGAATTTAGGATCCCAACCTCAAGTGCCCTGCCCCTCAAACAACTATTTTTAACTTCCAGAGTACAGGAAGCTGCCTTTGGCTGTTGAATGACCTCTACCACCTGAGCCACCCTCAACTTGACATTGGTAGTGGCTGTGAGCTTGTGGGGCAAAATGCTTTAAAACGGAGGTTCTCTGTCCTCGGGGAGATCAGTCCCATCTAGGAATTCATTATGAATGCAAATCCTTGGGCATCACCACACACACACCTGTTGAATGAAAAACTCTGGGAGTGGGACCCAGTGATCTGTTTTAACAAGGCTTCTGATGATTCAGACACGCAGTCAGGGTTATAAACCACTGCTCTAAGACCTGGCTTCTCAAAGGATGGTCTGGTGGCAGTAGCAGCAGAGCCTGGGCGCTGACCAGACTTGCAAGATCTCCTGCTGCCCACCTCCCATCCTCAGATCTACTGAATCAGAATCTGGATTTTAGCACGATCCCCTTAGGAGTTAGGGCTTCCCTTGTGGCTCAGATGGTAAAGACTGCCTGCAATGCGGGAGACCCAGGTTCGATCCCTGGATGGGAAAGATCCCCTGGAGAAGGTCATGGCAACCCACTCCTGTATTCTTGCCTGGAGAATGCCATAGACAGAAGAGCCTGGCAGGCTACAGTTCATGAGATTGCAAAGAGTCGGGGACACGACTGAGCGACTAACACTATTACCAACCTTAGGAGTTGTGTGCACATGTAAATTGAGAAGCGCTACTTTAAGTTTCTTCCTGGCTTCCAAGACCTATCCTAGCCCCCACCTTTGACACCAGGAGGGGCCCAGTATGGGAAGTTCATTTATGAAGGAGGCTCTGGGTTAGACATAGCAGGGGCTCAATCGCAGCTGCTAACAGGGGTGCAGGGACCAAGCACTTTAGGTGTATCAGCCACTTAATCCTCACAGGAATTCAGCCAGGTGAGTTCTAGGACGAAACCCATTTTACAGACCAGAAAACTAAGCACAGAGAAGTGAAGTAAATTGTTCTCTTGGCCAGTGAGTGGAAGGGCTGGAATCCACTCAGGCAGTTTGACTCACACACTGTTCTAATGAAATACATGTAAGAGGGCTTTACAAACTGTTAAGTGCTGTATACATAGAAGGGACTGTATCGTGACCTCCCAGAGCAGGGTAAGAGACAGTGGTGGGTGGAGAGGCGTAAAGGAAGGAGACCAACACACCCACACAATGAACGACCAACGCGTGCCACGTGGCCGGGAAAGGGCTCCAGGAAGCACGTTTTACGCAGGGCTCTAAAAATTAGAAGTCTTTCAACTCACTGTCCTTGTTTTACAGACTGGGAAGCTGGCCAAACCGCCAGACTGCCAAACCGGGTCGGGATACAGAGCCCCCTCGTCCACTCCGCGTTCCGTTGGGAACTTAGCCTGCCGGTTCTTTCTAGCGCTTTCCACGCAGTCCCTTGTATTTCAGTCGGCGAGTCCCCCCGCCGGGAGCCCGGGAGAAAGGCGGGGAGATGCGGCTCAGGAGCGGGGAGGCGCGCGGGACAGAGATGGGGGCGCCTCCCGCCCCGGACCGGCGTACGGAAGCGAAGCGGAGAAGGCGGAGGAGGGCCGCCCCCCGGGGTCCCCGCAGCCCCGATTCCTGGGCTCCCTGCAGCCCCGATGCCCGGCTGTCCGCGCCGGGTCCGGGTGGGCCGCCCACCCGCGCCCGGGGGCCGGGAAGGAAGGGGGCGAGCTCTCCTGCCGGGCTGCCTGCCCGGACCTCTCCGGAAGCGGAGCGGGGGCTGGAGGGGAAGGACGCGCCGCCCGGCTGGGGTCCCCCAGGAGTCCTTAGCCTTGGCCGTCGCGGCCCAGGGAGGGAGGGGCGGTCACGGTCACGCCGCGGAGGCGGAGCGAGGCCGCGAAGCCTGGCGCGGTTCCCATCCGCTCCTGCCGGGGGGCTCAGTGTTTCCCAGTACATTCCTTTCACAGCAGCGGGTGTGTCAAACCCAGAGGACTTGCGCCGAGGTTTGCATCCTGGATCTTCTTGCTGGAGCCTCTCAGGAAGTCGCTTAACCTCCCTGGGCTTCAGCCTCCTTATCCAGAAATCTACCTCCCAGCGTTATTGGAAGCCTGGACAAGCTGCTGTAGGTGGAAAATGCTTTTAAAACTTCAAAGCACTGAAACGAATATATAGTATTCTTCTGATTCTTCAGTTCCTTGAGATGCCATCTGAGGGTCTGGGGTAATAGCAGCTGTCACTTCTTAAAGTCTTCCCTGTCCTAAGATGCAGTCACGGCTTTAATCGTCCCCACATAACACTGGAAGGAGTAGGCAGTATTATTATCCCTTTATCTTTGTCATGTGGATTTGTGTGATAATTTGATTCATAGCTCTCTCTCCCCAGGGATGTAACTGCTTTTCTCACTTGCTACTGAACCCCGCACATAGGAGGTACTTGCTAAATGTTTGCTAAATCCTTCTCAGTATACAGAGGCAGAAGCAACCTCAGAGAGGCCCGAGAACTTGGCCGGGCAGCTTTGGGGCAGCGGAACTGAGATTTGAATCCAGATCCAGCTGACGAGAGCCATGGCCATCATCAGCCCTGGTGTCAGGTTCTGGTGGCTGGCTGGCTGGGGGCAGCTCTGTGCATCTCCACCTCCAGGGCTCCCGGAAGCCTTGTCCTGGGTTGATGCTCACACCCCACCCTCCCCTTCTCCCAGGCCTGCTTAGGTGTGCATAGGTACCCTATGGACACCTCCCCCCCAGTTATACCCATCCTGTACACACATACAGAGTCCTACACATAATCCTTCCTAGAGAGAAGAGGGAAGATCAGGAGCCGAGCCCTTTGTAGCTGGTCTTGGACTGGTTGGGGTGTGGAGGTGGCGACAACCAGGGCAAACCCTCCCTATCCACTCTCCTCTCTCATCTCTTATTATCCTGATTTGGGCACTGGGGCCTCAGGATAAGCTGGGAACCCAGTGTCTGAACCCGTATGTGAACCTCAAGGCAACATTCGGCTAAACAGGGTGGCACCGGGGGGACCTTTGTCCCTCATCAGCTTCCCACAGGCGTTAAGAACCCTTTAGAAATGTCAGAAATGACAAAAGGGCCAGAAGTATATCAAGTTAGCTACCGCGACCACTGTGATCAAAAGGCTGCTTCGAAGGTAAAATGAGATGGGAGATGTGTGTTAAAACAGCACAGTGCATGGCATTCAGCTGAGACCCCTTTGAAAGAACCACCAGGAGAGGTTCTACTGGGGATGATGCTGGAGAGGTAGCACAGGCAGAAGTAAAACACGATGCTTCTCGGGGCACCACATCTCAAGAACCATGCTAAAAGGATGCCTTTTCAATCTCTGGCCTTGTAACTGTTTTCCCTTCTCCCAGTACTTTTGCATATCTGTGCTCGAATCTGTGCCACTATTGTTTCCAGGCACAGTAACTAGAATTGATCTGCGTGAGGATCCACATCAGTCCTCCTGGTCCTGATTCTTCCTCAGGGCCAAAGGGCGCCTCTTCCATGACTGCAGAGGGAGGAGGCTGGCATTCAGCAGGCTGCCTCTGTGTCTATGGAGGAGCCACGTGACCCCACCCCATCCTCTGCACACCCTCAGAGGGAGCAGGGCCATGATGGAATGGTCCAGAGTGCCCAGAGAAATGCAAACAGGATGTGTCTGTGTGATATTGTGGTTTCCACCATGAGCTTTTACACCATCCAAGGTAAATTATTTCATAAATAGCTGTCACGTTTGGCAGGCCTTCTTAAAGTCAGCAGACAGCTTTATTGGGACTAGAGGGAGGCTCAGACAGACATTGGGGAATGTGCCTTTTTTGGAGTCCTGTATTCCTACTCCCCAACTCTCACAGCCATTTAACATAAATTTCAATCCAAGACCAGATAGATGGTCACATGCCCCACGTTCAAATAGCACATTGCAGTTGACAATTGACAATGGGTTTCTCTTCCCCAGAGATAAACTTCTGTTGGGCTTTCCTCTGTACTACAGAATCATAGAATAGCAGACCTAGAAGGGGACTTAGAGATGATCTGATGTGGCCTTTTTACGTTACAGGTTAAGGTAAGAAACTTGCCTAAAGACATACAGCAAGTTAGTGGCAGAAGTGGGCTGAGAACCCAGATTTCCTTGAGAGGAAGCTATTTCCTTGCTATTAGGCTGCTTCCTATTAGATCCTCTTAATTATTCTGTGAAGTAGGTAAGGTATGCTGCTGCTGCCGCTGCTAAGTCACTTCAGTTGTGTCCGACTCTGTGCAACCCCATAGACGGCAGCCCACCAGGCTCCCCCATCCCTGGGATTCTCCAGGCAAGAACACTGGAGTGGGTTGCCATTTCCTTCTCCAATGCATGAAAGTGAAAAGTGAAAGTGAAGTCGCTCAGGTGTGTCCGACCCTTAGCGACCCCATGGACTGCAGCCTTCCAGGCTCCTCCATCCATGGGATTTTCCAGGCAAGAGTACTGGAGTGGGGTGCCATTGCCTTCTCCGGTAAGGTATACATTAGACCATAGAACAAATGAGGAAATTGAGACCCAGAGATTAAATGGCTTGCCCAGAGTCCACCGGGACCCGTCCAGGTTAGGTCACCCTGGGCTGCAGGGACAATGAGTATGGAGTTGTGGTTACTCCAAGGATGGCAATCTGAATCTGTGTCCAGGTCGACCTCCCAGGGACTTCCCTAGGTGAGACCTTGGCAAATCCTCTGAAAATGGTGCCTATAGTTTCCTGGGCTACAGACCAGACCTTTAATGTGCTCATTAGCTGTGGTTCTTTTTTTTTTTTTTCAATTTGACCACACTGTGAAGCATGTGGGATCTTAGTTCCCTGACCAGGGATTGAACCCATGCCCCCTGCATTGGAAGCATGGAGTCTTAACCACTGGACCACTGGGGAAATCCCCTGCTCATTAGTTTTGACACTTTCAGCTTCAGAGGGAGGAGTCAAAGCCCTCAAAATAGACAAGACCTGGATGGAACCATTCCCCAGATGCGTTTGCATCCAGACCTGTCTGGCTTCCTAGGACTGGCCCGCCTCTCTCTCTGGGCCCCGCCCCACCTCAATGTCTAGACCCTTTTCCTCTCCCATGGGGGCCTGAGGAGACATGGTAGGGCTCCCAGCTTCTTTGAGGAGCCCAGCAGTGGGCCTGGGGAATTTAGGTTATGTTCTCTGGGATGGGAATGCCTAGGGCTAGAGTCATGTTTGCTGAGAGTCCCAGGTGGTGGTGGTGGGGCAGGCAGTGACGTTGGGCTCTGATGAGGGAAAGTGGAATGGACTGAGTGAGGAGTTGGGGTGTGGGGACCATGGAGGTTGCAGCAGAGAATTGGAGGGGGGAGGGGCAGTGGAAATGAGAGGTAGGAGCTGCAGTGAGCTTCTGAGATGGTTGGGGAAGGCACAGGCAGCTCTGGGCTTTGTGTTTATAAGTTCCAGATGTCTCCCTCAGCTGTCACCAAAGGAAGTGTAGGCTTTAGGACCCAGGCCCCGCCGCTCACATGGTTCCTTCATCATTGAATTCAAGGAAGATGGGAAAACATGAAATAGAAAAGGCTAGAGTGGGGGTGGGAGCTGAGAGGTGCCAGGGCAGCCTGATTCAGTGGGCAGAGTGGGCACTGAGGACGCTGGATCTAGGGGTCTCCAGGGCCCTCAAGTCTTGCCCCTCAGAGGTGGGTATGGATTTGCAATCGGCGTGATGCTCAAGAGTCATGCTCATGACCCAGGTGACACTTACTGAGGTTGTCCATTTATTTTGTTATCACGTCCTTTCCTTTGTCTGTCAAACACCCTGCTTCTCTAGGGATTCATTCCTAAAACAGTCTCCGTTTTTTCTTCTCTGTGCGAAAAAAATAAGAATGCCAGGATTGGGACTTCCCTGGTGGTCAAGTAGTTAACACCTCACCTCCCAATGCAAGAGATGGAGGTTTGATCCCTGGTCGGGGCACTAGGGTCCCATATGCCTTGTGACCAAAAATCCAAAACATAAAATAGAAGCAATATTGTAACAAATACAATAAAGACTTTAAATAACGGTCCACATGAAAAAAAAAAACAAAAAACTCGAAGAAGAAGGCAGGATCTCCTTGTGGCCAGAAGCAACACCCTATAGGAATGGAAAAGCTCTTGTGGCCAACAGACCCTGGACCCCGGGCTAGGGAAGCTCTGAGGTCCGGCCAAAGGGATTTATAACGAGCATTTGTGCCACTGCTAGACTCTTGTCCCCATTTCCTCTGTTTATGGGCCGAATCGTGTCCCCTCTATCAATTAATATGTTGACATTCTAACCCTCAGTACCTCCGAATGCGACTGTTTTGAGATAGGGTCTTTCAAGAGGTGATGAAGTTGAAATGAGGCTGTTAAGTACTTTCACAGAAGTACTTTCTGTACTTTAAGTACAGAGTACGAAAGTAGTTTAAATACTTCTGCTCAGTCGTGTCCGACTCTTTGCGACCCCATGTTCTATACAGTCCATGGGGTTCTCCAGGCCAGAATACTGGAGTGGGTGGCTCTTCCCTTCTCCAGGAAGGCTGTTAGCGTGAGCCCTAATCCAATCTGACTTGTGTCTTCATAAGAAGAGATGAGGACACAGAGAATGACCACGCACAGAAGAATGACCAAGTGAGGACATGACAAGAAGGTGGCCATTTGCCAGCCAAAGAGAGAAGCCTCAGGAGAAACTGAACCTGCCAACATCTTGATCTTTGACTTTCAGTTTCCAGAACTCTGGGAAAATAAATGTCTGTTGTTTAAGCTACCCAGTCTGTGGTATTTGTTATACCCAAGCGAGCCAAGATGCCCCCCACCTAACTCCCTACAGCTGTGCTTACCACTAAGGAGAGAGAGGGAACAAGGCCATGATGGGCACAAAGCTGATGCAAGACCATAGGGACCTCTCTGCAAATTAGAAAAAGGTGTGCTTTCCTCTAGACTGGTGAGCACAGCCACTTGTTCACATGGCAGTTGGGCCCTTTAACTGCCCAGCCAGGAGCCCCCCTAAGTGCCTGACCATGGTGGGTCCCCTTTGCTGCTCAGCTATAGCAGCTCCCCTTGCTGGACCCAACCCCAGTGCCCTGTAGGGGATTCCTGTGAGTCAGCCCAGCCTGCATGTGGATGTTTACACATCTTTCTGACCCCAGCACTCACCCTGACCCTGTGCTGGTTTTATGATTGAAGTCTGGCTCTCTGCACGCTTTTTCATGAGTGAGACTATAAAAGTCCTGATGCATTTTACAGAAGCACAGCACACATGGTGAAAACCCCATGCCAGGCGGTGGAGCCACTCTCAGAAAGTGAGAAAATGAATGAGTGAATGCCAGATTACAGTAGAGGCTATTGGCCAGACACACAGCTTCTGTGTACAAATGTTACAGTAGGTGCTAGTGATACTGCACAGGTGAATCAGATAGCATTCCAGCTATCTAGACACTTCCGTTTTAAGGAAAAAGGCCGCTGTATGCGTCTATAACTCGATATAAGCCAACTGTGGTTTGATGCTAAAATAGAGTTGTCAACAGGGCATGCTCCACATGTGTGGAGAGAGAGGTCACCAAAGGATTCTTGGACACTCAACAAACCAGGAAGAGAAGGAAATTACCTCAACATAATAAAGGCCATATATGAAAAGCCTGTAGCTAATATCATACGCAGTGGTTAAAAACTAAAATAGTTTTCTCTAACATTAGGAACTAGGCAAGGATGCTCATTCTTACTATTTCCATTTGATATAATGCTGGAAGTCCTAGCCAGAGCAATCAGACAAGAAAAAGAAGTTAAGAGACATCTAAGTCAGAAAGAAAGAAGTAAAATGATCTCTCTTTGTAGATAGTACACTCTTGTATGTGGAAAACCCCAAAGATTCCACAAAAGGCTTTTAGAAGTAATACATTCATCAAGGTTGCAGGGTACAGAATCAACATGCACAACTCAGTTGTGTTTCTATACATGAACAATAAACAATTCAAAAGGGAAATTAAGAAAATAATCCCATTCACAATACCATCAAAAAGAATAAAATACTTAGGAATAAATTTAACTAAGGAGGCAAAAGACTTGTACAATGAAAATTACAAAACATTGCTAAAAGAAATTAAAGACACAAATGAAAAGAAAGACATCCTGTGTTCATGGATTTTGAAAGGCAATATTGTTAAAATGTCCATACTACACAAAGTGATCTACAAACTCAGTGCAATCCCTACAAAAATCCCAATGGCATTTTTTGGCAAAACTAGAAAAAATCATCCTAAAATTCCTAGGAAATCTCAAAGAACCCTGAATAGCCAAAACAATCTTGAGAAAGAAAAACAAAGCTGGAGGCTTCCTGCTTCCTGATTTTCAAACACATTACAAAGTGACAGTAATCAAAACACTGTGATACCGGCGTAAGAGGAGACACATACATCAATGGAACAGAATAGAGAGCCCAGAAGTAAGCCTTCACATAAATGATCAAATGATCTTCAACAAAGGTGCCAAGGCTACACAATGGGGAAGGAACAATCTTAAACAAACGGTGCTGGGAAAACAGGATCTCCACAAGCAAAAGGATAAAGTTGGATCTTTTCTGTACACCACACATAAAAATTAACTTAAAAATACATTAAAGGCCTAAAAATGCAAGACCTAAAACTAGAAAACTCCTAGAAGAAAACATGGAGAGAATGGATTTGGCAATGATTTCTTGGATATGACACCAAAAATATGGTCAACAAAAGCATTCCATAGGGAAAACAGTATAGTGGTTCCTTAAAAGATTAAAATAGTTACCATATGATCCAACAGTTCTACTTCTGAGTATATATCCAAAAGAATTCACAGCAGGATCTTAAAGAGATTTGCACATCCATGTCCATTGCAGAATCATTCATAATAATCAAGAGGTGGAAGCAAACCAAGTGGCTATTACAGATGAATGAATAAAGAAAATGTGCATATACACACAGCAGAATATTTTTCAGCCTTAAAAAAAATAAAGAAATTCTGTCATATGCTACAACACAGATAAGGCTTGAGGACACCGGGCTAAGTAAACTAAATCTATCATGAAAATACAGATACTGCTTGATTCCACATATATGAGGTAAAAAGCTGAAACTCCAGTACTTTGGCCACCTCATGCGAAGAGTTGACTCATTGGAAAAGACTCTGATGCTGGGAGGGATTGGGGGCAGGAGGAAAAGGGGATGACAGAGGATGAGATGGCTGGATGGCATCACTGACTCGCTGGATGTGAGTTTGAGTGAACTCCGGGAGTTGGTGATGGACAGGGAGGCCTGGCGTGCTGCAATTCATGGGGTCGCAAAGAGTCAGACACGACTGAGCGACTGAACTGAACTGAACTGAAAGTTCAAATTCTTAGAAACAGAAAGTAGAATGCTGGTTGCCAGGGCCTGGGGGGAGGGGTGGTGCAGGGAAGAGGGTAAAAGGAACTGTTTTTCAATGGATGTAGAATTTCATCGTATAAGATGAAAAAGTTCTAGAGATCTGTTGCACAATTTTATATATATATATATATATATATATAGTTAATGCTACTGAACCGCACACTTAAAAGTGGTTATGATGGTCAAGCTTACATGATATGTTTTTGATCATCATAAAGAAAAAACAGATTTCAAATATTAGATGTTTGATGGTAAGAAACCTCAGGAGAGCTCCTTTATGAAGGTGCAAAATGTATTTATAAAATCAGCCGCAGTTTCTAGCGATACTGTCATTTGAAACTTCTAAACTGTAACTTTCACTGAAATGATGCTATGTACAAGTGGAATCATGAAGGAAGCATGGAAGGAGTGAAGGATCCTTGGAGTAGATGGCTTTCAAGCTGGATGTTAAAGTAAGGCAGAAGGGTGTGGGAAGAGAAGGGTGTTTGAGGCAAGGGGAAGCAAGGGGAAGCACTGAACAAATGGGGGTGGTGGGGAGAAAAAGCAGGGTGCCTTTTCAAGGCAACTAAATTGGCTTGGTGGCTTGTTGAGTGGAGATAGAAGTGGAATGGGTGGGCTGTAGAGGGAAATCTGGTGGGAAAGAGGCCACTTTGTGGAGGGTTTTTCAACCTCAGGGGAAATTGAGAGTGTGCGTAGCTGGGCAGGGGCAGGGCAGGTGGACATCAGATCTTACAGGGGAGAAAACAGGGAAGGAGGAGCCCTGGGAGGCACACATGTTGGCGATTCAGGAGTATGGGGTGGAGGACAAAGCAAGTCTGATGAAGACAGAATGACTGTGAGAGCATCAGCCAGCAGCGGGGATCCCAGGCATGGAGGCCCTCCCAGGCGGCCGATCAGATTCACCTGTTGCTGCCGGGCTGATCACACACGACCTTCCCTTGAACCCTGTCAGGAAATCACCATGAAATCCTTCATTCCCATAAATTAAAGACGACCATGGTAGCCATGACAGATTAAGGGGCAAACAGGAGTGGCAGCTGTCCTTGCCAGCAGGGGTCTTTAACGCTCCCTGGCCCCCTGGAGCGGGAGTGGTTAGGGCAAGTTAACATCACAGCCAACTCCTAAATCAGCTTTGTGCAGTGAACCAACAGAAAGTTTCAGAGTGGGGTCCAGGGAGCCCCTCTTTCCTGACCATTTCCTTGAGCAAATCAGCTCCACTTCCAGTGATGGCAAGTGATGGGAAAGCAGCTGGGACTGGCAGAGCTTTGAAGGAGACCGGTGAGCAGAGAACGTTCCTTTCGAAACGAACTTTCAGTAACTTTCTGTTACGGGACCCTTCCTGGCCAGGCCAACCAGCTTGGGATATGTTTACCAGGCACGACTCACTCCCTCCCCCAGCTTCTCTGGTGGATCTCTGAGCTTCAGGCTCCTAATTGATGGCAACTGGATTTCAGGACCAACAATGATTTTGAGAAGTTTCCACATTTTATATCCCAGGCTCAGGAATTTCTGAGACAGCATGTTTGAAATGTTCAATTCCACTGTCCCCCCAAACAAAAGGCTATTTTTCAGATTCTATGTTCTGGAGACTAGTTCTGTAAAGACGGGCCTGATACCATTAACAACCACTATTTATCGAACTCATGTGCAAGGCACAGGGTTCATCTCATGGATCACAGTGTTTAACCTTCGCAGGGACTCTATGTGGAGGGTGATACTGTTATAGTCCCATTTTACAGCTGGGGAGACAGAGGCTCCGAGAAATTAAGGACTTTCCCAACGTCAAGCAGTGGGAAGTGGCAGTGCCAACCCGCAACCTGTCTGCCTGATTGTGAAGCATGATGGAAAACACACTTCTGATCAGTGCTGGTTAATCTTCCAGAGATGGCCTAGCAGGGGCCGGGGCGAGACACTCACATTGAGTACAACATGCAAGGGGGTGCCAAAAACCACAGTAATGAAGAGAAAGAATATTTTAACACAATGTTTAAAAAAATCAAAATTCTTACAAAAAGTCCATGATGAATAGGATATCAAAGTTTAAAATAGACAGTCCAACCAGTGAATCAGGATTGATAGGGTGGATGGGGGTTCTTTGTTTTGTTTTTCAATATTTATTCTGGCTGTGCCAGGTCTTAGCTGGAACATGCAGGATCCAGTTCCCTGACCAGAGATCAAACCCCAGTCCCTTGCATTGAGAGTGTGGAGTCTTAGCCACTGGACCACCAGGGAAGTCCCAGGGTGGTGATTCTTTGTGGATTTGTCTCTTGTGATCTGAATTCCAGACTCCTGGAGTTAGTTGTGAGCCCTGCCCATCACTTTCCCTTTTCTTTAGGTTCTTACAAAGCTGATCTTTCCTGCCTCTTTAATTAAATCCCAAAGGACGATGCAAGCCACTGGAGGATAAAGATTTCCATGTTGACCACAGAGTGTCTGGAACCCCAGAGAATGAATGAGAGTCAGCTAGCTGTGCCCTGCCTTGTGTGACTGCTGCTGCCAGTGCTGCTTCTGAGAGGACCTTGAGGGAGAGCTCAGGGCCCCTCCTGGGTGGGAACCTCTCCTGACCAGAAGTTGACCCTATGAGGAGGGTGCCCTGGGGTGGCCAGCTGCTTGGCATGTGAGAAGCACCATCCATGGGCCACTCATCAAAAGGAAAGATGGTGAATTTGGGTCCAGCTGAAACATGGAATGACCTTGTCTAAGCCTGGCCCTTGGCTTTGTCCATGCCTTCCCAGTACCCTTGGCTCACAGCTCCCTGGAAAGTGTCTGGATGCAGCTGAGGTGGGTGTGGGCAGAGATTGAGGAGTTACAGTGGCAGGCCCTGTAGAGGGGCGAGCTCTTCAATTAGGCACAGAGCCAAGGAGCTGAGCGTTCCTTGGAGAGGAGAAGCAGAAAGTGTCCCATTCTCAGCAAAGCTCCAGCCAGGCCTAGGAACAGTTCTGGGTTTAACCGGCTGAGAATTTAAAGAGCCCTCCTATTCATAGCACCCCAGAGGGCTACGTTTTGTTTTGCTTTGCTTTTAAATCAAAGAAACTATTGTTTTATTTATTGGTCTTGAAGCATGGCACCTGGGATCTTAGTTTCCTGACCAGGTATTGAACCCTTGCCCCCTGCAGGGGAAGCACAGGGTCTTAACCACTGGACCACCAGGGACTGTGGTTTTTATCATCCACTGTGAGCACACTGAGGGACTTCTTCAAGCATGGAGGCCAGATATTTCAAAATGAGGATTGTGTTTGAGATCTGAAGGGTGTGGGATTTGGGGTTTGAAGTCTGAGGTTTGAGCTTTCTTCTAGGGTGACCAGCTGTCCTGGGGACACTGGACTTTCAATGCTAAAACCAGGAAAGTGCTGGGTACATTGGGATGAGTGGGTCACTCTCTTTTAACTCCATGTTAGCAGAACTCCTCTCAAGCTTTTCAGTCTCTTCTTTTCCATGAGTAAAGAATTGAGGTACTGATAAGACCTGATGGAGCAAACTCGAACCTGTGCGACTCAGAACTATCGTATGTTTCTTACAGCACCTTTAACCCCTCAGTCATAGCACAACGACTGCCAGTGGCATCTGCTGGCCTCCCCTCCCTCTCAGTTTGAGCTGTTTGGGGGCGAGAACACCTTATTCATCCCTGCAGCCCCAGGGCCTCTGCCAAAACTCGGCAAACAGAAGGTGCTCGGGAAATCTGGGCTACTTTGCAAGCACTTTGTAAACTAAAGCAGAGAGTGTTCTCTTTGGTTGGTCTTCTCATTCGCTGCCTGCCCCTCATTAGCCCCATGAAAACTTTTCTGTAGGTTCAGACAAATAGATGTACCCTAAGGGCAGCCGTTAGGAGGACATAGTCGGGCAGTGGGTGCAGGAGGCAAGGGCACTGTCTTGTTCTGGTTGAAATAGAGACGGCGAATGAGATAAAAGGTGAATGGGTGGTGAGAGAAGCTGGGAGGTCCCATGGGGAGATGAGGAAAGAACAGTCCCCCCCACCAGGAGGAGATGGACATTAACTGGGGTCTGAACAAGCAGGCCAGCTCCATCCTCTGGCCTCTGATACTCCACCAGTGCTTACCCTCTGCTGCCTGCCTCTCTGACTCTCCCCAAGATTGGTGACTCCTCAGGAGGGCTCCTCTGAGGAGTGGCCTTTGGGAGATCACCCAGACCTTAGCAGGTTGTGCTGCCCCTCGGCCTGTGCACACAGCCCAGCAGGGCAGCGCATTCCTCATGGGCAGTCTGCCCCATACCTTAGCGTTTGCCTCTCGCATCCCTGCCCTATGTCTGCTTTGCTGCCTCTAGACTTCCAGAGACAGAGTCCTGGTTCTGTTTGATTGCCCAGGGTCCCAGCCTTGGTCCTAGTCCTCTGAGCCTTGGGGAGTAAGCTAACTCTCCTGGGGAGTAAGCCCGGGGGCTTTAAGGGCCATTTGGAACCGGCTGGGGGCATACTGGGAGAACTGTAATCCAGACGCAGTCCAGTTCAGAAAAGCCCCCTCCAGCCTTTGCCAACCTCTACCCGGAAGCTCCATCCCACCTGCCCTCCAAATCTTTGTGGATCCTGTTTCATTCTCTTTTCAGCACATCCTTCCTGAAACCCAGGAAAGGTGAGGACACAGACATAGCCCCCATCACCAGAGAATCCTAGAATTCTGAGCAGAAATACACCCAAAGGTAACTGGTTTAAGTCTCCTGCCTTTGGGGAGGTTAGATCATATTATCCCCCATTCACATCAGGCTACCTAGGCTCAGAGAGGGCAAGCAACTTCCTCAAGGTCACACAGTAAAGGAACAGTCAGCTGCTCCTCAGCCACCTACCTGAATTCTCCTTTTTCCGTCTGGTTGACTTCTTCTCCGTCTCGTTGGCAGTGCTCCCAAGGACCTCATAGTCCTCGCCTGGGCCTCCCATGGTGTCCACCAGGCCTGGGCTGTTGGCCCCTATCTCCTTGGAGCCCCCCACGGGGCCTGGGTTGAGCCTACGCCGGGCCTCCGAGACAGGGAAGTGCCAATCGGGGGGCTGTGGGAAGGCAGGGTGCTGCTCAGTGAAGCCTCGCTCCTCCCGGGGCAGGCTGTGTGGGGTGGCTGCCAGGCATGAGGCTGAGAAGTCGGGGTATGCAGCTGTCGCTGTCGCTGGGAAGTCTGGTTTCTGGTGGAAGGAGAATGGGGTTGGCGGGTAGTGGGGGAGCCCTGAGGCCCCAGTGCCTTCCGAGTGCGGGTTTCGAAGGCAGCCCCAGACGGGGGCTGGGGGGTGGGGACCCCTCATGCAGCTGCTGGCCGCTGGATCCATCTGCTGTCTGCTGCCCGCCTCAATCCTTTCAAAGTTTGGATTCTTACACTTTTTATATTCAAATTGTTAAAAATGCAACAACAAAAAAATTTTTTTTTCAACAGGAGGGCAAAAGTGCTCAATAGAAAATTTGCCCCAGGAACCAAAACAAAAACCAAAACGAAAATTGCTCCTCAGAGTACGCACACGTGTGGGTGGCCACACATACGTGTACCCGCACCTATGTTGGATTTGGCTCTTGGCTTCCTGTTCCCCCTGACCCACCAGCCTGACTAGTGGGGTCCCCTATACGTGTATTTGTCGCCGATGACACTAAACATTTTCACTGTCCCAGCCCAGACGCACCGGCTGATGAGGGCTTGTCCTGGAGCCCGCAGCAAATGCCTGCAAAGAGCTGGTCCAGGGCTGCTGAGACACACTTTTAAATCCTGCGGTGGGGAGAGAGTGACAAATTTCTGAAGTGAAATGTGAGAGAGGAGAGGGAGGGGTTAACCAGCACACACACGATCCCCTCCAACCAAAACCCGAGCAGGCAACTATTAATCATCAGAAACCTTATATGCACATCTAATGGGATTTGCAGATGGAGTCTTTTAAAGAAACATTGTCTGTATTTTTTTTTTAAGGAAAGAGAGCAGCACACACACACTTTCTTTAATGTGCCTCCTATAACACTATGAAGTTATTTTATTGCACTGTTAACAAAATTCCCCAAGTCTTGGATTTGAAAAAAGCCTTAAGTCAGATCCAGAAACCATCACGTGCCAAATTCCAGGGAGTGAAGCGGGGAATAAGTGCAAGAGACAAGTTTGCTGATTGCATTTGATTTAAAGGCCCTTCTACTGCTGCTTGCAAAAAGGAAGGTGGATTAAAAGCAATCTTTTTTTGCAAGTCTCAGTGGCCCACTACAGTCTGTAGTAGAAAGCGAGACACACTCCAGAAAAAAAATATTTCTCTCGGCCCACAGTGACATTCTCACTTTCTCAGTAACTTAAAAAAACAATCAGATTCTTCCTTCCGCTCTTTAACCCCCAACTTACATGCCAATTAGCCACACTCTTGTCTAGTGGGGTTTCAAGTCATTTTTCTCCAAGGCAAAGGAAAGACACTTAGGTAGGTGCCTTGAAGTTTCTCCCAGCTTCCCCCACCTGCTCTCTGGCCCTGTAACCTTCGCCCACCTGCTTTGTCTTCCCCACCCCCAGGGGCCAAGTTTTCCATGGAGTCTGTGCATGGAAATAGGAATCAGGAGCTTCTTGTTCCCCAAAGAGTTCTCTCTCTCTCTTTTTAAAAATATTTATTTACTTGGCTGCACCGAATCTTAGCTGCGGCACGGGGGATCTTCAATTTTTATTGCAGCACATGGGATCTAGTTCCTTGACCAGGGATTGAACCCCGGGCCCCCTGCATTGGGAGCGTGGAGTCTTAGCCACTGGACCACCAGGGAAGTCCCCAAAGAGTTCTCTTTGACAAACAGTCTCATGGTCTAAGAGCTTCCCTGGTGGCTCAGAGGGTAAAGAATCGCCTGCAATGAATGCAGAAGACCAGGGTTCAATCCCTGGGTTGGGAAGATACTCTGGAGAAGGAAATGGCAACTCACTCCAGTTTTCTTGCCTGGAGAATTCCATGAACAGAGGAGCCTGGTGGCCTACAGTCCATGGGGTCACAAAGAGACAGATACAACTGAGCGACTTTCACTTTCTCATGGTCTTATAGGCTGGTGCCCATCACAGGAGGATCCATTGCCATTTCAACTGGCCAGTCAGTCTACTCAGTCACCATGGCCTGCTGGTCTCTCTGGAGGGTTAATATAATTTCTTGGAGAATGACATTCCAAGCATATAGGGTCAGAGCTCCTTGCCCACTGAATTATTTACATAGTCTAGTGCGGCAGGATTGGGGCTGAAATGGGAATGGACGGTAAGAACAGTGTATATGCTGGCTGGTTCCAAAGATGCCCAAGGTTCCCCAAGGAGGGGCCATGGGTCTCAGCTCTGAGGCCTGGAGGCCGCACACATGATGTTAATTAAACAGGCATCTCATCTTCCAGAACAGGCAGCCAGGGTGTTGCAGGCTGGTGGAGGAGCTGGGGTCAAAGCCACAAACCAGACTCCCCTCTCTGCTTTGTCCAGGACTTGCCCATTGAGTGTACATCTCTCCTCTGAACCTTACAACTCTCCTATTTTGGGTAAAGAAAGAATTACACTCTACATTTATGCACATGAAGAAACAGAGGCTCAGACAGATAATGTGAGCTGCTCGGAATCACACAACTAAGAAACGGCAGAAGTAGGCATTGCCCTCAGGCGGCCGGCTATCCAGTCTGGAGCACTCTGATGCTGAGGAAGGAGCACAGACTTTGGGGTTAGACAGTTCAAAGTTCAAGTCCGGAATCTGCCACTTCCCAGCTGTGTGCTCCGGGACAATCACTTCATCTCTCTGAGCTTCCATTTCCCCTAACCTGGGATGGTCCTTACAGCTTCCACTTAGCCACTGATCTTAGTGCCTCAACCACGTTCCCCAGTGGATGCTACAAAAGCCCACTGGGTTCTCACCTTCTCCATCTTTTATAGGAGGAAGCACAGAGAGACTGCATAACCTGCACCAGGTCACACCACTGGCAAGTGGAGGATCCAGGATTCAAACCCAGGCAGCCTGGCCCCACTGCCTCAGAATGCCCGCCCCACAGATGTTGGAGAATTCGAAATGAAATCATTTATGCGAAGTGCGAAGTAGGTAATGGATAAAAGTGGCTGCCTTCCTAGTCCATCTAGTTTTCCTTTACCTGGATGATTCCAAATGGGACTGAGGAGGGGGCACTGAGGGAATTCCACAGAGAACAGCCTGGGGAGGTCCCTCGAGGGGCTGCAGGCTGTGGGGGCTCTGGAAGGAATCCACAGGAGGCTGGGGGGGGAGAGGACCTTCCCGGGGTCTGGCCCGCAGGCTATAACCGGACTCCGGCTCTGTCCTCCCCATCTGGCCAGGGACCCCATCCCAGGGAGGCCCAGAGCCTGGCCCTTTGCCCCTGGAAGGCTGGGTCCTGGGTCATGGAGGGGGCTGAGAGGTCAGGAGGGGCTCGGGGAGGGGCGCAGGGGGCCCTCTGCACTGAGAAGGCAGGGCCCTGGCACCCTGGCGCCGCACAGCTGCTGGCGTCTGTCAGCCTCCCCGCGGGGCGCGGCCGGGGGCCTGCTGGCCTCTCCATCTTCCTGACAGGCTCCTCTTCTGAGGCCGGGAAAGAACAACAACGGTCCTCCCCTCGCGGCGACCCATTTGTTAGATGAAGGCCGAGCACCGGCACCTTTAACCTCCTCAAAGTCAGCGTGTCCCCGCCAAGGCCCCGAGGCCCGCAAGACAGAGATGGATGGACGTGGCTGTTTGTGGAAAAAAGCCCTGAGCGGCCAAGGGGAGCAGGGTTTCCAGGAAGGGAGGGGACCCCGTTTCTGGTTGTTGTTGGGGGAGTTGGAGAAGGAAGAGGAAAAGCCTGCGTGAGGAGGAGGGTCCCTGAGGAAGATGGTGGGCTTGGCCACACCTGAGCCATCCCAAGGAACTTTTGGAATTTCCCCCATTGTGCTCAACACGCGGGCGTGTCCTTGGGAATCCCCCACAGCTCCCCACCCCCGACCTGTGCCTGCAACTGCAGGGCTGTCAGGGCAGAACCTGGGCCCGGAGGCAGAGGCTCGAGTTCCACGTGTGGCCTTGTCCTTCTTCTGCTATGTGGCTGTTGAAGCAGAGATGACAGTACTCACCTGGTGTGGCTGTTAAGAGGATCCACGATCTGATGCCTGTGAAAAGAGCTGGCTAACCATAAAGGGCAATGCACGTGGGGAATTACTTTATCTCCTCTTTCTGTACTCTGCTGGACTATGGGGCAGGTCACAGCTCCATAGAGGATGAAGACAGCACATCCTAGCTGCCCTTTGACCCCCACACCTTCTTCTATGGTAACATAACAGAGGGTCAAGGTCATGGCCTTGGGAATCAGGAGAGTGTGGGTTCTCAGCTCTGCCACTAATAAACTGAATGGCCTTGGGTAACTCAGTTTATCATTTGTGCCTCCTTTTTTTTTTTTTGGCTGTGCTGCGCAGCTGGTAGGATCTTAGTTCCCTGACCAGGGATTGAACCTGGGCCCCAGCAGTGAAAGCTCTGAGTCCTAACCACTGGGCTACCAGGGAATTCCTGAGCCTCAGTTTCTTCATCTGTAAAGTGGGAATAAGTTTTTTCTTCTTTCCCTTCTTTCTCAGTTGGGTTGCTGAGAAGTGAATGAGGTATTGTAGGAAATCTCGTGCCATAGCTTAATGTACAGTGTTTAGTGGTAATGTCTGGATGACGATGATGGAAATACCTGAGGTTCTTGCCTTGAGGACAACTTCAAAAGGCCACTTGAGAGGGAGAAGGCCATTAACATTCACTCACTTAGTAGAGCAAGAGTCGGATAAGACACCTGATCCCCAGCAAGACCACGTAGGGATGAGAGGGGAGACAGACAAGCTGTCTTGTCTTCCAAGGATGGAAATCATTTTGGACCAGAATGTTTGTGGCTGGTCCTGGGATTCATTTGGAATGTATATGTCCTTTGCTTCTTGGAAGACTTTGAGATACCAGGGTCACTACTGACCTCTAGGACTTTTATGAGGCTCAACCAATTCGATGGACAGATTAGAGTTGAGTAAACCACAGAATACTGTCCTCACAACGGTCACAGATGCTCCCAGGAAGCTTGCAGGACATTCCACGCCAAGGACCCAATGACAGGGTCTTGCCTTAAATCCCGGAAAACACTGTGTTAATATTAGAGACAATTTCTCGGATGAGTTTCCTCTCTTGTGTGTAAATTTTTGGTGCAGCCATCACTTGTCTGCACCAAAACTGTGGGCAGAGGACTGGAAAACACAGTCATCTGAGGCACTGAGTCACCTGATTCTGAACTCCAGCTCCTGAAGGTCACCTGACCGCGGTCTCCTCAACTGAAAAGTAGAAGCTCACTGTATAGACGACCTGTAGACACTCAGTAGATGCTCAATAAACGTGCCCTTTCTAGAGCTTCTGTGCCTGAAGGAGCTAGAAGCATGTGAATCTCAAGGGCAAGCTCTCAGTTAGGGCATCCAGGAAAAACAATACAGGGAGCCCAGTTAAGTATGCTCTGTGTAATATTGGTGGCTCAGTGGTAAAGAATCTGCCTGCCAATGCAGGAGACACAGGAGATGTGGGTTCGATCCCTGGGTCGGGAAGATCCTCTGGAGAAGGAGATGGCACCCCACTCCAGTCTTCTTGCCTGGACGATCCCATGGATAGAGGAGCCTGGAGGGTTATAGTCCATGGGGTTGCAAAGAGTCAGACACGACCTAGCACACAGCCATTCAGATATAATACTGGAGCACACTTAAGCTAAAAAGGAATTTTTTATTTATCTGAAATTCAAACTCAACTGGGTGTCTGTTTTCCGCACCGCCCCCCCCCCCCGCCCCCCGCTAAGTCTGGAAACTGTCATCCAAGGCAAAACTAATCTTCAAGATGGAGAAAACTCTGGCCTTACTTTCTGAGCCAGGATATCTGCACTTTGACAGAAGGCTCTGGAAGGACATTCTCAAGGGGAACTTCCAGAGGGAGGGGTGGTGGTCGGGCAGGTTTTACTTTGTCTGTGGGCTTTCTGGTTGCAAGAGGAGCCCAGGGTCCCCCAGGAAGTTCTCCTGTGGAGGCCTTGGGAGTGAGACAATGCAGACAGGAGGCAGGAGGAGCAAGGGCGTGCAGGTGGAAGGAGTGAGGACAAAGGTGAGTGCCCCTGGGCAGGAAGTGCTGAAAGGGAGAAGGAGGGAGGCCTGGGCAGGGCGCCAGCCTGGGAGACTCCCGGCCCACTTCCCTGGGCGCGCCTTTCCAGCCCCTGATGCAAGGCAGCCGGGCCATTATTTGGGGGGAAAACCAGCTAACCAGATAGGACAGCAAACCAGGGATTTATGTGGTGTGGGAACAGCTCAGGTTTCCCTCACTGTTTATCCAGCAGTATTTTTTAAAACAGAAATCAGCGCGGGTAACCACAGCTGTGAGTTACTGGTTCTGGCTGCAAGGCCCTTGAGGGCTGAGGAGAGTAGAGGGGGTCTCCTCAAAGGTGCTTTGCTCTGCATCGGCTTAGAAGTTGCTAAAGGAATGTGTGCTTCCAGAGCCTGGGGCCAGGTGGGAAGGGCAGCCCTGGGCAGGCCCCAAATCACTCTCTCTCCTTAGGACAAAGGCCAGCATCCCTGGGGGAACCGTGACTGTCAAGGCCTGAAGCCTTAGAGACCTCGGGGTCTAGGGGTCATGAACCCTCAAGGGGCCAGGCAAGTAAACACAAGCTAGGGAAGCCAGCTGGGATACCCAGGCTACAATGAGAGACAGAGGGGGCCCAGAGCTGCTTAGCAGTAGTAGTTTAATTGCTAAGTCATGTCCGACTCTTGCAACCCCATGGACAGTGGCCTGCCAGGCTCCTCTGTCCATGGGATTCTCCAGGCAAGAATACTGGAGTGGGTTGCCATTTCCTTCTCCAGGGAAGAGCTGCTTGACACTGGCCAATTTTGCCTTGCAAGAACTTGGGCTTAGTTTTACCAGATCTTTCCATGATTTTTTTTTAAAGTCAGGATTCTAAATTTTACAGGTGATTTCTCAGTTTGTATTGATATTTATTTATTTATAAATGCTTATTTATTTATCTGGCTGCACCAGGTTGTAGTTGCAGCGCGTGGGATATAGTTCCCTGACCAGAGATTGAGCCTGGGAGAGAGGAGTCTTAGCCACCGGACCAGGGATGTCCCTATATTTATTTATTTTTAATGGAAATATAGTTGATGCACAATATCATGTTAATTTCAGGTGTATAACATAGTGATTTGACATTCATATACATTCTGAAATGATCATCATGATAAGTCTCCATCCAGCCCCATACAAAGTTATTACAATATTATTGACCATATTCTTTATGCTGTGCGTTGTATCCCCATGGCTTAATTATTTTATAATTGGAAGTTTGTAGCTCTTAATCCCCTATACTTGTTTCAAACAAACGGCAAATACCTGTTTGTTCTCTGTATCTATGAGTCTCTTTTCATTTGGTTTTCTTTGTTTTGCTCTTTAGATTCTACATATAGATGAAATCATACAGATTCTGTTTTGTCTTTCTCTGTCTGACTTATTTCACTTAGCATAATATCCTCTAGATCCATCTGTGTTGTCACAAACAACAAGATTTCATTTTTAATGGCTGAGTAATATCTCTCTCTATGTGTATACACACACACACACACACACACACACACACACATATACATATGTATGTTTTTGTTGTTCTTGTTTAGTCACTAAGTTGTATCCAACTCTTTCCAACCCCGTGGACTGTAGCCTGCCAGGCTCCTCTGTCCATGGGATTTCCCAGGCAAGAATACTGGAATGGGTTGCCATTTCCTTCTCCAGGATCTTCCTGACCCAGTGAGTGAATGTATGTCTCATG
The DNA here is from genome assembly GCF_029407905.1 of Bubalus kerabau. Classification (NCBI taxonomy): domain Eukaryota; kingdom Metazoa; phylum Chordata; class Mammalia; order Artiodactyla; family Bovidae; genus Bubalus; species Bubalus kerabau. The sequence goes on along the minus strand of NC_073627.1, from coordinate 20,634,773 downwards.
CATTGCAAGCAGATTTGTTACCACTGAGCCACCAGGGAAGAGCTATATATATGAATATATATGTATATATCTATATATATGTTTCACATCTTTATCCATTCATCTATCAATGGACACTTTGGTTGCTTCCACAGGTTGGCTATCGTAAATAATGCTGCAATGAATAATCGGGTGCATATATCTTTTTGAATTAGTGTTTTCATTTTCTTCAGGTAAATACCCAGAAGTGAAATTGCTGGATCATGTGGCAGTCCTTTTTTAAATTTTTTGAGGAATCTCCATAATGTTTTCCATAGTGGCTGTTCCTATTTACAATTCCATCAACTGTGCATGAGGGTTCCATTTTCTCCATACCTTCACCAGCACTTATTTTTTGTCTTCTTGTTGAGATCCATTCTGAGAGGTGTGTGGAGTGAAAGTCGTTCAGTCATGTCCGACTCTTTGCGACCCCATGGACTATAGCCTGCCGGCTCCTCTGTTCATGGAATTCTCCAGGCAAGAATACTGGAGTGGGTAGCCGTTCCCTTCTCCAGGGAATCTTCCCAACCAAGGGATTGAACCTAGGTCTCCTGCATTGCAGGCGGATTCTTTACTGTCTGAACCACCAGGGAAAACAGGTGTATAAGTGAAGTCACTTCAGTCGTGTCTGACTCTGTGCGACCCCATAGACGACAGCCCAACAGGCTCCCCCATCCCTGGGATTCTCCAGGCAAGAACACTGGAGTGGGTTGCCATTTCCTTCTCTAATGCGTGAAAGTGAAAAGTGAAAGTGAAGTCGCTCAGTCGTGTCCGACTCTCCGCGACCCCATGGACTGCAGCCTTCCAGGCTCCTCCATCCATGGGATTTTCCAGGCAAGAGTACTAATTGCAGTTTTGACTTGCATTTCTCTGCTGATTAATGATGTTGAACATCTTTTCATGTGTTTGTTGCCATCTGTATGTCTTCTTTGGGAAAATGTCTATTCAGGTCCTCTTCTCACTTTTGGGAAGGTTGTTCAGGGTTTTTTGATGAGGTAGTTGTATGATCTCTCAGTTTTTAAATATTGGTGATGAATTTAAAACACTCCTAGTCCAGGAATTCCCTGGCAGTCCAGTGGTTAGGACTCGGCGCTTTCACTGCCACGACCCAGGTTCAGTTTCTGGCTGGGGAACAAGATCCCACAAGCTGAGCGATTCAGTCAAAAATCAAACAAACAAAAAGTCCTGTGGGCACAATTTGGTTCTTAACCTGCCAATTTGCAATCTCTGGTCTCCTCCAAGTCTGCCTGCTCTCCATTTTACAGATGATAAAGCCGAGGCTCAGAGAGGCCTAGTGACCTGCCCAGGGCTTCACAGGTCACTGTTGGGAAAACCATGGGTCCAGGAAGCCTGTCTAGTGCTCCTTGCCCAAGATAGCAGATTTGTTGGCTGAGCCCAAGGTCTCAACAAGCAATTCTCAAGTGCTTCCCACGTATCTCTCGTTTGCACAGACATGAGGTTTACAAACACGCTCATAACCTACTTGGTTCTAGCAATGGCCATGAGGGAGCAGGGCTGGCATTAATCCATTTTCTTTTACAGGTGAGGAAACGGAGGCTTGGAGAGGCTAAGTGACTTGCAAGGTCAACAGTCTTAGAAAGGGCTGGAGTTAGGGCCTCCAGTAACCCCTCTATGATTTTTCTACCCCCAAACCCTGTCATATTTGGGAGATGCAGCCTGAGATAGAAAATAAACTCCAAAAAAAGAACAGTAAATGGATGGGATACTTGGGTAAACGGAATATTCTTCGTAACTTAAAGTTAATTGAAAATCCATAGGTTATCAATTTTCCAAGCAAGCGAATAAAACAGAAGATATTTCAGAGAGCAATTACACAAGCAAGGTTTAATCTTTCTTTGATGATTCCAAAGGCATTTCAGGGGAACGTAATGCCTTGGGGCATCGTTACGAACACCAATAATTACCATGTAGGGCTGTGAGATGAGTTCTCATCAATTTCCTCCTGGCTATTTGGGGATATTCTAGAAGAGTGCAGCCCATGGTGGTGAGCATATGACTGTGTTCCTGTAGCTCTTTCCATCTTTGCCCATTTCAGGGCGGTCTTGTGGAAAAAGCAGTGACTCATGAAGGATCTTGCTGCCCTTCACCTGTAAAGTGGGGATAATACTGAGTCCTTCTATACTCACTGTATAGGTCCTAGTGAAAGGACCTCAGATCTCACAGCATCAGAGCAGGAAAGCATTTCTGATCATAGGATACATCAGTTTCATTTTACCATGGAGGAGTCTGAGACCCAGAGAGGTTAGCGGCCTTGTCCAAAATCACACAGCTAGGGATGAGGTGTTGGAATCCAGTTTCTCTTCTTCCTCAGTTCAGTCACTCAGTCGTGTCCAACTCTTTGTGACCCCATGAACCGCAACACGCCAGGCCTTCCTGTCCATCACCAACTCCCAGAGTCCATCCAAACCCATGTCCATTGAGTCGGTGATGCCATCCAATGATCTTACCCTCTGTCGTCCCCTTCTCCTCCTGCCCTCAGTCAGTCAGTTCAGTCGCTCAGTCATATCCGACTCTTTGTGACCACATGAATCACAGCACACCAGGCCTCCCTGTCCATCACCAACTCCCGGAGTTCACTCAAACTCACGTCCATCAAGTTGGTGATACCATCCAGCCAACTCATCCTCTGTCATCCCCTTCTCCTCCTGCCCCTAATCCCTCCCAGCATCAGGGTCTTTTCCAGTGAGTCAACTCTTCACATGAGGTGGCCAAAGTATTGGAGTTTCAGCTTTAGCATCACTCCTTCCAATGAATACCCAGGACTGATCTCCTTTAGAATGGACTGGTTGGATCTCCTTGCAGTCCAAGGGACTTTCCCAAATACCGCACTGAGGCAGAAAAGACCTATAGGAACTGAAAGATTAATCACACTTACAAACAAAGACACATGAGGTCTCTTTGGCCACAGAGAGAAGTTCAGATCTCCCCAGCCCAGTTTGGGGAGGCAGTGAACTCCTTAGTCCAGGGCTGGGAGTTACCTAGGCTGGGGAGGTAGCTGAGACATCATCATCTTGTGAGATATATGGTTTCATGAATGTCAGAGCATTTTAAAATCTGGCAATTTCGAGTATGCAGTCTCCCAGGGCCCTTATTCTTTTAATTGAAGAAATAAACAATCTCCCCTAAGGAATCCTTGGCCAAGGGGAAAGGCAGGTGCAATGTTGACTGAGGACAGTGGCAGCCTGGGAGGACATGGTGTCATGAAGAAGTCAAATGGCCAGAGAGCTAGCTGGCCTGGCCTGAAACCCAGGAGAGGCAGGTCACAGGGGATACGCCACACACATGAACATGCAGACACACACGCACACCTCCTGCCCAGGCCCTGAGTCCCGACAGGTGCACATACATGCAGCCACCTGTCACACAACATCCAATCCAGAGCGGCTCAGCGCATGTGTGTTTGTTCATGACAGATGTTCTCAGAGCAGCTAGTGGACATGCCTACTCACCCTTACGGGGTTTCCCAGGTGTCGCGGTGGTAAAGAATCCACCTGCCAATGCAGGAGACACAAGAGATACAGGTTCGATCCCTGGGTCAGGAAGATCCCCTGGAGAAGGAAATGGCAACTCACTCCAGTATTCTTGCCTGGAAAATCCCATGGACAGAGGAGCCTGGTGGGCTATAGTCCGTGGGGTCAAAAAGAGTCACATGGGGTTGAGAACACACACATACACATACTTAGGGCAGAGCCCCCGTCCTCTGAGCAGAAATACCAAAGCAGGGACAGACACACACAGCACAGCCACAGACACTTGATCCAGATACTCCCACTGACACACACACACACACACACACAACTAGATGCACTAGAAGGCACATCAGGATGGAAGTGTCCCCACATTTGTTTCCCTTTCTACATATGAATGTTTGCCCTCCGCGACCCCTCGAAGGAACAGTTTTATCAGTCCACGCTCTCAGATGGCTGGACACAGAGATGAGCTCTGAAACGCCAATGCACAGTACACGGGCTCTCCGGTCAGACACACACACACACATACATGCACACACACAAGCACACAGTGACGCATGTCCTCAGCCTTTGAATTCCTTTTGTTGGTTTCATTTTCAGACAGTAACACCACTCATCTTCTCTGTCAGCTTAACCCACAGCCCAACTCCCACGTTCGGCACACAAATAGTTAATGTCCCAGTTCTTAGACCTTCAAAACATCTCACACTCGGGTCAAAGGGTCCTGCCTTATAATCTCTAGAGGAGCTTATACCTACAAGGAAAGGAAGTTAAAAAAAAACTGGTTCAAGGGCTTTACAAGGTTGAAAGATTTTCGCAGAGGAACGAACTCTGGTCATTACGGCGCCATCTGGTGGTTATAAGCAGAACTGCAGGGCATTCTATAAGGTTCGCTCAGTCGTGTCAGACGCTATATGGGCTGTAGTTCGCCAGGCTCCTCTGTCCATGGGATTTCTTGGGCAAGAATACTGGAGTGGGTTGCCATGCCCTCCTCTAGGGGATCTTCCTGACCCAGGGAGGGAACCTGCATCTCCTGCATTGCAGGCAGATTCTTTACCTCGGAGCCACCAAAGAAGCCCCGTTCTACAATGGTGGTCGTGGTTTAGTCGTGTCCCACTCCTGTACCCTCTGGACTGTAGCCTGCCAGGCCCCTCTGTCCATGGGATTCTCCAGGCAAGAATATTGGAATGGATTGCCATTTCCTTCTCCACAGGATCTTCCCAACCCAGGAATTGAATCTGGGTCTCCTGCCTTGCACTCAGATTCTTTACCAACTGGACGATGAGGGAAGATCATTCTATGCAATGAGCTCAAGCTTAAGCTTTAACCTCTTCCAGAGTGTAAGGACCTGCTTTTGACCCTAGATTGGTGCGAGAGGGTTGGGATGTCAAGTGCCTATGGTCCCTGTGGTGTCTGTGGCCCCATAGCTGCATAGAGACAGAGAGTATGGGAAGACAGCTCCCCGTGGGTTACTGAACCTCTCCCCTTCAAAGCACCCCAGGCTTGTGTAGGTCCCAGCTTCTGTTTTCTGGATTTTAAATGGAAGGTATATGAAAGCCAGTGGGCTGGACAGTTGTCCACTCTACAGGCCCACAGTGTCCCCTTCCAGTGGCAGAGTTGGGAGGCAGGCGTGCTCAGGGCCTGAGTCTGCCTTGTTCACCTGCCCAGGCCCAGCAAAGCACCTGGCCCAGCACCTGCCTCGGGTGGGGTCTCTAACATGGAGCAAAGAATTCGCATTCTACTAGGTTCCAGGGCCAGGTGGGGGTGGGGCAGGGGACAGGCAGGACTCTGGGAGCCACCAAGGGGCTGTAAGGACAGGAGTGGCACAGTCAGATCTCTGTTTTTGAAAAACCCCTTTTGGTGCTGTTGCCGAGAGCGGTTCCATGCAGCAAGGTGATGATAACCATCACGCTGCAGTTCAGTGTTCTGTGTCAGGGTGTGGAATTCTCAGGACCTGATTCAACTAAGAATCTGAAACGATCAAATAGCTCATCACCCAGATGGTCAGCACGTCGGGGCAAGTGTGGGTAGTGCAGGCAGCGTGCACAGGCCGCCAGACCGGGAGCCGGGTTGGCCTGTGTGCAAGTGCTTGGCCTGCCTCAGGCAAGCCACCTGAACTTGGGTTTGTGGTTTAGTCTACTTAAGGTCAGTTTTCTTGTCTAGTGAATGGGGATAACGGCTAAAACCTAGATTAGATCATGTGGGTAAAAGTGCTCTGCCAACTGTACAATTATGAAGGCTTTTTTCCTTTTTAAAGGTGTTTATTTGTTACTAGAGTTTTCCTTAGATCTTATCAACCGCCAGGTACAGACGTGGGTTAAGCTAACAATTTCTCACCGCGTTTCACAGGCACTGGTCCCCACTGGCCACACAGGCTTCGAGCAGGGTGTCACTCTAGCTGTCCCTGAAAGTCCACGGGGAATGTCCTAAACTTTGGGCTTGCTCTGCTTTTACTCGGGAAGGCATTTGAGGGCTTGTATTGTCTTACAACACTTTAGCCACCTGATGCAAAGAACTGACTCATTGGAAAGACCCTGATACTGGGAGATATTGAAGGCAGGAGGAGAAAGGGATGAGAGAGGATGGATGGCATCACCAGCTAGATGGACATGAGTTTGAGCAAGCTCTGGGAGTTGGTGATGGACAGGGAGGCCTGGCGTGCTGCAGTCCATGGGGTCGCAAAGAGTTGGACATGACTGAGCGACTGAACTGACTGATCATCTTACAAAGGGGTGGGTAGGGATGATCTTTCCTAAAAGGTGACATATGAGCAGAGACCTGATGGAAATGAGAAGGGGAGAGAGGGTTTTGAATCCAGGAGAAGAGCAATCTGGGGCAAGAGAACAGCCTGTGCAAATGCCCTGAGGCAGAGGAGCACAGAGAGAGCTCAAGGAATGGTAAGAAGGCTGGAACACAGTGAGCAAGGTGGAGAAATGTAGTCAGGGACATAGCTGGTGGAAAGGAGCACACAGGGCAGGCCACTAGACATCGGGACCTGTCTTGTTCCAAAATGGAAATCAAGGCTGCTCTGGGTATTCTCCATGGAGAAGCTGCCAGGGACTAGGTACCACCTTGAACACTTGATGATACAAAATGATTAGCCTGGTCCCTCCGACTGTCTGCCACGAAGTCTGATTTCAGGGATGAGACATATACATCTAAAGCAATAACAAAGGATATAAGACACACAAGTATATAAGACACACACTAAACAGTGTGGCATCCATAGGCATTGGATGCCTGGTAGGTCATTTGGTCCTGGAGTGGTCCCGGAAGTCATCATGGAGGTATGAGCCCCGCATGGCCATATGGAGGAGAGGGAAGAGGGCAATCAGGAGCGGGTACAGTCCTGGCAAAGGATGGCAGGGGATAGGAAGTGTCATTCCAAGAGTAAACATGCCACGTTTCAGGAACAATGGTGTCCTGATCATTTATTTAACATGTATTTATTGAGCCATGCCCTGTTCCTGAGTTGAGCCACTTATTGAGTAGGTGACCCATGGCAAGTCCCCAAATCTCTCTGAACCTTAAGGCAGTGTGGTAGCTACACCACCATCAAAACCAAGTGCACACATGGGGCCCACAGTGATGGCCCAGGGGTTGTGGTGAGGGTAAGGAGGCTCGCCTGGAAGGAGTTCATAGTCCAGAGGAGGGAAGGTGGCAGCTCTGTTAAGTGCAGATTATGCCTTAACTCAGTCTCTGGTGGAGACTGAGACTTGCTGCTGAGAATGGGTGACCAGAGTGGGCCTTGTGGAAGGACAAATGGCCTAGCAGGACAGGGCTAGCAGGACACACTCAGGATGAAGGGCCTGCCTCTCCTGAAACACATTTTCGAAGCAGACTTGTGCCTCCAAAAATTCAGGAGTGAAAATTTCAGAGAACCTAGCTCATTCTCCCTGTGTTGCTCAGAGAAGACTGTAAATGAGAGAAGACTTGTCAATCCACAGACAGGCGCTGAGCACCTCCCTAGGAGATCAGAGAAGAGAACCTGGCCTGGGAGCTCCTGCAGGGGGTTCTTGGGGGGTCCAGCCAGGTCTTGAGGAAGAAGAGCCAAGGGGGTGAAGGAAAGGGTGCCGGGACCCTTGTTCAGAGGAGAGAGGTCTCGGGGCAGGGCTGGCCTGGGAAGGTGAAGGGAGGCTGGGGTTGGAGTGGGACAGACAGGAGGTGTAGGACTCGGGAGGCTCGGAGGAGGGAGGCAAGTGTGTGAGCAGGAAGCGGTGGAGCTGCCTGTCAGGAGGGACAGGAAAGAACAAACAAGAATACGCACTGGGCATCCTATAGTCAGGGCAACAGGGAACAGGAACAAACCGGAAGGGAAGGTTCTGGTGGAAAACAAGGAGAGAGAATGGTGGAAGAGTCTCTGAGAGTCAGAATGGAGAATTCGGGGTGGGGTGGGAGGAGGAGTCAGAGGGCGCATAAGGTGCTGAAGTTGCACACATGTGTGTGTGTGTGTGTGTGTGTGTGTGTCAGAGTGGGGGGCATGATGGGGGGGCTATGGCGGAATCCAGGCGGTGGGTGGTGGCAGGAGCAGGAAGGGATGGCAGCGGGGAGGCCAGTGTCCTTTCACGCTCCCACGGGAAGCAGCTCTGGCTTCGGTGGATCTCTGGGATTTGCTGCTGGAACTCTCCTCTGGCTGCAATAAGCTCCTTGAATGAGTGCCTCAGGCCCCCGCCCCCGTCTGGGGTCTCATAAATTCAGTGGTGGGGCACACCTGTGTTTGTGGGGAGCAGCCCAGCCCCCCTTGCCTTTTGTCACTGAACAGGTCACTGAACTTGCAGAGCAATCAGACCCCAGGCAGGAGGGGCTGGAGGGCAGAGCAGACCCTCCTTCCACCACCACCCCAAGGATGGGTGTCTGCCTGGTGCTTCTCTGGATGCAGCTAATGTGTCTGCTTTTCTTTCGTCACTTGGGGATCAGAAAAGAAGGTTCGAGGCCTGGCTTTGCCCCCTTGCTGCTCTGGGACGGGGGTCACCTCGGAGCCTCCTAGCTCCTGTAAGCCCGCCATTCGAGGAGGCAGCTGGTAACATTACCTTCAGGGCGCTGATTTCTCTGGTTTAAAATCCTTTCTCCTCTGACAGGGACCCCCACCCCTTGTCCCCCTGCACTCATTTTCACCTCAGAGAGGTCAGACTGGGGTGAAAGGTCATGGTGAGAGGTCATGAGACCTGCTGCTTCCCTGGGGTGAACAGGATTCCCAGGGGCTTCTTCCACCCCCCCTGACTCCAGGGAGGCTCTGAAGCCCCAGGCAGCCCGTGCAGAGCTGCCCCAGGGCTCGGTGGGGGACGTTTGTGCTCTTCCCTCACCAAAGGAGGGCATAGCGATGACTGCTCTCAGGTCCCAGGCTACAACGAGGTCCCTCCAGCTCCCACCACCGTGCACTTGGCCTCTTCCAGGTCCCTGTCCCTGCCCTGAAGAGAGTTTGCACCAAGAGTCCCTCCTTGATCAGGGGAGGCTGGTCAAAGTCACAGCCACGGGGGCCCTTGCCACCGTGTCCCAAGCACTCTGACTTTTTTTTTCCAGAGGAAGCAGAACCTATGAGGCCTCACCCTTCAGCCCCATTTCATTCTTAGAATAAAGCCCTGTTTCCGGTAATTACGTTTGATGGCTTTGGCGGGGGAGGAGTGGGGAGGATACAGAATACCAAGCTAGGGTAGACTCGTGACAATTTCTCCTTAGGGAGAGAGGAGTAAGCTGGGCACGAAACACTGGCAGGACTGGAGAGCTAGAAGGGAAGGCTGACCACTAACACCAGCCCTCCCGCCTCAACTCCCATCGACTGTGAGTTGACATTTATCAAAGGAGCTGCATGTACTCGCATTTAATTTCTTCTCCTGTATTGATCACTGGGGACCTTTCCTAGTTCGGGATCACAGAAAGCACCAGTGTCTGCCAGGTGGTCAGCCCTTGGCACGTGGGTCACTCTGGGCAACTGTCTAGAGGGTAGATGAACCTCTTCCACTGGGTTTTCTGAGATAGCTGAGGACAAGTGCCCTCCCCTTCACACACACTGCCTTCTGGGATTCAGGGATCTCAGGTGTGCTAACCCTGCGATTTCACAGATCTGGAAACAGAGGAAATACTCAGCCTTTCCACCAACTGGGACCAGATCTCTGGAGGCAGGCACAGGGAAGAGATCCTGTTTTCCGCCTTGGCCTGAGCGCCGTGGCGCTGTCCAGGGACTCCCAGGTTCCCTGAAGCAAGAGAAATGCCCTGGCAATGTTTGGCCCCCACCTGCCCACAAATTTTGGCTCCAAGGAGCCTTGAAGGGAGAGGACCCGCCGGTCCCGTTGGTCCAGGGCTCTGGGGGCTGAAAGCCTACGCCTGGTCCCACTGCAGCCTCGCCGGCCGCCCACGGGCTCCGTACTCCCCCTGCTGACCAATCCCAGAACTACATCATCCGCTTTGCTGCGTGCAAACCCCTCAGAAAGCAGCGGGAAGTGCCCACTGGTACCAGGAGAACCAACCTCTGTCTCACTATGGAAACTGGCCTGTTTTGGTTTCCTTCCTTTAATTTACTGATTATTCTGGGGGGGGTTTAAGGTGAAAGGAGGGCATGAGTCCAACAAGGTTGGTTACAAACGCTTCTCTCCTTCCAGGGAGGATTTGAAGACCAGTCCTCTCTATTTTTAGAAGGGCAACTGTCTGTCTCAGGTCTTCCCTTGTGGCTCAGCAATAAAGAATCTGCCTGCAATGGAGGAGAGGTGGGTTCAATCCCTGGGTCAGGAAGATCCCCTGGAGAAGGAAATGGCAACTCACTCCAGTATTCTTGCCTGGAGAATCCAATGGACCGAGGAGCCTGGCAGGTTACAATACATGGGGTCGCAAAGGGTCGGACACAACTGAGTAAAACTAAACAAAAACAACAGCTGTCTGTAGCTAGTGATTTAGATTTGACTTTTAATGGGCCATCAAGATATATCATGAAGGAAAAGTGAAGGCGAGTTTTTTTCTGTGAAGGACCGAGCAAGTGTAAGGTGGGATCCCAGGGGCGAGTGAGGGGAAGAGTAAGCAAGGGGATGACAGGGGACCCCAGATTTAGGGACAAATCTGGGGAAGGGGTTCATGAAGCTCCTGAGTCAGGAAGTGCTGCTGAGTGGACAGTGAAAAGGGTCATTGAGGACACTGTCTACCAGAGTCATCATCAGCCAATGCCCACAGCAGAGACAGCCCCACAGTCTGTGCCCAGGGACCTGCCATTGGATCACCAAAGCTGCACCCAGGATGGGAAGTTACTCTATCTCCACCCCATTACCTGGACTCCTGGAGTGCTAAAGGAAGTCTCTGGACCCCTAGGCAGGTGTGGAGAAGAGTTCTCACGCTTGTACTTGGGAGGGAGTTTAAGGGGAACACAGGGAACCCCCGACAAGAATCTGCTTGCAATGCAAGCAATCCTGGTTCGATCCCTGGGTTGTGAAGACCCCCTGGAGAAGGGAAGGGCTACCCACTTCAGTATTCTGGTCTGGAGAATTCCATGGAATGTTTAGTCCATGGGGTTGCAAAGAGTCAGACACAACTGAGCGACTTTCACTTTTTTCACTTCACAGGGAAGCCCCTTGTACACAAGATCTTCTGGAGGGTCTTGTTCAAGAACTGAGCCCCCTGGGATGGAGGGGTCATGCCTTCATTTGAACTGCTCCACAAGTGGTCACACCCCAGGGAGGGCCTGGAGGGTGAGGGGGAGTAGCTGGGTGAGGCTGGGGGAAGTGGAGAGGGGAAGAAGGAGGAAAAAAGGGAGGGAAGGGGGAGGGGATTTATGTTAATCCTTGGCAGAGAGTTGAGGGGTCTAGAGGTGGGGGGGGGGTTGCAAGGCAATTTGCTGCTCCACGAGGGTTTCCCTAGCTCTGGGTGTGTTGAAGGCCAGATGGCCCAAGGTTGGGTCACACCAGAGTGGCCTTACTGCCCCTCCTCTGTATTTCTCAGCATTGCTGGTCCAAAGAGACTCTCCTTCAGAGAAGAACATGGCTGGCAGAAGGCGAAAGATACTGCAGAGGGAAGGAAGCGCAGCCCTGCTGCCCTGAGTATTAATATGATTTAGTAGATACACAGGTCACCCTCTCATGACTGAAAGCCATCCTGGAATGCAGGTTTGCAGCCATGTCTAGGCAAAATGGTGTGATGAGATGAAATAGCTCAACTCCTGACCATTAAGTCACGAAGGCCGTGGCCGTCGTAAATCTCAGTGTCTGCAGCCTTCTCTATCCTGCATGGAAGCACAGCACAGCCAGTGCCAGCTGCCTTGGTGGGATTCTTATGGTCCTGGCAGTGTCTCTGAAGACTGGGCAGGCTTCAGAACCAAGGACTATGAGGGGACTTGAAAGCCACACTGAAAGTTAATTATTTTTCCTGGGTGATCTGGAGTTTTTCCTGATCTGTACTAGCTCAAATCCTCTACAACTCACATCAGACAAGCTGGCCCTGCCACTTAGATATCTGATCACTTTGGGCAGGTAAGTTTATCTCCTTGAATCTTTATTTCCTCATATTAAAGGGTGAGCAAGGTAGTTTTTGAGTGTGAAATGATATAATAATCATAGTGTGCATCCTGGTGCAAAATATGCTTTGTATCCTTTTCTTACAAAGCCTGGCTCATTTCTGTCCCCTCTTCCAGGGGTTTCTTTCCCCTGTTGTCTTCCTGGCTAATTTTTAATCCATCCTTAAGGCCCCCCTCCGCAGGAGGTCCTTCCAACTCAAACAGAGCTGATAGCCTGCTTCCTTCTGTGACTGTATTTAGGGCCGTTTCACATGGTGGTTTTAAGATTTAGAGGCAAGATAACTGAAGCACGGAAACGGCGGGATTTGCTCTGTGTTTAAGGAACTAGAAAAAGGGAGATGGATTAAAGAAGGTAATGGTTGAGGAAAACTTCAGACTAATGGGTTTGGGATTAAGGGAGATGCAATTATTGGAGTTAGGAATATAGTTCCTCCCCCTGGCTAGTGGATGGAGGAAGAACGTGCCTTGTCGCTCCCAGATACTAGGCCTGTAATTCCACTGGTGGCCACAAGGTGTCAGTGGTGTCCCTAGGATTGCTTGAGTGTTGAGCGAGGCTTCCTCTTAGCACTCCTCCAATCCCGTAATAACGAAGTCAGAGCTGCAATTCTTGCTACTCCTGCCCTGCCACACCTTGTGATGACATTTACTGGCATCCCTAAGAATCTACCTCAAGGACTATGAAGAGCAAGTTCAGTTCTTCACAGACTTAGGTACTTTAGAACTAGAAATATGGCACCTATGACATACTTCAAGATGGTGTGTGGTGACAATGTAGTTGAAAAGCACTGGGCTAGAAATACTGAGAAGCAAAAACCCCAGGGAGGAGGCTGTCCCTGTTGAGATTTTCCTGGTATCTTTTCAGAGAGGCAGCAGAGGGGAGTTATTAAAAGCATGACTCTGGAGCCAAACTGCCAAAGCCTGTCTCCACCACTTATCAGCTCTGAGAACTGAAGCAAGATTTACCTTCTCTTTGCCTCAGTTTCCTCATCTGTGAAATGGGAGTCCTACTAGACCAATCTCTTCTGGTTGTTGGGAAGATTAAATGAGTTAATACAATGCCAAGTGCTGAATCAGTGTCTGCCACATGGCAAGGCCTGAGCAAGTATTAGCTCTTAGTATTATTAGAAGAGGCCCCAACTTACCCAGTTGCATCAGATATTAGGTCAGAGTGTTGTTCTTTTAGGATCAGACACGGAAGATTTCCTTGGTGGTACGATGGATAAGAATCTGTCTGCCAATGCAGGGGACATGGGTTTGATTCCTGGTCTGGGAAGATTCCACATGCCACAGGGCAACTAAGCCCACGTGCTGCAACCAGTGAAGCCCACACGCCTGGAGCCTGTGCTCCACAGCAAGAGAAGCAAGCCACTGCAATGAGAAGCCCGAGCACCGCAACTACCGAGGAGCCCCTGCTTGCTGCAACTAGAGAAAGCCCACGTGCAGCAACGAAGACCCAGAACAGCTGGGTCTTTTTAAATAAATAATAAAAAATAGAAATAAGAAAAATGTAAAAGAAAGATCAGACATGGAGAGATGGTAGGAAAGAGTTGATCGAAATACAACTCTCATCCCAGCAGACAGGGCTTCATGGGTGGGCCCTGCCTTAAAAGGGCCTCGACTTCTCGTTTCAAACTCTTCTGTTGCTGTCTTGATAGTCTTAGTCAAGCATGAAGAAAGGACCTTGCATTTTCATTTTGCATTGATCTTGCAAATAACAGAGTGATTCCTGCAAGCAGCTTCCTTTGAATGCAGAAAGCCCTTGCCTTCCTCTTCCTCTTCTCACACCAATTTTTTTCTCCTCCCATCACAGGCAGACCCCTCACCTGGGGAAGATTTGCCTCAGACTGAGCCTTTTTCCCCCGCAACATTTTAAAGAAAAGGTCTCAAGAATCTAGCAATGCTGAAAGAATTTTAGAGTGAACACTCGGAACCTGCCACCAAGAGCATTTCCTCTGTTTGCTTCATTATCTCTTGCTAACCGTGCTAAAGCTTCTAGCTTTTAGTCTGGACCAAGAAAGGCCTCTTGGGCTTCGGGGTCAGAGGATGGCCTGCAGGAAGGGACACTGGGGGTGAGAGGGGAAGGCGTTGGGGGTTCTGGAGAATCTCCTGGGGAAAGGCCCTGTGGAAAGGAGGTGCAGCAGCAATTAGGGCAAGTTCTAGAAAAGCAAAAAGCAGCCATATACTCACTCGTGTCCCTTTGCAGCCCCATGGACTGTAGCCTGCCAGTCTCCTCTGCTCAGGGGATTTCCCATGCAAGAATACTGGTGTGGGGTGCCATTTCCTCCTCCAGGGGATCTTCCCAACCCAGGGATCAAACCCCGTGTCTCTTGCGTCTACAGCATTGGCAGATGGTTTCTTTACCACTAGCACCACCTGGGAGGTTAGAAAGGCAAGGAAGGTGTCATTCTGGAGTTTGTGGACTGAGATTTCCCACTTGTGGCCATAGTTCTGGTTAGTTCATTGTATAGTTTCTTCCACCTTCCATGCTCTTCCAAGTGTTTCTCACAACGAGGTCTGGTGGGCAGACCCTGGAAGCCCTGGGAGTGGGCAGGGAGGAGAGTCTTCTCCCCACATTGCAGATGGGGAGACTGAGCCTCAGGAGTTCCTGGCATCACCTGTCCAAGGCTCTAAGAGGCACCCTGGGAACCACGCCCAGGTCCTCAGACCCAACGATGGGTCTCTTTCCTTTGATCCCATGGAGGTGGGGGGCGGACAGCAGCAGCATCACATTCCCCTGTGTAATTTGAGGGGAAAATCCCCAAACTTTCTCTCTTGAAAATAGAGGGTGTCTGAGCTGTGATTTACCTTTGAGAGTGTAGTTGGGCCGGGAGAGATCCCATTTCAAAGGGCTTCTCTGGACAGTGCCGGCTTTTCCCTGCCTGCCCCAGCTCCCCACCCCCCTCCTGAGTGCCACAGGCGGGTGAGACCTGTATTATTGCTAAGGGTTAAAAAGCCCCTGAATCAATAAAACCCATTAACGAGTGTTGGTACCTCGAAGGCTACAGATAAACCCCTTCTGCTCGGTGAGTTCAATCCCATAAAACAGCTCTCCCCTTTCGATCCTGGCATTCATTTGATAGAAAATGTGGAGAAATTTTTAAAAGGTGACTTACTAATTGCCTGTAAAATAAAAGGCAGATGGAAGCTTTATTACAGTTGAAGGAAGTCGGGAATATTAAGGTAAAATGTCAAATAACAATTGATTTTCTTCAGACATAAAGGGACGATTTATGGCTTCCTAGTTACTACAAATGAGAAATTATTTGAAGTTCTAAAAAGTATGAGGCGAAATAAAGATTAAGTAGAAGATGAAATCATAGGAATTTCTCGGGGAGGTGACTTCAATGCCCCTGGGACTAGGATTCATGTGGCTAGGGCCCCAGGCAGCCGGGGCTTCACGTGGTAGTTTCAAGATTTGGAGGCAAGATGTCTCTAAGGAGTGTTTGCTTTGTTGGAGGAAGTAAGAAAGGAGATGGGGCAAGAGACAGTGCTGGTTAAGGGTAATTTCAGATGGAGGGGGTTTGGCATCCAGAGAGATGGGATTATTGGAATTGGGAGTATAGCTCAGCTCGCTGGCAGGCAGATGCTCAGATCTAAGGAAGGATAGTGTGGGGACTACAGTGGCTTTCTTCCGGCCAGCCCCTCCTTGTTCTTCCAGGCCACAGCACAGCCCAAGGCCCTGCACTGACTTTTTCTGGTCTGGTCTAACCTGATCTCCACACTGAGAGCCAAGGAGAATTCACTTCCTGGCTGCCAGACCCTATTCTAGGGCTCATCTCCACCTGGAGTCCCCCAGAGACTCCTTGCCAGTAGAATAAGGGCAAGTTGTTTATTTGAGAGTTGTGTGTGTATGTGTATGTTAGTCGTTCAGTTATGTCCCACTTTTTCCGACCCCATAGACCATAGCCTGCCAGGCTCCTCTGTCCATAGAATTCTCCAGGCAGGAATACTGGAGTGGGTAACCATTCCCTTCTCCAGAGAATCTTCCCAACCCAGGGACCGAACCTAGGTCTCCTGAGTTGCAGGCAGATTTACCGTCTGAGCTACCAGGGAAGCCGTTATTTGAGAGGTGGTCACAGCCAACTCCAGCAGGAGAGTGGGAAAGAGAGGCAGGGAAGGGAAGGCAGCTTACGAGGGCTGTGTTATCAACCTGGAGAATGTTATCACGCTGTGGATGATGGGGGTTTAATCTCGCTGGGGGACTCAGGGAGCCAGTGGGGGAGCCATACCTCAGAACGATCTGCCTGAAGGACGAGGGAGCTGGAGTATTTATACACCAAGTCCATTCTGTCCTTGGATGAGTGTGCTGAGGGAGCTGGGAGCATTCATGCTGTGGCAATTCTGGGCCCTCAGACAGTCACAAGTTAGGTCTTTTGGGGCTTCCCTGGTGGTTCAATGACAAAGAGTCAGCCTGCTGATGCAGGAGACATGGGATCGATCCCTGGTCCTGGAATACTCCACGTGCCTTGGAGCACCTAAGCCCATGAGTCACAACTTTTGAGCCTGTGCCCTAGAGCCCACGTATTGCAACTACTGAAGCCCTCGTGCCTTGATTACTTACTGCTCCGAAACAAGAGGGACCACTGCGATGAGAAGTGCATCTAGCCACCAGCCACAGCAACTAGCCGGTACAACAACAAAGACCTAGCACAGCCTAAAACAAATACACTTTTTTTTTCAAGTTTTCTAAAAATTGTTAGGTCCTTTGGGCTCCAAGATGATGGGACCCCGAGGCATATGGGCAGGGTACCCACAGACTCTGCCTCTGTGCTTTATGTGTGTATATCAATCTTCAGCACTCCCATTATGTGCAAATCAGAACCCCCACTTTATGGCAGGGACACGGGTGGTGTGGAGAGGTCGCATGACTTCCCCAAACTGGTAGGGCTCAGCCTGGAGTGGCTGAGCTCACACCTTTTCCTTAATAAAAGAGAAGAGTCCAGGAATATGTGCCTCAATAAGCTGCCAGGCAGGCTAGGCAGGCCACCAGCTAGACTTCGAGAATGACCGCCACAGCCACTGCCCGCCTCTTTTTCACAAATTTTCACTTTCCCTCTTCTCCTCAATTTGGATCTGTTTCCCGGGAGCTCTCCTGGGAGCTCCCTGAGCCACCTCCCTGTCCCTGAGGACCCAGGATGGAGAGAAGAGTCACTAGACTGGAGCAGGACCTCAAAGAGCCATTGGGAAGAAGCCTTCCGGCTCTGTGGCTCCTGAAGCCAGAAGGGGTGGCAGGGGCTGGTGGCTGAGAACAGGAGACTCTGCAGGGGTGGGGGTGCATTTTAGGGGAGGGGGGATGCCCTGGAAACCGTTTCCTTAGTTTCTCAGAAAAGAGGAGGGGATGGGGGGCATGTAGTGACAACCCTTGGAGGAGAGTGGCTTCTTCTCCTAAGACTGGGGTGGGTTTGTGATTGCTGTTGTTCGGTCACTCAGTTGTAAAGAATCTGCCTGCAATGCAAGAGACGCAGGAGATGTGAGTTCAATCCCTGGGTCAGGAAGATCCCCTGAAAGAGGAAATGGCAACCCACTGCAGTATTCCTGCCTGGGAAATGCCATAAACAGAGGAGCCTGGCAGGCATAGTCCACAGGGTCGCAAAGAGTCAGACACAACTGAGCAACTGAGCTCGCATGGAGAACGACAAAGGCATAGAATGGAATCCCCAGTCAACCCATGATGATCACATACCATGAGTGAGAAATAAATCTTGGTTATTAAAAAGAAAAAAGAAAAAAAGCCCTTACTCCCTCACCTTTTCTGGCTTCTAGAAGCCACCACACTATTCTAACCTCTTTTCTGTTCTTAGTTCTCTTGACTCTCCTGCCTCCCTCTTTCATTTACAAAGATCCTTTGGATATTGCACCCAATGAGGATAATCTCCCCATCCTTTGTTTAATCACACCTGGAAAGTCTCTCTTCCCATGTAGTAAGTAACATATTCTCATTAGGGCAATGAAGGGATTAGAGCATCTTTTGAACTTCATTTTTTTTTTCAGCCACCCATGCTGCTTGCATGGGGAAGCCTGATGTGAAGAACTGACTCATTGGAAAAGGCCCTGATGCTGGGAAAGATTGAAGGCAGAAGGAGAAGGGGATGACAGAGGATGGATGGCATCACCGACGTGAGGGACATGAATTTGAATAAGCTCTAGGAATTGGTGATGGACAGGAAAGCCTGGCGTGCTGCAGTCCATGGGGTCACAAAGAGTCAGACACGACTGAGTGACCGAACTGAACTGATGTGGCTTGCATGTTTCCCAACATGATCTTAGTTTCCCAACCAGGAATTGAACCCGCACCCTTGGCAGTGAAAGAGTGGAGTCCTAACCTCTGGACGGCCAGTGGTTAGTCCCTAGGACGTGGACATCTTTTAGGGGTTGGAATAAAGACCAGAGTTTCTTGTCTCATTTATTGGCCTTGGGCCAATTTTGGTGACTGTGACCATGAGTAAGGCATGTCCCCTGTCTGGGCCTTGGTTTCCCCACTTGATTGCAGTGAAGATGGACCTCTCCAGCTCCTTCAATCTGATTTTTTCGCTGGGGGAGTACCTTGGGTGCCGGGGTATAGTCATTCTATTTTAAGACCTGCCAAAGGCCCACAGCGGTGTGTGCTATGCCATGTGTGTATATGTTTAATTTTTTATATTTGGATGTGGTCCTAATCCAATAAATGCTTAGGAGGTTTCTACAGAAGAGATTAATTTTTACTAGAAAAAATATAATTGGTGGATGTTAAGGCGACTGCCCTGACAAATCCGCCTTGGCCATATATCTGAGAAAGTAAAAGACCCGATACGCTTGCACATAAATATGCCATCCTCCCCGCAGGCCCCGGTGAAGCACTCCGGGGAGGTTTCCCTCGGTGATTTATTCTTCATTAATAAGCTCAATGCTATATTAGGATCAGATTTATGACTCTGCCTTTCCAATATTTCTGACACTTCATCAGCCAAGAATTACAAATGAAATCTTGAAACTTTGTCGCTTCTCCCAGCTGGTGTCCAGGATGGGGAGGTCTGAGGAGCAGGGCACAGAGGCAAGTTTTAGAAGGAGGGACAGTCAGCTTGACTTTGGATGACTTTATTTGGTTTTAATTAATTGGTTTTTGGCTGTGTTGAGTCTTCACTGCTGCGTGTGGGCTTTCTCTAGTTGCGGCGAGCAGGGGCTCCTCCTGATCACAGTACACGGGCTTCTCTTGTTGCGGAGCATGCGCTCTAGGATGCGGGTTCAGTCACTGTGGCACATGGGCTTAGTTGCCCCGCAGCATGTGGAATCTTCCCTGACCAGGGATCAAACCCATGCCCCCTGCATTAGCTGGCAGATTCTTAACCACTGGCCTACCAGGGAAGTCCTGGGTGGCTTCAGGATTGGATGCAGCTCGAGACGCGAGCAGTTCAGGCTGGAAAGTTGTGACCAACCACAGCAGCTGCAGTGACGCCGGTGACATTTAGCAGAGTCCAGCCTTGGTGCCAGGCACAGTGATTCATTCATCCATTCGACAAATATTTATCAGGCCTTTACTGTGCCAAGTGCTATGTGAGTTGCTTGATGACTGGGATCCAGCAAAAGACAAAATGAAGCAAAGACGAAGATCCTGGCCCTGATGTGGACGATGCCTAGCAGAGGTAGGGGAAGCTAATCAGAAGTGTGAACTTGATACATCTGAAAATATATAGTATGTTTGCAGATGATAAGGGCTTTGCCATAAAGCAGAGTAAAGGGAGCCAAGCATGCCGATCATAGTGTTAGTTAAGGAAGCGCTTCAACTCATTGACTCAGGGGACTGCGATCATTCCCATTTCACAGATGAGGAAAGAAGTGGCTCAGGTGGACAAGGAGCCACACAGGGAGATGTAGGGACAGTTTGCAAAATGCTGTCTCAGTCTTCAGTGTCTATTCTTCCCTTGGCTGCACATCAGAATCCCCTGGCAACCTGAAATATACTGTCAGCTGGGTCCCACCTACAGAGGGTCTGGGTGCAGAGTGGGACTTGGAAGTGTTTAAAGGGCCCACCCGTGATGCTCTTGCACCATGAGGACTGAGAAGCACCAGCCTGAGGGCCAAGTTCAGGTGTTAAAGGCAGAAGGGACTGCCATAGAATTTCATTGCTGCCCCTCCACCCTCCATTTTCTCACCTGTAAGACGCAAGATGTGGGTTTAAATATTTGGTTCCAGGACGTCCCTGGCGGTCCAGTGGTTAAGACATCACACTTCCATTGCATGGGGCGTGTGTTTGATCCCTGGTCAGGGAACTAGGATACTGCATGTTTCGGGGTGCAGCCAAAAAAGAAAAACCTTACGTTCCTGCCCTGAGGATGGCAGGAGAGTGGCATGTGGCCACAGTGCTCCAGTCCCCTTGGCCCCTCCTCCATGTCAGCCTTCCACTCAAGCTGGCCCTCCTGACCCTAGAGGGACTCTGTTATTTCACTCCAGGAGCCAGAAAGCAGACCCGGGGTCACTCCATCGTGCTGACCAGTGAGCGCTTTTAGTGGTCACAGTAGCCTGCAGTGATTTCTGCGGATGCCCCCCAGCATGTAAGGTGGCAGGACGGGGGCTCTGTCAGTCACCCCCATTCTGTTCATAAATTCATAGTGGGTTCCAGCATGGATGGTGGCAGTCTCTTATCTACCCACCCCCTCCTGTGACAGAAGGGATGAACAGAAATATCTCAAAAAGTTTAAGGTGCTGGGCAGAAAGGGCAAAATGGTGGGTATATGTGTGAGGTATGTGTAGGGAAGGCAGTGAGAGTCTGTGACTGTGCTCCTGGACAGTGGATATTCAACCAAGGCCGGGGAGGCTTCCTGGAGAAGGAGGTACTGGTAGAGGCTAAAGAAGTGAGGCCAGCTGTGGAGGTTTGGAGGGTGTTGTGAAGGGGACCCACCGCCAGCATCCCCCACCCCGAAGAGGACTCCTTCTATTCCTCCCCTCGTTCTTTTCCCCCCAAGGGGTGCTCGCTCTGCAGGGGAACAGCTCGAATACCAGCAGGGAGGTGGGGAGGATAAGATAGATCCCAGCTGGGAAGAGCCAGGAGATACAGGTGGAGAGAGAAGATGGTTCCAGGCTGGGTGGGCCTGGATACCAGGCCTGTGTGCCCTTGAACTTGCTGGGGAGCCAAAGAAGCTTCCCGAATGGGGAAAGGGCAGGATGACAGCCCGACTAGGGGGCGAGGGGGGAACTGAGTGGCAGCAGGTCACATGAGGACCCTACACAGATGCTCCTGTCAACATGCTTTGTGGCTTGAGGTGTCATACCCGCCCAAGCCTCAGACCCAGGCTTATTTGTTTAAAGGGACGTTATGGTGATTGGGAAGAATGATTAGGTAAATAACATGAAAAGTGCTTTGGAAAGCATAAACCACAGTGTGAGTTCTGTTGCTAGTGTTTGAGGGACTCATTGAGCTAGTCTCTGCTGGCTGAGAACCACTGCAGTAAAACAGAAAGAAAAAAAAGATGTTTGTATCTTCTGCTCCTGGACTAAAATTCATTGACATTGATCTAAAATGACCAATTCCATATGAACATTTTCTTTATTAGCTGCCATTATATATATATATATTATACACAGACACACATATATGTATATATAATATATTATATTATATATATACACACACACATATTTGACTGCAGCAGGTTTCTTAGTTGGGGCGTGTGGGACCTAGTTCCCTGACCAGGGATCAAACCCAGGCCCCCTGCATTGGGAGTGCAGAGCCTAACCCACTGGACCAATAGGAAGTGCCTATTAGCTGCCATTTTATTTCCTAATCATGGACTCAATGGACATAAGTTTGAGCAAACTCCAGGCGACAGTGAAGGACAGGGAAGCCTGGCGCGCTGCAGTCCATGAGGTCCCAAAGAGTCGGACATGACAGCGACTGAACAACAACAACAACAAATCAAATTTAAGGTGCAGGTAGATTTACTCCAGTACTCTTGCCTGGAAAATCCCATGGACGGAGGAGCCTGGAAGGCTGCAGTCCATGGGGTCGCTGAGGGTCGGGCACGACTGAGTGACTTCACTTTCACTTTTCACTTTCATGCATTGGAGAAGGAAATGGCAACCCACTCCAGTGTCCTTGCCTGGAGAATCCCAGGGATGGTGGAGCCTGGTGGGCTGCCATCTATGGGGTCGCACAGAGTCGGACACGACTGAAGCGACTTAGCAGCAGCAGCAGCAGATTTACTTTTGTAAATAGGACCTAATGGATTTAGTTTTGCCAGCAGCCTAAAAAGTTCCACTGGCTCAGATAGGAGTGAGACACCAGTTGGAGGTGCTGCAATGGACAAGGTCTTCTGACCAGCACTCTGGCACCTGTTTCTCAGCTAGACTGCTGTAGAATTTCCTGAGCCTAAAAACCAGATTCCCCCCTCTCTTACCTTGAGGTTATGTTTCTCTAAGTCTGGTATGAGGCCCTGAAGCCTGTGTTTTAAAAACTTAACAAATATCTTAGATGACCACCTAAGTCTAATATTTATAGTATTTCCCCTCATTCTTCATTGTCCTCTTAAACCACCCTGGAAATGGTCCTGCTGGGGCGCAGTTCTAAAACTGGACACAAGATGTCGCTTTTCAGCCACAATTCCCCAGTGTGACCGGGCAGGGAGGCAGGTGCCTTCTGCGGAGAAATGGTGGCCTTCCCCGAAGGACCAAGGCCTCGATGTCCTGGTTCCTTCTCGAAGTACAGCTTCTCCATGGATGTGAACTGTCTTCGCTGCCAGCCTGCCCTGCCTCAAACAAAGACTCTCAACAGACAAGAGCTGGGAGCAACCAACCAAGCTATTACTAGTTCCTTGTGTTTGTTTGGGCTGGAGAAAGGAATGGCAACCCACTCAAGTATTCTTGCCTGGAGAATTCCATGGACAGAGGAGCCTGGCAGGCTACAGTCCATGGGGTGGCAAAGAGTCGATCATGACTGAGTGACTAACACTTCACTTCACTTCATCGTGTTTGGGTCTTCCCTAGTGGTTTGGTGGTAAAGAATCCACCTGCCAGTGCAAGACTCTTGGGTTCGATCCCTGGGTCGGGACGGTCCCCTGAGAAGGGCATGGCAACCCATGCCAGTATTCTTGCTTGGGAAATCCCATGGACAGAGGAGCCTGGTAGGCTACAGTGCATAGAGTCGCAAAAAAGTCAGACACAGTGACTAAACAAGAACAAAATTGTGTTCGGAGCCACCAAAGACAGAAATATTAGAGCTAAAAGGGACCTCAGAGCAGTGCAGTGGGTTTTGAACTTAAAACAAAAGATGTGGTCTTGAATAATATACTTGGTTGTATATTGTTGTATCTCTGCCTCAATTTCCTCTGTAAAATGGGATAAGAATATACACTGTGTGTATAGTCGATACGAGGCCAAAGAGAATGATGCATGTAAAGCACACGGTCATGGCCTCCATCAGTGGACGCTTCTGTTCTCACTATAGTTTTACATAGGGGTTCCCTGAAGCTCCATGAAGGGAGGTGACTTGCCCAAGGTAATAGAGTCAGGGCGTGCTGGATCCGGGGGCTCCAGCTCAGAATTCCTGTTTCTCATTCTACCACTACTCTCAGTGCTCTGATTCTTCCTTTAGGGAAAAGTCAAAACCCCAGAAGATCATGATTCTTTGCCACCCCATGGACTGTAGCCCGCCAGGTTCCTCTGTCCATGGGATTCTCCAGGCAAAAATACTGGAGCATGTAGCCATTCCCTTCTCCAGGGGATCTTCCAGACCCAGGGATCGAACCTGCATCTCTTGCATCTCCTGCATTGGCAGGCAGGTTCTTTACCACCGAGCCACTAGGGAAGCCCAGAAGATAGCACAAAGGCTAATAAAAGATGGCTTTTGAGGCAGCTGAGTTCTACCTGAAGAGGGGAAACGCCCTGATCATGGCTTGAGGACAGAGTGGTGAGTTCCCCTCTGGCCTTTCTCTGGTTTGTGGATGAGAATGAATCTCCATCCCGGGGACCATGAGAAGCACAGGATCAGACCAGAACATCAGAAAGACTGGTCAACGTTCAGTGTGATCACAGAGCCACTGACCCTTCCCCTGCACCGCTGCCCCATCCCTAAGAGAGGTGGACCCTCTCAGGAGGCCATGAACCCAAGACATGGCACCAAACTGGGATCCCAGAGCCCTCAGCCTAAGTCTGGTTCTACTGCAATTTGCTTTTTGTCAAATCACTTCCTTGTTTGTCAACTGGAGGAGTTGAATGAAATTATTTGGGGGGTTTCCTTCTGGCTCTCGTAATCCTTACGTGCTCACCATGTCCTCTTCAATTTAGTCCAAGAAACAGTCCAAGAAAAGGTTAAGCCGTGGCAGTCCCCTCCCAGTGGTGGCAGCCCCTCTCCCTCTTTGGGCAGGAAGGTCAAGGGTGAGGCCAATACAAGAGGCGGCCACTGTTGCCAGAAATGATAACACAGACTCCCTAGACTCACACTTGTCCCCTCTGCCTGAAACCTTGCCTGTGGCACCCTCATGAAGACGTTGGCCAGGCACAGGAGAGCGTCTCAGCCCTTCTCTGAAATGGATACGCTGGTCGCATCCGCGCCAGGCTGGTCTCATTTGCCTTCTTCATTTTTAGACACATTCCAAACTTTTCAGCAAATTACAGTGTTTGCCAACTGGCCGTCTGGAGCCCAGGAGAGATGCTATTTATAGGGCACTGGGACGCCATCCCAGAGCAGCCTGTAAGAAATTGAGCCAGAGTGGCTGGGGGTGGTGTCCTGCACCCTGGGGACAGGCTGGGGCTCTTGGAGCAGACTGGCAAAGCTGAGAAGCCTATAGCAAGGCCCACCGGCACAAGTCCATACCAGGGCCCTGGGGTCTGCCCGTTGTGCCCTGCACATCCGAGGCTCTTTGGACAGTCCTGAGAGCCTCGGAGAGACAGAGGTACTGCTATGACTGCTGAGCAAAGTCAAGGTTAAATCTCATTATGGATCCACTCTTGTTCATGCTGATCGCTACCCCATTTCACTCCATTCACTCCCTCTCTCCCCCATCCCTCAGGGCCTGGGCGTCAGCTCCGTCACCACCTGGGAGCATCAGGTCACCTTGGTGAGCCTTGATTTTCCCCATCGGTGCAGAAGGTGGATCTGAGCTCCAAGGGTCATTCTAGCTATCAGTGTGAGACCCCAGCAGGTGTCTAGTACACAGCAGGTGCATAATAAATGTGTTGGTGTTCCCACCCTCTCCAGTGCTGGGCATAAGGGCACACAGAGAAGAAATATGAATAAATGTGGTCGTTGTCCTTGAGAGGTGGGGCACAGGTCAGCTGGACACGCGCAGGACAGAGCAGCCCTCATGTTTGTCCTGGACGTTGCGATTCACAGAGGACTTTGTGGCACGTGCCACTCCCTATGAAGTGTGGCCATGCCCTTTCTTGCTTTCCTTCTTTGGCTGCATCGGATCTTAGTTGTGGTATTCGAGATCTTTGTTGCAGAGTACAGACTCTTTAGCTGCGGCACGTGGGGGCCATGCCCAGTTTCACGGGAAGCACTGCATCTCAGAGAGGGTGAGGATTGGCAAGTGTGGAGGTAAGTGGGGAAGGGGCCGAGACCTCCTGGTGCTTTTTTGGGGCTCTGTGTCTATTTTAACATACTCTCTTGGAACTTCTGGATGCTGGGTCTCGCCTCTGCAGGACTCCCCGCTTTCCAACAAGAACTCAATTTTCTTATGCTCTTTCTTCTCTCTTCTCACCCTTGGAAAACTCTTCCTGCTACCAGAAAAGGATTTGGTTTGGTTGTTTGCACCATAGCTCACGCCCAAATTACTGTGGGGTCCGAGGTGTTCAAGAGACTCGGCGTGGTGCTGGAGAAGACCCTTGAGAGTCCCTTGGACAGCAGAGAGATCAAACCTAAAGGAGATCCTAAAGGAGATCAACTCTGAATATTCACTGGAAAGACTGATGCTGAAGCTGAAGCTCCAATACTTTGGTCACCTGATGCGGAGAGCCAACTAATTGGGAAGACCCTGATGCTGGGAAAGATTGAGGGCAGGAGGAGAAGGGAGTGACAGAGGATGAGATGGTTGGATGGTATCACTGACTTAATGGAAATGAGTCTGAGCAAACTCTGGGAGATGGTGAGGGACAGGCAAGCCTGGTGTGCTGCAGTCCATGGAGTCTCAGAGTCAGATACGACTGAGTGACTAAACAACAACCCAGGTGCTGGGTCCATTTCCCACTGGGGAAATCGAGGCTCTTCTCTGCTAGGAAGGGGTGTGGAAAGGCAACTGTTAAAGATTTCTTTTTTGTTCCAGATAATCTGATATTTTTTTTTTAACCACACCATGTGGCATGTGGGATCTTAGTTCCCTGACCAAGGATCAAACCCATGCCCCCTGCATTAGGAGCCTGGGTCTTAACCACCAGAATGCCAGGGAATTCAACATCTATTTTAAAGGGAAGCTTTAACTATTCTTACATTATAAGATTTTTTTCTTTTATCTTTTCTGTGTTTTCCATTTTTCCACGATGAGTATGCATTATTTATTTTGCCAACAAACTTGACAACTTAATTAAGCTGAATGATATCAAAGACAAATTATAAAAATTAACTCAAAGAATAACATCTGAATAGCCTAATATCAATTAAAGAAATTGAATCAGTAACTAAAAACTTTGAAACAAAGTAAAAGCATGCATTACTTTTACAATTAAAAAGGAAATTTTCATCTAAAAGAACAATCAGACTCAAGGCAAGATATGCTTAAGTGCCAAGCAGCCAAGTGGCAGGAGAAGCCACTTGGTCACTAAGGCTCTGAGTGGCCCCACCTGGAGGGAGGGGTGGGAACGAAAAGATAGGGGAAGGTGGTGGGGGCTTCCTGGGGGGCTCCAGGGGCTGTAGGCTCCAAGAAGAAAGAGGTGGATTATGCTGGGTACCCCTCTGCTCCTCAGCACCCTGGACAGTGCCTTGCACACAGTAGGCCCTCAGTAAATACCTGTTGCATTCAAGGCAAGGCGAAGACAGAGGTGAAAATGTTCTGGAGGTCATGGTAAAGGAGAGGGTCCCATTAGGCTGGAGGGGAGGGTCTACCCAGGGAACAAAGGTGACCTGAGACCCAACTGGAGAGGCTATTCAGTGCTGGTCCGAGGAGAGTTTCTCCATCTCCAGGAGAGAGCAGCCACCCAAGGTGGGGGCTAAGGAGTGACATTTTGAAATTGGCATTTTATCAAAATGGAACCGGTGGTCCAGGGGTGCTGACCTGTGAACTTGAATGGACTCCAGGGTGGGAGGGGATCTACGGATCTCTTAGGTCTCAGACAGTCTCTGAGAGCCTCTCCCCTGGGGATGGCCTCAGTTTAGGCCAAGTCTGGAGTGTGAGGCTTCCTTGAGGGACATGGCTAAGTAGGGAGCTCTTGATGGAATGCCCAGGGTCCCAGAGAGAAGATGGGGTTGGACAGCTGGGAGTCATTCCCACCTTGAGAGCTGACTGAGGGGAGGAGGAAGTGGAGGGGTGGGTGTTGGGAAGGCCCAGTGAAGGGCTGGGGGAGCAGAGAAGGCACTGGGGGTGTTGGAGACGTCGGAGGGGAGTAATCGTAGGGAAGGGTCACTGAGGCAAAGGGTAGGGAGAGCCTAACAGAAAAGCAGGAAGATGAAGCTGGGAAAAGGCCCCCGGACACTGGCTGGATTGTGGCCTACAATGGTCCTTTCCTTGCAGGTTCAAAGCACGGGGCTCAGCCAGTGACTTCCCCAACCCTTCTGCCTTTGCATATGTTCTCGAGCTCTTTCATCAGACAGCTTATGAGTTATACTAGATGATGAGAATAAAAGTCCACATCCTTCCCACAGGGTCTGGCCCCAGCACCCTTCCTGAGCTGTCTTGTGTCACCCCTACTCTGCCCTTCCGTTGGCTCCTGCTCCTCCAGCCTCAGACTTGCTCCTCCAGGAAGCTCATTCCTGCCTCGGGACCTATGCACTTGCCATTTCCTATGACTGAAATTCCCTCCCCTAGATAAAGCCACATGACTCATCCCCACATCCTTCCCCCAGCCCCCTTATCAAAGAGCCTTCCCTGGCTGCCCTAGCTCCGTGGCACCCACTGCCCTTTCCCTCTTCTCCAGCTTTCCTTTTCTTCCTGTCTCTATGACCCCCTGACATGGTGCATTTACATGTTGGCTGGTTTCTATTGTTGCTGCCCATCTTAGTCAGCTATTAATGAAGCAATGCTGTGTAACAAACCACCCCAGTACTCAGGGGCTTAAAACAACAGCATTTCTTTTGCTTATTTGTGAGTCTGTGGGGCCGCTGAGCAGCACAACTCCAGGTTGTAGCTCCAGTGCAGATTCAAGTAATTCTTCATTGTCCTTGGACCAGTGGGACTTAGCCTTTCCATGGCAGCAAATGGCAGGAACTTAAAAGCCAAGTTAAATGTCACAGCATATTTAAGGATGCTCACAGTACTGTTGTTCAGTTGCTTAGTCATGTCTGACTCTTTGCAACTCCATGGACTGCAGCACACCAGGCTTCCCTGTCCTTCACTATCTCCCGGAGCTTGCTCAAACTCATGTCCATTGTTCTGATGATGCCATCCAACCATCTCATCCTCCGTCACCCCCTTCTTCTGCCCTCAGTCTTTCCCAGCATCTTTTCCAATGAGTCAGCTCTTTGCATCAGATGGCCAAAATATTGGGGCTTCAGCTTCAGCATCAGTCCTTCCAATGAATAGTCAGGGTTGATTTCCTTTAGGATTGACTGGTTTGATCCCCTTGCTGTCTAAGGGATGGACTCTCAAGAGTATTCTCTAGCACCACAGTTAGAAAGCATCAATTCTTTGGCACTCAGCCTTCTTTATGGTCCAACTCTCACATCCA
This sequence comes from Bubalus kerabau, assembly GCF_029407905.1. NCBI lineage: Eukaryota > Metazoa > Chordata > Mammalia > Artiodactyla > Bovidae > Bubalus > Bubalus kerabau. The sequence continues at coordinate 20,605,988 of NC_073627.1, read as the reverse complement.
TACATGACCACTGGAAAAACTGTAGCTTTGACTATATGGACCTTTGTTGGCAACGTGATCTCTCTGCTTTTTAATAGGCTGTCTAGGTTGGTCATAGCTTTTCTTCCAAGGAGCAAGCTGCTAACATTCTACTGGCTAAAGAAACATCACGGGTAAGTCTAATATCAGCAAAGTGAGGAAATATATACCCCTCACAACAAATCTGTGGATGTATGGTTGTGGCGGGTGGGGGTGGGCGGGAGGGGAGGGGAGTGACTCTTTCCATAACCTCAGTCCAAACTATCACATCCCCCGAGGAACTTCCCTGGTGGTCCACTGGCTAAGACTCCAAGCTCCCAGTGCACGGGGCCCGGGTTTGATCCCTGGTCAAGGAACTAGATCCTGTATGCCACAATAAAGATCCCATGCGCCACAACTAAGACCACTGCAGGCAAATAAATAAATATATTTAAAAAACTCCTAAACTGTCACATCTTTCAATAGAATATAAACAGGGGCTGGAGCTGGGGCCCAATCCAAGTTTTATCCCCAGCATATAGAATAGTTCTTGGCACATAGCGAGGGTGCAATAAACACTTGTTGAAGCAATGTATAAACTAGCCGTTTAGCGTTCAGATGACAAAGCTGCCCATCTCCTCCCAGCTCCTGTGCCTAAATGTTGGTTGTCTCCCTATCTCCCTAACACAGCTCCCCTCCCCCACCCCGCCAACCTGGGCCCAGGGATTGGTGCTTTCACAGGAGACATGAGAGCCTCCTGTCTCCCTTAGGCTCCCAATACCTTTGAGAACCAGTATTCTCCTTCCCCAACGTACCTGGACTCCATCCTCCAAGATCCCCTGGAAGAAGCTTTCAGGGCTCCCCAAGTTTAGCCAGATCTTAACATCTGGCCCCACTTGTCCTCCCAAGCTTGGCCTTGTTTACTGATCATAGCTTTGTTCCTCCTATATGGACTGCCGGTCCTGGCCAGCCGTGAGGCAAGGGGCAAAGGGGATCTGTTTCCTGGGTCTTTGACTATTGAAGAGTTTGTTCAGCTGGATTGAAACAAAGAGCTGCTATAAAGGATGGTATTGAACAATCAGTGGAATTAGAAAATGGACTGGAAATTAGATCATAGTATTGTGTTAGTATTCAACTTTTCGAGATTGAGCATTTTCCTGTAGGGATGTAGGAAAATGTCCTTGTAGTATTTGAGGAGGGGGCAGATCATGATCTCTGCAACTTACTCTTAAATGGTTTCGCAAAATAAAAGACTAAGAAGAATAGCAGTGTATTTTATTATATTAGATATATATATATGCACAGCAAGAAAGAACAAAAGCAAATATGGAAAAATGCTAAAAATGGGAAAATTTAGGTGACAGGCGTTTGGATGTTTTACAACATTCTTGCAACTTTTCTGTAGGACTGAACATTTTCAAAATAAGTTTGATAATAAAAACAAAAGCTGACAGGTGGAGCCTTTCAAACATTCTCTGAGGGAGCTGCTTCCCCCTTTTTCTGTCCTGTCCTTTTCTCTCAAGCATCCCTTCTCCGCACCCAAGGGCCCAGCGTTTTGTTTACTAAACAACTCAGCAATGAGCTCTCACCCCCTGATTCCATCAATTATAAATGTGCTTGCAACTCACCACAGGGCAATTTGTGATGGACTGTGGTTTGTGGTGAGGGTAGCACCATCCAAGTTCACCGCAGCCTCGAGTAGAGGCGAGGGCTGGGGCCAGACACAGGGCTGTGGGGGCGGCAGGGGCAACCAGGCAGCCCTGCCACCTTCCTGTTTGTCGGCCGAGAGAGGCTGAGGAGGGCAGTGTGCAAGTGGGTCGCTGCTCAGGCTGGCTACTGCTGCCAGGCCAGTCCGGGCAGGTCTGTGCCACCAGAGCCAGAGGCTTCTCCAGAACCTTCTGAGGTGTCCTGGCTCCTGGGAACCACGGAAACACTCCCTCCTTCATGTATCAATCGGTTGAATCTGCACAACAAACCTAGGAAGAGCTATTGTTATTATACCCATTTTGCTGATGAGGAAACTGAGGCATAGAGAAGTTAAGAAACTTCCTCAAAGTCATTGGTAAGTGACAAAACCAGGTTTTATTCTCTTAGCCATTATGCCATATTACTAAGTGGTTTGCATTAATAGATACTATGTATGTTTAACTGACACCTAATGATTCTAAGTCATGAGTAGCAATAATTTCACTGCTGCTATTCATGATTTATAATCAGGAGGGACTCACCTCCCTGCTGATAATGTCTTTTCCCTGGGTCAAAGCACCTATTAGCTCCTATGCTATGCTAAGTCACTTCAGTCATGTCCGACTCTGTGTGACCCCATAGACGGCAGCCCCCCCAGGCCCCGCCGTCCCTGGGGTTCTCCAGGCAAGAACACTGGAGTGGGTTGCCATTTCCTTCTCTAATGCATGAAAGTGAAAAGTGAAAGTGAAGTCGCTCAGCCGTGTCCGAGTCTTCTTGACCCCATGGACTGCAGCCTACCAGGCTCCCCTGCCCAAGGGATTTTCCAGGCAAGAGTACTGGATGGGGTGCCATTGTCTTTTCCACTATTAGCTCCTACTGTCTCTTTATAAAGTAGAAATCCATGATCTGTCATACAAAGTCCTCTTTCCTATCGAATTTACTATTTCTTCTTTCCCCTTTCTGGTAATAGCCTTTTCCCTGCCAGCCTTACAGGGAGTTTAAAGGAAGCTGACCCTGCTTTGCCATGCCACAGACCAATCACGTGACCAGGCTTGGCCAATCAGGTCACAGAATCCCCCAGCCCTAGTGGCTGGTGTAGGGAGGGACACATTACCCGCCAGAGCCAATGAGGGTCTATTCTGGGACTTCTCTCTGAACTCTTAGGAAAAGAAAAGATGGGGGGTCTGGGAGACTGAATGTGAGCCAAGAGCTCCCACAGCCACTGTCTGTTTCAACCTCCAAACAGTTTTCACTCTTTTGAACAATTCCAGATCTTAGTTTTCCCCTACATTCTTCCTTTCACCAATACTGTCATGGCACTGAAGGGCTTATGTGGTTTCTCAGAGTTTCACCCTCTGGCTTCCCTGGTCACAGTGACGGTCTGAGCCCTGCTTGCTTTCTGCAGATGGTGGAGAAAGATTTAGCCCGCCTGCCCTTCTTCCTCGGTTAGTTCACAGACTGCAGTGCTCTGCCTTGCTCTTCTCCCACACAGGTAACAAAAGAGAGAGTCAGATCATGGCCCTAAATATTCCAGAGGCTGGTGGTGAGGCAAAGAGAGTCCAAAATTGGGGCTAGAAGACTTTGGTTCAAGTCTAAACTTTGTGATTTATGAACAGAGTGTTATTATGCATGATAGTTAATCTCTCTGAGGCTCAGTTTTCCCATCAGTAAAATGGGTAGTGCTAAAGGTTGAAGGAGATGTGGTCTTTTGAAGTATTCTCTAAACTACAGGGCACTATGTTTCTTGATTGTTGCCTCAATAGGATAGAGTTGGGGTTCCCTTACTCTGGGTGTTTTTGCACTTCTGGTCATTGTGAGATGCGTGACTGAGCACAGGTCTTTGAACACCCAGTTGAGGCTGTCTTCTGTGTTTCTGGAGCATTCCCAGCCAGTGCCAACCACATATGGACCCTGGATCAGAGTTTGCAGAATGTGTGAGTATGTGAGAATGTGTCAGAAGGCAAATGTAGACACTGTCTTATTTTCGTTAACATTACTCCAAGGGGCCATTCCTGCTACAGTAATATTGCACAGAACCCAGAAATTCCAGCATGTAAACTGAGATTATGTTTGTGACTTAAAGTGACCTTAGAATTCTCTCTTACCTAAAAGTGGACAGAAAAATCATGGGCCTGCAGGTTTTTCATTCAGAAAGAAGGGAGATTCTCTCATGAGAGAAAATTGAAAGGAAACCGAGGGACAAAAATCAAGTCGTGTTTTGATGATACTAGGAATTGTGCTTGTTCAGTGTGCCATTTACACCTGCCATTACAGAAGTTAGGAGGGCACCTGGGAGTCTAAAAATTATATTCATAAAAGCCTCTGAGGCCACGGGAGCAGGAGGTGAGGGGGTCCCTTGGCTAAAATTGTGTCTGAAACCCCAAGAGTCTTCCCAGCCTCTCAGCCCCTATCTCTAGGGACCCTGTCCTTCAATCTCACTGCTTCTCCCATGGACTGCTGGAAGTCTGAATTGGTCCCCACAACCCCCTCTCCCAGGGCCCAGCTGTGGAAAGGGGAGCCCCCAAGCAGTAGGCCAAGCCCTATTCGGCCTGGACCCAGATTCCCATCCATGGGGTGGTCTTGGCAGTGGCCAGCCCGAGTGGTAATTACTGCCAAGGTACCAGGAGCTAAGGTGGATCCCCCAGGCCCCCACCTCCATGTGGGCAGTGAATGGCCCTGGCCCCGGATAAGACGGTGTCGGCAGGTGCCTGCCCAAACCCTGCTGGGTTCCCAGGCCCCTGGAGCCCTCTTGTAATAGGAGCCATTTGCCCCATAACCAGTGGGTGACCAGGTTTTTAATCTTGGAGGCCCCTTGCATCTCAGCTGGGAAGTGGATTTGTCATTTGGGGAGGGGAGAGCCCGTCTGGGAATGCCAGAGGGCTTCTCAGCAGAAGGGGGTCGTCCTGGAGCATTATGTCTCCATTCCAGACCAGTCCCCCTGCATCCCTCCAACCTCCTCCAAACCCAGAAGATGGCTCTGCACCTCCTTGGTGTCTCTGACACACCCAGCAAATGCCTGAATTCAAAATCAGGGCGGCTTATTTTGTACTAACTCTGATACATGTCAGATTGGGCTGCCTCTTGGCTAAATCCTCATTCTCCCTTCCTTGAAACTCTCTCTGACCTTCTGTCTGTCAGCAATTCCCCTGTAAAGACCCTCTCCTGGGCCACTGAGAAGCTGCCTCCAGGCTGTCAGGAAAGGTGAGAAGAACACCAGGCCAAAACCTGCCTACTCTCTGCCACAACTTGCTGTGTGATCTTGGGTAAGTCACTTCCCCTCTCTGGGCCTAAGTTTTTAAAAGTAGGGGGACAGGGACTTTCCTGGTGGTATAGTGGATAAGAATTCACCTGCTAATCCAGGAGACACGGGTTCGATGCCTGGTCCAGGAAGATTCTACATGACATGGGCAACTAAAACCTGGGTGCCGCAACGACTGGAGCCCGTGTTCTAGAGCCTGCACTCCATAACAAGAGAAGCCACAGCGATGAGAATTCCACGCACTGCAATGAAGAATAGCCCCACTCGCTGCGATTAGAGAAAGCCCAAGAGCAGCAACACAAACCCAGCTCAGCAAGAAGTAAATAAACAATTTTTAAAAAAATACGGGGACAGACTTGGAACTTCTTAAGTGTCCAGTATGTACCATGTTCTCGACATGCATGATCCCGCACAGGCCCTTGCCAGTGGCCTTGTGACAAAGCCTTCTTGTTCTCAGTTTATAGGGGAGTGGATGCTGCCTGGCAGAGATGAAGCAGTGTTCACGGGCCACACAGCTAGTTGGGCGGTGAGGGCCAGGATCTGAAGCCAGGTCTTTCAGACTCCACTGCCTGAGCACTTTTTCCTCCTCAGTGACCTCCAGGTGATCCTGAGGACACCTTCCAGCTGAGATTTTAGCACCTCGGGTCTTCGCCACCTCTCCGTGGCCTTTGCAGTTTGACTACCTAGTTCCTTTTCACTAAGAAATTGCTCCTCCCATCTCATCTTTCCCAAATTTGGGGGGATGTCCAAGCCACCCAGGGTTTCACCTTTAAGCCTCTGTTTCCTAATCTGTAAACTCAGCTTTCTAGGAAGTGTTGATAACCTCAGATACCACCTTCTCAGTGAGGTTTTCCCTGACTATACCGTGTGAACCCAACCCATCATTCTTGCAGGGATGAGACTGTTTTATATTTATTTACTCCCCACCAGCTGTCTTCTCACTACAATGGAAGTTACACAAGGGCAGCAGTTTGACCTGGTACTTTCACTGTTATTTCCTGTGTGTGTGTGTTTGTGTGCTCAGATGTGTCTGACTCTCTGCAACTCCATGAACTGTAGCCTGCCAGGCTCCTCTGTCCATGGGCTTTTACAGGCAAGAATACTGGAGCAGGTTGCCATTTCCTATTCCAGGGGAATCTTCCTGTTCCAGGGATCGAACCCAAGTCTCTTGCATCTCCAGCATTGGCAGGTGGATTCTTTACCACTGCACCACCTGGGAAGACCCGTTATATGCTATATCAGCACCTAAACCATGCCTGGCACCTACAGAGCTCAGCATGTATGTGTTGAGTGGACAAATTAATGAATTTATAATAATACACCTACCAGTTCTGGAAGGTTTACTATGTGCCAGATGCCAGTCTTCACAACAACTCCATAAGGAAGGTCAATTATACCCATTTTACAGATCTTGAACCTGAGTCACTCAGAGGGTAAATAACTTGCCCCACATCCTATGGTCTGGCTTTGAACCTCTGCATGTCTGACTCTAATGCTCATCAGGTTGCTTTGTCAACTCAAAAATGCCCTAAAACTCAAGTGACTTATATCGACAGAGCTTCCCTCAGCCTTGCTAAGACCTGGACCTCTGATATCCGTGGAGCCCTGTGTGTACCTGGCTCTCTGCTAGGCCTCTTGCTCTTGCCAGAGGAATAAGCACTGAGGCCCCACAGAAGTCCCGAGTACAGCGACCTGGATCTTTTCCTCTCATGGGCAATGGTCCAAAATTGAAAACAAACACTTTAAAATACAAGCCATATTAAAAAACAACCTCAAATTTCTGCCTTAAAATATGGTGAGCCAGGGGGCAATTAGCAATTATGCTGTATTTTATTATGAGAAGATGAAATTCTAATTGGACTGATTTGAATTCCACACACCTCCACAGATTGTTTTGGGAATTAAGGTATCAGTTGTATCGTTAATTATGGTTTACCATTAAATTACCCCCCCATAGAAAACTGTTAAATTGTCTGTGACAGGGTTTAAATTTAGCCCAGACCCATGTCCAATGAAGACTGCGCGAGTCAATACAAGCCACCCGGAAACCACTGGGTGCCCTGTGCCAGGCGGTAATTAAGGGTTGAGGTTTCCAAAGTTTTACCTGAGACAGCAGGGACAAGCCCTGGGCTGCAGGACACTCACGTGGAGGGCTTGGCCACCCCCCAGAGCAATGTTCTAGGAGCCTGCCAAGCTCTGCAGGGCCAATGCCTGAGCTGCAGTAGGCATTCTGGAAAGCAATGTAGTTTCAGCTAATGGGTAATATCGATACTTTGGTGAGGTATACCAGCACAGAAGGAGCCCAGGGGCAGTGGAGGACAGTGTATGGCACAGAGACATTGCAATCAGACACTCTAGCGTTGAGTCCCTGCTCTACCTTTTAGGGAGGAAACTCAGGCTAGCCACTGCATCTCTTTGAGCCTCTGTTTCTTCATCTGTCTAATGGGTATACTCCCCTGCCTCATGCATGGGTTATTATGGAGATTAACTGAGAATAGCATGGTGACAACAACCATCTATGGTCCCCTTGTGATGTGCCAGCCATGTGCATTCATCTTTAATCTGTATGAAAAATCTCTGAATTGGATAAAAGTGCTGTGTTAGAAGGACTGTTTGACTGAAAGTCATTGACCTGGGATCCAGCGAACTTAAACAAACTAGAAACCTACTGGGAGGGCAAAAGGGAGTTCATAGAATGGAGAGGGAAGTTGGAGAAGAGGCTCTGAGTAGTCAGACCCAGTGAGTGCCATGGGTCTCAGGACCTGGAATTGCTCATTATATTCTCCTGAGTGCCCTAAAGGAACCAAAAACTCTGGTTGCCTCCCCCATCCCTGGGCTCCAATTCAAGACCCCAGTTGAGCTGTAGAGGCCCCTTGGCTCTATGGGGTGGGGAGCAGAAAGAGGAAGTTCCCAAAGGGCAGGCACCTGGCTGGGTCTCCTACTCCTTAAGAAAATACAAAGAGTGTGAGGGCACACTGGGATGCTGGGGAATGGATACTGGGCACAAATCTTACCATCCCCATTTTATAGACACGGAAACCAAGGCTCAGAGCTGTGAAGCCACTTGCTTAAGTTCACATGAAGAGTGAGCAGAAGAGTGGAGACTTAGATCCACGGCTTTCCTAGGAAATGGCTTCCTCCCTTCAGTCCCCAGTCTGGACTTTTCCAGGGCAGGACTGGACATTAGCGTCTTTATACGGTACTGTGAAGTCTCATGCAGATGTCAGCCTGGGTGAGAAAGCCTCAGGATGGAGGGGCTGCTACCCTCACCCAACTCATAAGACCAGCCTGTCAATGAAAGAAACTTCTCTGATCTTTCTATGTTCAAACACACGGCTGTCAGGAAGCATCGGGAAGAAAGAGATTTAGAGGCTTTCAGATGATCAGGACTTATTTTGAGGTGCAAAAGGACTCTCCCCTCTCTTATCTCCAGCCCTTGACATCTGCTGTTTCTTCCACCTGAACTGATGTTTCCCCATCAGAATTTTACAGTCCTACATGTTCTTGAAAGCTGGGCCCAAATTCTACTTTATCGAAGAAATTTTCCTGATTCCTCAACCAGAGCAGACCTGTCCTTCTTCTGGCCCTTACAGATTTGCTCTCACAGCTCTGGCCATGCTCTGCACAGAGGTAACAACACTGGATGTGCATTAAATTGTACTGAGTCTGTTCCATATTCTGTTCTATAAATGAGGAAATTGGGGCACAAAGGTTAACTCCACTTGCCTACGGTCATGATACTATTAAATGAGCTGGCTGGGTTAGCACAAAACCAGCACTCCAGTACTCTTGCTTGGAAAATCCCATGGACGGAGGAGCCTGTTAGGCTGCAATCCATGGGGTCACTAAGAGTCGGACACGACTGAGCGACTTCACTTTCACTTTTCACTTTCATGCATTGGAGAAGGAAATGGCAGCCCACTCCAGTGCTCTTGCCTGGAGAATCCCAGGGACGGGGGAGCCTGGTGGGCTGCCGTCTATGGGGTCGCACAGAGTCGGACACGACTGAAGTGACTTAGCATAGCATAGCATAGCATAGCATGATAGATGCCCTCTGCATCTGTCCCTCTGTCTGGAAGTCTACCTACTGTATCTTAGACCCAGCTAGATGGTAGCTTCTCTGTGATGCTGTCGTAACAACTTGGCCAACCTACTGCTCCTTTGACCCTTAGTCCCTTTAGTTGAGCTCTGACCACAGTGAAGATTAAATGGGATGAGAAAGCCTGTGGACAGTGCCTGGCATGGAGTGGGTGCTCATAAATGACTAACAGATCTGGGATTGCTTTCCCAGCAGCCTCCCTGCCTGGCTGGTGCCTGGCTTCCTCATGTCCATATTCCAGCACCAGAGTAACACTTGGCAGGTTCTCAGTAACTTGAAGTGAAAGCTACTCAGTCATGTCTGATTCTGTGTGACCCTGAGGACTATACAGTCCATGGAATTCTCCAGGCCAGAACACTGGACTGGGTAGCCTTTCCTTTCTCCAGGGGATCTTCCCAACCCAGGGGATCAAACCAAGTCTCCCACATTGCAGGCGGATTCTTTACCAGCTGAGCCACAGGGAAGCCCTTAGTGACTTAGACATTTGTCATTTGGTGTGCTGCTCAGCATCCCACATTGGTGGGTGGAGTCTCCTATGGAGTAGGCCTGGTAGGGTGAATCGGGGATCCCACCCCAGAAACTGGGGAGACCACATCCCCCTACTTCTGTCTGGGGTTGAACATGTGACCCAGGTTTAGCCAGTCCAACCCCCTCTGACCCGCCATCTTGCCCAGAATTCACACTTGGCAGTGATTTCCATAGTGGTGACAGGAGTGGCCAGTAGGGGTGGTAACTGGGCAGTACCCTCCTAACCCCAGGTTCCTGAGGTGTGATGCTGGCTTGCTTCCTCTGGCCTCCCTTGCCCGTTCTCTCCTGGTATCCAGCCTTCCTGAGCCTCCTGTGCTCACTAATAACCTTCCAATTAACTCCTTTGCTGCTTCTTAGCCAGTATCAGTTTCTATCACTTGCAACCAAGACCCAGGTCAGGTTTAGGAGATGGACACACAATTGAAATGGATCGATGTGCGTTTTTGTGCATGCTCCAAGAGGCAGGCCCTGGGCTGGGGAGCACCATGTTCAAGTGATGCGTAAGACACGGGCAGCACCCCAGGGGTCCTGATGTCCCAGGGAGACAGATGATGCACGAGACCGCGAACAAGGTGATGAAGTGAAGCTGGGTTTCACTGGGCCTTTCAGACATTTGGAGGAGGGACGTGGAGTCCTCATCAGGTGGTGCCATCACAGAGTACAAAATGAGTTAGACTGTGAGAACTGGAGGCACTGGGACAATGTTCCAGGTTAGGGACTTGAGCTGAAGGGACTGAAAACAGCTGAGTAAGATGGAGGGGGAGGGGTGCCTGCTAGCAGGCGGTGCTTGTGCGAAAACAGGCCACAGCAGGAAAGGACTGACCTAAGAGTGAGCACCCAGGTCCCCTATTTACACCCATTTTCACCCAGCAGGGACTAAGGGTGAGCCCATTACCAGTCTATAGAGTCCACCTCTCTGTGAGCTTCTGCTTTACTGAGGATCGTCAGGGAAGGAGCCGTGGTGGGATCCCATGAGGTACCAGCACCGTGATCTCCAGGCAGCTGGAATAATAATAGTTTCCCTCTGTCCTCTCAGGCAGGGCAGCCCATGAGCATGAACTTCACCTGAGGAGATGGGGATCAGAGGCACAGCTGGATCTCGGCATCCTGGGATGGAGAAATGTAATTCTGAGTGTGACACCCTCTGGGATAATGTGGTGACTTTCCAGCGGTCCTTCAGGAAGCAGGTCCTGAAGACAAGAGCTGTGGACCTGCAGGGTCAGAGCAAAGCACAGCATTACCTGGATCTGGGCTCTCCCTGGCAGGTAACAGTGTATCCCAGGAGTTTTCTGACTCCCTGTCCTGCCCTCTCCCTCCCCCGTCAGGTGTTCAGATCTGTGTCACTTCCAAGCCTCTGCCTCACTGTCACCTCAGGGTCCCTCCCTCCTGCCAGGACCACCTTTTGTCCACTTCTCCATGGTGCAGCCATGGGAGGAAGATGTGGGAGCATAAACAATACTTTGTCAAGAACTTTAGGGTTTTAAGGACAGTAAAGATGTGGCTGATCCATCCAGAATTTGGTCTTGGTCTTGTTATAAAAGTTGGGACCTGCGTTCTCTGAGTGGCTTGTCCCAAGAAAACATGGGTTACTACAGAGGAGAAGAAATCAAGTCTGTCTTCCCTTTGTCCAACTGGCCCCTACAAGTGCTTTCTTCTCACAGTGTTGCCAGGAATGTAACTAAACAGTGTGAGGATGTCAGGTGGGGTGACACCAAAAGCGACTGTGGGAGAATTGACTTTAGTAAATCGGAGAGTTGGGGTGGAGACAACATGTTTTGTCTTCCTCTCTTCGTCTTTGTAAACACAGAAGATTCCACCATCACTGAACCCAGCAAGGACCTGGATGGACCGTGAGATAGGAGGTTTCTCCTACAAATTCCCGCTGTGCGCCCCCTCCCACCCCAGACTGTCACAGAGGCGTTAGCTCTGCAGCATAGAAAACAAAGATGCCAAGAAGCCAAAGGTGCAAACAGCTCCCATCTCATGATAAAGCTGGCTCAGCAAATCATGCTGATTCAGGGCTGAAACTGGGCCAGTTCCCAGGTGGCCCTGGCAGGAAGAACTCTGAGGATGGACACTGAGGTGCGGGCTTGGGAGTGACAGCTCTGAACAACCGACAGAGGGAACAGACAAAGCAGGAGAGAAGGTCCAAAATCCAGGAAGCCTGCCCTTCCTGAAATTACCGACACTCGGTGAGGCTCTCCTACCCCTCACTCCTCACCTGTACTTCTACCCCACCCCCACCTGCAGCTGCCCCTAGGGACCTGCTTCCTGACCCCCAAGGTCATGTCCTTTGTATGTGGCTAAGGAAGCACAGTGTACACCTTTGGTGAGCCCCTCCTTTTGAACTTGTAAATCATCAGACACAACCCTTTTGGAAATCAATTTGGCAATAACATCAAGTGACATAAAAATGTTCATCGCCTTTGGCCCAATAATCTTCCTCCTGGGAATTAAGCCTAAGGAAATAATTCACCAGGAAGCGAGAACAATTCTGTATCTACAGAGACATTTACTGTGACATTATTTATGATAGAGAAAATTGGCGCCAACATAGGGGGATGGTGCTATAAATTATGTCGCATCCATCCACTGAAATATTCTGCTACCAGTAAGGATGGTACACTGAAAAATTGTGTAACCACAAGAAGCAGTGTTTAGAAATGAAAAGCAGGTGGGGAAAAGAGCATAGGATTGTATACATGCCATGATTATTCCAAAGCCGACAAGTGTATATGTAGGGGTGAAGATTCGCCCCAAGCTACACATTACAGTAGCTGTTGAGGGACTTCCCTGGTAGCTAAGACTCGGTGCTCTCAATACAGAGGGCCCTGATTTCATCCCTGGTCAGGGAACTAGATCTCAAAGAAGGCAACTAAGAGTTCTCTGGCTGCAACCAAAGATCCCGCGTGTGCAGCTAAGACAAGTGCAGCCAAATAAATAAGTAAACATTAAATAAATTAATATTTTATTTAGTTTTAGTAGCCGTTGTGGTGCATATAGGGGAGGGGACGGCAGGTGTAACGGTACTTCCATTGCCCTCTTCCATGGATGTAGAGTCCTACTGAGAAGTCATTTTTGGAAAAATTGTCATTTGTCACTTCGGGTTTTGGCTTTCTTTCTTTCCTCATGGGAGGTAGTCGAAGAGCCCCATCTCAGACCAAGTCTTGTTTCCCGGCCCTTCTTCCTCCATCCCCCTTTCCTCCCCCAAAGGAAGATTTTGTAGCCGCCCCCACCACCCCAAGTCTCCGTTTGCAGAGTCTCCCACTTTGCTCTGAGTTGTCGGTGGCAGACAGAGCCTCGAGGCACTTTTTCATGATCATAATTCAAACTACCCGTTTAAGTCGGTCAAATGAAAAAATAGCCGCTCCGCCCGCACGCGGGCCCCGGCGGGGGCGCAGGGAGCGCCGGGGCGGCTGCAGCGCGCTCCCCGCGGCGGCCCGGCCCTGAGCTCATTTCCTGGGGCGCGCGCGCCGGGCTATTTCAGCCTGGCGCTGTGCAAACAGGACAATTTACTGCGGCCAAAAGGCGCCCAAATTACAATCGTATCATAGACAAATATCCGCCACGCCAGGCCTCCAGAAGCCAGGAGGGGCCTCTCTCCCAGCGCGGGGGCCGGGGAGGTGGGGGTAGGCGGGGGGTCAAGCGGGTCCGCGGGGCTCAGCCGGGCCCGGACCGTGGTCCCTACTGCGCCCTGGTAACATTCGCCAGCAAGTGGGCCCCCTCTCTGGCGGCAGGAAAGGAGACCCGGAGAGATCGTTCCTACCTGGGCTCCAGTACAGAAAACCTTGCCTCGTGTGTGTGTGTGTGTGTGTGTGTGTGTGTGTGTGTTTGTGTGTGTGTTGGGGGGAAGGTTGTTCTCCCTGATTTAGGTCAGCTTTTTCGGCTGCTTCTCTGCGCTTAGGATGAAAGCGTCCTTCCATCCAGCCACACGAAGGTTCAAAATCGTATCTGCAGGACTTCCTTGGTAATGCAGTGGTTACGGCTCTGCGCTTCCACTGCAGGGGGCACATGTTCAATCCCTGGATAGGGAAGTAAGATCCCGGATGCCACACAGCACAGCCCCCAAATCAAAACGAAAATCGTTATTTCCTTGCTCAGTACCTCTCTAACACCCTTGGAGAAAAGTTCCAAATCTCTATCGTGATGGTCAAAGAGCATCCCTGTCCCCTGCCCAGATCACCTATGCAGTTAGCAACCCCCGTGCCCTCCCCCGCCACACACACAGCAGGCTTTCCCACAATCCCATGCCTTGTCATTTGCCTTTCCACTCCGCCAAATGTTTCCTGTTTTCTCTGCCAGGTGAACTCTTGCACATTCTTCAAGATCCAGCTCATAGGTCACCTCCTCCAGGAAGTTTTCCTTGCCCTCCAGGCAGAGTCAGCCCCTTTCCCTTGCTAGCTGTGTAGAAGTATACGCTACTTCTCCCAGCCTGTAATTATCTGCTTGCTGGCCTGGGCTCCACCGTCCTGTTGTTCACAGATATTCCCTCCTCCTTTCTGGAGAAGGAAACTACTTCCCTGACTCACTGGCCTCACTCAGGCTTGACCATGTGACTTGCCCTGGGCTGTGAAGTGGGACTCATGAGTCAGTGAGGAACAGAAGCTTCCAAGGCTAAGTATGGTTCACCATGCTCTCTTTTCCCTTTGCTGCAAAGGATGGCAATGCCCCATCCAGAAACCGCGCTGCCAGCCTGGCACTGGAGTAAAGGAAAGTGGAACTGACTCATGACATACATGAAGCATGAGAGAGAAATGAACTTGACTGTGATGCATGAGGCCTCTGGGACCATGGAATCATGTGTTACTGCAGCATAAACCAGCTGATCTTGGCTTCTCCAACCTTTGCCTCTCTGCCCTGGCTTTACCAGCACAAAATCAGGAATCTCATCTTACTCACATTACAGGGCAGACCTTCAGCCCATGTTCTTTGAGTGGCTGATAATATTAATAGGTCAGGTTTGTTGAGCACTGATCGGGTGCTCGGCACTGTGCTGTCCTCTTGCCAAATGTCACCCCATTTCATCCTTTCAATAGCACTAGGTAACTACTCTTACATAGAATTTGCAAAAGAGAAAAGGGGTGGGACTTCCCTGGAGGTCTCGTGGTTAAGAGTCAGACCTTTCAGATGTGGATGAACCTAGAGTCTGTCACACAGAGTGAAGTAAGTCAGAAAGAGAAAAACAAATATCGCATATTAATGCATATATGTGGAATCTAGAAAAATGATACTGACAAAACCTCTATGCAGGGCAGAAATAGAGACGCAGACATAGAGAAGAGACTTGTGGACAGAGAGTGGGAAGAGGAGGGTGGGGCGAATAGGGGAATAGCACTGACATATATACACTATCATGTGTAAAATAGACAGCCAGTGGGAAGCCGCTGTATACAGCACACTGTATATAGCACAGCTCAGCACAGGGAGCTCAGCTCGCTGCTCAGTGATGACCTACAGGGGTGAGATGGGGGTGGGAGCGGGAGGGAGGTTCAAGAGGAAGGAGATATTTGTTTACATATAGCTGATTTATGATGTTGTGCAGTAGAAACTAACACAACAGTGTAAAGAAAGCAATTATACTGCAATTTAAAAAAAGAAAAATGCTATAAAAAAAAAGGACTTCAATGCAGGGGGCACCCATTCAATCCTTGGTCAGGGAACTAACAGCCCTCATGCCACGGGGCACAGTGGGATCTAAGAGTCCAAGGTGCACGATTTAATCCATGGTAGGGTTCCAGTTTGCAGCCCCAATGGGAACCAATACCCAGAACACATTCCGTTCTCTCTCCTTCCCATGGGTACCACACCATACAATCCTTTGCTGAGATGTGACGGGGGAAACAGAATCATTGATGCAAACCCCCTGCTAGCTGCTGCAAAGTCCTGGCAGAAAGACAAGATTGGCCTCAGAACAAGAGGAGAACAACGTGCGGCAGCTGGGCGGCAGCTGCCCCCTGAGATGGATGGGCATAACTTTAATTTATGGATGCAACTTGTTTGGAGAGTGTCTCCTGCCCTGTTGGCTGCCCCTACCGTCTACCCCTCCTCTTTGGCTAATAATGAATGGCAAGTAGTGGACATTATTAATTAAACTGCCCCCAGTATCCAGTGTAAAACCCAAGGCCACATGCAGAGGAGGCATTCAAAGTATTTTTGCTGCCCCCGCTCAGGGCACAGGCCACAGACTCGTTCCTGCCCTGGCTAGAGCAGGCCCTGGAGGCCACAGCCTCTCACAACAGGACTTCCTAGGAACTCTCTGGGCTCTGCTTGGTCAAATAGAAATCAGCAAGACAGGCCACACAGTAATTAAACTCTTGGCATTCTTTTGACAAAAATGATTTCTCTTGGGATATTCCCACAGGCCACTGAAGGGACTGTCTGGGGTCTCCAAGCTCCCAGCTGATTACCAAGGGATTTTTGAAGTTGGCCTTGACTGGGGATCAAAAGCGGATGGGGAGTTCAGGCTGTGAATAGAGGGGTAGGAAATGCTTATAATTAAATTTGTCATCTGGTCATTCAGCTCAAAGCACCAGCTCCTGCTTTGCCAGGACCAAGATAAAAAAGAGGCCTTCAGGGCCCATTTATTTATACTCCTATTGTTTGTTCACTCATGTTTCCTTAGCACCTAAGAGCCTGGCATATAGTAGGTGTTCAATAAATACTTGTTGACTGATCAGCCAGTGATTTGTTGATGCCAAGTCTTCACAAAAGCAGCAATCAGGAGCAATTCATAATGAAGGTCCTAGAGCCGGTGGCTTCTGTGTTTGAAGCCACAAGATTATAAACGTGTAGAAGATGAGGCCTATGTCTTATTCAACTGGCTGTCCCCAGAACGAGGCATGATGCCCGGCCCAGGACTTGCATGCAGTTGCTTCTTTCTTTTTTTTAATTGTATTGAAGTATAGCTGATTTACAACAGTGTGTTTAATTTCTGCCATACAGCAAAGTGACTCAGTTTTGTATATTCTTTTTCATATTCTTTTCCATTATGGTTTATCACAGGATATTAAAGATAGTTCCCTGTGCTATATAGTGGGCCCTTGTTTATCCATCCTATATATAATAGCTCGTATCTACTAATCGCAAACTCCCAGTCCTTCCCTCCCCCATACCCCCTCCCCCTTGGCAGCCACAAGCCTGTTCTCTATATCTGTAAGTCTGTTTTTGTTTTGTAAATATGTTTGAGTCCACATTTAAAGTTCCCATATAAGTGCTATCATATGCTCTTGGTCTTTCTTGTTTTTTGAGGAACCTCCATATCATTTTCATAGTGGCACACAGTGGTTTCTTAACAGGATCTGTTGGCTGAAAGACTCACATTCCAGATCTGGTCCGGCAAAAGCCTGCTAGACATGCCCTGTGTTTCTCTGGGTAGTTCCTTGAGCTGTAGCAGCAGTGGCAGCTACAAAGTCAAGAAGTCTGGGAGGTCAGACCCATAGCAAATGTGATCGTTGGAAAGGCCCGAGACCTCAACCAGCTCCTGATTGAAGAGAAAGAAGAAATGAACTAGCTGTAATTGGGGGGGGGGGGAGGATGCTTCTAAAAAACACAACTTTATTTTCCTATATCTCTCTTTGAGAGCCCATCCCACCTGGTAGCAGCAAATTTAATTTACTTGTAATCAATTTCAGCTGAACTCAGAAATTTCAGATTTAAGTTTACCTATTCAGGATTTTCTCATCTGTCTCACCAGAGCTGCTCCTTAGTTCCAAGGGCTTCTGTGGCCTGGGACAGGGAGCTGGAGGACAGAGGGTGCTGAGCCATGGCCTTTGGTATCTGTCTCCATCAGCTCCGGGGGCATGGTCACTCCACCTCATTGCTGCTGCTGCTGCTGCTGCTAAGTCGCTTCAGTCGTGTCCGACTCTGTGCGACCCCATAGACAGCAGCCTATTAGGCTCCTCTGTCCCTGGGATTCTCCAGGCAAGAACACTGGAGTGGGTTGCCATTTCCTTCTCCAATACATGAAAGTAAAAAGTGAAAGTGAAGTCGCTCAGTAGTGTCCGACTCTTAGTGACCCCATGGACTGCAGCCTACCAGGCTCCCCCGTCCATGGATTTTCCAGGCAAGAGTACTGGAGTTGGGTGCCATTGCCTTCTCCGACTCCACCTCATTGGTGTCTGCTAAATCCACATCCTTTTTTCAGTGACCATCAGTCCATGAACTCAGCCGCCTCCTTACACTGCCCATAAGACTCTCCAGGACCACTGCCTTCCCCAGCATCTCCCATGGCCTCCTTGGGACCTTGGGAAAGCCAGGTGACCCCTTATTACCCCCAGGGCCCAGGGAGGCTCCCATTGCCTCTGGATGCCATGATAAAGCAGGGTTCCCAACAGACAGTGGATGCACAGTCCCCTCTGCTCTGGTGGTTTCCAAACTGGTTGGGGCCCACACTCCATTTTGACCTTTGTCCCTGTTGTGAGCTGTGGCTGCACATAAAGGCAGGGTCACCAGCAACAAAGAAGGGAAGAAGTTTGATCCTGTAGCCTTTTATACCCTGAATGTCACATGGGGAAATGGAAGATTTAAAAAGCGGAAGACTCACACTGATTCCCTGTAATGTGAGTGAGTAGCGGTATCAGGCCAAGATCCTGGGACTTGGTAAACCACTTGTGAACCCTCCTCCTGAACCAAGCCCCATCCCAGGTTCTATCACAAGCTACTGCAACTGACAGGATATGCACAATAGTCTTAAAACATGGCCGCAAATTCTTTGACATGCTTCCTCTTGCCATGTAGGGTCTATGTCTCTTTTCCTTGAATATTGGCAAGCTTGTGATTGCTTCAGCCAAGAGTATAGAGAAGCGATGCTATGTAACTCCCAAGTCTGGGTCATCACAAGCCATCAGCTTCTGGCTTGTTAACAGGGGAAGGGAACCCTTGTGTTTGCAGCCCTGAGACTTTGTGTAAGTTCAGTTATCCCAAGGCCACCATGTTGTGAGGAAGCCCAAATCATATAAAGAGGCCATGTGTAGACACTCTGACTGTCATCGATGAATCATCCTAGCCCAGGCACCAGACGTGTGAGAAAAGCCCCCAGATGACTTCAGACCTCAGACTTTCGAGCCACCTCCAGCCATTTGAGTCTTCCCAACTAAGGCCACTGGCATTGTCGAGCCAAGACAAGCCACCCCATTGGGCTGGAACCCAGTTCCTAACCCTCTGAATCTGTGAGCCTAATAAAATGGGTATTGCTTTATGCCACCAAGTTTGGGAGCTTTTGTATGTAGCCAAAGATAACTAGAGCACTGTAGGATCCCCTACTCTCTGATATCTATGCCTCTGCCTCCCATTAAGCCAGCCTGCAAGAAGGCCACTAAGAAGGTCATTGAGTGTGTGGTGGCGACCCTTGTATGGCTGGTAACAAAGGAATGTATATTCTAGACAGAATATATATTCTGGAGAAGAGACCCTGGCAGTGTCTTAGGGAAGTAAAGGAAAGGAATAATGACTGACTGACAACAAACTCCATTCCTGGTCCAGCCCATCCTCATATCATTTATTCAACAAGGGACAACTGCGAAGTGCTAGGCCCCTCTGGGCTCTACAACATGAACATAGACTGGAGCCTCACAGTTCTCATATCCAGCAAGAGACAAACATTAAACAATTATTTAATGCATGCACTTTGAGTGAGAAGTGTGGGGTGTCCTGAGAGTTGGGCAGAGATTTGTTTCATCCTCATAAAATCCTTCTGAAGTGCCTACTATCGTTTCTCTTTTGCAAAGGGAGGCTAAGGCTCAGAGAGGTTAAGTGACCTTCCAAAGGCTACTCAGCAAAGGAGATATCAGACTGAAGAGAAGCCTGAGTAAAGCCCTCAAGTGCAGCCAGAAAAGCACAGGCACAGATGACCAAGGCAACTGGCTAAGTGGGAGAGATCTGGGCCAGTGCCCTCAGACTGGCAACCCCTAAAGGAACAGCAATAACCCTGGGAAGGCAGGGGTGCCTCTGAAGCCAGCAGTCACTCCCATCTTCCCAACAGGAGGTGGTCTTCTACCATGAAGGATGGACAGGGGCTTCTAAATCACCTTCAGGTTCCTGGGCAGCCACGCTCATCACCTGTTAAATGGGGCAGGAATGGCAAGCTGAGGTATCACCATCCAGAGGCAACAACTGGGACCACTAACCCATGTCTTATTATCAAGAGATCAGGAGCCAAGGGAGAAGAATTGGAAGATGACACAGAACACCCAGAATCTCCTGGAGATACCGTGTGTGCTCAGTCATGTCCTATTCTTTGAAACCCCATGGCTCCTAGCCTGCCAGGCTCCTGTTCATGGGGTTATCCAGGTGAGAAGACTGTAGTGGGTTGCCATTTCCTCCTCCAGGGGATCTTCTAGACCCGGGGATCTTCTAGACCCAGGTATCAAACCCACATCTCTTGCGTCTCCTGCATTTGCAGGTAGATTCTTTACCACTGCACCACCCGGGAAGCCTGGAGATGCATAAAGAAGTGAGTTCCATTCCCTGGGGTATGGAAGAAGCATCTGGAGAACAGATCAAATGTTTGGCTCCCCATCCCTGCCCTTGCTGCTACTGAGAGATTTGAATTCAGTAGGCCTGGAGGGAAGCCCAGGCATCTAGATTTAAGTTCCTCCTGGTGTTCTGAAGCACAGCACACATACCCCAGCATTTGGGAACCACTGCCTTAGAGAATACTCTCCTGTGCCCTTGGCAGACAGAAGAGAAAACTGAAGCCAGAGAAGGGATCATCAGCACAGGCTTAAGGCTTCCCTCCGCTGGAGAGGGCAGATGGGAGGGTCTTGTATGGACATTTAGCCTCTGCCTCTGCCTCTGCCCCCGCCCCAACTCCAGCTTTGTCAGATTTCAGGGGGAATCCTGTCTTCCTCCTTTCATTGAAAGGGGAGCTTAAACTCATGGGCAGGGGGCTCAGACTGGCTGGGTGTGAGTCCCAACTCTGCTACTTCCCAGCAGTGGGACCCAGTAGCTTCGAAAAATAATCAGCAGACTATTTTTGAAATATATTCTGAGATGAATTTTTAATAAAGCCCTTAGAATACTCAAAGAACAGGGAGAACTAGGACACTCAAAGATGCATGCAGGTGATTAAGCAAATAAATCATTAGACAAATTGGTTTCAGGATAATGATCCCCCTCTATTCATGATATTGGGCAAATTACTGATCCATGCCAAACTTCAGTTTCCCCACCTGTAAAATGAGGTTAAGAAAACCTATTTCACAGTTTTGTTGTGAAAACATTGTAAGGAGATAAATGCCAGGTAAATAGTAAACGTTCAATAAATTTGACTTCCCTCCGTTCCTGAGCTTTTGGACCACACAGAGGCTGCCCCTGCCCTTGACTTTGGCTTTAAGGAGCCTGTGGTCACAGAGGATTTCATACTGGAAGTACATGCGTTCCAAATTGACACCTAACTGTATATTTTCTGGTGTAAACTATACGTCAACTCTAACTTTAGCCTGGGGGAGCGTTATTATTTGTTTCCCTTTCATGAAAGCTGTAATAGAGGGAGAGAAAACCCTGCCTCATACATTCCAGTTTCTAAAATACACAGTTTTCTGGGATATTATTTAAGTCTATTTTAGCTCTGGAGTCTCACCATCTCAGTGGGGTGCTTATTTAAGATTTGGGTGGGCTCTGGAAAGGCCTGGAATGTCTCAAAGATGGGGAAGAGATTCTTTCCATTCACTGACTAGAAGAGTCTGGGGTCTCTGCCAGTTCTAGAAGATTCTGGAAGCTTCCCTAACATCAGCTGAGCGATCCCAGCAGAGGGGCTGAACTGACACCGATTCCTACTTCTCGTGGCCTGAAACTTTGACATGACCCGGGCTTCTTCCTGTCTTTTCCAACTTCTGCTTTGGCTGAAGGCTCCAGCTTCCTCTCCTTCTTATGATGGACATAGGGCCCGGCTGGGCCTCCAGAAGGATAAACACCATCGGCCAAATGGTCAGTGTCTACCTCCTTCTACCTATTTCCTGCCCTCCAGTGCTGTTCTTGGGTCAAGATCATCCCAGGACCCTAAGAAGGTCCCGCCCTGCTAAACATCTTCCCTAGAGGACTTTTCTTTCTGACCCTGTGGCCAGGGCTGTCCTTAGCAGTGGAGGGTAGAATGGGGCAGCATGCTGGGGTTCTTCTCACTTGTTCTGATTACAAGTTGTAAACTCCTGTTCTGGAATGCCACACTAGGGTTCTCCAACTTCAGCGTGCGGAAGAATCAAGTGTGCTTTTATTTTATTTATTTGGCTGTGCCACCAGCTAATGGTGGGATCTTAGTTCCCCAACCAGGGACTGAACACAGGCCATGGCAGTGAAAGTGCTGCATACTAACCACTGAACCACCAGGGGAAGTGTACTCTTAAAAGCACCCCAAGGGATTCTGATGCAAGTAGACATTTGGAGAAACACTGGTTGATAAAGTTGCTAGAAAGATGTTCCAACTTTCTGGGTGTCTTTGAATTGTTCAAAGTGAAAACCAAGTAGGCACCCTTTATGAAGGCAGACTGGAGGATAGAAGAGCTGTTCCCAAGGAGTGTTGGCCTCTGAGCTCATTAACAGTAGCAGCCAGGGACTTGCCTGAAGATCCCATGGTTAGGATTCCAAATGTCCACTGCAGTGGCTGCAGGTTTGATCCCTGGTCAGGGAACTAAGATCCCACATGCTGCACGGTTTGAGGGGGCCTCCCCCCACCAAAAAGAAAACAAAAGAGCAGCTGACTCAGAACAGCACTGAGGGCCAGGCACTGTTCTCTGTGCTCGTGAACCACAGCCCGATGACGAAGGTACTGCTCTTGTCCTCATTGTATATGTGAGGAAACAGGCACAGAGAGGTTGAGAGCTGTACACAAGGGCACACAGCTCCCCAGGGGCCCACAGACACCAGCAGTCTGGCCTCAGAATCCCTGCTGTTCCCCACACTCCAGAACCAGCTCAGGAGCCAGTGCCTCTACTTCAAGAAGGGCCATTCGGACCCTGCAGGAGGGTGAGAGGGCGAGGGCAAGCAGAGCCGGGTAGGTGACGAGGAGGACTGTGTGGCTGCGCAGAGATTGGGAACGCTTCAAGACCAGGAGATGTAGTTGGCAGAGTAGTTCCCCTCCCTCAGAGGTCCACATCCTAACACCTGGAACCTGTGAATATGTTACCTTCCATAGCGAAAGGGACTTACAGATGTAAGGAAAGATCTAGAAATGTGGAGAGCATCCTGGGTTATCCAGGGAGCCCAAAGTGACCACAAGGTCCTTGAGTGTGTGGAAGAGGGAAGCAGAAGGGTGAGAGTCAAGGGTTGCAGTGTGAGAAATCTCACACGGCCATTGCCGACTTTGAAGAGGGAAGGGGCCACAAGTCAAGGAACATAGGCCACCTCTGGAAGCTGCAAAGGGCAAGCAAAGTGTTCACCTGCAGATAGGAATACAGCCTCGCTGGCACTTTTTAAAATTTTTATTTATTTATTTTTTAATTAATTGATTCAACTTATTTATTTATTTGTGCCTGTGCACGGGCTTTCTCTAGTTGTGGTGCGCAGGCTTCTCATTGCAGCGGTTTCTGTTGTTGCGGAGCATAGGCTCAGTAGTCGTGGCGCACAGGCTTAGTTGCTCCAAAGCATGTGAAATCTTCCCAGACCAGGAATGGAACCCAGGTCCCTGCATTGGCAGGCGGATTCTTAACCATTGGACCACCAGGGAAGTTCCCCTGCTGGTATCCTGATCCATTGTGGACTCTGACCTCCAGAACTGTAAGGTTATAGATTTGTGTTATTTTACTCCACTAACTTTGTTACAACAGCCTTGGGATACTAATAACAGGAAGAAAAGGAGCTGTTAAGAGAGATTTAGCACTTTGCTTTGAACAGTGGCTGAAAATAGACAAGAAAACAGGAAGATGATACCCTAGAGTGGAAAGAGGGAGAGACAGTCTCCCCCAGGACTGGAAAAGAGTGGGGCTTCCAAACAACTCTGAGGAGTTTGTTTTATAATACCTTTCAAGAGAGAGTAGAAATAAATCAAATTTCTGTGCTGTGTCTTCATATAGAATATTTCTTGGGAAGATTTATAATGAGTCATTTGTATGTTTTCTGAATACTTGATTCTCTTGGTCTTCCAAATATCTGTTGGAAACCTGGGGTTCAAATCTCATTTAAAAGCTGACATCATTTACCTGGCACATTCTTTAAAATGTACACAAAATACCTAGGAAGACTTCATTATGACAGTTAACGGCAATCAATTGCTAATATGCAATGAGTGTTTGCTCTTTGCCAGATGCTGTTCCAGGCACTTTACGTATATGTTTCATTTTAGTTTTTAAAATGAAGGTTTATGAGAAGATGAACGACAGGATGAGTAACTGGGATTCTGGAAGAATAATCCAGCAGCAATGGAGACTGGCTACAGTCCCTGACTCCAAGGGCCCCTGGGCCATTCAGTTTCAACCATAACCTGTAATCCTGGGCACCAAAGATGAGAAAGAGCAGCCAGAGAGCATCCCTCATATATTGGTAGGATTGAAGCCATCTCAAAGTAGGCAGCCAAGGAGCTGCAGAAAATATTCCCTTCCGGGAACCAAAGGTCAGTTGGTTCTTCCTGGTTTACCCTCTGCAGACAATCAAGCATCTGGAGCCCCTTTTCTAAAGCTTCCTGTGCTCTCCAGCTTTTCTTTCCAGCAATAAACACTGGGAAATTGTATTTCGACATTTCTTCAACACCCCTGGTGCTGCGTGCTCTTTCTCTCTGGATCTGATTTAGCCTTCAACGAAGCCCTACCTGGGGTGATGACTTAATCCCTGGGCTGCCTGACTGGAGCCATGAAGTTCAGATGGATTTTGCAAGACAAAAACCTAAATCTATTTTGTGGTCGCCGATACACATTCTGACTTTACCACATCCGCGGTCATTCCAACCACAAACACAAAAGGTGCTATAAATTCTTTTCCATGCGGTATTTGATTGTCTCTGGTATTATTCACTTCTTGATAAGTCAGCCAGTCAAAACAACCAGTTCAGGTCAGTCATTAATCCCAAGAGCCCCATTGTGGTGTCCTTGATGCTGTTCCGTCTTAATTGTTAGCAGCAGTTTTTGTGTTTTTTCTCTCGTGAGCTCTGTTTTCTCATTGACTTTGATGAGGGGGAAAAGTTGAGAGAGATATTACTGAAAGAGTTTAATTGCACTCAAAGAACCAGCAGTCTCTTTTTTTAAAATACTTTTATCAAATAATGGGCTTTAGAGAAAAGAACACAGAGTACCTATAATTTCATGATGTTTTGGTGTGTTTTCTTCCAGTCTTTTTTTCTCTGCACACACAGATGCTGAAACTTAACTGGGATTATCTGTTACATGGTTTTATCCTTGGTTCCAGCAAGCAGCTTGAACTACTACTACTTTTCTTTTTTTTTTTTTGGCTGTGGCTGTGCCAAGTGGCATGGGAGATGGCTCCCTGACCAGGGATTAAACATGGGCCTCCACAGTGAAAGCAACGAATCCTAACCACTAGGCCACCAGGGAATTCCCTACATGGCTGTAAATTTTGTAGACATTCTTTTTTTTCTTTTGTGTAATTGAAATTTAATAGAACATTGACACAAGGGCAGAATTTAACTAAAAAGCAAAGCTTAGGAAGTTTTACAGACACTTCCATAGAAACACAAATCTCTACTGGGGAGCTGTGAAACTGCTTTCCACAATAACTGTGTTCACCCTTTTACATTCCAATCAGCAACGTGTGACAGTCTTAATTCCTCCACATCCTTGACAACACTTATTATTATGCAGCATAGCATCACCTGGGAGTTTGCTAGAAAATCTTTGGCCCCATTCCTGATGCAATGAATCAGAATCTCTGGGGCTGGGGTCCAGGAATCTGTTTCACCAACTCTCCAGGTGATTCTTTGATCACCAAAATTTGAGAGGCAGTGAAATTTTCCTGTAAAGAGTCAGAGAGGTCATCGATGGAATCAGAGTAAATATTTTGGGTTTTGTGGGCCTAGAGACAAAAATCAAGAATGTTATGTATGTACTTTCATAACAAGAGAGTAAACAAATTTTCCACAAATTTTTATTGACAAAATTTAAAATATAATCATAATATTCTGGAACAATTTTTTGTAGTACAGGTTTACTAATGAGAAGAATGGATTTTGAGGGGATAACTTTCACTGGATTGGAATTCATCAAATCAATTTCAAATGTTCATCTGTATAAACCATTCGTAGCTCACAGGCTGTTAAAACAAAAAAAAAAGCAAAAAATAGGCAAAGGCTCAGATCTAGCCTGTGACCATACTTTGCCAACCCATCCTAGCACATGGTAATCTCCAGTGTGTTAGTAGTTTGGCTAGTATTGCTTGCTTTCATCCTAGTTTTAATTTTTTTAATTAATTAATTAATTTATTTTTGACTGCACTGTGTCTTCATTGCTGCACACAGGCTTCCTCTAGTTGCAGAGAGTAGCGGCTACTCTCTAGTTGCTATACTCGGGCTACTCATTGCAGCGGCTATTGTTGGAGAGTGCAGGCTTCAGTAGGTGTGGCTCCCAGGCTCTAGAAGGTGGGATCAGTAGCTGTGGCGCACGGGCTTAGTTGCTCCAAGGCAAGTGGCATCTTTCCAGACCAGGGATCGAACCGGTATCCCCTGAATTGCAAGGTGGATTCTTCACCACTGTACCACTAGGGAAGACTCCCTAGTTTTAATTAAAAAAAAATATATTTTTATTTGGCTGTGCCAGCTCTTAGTTACAGTATGTGAGATCTTTAGTTGCAGCTTGGAAACTCTTAGTTGAGGCATGTGGGATCTAGTTCCCTGACCAGGGATTGAACCTGGTCCCCCTACATTGGGACCACAGAGTCTTAGCCACTGGACCACCAGGGAAGTCCTTGTAGTTTTATTTGAATAGTTACCTCGCTCTTGTTTCGTGGAATTCTGATGCGACTGTTGCCCCAGCTAAAGCAATCAGACTTGTACCCCAGGAATTTGAATCCGGAAGAAGTCATCAGTGGGGGAGAGCAGTGGCCACAGAAGCCTTCTGATGGCAGGGCCCTGAATTAATTCCTGCCAGGAGGATCACACTGCAACATCAAGGCCTTGTGGGATTTCTGAGAATAAAACCCCATCTGCCCCTGCTGTAAGACCTTTGAAGAGTGTGCCGTATCCATTTTATCGATTTCGTTTAGCAACATCTACTAATGACCTTTAAATCCTGTGCAAATGTGTTTGAAGTGGCCCCAGGGGTTACAAATCCAGATGTTCTCCCTCCAGCAACAGCGTGCTGCCCCACTGCCTTTGGGATTTTCCATTCTGCTTGCTATTAAAAATTTATTTATTGCATATTAATATGTGTCGGGACAGGGACATTTTTCTCGGTCTGTTTGGGTCATGGGATTGTAAACTGGTACCTGTCAGCTGGAAAGCAATCAGGCAATCTGTTAGGGAACCACTGAAAAGTCCCTCTCCTGGAAAAAAATAATCCTAAATAGAGAAAAACCCACCTGGGCAAAGATGTTCAATGTCCAAGGTGGGCACGACCACCTGCCTTGCATTCCCTCTGTCCTCTGAGTGGAGGACCCTTAACATAATCAGACTCTCTGATTATGGTGGATTCTCAAGGTATCACTGTAATGATCTATGATGTTAAAAGACTCTCTCTCTGGGACTTCCCTGGTGGTCCAGTGGTTAAGATTTCATCTTTCAATGCAGGGGGTGCAGGTTTGATCCCTGGTCGGTAAACTAAGATCCCACATACCTCCTGACCAAAAAAACACAACATAAGACAGAAGCAATATTGTAACAAATTCAATAATGACTTAAAAGCAATTTGTTTTAAAAAAACAAAAAAATAAGACTCAATCTCCAGTAGGGATGACGACAGAGAGGGGAAAGAGGCTGACAGGGCCAGAGAACCCCATCCACCATATTTATAATAATGAGAATATTATAAGCCATCAGATGTTCCAAATGCTGACTTGCACAGCCAAAGGTGTGACCCAGTACAGCATCCCAGGATCTGAGCCTCATGGGGGAGATACTCAATCAAAAAGGCATGAGATCTGAGGATGGATGCCATATCCAGCCTGAGAAGGTAGGTCAAAGGCAAGTTCTAGAGAAGCATTTTGAATTACCTTATTTTTTTTTTTAACTGTGTATGAGCATGGGGGCTGTCTGGAGAGCGGTTGTTGCAGGTCTAATATTCTCAATGAGTCTCAAATTTAGACTTCTGCTATTATTTTCAAATGCAGTTGCATGCTTAGTCCCAGAGAGCAACTGTGACAAGACTAAAAGAGGACATTTGTCACTTGGCCTTGATCTTGTCTTCCACCCCTGGACAGTCAGTACCACCTGTGATGCCTTATGGATTTGTACATTCCTTGTGAGTTTCATGACAGTGTCCCAGCATATTATTATCTGATAAAAGTATCAATCTGTTCAGTGTAAACATTAAAATAGTTGGCAATCTTTATAATCCTCTTGTGTCATAGCTTCTGTTTATAATATAGTAGCAGTCTCAAATGGATGAGAATTCAGGTTTTTCCAATCTTTGAGAAGGCATTCTCTGAGTTGTCGGTTCTGAGGGGTGAGTATGACATACCACCTGGGAGATAAAGGGAAAAGTCTCTAGCAGTGAGAATTCAGGAAGAGGTCAGAAAGTAAGGGACCAGATTGAGAGGACCAGGGTTTGGGGCTAGAAACAGATAGGACATTGTGACTAACGGGTGAGTCAGAGGACAATAGTCAATTTTTAAGGAAACCATTGCCCACCATCCCAGTGGTCTGGGCAGCCATTAGGAGTAACGGTTATGAAGACTATGCATTGGGACTTCGCTGGTGGCCCAGTGGCTAAGACTCCATGTTCCCTATGCAGGGGGCCCAGATTTAATCCTAGGTCAGGGAGCTGGATCCCGCATGCTGCAACTAAGTGTTCGCGTGCCACAGCTAAAGATCCCGCGTGTTGCAACTAAGACTCGGCTCAGCCAAATAAATAAATATTTTTTTAAAAAAGAAGACTCTGTAACAACATGGAAAATGCTTACGTTGTCATGAAGAATACATAACTTTATGGACCTGCAATCATACACACATATACACAAGAAGCAAGACTAAGGAATTACACCTGAATGCAAGCTGTGCTTGTGTTGACTGGGAGGAGTGGGGTTATTTGCTCTGTGTTTAATTTAATTTATTTATTTGCTGCTTCAGGCCTTAGTTGCATGATCTTTTGTTGCAGTTCACCCACTCTCTAGTTGTCCCACAGCATGTGAGATCTTAGTTCCCTGACCAGGGATCGAACCAGTGTCCCCTGCACTGGAAGGTGGATTCTTAACCACTGGCACCATCAGGGAAGTCCCTGCTCTGTATTTTAAATAAAATAATGGCCCAGGCTGGGAGATAACTGAGTCAGCATCCCATCCAGCAGCCCCCTGGAAGAAGCCAAGGACATGCCAAATTCCCACCACCTGGCTGAGAAGGTCTGGAAGGGCAGAGAGTCTCCTCCCCTTCTTCTGGGGCCCTGAGTCACTTTCTTTGAAGGACCAGGCAGATGTTGAAGCTGGCAAGGCCCGGCTCTGTGGGAGCCAGCATGCTCTGGCTCCTGCCCTGGTGCCAGCTCCTTCACTGTCAATCTTCTGCAGCCTTGAGGCTGGCTGCCTCCACCCGGCACATGTCTGCATGCCCAGCCAACTGGACCCAAGGTGCCTCCGGGACACCAGATCTTTATTCCTGATGTGATAGGGAAAGAATTTACTTCCTGTCCCATCTCCCTGGGAGACCCGCAGAGGAGGTCCTCAGATCCTGTGCTGCTGAGGCACGTGCTCTGGGCCCCACCCATGGGCCTGAGTCCACACACCATCCCCTCAGCTTTTCTCCACTGATGCCTTCTCTGAATGTCTCAGCATGGGTTCCCAAGTCGGCAAGAAGATTTTCTTGGGTCAAGATGTTGTTGGGCCTCTGTGCCCAGGCTGGGCCCCTGGTAGGGCTCCATACAAACTTTACATGTGTCCCCACCACCTTTTCCTTGGCGCTCCCATCTCCAAGCCTTTAGGAAACATGGGAACTTTTAAATCATGTAGTCTGGCGTCAATGCTTTCAATGAAAGCTGAATGTGACCTGTAGGGATTTAGAAATGTTTTGACAGTAAGTGGCTTTTCTGGTGGCTCAGATGGTAAAGAATCTGCCTGTAATGCAGGAGACCCAGGTTTGATCCCTGGGGCAGGAAGATCTCCTGGAAAAGGGAATGGCAATCTACTTCAGTATCCTTGCCTGGAGAATCTCATGGACAGAGGAGACTGGCAGGCTACAGTCCATGGGGTCGCAAAGCTTTGGACACGATTGAGTAACTAACACATGCATTGTTAATAAATTCTGTAAAAGTCCTTTATTTTTCTGTTACAAGAAACAGAACTTTCCTCTATAAAAAAAATTAAACTTCTTTTTAAAAAAGAGCCCAGGGATGTCCCTGACAGTCCAGGGGTTAAGACTCTATGCTTCCACTGTAGGGGGCACAGGTTCAATTCCTGGTTGGGGAACTAAGATCCAATATGTGTTGCAGGATGTGGCCAAAAAGGAGGAAAAACAAAAAAGCTCAGCCCAAACAGAAAGAGTCAACCTCATGTGGTAGGACTGCCAACATCAGAATCACTCACCATGTTTGCTACAAAATGCAGGTTCCTGGGCCCAACTCCAGAGCTACCCAGTCAGAACTCAAGGAGGTGAGAACTGGGAACCTGAATTTTGAACAAGCTCCCCAGGTTACTCTGAAGCACAGCAAAATAAACCAGTGGCTGAGTGGCTTCTGTGCTGGGGTGCCCGGCTTCTCCCTGGAGCTCCCCCATACCCTACCCTGTGCTGGACACAGGCTCGCACTGCAGGCTCCTTGTTCCTTAGATACTCAGTGACCTGGGATGAGAAAGACACTGCAGGCAATGGGAGGTGCAGTATGGGTTGGTCCCAATGTCCTCTGGGAGCCCAGAGGAGAGTAGGGATCTCAGAGAGGAAAACCTTCTCAGGGATCTTCAGATTCTGAAATCTACCTAGAGTGAACCAGCTCAAGAAGAGAGCAAGCATGGGCTTTGCAGATCAAGGCCACAGGAGGGGCAGGACACGATGGGGAAATGTAAATAGGGGCCAGGGCACCGAGGGGAGGTAAAGGAGAGGAAGCTGGAGAGATGAGGGGCAGATCCTTATGCTGGCTTGTATTACGGCAACTTGGTTAGTCTGGGAATGAATGACACTTTCCAGAATCCCTTTCTCCATATAGGTCTGGGGTAGAGTAGGTCAAAAGGGGAAATTTTGTGAGATTTGGAAAAGTGCAGTGAAGCTGCACTGACTCTCAGCACTGTGACTGTCAGAAACGAGAGGGACAGGTGTCCTCTGGTCCCTGGCCTTGTGGAGCCACGGCTCCCACGGACGTCCACAATAGATCGCATCACAGCCCCTTTGGTGGCTGGACATGCTTGGTTTCTCAAGTTTCCCTGCAAGCTCAAACTTGTCAGCCACTCAAACTTGCCACAGTCTTGGTGGCAAGACTGGTGAGTGATATTTTCTCTGATTGTCCAGTTCCCCTTTCAGAACGTCATTTCCCCAGCTCCTCCCACTGTGGGGTCTCAGGCCTATAATAAACCCCTTATTCCCATATATGCTGCTTCCTTGGCTGGATCCTGATCAATACAATCTTTATCATGAGTCCCTTTTTAGGAGCAAATAAGAGAAAAAATCTCCATAAGCATCTCCCCCAACACACACACACACACACACAGAGCTCACCTGGAATAGACCTCTTAATACCCAGGGCTAGAGAAGGAGTGGACCCTCTCACACTCAGATGATAGGAGAGCTGTGCCCTCCTCAGGCCACCTGCCAGGAGGAGGGGGAGATGGGTCCAGGCCCTCGGCTCCAGGTCTTATTTACAGGTCTCAGAGGGCTGTCCCTTGGTTTGTCTTCCTGGAACGCAGTCATGCTGCTTGAAGACAAGAGCAGACCACAGGATGCCTGGGCCTCCGCCTTTCCTGGGGATCTCAGGACTCTGATTCTGGGAGATCAGAGCCTCCTGGCTGGGCTCCCGAGGCAAACCTGGGTCAATTTTATATCCTTCCAGTTTGACTGTTCCTGCACGTCCAAGTCACAGGATTTTCAAATCAGGGTCTTCTCTGCATCCCCGAGCAAGATAACCTGCCCCTGTCCTCATGAAGCTTCAAGTCTAACAGAGAAAATAAGCAGTAAATTGGCCATAAGAGGACACTATGCCAAGGGCACAAGCAGGGAAAGCATGATCTGCCCTGAGAATTCAGGGGAGGGTCCTGGCCCAGGTTGGGAAACTTGGTGGTGGGAGAACTTCTAGGAGAAAGTGATGTAAGCTGAGGCAACAGTGGCAGGTGCTGCAGGAAAACGCTTGTAGGTAAGCGACCAACTACTTAAAGGTCAGAGGTGTGAGAGGGTGTGGGTCCTATGGGAACTGAGAGGGGCCCAGCGAGGCACCTGGGAGGTTGCCGGGCTGTGGGAAGAGAAGGAGCTGGAACTGGGAGGTCTGATCAGTCTGGCCCAGGGCCTCCTGGGGTGAGGGCTCACCATCATGAGTGGTAAGTAGAGGAGGGGCAGGATCAGATTCCAAGCCTTTGAATAACTGACTTGGAGGAGGTTAAGGCCAGAGGCCTGGAAAACCTTGGTGGTGGGGACAGGGAGAGGGTGGCTAGAACAGGGGGTGGTACTGGAGAGAAATGAATGGATTCAAGGGCCATTAGGCCTAGAGAAGGAGGTAGAAACCACATACATGGTGGTCGTGGGTTGGATGGAGGGAATGAGGGGGTGGGGATGTCCCAGGTGTCTGGCTGCCACTCCCGAGGGGCTGGAGGTGCTCAGCTGGTCAGCCAAGCGAAAGCTACAGAGTGAATGAGCCCCACCCTGACTTCAGAGGGTACTCCTGGGTCTTCCCCAGACAGCACACAGGACCAGGAGAACCATGAAATGGATTCTATGAATGGTATTGTTTTAAAATGAAGTCTGATGAAGGAGTGAGTACTGGGAATGGGGAAGGGAAATACAGTGATTAAGGGAAGGAAAGCATCTTGTGTTAAAGAAACAAAGGATGAAAAATAGAAAAGTTTAAAACATTTTTCCAGGTCTGGGTCTCTTACCTGCTCTCGGGGAGGAGGGCTGTGTGAGCTGACAGCAGCTCAGCTGTGACTGCGATCCAGTATTTAAACAATGCCTGCAATAGTCCTCTTAACATGGGTGGTAGAGGGTGTGTGCTGGCGGCCCCCTTGCCCCTTGCCAGTTCATTCATTGGCAAACATTTTCTGAGCCCTGCTGTGTGCCAGGCTCCTGGTCCCAGCATAGGACACGGCGGGGAGCAGGCCAACTCAGCCCCTGCCTGATAGAGCTTACAACTGGGCAGCCAAAGCAGACGCGACGTGACACTAATGTGAAATGACACATTGTGAGAAGGGTTTGGAAAGAGACCAGCAGAGTCCTATTCCAGATGGGGAGGTCAGGGCAGGCCTCTGAGGAGGTGGCATCTGACCTGAGACTGGAGTGCAGAGAATTCAGGAAGAACATTCCAGGCAGAGGGAACAGCATTGTCATAAGCTACCAGCAGGTGCTTTTGAGGAATTCAGTGTGGGTGGAGTGGGGAGCCGGGTGGAGTGGGGAGCCAGGTGGAGGTGAGGGAGAGCTGGAGAGCAGATGAGAGCTGGCTGTGCAGGAATTGGAATATTTCTGCAAAGTCTGGACCAAATGATTTTTCAGGGCCTTTATTACCCAGGATTTCAGTGACATTTTTTTAAATTAATTTTTGCTGATGTATAGTTGCTTTACAATGTGTTAGCTTCTGCTGTACAGCAAAGGGAATCAGTTATACGTATACAAGCATCCCCTCTTTTTTAGATTCCCTTCCCATTAAAGTCATTGCAGAGTCAGTGACATTGTAGAGAACCATCCTGACCCCACTGGTCATAAAAGGC
Organism: Bubalus kerabau; assembly: GCF_029407905.1. Taxonomy (NCBI): domain Eukaryota; kingdom Metazoa; phylum Chordata; class Mammalia; order Artiodactyla; family Bovidae; genus Bubalus; species Bubalus kerabau. Next base: position 20,572,509 of record NC_073627.1, on the reverse strand, counting down.
TTGGGAGTCTGTTTCCAACTCCAGCTCTTCTTTTAAGACAAAGACACCCAGGCTATCATGAACAGGTGACCCGGAAAACAACCCTTGGTGCCCTACAAAGTGTCCAGCAACATTTTTAGAAAATGTTCCCCTTTAGATCCAATTTCTCCTAGCCAAATTAAACAGGGAAAAATAAGTCCCTCCAAATAGCGATCACCAGCCAGCCAAGAGAGTCATTATCTTAAATTGAAGCTGGTTTCTAAGAAAAAGGGGGAAAAACACCCCAAATGCCACTCGGCCAAAACCTCACACCCCACCCACCCTCAGTGCATACGTGAGGACCGGTGGCCCCAGCATTCTCTTTGCAAGGACAGGGCTCAACACCAACCTCTGTGTGAAGGAAGGAAACAGGCAGAGGAAGGCAGGCCAGAGATTAGAGAAGCTGACAGATGTAAATAGCCTCAGAGGAGCCACGCTGTCCCGGCGTTCCTCCCCAGGGAGTCTTTTGTACCAAGGAATCTGGTTGCCTGAACGAAAAATGATATCATTTATTTCTTTAGTCAGAGCTGAGCTGTTTTCTTCAGACATAGAAATAACCTCACACCACAACACCAAATTGTTGGCCAAGTGATAGAGGTGTCTGTAATTTGCATGCTTGATAATTTCCTGGGTAAACAACCATGGCCTTGGTTCTCTTGGGAGGGGCCCTGCTGCCCCCAACAACATTGCAAAGCTACAGAACTTGAATGAAGGAAATGCTTTTGGAAAGGTTGTCCCAGAGCTCTTGCCTGCTGCTCAGCTGGAAAGATGCTGGAGTTTTCATTGCTGCTCAGATCGTGCCCTACTGTCCAAATATCCATTAATTCAATAAACAAGTATTAAGCATCAACTCTGGCCAAGCCTGTGCAAAGGCACTGGGGCTACAAATGTGCAAAGCCTGGGACCCTGCCCTCCGTAGACTCACATTTGATAGAAGAGGTAGCCAGGTTCAGCCCATGTGATGTTCTGTGATGAGGTGTGTATATGGCATGGTGGTCTGCCCCCATAAGGAGGCAGCGTTTGAGACTTGAGAGTCAAGAGGACTTTCTAGACCAGAGACGTGGAAGGAGAGTGTCCTAGGCACACTTACCAGCATGGGTGAAAGCCAGTGTTCTAGGAAAGGAGTTTGTAGTGGATGCTGCCACAGGAGTGTACCCCTTGATGGGAACAGTCTTGTCCAGTTTCGAGAAGTAAGAACAAATCTTTTGGAAAGGAATTAATTTCTAGACTCCTACTTCCCCTTCAGATCTGCATCCCCTGATCCAGGGTCTCAGAATAAACATGTATGCTTCTACACACATGTATATGTCTGGGTTAGAGCCAAGGCAGGAAAGAATAATCAACATTTACACGTCTGCATTTTCCCAAGCCCAGCCAGTCCTTGCTTTCAATCCCGGCTGAATTTTGTGGGCATCCACTAAAAGAAAGCTGAGGACTTTCTTATATATGAATTTCATAACATATGTGTGTCCTAGAAAGAAGGCATCTGTCCAGTGCCCACAACTTTAATCAAACCTATCTTGTGCTTTAAGAATAAAGGCTTGAATAGTTAATTAATTAATAGTTAATTTTAAAAGATTTTTTGTGGACCATCTTAAAAATCTTTATTAAATTTGTTACAATATTGGTTCTGTTCTCGGTTTTGACTTTTTGGCCGCTAGGCATGTGGGATCTTAGCCTTCCTGACCAGGAATTGAACCCATAACCCCTGCGTTGAAAGGTGAAGTCTACCTGCTGGACTGCCAGGGAGGTCCCATATGTGAATGTGCTCAGTCACTCAGTCATGTCCAACTCTTTGTGACTCCATGGACTCTAGTCAGCCAGGCTTCTCTGTCCTTGGAATTTTCCAGGCAAGAATATCGGAGTGGGTTGCCTTTTCCTGCTCCAGAGGAATCTTCCCGGCCCAGGGATCGAGCCCGCATCTCTTGCATCTCTTGTATTGGCAGGCAGATTCTTTACCACTGCTCTACCTGGGAAGCTCAAACCGCTGGACCACCAGAGAATTCTCTACATAATTAATAATATGCAAATTATTCTTGACTGGGAGTCACTTGGTCTTTAACATACAGAGATAGGAGAACATACAAAGAGAGAGTCTCTCTTTTTTATACACACACAAACACACACACACACAACAACCCCCCCCCCACCCCGCTTCCTACTATAATTATAATTACCGTGCTGGCTTCCAGATCAGGGGTTAGCAGCCTTGGCATGGAGACGCCTGAAAGGCACCCAAGGCAATTAGTGGTGTCGCTCCTCCACCCCCTCCATACCTTCAGGGCCTTTGCACTTGCCGTTCCCCTCCAGGCACACACACCTCCCCCCCGCCCCACTCCATCCTTGTGTGGCTCACTCCCCCACTGCATTTGGGTTTCATCTCAAATACCACCTCTTCAGGGAGGCCTGGCCTGGCCACCTCCACGGTGCTCTGTCTACGCACCAGCTTTATTTTTCTTTACAGAACTTTTCACTCCTGGGCATCATGCTGTGTATTTCCTTGTTCTCTAACATCCACCTCCCTGCCAGTAGGGAGCTTTGAGAGGCTCCGTGATGGCGACCATGTGCCCAGAGCCTAGGGTGATGCCTGGTATGCTGCCGGTACCCAGTCAATTTCAGTGGAATGAATGAATGATTATTTCTCTTCTTTCCATGTCCATCTTCTCCTTTCTCCTACTTCCTCTTCTGTCCCCATCTCTCCTGCCTCGGCCTTCAAACTGCTGGCAGGATCAGCCCTCAGGAAGGTGTCAAGCAAGTGAGGTTTGTGGTCTGGGCTCCTCTTTTTCCATCTCTCTTTCCTACTGTCCCTCCTGGATACGAGTCTCCCACCTGCAGTTGCCCACTGCCAGCTCTGGCCTTCTCGATGGGCAGAACCCAAGCTCAGGCAACCCAGGCAATTGGAGGGAAATTGGGAACTGGGGCCAAGGGAGGTTGTAAGAAAGTCAGGACTTGGTCTCCAAAGCAGCACTGCCAGGCTGTGGAGAACAGAATATCACTTGGGGCACCCTTTGGCACCTGCGATTCAGCTCCTTGCCTTTCCCCCGGGAGTCAGTGCCACTTTTATGGGGACTCAGCCCCTCCGCCTTGCCAGTGGATGCCCCCTCTCTCCTGCCATGATAGACAGTATCTACCCCAGCCCCCACCCTTCTCTCCTTCCTGGCTTCTGCTTCCGTATGTAATAATCTTAGCTAGAGAGAGCCCACTGCATGCCAGTTCCCATGCCAGCATCACCGCCTCTCCCCTCCCAGCTCCTTTGGCTTCCACTGCCTCTCCTCTCTGAGTCCTCGCAGCCTTCACAGCTCAGACGGAGCCCACCCCTGCCTTGTTTCTTCAAGCCCCCCACCCCATCCTGACTCTGCCACTCTGGTGGCAAATGGTCACATACTCTACAATGGTACCTAGTGCCCTCGTTTTCCACTTGACCCTGAGCAAGGTTAGAAACTGCTTGAGGGTAAGAGCTGTGTCTTATCCTCAGAAACCCAATATGAAATAACCTGGTCAAGCCTCTCCCTCCTCCCACCATCATCCATACATCCCAGTCCATTCCATCCACCTAATCTCGTGCATATGTGTAAGTCACTCAGTCTTGCCTGACTCTTTGTTACTCTATAGACTTTAGCCCACCAGGCTCCTCTGTCCATAGGGATTCTCCAGGCAAGGATACTGAAGTGGAAGACTATGGAAGACAATATAGAAATTCCTTAAAAAACTAGGAATAAAACCACCATATGACCCAGCAATCCCACTCCTAGGCATATACCCTGAGGAAACCAAAATTGAAAAAGACTCATGTATCCCATTTTTCACTGGTTACAATAGCTAGAATATGGAAGCAACCTAGATGTCCATTGACAGATGAATGGATACAGAAGTTGTGGTACATATACACAATGGAATATTACTCAACCATAAAAAAGTGCATTTGAGTCCATTCTAATGAGGTGGATGAACCTAGAACCTATTATCCAGAGTGAAGTAAGTCAGAAAGAGGAAGATAAATATCATATACTAACTAAATATATACGGAATCTAGAAAAATGGTACTGAAGAATTTATTTGCAGGGCAGCAATGGAGGAACGGACATAGGGAATAGACTTATGGACATAGGGAGAGGGGAGGAGAGGGTGAGATAAGGAGAGAGTAACATGGAAACTTACCTTACAGTATGCAAAAAAGATAGCCAATGGGAATTTGCTGTATATCTCAGGAAACTCAAACAATGGCTCTGTGTCAACCTAGAGGGGTGGGATGGGGAGGGAGATGGGAGGGAGGTTCAAAAGGGAGGGAATATATATATACCTATGGCTGATTCATGTTGAGATTTAACAGAAAACAACAAAATTCTGTAAAGCAATTATCCTTCAATTAAAAAAAAAAATACTGGAGTTGGTTGCCATGTCCTCCTCCAGGGGATCTTCCAGACCCAGGGATCGAACCCGCATGCTCTTAGGTCTCTTGCATTGGCAAGCAGATTCTTTACCATTAGCACCATCTGGGAAGCTCACCTGATCTCATGAGGAAAGAAATCCTATAGAAACTGAACAACGACTATGCAACCATGATGCATATGAGGCGCCTACTGCATGCTGGGTACTGGGGGTGCCCTGGGGAGCAGCCCAGGCAAGGGACCAGCATTTAGAAATGGGTAACCCCAGGCACTCCATAGAAAGTTGTGTCTCTTAATAGCAGGGGAGCCAGATAGTTTATTGTCCAAATCAGGATATTTTTGAGACTAAAAGGGGGAGCTATTAATAATTACATTGAGCCCATAGGTGTCCTGGACAAACCAGGCACATGATTGCATTAAGAGCAACAGTCCCCCTGCCTTCTACCCCTCTGGCCACTAAAGGCACTTCGGCTACTGGTCAAAGCTGCCAGATCCGACCCCCTCTGCCTGCCCTTGGACGAGGGAGAACACAGAGGATGCGCTCCAGGAAGCGGCAGAGGCGAGCAGGAAGGACTGCAGGCCCCAGAGCTCAGTGATCAAGAACTAGGGCAAGCCTGAGTCTGGGATCAGGTAGGAGGGGTATGGGATACGGCACCACTCCAGCTGCCACGTCTGGGAGCTCAGCTCACACGCAGGTGGCTTTTGCAGGTTCTCCACCCTCCCCAGCTGCCCAGGTCCTGCCTGCTTCAAGGAAAATGGGTTCCTGTGACTTCTTTGAGTCTTCTGCTCTACCCCCTTGTGCAAAGGTGGTCTGGTCTGTACCTATGATATAGGTAGAGCAAGAAATGTGTGTGTCTGAGAGACGAAGACAGAGAGACCTATTAATATTTCCCTCTGTCCCTCTGTCTGTCTGACTCTCAGACTATTAACACAAGCCCCATGTCTGGCTGCACCCCTAGAACATAGCACTCCCACAGCACAACGCTGCCCTCCCAACTGACCCTGTTGTCTGTTCCGTTTCTGATCGGCGCCAGGCTCATAGACCCCGTGTAGGTAGAATATAACTTTCCATAAATAACCCTTAACCCGACCTACAATTTAGCCTTTGGGTTTTTTTTTCCCCCTCATGGTAATGGGATTATAGCCTGGGTCATCCCTCCCAAATCTTCGGGTCCCAGAAGCAGACCCTAGGTGTTAACTCGGGGTTAGGGGGTTGGTTTGAATTCTCTGTTCCCCCACACTGCCTCGCACATGACAAGGACTCAGTACACATTAAGGAATTGAGTCTCCTCCGCCCGTGAACCTTCAGCCTCAGTGTCTTGGCTGGGGCCGTGCCCTCTGCCTAGAATGTCCATGCTCCCTTCTTTACCTGATGCTGCTGCTAAGTCGCTTCAGTAGTGTCCAACTCTGTGCGACCCCAGAGAGAGCAGCCCACCAGGCTCCCCTGTCCCTGGGATTCTCCAGGCAAGAACACTGGAGTGGGTTGCCATTTCCTTCTCCAATGCATGAAAGTGAAAAGTGAAAGTGAAGTCGCTCAGTCGTGTCCGACTCTTCACAACCCCATGGACTGCAGCTTACCAGGGTCCTCCGTCCGTAGGATTTTCCAGGCAAGAGTACTGGAGTTGGGTGCCAATGCCTTCTCTCCCTTCTCTACCTGGTAAACTGCTAATCCACCTCTCTGAAACCCTCCCTAAGCTTGATCCCTCATTCCCACCCACCACAGAGCAAACTACTGCCATCCTTGGTCCCTGTAACACTTTGTACAGAACAGTGTGACCTGATTATTTGCCCACGTGCCCACCAGGCTCTGAGCAGCTCGAGTGGGTGTAAGGGTAAGGATCTGAGCCCACAGCTGGCTATGGGCAAACTATTTAACCCCTTGGTGCCTCCGTGTCCTCATATTCAAACACCAACCTGGCTCCAGAGCCCATTGCCCACCCAACTGTGCCACATCACCTCTGGGGGGCTGAACGATGTATCCATCTCCCACCTGAGCCTGTGTTCTGGGCCCTGGGACTCTCCTCACTATGCATGGATTCTCTGCAGGGTCTCACTGAGGTCTCCTTGGGGCCTGGAGGCAGCAACATCCACGGACACCTATCAAAGGCTTGCGGATGATGATAATGGGTTTAGGAGGGCTTATTGGGAGTTAAGGGGGAAAATTACAGAGAAGATCTTGGGGTGGGGTTACCCCAAGATGGGCTGGATTCAATCCTTTGCAAAGGGTCATCTTATGGCAAAGGGAGAGTATTTCTTGAGCCTCTGTTAGTGTCTAGCACTATGAAGTGAAACAAGGGTTTTGAAAAAAGCCCAAGTCATGGTCCTTGCTTGTGAAGAGTTTACATTTTCATCACGGAGGCATTAGATTTACATTTCGGAAAAAGCTTGACTGAGCTCCTGTGAGCTGGTCCTGACACTTGACTTTGTGTCTATTCTGGTACTAAACATGGCTTGGCTGGGTGGGACAGGTGACCCATGAAGGAATGCTAAATGGAAGACATAGATTCAGAAGTCAAAGGAGTAACAGGGACAAAGCATCTGGGGAGAGGGGATCAGCAGGAGTTGGAATATTTCTGGAAGGTTCAGGGAAGAGGTGACAAGGAACATGAACCCCAAAGAAAGAGCAGGAGTTGTTGGGGGTGGTAAACGAGGGCAGTAAACTACAGGTTGGGACAGTCTGGGGCCACTTGGGAGTCATTAAGGGAGTTTGGGAGAGTGGGGGATGGGGATCAAGCAGTCTTCCATGTCAGACTGAGAAGCCTGAACTTGATCCTGGATAGGAGGAGCTATTGGAGGATTTAAAATATTTGTATTTATTTGGCTGCACTACTGAAGCGACTTAGCAGCAACAACAGCAGCAGGTCTTAGTTGCGACATGTGGGATCTTTGATCATCATTGTGTCACTCGGGATCTTCCGTTATGGAATGCGAACTCTAAGTTGTAGCATGTGGGATCTAGTTCCCTGGCCAGGGATTGAACCCGGTCACCTTGCACTGGGAGCAGAAGTCTTAACCACTGGACCACCGGGAAAGTCCCGAGGAGTTTTTGAACAGAGGTATGACACGAGGAGAACAGTGTTTTTGGAAGACAGTGTGGGGGCCAGGCTGTCCAGAAGGGAGACTAGGCTGAGGTTAATACAATGGTCGAGGTGAAGGGATGAAGTCTAGGTTTGGAAAGGAAGGGATGAACATGACCTTTCAAAGGAAGGATGTAATTGCCACAAGGGCCACCATAACACTGTCAAAGGTGCCTCCCAGGTTTGAGCTCTAGTGACCAAGAGAAGAATGTTAACGTTGACAGAAATGACCACATGTGGTTGACAAAACAAGACCACATCCTCTCCGCAACAATTGGTTGTCTTTATTAACAATGCTTCTGGATTCTGAAAGAACAGACTGGTATTTCATAAAGCAATATTAACGTTGTCATTCTCTACAAGAAAAGTTTTTGCATAAATAACTTAAGTGAGAAAATAAATATGTAACTTAACTCTTTAGAAAAAAAACACAAAAACTGCTACTTTCATTCTTGTGGACAAATTCCACTTGAAAAGATTGCAAAAACAACCAGCTGGGCAGGCTTTCACATGGCATGTGCTTCTGTTTAAAAAAAAACTTTTTTTTAAGCAATTAAAAACTGCATAGAAAGTAAGTGGTGCCTGGAAATGATTTTCCAAAAGATTTTTGGATGGCAGCTATTAAGCTTTGCGGTTTCTCAGCATATATACAGCACTTGTAAGTTTTTCCCCAATAATATTATTTTAATGTAAGCTATGCCATCACACGTAACAGCAGTAAGATGCTCTTTTCCAAACAGAAATGTGTCCTTGAGTGGTAGGCAGGAGGAGGGTCTTGAAAGGGACCCTCTGGTCTTTGAACCAGTGGTGGCTGCTCCCTTGGGCCCACAAGCCCAGTGTGCTGTGACCTTGGGCTTCTCTACAGAAGGTGACCTTAAATAAAATTTGGCCATGATGGGTGCGGGTTGGGGGCGAGGATGCGTGGTGCTCTTTGAGTACAGAGAGTAATCTCTGTGCCTCCTGCCACCCTTGGGACCTTCCTCTCTATTCCAAAGGATGACGCTGTTTCTGTGTCCTTTGTGATGGAAAGTGGAGGTAGCGAAACATCTGGGATCCCAGGCTGGGACACACCACAGCTTCTCCCACGAGTCTGTCAGCCATAAATAGACTCTTTTCCTTTTTTCATCTTTGGCTGTCAGATCAGAGGATTACAACTCCGAATTCTGGAAGCGACCCCATAAATGATTCAATCCAAACTCTCTCTCCTCTGCCCATTCAAAGGGCACCCGAGTCCATGGAATCACGTGACAGCAGATCGCTCCAGATGCTTATCCCACCCCACTTCCATTTTACAAAGAGGAACTCGAAGTCCAGGAAGACAAGAGCGTAATATCCGAGATCACCTGGCACCCTGGGGGCAGGGGCAGGACTAGAAACCCCATCTAGGGACCCAGTCTTGTATTCTGGGCACAACAAGGCACTCAAGGCTTTTTTGCCTGGCAGAGAGGTGGGGGAGGGGGAATCCTATCGAACTCTCTTAAGCAGTTCCTGGGCTTCCCTCCACTGCTCCCTTAAAACTCCAGGGCAATGAAATGCTTCCTTTTCTGCCTCCGCTCAAGTGGGACCATCAAAAGTAGGCGGCCCCAGCGGGGCGGGGCTGCGTGGCTCAGTGTCTGTGACTCTCAGCGACCTCCCCTGCCCCCGGGACCCCCTCAGCGCGGGCGGGAGGTGGGATGGTTGCTGACCCCGGGATCCACAAGGCCTGCAGCCAGGAAGGTCTCAGAACCCCGCCCCGGCCCCGGGTTGCAGGTATTAAAAATGAAACCCAACCGATCAAACCGCGTGCAGGGGTCGGAAACCTGGGGCGCCTGGGTTGGGGGCCGCCCGCGAGGCGGCGGGCCAGCTCTAATAGGCGTTCTCCAGCTCGGCCCGGTTGGCTTTGGTGCCCCGGGCGCGGGGCCGCAGCTTCCGGCCCGTTTGCGGCCGCGCGGCCTCGGGCCCGAAGTCCTTGAGCTCGGACTGGTTGTGGAAGCGAGTGAGGCGCTTGCACTTGCACGAGGCCACCAGGCGCACCTTGCGCGCGCGCGGCGCCGCGCCGCCAGGACACAACAGCTGCACCCGCTGCGCGCGGTAGTGGTCGGGGATGCAGCGGAAGTCGGGCCCGCTCGGGCGCCACCACTTGCCGCGGCCGATGGCGTTGGGCAGCAGGCGCGCCGGGCCGCACTGGCCCGAGCACACCAGCTCGGTGACCGGCTTGGCGCTGCGGCACGGCCCATCGGTCACGTAGCGGGTGAAGTGCAGCTCCCGGCAGCTGTACTCGGAGGCGTCTGCGGAGAGAGGCGCGCGTGAGGGCGGCCACCCGGCCAGGCTCCCCGCAAACCACCCCTGCCCGTCATTTCCAAACCTGCCTCTCCCCAGACGCTTTTGCCCCTGGAGGTCTATTATGGGAGGGGCCCAGATATTCTGGAGCTGGTGGAAAAATCACTGGTCCACCCTCTCGCCCTAAAACTTTGGAGCCAAGTGACTGCTTCAGTTCGAATATCAGTTCCATGACTGTGTGACCTTGGACAAGTTGCTTAACCTCTGTGTGCTTCTTATCTGTAAAATGGGTTGTCTTGAAGATTCAGTGAGCCAATCCTTTACATATATAATTCAGGGGACGCTGCCTGGAACATAGTAAGACTGGAAGTGTTGGTGTTATTACAGTTATTATTCCTCTCCAAAGGGGCCCTCTTCACCAGACTTAAGTCACATCTGTCCCACAGGGCCCCTGGCCTCAGCAGGGTAGTTATTAGCCACACCTTCTGAATGGCTCTGACTTCTCCCAAATTCCTTTTCTAGCAGGTTGGGAGGGGTGACAGGGTGCAGAGGGGATGGAGAAAGGAGTAGGGGTTAATTGACGGTAATAAATCAGAGCAGCTACTGAGGAGGAGAGGGATGGAAGGAGAGGTGGAGAGGAGACTGAAGTCCTTAGACTTGAAAGGAGCCGATGGCAGCACCTCCAACCCCCTCATTAACACTGAGGCCCAGAGAAGGAAAAGCTCTTTCCCGAAAGGCAGAGCTGGTCTCCTGACTGCGCCTCTGAGGCCCCTGCACCTCCAGGCTCCCGCAAAGTGGAAGTTGTGTGCCTGGGCACCATGGGATGTTGGGCGAAGGGGTGAGGGGGGCCAAAGGGCTGCCTTTTACTACTTTTACCACTGTTCCTTCCCTATCAGGGGGCTGAGATCTGACTGAAAACCTAAAGCTTCAGTTGCCACAAACATTTATTAAGTACCTGGTGTGTACCAGGCACTGCGCTGGGCACATCTCTTCTTCTGTGCTATTCTGTGGACACCCAATGGTGGCATAGACCTGCTCCCTGGGCAGGGGAAGATTGGGCTCTAAGGTCTGGCTTGATGCCTGAAGATACCTTGATCATGTCTCCTACTATGGACTTAGACTGGTAGGAGCTTTTTTAAACAGCTGGTCCTCATGTGAGCACCTGTCCATCTCCAAGGGTCTCATAGGGACAGTTTCAATGTGACACAAAGAGATGAAAAATAGTCCTATGACCAAAACCAGAGAGGAGACAGAGAAGGCCAGCCCCCCACGCCCCTACCTTGGAGAACAAGCACAGTAGCGGGGGGTGTGCGGGGTTCCCTTCCTCCCCTGGCTGGCCTTTTGGTTTCTGGTCTGGTTTGGCACTCTTGCCCCTCCCTGCTCCTAGGCCCGCAGGGGTGGTGTGTGGGGGCGGCCTGTTTGCCCAGGGAAGGAGGCTTAGGGCTTTCCAAGAATAGTACCCCTAGGTCAGGTGCTTCCTCTGCACAGGGTGACTCTGGAGCACGTGGCTTCCTCTGCGCCTGTGGCTTTCATGGGAACCCAGAGAGGTGGACGTCTTAGGTTCCTTACAGCCCATCTCTTGAGTTTACTTGATCTTCCCTGGGCAGGAGCAGGGGAGAGGCATGGCTCCTCTGGGGTACCCTCTGCAAAGCCCCCATTCCCCGCTGGTTGGGAGGTGGGGCAGAATGGGATCCCAGGGCCGGGGCCGTGGACTCCTCTCCCACCTGGACTGTGGCCAGAGGGCCTTCCTCTGAAGCATCATTCCGGCCCCCGCCCCCAGCCATTCCTGCCAGCTGCAGAGCCAGCTGCGCACGCTGCCCTGCAGGCTTCTCTGTGCAGACCCAGCCAGGGACCCAGGTGGGGTCTCTGGCCTTCCACTAGGGTCAGGCTCCCTCCCAGGAAGGAGGCAAGGCTGGGTCTAGGGTGGGGATTCAGGACAGAGCGTGCCACCTGTATCCATGCCCAGCCTCAAGGATGCTGCTTCCCCTCCAGGGCCCCCACCCAGGTAGCTGCAGCGCCCATTCCTTCAAGGGGTAGATCGTAGGTGGTGGGGCTGAAGGGATGCCCCTCTGGCGTCCCTTTCTCACTGCTTTGCCAGGATTTGCTGTGACTTTTGGCCTCCAACATCCCCCACGCAGTCCCCCGCCAGGGCTGTCTTGTAATTGGATCAAACTGGCTTCAAATCTCAGCTGGCTTAACAAGCCACTTGATCTCTGAAGCCTCTTGGGGAGGAGGACCTTGGGAGTTCCCTGGGGTACGCTCCGGGCATAGTCCATGTAGCGTCTGCATCTAGCGGGTGCTCACAGACGCGAAGCTCCATTGCCTTGTCCCCTCCCCAGTGGTGTCAGCAGTTGGACCCTACTCCTCTCTTCGCAGGAGGGGATTCTTTGAAATCTCCTTTCTGAGCCCCTGAGCCTGTCCCAGTGCTGCACTCACCACCGCAGCCTCCTTCCTGCTCTGGGCTTTCACTCCCAGGACCCTGTCAGCCCCACACCCTCGCACTTGAGTTCCAAGGATACAGCTGACATGCCATCTTTCCCTGGCCTCCTGGCAAAGTTGTCTGTCCACTGGTGCTGGTAACAGTCCCAAAGAGAACCTTCCCAGGACCCTTATGCTAAAAATACTCTCCTGCGTCACATACCTTTGGTCTCAAAGGGGTGGTGGGGAGGTCTCCCTCCGTTCTCCGCCCGGTTCATGGTCTTGTTGTTCAGCTCTGGCAGAGGCTCAGGGTACTCGCCCAGCTCAGGGATGATTTCTGTGGCATCATTCTTGAAGGCCTGCCACCCCTGGCCCTCTACCACGCGGAAGGCTGCATGCACCAGCAGGCAGATGAGACACAGGGCAAGAGAGAGCTGCATAGTGCCAGCTGGAGGAGGGCACTCAGCCTTCCTAGTAGCACAGGCTCCGGTCCCCAGCCTGGACACGTTTGCCTTTTTAAAGCCCCCTCGGCCTCATGCCAGCCAATGAGGACAGGCTGGGGCAGGGCTGGTCCCATGCTTCCCTCAGCCCAGGAGGAGGGAACGGGGTGTGCTCCAGGCAAGCCCTCCCCAAAGACTCCTCCTTGAGCTCAGAAATCTCCCAAATTGCTGCTGGTGCTCCCAGGTGACCAACGGTGAGGGGGGCGTGTGAGGCAAGCCTGCTCTCAGCGCCTCCCACGTGCAGGCGGCTGCAGTTTTCGGATATCAAAATGAGCTCCAGCTCCTCATCTCTACCTCCCTGGGCCCCTCGGGCTTTCTCAAAACAAACTCGGCACTAGCTTAATGAAGCAAACTACAGCTCTGAGTCCTCTGCAGGTCTTACCCCTGCTGATCCCATCTCTCAGGCCAAGTTCATTTGTCACCCCACCAAAATGAAACAGCCCCTAGCAGTGTCTATTTGGCCCCCACAGACCCAGGTAGAGGCAGAAGGCAGCTTTTTAAGAACTCTCATTGGTCTACATATGGCTCAGCATCAATTATCCTGACCAAGAAGGCCCCTCTTGTCATCCCTCTGGAAGGCAAGAGGGAAATCTGGAGGGTCACAGCAGGGGCTTCTACTTCCGAGGGGGCAGGGATTCTGGTTTCCAGGCCAGGGTGAGAGGTCAACAGGCTCTGGTGATGGAGACAAGGAGGAAACCTCGGCTCAGGCTCCTTGGGGATCTTGTGCTTGGTGACAGGCACTTCTTGGCAGGCTGATGTGCCAAAGGCAGTTATTTCCCAGGCCAGGCTGTGGGTAGAAGTGGAGAGCACAAAATCCCTTTTCTTAGCAGAAGTGGAAGCCAGCATTTTTAGTGCTGACATTTTTTTTTTCTTGTTTCCTAGACCATTACATTTTTTAAAACCAGCTTTGAGTCCTATGTGGAAAACCTTATTGGTGCAGAGCATGGGATGGATGCATTCGGTGAAGCAGTACCAAGTCCAGCTAGCCACAGAGAACTCAGAAGGAATTGCTACATTTCCCTGGTGGCTCAGATAGTAAAGAATCTGCCCGCAATGTGGGAGACCTGGGTTTGATCCCTGGGTTGGGAAGATCCCTTGGAGGAAGGTATGACAACCCATTTCAGTATTCTTGGTCTCCCCTGGTGGCTCAGACAATAAAGAATCTGCCTGCAATGCTGGAGACCTGGGTTCGATCCCTGGGTTGGGAAGATCCCCTGGAGGAAGGTATGGCAACCCACTCCAGTATTCTTGCCTGGAGAGTCCCATGGACAGAGGAGCCTGGCAGGCTACAGTCCATAAGGTTGCAAAGAGTTGGACACAACTGAGCGACTGAACACACACATACACCCTGGAAAAGAAAGAGGGCCCGGGGAGGAGGAGGAAGATTCACACCTGAGGTGCAGGAAAAGAAAGGAGCACCCGCGGAAGTGTTCATTGCAGATGGATTGTTTGAGGAGGCACACTCGCTCCAGGCTTCGAAGGAGGCTGGGAAGTGGACTGTGGTATTTGGTATTTTCACTGGGCAATGAATCAGCACACCCCACCTGCAGAGCCTCTGCCACCTGCCTCGACTTGTAAGTCACTGTCCATCTGCAGCCGTCTGTCCCTCCTTTCCATCGTCCATCACTCGACACATAAATGCAGCTGCTCTGACAGTTTTACAAGCCAGACAGAAGCCCCTGCAGGAAGGGCCCCCTCTGATACCTGCTTCCTAAGTCAGTTTCCTTCAGGGCAGACGAAAACAGCTGTGGCCATTGTTGCGGGTGATCTATCTCTCCCAACAGAGCTGGCCGTGTTGTGAGAAGGGGGCCCTCCGAACCCTCTCCCCTTGTCTGTGACCTTCCAGCCTCCTTTTCCCTGACTCTGGAATGTGGACCGTTAACCCTATTGTGGCCAGACTTCTTGCTCTGGAGTTCTGAGAGGGCGGTTCTGATGTCCGGATTCCTTGAACTGGAGGGACTTGATGCTGGAGCGCCACCTGCTGTTGGGATCTGAAGCTCATTCCTAGGAAATGGAGACCGAGGGGACCATCCTTGTAACACTTCTGCCATCTGCTGGAGACGGAAGGAGCCAGCGATCAGAGAATGGCGAGGCTCAGGATTTCATCATTTGAAACAGAAGTAATGTTTTAGAGAGAGTGAGAGGGAGAGAAAAGGAGAAGGAAGAGAAGGATCCAGTGGACTTGAACCTGTAAATTAGCTCCATTCTTTGAAGTACTCTCTGCCAAGGTACAGCCATGCTTTTCACAGAATGGCTCAGCGAGAACCTGCTGTGATGCCATCTGCTTTTTCACTGAACACTGATTCAGTTTTATATTTATTCAGTCCACAGACCTGTCATCGTTCAGAGCTAGACAGTACTCCCCAGAGTTAAACCCTCAGGGTTTTAGCTGACTTCTGTCGTTGGCAGTTTAGGTTATTTCTGATGTTCCTCTATCCTCAGCAGGGATGCTATAACATCCTTGGACAAAGTCATTTTTTGAGTTAAATTTTTTATTTTGGAGTCATGGTAAATTCACATGCACTTGTAAGAATATAGAGAAAATTTCCTGTCCCCTCTGCCCATTTTCTCTTGATGATAACATCTTGCAAAAGCCAGCATACTGACACTGATACAGTTTACCAGTCTTATTCAGATTTCCCCAGTTTTACTTGTATGTGTGTGTGTGTGTGTGTGTGTGTTAGTTCTATGCAACTTTATCATGTATTGGTTCAAGTAACAACCATCATGGTCAAGACAAAGAACAACTCTGACTACAAAGATGCCTCTCATTGCCCTTTTATAATCATGCCCTTCTCCTTCACTTCTAACCCTATGGCACCACGAATCTATTCCCCATTTCTACAATTTTGTCATTTCAGGTATATAAATAGAATCAGTCAGGATGTAACCTTTTAGGACTGGATTTTTTCACTGAGCCTCATTCCCTGGAGATTCATCTGAGCTGTTTCATGTATCAACAATCTGGTCCTCTTTATTGCTGAGTAGTCAATCCTAAAGGAAATCAGTCCTGAATATTCATTGGAAGGACTGATGCTGATGCTGAAACTCCAATACTTTGGACACCTAATGAGAAGAACTGACTCATTGGAAAAGACCCTGATGCTGGGAAAGACTGAAGGCAGGAGGAGAAGGGGACAACAGAGGATAAGATGGTTGGATGGCATCACTAATTTGATGGACATGAGTTTGAGCAAGCTCTGGGAGTCGGTGACGGACAGGGAAGCCTGGTGTGCTGTAATCCATGGGGTTGCAGAGTCAGACATGGCCGAGCAACTGAACTGACTGATTCCATCAAGTATTTTTTTACCTGTAGGGTTATTTCTGAAGTGAATGCTGGGTCTGAGAGAGTAAACAGTCCCCAGTCTCAATAATGATATACAAATGGACATGTGTCTAGTTTGCTAGCGCTGCTGAAACAAAGTACCAGAGACTGAGTGGCTTAAACAACGGAAATTTATTGTCTCATAGTTTCTGGAGGCCAAAGTCTGAGATTAAAGCATTAGCAAGGTTGGTTCCTTCCAAGGGCTTCAAAGAAGAGCCTGTTCTGTGCCTATCCCCTCATTTCTGGGGGCTCACTGGCAGTCTTTGACATTTCTTGGTTTTGCAGAAGCTTTGCCCCAATCTCTGTCTTCATCTTCACATGCTATTCTCCCCGTGTGTGTGCATATGTCCTAATTCCCCCTTTTTATAAGGGCATCAGTCATGTTGGATTATCACCCACCCTGATGACCTCATCTCAACTAATTATATCTGCAACAACCCTACTTCCAAATAAGGTCACATTCTGAGGTCTTTGGATTCAACATATGAATTTTGGATTCATAGTCAATCAACAATTCAATACATAATAGCATGTTTCTCCACAAGGCTGCCATCCCTGAGTGTGGGCTGTTAAATTTTTTTTAAATTGAATTTATTTATTTGGCCACATCACGCAGCATGTGAGATCTTAGTTCCCTGACCAGGGATTGAACCTGTGCCCCTTCAGTGGAAGGGCGGAGTCTTAACCATCAGACTGTCAGGGAAATCCCTTAAATTGAATTTAATAATTTAAATTCAATTATTAGTAGTTGAATTTCTGTCAAGGCTGTTTTTCTACATGATGATTTAGTGGTTTTTGTTTCTATCAAGCGGCCTATTCTTAAGTTCACTTGTCAAACATTTAATGAAGCAAGACTTCAGGCACAATGAACTGATACATACTCCCCACCCAGGAACTCCAGTATCAGGGAAGGAATAAATTCTTCATGCACATAACCCCAATACCAAGTAGAAAGTGATTGGTGCCACTAAGGAAAGGTCCAGATACATTCTTTTAAAAGGACAAAGTGTTTGGGGCCTTTAGAGAAAAGAACAACCTCTTCTTGTTGGGGTGGATCTGGGAAGATGTGGCATTTGGACCAGACTTTGAAGGACAGGCCAGATCTGGAAAGTAAGTTATGCTCCTCTGACTCCTCAGGCTTGTAGAATGTTTAATCCAAAAGTGTTGGCAAAGCTAAGTTAGTTTCAGTCTCTACTTGGTTCCCAAGCCCCGTCTCTATGCATTTTTATTTATATTTTAAAAAATATTTTTTCCTTATCTGTGTTTCTCTAGTCTTCTAAAAAATATTTATTTTGATATATTTGGTTGATCTGGGTCTTAGTTGTGGCATGTGGGACCTTTGATCTCTGTTCCTGGTTGTGGGATCTTTAATTGCGGCATGCGAACTCTTAAGTTGCGGCATGTGGGATCTAGTTCCTTGACCAGGGATCAAACCTGGGCCTGCTGCATTGGGAACATGGAGTCTTAGACACTGAGAAGTCCCTTGGCTGCATTTTTAAACAGATTTTGCTGCCACTGCTGCTGCTAAGTCGCTTCAGTCGTGTCTGACTCTGTGTGACCCCATAAACGGAAGCCCACCAGGCTCCCCCGTCCCTGGGATTCTCAAGGCAAGAACACTGGAGTGGGTTGCCATTTCCTTCTCTAATGTGTGAAAGTGAAAAGTGAAAGTGAAGTCACTCAGTCGTGTCTGACTCTTAGCGACCCAATGGACTGAGCCTACCAGGCTCCTCTGTCCATGGGATTTAGCCACCGCCATTTTGGACTCTTTTTTCCTATTCTACCTACCTAACATTCCCCCCTCAAGAATTCCCAATTCTTTGGGAATAGGGGCGTCGAGGTCTTTCTGGCTACTTCCTGCTGAACTGGGATGGTGAGGGGTATTGGGCCTCCCCCTCTTGCTAGTCTCAATCTTCAGAGTCCTTATAGCAGTGTCCAAGGGTGTGTGATATTTTCTGTGGTCAGTTGTAGTTTTATATCTTTGTTGAACTGGCACTGCATGTTGTAGCTGGTTGACCTGGTGGCAGAGGTTTAGCCTCTGTGGTCTCAAAATTGGAGATTACTGCATACCCGGCTCAGATCAGTGCCACAGATGTGCTGCCACAGATCAGTGGTAAAAATGGAGGATCTGGATTAGGAGGGCAATCTCTGTTTATAGACAGTGTCTGCCCTGAGGGAAGTCCAAATCACCCTGTCTTTATTCACAGTTGAGAAATCATTCTCTGTAGAGGGCAGGGTCTCAGGACAGGTGGAAATCTACTTGTTGGTTCAGCAGCTCCTGAGGGATGGCACTAAAGAGCCCGTGTCATTCACCCTCCTGCTTAGAACAGGCCAATGGCTCCCCAGCCCCAACATGACTAAACCTCCACTTCCTTCTGCCTGGCAGACCAGGCTGTTTAAGGTGGGGCCCTGACTCATCCCCAGAACCTAACTGCCACCCTTTGCCTGCAGGAAGGCCCCTCTCTGTAAATCCTTGTTTCAAATGATAAATAAGGGACTTTCCTAATGGTCCAGAGGTTAAGAATCTGAGTGCCAGTGCAGGGGACTCAGTCCAATCCCTGGTCTGGGAAAATCCCATGGAATTAAGCCCATGCGCCACAACTACTGAACCCACGTGCCACAGCTACTGAAGCCTGCGTGCCTAGAGCCCGTACACAAGAGAAGCCACTGCAATGAGAAACCCGCACACTGCAACTCCAGAGTAGCTCCCACTCGCTGCAACTAGAGAAAGACCATGCGTAGCAACGAAGATCCAGCACAGCCAAAAAAAAGGAAGAAAGGTAAAGACGGAGGGGGAGACCATCATAATAGGTATAGACAGGGACCACAGCAATGGGGTTATGTAGTGGGGAAGACAGATTGGACTCAACTCTGAATATAACAAGGAAAGTGGGAATTTATAGCCAAACAGCAGGGTAGGGGGGGTCAGTGAATGGAAAATTACCAAGAGGACACATCGGGGGTGAGGGAGGTTTCTGGCAAAAGGAACCTAATGAGATTCTTGCTGAAGGCAGGCCGGGGTGGTCAGACATCACCTGGGGATGCTGGGGGGTGAGACACCTGATCAGGTATTGAAGGTGACCAGATATGGAGGATGGGGAATTCAGGCTAAACTGAGTTGGCAGGATTCTTGCTAAAATGAAATAATACAGAGATGACCGTAAAAGTCTAAAAGACAAGGAAGGCCTAGCTGCAGAAGAGTTCAGCGGGGCCTGACTAATAAAGTTGACCAAAGAAGACTGTCACCCTTTGCATTCAGAAACGTCTATCCCCTCAGAAGCGATTCTTTCCCTTCTTTCTGCCCTCCTCCTCCTCCTCAGGGTGGCCCCCCAGGCGCGATATGCAGTCTTCTGGTTCATGGGCCTTCAAACTAGATCCCCCAGAACCCCAGCTTCCACAGAGATGGTTCATGGCTTAAAAACCATGTACATTTTAATTAGTTAAAAATATAATAGGGAATTCTCTGGTGGTCCAGTGGTTAGGAATTGGTGCTTTCACTGCCAAGGGCTCAGGCTCAATCCCCAATTTGGGAACTAAGATCCCACAAGCCCCATGGCCAGCCTAAGTACATAAATAAAAACATAATAAATACACACATTATAACAATGTGGTATGCATATGCTTTGAATGAATTGGAGATGACCCACTCATGGTATTGCCTGCAAATTAACTCATTTTGATGTAGACTTAAAAACTGCAGTCTTCGTGCATTTGAACCTCTTATAAATGGGATCATCAATTCAGGAAGCCATAGCTCAGAGACGTCTTTTTTAAAAAGTTAGCTTGGACATTTCCACACCCATGAAATTACACAAGGGAGCACAGAACATCCGTCCTTAGTTCTGAGTAGCAGGCTGTGCCTGACACTGTTCCACCCCAATGGACAACAGAAATTAACCAGATACAAAGCAGATAAAACACTGTGATTATCATTCATGAGTCTCATTTTATATTTGGTGCTCATTAAAGCAGACTGGACCTTGAAAATAACAGTATACAGAAATCACAGTTTGTCCATACACAATGGATGCTAGGTAGCTGATAAAATGAATGGGAATATAAGAAACAGAGGGTACAATATATTGTTTAGCAAAAAAAATCAAAGTGTAGAACATTTTCCATTTATGGGTTAAAGGATATCTGCATACACACATGTACTTCCCTGGTGGCTCAGTGGTGAAGAATCCACCTGCCGATGGAGGAGACTCGGGTTCAATCCCTGGGTTGGGAAGATTCCCTGGAGAAGGAAATGGCAACCCACTCCAGTATTCTTGCCTGGGAAATCCCATGGGCAGAGGAGCCTGGCAGGCTACAGTCTATGGGGTTGCAAGAGTCAGACACAACTTAGTTGACGAAACAATAACAACATACACACATGTATCCAAACATGTGCGCTTACACATGCACGGCACTTTTCTAAAAGGATATACTTAGAACTGGCTTCCTCTGAGGGAGAGGTATTGAAGGTTTGGGGTAAGGTTTACTAAACCTTTTTGTATTGTTTGAATTTATTACTGTTCCTATACAGTATTTCCTTTTTAATTAAAATGTTTAAGTTCCACTTTAAAAACATTACCCATTTTATACATCAGTGCTTTTGTATCAAAATATGAAGATTAGGTTGCCAAAGAGGTTTGATTATACTGAGCTAGTCTAATTGCCTCCTGCTGTAGATGAGCTGGAGACCAGGAGGCTCTTTTTCCTCCCAGGCTCTTTCTGTCTGGAGGAAAGTCACTCGGTTTTCTCTCAGTTTTTTATTCAGAGGGGGAAAAAAGCAATGCTTCTTATAAAAGAGTTAGTGCTAATAGAGGAACTTATAAAACATCTAGGGGCAGGAGATGTTTAGGGACTGCCCGTTTGCAGGATTACTCAACTCCTAAAATGCCACACAGTCATCTTCATGGGAGGTGACCCTGAGACTCACCCCATCCCCCCTTTCTTAGGAACATAAATCTTATCTGCCTCATTGGCAGTGGTGGGCCACTCCAATCAAGAATATTCCAACCAGTTACACAATCATAAAGCTGGAATTTTAAAAAATTAAATAAAAAGATTATTCCTAAGCCAGGAATTTTCTGGTACTGGAGAGATGTTCAATAAATATTTACTACATGACTATAATCATCACAGAACCTATAACTAGATCAGGAGGCTGAATTTTTAAATGATGATCATTAGAAAAAGCAAACATAAAAGCTAAGCATAAAAGTATAAAAGAAAATCAACTATGATAAGAAGGACAAAAAAGACCATTTCTTCATAATATAAGACATTTATTTTGGTTACAGTTTTAGTGTTTTAACACTGATTTGTGATATGACAGACATTAAACTTATTTTTTTTAAAACCAGTTTAATACCTTTCCCTTTTCTGTCCAGAAAATTGATGCTTTCACAGTCAAATTACCCTAAAAGCTGACAGCAGGTAAGTTAAGCTTCCAACCAATCTATTCTCTCAACCGGAGATGGCCTCCCTTTCCAATCAGGATAAAATCTGGACTTGGAAGGACCATCGTTGTCAGCTCTTCAGTGATTCTTGATGCCGGTTTTATGACAGAAAATTTCCTACGAAAAAAGCTAACATCTTCATATTTTAAGATCAGTGCTTATTTCGATTAAAACATTAGCATCTTAACATTGTGACACAAAAGGCACCAACATTTTCCCAAGCATCCATCACCATGAGTGGAACACAGCGCCACCTGCTGGTCATCATGTTGTTACACACCCTATAATTTCCAGGTGGCGGTCCAAGTCAATGGGGATTCTCCTAACAACGCAATGGTGTCAGAGCCAAAAGGGACCTTAGAGGTCTTCAAGTTTAGTCCCCTTGTTTGAAAAATGGTGATTTCTGCTCTCCAGCTAACTTGGAGTGGCAGGGAAACAGACAAGCCAGTGGAAGATGTACTGCTTCAGAACTGAGAAGAAAACCATTTGGTGCTCTCATCTGGTCTAGATGGGGGTCTCCCAGTCAAAGAAAGAGACCAGGTCACAGGAGGGGATAGAGGCACCCTGAGTTCCTATTCCATCACTTTCCGGTGGCAGAGGGGGAAGCTGTCCAGATGAGCATGTGTTGGGTCTTACACAACAGAAGTTGATTTTCTTTTTACTCAAAGTAGGAGCCACATCTTGTGAAGGAAATATAGGGTTGCTGGGACTAAAGACTGAAGAAATCCCAAGTTATCAGCAGAAAAGTAGCCCCAAAGTGATGGCAGTAGTTCTCCCCATGGCCTTTTCTCCAACATGTCCCCACACAAAGAGGCTTTTCAAGAGGTCCTGTCAGCAGACCTAAGTAGCTGAGGCTGTCTCGTGTGAGGACCACCGCCTGGGCGTGGGAGAGGGACCCAGCCCCAGCTCTCGAGCCTCTTCCGCAAGTGGAGCAGAAAGCTCTGACTTAGGGATGCTACGTGTTTCCGAGAAGAGCCACACATCCTAACCCAATTGGGGACCCACACTTCTTATTTTTCCTGCAGCAGGCCCCCCTCCCCTCCCCCAGCACTATGGCTTGAACTGTTGTCCTCTGGCTACAAAGCTAACTGGCCTCGTGCACAGGGGCTGGGTCAACAGCATGCGCAGCGCACTGAGACCTTCCCGAGGGCTCATTTCTTGAGGAGGAGTGTAGTAGGAGAGGAAGAATTCAGCTTCAGAGAGCAGTCAACCTGCAGTTTCACCTCAGCTCTGCCTTTGAGCTAGGAAGCCCTGAGCACCCCACCCCTAATCACTCTGAACCCCAGTTCCTTTTCTTAAAGGTACCAATACATGAATGAGCCCAACACCAAGTTAATAAGGTTATTGTGAGGATCAAGTTAGATGAAGTGGAAGAGTTATCTGGCCTCTGTGAGGGACACAGTGGGGGAAAAGGCCGTTTCACTTGGGTGGGTCTATGGGGGCAGCCTGGTATCTGAAAAAGACAGATTCTAGTCTGTTCGGGGCTGCTACGGTCACAGAGCAAAGGGGACATCCAGGCTGGGCGGTGCTGCTTCTGTCAAGATAGAGATCATTACCCCTGGGTGTAAGGCATACCTGCCTCTCCTCCACCTAGCTGGAAGCTTCTGGTCAATTCTCGAAAAGGCACATTTCCACCTCCACATGGTCAGAACCACTGCCTGAACTGAAACTTAAAACTGAATTTTAAATATTCAACAAAAGTCCCTGATATTTCATTTCAGGTAAGACTCCTTTGCAAATCCTTGCAAGGGATCCTACCACCAAGTCAGGCTTCTGGGAGCTTGGTAGACCCACCAGAACAATGCCTTGCATATATTTGGTGCTCAAGAAAAGAAAAAAAAAGTTTAATTCCACAAACTTTTATCAAACATCTATGTGCTAAGTGCCAGGGGGCAGAGCTGAGGACCACCTCTCTGCCATTAGGGAACCTGAAGACGACGGCACCGCATCGCTTACCCTGATGACAATTATGCCAAGTGCTAACAAGACTGTGTTCAAAACAAAACTCCTCTATTCTGACAAATGTGTACACACGTGTGAGTGTGAGTGTTCATGGCTTCCAACATCATCCTAAAAAGTCCTTGCAAAGGCTGTTTCTTTTTGTTTCTTTGCTCTACCATCAATAAAGGCGCCATTTGGACATTCCGTCATGTTTCCTTTCTGCCTGGCTGAATCATTTTTGCTCCCAAGGCTCCAGAACCTTTTCTGGCAGCAGAGAGCTGTAAGAACTACCTGTGAGTGGGCAGGGTGTGAGCCTGGGCCCGTTCAACCCCCTGTTTGTCCAGCCACTGGCTATGTTGCTCTCTCACACACACGCAACACATGCGCTATAATTGGCCAATTTCCTCCTCCTGTTCTTGGAATAGCAACTGAGACAAAAAGCAGTGAGCACGAGTGGCTTGGGCCCGCCAACACTATAATTTAGGACAAAACCCTTGTAATTCTCCAAATGGTGGGGTTTTTAAATAGGCTGGACTTCAACACCCTGTTTTCTAAAAAAGAAAAATAAAACCCTGCCTAAGGAACTACTCTTCTAACGGACCAAGGGACTGAGAGCCGAGTATCCCTAAAAGGCGGATTCTGAACTCAAGCCTTCTAAGGAGTCACATTTTTCAAACTATTGATCTAGGAGAGTCCTTCAAGAAGAGGGATGTGTCTGCCCACACAAGGGCCTCTTTGTTTCGATATCTTTAATCCTAAGGAAATCGTCAAATGCAGTTACTTGATGAGCATTTCCACCCACGGACAACTGACCCCAGCCAGCTTCAGACCTCATGACGTGTCTCTGTGAGCAGGGCGTGGACGGCTGTGAGGATTCAGGGGAGACAGACACAGTGGGGGGAGAGGGGCCCACATTTGCATAGTTCCTTTACAGAGCCCCATTCAGGAAAGGGCCCAGGGGTGGGGGCTCGGAATAGGGGGTGGGGGAGGTCAGGAGGGCCCCCGTGAGCATCTCAGGCCTTGCACTTCCACAAACCTCTTGCCCTGGGTCGTCCAGGAGAAGCACACCTGTCACAGGCCTTCCCCCTCTGGGCCCTCACCTCAGGGTGAGGACGTCATAAACTGCAGGCGCAGGACACGCCAGGGAGCAGGACGCCCTCCTCAGCAAACTTCTTTATATGCTCCCCAGGGGAAAAGTGGCCCAGGGCCATGTTGGGACAGACGTGTGGGCAAGTGCCTGGTGATGCTGGGAGCAGGGTACACTGTTTTCTAAACATGGCAGCCTGTGACATCACAACCAGGGACCCCCACCCCCGTCTGACCTCTAGAGACGAGGCAGTGGGGGCACCCTAGAGTTTCAATTTTCCCTCCTTGACGAGTCTGTCATTGAGCTGGCAGAGCTGGGCCAGGAAACCGTCGTTGGGGCCGATCTCACGGTTCTGCCTGACGATGCTCAGGGCGGACTTGACATCCATCTTCTGACGCATCATGAGGTACGCGATGACGAGGGTCGGGGAGCGGCTGTAACCCTCACGGCAGTGGACCAGCACTCGGCCTGTGAGAGATGGGGACGTGATGAGCTGGGGCTGGCCCACCACACCTCAACTCCAGTCAAAACTATTCCCAGGACATGCACATGCAAATTACGCTGCCAGGCCATCCTGGGCCCACCAGAATGGCTAAGATGGCAAAGATAAATATAAAACACACAAAGCACTGTCAGGGATGTGGAGCATAGCTAGGACTTTGATCTGTGGCTGGGGCAAGTGAAAAAGAAAAGTCAGAGTTGCTCAGTCATATCTGACGCTTTGCTAGGACTTTGATCTGTGGCTGGGGAAAGTGAAAAAGAGTGACAGTTGCCCAGTCATGTCCAACTCTTTGTGACCCCATGGACTATTCAGTTCATGGAATTCTCTAGGCCAGAATACTGGAGTGGGTAGCCATTCCCTTCTCCAGGGGATCTTCCCAACCCAGGGATCGAACCCAGGTCTCCCACATTGCAGGCAGATTCTTTACCAGCTAAGCCACCAGGGAGGAACAAGAATACTGCAGCCTATCCCTTCTCCAACAGATCTTCTCGACCCAGGAATTGAACCAGGGTCTCCTGCATTGCAGGTGGATTCTTTACCAGCTGAGCTACTGTGGTTAGGGGAGGGGATGTACCAGCCCAAGAATATTGCAGTGGGTAGTCTATCCCTTCTCCAACAGATCTTCTCGACCCAGGAATTGAACCAGGGTCTCCTGCATTGCAGGTGGATTCTTTACCAGCTGAGCTACCATGTTTGGGGAGGGGATCATGGCTTCAGGAAACCATGTGGTGGTATCTACTCAAGCTGACCATGTGCATCCCCCAGGGCCTGGCAATTCCATCCCAGACCCACACCAGATAGGACTGCATACACATGTCTGCTACAAGAATCCCACCAGGATGTCATAGGCAGCACTAGTCACAACAGCCCCAAACTGGAAACTCCCAAAGGCTGGTCAACAGAAGAGTAGATAAATACTAAGTCTGAACAGTCTACAACTTCCCAGATACAAATTGGATGAAACGCACAAACACGATGTGTATGATCCCACAGAGTAGAAGTGTCAGGGGAATTTACTGGTGGTCCAATGGTTAGGACACGGGGCTTCTACTACAGGGGGCACGGGTTCAATCCCTGGTTAGGGGACTAGATCACATATGCTGCGAGGTGTGGCCAAGACAAAACTGAAAAAAAAAAAAAAAAAAAAAAGGCCAGCAAAACTGAGCTGTGCGTTTAGAAGTTTGGATAGTGGTGTGGAGGTGGGAGATGCGACACTGGGAGGAACATGTGGGGGTTCTGGGGTGCTGGTCAGGTTTAGTTTCTTGATCTGGGGGCTGATAGTGAAGGACAGGGAAGTCTGGCATGCTGTCCATGGGGTCGCAAAGAGTCAGATACAACTTAGCAACCGAACAACAAAACACGGGTGGTGTGCAGCGCACTGATCTACACTCTGCGATCCGGTACTAACCTACATGAATTTTCTATTTCAAGCAAAAGCAAAATAGGAAAACCACCCAAATGTCCATCAACAGGTAAATGGATAAACAAACTATGGAACTTCCATCCAACAGAACACTACTCAGCATTACAAAGGCATTCCTGCTACCTGCAACAGGACTGAAGAAACAAAAGAATTATGCTGAGCGAAAGAGGCCAGACCGAAAAAGCATACATATTGTGCAACTCCATTTACACAAAACTCTACAAAATGTACACTAATGTCTAGTGATACAAAGCAGATCAGTGGTTACTTGGGAGTGGAGGAGAGAGAGGAGCGGAAGGGAGAGGTCATAAAGGGAGGTGAAGGAAATCTGTGGGGTACATATGTCAAAACTCACCAAACTCTGTGTAGTTTGGGGAATGTCAATTAATGCCTCAACAAAACCATTTCAAAATAAAAGGACCATGAATGTCAAACACAAACACAGAGAATCAAAACAATGTATGTACGTGTTGTTCAGCTGTGTTCCACTCTTTGCGACCCCAAGGACTGCAGCCTGCCAGGCTCCTCTGTCCATGGAATTCCCCAGGCAAGAATAGTGGAGTGGGTTGCCATGCCCTCCTCCAGGGGATCTTCCTGAACCAGGGATCAAATGTAGGAGACCCAATGTACATTGCAGACAGCTTCTTTACGGTATGAGCCACCAGGGAAATTACTAAATCCACCCCCTCCCCAACTTTGACATCATCTCCTCGTTCTCCTTCTCCCTGCAATCCAGCCAGCCAGCCCCTTGGCCTGCAAAAAGTGAACGTATTAGTTGCTCAGGCCTGTCTGACTCTTTGTGACCCCACAGACTGGAGCCTGCCTGCAACACCTCTTTTCACAGGTGTCTGCTCCAGTGTCCTAGGAAGGTGTTTCCTGCCCACCTTCTAAAGAGCCACAGGCCCACTCTCTATACCCCGTCATCCCCTTGCTCCCTGCTTTAGTCATCCCCATTCCCTGGGGGCCACACATCTTTTTCACTTGTTTACTGTCATCTTCCCCCAAAATGTAAGCTCCTCGAGGGCAGGGATGCCTGTCTGTTTTGCTCCCTGTTGTATCCCCAGCATTGGATGAAGGAAGGAAGGGATGGTCAGGAGAGGCCAGAGCATCATCAACAAGATTCCCCCAATCTTTTATTAAAGTGGGAAGGCCCTTGAGCAAGAAGCCTTGGCTTCTCTTATCCCTACTCTCTCCTCACACAGAGTGCTCAGTTCAGGTCTTCATCATCTCTCACCTCTGCCCCTTCACCTCCAAACTGAGCTTTCCCTCCACCCTCACCCTCCACCAACCTACACAACAGCTGGAGGGAGCTTTCTCCAATATAAATGGGACCTGTCACCATTAGTCGGGTAGGCTAGCCACCAAAGCGTTACTTACCAGGCTAACCGCCCACGGCCCCGACACCTTTCCAGGCTATTTCTCACCTCTGTGCCTTCACTCATATTGTTCCTCCTACCTGGAACACCCTCTCTCTCCTCAACCTGGCAAACTCCTATTCATCCTTAAGACCCCAGCTCAACTATTTCCTTTGTCGGCATAAGGATGGAGAATCCCAATCCTTGAAGTCATGGGAATCTGGGTTTAAATTTTAACTTGCTGGTTGTGATGGTTAAATGTGTCAACTTGGCTTGTCTATGACACCCAATTGCTTGGTCAAACACTAGTCTACAAGAGATTTTGTAGATGTAATGAACACCTCCCATCAGTTGACTTTAAGTAAAGGAGATCACCCTTGATAAGGTGGGTGGACCTCATCCAATCAGCTAAAGATCTTAAGAGCAAAAAACTGAGGTTTCCTGGAGAAGAAAGAATTCTATCTGCAAAGTCCTGCCTCAGTTTCCAGTCTGCCTGACAGGTTTCAGATTTGCCAGCCCCATGATCACGTGAGCCAATCCCCTAAAATAAATAATATATGTATATTTTATTGGTTCTGTTTTCCTGGAGAACCTGGGCCAATACCCTGGTTATCACCCTATGACCCACCTAAGAATATCGTGCCTCACTTTCCTCATCTGAGCTAATATACCCATGGCCCAAGATGGCTGAAGATTCAGGGAAGAGATATATAAAAGCCTCAGACTAGCGCCTAGCAGACATGAACGTTCAATAAATAAATATGAGCCAACACTACGAGTCTTCTCCTGGCACGTGGTGCATCCTCTTCTGTAGCAATCCAGCCCTGTGTTTCTGTTGGTCACACACAGACCAACCCTCCTCTGCCAGAGTGTGAGTTCCTTAAGGGTAAGGACTATAGGGTATTGATTCTGGATACCCTACAATTCCCAGCATACATTAAGTGTTCAATAAATATTTGCTGATCAGCTGAGTGAATGATTCCCCACCAACACCTCTGCATGGGCATTACTGTGAAGGAAACTTTGCTGACCCAGAGTCAAACAGTCTGTTCTATTCCCATGACCCTAGCCCCAAAACATAACCTTATTTTTCCCAATGCTCTCAGGGTAGAAATGGGGAGTTCTCCACTTCTCTGCCCAGTCACTCTCTGGCCAATGGATCCAAAGTATTCAGAGTAGGACTTTCCCTGCTCCCATCCTGGCAATGGGACCCTCTGCAGAGCAGCTGCCTCATTATCTAGAACCTGGAACATACTCAGCATGCACAGAACTCATAGAGCCAATAAGCAAGAGGAGAGGTCAAAGTCCATCCTTACAGGCCTCGCCCATACACTACCTCCTCCAGGAAGTCTCCCTTGATCTTCCCAGCTGGAAATGACTGCTTCCTTCTCTGAGGGTCCCTGGCCAATTCCCCCACCCCAAGGTGATGGGCCCCCAGCTCCCTTGAGCCCTGTACAGTGTTAGAGGCCAGTGTATTTCTGTTGGCTCACTTGACCAATCAATCCTATAAGTATTTCCACTGGGCATTAGAACCCATGGAATTTTTTCCTGTCACTGGTTCAGTATTCCAGTGTACCTGCTACATGCCCAAACTATGTCAGATGCTAGGGAGACAGACAGTGGACACAGTGGACTCAGACTGCGGGCAGGCTTCATGGATGAATGGACACTACGTCTAGGGCTCAAGCATGAGGCAGGGTCTGCCAGAGGATGGGTCAGGAAGATGCAGAGAGCTCCCTCCAGACCCAAACCACATGGGCTAAGGCAGGACGTCACCCAGTTGCATGGAAAGAGGAAACTGTCAGGGAGCTCTAAGTTCCCTGAATGAATGACCAATGGATATACAGGAAGAGCAAAATCCATCCCCTTCACTGGGCCCCTCATTCTTGTCTACAGCGGAGCTCAGTATAGCTGGAGAGGAGGCACGTGATGTGTACGAGGCTGGGGAGGACCACAGAGGGCCTGATGATAAAGACTGCAGATATCCCAGGCAATCAAACCTCCCTCCTGGGCCCCAATTGTGTGATAACCAGAGGCTAGTAAATTGTCTGCTGGCAATCATTGCTGTGGGGAGGCTGCTGGGACAAGCAGCATCAGGGCAGCAGAGACAGGCTAGAATCAGGGGGACAGGGCTGATCATGCCTCAGTGGGAGTCGCTCCCCCTGGCCAGGTTTGGGTGAGGAAGAAGAAAGGGGCTGGAGGAAGCAGCAGGAAGGTAAAGGCAGTTGCTGACAGAATCAAGCTAAAAGCAGAAAGGGCAAGCGGCCCAGCCTGCTCAGCTGCTGTCTGCCCTCTGGCCTTCTAGGATTTCTCTCTGGCATGCCTCACCTGACAGCCAGCATTCCAGCAGTTTTGCTTCGGTCCTGCCTTATATTTTGGACCTGCAGGAAGCATTTAAAAACTGGGCCAAAGTTTGCTGACTCCCAGCCTAAGCCAATCGGGGCTGCCCCCCTCCCCTAGCCAGGTAATGCATGTGACCCAGCTCTCACCAGTGAGGTGAGGGGGACTCCACTGGGTGGTTTCTAGGGGCTGTTTTATTTGTTCTTAAGAAAAGAGAAGGGGCATCCCTGGTGGCCCAGTGGCTAGGACTCTGTGCTCCCAAAGCACAGGGTCCAGGTTCCATCCCTGGTCAGGGAACAAGATCCCACATGTTGCAACTAAAGACCCCACATAGAAGACTGAAGATCCTACATGCTGCAACTATGACCCGGCGAAGACAAATAAGGTAGTAAATATTTAAAAAAAAAAAAAAAAAAAGAAGAAGAACAGAGAGAAACATGAGGAAGAGATGGTGGCCTCATCCATCACTGCACTTTATCCTGTTGGGAGGTGGTAACCAGATCTACCATAGCCGTCTTGGGACCATCAGGGGAGTCCCCAACACTGAGGGTGGCAGAAGAGTCCTGAAGCCACCAGAGAGCTACTGCATCAACTAGCCCTGGAGCTGGTCACCTCGGGATTTCTTATCACAGAAAATAATAAATTTTCACTATTGCAGCTATCTGAATAGGGGAGCAGGGCTGGCAATCAACCCTCAGCCAAAGTCAATGCAAACACAAGGGCGCCGAGGCCTTGTGTCATGTGTGGTCACTTAACAGGCAGCCAGGTGAGCAGAGAGAGACCCAAAGCTCTCAGCCTTTCACACATGGGCCAGAAAACATCAGCTTTTCCAAGAAAAGGCCTGTCATGTGCTTGTTTTCTAAAAAAGTCAAATTCAACCTGCCTCCCAGTAAAGCAACTCTACTCCAATAAAAATTGATTTTAAAAAAAGCAGCCTCCCACCGTTTCCAGGGTGGCAGGTCCCTTACCATTCTTCTGAGCCAGAGCCTGGTCGATGAAGTCTGCCGCCTTTTCAAAGTAGGCGCTGAGGTTGAACTCCTGTGTGTCATTGGCCTTGATGCCCAGGTAGGTGATCCCGGAGTCCTTGTAGAAGTTGGCATTGGTGTTGACGTGCATGAAGGACCTGCCCTCAGCCGCATTCAGGACATGGGTGATGCCCAGCTTCTGCAGCTTGGGGATGTCTTGAGCCACAGACCTGGACAGGAAACAGCAGCAGGGGAGGATCAACTGACTACCTGGCAGCCCTCAGGGGAGGAAGATGGAGAAGACCCTAAGCCTCTTGGCTCAGAAAGGAACCTTCCATGCTCTGGCCCCTGCTGGCTTCTCCAGCCTCAGCTTATGACCCTCTGCCCTCACTCCAGCCAGCTCCAATTACCTGCCACAAATAGCCTGGGTGCTTTCATGCCCACACTATTCCCGCTACCTGGAATGTCCTTCTCCACCTTCTTCATAAAGGTGCACCCTCTCATATCTCACCTCCCTTGGCAGCATTTCCTGATCTCCCCTTCATCCAGCATCGTGCTCTCGATCCTGTGGTGGTGATATCACCAAGAGGCTAAAAATGGAGCCATACTCCAGACAGCCCTGTCACTTACTAAGCTTGAACAAGTCACTTAACCTTTCCATGCCTCAGTTTCCCTATCCGTAAAATGAGGATGATAACAGTATCTATTCCTGGGGCTGCTGTTAGTGTTAAATGAGCTGTTCTATAGACAGAGCCTGACACCGTGATCAGGGCCACTATCCTAATGCTTGATCGTGCTTATCTGTTTAGATGTCCAGGCTATGAGCTCCTTGATGGAGGAACCATGTCTGCTTCATGTCCGTATGCCCTGCACGTGCTCTAGTACCTGGCACACACAGTAGGTACTGAAGGAGTATGTGGTGAATCAGTGAAGAATGAAATCAGCACAGCCCAGCAGCCTTCTTCCTAGGATTATAGAGTGCAGCAGCCCCCTTCCATCCCCTAGAGGGATCCTTCCTGCCATAGACTACTAGCCACGTCTCTGAAGCTATCCTGGGTGAGTAAGCACTTGCGGAGCCAGTAGAGGTTACAAAACATTCGATCTGAATAGTCAAAGGGCTGCTTTATTTCATCTCACAACAACGTCCCAATTCAAACAGCAGTTTACACTTTACACAAGGCCTTCTCCTGCATGATCTTGTTTGCCTGTCACATCAGCCCTGGGAGGAAGGAAGGACAGAGCTTCAACTCTGGCCCGACAGGACAGACGAAGGACGTGCATATGCTCTCAAGGGCTGCTGCATGGCAGGGCTGGGAGGAGGCCTCTTTTCTCCCGACACAAGGCCTGCTCTATCTTCCCCCTCACTCGGCTTCTCATGCCCACATCAACCACAAATCTCACGAGGCAGAAAACGGGGCTCCTCCAGGTTTCACTCTGCCCTGTGAGCCCTGATCAGGGGCCCTGATTTTGTTAAAGCACTTCTGACTGCAAGGGGTAGGGGAGAAATAGGTACTCAGTCAGTCTTCCCTGTGGAGCACTCCCCATGCCCCTGTCTGTGTCAAGGTCAGATTTGCTTAAAGGCAAGGGATGTGTTTTCTACAGTGGCCATTGGCATGTGCCACCCTTGACCACCACCAGATGTTCACATCTTTGGTTTCCACCTTGGAAGTAGTGACAGCTGACTGAGCCAAACTGCCCGAGAGAGCAGGGTTTCCAAGAGTGCCAAGGCCCCTTGCTGCTTGGGTGGATGGAAAAGGGCTTATTCTCAGAACTCGGCAATTACTGAGGACTCTGGATGAGATTCTGGTACCCTTTGTTAGCTATCAGCACACTGCACACAACTGTAAAGTTGCTCATTAAAAAGGATCTAAAATAACTAACTTTGAAGAGTCACTGCCATTCATCTTCCTTCTCAAATACTAAGTCAACATTCAACAACTTTACCATCACTACTGTGAATGATGGCTTGTCTGGTGGCTCAGACGGTAAAGAATCTGCTTGCAATGCGGGAGACCCAGGTTTGATCCCTGGGTTGGGAAGATCCCCAGGTTGGGAAGATCCCCTGAGGAAGGGCATGGCTACCGACTCCAGCATTCTCGCCTGGGAAATTACACGGACAAAGGAGGCTGGCGGGCTACAGTCCATAGGTGCGCTGAGTCAGACACGACTGAGCAATTAACACACACACTGTGAATGAACTTTGTTCAGTGCCTGACACCAGTGATGCTCCATATGGTGAATGAGTGATAGATGGATGAGATTGGCCCCCATGAAGCTGGGACCTGACTTCTAGACCCCCTAGTGCTGTGATGACCCCATTTTTGCAGCAGTCCTTGGCAAAGTAAGCATCAGGTCCTAGTCCAGGACCTGGGATACAGACATGAACAAGATATTGACCCTAACCTCACAAGCCCTCACCTGCTCTGGGCCACCATTTATTCCTGTGAAAAAGGAGAAAACCGGGTTAGACTTGCGGTCTCTGGGCCCACGGAGGTTAGGGCCTCAGGGTCTCATGAAAATCCAACCCAACCTCCTGTGCCCTCCGGAGGCTACACAGGCATGGGAATCTATTTTTTACTTTTGGCTGAGATTTCAACACCTCTCAGAATGGCTATCACTAGTTCTCTCCTGCTACTGAGAAATTCTTACTAGTAGTTTGACTATGAGAAAATGAGAAAGTCGATTTGGTAAGAACTCCTAAATGATAAATAATAAATGCATTTCCTGGTGGCGAGAAGGTCGGCAGCCTTTGCTAAGTGATGGCTCAGGTCCTCAGGGGGTTTATCATTGGGTCGTTCTAGAATTCTAGAAAAATCAAACCCTAAGTGGAAGGTAGGGGGAGGAGCGAGGAAACCTGGCCCCAGATCTCTGAACCCCCAAGTTTGGGATATGTCAATTCTCGGATCTAAGCCTGCCTCGCCGGGAAAATTCCACGCCCGAATTGTGACGTCAGCCCGTTGCCATGGCAGCGAAGACAGACATTCCGCGGTGACCTCACTGCAGAACCAGGCAGCTGTCACATGACGCGCGGGCCGGAGACCGGTCGGGCGACAAGAGGGCCACCTGTTAAGTGAACCTGGTCGCCCCGACACCGCCCAAGGCCGGGAGCACCTAGAGGGTGGAGGCCCCGGGCCGGACGCCGGCTGCCCGAGCGGCCCCGGGTCTCCACCACCCAGGGAAGGGAAAGACAGAGCGGGGACGGGGCGGGGTCCAGCCCCTCCGCCCCACGCACGAAGGGTGGGCGGTGACTCCAGCCCCCGCCCAGCCCCGGCCACGGCTTCCGGAGGAGCGACCCCGCCCCGGCTCCCCCCACCCGCTCCCGCCGACGCCCCCACCCCAGCCCTCGGGTGGGCGGGGCGCCCCGGGGAGGGGTCGGAGGGGCGTCTCGGGGCCCGGGAGAGGCGACTCACGCGTTGCCCACGTAGATCCTGGGGGTGACCTCGTTGCAGGGCTGGCTCGGGAGGCTGTAGCAGCCGCTGCCATCCGAGAGCAGGTCGTTGAGATCCTGCACGGAGAGCTCAAACGGGCCCGACATGGCGGCGGCAGGGCCCTGCACGCCCGGGCAGCCGCGAGCGAGGGGAGAGCGGCCGGGTCAGCTGGGCGGGGGCTCCGGAGCCGGGACCCGCCCCGTCCCGCCCCGGAGGCGGGCCCGCAAGGCGCGGGAAGCGGCGAAGCGCGGGCGCCCAGGCGCGCTCAGCTCCGGGAAGTATGCGTGCCGCTTGGTTCCCGGGGAACGCGGGGAAAGACTTCGGGGCCTGAGTCTGGAGCGGAAATGCTGCCACCCTGGAGTTTCGGAGAGTCCTCTTCCCGCCCCCCGCTGAAGCATGGACGTGCAGTAACTACACTGGACTAAATGCAGGGCGCAATAAAAGTTTTTCTTGACCAGGGATACACCCAAGTGTCGCTTAATTTTCTCAGGATTACAGGGACACCCGGGTTCCGATTGTGAGCTCTGACTGCCTGTTGCGGACCCGCAGCGTTGGCTTCACCCGGGAGCTGATCAGAAATGTAAAATCTCCCCCGACCCCCCACCCCGCCCAGCTCAGACCTGCTGAATGAGGATGTGCATTTTACAAGCCCTGCTGGGGATCCCTACGAAGGTTAAAGGCTGAGAAGCCCAACTCTAGGGCTCATTTCTTCCAGCCTTCAGTGAGAGTCGGCATCCTGCCTAAAGCTTGGGCTCTATGCAAACAAGCATGGCATTCTGGTCCTGGGCAGTGACTTAACCTCTCTGAGCCTGTTTTTTGGGGGGGAAAAATGGGGGTAATAAAAACACCTAACTCCTAGGGCCTTTTGAAAGATTCAATATAACATTCCAGGAAAGCGCCCAGCTTTACATAGTGAGCACTAGGTAGGGGTTCTCCCTCTCCATCAGCAAGCGTGTAGCGCACCCACTAGGCGCTACACCTCCTAGAGCAGCTGCCAGCCCACTACAAGCCACATGATGTCAGCAACTCATCATTTACTGAGGTCCGGCTACCAGCAAATGACCGTCCTCCTCCACTGGCATGAAAAGGCAGATCTCCCCACCCTCCAAAGAGCAAATGTGGTGCTGGGAATTCAGGAAACCCACATCCGGAGCCCAGTTCTGCCGCTAACTTTCTCTAGAGCAGTTTGGTTGTTGCTCTGGACTTCAGTTTCCTCATCTGCAAAATGACATTAAATCAAATTATCATTAAGGGTCTTGTATTGATATCTCCAACAGCTGTAGTCTCACACCTTCAGGGAAACCACTGCAGTGGAGACTAAACTTACAGCCTATGGTGTATAACCAAGGCTGGTTTTCTCCAACCTCCCACCCCCACCCCATGCCTTCCCACCCCTTCCAGACAACACACTTTTTCCTGCTGCCCTTGGTGGCACCTGCAGTCCAGGTAGGTGGGAAATCTTCTGAGCCTCAGTCCTCATCTTGACTGGGACATAGGTTAACTTTCAAAAGAGAAGCCCAGGGACAACCGGGCATGCTCCACTGCTCCTCTTTCTTCCCCGGGGACCTGTCCCTGATGTCATAACTGAGTAACTATGACAACCCATCATGGACAGCTAAGTACCTCACAGAGGAGCCTGGGTGCCTCATTTCAGAAGTGAGACTAGGAAGAGAAGATGAACAATTCCCTGGATTATCTGGCCTACCCTGTAATTGTCTCTAATCACAGACAGAGCACATCCTTCAGGAAGAAGCTGGACTTTGGCCACTACGCATTTCATAAGAATAGAATACAAATAGGTATGTGGGGCAATTTAAACTGGACACTATGACTAGGATTCTGAAAGGGCTCACCTTAAGAGATATTGATGGTAAACCAGAGCAGTACACAGCTTTGCAATGATATGGCCTTATCTGCTGAGTCTGGTCAAGAGGGCATTAGCATCAGTGACAAAATTTATCTTCCATCAGGGAGTTCCTTTGATGGAAATACTCATTTAAGCTCTTTAGAGCCAAAAAGCTAGACAGAGGATGAGACGGCAGCATCCAGTAGCCAGGATAGTCATATTGGGAAAGGGTGGGAGAAAGGCTCTTTCATTAGCTTCAAGGAACATTTATGTCTGTAAATTTTATTTTTCTCAGCCCTCATCATGCTTTCATGTCTGCTCAAAACTCTTCAAAAGATGTCAGTTTGGGAAAGTCAACTGAACCAGAATCCCTGAACTGAATTGGTTCAGAATTCAAACTTGTAATGTTTTAATCAGTGTCATTGTGTAGAATGTGAGCAGAGTCCCT
Organism: Bubalus kerabau; assembly: GCF_029407905.1. NCBI lineage: Eukaryota > Metazoa > Chordata > Mammalia > Artiodactyla > Bovidae > Bubalus > Bubalus kerabau. The sequence goes on along the minus strand of NC_073627.1, from coordinate 20,535,745 downwards.
AAGGCTACTAAGAGGATACCTGTGATGTAACATTGCTCTCTTTCCTTCCTCTCCAGTGAAGCCTACTGTTGATACCAAACCTCCAGCAGCGCACACACATCACATCTTAAAATTGAGCAAACTGCAGGTATTTGTTCTTGCCATCTGCAAATGTACCTTATCTATGTCCCAAAGAGGTCCAGTTTCCCAGAACCTTCTAAATACCCACCACTTCCTCCTCCTGTCCATACACCACCCCTGGATTCCTCAGCCCTGCTCCCAGTCTCCACTGTAGCCCCCAGTTTGCCCCTTTCCCATAATCCCACAGGAGGGGGATGCTCACCGTTGTGAGAGGGAGCATGATGTAGTGATGATGTCACCATGGTGGGGTGGGGTTTCTCACCAGGGTGAACAAAAGAGAATCGACAAAATTGAATACGAAAACAAGCAACTGTGTCAAAAAATCGCCAATGCCCACCGAGGCCCCGCCAAGGTGGATTGCTGGAACGAATATTTTTCCAAGAGGTAGTATTATTTCTCTTCATTTTCTGAAAGTCAAAACTGACTTCCCCCTTGTTGGGCTTTAGTACTAGAGGCATACTGAAGGAAAGTTATCCTGAGGGATAACCAAAGAGACCATGTTAAGGAGAAAGAAAACCACCCCAAACAAGAACCTTTCTCTAACGTTAGAGAGCTAACTTTTATTCCCTAAGAGACTCCTTGGAGTCCTATTTAGAGTTTGTCACAGGAAAGCACTTTTTAAAAATGGTGATGATAACTGGGATTTTAATATAACATTCTTAAAATTGTTTCTGCAAATATTTGCTGAGCAACTACTATGTGCTGAGCACCAGGGATACAGAGGTGAAATGAGATGTATATTTCCTAACCTCAAAACACAAGGTCAGAAAGAGGGGACATTTATGCAAATAATTATACAGTCTGATCAGGGCTACAAAAGGAATGTATGCGAGGAAAATGAGTGTGTATCTGTGTGTCAGTGTGTAGGGGAGAGTGTCAAGATGTCTTTCCTGATCCTTGTGTATTTAAAACTGGGTTGAAAGCTGAGGGGAGTAAGGTGAACCAAAACTGTTACCAGCTATTTGTGATTTCTGGGTAGACAAGACCTTCATCACCTAAACCAGAGAGTCTCAATCCTAGTTTCATATAATAATGCCTGGGGAGCTATTGCAAAATGCTAATCCCCAAGCTCCATCCCAGACCAATAAAATAGAATCTTCTAGTAGGCTGCAGGGCTGAGAACCACTGGCCTTACCCTAAAAAAGCTTTGCATGTTTCCCAGAATGCAGTCTGGTTCAATAGGTTCTCAGGGCTCCGTGGAACAGCAGGCTCCCTGCACTCAGGCAGCCTGAATTTCTGACATCATAACTTCATCTTCCCCACTCCAGTCTGGAAGGAGAATTTTATTCTTCACCTATTTTAGGATTTTTTTTTTTTTCCCAGCTTAAACAGAGAAACAAGGAACCGGGAGCTAGTGAGAATCACTGTGGAAAACCAGGGCATTCTGAAGAGGCTTGGTGATCGCAAACCACACTATGACCGCAAGTCGTCGGAGTTAGATTGGCAGGCACGTGGATACTCTGTGATAGCTTTATTCACTCACAGAATCTGGCTGTGTTCAGAGGAGAGTCAATCTCAGGAGAGACCCCTGATTGTTGGAGGACAAAATCATAAGGAATGTAACAATCTGTAAGAGAAAAACTGCCCAGAGCCTACAAAGCTAACAACAGGAGCAAACCCTTCACCAGCTAAGGACATCCCCTTGGTAGCAAAGCCATTATGTGACAGCTTCAGAAAATATCTGGTAACATCTTCCCTCATCCCTTAATTCATTTAGGTTGAATGAGCAAGCAAAGAAGATGAAGGGTATACAATTCAGTATGTGGTTGATTTGTTTCATGTAGGGACAATCCTGCAAGAGGGGGGAAAAAGCCATCTGCAGTGTTTTTATAAACTTCCACTCTCTGGCTTTGGTCTGTAAGCGTTTTCTAAGACCCATAGGATTTAGAACTTCAACTTTCACACCAGCACCTGGGCATTGACATAAATCTTTCTGATTTTTTTTTCCTTCAAGAATTCAAGACGCTATATCAGAAATACAACCAGATATCTTCTCTCCCGAGATAAATAGGTATGTTTCCACATGGCTGCTCTTTATCAGAGAACATGGTGATCACAATTCATGGCAAAGCCCTAAAACCCATGTAGATGGAGAACGAGGGGCCCAACCAAGGGGTGAATTTTGCTCTTCCGTAATATTGATTGGCCATCCATTCGGGGACTAGAGTTCCGTTTTTGTTTCCTCTCTCCATATAAGTAGGAAATGACTGCCTTTTGTCACCAGCTTTGAGGCTTTATGTGAGTCTAAGGGGAAGTGATTTGTTTTAGTAAGACATAAACAGGAGGTCTCGTGGCTTTAATGTTATGTTGAAGTTACATTACAGGTCTCTGTCACTGTTCAAAAGTACTATTGTGTTGGCATTTCATATTATTTCATATTATTAGTAATGACTAAGTTCCCCTGCCCTGCTGCTGCCCCTAGGGAGAAGGATAAATGGACACGCAGGCTTTTCAAAGAATAATTCTGTATAATTGATGGCTCTCCATTTCTCTCCCTCTCCTCTCCTTGAATGCAAGGTTACTCACCATGGATAAGACAAGAGAAGGCCCTAGGATTTCTTAGCTGCTTAGGATTTCAAGGCACTCCTAAGTGGCTGAATGCTCAATCTTAGGATGCTACAATAAAGCTTGGAACATAAAATGAGTAAGTTACATGTAAAATACCCAAAGGCATTAAGTTCCATCCCCAAATGGAGACAGAATGAGGCAGGCAGAAGGAAAGATCCAACAAGCACTTTTATTGGGGGCTATGAAAAGTCTTAATGAGAGAGAGAAAGTGACAGCTTTTTAAAGCATACACCATTTGCACCACCCCAAGCAGGAAGAATAGGCTGGGTGAGATGATTCAACCACAAGCTCAGCTCTGTGGAAATGGAAAACAAAAAGCACATGAGGAAATTAAAGTTCAGACAACACAGAGGAAAAACACCATTAGCTTCTCTGTGAATACCCAGGATTGGAAAAGAATGCTTCAGTGAGATTTTCATGGACTCTGTTCATTTGTAGGGAGAAGCAAGATTGAAAATGTCAAAAATATCTCAAAACACATGACAAGACAATGTTGCATGGCTTCTGGGATTGGTCATGCTGGTTTTGAGCCTTTTTAAATGGTTTATTTGGAAGGAGAGGAGATCTTATATGTTCTTATCAGAAATAAATGTTTTATTTTAAAATAGATTTACGGGAAGTTACAAATAAATGTATGGTGAGGCCTCCTGCAACCTTCTCACCCAGCTTCTCCCAATGTTAACATCTAAATACAGTATGGTGTCTCTCCAGGAAAGTTGACATTGGTACAATCTATAGCGCATACACAAATTTCACCACTTACACATGCACTCATTTGTTATGTGTGTGTATAACTCCATGCTGTTTTTATCACAAGTGTGGTTTTGTATTAATACAAACACTTTCAAGACAGTTAACTGTACCATTATGGAAAATACCTTACCACCCTTTTTGGCCACAGCCAGCCTCTGCCCCCCAGCCCTAAACCCCGGCAATTACTAATCTGTTTTCCATTTCTATAATTATGCTGTTTCATGAATGTTACATAAATGGAATCATGCAGTATGTATTCATTCTTTTCAGACTATTTTTTTCCACTCCATATAATTTCCTTGAGGTTCATCCAGGTTGCATGTGTTGATAGTTCATTCCTTTTTATTGCTAAGTGGTATTCCATGGGATGAATGTACCACAGTTTTACCCATTGCAGGATATTGGGGTAATTTCTAGTTTTTTGACCATTATGAATAAAGCTGCTATCCACTATTATGCACAAGTTTCTGCATGAAAATAAGTTTGATTTCTCTGGGATAAATGCCCAGGAGTGTACTTATGGGATTATATGATAAGTCCATTTTAAGAGAAATTACAAAACCATTTTCAGAGTGGTTATACCATTTATATTCCTACCAGCAATGAGTAAGCCAGCTTTTTCATATCCTCATCAGCATTTGATGTTATCGCCATTTTTAGTTTTGCTGGGAGGGATTGGGGGCAAGAGGAGAAGGGGACGACAGAGGATGAGATGGCTGGATGGCATCACTGACTCAATGGACATGAGTCTGAGTGAACTCCGGGAGTTGGTGATGGACAGGGAGGCCTGGTGTGCTGCGATTCATGGGGGTTGCAAAGAGTCGGACATGACTGAGTGACTGAACTGATCTGATCTGATTATAATATGTGCAGTAACATCTCATGTGGTTTTAACTTGCATTTTTCTAATAATTAATGATGTTGAACATCTTTCATATGTTTATTTGCTCTCTGCATATGCTCTTTGGTGAAATATTGGTACATTTGCCATTTTCTAATTGGATTGCTCTCTTTAACATTGAATTTTGAGATTTCTTTACACATTCTACACCCAAGTCCTTGGTGTTGGATATGGGATCTGCAAAATATTTTCTCTGTAATTTGTCTTTTCATCTTTCACAGTGTAAAGCATTTAAATTTCGCTGTCATTCAGTTCATCAATCATGAGATTGTTCTGTATCTGGCTCTGTCATGCCCATCTGGCTGTGATACTGTGTGTAGTTTTGCCAAGGGCTACCACCTGGGGAAACTGAGTAAATGGTACACAGGATCTCTCTGTATTCTTTCTTTCACACATGTCAATTACCTCAAAATAAAAAGTTTAAAGAAAAAAATTAGTGTGTGCAAATACAAATTCAATTTTAAATGGATTCCAGTTCATCTCATTTTGAGGAGTCATTCTTCTAGACATCCTGGTGAGAAGCCTGGCAGTCATCCTTTACTCCCTCTCTTTCATCCCTTCCTCTCCCCTGCCTATTTTAAATCTACCCATCCTCTCAGTCTTTGTATGTACTACTGCCCATTTCAGGCATTTGTGATTTACAACTGGTATTATTAATGGGAAAATGCCCATATCACTTTCTAGCTTCACACCTTCAATGATTTGCCATTCCTTCCAGAATGAGCCACACGTTTCAATGCGGCATACACAATATGGGCCCCTCACGATCTTGTTCCTTCTGTCTCAGAACCCTCTATCAACAGGAATTTTTATTTCAAGCAATGTAAATTGACGTCTGATTTTAGTAAAAAAAAATGTATAATTTATTGAATGAAATAGCTAACAGTATTTGCCAGAAAACTGCAGGACTGAGCTTCAAGCGGCACATTCAAGGAACAATGCCCCAGGTCTTGGTGTACAATTGGTCTGCGGTGCTGTAGCTCACACAGTTGCCCCTGTTCTACCTGGAATGGAACTGGATCTTCCTTCCTAAGTTCTCACTGATCTGAAGTCTTTGTGTCACTAGCTCTAAACTCCAAGTCAGTGAAGGTGTATCTAATTGATGTAACTTAGATCATATGTACCCATTCCTTATCTGCAAGGGAGATTGGAAGGGTATTTGCATTTTTCCAATTCTGAACATGGGTTCTGCTTCTCATTCTCACCAGAATAGGGAATTTCCCCCTAGTTACAATAAGGTTCGGATACCAGAATTTCACAAAAATGACAAATGCCTGCACCCTTCAGTTCAGTTCAGTCGCTCAGTCATGTCCAACTCTTTGCGACCCCATGAACCGCAGCACGCCAGGGCTCCCTGTCCGTCACCAACTCCCAGAGTTCACCCAAACCCATGTCTGTCGAGTTGGTGATGCCATCCAACCATCTCATCCTCTGTCGTCCCCTTCTCCTCCTGCCCTCAATCTTTCCCAGCATCGGGGTCTTTCAAATGAGTCAGCTCTTCACATCAGGTGGCCAAAGTATTGGAGTTTCAGCTTCAACATCAGTCCTTCCAATGAACACCCAGGACCAACCTCCTTTATGATGGACTGGTTGAACCTCCTTGCAGTCCAAGGGACTCTCAAGAGTCTTCTCCAACACCACAGTTCAAAAGCATCAATTATTTGGCACTCAGCTTTCTTTATAGTCCAACTCTCACATCCATACATGACCACTGGAAAAACCACAGCCTTGACAAGACTTTGTTGGCAAAGTAATGTCTCTGCTTTTGAATATGCTATCTAGGTTGGTCATAACTTTCCTTCCAAGGAGTAAGCGTCTTTTAATTTCATGGCTGCAATCACCATCTGCAGTGATTTTGGAGCCCAGAAAAACTGTTTCCCCATCTATTTGCCATGAAGTGATGGGACTGGATGCCATGATTAGCCTGCAACCTTATGTCTGATCATTCCTTGCCTTTTTCAACTAACAGAAGACATGTTTTCTTCTCATCCCATTCATCTGTTTTCCCCTCTAGCCAGAAAATCCATAGTTCCATGTCTTTATCTGGATAACACCTATACATTATTTATACAAGAGAGTGGTCCATTCTCCAGGAAGTTTCCATGAACTTTTAAGGTTATATCAGGTATTCTTTCAAATGATTTGGAGATTTTCCTATTGTCTTTCTGTGACTGAATTTGAGTCCATTATGGTCAGAGGACATACCCTAGATTTCCAATTCTCTTAAATTTGTAAATATGGCCTACCTAGGTAAATATTTCACGGGCATTTGAAAAGACTGTATATTGTGCTGCCATTGAGGGGAGTGTTTTATAAATGTCAATTAGATCCTCTTAGTTGATGGTGTTCAGTTCTTTTATGCCCTAGATAACTTTCTGTTCTAATCCTATCAGTTGCTGAGAGTAGAGTGTTGACTCCCCCAATTATATCCGTAGAGTTGTCTATTTCTTCTTTTAGCTCTGTCATTTTTTTTTTCTCCTTTTTGGCTGCACTGGGTCCTCACTGCGGTGCATGTGGGCTTTTTTTTGCTGTGGTGTGCAAGGGTTTCTCTTGTTTAGGTGTGCGGGTTTCTCTTGCCGCGGTATGTGGGCTAAGTTGCCCCGCAACATGTGGGATCTTAGTTCTCTGACCAGGGATCGAACCCATGTCCCCTGCATTGGAAGGTGAATCACCAGGGAAGTCCTTAGCTATGTCAGTTTTTGCTTCATGTATTTTAAAGCTCTGGTGTTTGTTGCACACACATTTAGGATTGCTCTATCTACTTGATGAAGTGATCCTTTTACCATTATATAATGTTCTTCTTTGTCCTTAGTAATTTTCTTTCTCTGAAGTCTACTTTATCTGATAATAATATAGCCTTTTTAAATTATGCTTTTAAAAAAATTGTTTGCATATGTTTCCATCCTTTCCAACTACTTTTGTATACTTGTAGATGACATATCAGATCAGATCAGTCGCTCAGTCGTGTCCGACTCTCTGCGACCCCATGAATTGCAGCACGCCAGGCCTCCCTGTCCATCACCAACTCCCGAAGTTCACTCAAACTCACGTCCATCGAGTCAGTGATGCCATCCAGCCATCTCATCCTCTGTCATCCCCTTCTCCTCTTGCCCCCAGTCCCTCCCAGCATCAGAGTCTTTTCCAATGAGTCAACTCTTCGCACGAGGTGGCCAAAGTACTGGAGTTTCAGCTTTAACATCATTCCTTCCAAAGAAAGCCCAGGGCTGATCTCCTTCAGAATGGACTGGTTGGATCTCCTTGCAGTCCAAGGGACTCTCAAGAGTCTTCTCCAACACCACAGTTCAAAAGCATCAATTCTTCGGCACTCAGCCTTCTTCACAGTCCAACTCTCACATCCATACATGACCACTGGAAAAACCATAGCCTTGACTAGACAGACCTTTGGTGGCAAAGTAATGTCTCTGCTTTTGAATATGCTATCTAGGTTGGACATAACTATCCTTCCAAGGAGTAAGCGTCTTTTATATAGTTGGATCATTTATTTATTTATTTATTTTTGGCTGCTCTGGGTCTTCATTGCTTTGTGCAGACTTTCTCTAGTTGTTTTCTCTAGAACAGGGGCTACTCTTTGTTGTGGTGCAAGGGCTTCTCATTGTGGTGTCTTCTCTTGTTGTGGGTCCCAGGCTCCAGACGTGGAGCTTCAGTAGTTGAGGCTCCTGGACTCTGGATTTCTGGCTCAGTAGTTGTGGTGCATGGGTTTAGTTGCTCCACAGCATATAGAATCTTCCTGGGGCCAGGGATTGAACCTGTGTCCCCTGCATTGGCAGGTGGATTCTTATCCATTGTACCACCAGGGAAGTTCAGGTCATGTTTTCTTTTAATCCACTCTGCCAATATCTTCCTCACTTTTAGAATATAATTATCTTATGTATTTCCTCTATATACACTGAACACTGTATCAGATGGTGACATAACTTTTGTTATCCAGAAAATATGGGTAAAGAAAGTCAAGAGGTGAAGAATAACCTATTTACTTCTAGCTTTACATATTCAGTTGTTTTTTTCCTTTCTGAATGTCCCAGCCTTCTGCCATTTTGTTAATCATTTTTTAAGAGTTAGTCTCAAGAAATTATGTTAGTTTCCCTTTACTGGAGAATGTCTTTATTTCCTCTTCATTCCTGAGGGATAGTTTCATCACATTTAGGATTCAAGACTGAGAGTCTTTGCTGTCAGCACTTGATAAATGTCATGTCACTTTTTCAAGCCTGCACAGTTTCCTTTAAAGTAATATTAAAATAGAATTTGTGTTGGTGTTCCTTCCTGTTGTTTCTCCCGGTTCTTAAGTTTTTGGTTTTGGGGTTTTTCTTTAGTCTTTAGTTTTCAGGAGATTAATTATGATGTATCTTGGTATGGATTTCTTTGGGCTTATCCTATTTTGAGCTTATCAGCTTCTTGAATCTGTAGATTTATATCTTTCACTAAACTGGGGGAATTTTTGGCTGTTATTTCTTTGAGTACTTTCTGGCACCACAGTTTCTCCTTATGGGATTCTGATGATACCAGTGTTAACTTTTTTGTCTGTAATGCTTTTTTCCAGTTATTTGTTCACATTGCATAAATTTTATTGATCTGTCCTCAAGTACCCTGATTTGATCTTCTGTCACTTCTATTCTACTACTGAATCCATCTGAGTTTTCAATTTTTCAATAACTTTATGTTTATATCATTTCCATATAGTTATTTTTCATAACTTCTATTTCTTTGTAAGATTATCTGTTTTTAAAATTTTTTCTAGAATTTGTTATTTATTGTTAAAGCATTTTTATTACAATTGTTTTAAATTCTTATTAGATAAATTCTAACATCTGAATCATATCATACTAGTATTGGTTGATTGGAGTTTTCTTGGTTTGTATTATGATGAGTAATATCTCATCACATTTCTCTCTCATATCCTGGATATTTGGGTGATTATCTTAGGGGTCTCTTAATCCTATTTAAATCTTCTATTATAGCAGATAGTAGTCCAGTTTAGGTGTTGGTATAAATTTCTGCTTCTTTTATGTGTCTTATTTTCAATGAAGTATGGTTTTCTGAGCCTTTGCAATACTATTCTTGTCTGCTTGTTCTTTGGGTACTGCCAGGACTCCCACTCAGTCCCTTCTGGTGTCTTCTGCAGTGTGGGAATGTGCTTCCCTGGGCTGCACAGTGTTGCTGGGTTACCTTCTGCAGAGGGGGTGGGCAGGCATTGCTGGGCCTGGGTCTTCTTTTGTCACTGGGTGGAAGGCAGGGAGACATAAGGCTTCACTCCTGCTATGAATGAACTGGGCCACCTGCTGGTACCCTGGTGTGGAGCTAGGGCTGGGGCTCCCTGGTAGGTCTCTTCCAGGTTTCTTTCCCCTTTCCTGTCCTTTGGCAGAAAAAGCAAACTTTTTTTCCTTTCTTCCTGCCTCACTCCCCCCTTCTTTCTCTTCCTTCCTTCCTCCATTTTTTCCATAATTTTTCCTTCCCTGTCTCTGCTATTGGTGGTTCTGGGTTGTAGGCCTTTTCATATCTCAGTTGGGTGTGGGAGATGAAAAGAAAGCCCAGGAAAGTCACCACATTGTTTGTTCCTCAAATCTTGAGTTTCCCTACTCAACCCATTTTCTTTCCATCTTTCAGAGTCCTTTTATCAATAAATTCCTAAGATTTTAAGTTGTATTTGGAGTTGTGGTGGTGGTATGTACACACGTGTGTGCTCTGTAGTATCCAACTCTTTGCAACCCCATGGAATGTAGCATGCCAGACTCCTCTGTCCATGGAATTTTCCAGGCAAGAATGCTGGAGTGGGTTGCCATTTCCTCCTTCAAGGGATCTTCCCAACCCAGGGATCAGAGCCAAGTCTCTTGTGTCTCCTGCATTGGCAAGTGGGTTCTTTACCACTGTGCCACCTGGGAAGCCATTTAGAGGTGAAAGTGAAAGTGTAAGTCACTCAGTCATGTCCAACTCTTTGTGACCCCATGGACCATACAGTCCATGGAATTCTCCAGGCTTAAATACTGGAGTGGGTAGACATTCCCTTCTCCAGGGGATCTTCCCAACCCAGAAACTGAAACCAGGTCTCCTGCATTGCAGGCAGATTCTTTACCAGCTGAGTCACAGGGAAGCCCAAGAATACTGGAGTGGGTAGCCTATCCCTTCTTCAGCAGATCTTCCCGACCCAGGAATCGAACCAGGGTCTCCTGCATTGCAGATGGATTCTTTACCAACTGAGCTACCAGGGAAGCCAGATTTAGAATTGAGGAGGAGGGAAAAAATGATTCTACATCATCTTGCTCTGAAACCATAAGCCTGACTTTTAAAGGAAGCAATGGTTGGAGACTGTATTCAGAGGACAGGAAAAAAAAAATAGATTCATATTGACTCCGCCAGATAGAAAAATGCTGCTTATTGTTTCTAAACTATATGATTCAAGAGGGCTTTGTGCATATGCTGGTCAGTAGTTAATAAAAAAGTCAACAAATGCTTTCTTTTTTTTTCACACGTGATCCTGTGACTGGTGGCATAAATGGTGTAACTCTGTATAAGTGGATGTAAAACTGTGATGAGTCACATGCCTTAAAGCATGTATGTATTCAATGGTAAAAGCACAATCGGCCAGTGTTTAACATAGCTAAGCATTGTCTGTGAAGGACAGATGGTTGTAATTTTTAAAAATCCACTTCCTGCAGGGAGTGGAGTGGATGACAGAGAAGGTTAAAATTCCTGCATCAAAGATGGCAAACAAGATTAATTCACTTGCCAGTTCTGCTCAATTGAGACCAGATACTATATCCTGAAATATCCAAAAGCAATATCTACATTCAGCAAGAGAGTGCTATGATCAATTAGTGATGTCTGTCGTGGGTGTAAGAGTGGGTGATGGCAGCTTATTGGCCCTGCCCGTCTAACATCCTTGACCTAGAAAAAAGCCCTCCAGAGCTCACCATATTCTCTCTGGTTGGAGACACAAGCAGAAACCTTACCAGCCATTGAGGGCCCAAGTGGGAGAAAAGGGACATATTGGAAGGTATAAAATAAGTAGATTTCTTGGTGTGAGGCCGAGAAAGACAAACATGCAGAAATTTTGCCCAGAGGCTCGGAACGTATGTGCTATTGGCTAGAATGGGACTAGGAACTGAATTTATATATATTCCACCAATATATATTTGTAAACAGGTTTGTGGTTTTTTTAAAAAAACAACAGCTTTATTTTTGCAAACAGCAAAAACACTTTACAAATGACCTGTCTCTGGGGCCCTATCCATTCTGCTCTCACAGATTTTGTAGCAGCCAAGCAGTTGTCAACACAGTTTGCCTTCGGGGTGAGGAGGTTGCTTAGACAGGAAATAAAGCAGGCATCACATTTTAATGCCTTGCTTCACAATACACATGAAGAGAAAGATGAAAAGATGAAATAGTCATCTGAAAATCATTAAGAAAATATTAAAAATAAGAAAATGCTGAGTTGTTTGAAATTAAAAAAAAAAAATCTGTTATTCAACCACTGTGCTCCTACAATGGGGGAAAAACCACCCAGTTGGGCTTTGCTAAGAGTTGGTTAGGATCTCCACCAAGGGGCCACGCTAGAGGACTTTTCAAGAGTAATTTTGACTTACATGTTTTTTGCCTGAGGGCTGATTTTAATCCTTCTCTCCTGTATAATGGGGCTTCCCTGCTGGCTCAGAGGTAAAGAATCTGCCTGCGATGTGGGAGACTCGAGTTTGATCCTTGGGTCAGAAGATTCCCTGGAGAAGGGAATGGCTACCCACTTCAGTATTCTTGCCTGGAGAATGCCATGAACAGAGGAGCCTGGCGGGCTACAGTCCACGGGGTCACAAAGAGTCGGACATGACTAAGCGACTAGCATGTTCACTTTTTTCTTTCTCCTGTACAATACACACAACTTGGTATGTGCCACTCAGCTTCAAAGAGCAGCTGCCTTCCCCACCTGGTTCTATGTGGAACAGCTAAGACTAATTTAACTTGGTAAGAATCCAGTGCTTTGTAAATACAAAGAGGTCCTCATCCTTTTGCTAGAAAGGTCTGAAGAATGTGATCCTGTTCCGTGGACCTACCAGGTTCATGAGCTATGTGGGTTGACCAAAAAGTTTGTTTGGGTTTTTCTGCAACATTGTAATGGAAAAACCTGAACCAACATTTTGGCCAATCCAATAAAAAGTGGAAAAGGTATCCTTGTGTAAGAAGGCAAAATGGAAATTTCTAAACAGGCAGCAGATCTTCTTCCTGGTGCTTTGCACTTTACCTTGCCTCCTTTTTTTCTCATGAGGAAGAGTTCTTTCAAGAGCTTTAAGCAGCCTCTTTCAAGTCTTAGAAGTTGCAGCCATACTGCATATTATTGTAAATTCTAGCTGAGAGCACATTCCTCACTTCTAAGTTAATGGCTTAACAGACAGCCTCAGTTATGGGGCCACAAAAGAGAGGCAGTATAGTGGTTAATGACAATCACTGGTATTAGAGTTGGACTCTAATATTATGACTCTGCCATTTTTTTAAAGCTGTGTGAACTTGAACACATTATTTAAACTTTCTTAGCCTTGTTTTTCTCATTTGTATAATAGGGATGATAAGAATCCTACATCAAGGAATTCCCTGGCAGTCCAGTGGTTAGGACTCTCATTGACAACAGTACCAGTTCAATCCCTGGTTGGGGAACTAAGATCTCACAAGCCATGGTGTGTGGCCAAAAAGAAAAAGAACACTACATCACAGGCTTGGTGCATTTGTCAAAGTCATGTAGGTAAAGGCCTTAGCGTAGATTCCTGGCACAGAATAAAGGTTTATATACATTGGCTATTAAAAAGAAATACAATTCTCTGAAGCTAAGATGTATCACAAATCTGTTGTGATATTAAACACTTTTGCTCAGAGACAACCCATCAGGCCCACACTCAGAGTCTACATACTTAGATTTTGACGGTCAGGACTGATTTATTGTGGTTTAGACATAGATTTGATGGGGGTGTGGGGTGGAGGTGTGGGGATCATCTGTTTTTCCATGACCTGGCATGTCAGGAGCTCCTATAATCTGAAGGAAGGGACAGGTGAGAACCAGGGCAACGGTCAGTAACAAGAGAGACAAGTGACAGAACAGAATAAATCAAAGCAAGCAAGGGTAAAGCTTTGGAGTCTGAGGATATATAGAAAAGGCACAAGCAGCCTTACATTCCACGAGTCCCTGAAAACACCACCGTATCATAGATAGTACAATAACTCATGGTGACAGGGAAGCATACCTTAGTCTGTCAAAAAAGTTTGTGAATGCTCACTATTCAAGAGGGCAGAGAACCACATTTTCCATTGCCAGGCAAACACAAACTTTCAAAACCTTTAAAAAGATCAACATTTTAGTGCCTGTCGACAGGCGAACTTCAATTGCATGTTAAGTCCTCTTGGGTAAAACAACTCAACTCTGGACAAAGCCCAATAAATGAAGTGTCAGTCTGTTTATAAAGCTTAAATTACCTCTGCAAATTGGTACTGCATACATTCACCACCACCTCCCCCGCCAAAAGACAGTGGCTACTCAACTTTGGTACAGAGAATCAGGGTCAACTTGCCTGTGATACTTTAATGAATGACATGTGTTATATTGTGATATATACCCCCTTTTGACTAATGTTTTCTGCTCCAAAGGAGTGCAGTGAAAAGCAATGGACAAAAACCAATGACAAACAAGACTTCCCACAGAGACTCTTCTTGAGGATGGAGTTTATGGAAAATTCTGCCCCTCTCACTTGAGATTCCTTGATGGTAGCATGGGGTAGGCCAGGCCAGGTGGTCTTCCAGGTCCCCTCCAACCTGGATGTTCTAGGATACAGTTACCTGACCCAACTAATAGGTACCCAGTGAGTGTCCTTGCTCAGCCTCTCTAAGAGCGCTCTGAGCTGGCTGTACGCACTCTGGAGGTCCTCCTTTACCAGTACAGCATCCACCAGGTGCCCGTAATGCTGGTCTATGAAGGAGGCAGAGGCGGCCATCTCTTGCTGCTGCTCATCCTGAAAGGAAAAGGGGTAGTTACGGAACAAGTGGGTTGTTATCCCCCTGACAAGTAATGGACCTACAACCTTTGTCTTGGGCAGTGTTGCAACCTCTAATTTTTAGGCGATAAGTGGATGAATATGGCCCTTGAATAACCAACTGGGTACACAAGAACAGGGCGTAGTGATGCTAGCCTATTCAATGTCCAAGAAAAGTTCATGAATTATAGCCATAATCACTGTTCAGTCATTCAAAAGATATCTACTGAGGATGTGTTAGCTGATATGAAGTGCTTTGGGTAGATGCTGAGTCTATATCTGTGTGTATATATATGTCACTATCACACTTCCTGTCTGAAGGTATTTCCAAAATAGTACAATTATGGTGCATGGCAATTTGGTTAAAATAATTACAGGGAAGAACCATAAATAGTATTCACTATACAAAAGCCAAGCAAGCATTTATGGAATCAATGAGGGTAAAAAGGAAAAGAAGTAATTTGAATGCCCTCAGAGGATACCGTAATTCACCCTGTAGAACTCAGTTCTTCTTTTCATTTCCTCAAACCAGAGCCAACCACTTGCATAGTAGACAAAGGAGAGTTATTTAAGAAAGTCTGGGACAACCCTGACCCAATGCCCCATTTCCTTAGGATACCTGACTTCCATCAGATTGCTTTCCTGACACCTAACACTAAGGCATAGACAGCCAATGAACCCTCCTTCCCCCAACCTATGCAAGTGTCTGCATCTTCATTCAGAAATACCTCTAGTAAGTAAAATTCCAAGCAGGTAGTTCACTGACAATGAACTTGGGTTTTGGAAGACAGGAAAGTGGCAGGATCCACTCTTAAGTAAAACTGCAAAGTGAAATTTATCACCGGCATTCACCCACCTCCCTTTCTATCTCCTTCCAATCCTCTGTTGCCTTCTCTCCTCTGCTTCTAGGGCTCAGTGTTTTTATTCTGTCACGGAAGGGAGTGAGTTGTCTCCCCCCAGAAGGATATTCCAGAATATTCCCTCCTCCTCTTCTGTCACCAATCAAAACCAGATTCCTTCTTTAGTGACAGTGTCCGTACTTTCAGAAAATATGTTCTAAAGCGCTAGGAAACAGTTTTTGCCTGCTACCGCAAAGATAGTAGACATCTACAGGAAGGCTGAGATGATTTCTTCTCCTTACTTCTAACCCCCTAGGAGGGGAAAAAAAAACTATTGAGTTGGCCCAAAAGTTCATTCAGATTTTTCCATAACATCTTACGGAAAAACCCAAACGAACTTTTTTGCCAACCCAATAGATTAAATTGGGCCAAACTTCCCAATTCTTTATGGTATCTTGCAGGGCTCTTCTCCTACTCACAAGCACCCTGCAGCATCCCACTGCTGCCCTTGGATCTAACATCCTGCTTTTCCCACCCTCTTACATACACACATCCTATAGACCTGTCCACAACTTCTGGAGTTTCCTCTCCCCCGGGCACCCTCACAGTTCATCCTGGAAGCATGTATCTATTCAAGAAATTATAGAAGGGACTTTTTTTTGGGGGGGGGCCTAAATCCCTCTATCTTCCTAATAAATATCTGTCTCTTGAAAGAACTCAAGTAAATCTGTAATGGAGTAAAACGTGTGACATTTTTTTTGCAGCCGTCAATCCCTTGAACCCTTTTCCTGATCTGTAAAGGTGGAACTCAACCACCTGTGGCTTCAGCAAGAGAGCCTCAGCCCTGAGCAGCATGTAGGGAAGACTCCCCCTGCTGCCCCTTGCCTCCATCTTGGATTAGCTTTCTGGACCTGAAGTTGGTATTTCAATTAAAAATTATTCGGGTTTGACTTAGGAGTTCAACAAATTATTGTGGTTTGTCACACTCAGATCAGGTCCCTGAAAGGAGTCAGTCCCTTATTTTCTGAGAGGATGCTCATGTGAGGGGGTGGAGGGTGGGAAACCCTGGTTAAGCCGCCCCTGTGTGAATCAGGTGGCACTTCCAGCTGCCCCAACTTAAGGCTTCCAATCATCACATGACATCTGAGTCCGGGCAACAGGCAAAAATGGAAAGATGGTCTCATGCAGAAGGTACGTCTGCCCACATGCAGCTATAACAGGCCCTTTTAGGCCTTGGGAGATGAAATGATCAACTTGAAAACTTACAAGTGGGGCTGCTGCATCCTCACAAGCTGGAGACATGGGTGGCGTCTTCCTTTTTTCCTGAACTGCAGGCTTTACAAATATAACATAGGGTTTAAACTCTGAGGTCCTCAGTTGTTGCAGTGCCTGAAAAAGAAAGTTCAGGAATGTTATATACTTCGAGAATATTTTATTGTGAAATGTATTTCTCAAATGCTCAATAACGATGTGCTTCATCACATCACATCACATCACCCCAATGGCAGGGTCCTGACTATATGGTCATATGACAACTGACTTCAACCACACAGACCACCTGCTCATTTTCCCACTCTTCACTATGACACTGGGCTCAGCTGGGCCCTGGAGGCTCACTTGTTGAGAACAGAGGTTCCAAAGCCTCAGTTCCAAGAGCTACCATCTCTCTTAGCTCTGCCCACCCTCCCCCAAGCTCTAATTAGCCTTCATACACCCTTCTTTGCCTGCCTACTCCTGAAGGAAGAACCAGCAGGATTCAATGTGTGTATCTATTTAGTCAGACGTCATCAATTTGGACTAATGCAAAATCTGTGCTATCACACGGGCCTCCTCATGATATTCAAAGAAGAAAAAGTTTGTTAAGCAAATGAAGAGACTAAGAGATCCCTTGAAGTAAACTGTAAAGACTTTAAAAGGTTTTCCATATGCAAATTGTCCTGTTATTTAGCTCACTATATTTATGATGTGAGGGCCTCTATTTGGACACACTGGTATTAAACTGCTATATATACAGTTTGCATCCCCCCACCCAAATCATAAAATCACTTCTCAAAAAATTTTTGAAATTCAGACAATTTTAATTTCAACTACCAACTCCCAGGAAGTCCAAATTAGTGAGGATTTTCCTTTCTGGACATAAGGTGCTTTGGGGAATCTGTTTCAAGTCTAGCTCTGTAAAATAAAACCTACAGTTTATGTGATAAAATCAGAACTCTGTTTCCACACAGAGGGGAAAAAAATGCCCAGACTGATTTCAAAGCTTAGAAGTTTTTCTCAAAGACAAGGTGAAAAAGATGGTTAAGCCCCTGCGGGGTGTGCGGGACTGGAAATGTTTCTGAAATACTTCACAAGGTCAAGTCTGCCCTTTTCCCGTTTCAAATTGCTCTCCTGACTGCCTCCCTCAGTGGTCCTCTAAGCCACTGACTTCAATTGTCCTAGTTGGGAAGGGGGTGGCCCAGCTTTCACTGGTGCATTTATATCTAACTGACTGTCCAGAAGAGCCTGGCAGGCTACAAACCACGGGGTCACAAAGAGCCGGACATGGCTTCACAACTAAACAACAACCCTGACTTGTCACATCTAATGGACCAGTTGGTGTCATCATCTGCTGCATGATTTACTGCATGCAGTCTATCCCAGTTCTGTGGGCCACCAAGAGGGTCCCTCCAATTAAGGAAGTTTCTGCATAGAGGTGCACATTTTGGGGTACAAAAGCTTTCATTAGTCAAAGGGATACCCAAGGAGATGTTTGGGGTTTTGTTTGCTTTAGTTGCACCATGCAGCATGCAGGATCTTAGCTCCCCAATCAGGGATCAAACCTGCACCCCCTGCAGTGGAAGCACGGAGTCTTAACCACTGGATCCAAGGGAAGTTCCAAGGAGACCCAAAGAGATGTTAATATTTACTGCTCTGGAATAAAAAGCCCCTGCACTGAGGTTGAATGTTCTGTAAAATGTATAGCCCCCTAGTTTACAAATTCCATTAATGGGAAATTCCTAACTGGCCCCAGGAACTCACATCTGGCTCCACATCCACCAAACAAACTTTGTTTTTGGCCATCACAACCCGAATGGCTTCCAGGCTGGTTCCGTAGAGGTTTTCCTTATATTCACCATGCTCCAGGAACCTAGAACACCAATCACCACAGGGGAAAAAAAAGCTTTCAGCTCCCGAGCTCGCTTGAGTTCGCACCGAAGGTAAATGTGAAGTGAAAGTCGCCCAGTCGTGTCTGACTCTCTGCAATCTCCTACGGACTATACGGTCCATGGAATTCTCCAGGTCAGAATACTGGAGTGGGTAGCCTTTCCCTTCTCCAGGGAATCTTCCCAACCCAGGGATCGAACCCAAGCCTCACGCATTGCAAGCAGATTCTTTACCAGCTGAGCCACAAGGGAATCCCAAGAATACTGGAGTGGGTAGCCTATCCCTTCTCCAGCAGATCTTCCTGACCCAGGAATCAAACCAGGGTCTCCTGCACTGCAGGTGGATTCTTTATCAACTGAGATATCAATGGCCCGCCACGATTACCACCCTCACCCGCCCCCGCCCCACTTCCTCTGCCTTTTCCAGGAAGCATTCCCAGGAGGTCAAGTGGAAGATTGGCCAGATGAAGAGACAAACAGCTGCACAGAGGCCCCACTGGCCCATCAAGATGACATACTTGTTGTGATGCAAGTCGGCCTCAAATGTTTGCTTAGAGACAAAGTGATACTCTACTCCTTCCTTCTCATGGCTCTTCCGGGGCCTGGTGGTATCTGTGGAAGACAGAAGGACCACTGGGCAGAGATGTCACGTCACAGCGAGGCTGTGCTCTCCTTCCTTTCAGAGGTTCATCGCTGATTTGTGCACAAACACCCACTTCCCTTCACCAAGGGTCCCTGTGTGCAGGTATGCCATTGATCTGCACAGCTCTGTGATGTAGGCAAAAGGAGGCCCCAGTTTTGCAGGTGAGGAAACTAAGAGGTGCAGAGGTTAAGCCCTGTTCTGAGGTCCAAAGGCTGGCAGGGAGCAAAGCCAGGCTGAACACACTCTGTCTCAGGCCAAGTGTATGCCCCTAACCACTCAGCAAAACTGCCTCACTGATGCTGCAGGTTTTAAAGAATTGCTAAAGGAATTCCTAGTCCTCTAAGTTTTAATTTCCCGATTGTTCCTCTTCTTAAAAATATTTTAATTTATTTATTTGGCTGCACCAGGTCTTAGTTGTGGCACACAGGATCTTCTATCTTCACTTCAGTGTGCGAATTCTCAGTTGCAGCATGTGGGATCTAGTTCCCTGACCAGGGATCAAACCCAGCCCCATGCATCAGGAGCTCAAAGTCTTAGCCATTGGAGCATCAGAGAAGTCCCTCCTAATTGTTTTTCTTTTTGAGAGCCAAAGAGGCAAAAACTCAGATGACCCTGCTGTATGCTTTTAATTCTTTATTCAATTATTTTTCATTTTGAGAGGAAAAGAGACATGAAGACAGACAGTCCCCTTATGGACTGGATGTTTCTGCACAGCTGGCTCTTACACAGTTTTAAAGCACATAGTGTTTTCCTCTGATTTCCATAATAGAATCAAGGTGCACACCTCTGGGGAAAATCAGATTCCCCATAGAACAAGGAACACACTCAAAGCAGTACACAGCTTTTTCTAGAGCATTCTGAAAGAAAAGAAGGGGTCTCAGAGGGCAGCCACCCAGGGGATGCCCTGCACTTTAATGTGTGACCTCTTTGTCCAACCTCTGGCAAAGCTGCTAGGGTCACTTGTGATCATGTCCTTGCGTTAATACTTTTATTCACTCGCTGATTACATTCCAAACACCTTAGATGAGTATATGAGACCCTCTTGATCAACCCAGCCTCCCATTCAGCTTCATACACCACCAGTCACCCACACTAAGCTCCTCACTCCCTCACACTGCTACTCTGGGTCACACCTTCAAACCTTTGCATTTGTTCTCTTGATATAGAGAACTTGTCCTTCTCTGCCTGAAACACTCCTATTTACTCTTCAAAACCCAGCATAAAAGTCACTGCTGCTGGAGTCAAGGCCCCAAGAAATCTTCGTGTGCACACACATGTGCATGCATGAACATACACACAAACACACACTCGGACCCTCTTACGTGGAATGGCAACACCAAAGTGCTGAGGGTTCTCTGCCACCACCTTCTGCTTCAGCTCGTGTAGTCGGGCTCCCAGAGACCCTGAGAAACAAGAGGAAGGCTGCCAGGTTCCAGCTGGGCTCCCTCCCTTCCCCGCCAGGGAGGAAACCAGCCCATTCTCTGGAGATGTCACCTACCGATCAGAACCACCAGGCGGGGCCGCTCGCCAGGCTGGTGCTGGTACCTGGTCACCTCTTCATAAGTCGGCAGCTCCGGAGACTCAGCCACTGCAGACGTCTTTCCTTCCTGTGGGCTTCCCAGTCTCTCTCTGCGGCCCAGCCGGAAGCTCCTCCGAAGACCAGCTTGGAGAGAAGGGCAGGGGGACACCGTGGTATTTGTCCCAGCATCTCCCTATAGACTTTCTCCACCTGGTAAGACCTGGAGGTGCGATTGAGACCCACTGGCCTCTCCCAACCACCTCCTGCTGCAGGATGCACAGCAATATGATGAAAAGGGGACCACTTGGCACCCAAAATTAGGGTTCAAGGCTACTATCTTACTTGGCATGTGACTGACCTCAGGCAAGTCATCACCCCTCTGAGCCTCTGTTCCCCTATCCATGAAAGGAGACACAAATCTACAATAGCAATGGGTGCTCCTAGATTGGATCTGGGTCAGGGGAAATGCTCTAAAGGACATTACTAGGACAATGGCGAAAATGTTGATATGAACAGCATAAATTAAAAAAATATATATATATAAAAGAAATTCCCAGAATTGATAATAGCCCTGGATTATAAGAAAATGTCCTTGTCCTTAGAGAACACATGCTGAGCTATTTAGGGGTGAAGGGACATGACGGCCACAACTAGCTCTCACATGACTCAGGGTGGAGGATTAAATGTGTATATGCGGGACTTCCTTGGTGGTGCAGTGGTTAAGAATCTGCCTGCCAAGGCAGGGGACATGGGTTCAGTCCCTGGTCCGGGAAGATCCTATATGCCTCGGGGCAACTAAGCCCACGCACCACAACTACTGAAGCCCATGCACCTAGAGCCTATGCTCCACAACAGGATAAGCCACTGCATGAAAAGCCCTCGCACCACAACTACAGAGTAGCCTCTGCTTGCCGCAACTAGAGAAAGCCTGTGTGTAGCAATGAAGACCCAGGGCAGCCAAAAATAAATACCCTTTTTTTTAAAAAAAGAAAAAGACTTAATAGTCTTAAAAATGTGTATATGCAGAAAAAGAGAATGATAGAGACAACACGGCAAAGTGTTAACATCTGGTGAACCGAGGTGTAGAGTATATGGGAGTTCTTTGCACAATTCTCACCGCTTTTCAGTAAGCTTGAAGTTACTCCTGAATGAAAGGTTAAAAACCCTTCGCCTGTCTCTAAAGGCCTTTGAAAAGATTTACCGAAATAAAAGAAGCAAAGTTACTTCGGAGACTGGTCAAAGGTGCCACTGCCGTATGGGGGTGGAAGAAACACTGAATAAACCACAATTGGAGTTATGGTAATAATAAAATTGGTATTAAGGTAGGGGTCCTTGTTCAGGGCGCTGCTCCCAGTGGCTGGGTGAAAGTTGGGGGCAGGCTGGGGACCCCGGGGCCAGGGCAGGCTCAGCTTGGCCTCTGGCTAACAGAGACTGAAGGGAAATGTGGGTCCCACAGACTCAGCTGCTCTTGAGGGGCTCCTGGGTCTCAGTCACCTCTCCCTGACCCAAGAGCCTGCGATGGGCTAAGTTATGCACGGGTAGGGGAAGGGTGTTAAGGCAGGGGCAGAGGAGAGCCCCCATTACTTACCCACGTAGTGTCCTTTGAAATACCCCTCACAGTCACAGGTCTCTGGGAACCAAACAGAGAGAGGGAGGCCAGTGAGCCAGGCTGGACACATGCCCCAGCCCAGAGGCACCCAGCCGCAGGTGACCAGGCAGGACCCTCTGGGATGGAGTCTCAGAGGGGCTTGGGACAAATGCCATGTTCCAGTCAGCCCTAGGTTAACAAATTCCCCTGTTTCACCCAGTGCTCCATGCTTAGGCCACAAACAGCCCTTCTAGACCTGGTAGGGTTCGGGGTCAGCAGGCCCCATTCCAGCCTCTCTGAGTTAGGGCCCGTGAGGATAAGGAGGGGAGATACACTCGCCAAGCCCTGCCGTCCTATCTCCTGCCCGCTGCCCAGGCAGGTCACGTGACCAGCCCAGCCGGAGTCCGGGGAGGGCTGGGCCCATGTCCCCACCAGCTCTGCATGCCTGAAGGAGCAGATTGGTCCAGCTGGCAGAGCCGGGAGAGAGGTGCCAGGAGGGGTGCCTGAGGGGCACCGCCCCCCCAGGAGGAGGCGGTGAAGGGGCTTGTTCAGACAGTCTACAGAAAAGGGACCTTGTCCATGCGCACAGGGGACAAACACCAGGCCTACCTTTGTCACAGGGCTCATCATCTGCGGTTTGCACAAAAGACAGATGGAGCAGCGTTAGCAGAGGGGAACCGGGAGGCCCTGCCACCAAGAGGCAGCCGCAGCCTCGGGTCCTCAGGAGCCCTCCATCTGTGCCCTCTTTCTCTCCTCCAACAAACCTGTGATCTGAGCTGTGGTGCATTATTAAACCAAGACTTGCTCTAATTAGTCTTCCTGTGTGTTTCTCATTAGCGGCCCAAAGAAAGCCTGCTCATTACTGGCGTAAGTAAGCAGCCTCAAGGCCAATGTACTCAACAGCCCCTCCGACTTGAGAGCAAGTCTGAAAAGGCAGCCACACAGCCCAGGGAGCAGCTCGCTGAAGAGTGTCTGCGGCGGACCGGGACCTGCTCCCGCTTTTCTGGGGTTTGAGACTCGCCCGGGCGAGCACAGATGCAGGTGATGGCAGAGCACGGAGCAGGGCAGCCGGCCAGCTGCGCTCCAGTCACCTGGTGTGGTTCTAACCCCCCAACTTGGTTCCGAGCCCCACTCTCGACCCCCGGCTAGAGAGGCCATCCCTGACGTTTCTTCACCACCAGGGGCTCTAACCTGGGGGCTCTGGAACCCTGTTCCCAAGCCCACTTCCTTGACCTCATGAGCCTCTGTTTAACTATCTTGGAAAAAAGGATGACCCTGACTCCACTGTGAACCAGAGCTGTTGTAACAATTACAAGGCAAGAAGGTAAGTGAAAGTGTTTTGTAAAAGGTAAGGGCTGCACAGAGTAAAATTCCCAGGTAAAATTCAAGACACTAAGTTAAATGTGAATTTCAGATAAACAATAAATAATTCCTTAGTATAAGTATGTCCCAAACTACTTTCTTTGTTTTTCCAAGCTTTAAAGTTTTTATTTTGTTTTGGGGTCTAGCCGATTAACAATGTTGTGGTAGTTTCAGGTAAACAGCGAAGGGACTCAGCCATACATATACATGTAGCCATTCTCCCCCAAACTCCCCCACCACCGCATCCAGGCTGCCACATAATGTTAAGCAGAGTTCCATGTGCTATGTAACAGGTCCTTGTTGGTTAACCATTTTAAATGTAGCCGTGTTTACATGAGAATGTCCCAAATATTGCATGGGATATACTTATATTAAAAACTGATTCATTGTTTATCTGAAATTTGAATTTAACTGGGAGTCCTTTTCTTTTATTTACCAAATCTGGCTGCTAACACAGAGGCGTGAGATCACTCACAGCCATCTCTAACCCCTTCCAGCATCAGTGGTTCTTATGTTGTCAGGGTTAGGGGGCCCCTTGGGGATCTAAGGAAAGCCGTGGAGCCTATCACAGACACAACACAACACCCACCTACAGTCTGCACACGATTCTGGAAGCGGCATCATCATGCCCTGCAGTGTTATCTATGGGCCCCCAATATAGTAGCTCCTCTCCAGGGAATAGCTCCTCGCCACTTACCCCCATTTCTCCTCCTGACCCCTCTCCCCAGCCCCTCCTCCCTCAGGAGGCCTGAGAGCTCAGACAGGAGTACCCGCTCCAGCCCAGCGCTTGCTTCTTCCCCACATGACGTCCCAGGGTCCTAGGGTCCTAACCCCAGCTCCTCCCTGAACTGCTTCCCTGAAGTGCCATCCTGCCAGACTACTCACAGGGGGGCTTCTTGAGGCTCTGGGGACTCGGCAGGGTGCCTGTGGCTCTCCGGTAGTTCAGTCGCCTATGGGGACAAAAGGAGATGGGCAGGCCAATGAGCTGGACGAGAGAACCAGTCAGAGGGAACCTTCTGGAAAACTCAGGGAAACCAAGGCCTAGATCCCACAGTGGGGTACAGCCTGGCACTCCAAGGGCCTCCTGGCTTCACACTGAGTTCCAGTGCAGAGGGACATTTGCACGGGTGCTCACAGGTTCGTGAGGAAAAAACTAAGTTTCTTGCTCTGAGAGATGCTTGCCCAGCCTAAGATGGTCATTCACACACAGAGGGGGCAGAGCCCAGTATCCATGGTCAGTGGTTGGTTGTTACTTTCCCAAAGCTGATTCTCAAGGAAAGGAAGCCCCTTCTCCATAGTCACCTGGCCTCCCCATATCTGAGGAAGCCCGAAAAGAGCAGAATGACTCTTAGGAGAAGTCAAGGGTGAAAGTGTCTCTAATTTAATGCCCTAACCACCCTCTCCCCAGCCCAGTGGAGAGCTCAGCCTGGCACTTTAGAAGCAGCTTCCAAGGCCTCATCTCTGAGCTGACACCCAGGGCTCCCGGAGGTATCTAAATTTCCACAATTAAATGCAGCTAGAGCACCTTCCCCCACAACCTGTGAAGCCAAAGACGCAGATGGGTCTGAGGCTGCCCTGAGGAAACAGAGCAGCAGTCTTCAAACTCCAGCCCCTCAGAATCACCTGGAATATCTGTTAGAACGTAGAGCTCAGACTCTGGCCCTGGGGTCTCTGATTTAGCAGATCTGGGGCAGGGCCCAGGCAGGGACTGGCTTTTCTAACAAATTCCTAGGGAATGCTAATACGCCTGGGGACCACACCAGGAGAGCCACTGAAATGGATGAATCCTGAGGTTTGTAGATACAGCGTCATTCCACACCCCTAAAATGGAAGAGGGCTACAAATCTCAGGAGAGGCATTGCAGGCATAAATGCCACACCCTCAGGGTTTACACTTTTGGAAATCTAGCCTAAGGAATCAATTTGAAATGTGAGGACCAGACTATATGCAAGATAATTATTACAGTCTTGTAGCAGTGAAACATTGAAGAGAGCTTCAAAGTACAGCCACACGGAAGAAGAGAAATCACTTGAGGTATGACCTTTCTTCCCTGAAGCCTTTCATGCTGGCCCTGACTAGGGCCAGTCCTCCTGCTAAGACCTGGTATCCTCCACCCTCACACCCATCACATTTATATGAAGTGTTCGCCTGAACCACTTGTGACTTTTCAGCTAAACTGTCAGCTCCTGCAGGGCAGAAACCATAGTTGCTGCCTGTGAATAAATAGTACATCTCCTGATGAAATATTATATTACCATTAATTAATATTATATTGCAATTAATTGGGCTTCCCTGGTGGCTCAGATGGTAAAGAATCCACCTGCAATGTGGGAGACCTGGGTTTGATCCCTGGGTTGGGAAGATCCCCTGGAGAAGGGAATGGCAATTCCAGTATTCTTGCCTAGAGAATTCCATGGACAGAGGAGCCTGGCAGGCTACATAGTCCACGGGGTCTCAAAGAGTCGGATACAACTGAGTGACTTTCACTTTGACACTCTTCACTATTAATTAATAGTATAGAATAAATACTATTATTCTATAGTAATGTTAGAAATGCTCATGTCAAAATGTTAAGTTACCCAAAAAAAGAAAAGGCGAGACCTCAAATTCTATACACACCACTCACATTACAGGCACAAGAAAGAAAGAAATTATGCTGTTTAGATAGTAGTGAGACTGGGTAATTTTCTTTTCCTTATCCTCCTATCCTGTATTTTTACATTTTATTTTTCAACTTGCCCAAGTAGGCATTATAAAATATACATTAATTTAATATAGTACAGATTTATATACACTGACTAAAATCTCAAATAGCCATCACTACCGATGATGAGAGAAGAACCAACACGGGCACAATTGGTACTTTGTTTACAGAAGGACACTCCGTGGGCACCCCCACCCCGGGTTTGCTAGCAGAGATTTGGGGCTCTGCCATGTACTTACACCTCTGGCCACTCTAGAACCACACCCTCTTACAACACGCCCCAGACCCACCTTTCCTGGAACTGCTTGGAAGGGATGAGGCCAGCTCGAAGGTTGGTGTCCCCCACTCGCTTGGCCTGCCACCACGTGGGATCATCCTGACTCACCACCTCCAGGACCTGCCTGCGCTGGAAGGGCAGTCCTGCCTCCTGGCAGGGAATGGCCCGGTCTTCCCGTGGGTTGTAGTGGAAGAGGGCCCTCATGAACACCTGCAGGGGAGGAGCTAGGTGAGACGGCCTGAAAGCACTGACATGTCTATGCCACATGGAAGGCTGAAGAAGGCTGTTCACAATTAGGAAGAACAAGCAGTGTCAAGAATAGAAGGCTAATCAGAAACCCACCACACCTATTTTCTTACTGTTCTTCAACATTTTTAAGGGAAATCCATCAAAAATCAAAAAAATGGGGACTTCCTTGGTGGTAAAGTGGTTAAGACCCCACTCTCCCAAATGCAAGGGGCCCGGGTTCGATCCCTGGTCGGGGAACTAGATTCTCCACGCTGCAACTAAGAGTTCACCTGCCACAACTAAAGTTCCTGCATGAGGCTGCAGAGAGGAAGGAGGATCCCGATCGCTGCAGTTGGGACCCGGTGCAATCAAATAAATAAATAAATGCTTTAAAAAACATCAACTTGCTAAGCTATTTAAAAAAGAAAGAATCAGAAAATGATTCACGGATTTCCCTTTCCAACCTAAACATCTCCTTATTAACCTTACAATAGCCTCTCAGCCTACACAAAGCAACCATTAGTTTTGGGAGCAAAAAAGCAAAGGCAAGCACAATTTCTAACTCAAATGTTATTTCTGATATGCTAACTGCCCCTAATGATGTCAGCAGCCATCTGTTAAATAAGCAGTCTAAATGTTTTGATAAGAACATAAATATCAATGAAACTACTGTTACCGATTCTTTATCATCACTTTTCAGTGGGTAATGGACAGTCATGTCTTTGACAGCTCAGCCCTGCCTCATCAGTCACATACTTGGCCAACCCCCAGCTCTCTTCTGTACCAGAAGCCATCCCTCTAGAGAACAGGATGGGAACAGCATTTGGTCCCATTTCTTCATTCTCTTCTATAATTCAGTGGCATGGATTTATTTATTCCTACTTCCAAATCATTATGGCCCAATTGCTTCAACAGCAAATAGGGGGGAAAAAAGGCCAGAGGTTTTCCTTAGACAAATCCAAATCCTTTAGGTGCCAAGCAAAAGAGATTCAGTTAGACAACAGTACGAATTTTCTGGCCATATATTAATATTATGAGGACAGGGACCCTCATTTAGCCATACATGCCACCAGGCTCCCAGGCACTCAAAAGGCAGCCAGCCCTGACCAAGCGTCTAGCTAAAAGAAAAATATTCAGAAAGGATGGACTAAGAGATAGGCTACCCATTTTGTCCTCCAGGAAAAACAAATCCTCTTCCTGTACCAAGTTATAACCTGCAGAAGCTGCATATGGAGACCATACCAGCTTGTCCCAGGAAGAACAACCTTCCATCAGGTATTATGTGTGCCCTGGGATTCAACTGAAGGCGCAAATAAGAAATCGTCATATGAAGATGATTTCTTCATTTGCGTAAAAAAAAAAACCATCAAAGACATTGTCTGCTATTAATTGCCATTCATCAAAATATTTATTGACATCTACTCTATGCCAAGTGTTTTCATGCCCTATCTTTCCTGCTCCTGGTTCTGGGAGGTAGGGGTGAAAAATTAGTTTTCTTGAAAAATCAGCATGCTTCCTTCCATCTTCCATGAGAAGTATGTAATTCATTATGTTCTCCTTTTTGCCTTGGCTGCCAGAAAGTTCAGATCCAAGTTTACTGGGAAGTCAGAGTAATGCCTCTTCCATCCTCCCTACCACCACGTCAGCTCAGGGCTTAACAATCTCTCACCTGGGCTTTTACAACAGACTCCTACCAGGTGCCCTGAACCCCATCTCCACCCTCCTCCACTCACTGCCCTAGAGAGCTTTGTAAAACACAAATGTGATTTCCATCGCTTCCCTCTCAGAACCAAACAAGCAAAGAACACCAAAAAACTAAATACCTTTAGGAGCTTCTCACTGCCTCTGAGGCTGTCACTTGGCTTGTGGGGTGCCTTCCCATATTCCCCGGGGGCCTCACCTTTTCAGTGAACCCCACCCCGACTGCCTAACGACTTCCTCCAGCCACTGGGATCTGCTGTCCCCTAATCCAGCAGAGAGGAACTGCTGGGAATTAACCCCTGGGGTACAGCCTGGTGAGAGCCAGTATCTAGATTCCCCACCACCCCAGCTCTCCCAGCTGTTAGGAGGAATGGAGGAGGCATGGTCTACAGGGGATGCCGAATTCTGAAGCAGGATTAAGCTCTGGTTGTCTGTGGTGGTAACTTGCTGAGAAGATACCCTTTGTTGCACTAGCTGCCTTCCCTTCCCCAACCCTGTTCTGGTGTTTCCTGGGGTCACTGGCAAATGCCAAAACTCTGAACAAAGCATTCAAGACCATTCAGACAGAGCCTTAACCCACCTCACCAGCACACCCCCATCCTCCTCCTGGAGCCCCACACAATGCACTTCCTCATGGACCTCATACTCCTCTGCCATGTCTGTGAGCAGCCGCTTATGCGGACCTTTCTGCCCGCCCTTCTCTTCTCCCTCTTCTTCTAGGCTCACTGCCAACCCTCCTATTATGTGCCACCTTCCAAAGTGCCTAGGGACTTCCCTGGTGGTCCAGTGGTTAAGAATCCACCTGCCAATGCAGGGACACGGGTTCAATCCCCGGTCTGGGAAGCCCATGTGCCACAACTACTGAGCCCTAAAGCCCCATGCTCTGCAACAAGAGAAACCATTGCAATGAGAAGTTCGTGAACACAACTAGGGAGTAGCCCCTGCTCACTGCAACCAGAGAAAGCCCACATGCAGCAACGAAGACCCAGTGAAGGGAAAAAAGAAAGCGCCTAGAACTCTGCTGCAGTCCATGGGTCACAAAGAGTCAAACACAACTGAGCGACTGAACTGAGAACTCTGCACAGAATTTTCCTGAAGCACTTATCACGTAACAAGGAGACACTGGGCCCCCGGCCTCCCCTACTGAACCAGGAAACCTCTAAGCTACTAATCATCCTGGTCTCCAGCATCTGGCAGGGTGCTTGGCACAGAGCAGGTGCCCACCAAAGGTAGGCTCCACTAGGACTTAAACAAATGGCAGTTACTTAATTGGGCCTGAAGCCGGAACATTTGGTATCTTCTCCTCCTCTTCATGGCCTGGCTTTTCTACTTCAATTAGAAGAATCTTGTCTTTTATTAGTAAGCTATGTCAAATCCTGTTTAGAAGAGATGGGGTACAAACAAATGAATCACTTGGTGACTGAATTCCAGGTTTCTACTGAGCACTTGCTCCGAGGACCAGATGGATGATCTCTTCCCGAGTGACTGTTTCAAAGACAGGGCTGGAGTCCCGCCACCCCCACCACCCACCTTGCCCACTCCCTTGCCTTCAGCTCCCCCATACCTTGCTGTCCTTTAGGCGGTCTTCCTCCTGGGTGGCTGGGATGATTTTCAGGGTGATGGATCCCTGGGATTGCGCCTGAAAGGAGACAGCACATGACCCATATCATCTCCCAGGTCTAACCCTCCAGGACATCACATGTTACCTCCCAGATCTGGAAACTTACATGCAGAAGGAAAGTTGGACGTGCAGCCTCCCTTATGACCCGCCCTTCAGTGGTGGCACCCAGATGAATTAACTCAAGCATTTTTATGGGACAAAGGGACAGAACACTTTTCTCTTTTTTTTTTGGCCACACCACGCAGCTTGCAATATCTTAGTTCCCTGACCAGGGATTGAACCTTGGCCCTGGAGAATTGAAGGCATGGAGTCCTAACCACTGGAGCACTAGGAAAGTCCCCAGAAGATTTTAAATGAGAACTTGAGAACAATGCATACAACAAATACAGCTCACTAGAGGTCAGGAGGGAGACCTCCTGACCTCTAGTGCCCCCAAGCACTGCCCTTCTTTTCTCTTGGGTTATTTTCATATCATCGTTCAATTTCATTTTCCTCTTTCCTGCCTGATTTGGGGCTGGTTCCCAACCAGCACTTCCCTGTTGACCTGCATCTTCCCCAGTCTCAGGCCACTCCATCTTCCCCAATCTCGGGTCCCCCTCCCTTCTATCAGAGACAGATGCTGCACCCCACGTGGGGGCTCATTAAAGCACATCTCACCCAGTGCTCTCCCTGATCCCGCCTCACTCTGGAATATGGGAGGCTGGTGCCCAGAACCAGGGGAAAAGGAGAGGGGGCAGAAAGACTGAAGGGTCTGCCTGCAACCAGGGTCCCCTATAGCAGGGGCCTTAAAGAGTGGGCCTCCGAACTTGAGATCTCATCCCATTTTTGCCCCCCCAAACCATTAAAAGTTAGCAAACAGTGTCATGCTGGAAGAGGATGCCTGAGGATTACAGAGGTCAGAACTATGACAGGGGCTTTTTATAATTTCAGTTTTGACTTCCATTCCCAGAATGGACTGAGAAGGTTGTTTCCATCCCAGCACTGGCTACCCTAGAATCCGCTCGCAGTTGTGAAGTGCAATGCCCTCTTCCAGATGTTTACATCCTAACAATAACTATGCCTTGGTTGAGAAACCATTCCTACCCCGATTGTACAGGGAAGGAAATCAAAACTTGATGATTTGATGACTTGTCCATCAAGGTTACACAAGACACCCCTGGTGGCTCAGTTAGTAAAGAATCTGCCTGCCAATGCAAGAGACCTGGGTTTAATCCCTGGGTCGGGAAGATCCTCTGGAGAAGGAAATGGCAACCCACTCTAGTATTCTTGCCTGGGAAATCCCATGGACAGAGGAGCCTGGCGGGCTACAGTCCATGGGGTCACAAAAGAATCAGACACAACTTAGCGACTAAACCACCACCACCACCAAGGTTGCACAATTGTAACGTGATGGAGACAAGATTCTAACCCAGGACCAGCTGACCCCAAAGCCCTTGCTCTCCTGCACTACAGCCTTTTACTCCATATTCCTCAGCTCTTTGGAAGAGGGGACCCTTTCAAGAGGGTCTTCTAGAAGGGTCCTCAGGAAACAAGGCTGGGGGTAGGGAGGATGGCTGTGCTGAAGACAGGGTCTGAGAGAGGCAGATGGTCTGGGCACTCCCCTCCTCCTGTCCCCGACACCCCCCACCCCCGCCCCAGTGCAGGGCACACTGTAAGGTCACCAGGCTTGCAGTCTTCCCATGAAAACAGGGAGACTGGGCTAGATCAGCCCTGGCTCCAGGAAGCGCCCTGCTCTGGGTCTCTGAAGAACCACCGCACCCCTGGCTCACGCACGGCACGGACCAGAATCTGGCTGATCTCGTCGGGCCGCTTGTGCAGGACTGTGATCCCGTTCACTTCCCGGAGCTCATCTCCAACGTGGACCAGGCCTAGGAGACACAGGGGCTGACCGTCAGCACAGCAAGGGGTCCAAGGTTCCCAGAGCGCAAAGTTTTAGGCACCTCTGGCACCTGCCTACAGAACCCAAGCAGGGGAGATTCAAGGCTTAAAGGTAGTGGATGGGACTGGGATGAACTTATCCCCAGGTGTGCTGGGTGGCTCACCTCGAATCACAGCCTCACAGCAGCCTGGCAAAACCCCCCAGTTTACAAACAGTCAGCTGAGATTCAGAAAAGCGATGCAGCTTGCCCAAGGCCACACTGCTAAGAAATAATGGAGCCAGTGCACAGACGCAGTTACGTGGCTATAGAAAGCCTATGTTCTTTCTGCTGTCACCTCTGCTTCTTTAAAAATATCATTAACTCTTCCCCTTCCTGGGTGTACAGACATAACTCCAAGGACATCCTTCTCCAATTTTACATGCAAACTGAAGGGCACCAGAGAAGATGGAGTCAAGAGTGTTAGACACACCTGCCTGTTGGCCTCCGCTTTAATGACAAGCAACTCTGCATATGGGGCCCTATTTGCCACTCAACATGGACACTGGTCCAGAAGCAGCAGCATCACCCAGGACGCAGGAAGGGCTGCAGAAGTCTTGGGCCCACCCAAGACCTGCTGAGTCAGAATCTGGATTTTAACAAGACACTCGGGCCATTTCCGTGCTTGTTAATGGGAGGCACTGGTCTTAGGGTTCCCACCACAATGGTCCCCAGACTTTTGGGGGCAACACTCCCCTACACCAGGAGATCTGCCTCCCAACTTAGTTCCTCCACACACCAAAGATTCTCTTTCTTTTAATTTTTTATTTTATATTGGAGTATAGTTGATTAACAATGTTGTCAGTTTCAGGTGTACAGCAAAGTGATTCAGTTACATACATACATGTATCTATTCTTTTTCAAATTCTTTTCCCGTGTAGGATATTCCAGAGTACTGAGCAGAGTTTCCTGTGCTGTATTCAGTAGGTCCTTGTTGGTTATCCATTTTAAATACAGCAGTGTTTACATGTCAATCCCAGACTTCCTATCCCCTCTCCCGCCCATCCTCTTGGGTAACCATAAGTTTGTTCTCTAAATCTGTGAGTCTGTTTCACAACAGTGATTCTTAACTTGTTTTCTACTCAAACAAATCTGGGCCATGAACACCCTCCCCATAGTAACTGAGGCTGGCTAAGGTAGCTGGGGTGTCAGGAAAGGGTGTCTTGCTCCCTAGTTAGGATTTACCTACCAAGCTCAACTACCGCAATCCTCAGGCTAAGCCAATGCACAAACCCTCCTGATCACCCTCAAAGGACTCCGTGCCTGACCTATTTTCAAACAAATAAATTTTCTACTGGGCTTAGGAAGGAGAAGAGAATTCCAGTCCGACTCCCAGAAAGTAAAGCACATCCCGAACAGGTGAGCCAATGGGAGAAGGAAAGGAGACCCATGACCAAAGGAGGAAGGCTGGGGGGACCATGGCCATGACCGTGGCCAGGCCGGCACTGATGCCACTCACCGCTCCGGTCTGCTGCGCCCCCTCGCATGATCCTGGCCACCACGACAGCCCCTGAGTGCTCATCCCGCCGGATGGTGGCCCCCTGCATCAGAGACAGAGCAGGCAGGCCCCTAAGAAGCAGCCTCAAATCTCAGACTCTGACTCTCTGGACCAGAGAGAGCCTCCCCCTCCCACCCCTGTTCCTCCCTCTGCCACCCCAGGGGGGACAGCACAGCAGGCACCTTGCCATGTTGAGGACAAAATAAAACCAATATCTCAAATTAGTATAGCACAGCACTTCAAACAAAGCACGACTGTAATGCTGTCATAGCCTCATGTGACAGGTAAGCGACAGGGGCACAGAGAAGGTAAGCACCTTCAAGGTCACCCAGCTTTCTGGGATGCCAAATGCAGTGTTTTCTCTATCACATCACAGCCCTTGCCTCTTGCAAAGACATTTAATCATGAGGAGAATACGTGCCAGCAAATTCTCAACCTGCCTTGAGCCAATCACGGGGTTACCAGGCCTTCTGTTGTTGCCAAGGGGAACCAACTATGCCCCAGGCGGAGCTTTGGGACCAGGACTTGGCCCCCAAAACACGGCAGACATGATGTCTAGGATGAGAAGGGCACTAACAAGCTCTCGTGCACCAGGCAGGTTGGGCTGTGGCAGGGCAGGGCAGCAGTCAGGAGTTGAATGGCCCTGGGTTTGAATGCACTCTGTCATTTACTAAGAACAATGGCCTTCCGTTAGCAAGGAAGCCCCTCATCTTCTCTGCGACTGTTTCCTCTGGGGTGTGGGAAAGCATTTGACTCTTGGGGTTGTTGCAAGGTTAACATTAGATATCGCAGGCCAGGCACTTAGTACACAGTAAGCGCTCAATATGGGCTTCCCTAGTCGCTCAGCTGGTAAAAAACCTGCCTGCAATGCAGGAGACCTTGGTTCAATTCCTGGATTGAGAAAATCCCCTGGAGAAGGGACAGGGTACCCACTCCAGTATTCATGGGCTTCCCTCATGGCTCAGACGGTAAAAAATCTGCCTGCAAGGCAGGAGACCTGGGTTCGATCCTGGGTCAAGAAGATCCCCTGAATGCGACCCACTCCAGTATTCTTGCCTGGAGAATCCCAATGGACAGAGGTGCTTGGCGGGCTACAGTCCGTGGGGTTGCAAAGAGTCAGACACAACTGAGCGACTAAGCTCAAGTGTTCAATACATGCTGCTGCTGCTGCTAAGTCACTTCAGTTGTGTCCGACTCTGTGCGACCCCAGAGACGGCAGCCCACCAGGCTCCCCCGTCCCTGGAATTCTCCAGACAAGAACACTGGAGTGGGTTGCCATTTCCTTCTCCAATGTATGAAAGTGAAAAGTGAAAGTGAAGTCGCTCAGTCGTGTCTGCCTCCTAATGACCCCACGGACTACAGCCCACCAGGCTCCTCCGTCCATGGGATTCTCCAGGCAAGACATGCTAACCACTAATTATTGGCTGTAAGTGCAAACACACTGGCACGCTTAATCATTGACTTCATTTGAAGTCCATAAAATGAATGTTGCTGGAAAGAGAGACCAGCAACTAAGAACCCTGTGGCTTCTTGCCCCTCAGACCATCAAACTTGCCAGCATCTCTGTCCACCCTCTCCTCCTCTTCCCCAAGTCAGAGGAGGGGACCCTCCTGGCTAGGCTGGTCCCTCCATCTCCCTCCCTCCCTCTCCTGCATTCTCAATGCCCCCTCCCCAGTGGCTCCTTCTCCTGGTCCTAAAAATATTATCAAGCCTGTCCTATCATTAAAAATGTGGCAGCCCCATCCAGTGGATGCCAGTCTCCATTCCTTCGGAGCAAGCTTCTCAAAGAGGCAGCGTGCATCTGCTCTGACTCACTCCCTGCCCGCCTCAAGTGCACCAGCAAAAGGAGCAGCGACCCGCGAGCTGCCATCTCAGTCGCCACGCTCAGTCTCCTCTCTCTGATCTTCTGATTCGCCCTTTCCCTGGAATGCTCTCTTAGCCTGGGCCCTGGTGACACCTCTCTCAGGGTACTTCTCAGTGACCAGCTGGTCTCCTTGGCTGAGTCTTCCTATATCTGTCTTTTAAATGTTGATTAAAGGGCCAGCACTTGGCCCGTGTCCTCTCCTTGTCTCTTTCCATACACGCTTCACTCAGGTGGTTTCAGCCTCTCAGATGGGATTGTAACCCCTTCTGGATGCTGGCAGCTACCAAGTCCGCATCTCTACACACCCAAGCCTTTATCCCCTGGACATCTCCACTTGCGGGCACCCACGCCTCTTGAATTCAATGGATCCTAAGTTTCTCTTTATTCCCCCTTTTGAATCATGGTCCCACTGCCCACCTGTCATTCCAGCTGGACACCTTCACTTTATATCCAAGATGCCTCCTCAGATTCCTGCCCAAACTGGGGCAGTCACAAAGTGACATTAATTTTATTTCTGATGTATTTCTTGGATTCCTCTTCCCTCTTCCCACAAACCAAGGTCAAGCTCTGTCTCTGAACCATATGTATTTGGCCCCCACTCTCAAATAAGTCCTCTGTTTCCCCTCCAGGTGACTTTCTACTTCATAGCCAAGATGATCTTTCAAACTGAAAATCTGACCATTTTATTTCTTACTTAAAACCCTTCAGTGGCTCCCCACTACCTTCAGAGTCCAGGCAAGCAACTGTGGGTGACAATCCAGTCTTTACGCTCTCCTAATGATCTGGCCTCACCTCTGTCACACTTGACCTCCAACTTGGCCAGTTCCCTGAATCTACCATGCCGTTCACCTTCCCATGGCTCTGCTTATGCAGTTCTACTGGTAGAATGCCCTTCTTCTCCCCCTTCCCTCTGGAAAAATTCTGTTCTTTTTAAAAAAAAATTTAGCATGGGCATCACCTCTTCCAGGACACCCCAGTTACTACCTTCTGTAAACTCTCAGAGGGTGATGACTAAGTCTGTTAATTTTTTTGGCTTTGCCATGGAGCACGTAGGCTCTTAGTTCCCCAACCAGGGATTGAACCTGCAGCCCCTGCATTGGAAGGACGGAGTCTTAATCACTGGGCCACCGGGGAACCCCATGGAAGTCTTAACCCTCTCTGAACTGCCCGCACCTAACATGGTGCCTGGCACACAGGAGGGTTCACGGTGTGTTTCCCGAGTAGATGGATGACTGCCCCCATTTTGAAAGTAAAGAATCAAAAGCAGAGGAGAACTCTGGCCAGTTTGCAGAAGCGGTTCATCTGAGGTCACTTGGTGAAAGTTGACAGTGAAGAAGGCCAGCTGTGGTATTCTCTAGGGCATGCCCTCAATTCTCTGGACTGCTGCTACTTCCCTCCATCTAATAAACAAACCTGTCCCTTAGCTCGGTAAATCAATGCTGAACCGGGACCAATGATAACAATCTGTCAGCTGCAAAGAAGAATGGCTGCTACCCTGGGTTTCCTCAGAATTCAGAATAGAGGTTGGCCAACTTTTTCTGGAAAGGATCAAGTGTAAATGTTTTATGCTTTGCAGGCAACACGGATTCCGTTGAGTTTGCCGTTGCCATGTAAAGGCGGGGCCCCTAGACATGTAAATGAACTGGATGGCCAGGCACCAAAAAAACTTCATTTACAAACACTGACTGGCTTGGGTTTGGCTGTTGCATCATAGTTTGCCAACCTCTTGTTCAGAGCATGATGATGAGGGCTGCCCTGAACAGTTGTACAGGTTCTCGACTGCACAAAGGAGCTTGGCCACAGCAAAAGGAGGCTGAATCTACCCAGAGAAAGGAGTACTCTGCACACAGTGGTGTCACAGGGACTAATAGCAGCCTTGACAAAGCTGCCATCACTTACTCCAAAGACTGCAGTTGGGGGGGCTCCCTTCCTGGGTTTCTCAGTGGGTGGGTGGGAAACAAGGAGAGCATGGGGAAGAGAGGTGAGGACCACATACCAAGGGTTCCTTGTTTTTCACCAGGCGGACAATCTTCACTGATTCTTCATCAAAATCCTCGTCGATATTATCAGGCAGAGGGGGAAGAACGGGGTCAAAATTCTTCTGAGCGACTGTGTCGTGTACCATGAGCATGGCCTATCATGAAAGCAAGACAACAGAAGGGCTAGCCTCCAAAGCACATGGGGGTCCAGGGGACCTAGCCAGGGGGCAGTGGTTCAGGGTCCCAGATCTCATGCCAGAGAGATGACCTCCCCAGACACTTAGGCTGAGGAACCCTAACTCAGAAATCTCCTTTCCTCAGTTTCACGACCAAGCACTCCTCCTATCCCCATCCCAGAAGACACAAATGCGTGGGTAGGCAGGGACTGTGGCGTGACTACCCTGAGGTGGGGGGTGGACAGCAGCTGGAGCAGCTCCCTCTCGTCGCTGTGCACGGAGGCGGCCTGCAGCTCCTCCATCACCTGCGGAGGAAGGAGAAAGAAGGCCACAGATGGCTGCAGGTGCTGCGAGCCTCCTGGGAGTCACCCAAGGGGAAACCCTGCTCCCTGGGCCCCCCAGCCACGACTACAGCACCAGGGGGCATTGGACCCTCAGTCACTCCAGGTCTGTGGCTCCCAGGGAAGTCATTCCAGGGATCAGAGAGCATGAGAAGCCTCTACAGGCTAATCCTAATGGGAGCTAATTTATGAAGGCTTTCCTGGGTGCTGTTTGCCTCACGTGGATTAACTCTCACAACAAACTAGATGGAGCAGGCACTATTATTTGGCCATTTCACTGGTGAGAAGTAAATGAGAGAGATTAAATATTCTGCCCAAGGTCCCCAAGGTAGTGAATGGCACCACCAGGACTTGAACCTGGGCTTATCTAGCTCTGTTGTCTCTACCCGCACCATATTTTCCAGATGAGGAAATTGGGGCTCAGAGAGGTTGAGTGACTTGTTTAGGGTCACAGAGCTAATATTAGAGGCAGTGCTGGGCCTAGGAGACTGGCAACCTAACCTGCTCCTAATAGCATCTCACAGGCAAGAAAGGCAGAGAATCTGCCCCCATCCCTCGCTAGGCTATCTGCTGGGGTGACATGATTTTATTCAGAAACTGGCTTCAGTAATCAACTAGGACAGGTCCACAAGAAATAAGGAAGGATTCCTTTAAAAAACAAGAAGCCTAGGAATTCCTTGGCAGTTCAGTGGCTAGGACCCGGCATTTTCACTGCCTGGGGCCCAGCGATCAAGGCCCAGGGTTCAATCCCTGGTGGACCCCACAAACCACAAAGGAGCAGCCAAAACAACAACAAAAAACAAGAAGCTGCAAGTCCCTGGACCCAGGACTTCACATCCGGCCTCACAAAGCACAGATATGCAGTGTGCATGTTTGACCTATTCTTGTCGCCAGCCCTCAACTGTTTGGGAACTGCTCTTATCACAGCTGGGAAAACAGACTTTCTCGGGAACACACAGTAAGTGGGTGTCACCATGTCGCCATGGCCCCTGGCCCTGTCCAAGGCTCACCAGTTTCTCCCTGCCTACTAGGAGGCCCAGGGAAGAGGTGAAGGGGAGGAGACGTTCTTCACCTTGGGGCTCCTGAGCCCTGATGGTCCCTTGTTAAGCAATGGCAAGCAGGCCAGATGAAGGAGCTAGGGGTGGGAGAGGGGCTGAGGCCAGAAGGAGAAACTGGGGGCTTACATCCTCGGCGAGGGCCACAGCGCTGTGCAGGACGGGGGTTGGACTTTGCCTCTCGTAATAGCGAAGCTTCTCGTGAATCTGCAAACACAGCCGAACTCAGGCTGGGGTCTCCCAAGACAACTGTCCAGATGTACCCTGGATGTCACACAACCCACCCACGGCTGTGAGGATGCCTAGGGCTGCAGACCAGGTCATTCAGAGGGCAGCATAAGGCAAAGACCTTCCTGGGGCAGAAAGGACTTTACCTTCATTAAATAACTGAGGCTTTTTTCACTGAAAACATCCCTCAGAAAGCCCATCTCTTCCTTGTGGTTGGAGTCAGGTCTCAGCTGAGAGGTCAGTAGTGCCAGGGTTTCATGCAAACCTGAGGACGAAGTGAGAAAAACACAGTAGAGCCAATGCAGTGGCTACTTCCTGCCCCACGGGACCCCGAGCAGATCTTCCAACAGTATGTCAGCCCTGCCGGGGGCACATTTTCTCCCTCCCCGGCTCGCATTCCCAGGGCTCCGAGCCAACACCGGTAGCAGCTGCTTTCTTTGCTGCCCCGGGTTGCTGGGCAGGCTCTTGTCTTCAGGACTGTGGCAGGCCCGGCCCCAGGAGACACTCACCGGAGTCCTCAGACAGCACCGGCATGTCTGTGCCGCTTAGATCTCTGTCTGTGGATTCTGGGAGAAAAAGAGGGGATGGGGTGGGATGTGAAACTCTGGCAAGCTTATTCAATCAACAAACAGTGATTATACGTGTACTGTGACTGTCCATGACCAATTCGGGGACAGAAGGGATGGGAACAAATTCTCCACTCAGCTTTTTCAGAGAGGAAGGAAAGAAAACCAAGCTTGCTTTGTGCTCCCAATGTGTCAAGCACTGTCCTGGCGATTTCATATGACATTTTTCTTAATCTCTTCAAAGCCCTGAGGAACGGACATTAATATTTCCATTCACCTGATGAAGAAACAGAGGCTGTGGGGAGGGCCGTTCAGTAAATTGTAGATCAGAATCTAGACTCCATTGGCCCTTCCAGGCGGGTATCAGGCGAGAAGTGGTCCCTGCCTGACAGCGGGTGCTGTCCTCCACAGCTCCCCCCTCCTCTGTGGCCTTCTAAGGGGCTTCTCTCAAGTCTCCTGACTGTCAACAAGTACCTAGCTGGGCCTACAAGCCCCTCCTTTACCACCATTCCCAAGCCCCAACCAGAAGCGATCCTGCCCCCAAAATAGAGCGTAGAGAGGAGGTGGAGAGAGGAGAGTCGTGTCTACTATGCCGGCGGGGGGAGCCCTATCTCGGCAGGCCCCCCAACGTGTTTTGCAGCACGTGGATCTCAAAAAGTCCTCCTTCAGAAGGGGATAAGGAAGAGTAATGATTCATTCATTCCGCAAACATGGAGCCAGCCCCACAGCGCCCGCCCGAGTCCCGCGGACACCAAGACGCAGAAGAATGGTCCCCGGCCCTTCAGCCACCGCCCCGCCCCCCTACGCCAGACTCACCCTCTGGCTCCTTCGAGCTGTGCCCCCAACTCCCCCAGGCAGCCAAGCACAGACTCCGGCTCGCTTTGGGAAGGAACCTGTGGGACTAACAAGGAGCGCGGCTGGGAGAAGGCGAGGCAGGACCTGGGGGACGCTGGGGGCTGTCTCGGAGGATGCGGGCCGGCAGGAAAGGAGCGGTGCGCACGGAGGAGGGGGTGGGCGCGGAGAGGAGGCCAAGGACGGAGGGGCGGGGACTGAGTCCCCCACACCCCCGCTCTCACCAAGCTGGGGCGGGGGGGTTCCCTGGGCCGCGAGGCTGCCTGTGCAGGAGAGGCGGGTCTTAGCCCATCCTCCCCTCCTTACGGGCCCCTCCGGCTCTGAGTCCGTGGTCCATCGCTCGCGCCGGTTCCTACCTGGGCGAGCCGGGATCTCAGCTCCAAACCCGGAGCCGCGCGGGTGCCTGGAGCCTCGGCGGCCGCTGGCTCCGCCTTCCCGGCCCCTCCCTGCTGCGGCCGCGCGGGCGGGGGTGGCGGATCCGGAGGAGGCGAGGCTTGGGGAGGAGGAGGAGGAAGGGGGCGCGCGGGGGGAGGGGGAGGGGCGGAGGGCGCCCGCCGCGTCTGGCACCGCCAGTCCCCTGCCGGCCCGGGCTTCGCTCTCCTGCGTTGTACCCCCTCCTCCGTATCCTCCCACCCGAGCCTCGAGGAGCTCCCTGCCTTGTGTCCCCAACCAGGGCACACAGCCAGCCTTCCCTCCTCCCCCGTCACCCGCACATTACCCACCCCCGCTCCCCCCACCGCCGACACACACACACACACAGCGAGTGCTGAAAGGTGGACGCTTGCTTAACACAGATTTCGATTTTGCAAACATTTATTGCGCGCCTTCCAAGTGCCAGGCGCTGTGCCAGGGGCTGGGGGTTCCGCGAGCACCCAGGCAGGGATACTGGATTTGAGAGACTCCCAGGCCCGGAAAGGAGGACCAGTCAGACGCGAGGGCAACTCGCTGTAACAATACAACGATGCTGGGAAAGATTTATCGGTGCGCGGGGCCCTGGGGGAGCGGAGAAAGGAGAGAGGAGAAGTCGAGTCGGGAAGACTGCAAGGCTCGATTCTGCCCCGCTGTAGTAGGCGGGGGTGGATCTGCCGGGAAACGGCGGCTTGTGTGCAGGGGCTTCTCCTGGGGGACCTGCTCTGAAATACCCTGACGATCACTGACTTTTATTGTGCTGTCTCTGTGCCCGAGATACTCCTCAAACCACTTCGAATCGCATTAACTCCTGAGCTAGAGACCATTATTATTTCTGCTATGTGATTGAGGAAAACTGAGGCCCAGGGAAAAGGACGTGTCTGGAGGAGAGGGTAGGAGCTGCGGGATGAGTGAACAGGTGGTTGTGGGTATTCGAGAGTGAGGAGTGGGCCATTGAGCCCCCTCCCCGCGCCCCCAGCACGCAGCACGTACCTCCAGCGTGGACCCAGGGGTTAAGCATAGGAGTCCGTCTAGCGCTTCATCATAGAAAGGAAATGGATCCACAGGCCCCCACAGCCCGCGGTGCCTGGGGAGGCTGTCAGTGGCAGAATATGTCATGATCACATTTCCCCTCCTTCCTCAAAAATTATCTACACCAGTGCTTCTCAAAATGTAATGTGATTACAAATCATCTGGGGGTTGTGTAGGGCTGGCGTGGCGCCAGATGCTGCATTTCTAACAAGCTCCCAGGTGATGT
Organism: Bubalus kerabau; assembly: GCF_029407905.1. NCBI lineage: Eukaryota > Metazoa > Chordata > Mammalia > Artiodactyla > Bovidae > Bubalus > Bubalus kerabau. The sequence continues at coordinate 20,493,618 of NC_073627.1, read as the reverse complement.
GATGCTTCTTGTCTTAGGACCTCACTTTGAGTATGGAAAGACTACTTGAGACACGTTTTTACCAGGGATGCTTAGTCAGAGAGATATCAGGAGCAGTCTCATATAGGGTCAGCTGACTTTTGACATGAGCACCAAAAAATGTGCCAGAAAAATCTAGATATTCTGGGATGGAGGAGTCAAGCCCAACCTCACACCATGTACAAAGTTCAATTTGAGAGGGACCATAGGCATAAACATAAACTAAATTGAGAAAACTTCTAGAAGAACACATAGAAGGATATCTTCTCAATCTTTTGGAAGCCGATGATTTCCTAGAAAGGACATGAAAAGCACAGACTCAAATCTGACAATCAAAATTTTGAATTTCTGTTCATCAAAAAAACACTGTCAAGAAAATAAATAGGCAAGCAGCAGACTACTCATAATTTATATATGACAAAGGATTTGTACGCTGAACAAAGAACTCCTGCAACTCCATGATAAAAAGGACAAAAAACCCAACGAAAAATCAGGCAAAAGATATAAACACACGCTTCACGAAAGATGATGTATAAACAGCCAATAAGCAAACATATGAGAAAGTGCTCAACCAACATTATTTGTCTTCAGGGAAATGCAGAGTAATCCACAAGTAGATACCACTTTGCGTACACTGGAGGGTTAGAATGAGGAACACGTGAGGACGGGGAGAATTTAAAACCCAAACTGCTATGTTACAAGTATTTCACAGTACCGTCACTTCCAAAAGCTGTTTGGCAACTTCTTCAAAAAGTTAAGCATACATCTCTCCCATGATCCAGCAATTCCACTTCGAGATATGTGTCTGAGAGAAATAAAATCTCTGTCTACAACACCTGTACTAGAATCTTCAGTACATCTTTATTCAGAATAGCCAAAAAAGGGAAACAATTAAGGATGTCCATCAACAAGTGCCTGGATAAATAGTGGTACATCCTACAGTGGTTTATTGCCTCATCAGTGAAAAGAGACTATCAACATTATTCAAAGATTATCCCCACAGTGCAACAACATGGGTGACTGCCAAGCAAATTATACTGGGTGAAAGAAGGAAGACATGAAAAATACATACTGTTTGATTCTTGTGGGGTTGTGATCTTGATGTTGTCACTGCACTCAGAGGCTTTGACTTGGCTGGCCCAGAAACTCAGTTTACTATTATTATTATTTTATTATACAAATTACCCCCAGAAATACTAACAGACTGACTTTAAGAGGAGGTGTCAAAGAATTGTTCCCTCAAGAAGCACCAGATAATTCTGCAGAAGAACTCTACCAAACATTTAAGGAACAGTTATCCTGAACTCTTCTAGAACATAGAAATAGAAGGAAATCTTCAAAATTCTTTTTATGAAGTGAGCATAGCATTGATACCAAAACCTGCCAAAGAAAGCAATACACACATACATCAACCCTAGACACCAGTCTTATTTATTAAAAAAAAAAATCCTAAAAACTATATTGGGCTTCCCTGGGGGCTCAGACGGTAAAGAATCTGCCTGCTATGCAGGTTCAACCTCTGGGTTGGGAAGATCTCCTGGAGAAGGGAATGGGTACCCACTCCAATGTTCTTGCCTAGAGAACTCCATGAACAGAGGAGCCTGGTGGGCTGCAGTCCATGGGGTCACAAAGAGTTGGACATGACTGAGCAACTAACTTAAAAACTGTATTAGCTGATAATGTCACCAAAACACCAGAAGAATAATACAAAAGCTCAAGTAGAGTATATTCTAAAAATGTTTTAATACTTGGAAATTAAATGGCTTAATATCTGGAAAATCTGTTAACTCCATATAAGGTAATCCATTAATAGAATAAAAAGTGAAATTTTCATATTATTATGTCCATAGATTCTGCAAAGGCAATCATATATGATTTTCAAATATATCTTTCAGGGAATTCCCTCACGGTCCAGTGGTTGACAGTCTGCTCTCTCGCTGCCAAGGGCCTGGGTTTAATCTTTGGCCGGGGAACTTAGATCCCACAAGGTGTGTGGCAAGGTAAGCAAACAAACAAAAACTTTCAATAATATATATCCTCTCCTACATATATACCCAAGAGAAATTAAAACACAAAAACTTATATAAGAATGTTGAAGCAGTATTATTCATCATAGCCAAAGGTCCATCAATTGATAAAGGGATAAAGAAAATGTGGTATAACCATACAATGGAATATTATTTAGCAATAAAAGGAAATTAAGGGACTTTCCTGGTGGTCCAGTGGGGACCACCAGAATCCACCTTGCAATGCAGGGGACACCGGTTTGATCCCTGGTCCAGCAAGATTCCATATGCTGTGGAGCAGCTAAATCCGTGCACCTGTGCTCCTGAGCTGCTCCACAGCAAGAGAAGCCACGGCAATGAGAAGCTCACACACCACAACAATGAGTAGGCCCTGCTGGCAACAACTAGAGAAAGCCTGCATGCAACAAAGACCCAGCACACCCCAAAATAAAATTCATTAATTACTTTTTAAAAAAGGAAGTGAAGTATATGTGCCACAACATGGAAGAACCTCAAAACATAATGCAAAGTGAAAGAGGCCTGTCCCAAAAGACCACATATTGTATGGTTTCAATAATATGAAAATTCCAAAATGGGCAAATCTGTAGAGGCAGAAAGTTGGGAGGATAGAGGTTGGGAGGGATTGATAATGGGTGTGAAGTTTCTTCCTAAGATAATGACAATGTTTTAATTAGATTTATAGTGATTGTTTTACAACTGTGAATATAAAAAAACATTGAATTGTACACTTTAAACGCATGAAATTTATGGTATGTAAATTATATCTCAAAGTTGTTTTTGTAAAAAGTAAATGGTCTATATCCTCCAAATAAAGGACAGAGACTGTCAAGATAGATTTAGAAAGACTTAACCAAATGTTAGCTAGCAGAAACTCACTTTAAACACAAAGACACACATGTTAAAAGAAAATGAATAAAAAAAGACTTAGCTGGGAAGTGCTGAAAACTGAATAAGGAGTAAGAAAGCTGAAGTGACTATATTAATATAAGGCAAAGTGTTAGGCGCTCATTTGTGTCCGACTCTTTTCAACCCCATGGACTGTAGCCCACCAGCCTCCTCCATGGGATTTTCTAGGCAAGAATACTGGAGTGGGTTGCCATTTCCTTCTCTAGGGTCTCTTCCCCACTCAGGTGTCAAACCCATGTCTCCTGCATTTGCAGGTGGATTCTTTACCACTGCATCACCTGGGAAGCCCCAATATAAAGTAAAGTGGACCTCAAAACAAGGACTACTGCCAGGGATAAAGGGATAAACTGATGAGGGATCAGTTAATCAAGAAAATATATCAACCCCAAATGTGTGTGACTGTAATAATCAAATCTCAAGGTGCCTAACCATCACCAGAGTAATTTAACATCACTCTTGGTATGTTGGCCAATATGGGTAAACGAGAAAAAGAAATAACAGGCATAAATACTATAAAGAAGGAGGCAGCACAGATGACACATGTTATGTGTAGAAAACCAAGGGAATTGACTAAAAGTAGAAATAGAAATGATGGAAAACACAATCGATATTAAAATTCAATGAGTTTTCTATGAACACAAAGGATTATAATTCATAATGAAAGAAAAATTCCAAACTAAAATATGTAATCAACCAAGATTAGATTAAATACCAAGTTCTAAACTGCACAGGAAAAGTATTAATAAAAGACCTATTGCTATATGGTAAAGGACAGACACTACAAACTGCAGCTCAGGGAAAAGCACAGTTCGATACCATAAATACACCAACTCATTCCCAGATAGTCTCTAAACCCAGTGCAATCTCAGCTAGAACATAAAGAGAGTTTGCAGAAGGAACTCATTAAATGGTACAAAAATTCATCAGGAAAAATAAGCCTTGGTGAATAGCAGGAAAATTCTGAAAAGGAGAACTTATGGGACTGGACTTGGGGGTGGGAGTGGCACTAGCCCTTTCAGATACGAAACATTTCTGAGATGAAAACTATTTTTTAAAACTTTGTGCAGAAGAAACGATCAAAGGCTAGACAAATAGAACAGAATAGAAAGTACAGAAATAGTCCTCATGTATATGGTAATTTAACTTTTAAGAAAGATGACATTATAAATAAGTTGGGGGAGAGAAATTACTAAAAAAAAAAATAATGTAACTACATGCAAAAGAATCAAACTGGACTACTTTCTCACACTAGATACAAAAATTAGCTCAAAATGGATTAAAGACAAATGAATCCATCAAACTCCCAGGAGAAAACCAAGGCAGCATACTCTTTGACATTGGTCTTTGCAATATTTTTTTGGATTTGTCTCCTCGAGCAAGGGAAGCAAAAGCAAAAATAAACAAATGGGGCTACATCACAATAAAAAGCTTTTGCACAGCAGAGGAAACTATCAATAAAAAGCTACCTACTGAATGGGAGACAACTTTTGCAAATGATACATCTGATAAGCAGTTAATATCCAAAATATATCAAAAATTCATACAACTCAACATCAAAAAAAAACCTCAATTAAAAAATGGGCAGAGAACTAGAATAAACATGTTTCCAAAAACAAGATGTAGATGACCACAGGCACAGGAAAACAGACTCTACATCACTAATCATCAGCAAAATGAAAGTCAAAACCACAATGAGACACAACCTCACACCTGTGAGAATGGCTACTATAAAAAAAACAACAAATAAATGTTGGCAAGGATGAAGAGAAAAGGGAAGCTTCATGCACTGTGAGTAAGAATGAAAATTAGTGCAGCCAGTATGGAAGACAGTAAGGGGGTTCCTCAAAAAGTTAAAAACAGAACTACCATACAATCCAGCAACTCTACTTCTGGGTATTTTTCTGAAGAAGAAAAAAACACTAATTCAAAAAGATATGCACACCCCTATATTGAATGCAACATTATTTACAACAGCCAAGATATGGAAGCGATCTAAGTGTCCATTGATAGGTGAATGGACAAAGAAGATGTGGTATATATGTATATATATATAAAATATATAATGAAATATTACTCAGCCATAAAGAGAATAAAATCTTGCTATTTGCAACAACATGGATGGACCTAGAGGTATTACGCTAAGTTGAAGCCAGACAATGACAAGTACTATATGATTTCACTTGAATGTGAAATCTAAAAAGCAAAACAAATGAACAAACCTAAAACTGAGAAAGACTCATAGATACAGAGAACAAATAGGTAGATACCAGAGTTGGGGTTCCCTGATGGCTCAGATGGTAAAGAATCTGCCTGCAGTGTGGGAGAACTGGGTTCGATCCCCACGTCGGGAAGATCCCCTGGAGAAGGGAATGCCTGGCGGGCTACAATTCATTCGGTCACAAAGTCAGACATGACTGAGCAACTAACACTTTCACTTTCAGAAGAAACAAGGTGGAAAAATTAATGAAATATGCAAGAGAGAGATTAAGAGGTAAAAACTTCCAGGTAAAAAATAAATGTCAGGGCCAAGATGATCGGAAGCCCAGCAGGGTCACCCACCTAGGACTTGGTCAAGACGCTCCAGCCAGGGCAGCTACAGATGGAACAGGAAGATGAACTTGATGCCAGAGGAATGAATGACTTGGGGGGTGTATCTTTGGAAAAAGAGAAAAGTACAGGAAGTACACTGTTCAGTGGTCCCTGATCCTCAAAGAGGTGACAAAGAATCTGCTTCAGGCTACAGATCTGCATCCTTTGGTTTGGCATTCATCCCAGACACTGAAGGGAACAGGAAATAATTCCAAGAGGAGAAATGGGCTGATGCCCAGACATGGGCTCACCAAGAGAGTGAGTCAGAAGGTCTGAATAAAGGGTGGGCTCAGTCAATTTACATCTCAGTGAGAATTAGGGAAAGTACTGTAAGTTTGGGGGGGGGGGTTGAGATTTTTTTTAAAAGGAGTTATTTATTTATTTTTGGCTGCCCTGGGTCTCAGTTGCTGTGCATGGGCTTTCTCTAGTTGTGACAAACGGGGGCTACTCTTCGTTGTGGTGCGTGGGCTTCTCACTGCAGTGGCTTCTATTGTTGTGGGCACCGGCTCTAAGCACTAGCTCAGTCAGTAGTTGTGGCACATAGGCTTAGTTGCCCCACGGCATGTGGGATCCCCCCGGACCAGGGATCGAACCCATGTCCCCTGCTTTGGCAGGTGAATTTTTAAACACTAGATCATCAGGGAAGCCCCCCTTTTTATTTTTGGAGATTCCTGACAACTTTTCCTCTTTGTTGTTTTCTTTACTCCATCTCCAAAAAAACACAAAGTTTAGATTTGTGAAATAAAATGTGCTCACGGGGCGTAAACAAGACAATTTCACAAATTAATAAAAAGTAAACATCTATGTAGCCACACCCCGCAGAAGTCCCCAGGTGACCTCCAGAGATCACAACATCTTCCCACAAAGACAGCCACTACCCTACCTTGACTTTTTTTTTATTTTCCTACCTTGACTTTTATAGGAATCACTTCTGCTTTCCAGTTTTTCCATGTAAGTATATATGCGTGCATGCATGTGTGCTAAGTCCCTTCAGTCACGTCTGACTCTTTGTGACCTTACGGACTGTAGCCCGCGAATTTCCTCTGTCCATGGGATTCTCCAGGCAAGAATACTGGAGTGGGTCGCCATGCCCTCCTCCAGGGGATCTTCCCGACCCAGTGTTGGAACTCGCATCTCTTATGTCTCCGGCACTGGCAGGCAGGTTCTTTACCACTAGCACCACCTGGGAAGCCCAAGTATATATACCTGTTTTTACATTTCATCTAAATGAAATCAGTCTTTTATATGCCTGGCTTCTTTTACTCAACATTATCTTTTTTTAATACGTTATCTATGTTGTCTGTAACATGCATGACACATGCATGTAACATGCGTGACACTCTGTGGGTGTGTCTCTTTGCTCTTCATGGCATCTTTTGATGAACACTTTTTCATTTTAACGTGGTCTGATTTATCAATCTTTTCCTCTGTGGTCTGTGCTTTCTGTGTCTGGTTGAACTCTTTCTCTACCCTGAGGCCATGAAGATATGTTCTATAAGCTTTGAAAAGCGTCATCATTTTTCCTTTTACACTTAGCCTTGTAATCTGCCTAGACTGACTCCTGTGTATGATGGGAGGCAGGAATCAAGTCTCATGTTTTCCCTACATGTCCCAATACTACTTACTGAAAAGAATACCCTGCCCCCATTGCTCTATTGTGCCACCTTTGTCACCCCTCTAATGTCCATATTGTACCTCCTTTGGACCTAGGGAAAATAGGTCATGCCCCAGGACACAGGTTTTAGCACCTCACATATTATAAGCAACAAACACCTGTCAAAAAAATACTGGAGGTCCAGTGGTTAAGAGTCCGCCTTGCACTGCAGGGGATATAAGCTGGATCCCTGGTCTAGGAAGATACCACACGCCACAACAACTAAGCCCATGAGCCATAACTACTGAGCCAGGACTCTAGTGCCCATGAGCCGCAACTACTGAAGCTCATATGCCTAGAGCTTGTGCTCTGCAACAACAGAAGCCACCTCAATGAGAAGCCTGCATGCCGAAATGAAGAGTGGCCCGATCATCACAATTAGAGAAAGCCTGTGTGGAGCAACAAAGACCCACCAGCCAAAAAAATAAATAAATAAATCTAAAACAAAACAAAACACTGAGTGTGTTTCTTCACATTTGGAACATTACTGCCTGTGTGACATCCTCTGTTTTCTTTCTTCCCATGTCTCCAATAAAACATATTGATCCCCCACTTCCCATATTCTCATTTCTCTATTTCCCATCCTTTTGTTTCTCTCTGCTTCATCCTGGATCGTTTCTTCTGATACATTTTTCTGTCTATACATCTTTCTATACTATAATCATTTCAGCTGTGTCTAATTTGAAACTCTTCAGTTGAATTCTTAAATGATTGTATTTTTTCAGTTCTAGAATTTTATGCTGCTCTGTTTCAAATCTGCTGTCATTTTTTATACTTTCCAGTTCCCTGCCAAAAATCTCTAGCCTGACTTTTACCTCCTTGAACATAGTGAGGATGGTTGTGTCAAGGCTGTTCCTCCTGTTTTTAATATCTGGACTCTCCAGGGGTCTGTTTCTGTTGTCAGCTGTCTCCACACACTCTCATTTATGGCGTCCTGTCTCCTCATACATCTGGTTATCCTTAATCATATATTGGGTTTTATTTGAAAAAAAATTGTTTTTAATAATTGGAGGCTTATATTGATGCTATTTTCCTCCAGAAAGAATGCTTCATTGGTACCTTTATGATACTTAGAGGTAGGGGCCAGGAGGGTGTTACCAGACCAGGACCATTTTATTATATTTATTTGAGTATAGTTGATTCACAGCGTTTTGCCAGTTTCTGCTGTACAGCAAAGTGACTCAGATCCGTATATATATTCTTTTTAAAAATATTTTTTCCATTGTGCTTTATCCCGGAAGGTTGGATAGAGCAGTTCTCTGCGCTATAACTGTAATAGTTGGCCTCTATCAACCTCAACCTCTCAGTCCATCCCTCTCCCTTCCCCACTCCCCCTTGGCAGCCACAAGTCTGCTCTCCACGTCTGTGAGTCTGCTTCTGTTTTGTAGGTAGGTTCATTTATGCCGTATTTTAGTTTCCACATATAAGTGATATTATATGGTATTTGTCTTTCTCTTTTTGACTTACTTCACTGAGTGTGATAGTCTCTAGTTGCATCCATGTTGCTGCAAATGACATTATTTCATTCATTTTTAATGGCTGAGTAGTATTTCATTGTATATATGCACCACATCTTCCTTATCCATTCATCTGTTGCTGAGCATTTAGCTTGTCTATGTTTTGGCTATTGTGAATAGTGCTGCTATGAACAGAGGAGTGCAAGTATCGTTTTGAATTATAGGTTTGTTCAGATATACTCCCAGGAGTCAGATTGATGGATCATATGGTAATTCTATTTTTAGCTTTCTGAGGAACCACCATACTGTTTCCCATAGTGGCTGCACAAACTTACATTCCCACCAACAGTGTGGGAGGCTTCCCTTTACTCCACATCCTCTCCAGCATTTGTTATTTGTAGACTTTTTAATGATGGCCATTCTGACTGTCCCCTTCATGGATCACAGCCTTGTAATGGCAAAGGGGCTTGAATAACTCAATGAAGATATGAGCTATGGCATGCAGAGCCACCCAAGACAGATGGGTCAAAGGAGAGATAAGAAAGCCTTCTTAAGTGAACAATGCAAAGAAATAAAGGAAAACACTAGAATAGAAAAGACCAGAAATCTCTTCAAAAAAAACTGGAGTCATCATGGAAACATTTCTTGCAAGGATGGGCACAATGAAGGACAGAAACGGTAAGGATCTAACAGAAGCAGAAGAGATTAAAAAGAGGTGGCTAGAATATACAGAAGAACTATACAAAAAGGTCTTAATGATCCAGACAACCATGATGGTGTAGTCACTCACCTAGAACCAGACATCCTGGAGTGTGAAGTCAAGTGGGCCTTAGGAAACACTACTACAAACAAGGCTATTGTAGGTGATGGAATTCTAGCTGAATTATTTAAAATCCTAAAAGATGATGCTGTTAAAGTGCTGCACTCAATATGTCAGCAAATTTGGAAAACTCGGCAGTGGCCACAGGACTGGAAAAGACCAGTTTTCATTTCAATCCCAAAGAAGGGAAATGTCAAAGAATGTTCTAATTACCATACAGTTGAGCTCATTTTGCATGCTAGCAAGATTATGCTCAAAATCCTTCAAGCTAGTCTTCTGCAGAACCTGAACTGGGACCTTCTATATATACAAATTTGGTTTAGAAAAGGCAGAGAAAGCAGAGATAAAATTGCCAACATTCATTGGATCATAGAAAAAGCAAGGGAATTCCAGAAAAACATTTACTTCTCCTTCATTGACTATACTAAAGCTTTTGACTGCGTGGATCACAACAAACTATGGAACATTTTTAAAGAGATGGGAATACTAGACCCTTACCTGTCTCCTGAGAAACCTGTATGCAGGTCAAGAAGCAATAGTTAGAACAGGACATGGAACAACAGACTGGTTCAAAATTGGGAAAGAAATACATCAAGGCTGTATACAGTCACCTTGCTTATTTAACTTATATGTAGAGTACATCATTTGAAATGCTGGGCTGGATGAATCACAAGCTGGAATCAAAACTACCAGCAGAAATATCAACAACCTTAGATATGCATATACCATTCTAAGGGCAGGAAGTGAAGAGAAACTAAAGAGCCTCTTGATGCAAGTGAAAGAGGAGAGTGAAAAAACTGGCTTAAAACTCAACATTCAAAAAACAAAGATCATGGCATGTGGTCTCATCACTTCATGGCAAGCAGAGGGGAAAAGGTGAAAACAGTGACAGATTTTCTTTCCTTGGGCTTCAAAGTCACTGCAGATGGTGACTGCAGCTATGAAACTAAAAAACACTTGCTTCTTGGAAGGAAAGCTATGACAAACCTAGACAGCGTATTAAAAAGCAGTGACATCACTTTCTGACAAAGGTCATATAGTCAAAGCTACGATTTTTCCAGGAGTCATGTATGGATGTGAGAGTTGGACCATAAAGAAGGCTGGATGCTGAAAAATTGATGCTTTCAAATTGTGGTGCTGAAGAAGACTCTTGAGAGTCCTTTGGACAGCAAGGAGATTAAACCAAATAATCCTAAAGGAAATCAACCCTGAATATTCATTGGAAGGACTGAAGCTGAAGCTTCAATACTTTGGCCACCTGACTGGGAAGAGCCAACTCATTGGAAAAGACCCTGATGCTGGGAAAGATTGAAGGCAAGAGAAGGGAGCAGCAGAGGATGAGATGGTTAGATAGCATCACCGACTCAATGGACACGAATTAAGCAAATTCCAGGAGATAGTGAAGGACAGATAAGCCTGGCGTGCTGCAGTCCATGGGGTTGCAAAGAGTTGGACACAACTTAGAAACTGAATAATAACAAATTCTGACTAGTGAGAGGTGGTAGCTCATTATTCTGATTTGCATTTCTCCGATAATTAGTGGGGATGTCCCCGGTGACTCAGCAGTAGAGAATCCGCCTGCCAATGCAAGAGATGTGAGTTAGATCCCTGGGTTGGGAAGATCCCCTGGAGAAGGAAATTGCCTAGGAATTCCCATGAACAAAGGAGCCTAGTGAGCTACAGTCTACGAGATCACAAAAGAGTTGGATAGGACTTAGTGACTAAAACTACAACAAGAACAATAATTTGTGATGTTGAGCATCTTTTCATGCGCCTACTGGCCATGTATGTCTTCTGTGGAGAAATGTCTGTTAAGGTCTTCTGCCCACTTTTTGATTAGGTTATTTGTTTTTTTCATCGTTGAGTTGTATGAGCTGTTTGCATATTTTGGAGATTAAGCCCTTGTTAGACCAGGACCATTTAAAATTCAAGTTCAAAGCTTGAAGTTTCCTAGGACACCCAAAAGACAGGAAGCTGAGTGAAGTCCATGGTGGCTTGGTTTATTTGCAATTCATCCTTCTCCCAAAGTGCAACTCTTTGAGTGATAAAAATACACACATAACAGATTCCTCACCTTTAGAGGGCCCTACACTCTTAGCTCACTTCTAGATCAGTAAATGCTCCCAGAGACAAAGGCACCTTGCCTGCATAGCTCATCTTTCTGGGTTTTCTACTTGCAGACCTCAGCTTGGTAATCCCTCATGCTCTTGTTAGCTCTTCGCCGCCTGCCTTTTTTTTTTTTTTAACAAATAAACTTTACACTGGGGAATGATTTTAGATTTCAAAAACTTTGCAAAGTTAGTACAGAAAATCCCTGAATACCAGTCACTCTGTTTCCCCTAATGTGTGTTTCCCTATCTTACATAACCATGTACATTGGTCACATCTAAGAAATTAACATTAATATATTACTATTAATTAACCTTCAGACTTTAATAGTATTTCACTAGCTTTTCTAATGTTTCCTTGGTAGCTCAGTGGTAAAGAATCCACCTGCCAATCCAAGAGACGCGGGTTCAATCCCTGGGTTGGGAAGATCCCCTCGAGAAGGAAATGGCAACCCACTCCAGTACTCTTGCCTGGGAAATCCCATGGACAGAGGAGCCTGGCAGGCTCCCAACCAGGGGTCTTAAAAGAGTTGGACACAACTCAGCAACTAAACAACATGCAACAAGCTTTTCTAATATTCTTTCTCTGTTCTGGGATCCAATCCAAGATACCACATTGTAGTTAGCCTTCAATGTTTTTGAGAATATTTAAAAATATGTCTGTTGCATCCAGCTTCTGAGAGAGGATGGTCCTAATTACTTCCATCTTACATTGCTGCTCTCCCCCATCATTTCACTGGCATTCCTAGAAATGAAAAAGAAAATCCTTTAAACAGTCAACATAAGCAGTTTTCAGATTTGTACAGTGGAGGAAGTTGAACAATTGAGTTTGCCACTGGCTGGGGACAAGGGAGTGGCAGTGGAGTAGAGGATGAAATGTATGTGAGAAAACAAAAAAACTTTGTGTTGGCTTAAGCTACACCCCAAGGGCTTCCCTGGTGCCTCAGATGATGAAGAATCTGCCTGCAATGCAGGAGACTAGGATCCAATCCCTGGGTTTGGGAAGAACCCCTAGAGAAGGGAATGGCTACTCACTCCAGTATTCTTGCCTGGAGAATTCAGCGGACATGGGAGTCTTTCGGGCTACAGTCCATGGGGTCACAAAGAGTTGGACACGACTGAGCCACTAACACTTTGACACTTCACACACTCCAGAAACAAAAACTACAACTTCTTTAACCATGTAATGTGTGGCTAAACACATTAAAGTCTATCTTTTGCTCACACCAAGCCTGCTGCTGGCTTGGAAGAGCATCAGCTCTCTTCCAAGTGGTGACTCAGGGATCCAGGCTCTCTCCAGCCTCTGGCTCAGTCATCTTTGTTGGGTATAACACCTTTGATCTCTCTCCACACCTTCACTTATTTGACTGATGAATTGGAAGGAGGAACAAGGCATGTGTCAGCCAGCCCTCTTTCCTTTACTTTTTCCTTAGAGCTGGCTTGCCTGCAGAGAGTGCGTTCTGGGCTGCCTGTGACTCTTGTTTAGTCCCTTAGTTGTGTCGAACTCTTGCGACCCTATAGACTGTAGGCCTGACAGGCTCTGTCCATGGGACTTCCCAAACAAGAATACTGGAGTGGGTTGCCGTTTCCATCTCCTTTCTTCTGCCTGTGACTACAGTCTTCCTAACTCTGAGGTTCAGGATTAGAAAGCTCACTCTCCTACATCTAAAACCTGCTTACTGCACCTGTGTAAACACACTTCAGCTCTTTTTTTTTTTTTTTTTCAAAGATTCATGCATCATCTAAGACAGTGGTTCTCAACCCAGAGTAATTTTGCCTCCCAGAGAGACATTTGAGAATGTCTAGAGAGTTTTTGATTGCCTATACTTGGGGGACATGGAGGAGACTGACAGCATCTAGTGAGTAGTGACCAGAGATGCTGCTACACACAGGTTATTGACCCCCCACAACAAAGAATTATCTGCCGCCAAGTGCCAATTGCGCTGATCCTGAAAGCCCTGATCCAAGGGGAACAAATGACCAACAGAAGTGACTCAGTCCAAAGAAAGTCCAAACCAGAGGGAATGGATGGAGGTGACAAAGTGGCACGTGTCAAGCCAGGCCCTTCCGGGGCCAGATTTTGCCTGCCCTGCCGACAGGCTTTTTCTAAATCCTGCCTGGCAACTGGGATTTCCATTTCAATCTGGGTTTTCTCAGATGACTCAGGGTAAATTTGGTCTCTTTATTGTTTTCTCTGCTCCTTCCTTCCCCTTGTGTGTGTGTGTGCTGAGTTGATTCAGTCACGTCAGACTCTTTGCAACACTAAGGACTGTAGCCCGCCAGGCTCCTCTGTCCATGGGATTCTTCAGACAAGAATACTGCAGTGTGTTGCCATGCCCTCCTCCAGGGGATCTTCCCAACCCAAGGATCAAACCCGTGTCTGTTACTCTCTACCACATTGGCCAGTGGATTCTTTACCACTAGTACCACCCGGGAAGGGACTCTAAACCTGGAGGTCTTTACTTACCATCAGGGCCTAGAGCACTAGAGGACAGCCTTCCTCACTGTCTGCCCAGTGCTAGCATCCACTGGGCTCCCCAGTTTCTGATGGGCTGCACTGTGGTTGTTTCCTCCTCCCCATGGCAGCTGCCCTATCCCCTCACCCCAGCTATGGCACCAGCAGGCATGGCCAAACCATCTTTGGGCTTATGGATGTCGTGAGGATGTACTGAGGCTGCCATAAGCCCATTGGTCCAGGAACCCTTTTGTCCCCTGCTCTCCTATCCTGGGACGGGAGGGCACCTCCAAGTGCTCCAGGAAGGAAAGCAGGACACAAGTATCCTCTCCTCTCAGATCTCCAAACCTATTGTGTATGGGGGGGGGGGTTGTATCTGTTGTCCACCCCTCATACTCCATAGGGCAGGATCAGGCGTAGGACCCAGACCAGTGCCTCACTCCAGCGTCTTCTCCCTAGGATCTTTTTCTTTTTTGAAAGTAATTTATTTCTTTATTTTTGGCTGCACTGGGTCTTCGTTGCTTCGTGCAGGCTTTCTCTAGTTACAGCAAGTGGGGACTACTCTCTAGTTGCCCTGCTCAGGCTTCTCATGGTAGTGGCTTCTCTTGTTGAAGAGCACGGGCTCTAGGGTGTACGGGCTTCAGTGGTTGCAGCAGGCAGGCTCAGTACTTACACCCTGCAGGCTCTAGACCCCGGGCTCAGTAGTTTTGGTACACGGGCTTAGTTGCTCCATGGCATGTGGAATCTCCCCAGACCATGGATCGAACCCACGTGCCCTGCATTGGCAGGCAGATTCTTAACCACTGGGCCACCAGGGAAGTCCTGCAGGATCTATTTCTAACGGAGTTGTCAGACCTCCCTCTCTCCTGGCTAAGTGTGGAGATGGTGGGGTGGAGGGGAAGGACATCATAATACACATGAAGGGAATGGGGGCACACAGTAGACGCCATTCCCTCTCCATAAAATAAAAATTTTGCCACACTGCCTTTACTCTCCCAAAATATCATAAATAACATGCTTTTTCACACACCTAATTTTAAAAAATGACAGTATAATGCCTGGGCTGTAGTAGAAGGGGAAAAAAAAAAAATCAAAGGAAAACAATTTGTAACCATGTAACACATATTTCAAAGTGCTGAGTTCTCTGGTGGCTCAGATGGTAAAGCATCTGTCTATAATGCAGGAGACCCGGGTTCAATCCCTGGGTCAGGAAGATCTCCTGGAGAAGGAAATGGCAACCCACTCCAGTATTCTTGCCTGGAAAATCCCATGGACAGAGGACTTTGGTGGGCTACAGTCCACGGGGTCACAAAGAGATGGACATGAATGAGCGACTTCACTTCACCTTTTTCAAAGTATTGATGCTGAGGCCCCATGACACTGGAATAACACAATCAAGTGTCAGACGCTTGCCCCTGCTTATAACAAATAAGTTAGGATTTAAGGAAAACAAGATCAGAAATTATTCTGTATAAGGACCACCCCCAAAAAAGAGCTGATACACTATTAACCACTAGAATTAAAATTATTTTGATCTGTGTTTTTAAAACTGTGATTACCTTTCGTAGTCTGAGACCATAACAGAATTCTTACCCTTTTGAACTCCTGTCCCTGCCCATTAAATGCCAGCAGCTCCCCCTACAATGTTGTGAAATTAAAACATATCTCCTAATTGACACAACACTGTAATTCAACTATTTTGTTGTTGCTTAGTCGATAAGTTGTGGTCCAACTCTTTTGAGAGCCCATGGACTATAGCCCACCAGGTTCCTCTGTCCATAGGATTTCCCAGGCAAGGGTACTGGAATGAGTTGCCATTTCCTTTTTCAGGGGATCTTCCCAAACCCAAGAACCCATTGGCAGGCAGATTCTTTACCACTGAGCCACCAGGGAAGACCCCAAATCAACTATACTTCAATGAAAAATAAAAGAAAATAAAACATAACTCCCACATCACCAGAATCACACACACACACAATCTCCCTTCCCAGAACCACTGAGTTAATTGATGCTTCAAATATTAGCCCAGCAAGTGGGTAAAAGTTCCACCTGTACATATGGAAATACATATGCCAAAACATTAACAGTGGTTTTCTAAGAAAAGAGGGGAATAACAAACACTCCCATTGTTCTCTCTCTCTCTTTTTTTTTTTTTTTTAACATTTCTGCATTATGTAAAATTTTGCTTACAACATGTATGACTTTGGAGTCAGAAAAAAACAACCGACAGAGCTATTTTGGGAAAACGATATGCCAGGACTCCCTCCAGCGTGCATGTTTGTTTTGTTCCCTTTCAAGGATTTGGTTCCACCGTGGGAAACCTCTAGCTCACTTTTTAAAAGGCCAAGAGAACTCAGTGCGCCTGGGGAGCCCAGCCTTTCTGCCTGGCCTGCAGGTGGCTCCAAGCACCCGGCTCGGCCCAGCCGGACAGCTTCCCTCACCTCCGTCTGCACCGCCGCCTAGTGGCCAAGGGCGATACTGCGCCCTTCGGGAAGCGATGGGGACAAGGGGCAAGTTGGCACTGCCTCTGAGCCCCCTACCCTGTGTACCATGGACCATTGTTGAAGCTTATGCACCACGTCTGAGAATAATGGTCTTTTAAACGTATAAAACAGAATATACGTTTAGAAGAAAACCAATAATATTGAAGGGGTTATTAAAATACTTATAATTATGTAATGCTATAATAAATGTGCTTTTTCATTAGCACTTTATATAACTTACTGTAGTGGCAGATCTAATAACTAAGTGGGGGGGTGCACACACAGTATTTCACGCTATCGGTGACAAGTTGAAGGGCTAGTGTCATGATTTTTAATTGGTGACAGTCACCGAATCCCCGTGGACAGAGGAGCCTGGCGGGCTAGAGTCCATGGGGTCACAAAGAGCTGGACACGACTGAGTGACTAAGCACAGCACAGCACGGCAAACACGACTCCTAAGGAAAAAATAAATGTTACTTCAAGGTTAGTGAAAGTAAAGATGCACCATTTTCCCACCCGGATTCACGGTCTCCCTGAATTCTACACCCAGGCCCTCTGGAGTTAAGATCTCCTGCGGGAGTTTGGGAGAAGCGCTCCGTGGGCTTTCAGGGGTGGGGTCGGCGCGTGCTGAGGGGCAGTAGAGGGAACAGCGGAGGCGCCTCCTGCGTCCCCAGGACCCGCACGGCTCCTCCCCTCCCTTCCTGGTCTCCATCTGCCTCTGGAGGAAGTTAAAGCCCCGTGTAGCCAAGAGAGGAGCTCCCAGTTGCCCAGCCGTGCGCTCCCGAGCGGCCCGGCGCTCACCATGCGGCCCCTCCTCATGCTATGGGGCTGCCTCGTGCTCCCAGGTGAGATGGGGGCGAGGGTGGAGGGATGCGGGGCTCATCCCCAAGCTCGCCCCCTGGGTCTGCTAGAGGGACCTCCTGAAGCTACCTTCGCTATGGCTGTGACGCAACCCCCGCCGCCTAATCCTTCCAGGCTTCGCCCCACCCTACTCCTCGTCCTCCACCCTCAGAGGGGCCACTTGCTGTTCCTGGAACAGAGAGCCAGGTCTTCCCCCAGACCTGAGGGTCCTGGACTCCTCATGGCTGAGTGGCTGTGAGTGTAGCTTTGCCTCTTTTGTCTTCATTTCCTGACTCGGTGCCAACCAGGGAGCTGAGAAGACACCCCTTATACTAAACTCAGCAAATATTTCTTGAACTTCTGCTGTAGCGCTCACAACAACCCTGAGAGATGAAGAATTATTCCATTTCATCAATTCACAAGCCTGCTTTTCTTTTTCTTTTTTTTTTAATTTTTTAACATAAAATTTAGGATGTATCTTATAACTGATGTCAGTTCCATTGACTTTTTTTTAATGTTATATGAAATCTTGGTAGCTCTTACATATGAAAACATCTTAATTCAGTGACATAGGACATATTTTCTATAGGTGAGAAAACTTAGAGAGGTCAAGCAGTTTTCCCAGATCACACAGCTACTAAGCAGCTGTGCTGGGATTCAAACTCTCGGCTGTCTGAATCTAGAGTTTCCCCATCACCAGCCTTCAATACATCAGGTTTAGGGAAACAGTAACAGCCCTGCCCCAAGGTCCCTCAGTGGCAGAGTGGAGTACCAGCTCTTACCAAGTTTGCCCCAAGAAGGGAGTGACCGAGGAAAACCTTCTGGTCTTGACCTTGGGACTTAAATCAGGGAATTCCAGCCTTCACATGTGCTGTGGTTTCAGGTTACGGATCGGTGGTGGACCCGAAGGAGATCAGTGGCTTCGAAGGTGACACCGTGTCCCTGCAATGCACCTATGAGGAGCAGCTAAAGAAGAACCAGAAGTACTGGTGCCGCGAGGCTGGGCTCTTCATCTCCCGCTGCACTGGGACTGTCTTCTCTGGAGAATACGGCCAGGAAGGAAGGGTGTCGGTCCACGACAACCCGCAGGAGAACAGGTTCACGGTCATCCTGAGGAACCTCACCCTGAAGGACATGGGGAAGTACTGGTGTGGGGTCAAAAGACTGGGCTTCGATAAGACTATGTCAGTCTCTCTGCTTGTCTTTCCAGGTAACAGACATCCCTCCTTCCCTGGGAGGGATTCAGGGTCATGGAGGTGGGGGCAGGGGAATTGCACCTCCCCATGACAGAGGACAGACTGCAACACAAAAGTGGGGTGTTCCTGAGGTGTGACCTGCTTGTTCAATACAGTTCTTGTCTTTCTTTTTTTTTGGCTGTGCTGGGTCTTCAGTGACATGCCCAGGCTTTCTCTAGTTGCAGTGAGCAAAGGCTACATTTTGTTGCAGTGCACGGGCTTCTGACCACACTTATTGCGGTGGCTTCCCTTGCTGTGGAGCACACGCGTGTGGGCCCAGTCGTTGTGGCTCAAGGGCTTAGCTGCTCCGAGGCATGTGGGATCTTTCCGGACCAGGGATCGAACCATGTCCCCTGCACTGACAGGCAGATTCTTAACCACTGGACCACCAGGGAAGTCCTCAAAACAATTTCATTGAGACCTCTGTTTGGGGTGCCCTGTAGCTGGGGAGGTTCTGAGAAATTAGTCCTAGGGAGACTAGGGCTCAGGGGTCAAGGGTCAGAGGTCTGAGGATGCTGGGAATCAAGGATCAGGGAAGGTGCCAAGGCATTGCTTTTGGACTTGTACCTTCTCCTGGTCTCCTCCTGACAGTCACCACAGCCAAGCTGGGGAAGACAGAGGCTGAGGCCTCTCCGCTCACAGGGACCTCCCTGTCCAAGCACACAGCAGCCTCTCCGTACGCAGGGACCTCTCTTCACCCAGCAACCTCTCCATTTGCAAGGATCTCTCCTCACCCAGCAACCTCTCCGTATGCAGGGACCTCTCTCCACTCAGCAGCTTCTCCACTTGCAAGGATCTCTCCTCACCCAGCAACCTCTCCGTATGCAGGGACCTCTCTCCACTCAGCAACCTCTCCATTTGCAAGGATCTCTCCTCACCCAGCAACCTCTCCGTATGCAGGGACCTCTCTCCACCCAGCAGCTTCTCCATTTGCAAGGATCTCTCCTCACCCAGCAACCTCTCCGTACGCAGGGACCTCTCTTCACTCAGCAACCTCTCCTCCTGCAGGGATCTCCCAGCCAGCCACACAACTGGACTCCACCTCAACACAGGACACCAGTTTTGTCCCCAGCAGCAGCTCCAAGTCCAGGTGAGCCCTAGGTGACCAAAGCCAGCTTTCAGGTCAGCACTAAACTATAAGGTGCCTCTGATCCAATAAGAACCCAGTACTCCTTCCTCTGGGTTGCAGCTGCTCACGAAGGGCAGATTCTGCACCGTCCCACCCCCTACCCGGCACTACAGGGGCCAGCAGCCCTGTTGCCTTGGATATGCAGGCCCCCATAGCCGCCAGTCCCCACCTCACTCCCTGCCCAGTTTTAGAGAAAGCCACCCTAGTCCAGCAGCTTTTGCCTGAACACTTTGCACTGGGCCCTATGCCAAGCATGAAAACATGGAACCAAACAAAATGATTTTTTCTTACCTAACTGGATTCCCAGGTGGAAGGACTGGCTCTTGGGGGGTTATATACAAACTACGCTTCTCAGGTGGCGTTAGTGGTAAAGAACCTGCCTGCCAGTGCAGGAGACATAAGAGATGTGGGTTCAATCCCTGGGTCGGGAAGTTCCCCTGGAGGAGGGCATGGCAACCCACTCCAGTATTCTTGCCTGGAGAATCCCATGGACAGAGGATCCTCACAGGCTACAGTCCATGGGGTCACAGAGAGTTGGACACAACTGAGTGACTGATCATGCATGCATACTCCATTACTGGTAGCCAGGCAACTGCTCACGGGTTCAGACCCTGCTGAAAGTGTCTCCTGGGGTTGGCGATGGGGTCTGAAGCCCCTTCCATTGGGACTAACAGGATGTTCTAGTCCCTGGTGCTCTCTGATCTCCTTGGGAGAGATGAGGGATGTGACCAGAACTCAGAATAAGAATGCCCAGTGTTTCACTGACATCTGGTGACAGCCACCAGGCTCCTTCCCTCTCACTCACAGGGTGTCCATCCCACTGATCCGGATCTTGGCCCCAGTCCTGGTGCTGCTAGCCCTTCTGCTGGCCACAGGCCTGGCCGCCCTCGGCAACTACATGTTTCAACGGAGAGAAAAAGGTGAGCCATGTGGACGGGAGGGGTGAAGGGCTCTCAGCCAGGGGTCTCCCTGAGACCCACAATGCCCCCATGACCCCAGAGAGACCTTGTGGGGCTCAGTGTGTGCATCTCAGACATGGGTATCAGGAGCCCTGCTCCTCTTTTCTGAGGGACCCACGGGGCAGTCCACAAGCAATTCAAATGGGGAAGCAAGACACTGGGGGGCTCTCATCTTGCTTTGATCTGTCTGGTCAAGCTCATCAGCCACGTCGCTCCCTGTTGATCCCATGAACCCATCCATGTCCAGTCTCTGCAGGTTCTGACCTCGTGTGAGGACTGACTACAGGGTGGAGTGCGGGCCGGAGCACTTGAACAGGATGTACCTTGAGGCCCTACACCTACTGCTGTGTCTCTAGAGATGCTCAGCCCCTTTCAAGGCTTGGCTTCAAATTCCCAGCTCTGCCGTTTTTTAGCTGTGTGGCCTTGGGCAAGTCACCTAACTTCCTTGAGCCTCAGCTTCCCCAGATATATGGCCTACAGAAATAGAATACAAGTCACATGTGTGGTTTAAAATTCCCTGACTGAGTAGCATGGAAACATATACACTGCCATATGTAAAATAGATAGCCAGTGGGAATTCGCTGTATGACTCGGGGAATTCAAACCAGGGCTCTGTGACAACCTAGAGGAGTGGGATGGAGTGGGAGGTGGGAGCAAGGTTCAAGAGGGAGGGGACATATGTGTACCTGATTCATGTTGATGTATGACAGAAACCAACACAATATTGTATAGCAATTATCCTACAATTAGAAATAAATAAATTTTTTAAGATTTCCCTAATAGTCACACACAATAAAGAAGAAACTAGTGATGTTAATTCTAATAATAAACTTTATTTAACATGATACATCCAAAACTTTATCATTTCAACATGGAATCAATATAAAATACTAATTATATATATTCCACATTCAGTTTTTCATATAAAGTCTTTGAAACCCAGTATAATTCAAAGTAATCACATTTCCAGTGCTCAGTGGCCATATGTAGCTCCTGAGGTGGATGGGACAGATAAAGAAGGTTTAACTAAAATAACAGTACTGGGAGACGCCTTGTGCCAGGCACTGTGGTGTGGCTTATGTTGTTTTTATCTCCTTTAATCTCAATACTGTGGAGTTCGGAACTACTTATTGCAAAACCTGGGCTTCCCTGGTGGCTCAGCGGTAAAGAATCCGCCTGCAATGCAGGAGCTGCAGAAGACAAGAGTTTGATCCCTGGGTCGAGAATATCGCCTAGAGGAGGGCTTGGCAACCCACTGTAATATTCTTGCCTGGAGAATCCCATGGATAGAGGAGCCCGGTAGGCTACAGTCCATAGGGTAGCAAAGAGTCAAGATATGACTGAAGCAACTTAGCATGCACGCATGCATTACAATACCTACAAATACCCCATTTTATAGGGCAAGAAACTGAGGCACAGAGTGGTTAAGCAGTTTGCCCTTGGTATAGCTGGGAAGCAGTACAGCCAGGAAGCCAAATTTGCCAACTGGCAATGTTGTGCCAGTACAAGTGGCCGTGGTGGGAAACGATGGGCCTGCCACCCACCTCCTCTTTGTGTGGCCCCCAGGAAGAAATGTCAACTCTGCCCATGTCCCTAGATCCCCTCAGAGGAGTTGGGAGGATCCCACGGGGTGAAAACATTCCAATCACAACCTGAGAGCCTTGTAGTCCCTTGCCTCTCAAATTGCAGTCCCCAGCTGGCAGCAGCGACATCCCTGGGTAGCCTGTTAGAAATTCAGGCTTTAGGGCCCCAACCTCAACCTACTGAATTAGAATCTGCATTTTAATAAAATTTCCTATACACACATTGAGGTTTAAGAAACAATGACCTGAGCACACAGAATCACTTCCCTAGCCAGTTTCTGGCGCACACACTGGGATTTCCATGTAATGATCTCAAAAGTCAGGGTCACTGCCAAGGGGTTGGGCTTCTCTGCCAAATCTTCTTGCCTGGGAAGCCCCAGGTGCAAGGGGCCGTCCATCTCTGTGGGAGCAGCTCCCGGCTTCAAGGTGCTCCTTCCTGTCTCTTTCAGCTCAACTGGCCTCGGAGACACAGAAGAAGGACAAGATCCATCTCTCCCACTTGGTAAGGAAGGAGGCAGGCCCAAGCTCAGATGCCCCTGAGGCCAGAAGTCAAGATTCACCCTGACTTCCCATCAGGTGCCAGCAGGTCTCTGCTTCTGGCCTAGGGCCCCATTCTCATTCCTGTCCTTGTAGCATCAGAGAACATTGGAGCTGGATCCACAGCGGGTCTTTGCGATCATCTAACCCAGCCTTTCTCTAAGTTTGGTACAAACTCCCTTTCAAAACACCTGGGGGTAGGGGTGGGGGTGGGGGTGGGGGCCTATTAGAAACATTCTCTTCTACACCAGTCCCAACCAAACCCTCTAGGGGTGGGGCTGCTGCTGCTAAGTTGCTTCAGTCGTGTCCGACTCTGTGCGACCCCATAGATGGCAGCCCACCAGGCTCCCTCGTCCCTGGGATTCTCCAGGCAAGAACACTGGAGTGGGTTGCCATTTCCTTCTCCAATGCATGAAAGTGAAGTCACTCAGTCGTGTCCAACTCTTCGAGACCCCATGGACTGCAGCCTATCAGGGTCCTCCGTTCGTGGGATTTTCCAGGCAAGAGTACTGGAGTGGGGTGCCATTGCCTTCTCCGAGGGGTGGGGCTAGGAACCTGAATTTTAAACACAGCCTTGGGGGATTCCGACAGCACACTGGAATATGACTACCAATAGATGCTAGTCTGCTTTTGCAGAAGAGAGCACTGAGGCCCAGAGAGGGAAAACGTCTTGCCCAGGGTCACACAGCAGGCGGTGGGTGGCTCCAGAGGTCTTGACCTTCATTTCTTCTCTTTCCAGAGCACCCTTCTCTGAGCTTTCCTTGGTTCTGAGACCAAGGCGGTATGCTACCCTGACGTTCGGACTGAGGGGGCAGGGGGCAGGAAGAATGGGGGGGGGTCCCTGTGCCCATTTTCCTGGAGAGAGGCTACCTGCTGCCAGGCCCCTCTCTTACCCCTGCAAGGAGAGACCCCCGGTTTCCATATCAGCACCCTACAGAGAAGGTCACCCCTTAGAAGAGAGCAGCCCCATGTGCCTCCCCCCACCCACCCAACCTGATCTCTCCTTTCTCAGCTGTTTACTGAGATGCCTCCACTCTGATTCCCTTAAACACTAGAGCAGGAAAGGGGGACTGCCATTGCCTTCTTTCCTGGCGCCAGCAAGGACAAAAGACTTAGGCCGGATCCCCCCAGGGAGAGCCTGCGGTGGGATGGGGTACTGGGCCGTCCTTCGCTTAGGAAGCAGCTGTTGTTGTCTCAGGAAGCTCAACGAGACCAACGGGGTGGATGGGAGTGAGGGAGAGGTCATGGAGACAGATGCAGGGGCTGACATGGCCACCGCCAGGACCCTCCTCCTGGCTCTACATCCTGGGGCTCACCCCTCCCCAACTCAGAAAGAGAGGCTGGGCTGGAGAGAGAATCTTGATGCTGCCTCACCTACCTGTTTTTCTAGAAGCTTCCCAGGTGGCGCTAGTGGGAAAGAATCTGCCTGCCAATATAGGAGACATAATAGATGTGAGTTCAATCCCTGGGTCAGGAAGATCCCCTGGAGGAGGACACAGCAACCCACTCCAGTATTCTTGCCTGGAAAATCCCATGGACAGAGGAGACTGACAGGCTATTATAATCCATAGGGTTGCATAGAGTTGGGCACAACTGAAGAGACTTAGCACACATGCAGAAATAGAGGCTCATATAGATCTTGTATAATACAATCCAGAAAATGCCTCCACGCTTGCTGGAACAGCCCAGGGTCCACTGCGTGGGCAGAGGGACCATTGAGAGATGCAGATGCTCCTGGGGCAGAGGGCAGTGGTCCTGGCCACAGCCTACATATGTGGTTTGGTCTCTGCCCCCCTGAAGCTCTTTCCTCAAATTCGGTCACCCCTGAGTAGGTGACATTTCTGCAGCTGTTGATGGCCAGTGTCAGCAGTGGCTGGGTTTTGACCAAATCCCAAGGCTGTCGGTATGGGATTCATGGGAAATGGAAGTGACCTTGGGAGATCTCTGATCCAGCCCAGCTCTGCCATGTCCTTGCCACAGGCAGGGCTGGGGTGGGCAAGGGCCATGAGTGACAGCATTTGTGACATCCTTCCCCCTCCCCCATGCCTTCAGGCCCTCATTCCCCCAGTCATATCTCACCTGAGAAACTCTGTTCTGACTCTTACCTTGTCCCCATCAGCCTGCAGGTGTCGCTAGAGGTGGCTCACACGTTCACCTCTACCCCACCCCCCACAGCTAGGGTATTGCTCAAAGCCGGGGCCAGTTAGTAGACAAGAGACACTGTCACTAAGAAAAGTGTGCATGAGGCCCTGCCAGGATGGCAGAATAGCATAGGAAAGAGCTTGGATCTGAGGTCAGATAGTCACAGGTTCAAGGCCCGGCTCAGCCACTCATCTGCTGTGTGACGTCTGGTGAGTGACATCACCTCTCTGAGCCTCGGTTTTCCCATCTCTCGGGACTGTGGTTAGAACAAGTGAGATGAGCCATCTCGTAGTTATCCAGGAAGTGGGAGCTTCTTTCCTTGGCTTCAGTGCCCATCAGACTGTGGGATCTGCTGGGCAGCTGTACCCTTAGGAGAAGTGGCTGGGGGCCTCTGCCAGCTCCAGCCTCTGCTCTGCCCAGCTGCTGGGCAAGAGAGTGAGAGGTAGAGGGGCCCAGCACTCAGACCTGAGGACCCATGAGAGCAGCTGAGTGTCAGGAGATGGGCTGCCTCACTTGTTCTAGACTACCTGTCTTTCCTCCCTGGGCCTCGGTTTTCTCATCTGATCAAGGAGGGGTTGCTCAGATGGACGATTCCTAAGGAATCTTTCCTGTGCTGTTTGTTATTCGGTGAGTCTTTGACGTGTCCAACTTTGCTGTCTCCGGCCTATGACAAAAAGCCTGCAGCCTGCAGTCTTCCTGCTTCAAGGAGATAAATAACAATCATGGAAACAAATTAATCACTCCAGGAGTTCCCAGTTGTTGAGTGTGATAAAACATTATCAGAAATGTTTATTATTTTCCTAAGGGGAATATTTCACTCCCCGTTTTATAGCTTGGGAAATTGGGCCCCAGAGAAGTTAGGTGGCTCACCCAAGGTCACACTGAGACGTAGTAAATTGACCGTAAGGACTCTGACTCCACAGCCCACCCGCTGCCTGTCCCTCCTGCTTCTCCGGCTTGCAGCCCATCCCTGCGGCTGCCGAGAACAGGCTGTTCTGACTGAATCTGTGTTTCAGGCGCTGGGGAACAGCTGGGTCCCGGAGTCCGCTGTGATCAAGCTTGCAGAGCCCACTGGGCCTCCTGCCAGCCCCGAGCCCTCCGCCAGCTCCAACACGGAGATCTGGTGCCTGAGCCAGGTGTGGACAGAGGGCTCTGGGAGCCTGGAGCCGCCTAGCTTGGCTCCACTCTGACAATGCAGGGAAGTGGGGGAGGGCCCTACTCTCAGCGTCCACCCACCACCCCCATCATAACCAGAGTCTTGGCCATTTCACCTGGGAAGTCAGGGCTCCTGACTTCACATCCTCTTTTTTTCCTGACCCAGAAAAATTCTTGAGTAGCATGGTGGGAGTGACAGCTTAAAGAGTTCTGGGCTGGCAGGATTCCCATGTCTGCAGTCAGAACCAGGCCTGAGGCCATAAGGATGCTCCCCCAGGGAATGGGGAAATGGGGGTTATGAAACAAAGCCTCGGGGGTCCTGGGAGAAGGAGTGGTTAGTCCTACATCTCTTAGATGGACAGAGGCCCAGAGCTTGTGGGAAAGTCCAGAGTGGACCCGATAGCTGCCTGGAGATCCCCCAGCTGGGCTCCGATTTTTACCCCATACTGTTGTCTTTACAGACTTCAGAAGATGACGAAGCCTCTTGGCGGGACCCTAAGGGAGACATGACCCCAGCCTCTACCCTCCCCATGTCGGGGGACGAGCCGGGCTTTTCAAAGTTCAGCTCAGTCTAGCCACCAAACGCCCTCCTTGAATCTCTGGGAGGGCTGAACTTGCACTAACTTGGACAAGCTTTCTGCTATGACTTCAGAATCCTCCTGCCAGAGTCCAGGTCTCTCCCCCACCCTTCCCAAGCTTTCCTCCTGCCCATCTCAGCTGACCCTGAAGGCTTCGTCAGCCCTGGAGCCTGATGCGGTGGCCTCACAGTTCCAGCTGGAAACTGGGACCTCTCCAAGATGGTCACATCCTTGGGCAAAGCATACAGCCGCTGGACCTTCGAGGGGTCAGGCAGGGCTCAGAGGGTCTTCTCGAAGTTTGTATCTGCTATGGGAGGGTCCCCTGGGCCTGGGTGCCCAGTCACAGGTCCCTCTTAATTCCCCTTCCAGATGCCACTTTCTCCTCCCTTCCTTCCATCCTCAGACTCAGGGCTAAGTTCTCCCACATAAGCTGGTGAGGAGGAGGGAGCCTGTGGGGTTAGCCTGGATCCTGATTTCTCAAAGCCAATTGTGAACCACCTGCATCCCAGTCCTTCAGGAAGCTGGTTAAAAAGATGATTCTGGGACCCCATCAAGACCTTCCCAAACCAGGATTTCACTGGTGGTCCAGTAATTAGGACTCCATGCTTCCAATGCAAGGGGCACTGGCATGGTACTGCCGAAAAAAAGAAGAAAATAAACTACCAAAACCATCTCTGAGGCTGGGCCTGGGACTATGCATTTCTTCCAAGTGCACCAGTGATTCTAACACTGGTATTTGAGTACCAGTGGGCTGGTTGAGCTCTCAGGTCCCTCCAGCTTAGAGAGTTGACATTTGGTGTGTGGAGTCTCCCCCTTCCCCCTATAGGGCCTGCTCTGCCCACCACACCATGGCCCAGCTGGAGGCTTTCCTGGACCTGCCTGAGTCCAGACTCAGGTCAAGTGCACATCGGAAAGGCCAAGCCCAAGACTGGCTAGGAGTGGTTGTCTATCCGATCTTGAGGTAGGAGAAAGATGGGCTCCAGGCTAGGCATTTACAACTGGCTTCTTCCTATTTAGATTTCTTGGGGACGAGAAAAAAATGGGCTTCAGGCAGGACACTTTCAACAAGCTTCCTGTTTGTATTTCCTGAGACAGGAGAGAGGTGGGCTCCAGGTTAGGCATTTATAGTCAGACTCCTGTTTGTGCTCTGAAATGGAAGTAACAACAGAAACAGGGTAAATAGCCAGGATTTGTCTCATGTGGACACTTTAAGATAGCAGTCTTGGCAAGAACAAAGAGGGACTAAACCTTGAAGCAAAAGATCAAGAGATCCCATATTCCCCCTCCTTTAACCTCAGATACGCAGATGACACCACCCTTATGACAGAAAGCTAAGAACTAAAGAGCCTCTTGATAAAAGTGAAAGAGGAGAGTGAAAAAGTTGGCTTAAAACTCAACATTCAGAAAACGAAGATCATGGCATCTGGTCCCATCACTTCATGGAAAATAGATGGGAAACAATGGAAACAGTGACAGACTTTATTTTGGGGGGCTCCAAAATCACTGCAGATGGTAACTGCAGCCATGAAATTAAAAGACGCTTACTCCTTGGAATAAAAGCTATGACCAACCTAGACAGCATATTAAAAAGCAGAGACATTACTTTGCCAACAAAGGTCTGTCTAGTCAAAGCTATCGTTTTTCCAACAGTCATGTATGCATGTGAGAGTTGGACTATAAAGAAAGCTGAGCACCGAAGAATTGATGTTTTTGAACTGTGGTGTTAGAGAAGACTCTTGAGAGTCCCTTGGACTGCAAGGAGACCCAACCAGTCCATCCTAAAGGAAATCAGTCCTGAATATTCATTGGAAGGACTGATGCTGAAGCTGAAACTCCAATACTTTGGCCACCTGATGCAAAGAACTAACTCATTGGAAAAGACCCTGATTCTGGGCAAGATTGAAGGCAGAAGAAGGGGACAGACAGAGGATGAGATGGTTGGATGGCGTCACCGACTTGATGGACATGAGTTTGAGCAAGCTCTGGGAGTTGGTGATGGACAGGGAAGCCTGGCTAACTGCGGTCCATGGGGTCGTGAAGAGTCGCTCACAATTGAGTAACTGAACTGAATCTGAATCTGAATGGGGCAAGGGAGGCAAAAGGAAGGGAGGTCACCCCATAGGCCTCTGGGCTGGAATCCATCTTGGCTGAGGGGTGTGTGCTCACCTAGGGGAGGGTCCTGAGACAAATTAGCCAGGGGGACAAACAAGACAGTTGGCCAGAGAGAAGACAAAGACCTGGATAACTGCCTCTTTATAAAGGATTTAAACTTCCCAAAGGCATGGCTCTCAAGACTCTTGGAGTTTGCCCATGCTTCTTTCTGCATGTACTCTGCTTTTCCAATAAACGTTTACTTTTCTCTTTACCTTCTGCCTCCTCTTCAGATTTCTTTCTTGTCAAGGCAGGCAAGGACTGGGGATTTAGGGCTAGTGGTCTAGCAGTTAGGACTCCTGGTCAGGGAACTAAGCCAGCTGCTGCTGGCTGCTGCTTACTGCAAGCTACTGTTCACTGTTGCATGAGTCCAGAATCAGTCTTCCTACTCAGCGTGCAATCCAGGCTTTGGAAGGAGGATGGAAAGAATCTTGGCTCCTTCCTTTTCAAGAAAGGATTGATTGCCTGTGGGTTCTGGCAGCTGGGAGGTAGGTAGAAAGACACAGAGCGCAGATGGAGGTGGATATCTAACAGGGAGGAGGGGGACTTCCCTGGTGGTCCAGTGACTAAGGGTCTGTGTTCCCAATGCTCACGGCCCAGGTTCGATCCCCAGTCAGGGAACTAGATACCAATTGTCCCAACTAAGATCCAGCGCAGCCTAATTAATTAATTAAAATATCTAAAATAAATAAGTAAATAAAAGCAAGGGAGGGGATAGGACAGGACCCTAAGGGGAACATGAAAGTGACCCTGAATTTGGTCCCCTGGAATGAGGGAAGGAGAGGTAAAGTAACAGAACTACTATTTTTTTTTCCTTTTTCTATTTTCTCTGAAAAATGAACCAGGAGCTGCTCAGTATACAAAACCTAGAAATATGGAGGGATAAAAAGGGAAAAACATATCACTCATTGTCTCATGGCTACCCAGAGACCATCGTTACTGCATTTTGTTGTTTCTTTCCAGTTTTTTTTCTCCACATCACTTGCCGATGTGTTTTTACAAATTATTTTGTCATACAATTTTATATCCTGTTTTTCACACTTAATTATTATATCATTAAGCATTCATGTTTTGCATAAGGTTTTTACAAACATTTTCTAAATTAAAGTTTATCGGCTGCATAATATTTCATGTCAATTTATTTTAATTCTCTCTCACTAGATACTTGTTTCTATTTTTGCTATTATACATAATATCGTGGTGAATCTTTGCACACTGCTTTGTCTGCATTTGGAGATTTCTTTCAGAAGGATTTGCTTATATGGATGTGCCAGGTCAGAGGGCATAAATATTTTTTAAATTACTGATACTCATCGCTGAACAGCTTTCAGAAATAGTAGAACCCATTTCAATCCCACCAGGGCCTGTCAGTCAGCATTTCTCAAAGTCCTCAACAGCCTCCACCCCTGCCCCTGTGGCTGTAGGAGGAGAAACCACTTATAATGCCCCAGAAGTGAGGGCCTAGGGGGCTGGGCAAGGTGGAGCCAATCTTATGATGCTAAGGAAACTCACCAGAAAGTGGTAGCTAGTGCAGGGTGGGAGTGGTGGGTGTCACATGGGGAGCACATCTTACCTTTTCCAAGTGGAAAGGGACCCCCAGGTCTGAGCTCTGGGGACTCTGCCCAGGATCCTGGTACAGTGTGTGCCCAAATATTGGGGGAGATAGGAAGCAGTAAGCTACAGATGGTCTCAGAGAGACCTCAAAAGTTCCTCCAAAGTAGGCTCCCCCCATGATCAATCCCTCAGCTAGAGGCTGGTGAGAACGGGGGCTTCTCAGGAGGGAAAGAACCTTCCTGTCCTCTCAACCTGTCACCTACAGCAGCCAGAGCTTTGGTGGGGACTCAGCCAAGTCATCCCAGGCCCACCCCTTGCCCATTTTCAGGCAATGTTTCCCCTAAAGAGATTTTATGTCTTTTAAAACATATATTTATTTATTTATTTGGCTGCACTGGGTTTTAGTTGTGGCAGCAAACTCTCAGTTGAGGCATGTGGGATCTAGTTCCCCGACCAAGAATCAAACCTGGGCTTCCTGCATTGGGAGCTCAGAGTCTTAGCCATCGGACTGCCAGGGAAGTCCCAGACTTTATGTCTTTCAGAGGTAAAACTCTCTCCAAGGTAGCCTAGGATTGACATCCTCAAGATGCCAAGTTTCTATGGATTTATTAGAAACTTGAGCAGCCTTCACAGACCCCGCCACACTGACCTAGCTCCCAGCACTGTCACAGAGCCAGCCTGGGCAGGGGAGGAAGTCCAGCTCCTCACCGGCTGTCACTCTGCAGTCCCTCATCTTGATATACCTTGGTTTTATATTTGTACACCCAAATCTTCAGCTGTGTGAGCTACGAGAGGCCTTTGAACAAAAGAATTGCAACCAGCCACTGTTCACCCATCCTGAGAGGAAGAGTTTCCAGCCTGGGAACCTGCTGTGAGGTAAAAATTAGGGAAACATCAACATGGCTCATGTTCTGTTTTGTCAAATTGGGACATTAACTATAATAATAAACTATCCTTTATCATCTCATTTGATTCTTTCAGAGAAATATTTTAACACCAAAAAGAGTATTGATGGTGAAAATAAATGATTTAAGATTTAGGTCCTTCCCTAAACTACCCTTCTACAAAGATTTAGATGCTGTGATCCTAATCCATTGAAGCCTACTGAAGAGATTTTTTTTAATCTCTCTGTTACAAAAGGGGAGGGGTGAGGAGAGATAAATTAGGAATTTGGGATTAACAGATAAACACTACTATATAGAAAAGAGATAACAGGGAACTATGCAGCGTTCAATATCTTGTAATAATCTAGAATGGAAAAGAATCTGAAAAGAACACATATAATATATATGCTTTTCATAGAGGCCCTTTATTGGATTGAGAAAATCCCCTTCTAGCCCTAGCTTACTGAGGTTTTTTTTGTTTGTTTGTTTGTTTAAATCAGAAATTGATGTTATGCAGGGAATCCAAACACTTTCTTCCAACAACACAAGAGAAGACTCTACACACAGATATCACCAGATGGTTGACACCGAAATCAGATTGATTATATTCTTTAATACAGTCAGCAAAAACAAGACCAGGAGCTGACTGTGGCTTGGATCATGACCTCCTTATTGCCAAATTCAGACTGAAACTGAAGAAAGTGGAGAAAACCACTAGACCATTCAGGTATGACCTAAATCAAATCCCTTATGACTACACAGTGGAAGTGAGAAATAGATTTAAGGGACTAGATCTGGTAGACAGAGTGCCTGATGAATTATGATTGGAGGTTCACGACATTGTACAGGAGACAGGAATCAAGACCATCCCCAAGAAAAACAAATGCAAAAAAGCAAAATGGCTGTCTGAGGAGGCCTTACAAATAGCTGTGAAAAGAAGAGACATGAAAAGCAAAGGAGAAATGGAAAGATATACCCATTTGAATGCAGAGTTCCAAAGAACAGCAAGAAGAGATAAAGCCTTCCTCAGCAATCAATGCAAAGAAATAGAGGAAAACAACAGAATGGGAAAGACTAGAGATCTCTTCAAGAAAATTAGAGATACCAAGGGAACATTTCATGCAAAGATGGGCTCAATAAAGGACAGAAATGGTATGGACCTAACAGAAGCAGAAGATATAAAGAAGAGGTGGCAAGAATACACAGAAGAACTGTACAAAAAAGATCTTCAAGACCAAGATAATCACGATGGTGTGATCACTCACCCAGAGCCAGACATCCTGGCATGTGGAGTCAAGTGGGCCTTAGAAAGCTTCACTATGAACAAAGCTACTGGAGGTGATGGAATTTCAGTTGAGCTATTTCAAATCCTGAAAGATGATGCTGTGAAAGTGCTGCACTCAATATGCCAGCAAATTTGGAAAACTCAGCAGTGGCCACAGGACTGGAAAAGGTCCGTTTTCATTCCAATCCCAAAGAAAGGCAATGCCAAAGAATGCTCAAAGTACCGCACAATTGCACTCATCTCACACACTAGTAAAGTAATGCTTAAAATTCTCCAAGCCAGGCTTCAGCAATACATGACCCATGAACTTCCAGATGTTCAAGCTGGTTTTAGAAAAGGCAGAGGAACCAGAGATCAAATTGCCAATATCTGCTGGGTCATCGAAAAAGCAAGAGAGTTCCAGAAAAACATCTATTTCTGCTTTATTGACTATGCCAAAGCCTTTGACTGTGTGGATCACAATAAACTGTGGAAAATTCTGAAAGAAATGGGAATACCAGACCACCTGACCTGCCTCTTGAGAAACCTGTATGCAGGTCAGGAAGCAACAGTTAGAACTGGACATGGAACAACAGACTGGTTCCAAATAGGAAAAGGAGTACATCAAGGCTGTATATTGTCACCCTGCTTATTTAACTTATATGCAGAGTACATCATGAGGAACACTGGGCTGGAAGAAGCACAAGCTGGAATCAAGATTGCCGGGAGAAATATCAATAACCTCAGATATGCAGATGACACCACCCTTATGGCAGAAAGTGAAGAAGAACTAAAGAGCCTCTTAATGAAAATGAAAGAGGAGAGTAAAAAAGTTGGCTAAAAGCTCAATATTCGGAAAACTAAGATCATGGCATCCAGTCCCATCACTTCATGGCAAATAGATGGGGAAACAGTGTAAACAGTGGCTGACTTGATTTTTCTGGGCTCCAAAATCACTGCAGATGGTGATTGCAGCCATGAAATTAAAAGATGCTTACTCCTTGGAAGGAAAGTTATCACCAACCTAGATAGCGTATTAAAAAGCAGAGACATTACTTTGCCAACAAAGGTCCGTCTAGTCAAGGCTATGGTTTTTCCAGTGGTCATGTATGGATGGCAGAGTTGGACTATAAAGAAAGCTGAGCGCCAAAGAATTGATGCTTTTGAACTGTGGTGTTGGAGAAGACTCTTGAGAGTCCCTTGGACTGCAAGGAGATCCAACCAGTCCATCCTAAAGGAAATCAGTCCTGGATGTTCATTGGTAGGGCTGATGTTGAAGCTGAAACCCCAGTACTTTGGCTACCTGATGCGAAGAGCTGACTCATTTGAAAAGACCCTGATGCTGGGAAAGATTGAGGGCAGGAGGAGAAGGGGACAGACAGAGGATGAGATGGTTGGATGGTATCACTGACTCGATGGACATGGGTTTGGGTGGACATGGGTTTGAGTTGGTGATGGACAGGGAGGCCTGGCATGGTGCGGTTCATGGGGTCGCAAAGAGTCAGACGTGACTGAGTGACTGAACTGAACTGATGCTGAGAAGTGGTCCCTCATCTTCAATTTTCTGGAAGAGTTTATGTATAATTGGTAAATGTTTTATGTGTTTGGTAGAAATCATCAGTGAAGACATCTGGGCCTAGAATTTTCTTTGTGGGAAGGTACAAACTAGACATTATTGCTCATTGCTATTTTACATAGACAACATTAACTTGGATTCTTACATATTAGCTTTTCTTTTTAAAACATCATGTAAATGGTAAAGTCTGTCAGTTTTTATCTGAAAAACTCTACTTTATCAAAATTCTTGGAAGGATTTTGTTGGGTGTACAATCCTAGGTTTACAGCCATTTTCTCTCAGCATTCTGGAAATACTATGTTTTGTTTTCTAGCTGTTAAGTGTTGCTGGTGTCAGACTAAGTAATGCGGTGTTTTTTTTCTCAGATTGCTTTTCTATTTCTTTTGGTGTCCTGAAGTTTTACTCCTGGCCGCAAACTTCAAATTTTAAAAATATGTATATTTACGTATTTATTTGGCTGAGCTGGGTCTTAGTTGCAGCACCTGGGATCTTTCTTGTGGTATGTGGGATCTTTTTAGTTGTGGCATGTGGGATCTAGTTCCCTGACCAGGGATTGAACCCAGGCCCCCTGCATTGGGAGCTCAGAGCCTTAGCCAGGGACCACCAGGGAAGTCCCCAAATTTTTCTTGTTTGGTACAAATCCTTATATCTGTGGGTTCATATATTTCATCTGTTCTGGAAAAATATTTATCTTCAAATATTTTCTGTACTTCATTCTTTTTAAAAATGTCTCCATTGATTAAGATAAAAAATTTTTAGACCTTACCTTTATACCTGCTTTTACCTTCTCATATTTCCCTTCTTCTCTGTTATTCATTCTGTCTTATTTTTTCAGCTCTATCTTCTAGTTTAGTACTTCTTAAACTTGAAAATGCCTATTAATTACCAAGGAATCTTGTTAAACTACAAAATCCTTAAAAAAATATATTTGTTTGGCAACACTGGGTCTCAGCTGCAGCACTCAGTTCCTTCAATCTTCATTGGGGCACACAGAATTTTAAGTTGCGGCATGTGAGCTCTTAGCTGTGGCACGTGGAATCTAGTTCCCTGTCCAGGGATCGAATCTGGGACCCCTGCATTGGGAGTGTGGAGTCTTAGCTACTGGACCAGTAGGGAAGTCCCTAAAATTCAAATTTGATTCGGTAGTTTTGGATAGGGCCTGAGAGTCTGCATTTCTAACAAGTTCCCAGGGTGATGATGCTGTTAATCCAAGGACCATACTTAAGGGAGCAGCTTTTTACTCATTCATCTCTTTTCAGTTGTGTTTGATTTGCTGTTAGCTCCCTCCAATTAGCTTTTGTTTTAATCATTGTATTTTCTTTTATTTCTATAAGTTCTGGATGGTTCTCCTTCAAAACTGACCATTCTAGGGTCTTGTTGCTTGTTAATTTTTATAATGCCATCTTTTATTTCATTAAACATTTACACACATGTGGTTAGTTTACATTTTGTGGCTAATATCAGAAGTCCTTGGACCTATAAATATATGTTTATGTTGACTGTTGCTCGTGGTGGTCTGTTTCTCTGTGTTTTGTGATCTCACGTCGTGAGCTTGTGTTTGGATGAATCTATGGAAAATCTGGAGGCTGAAATTGAGGATACTTTCTTCCAGAAACAATCTGCATTTGCTTCTGTCCAGAGGGGTCCAGAATAGGATAGCAACTTGGGACCAGGTCCCTAATATACCATAATCTTAGGTTGCCTTACCTTGACCCTGGGTTAATATCTAACTTACCAAATGTGATGCTAATATTGGCATTTGCCTTTAGCACAACTCCACCTTTCCTGTCCATTCGCCATGCCTAAGAGGACTGTTTTGTTTTTTGGCCTCTTTGAGATTTCCCTTCCCACAAATCCCAGAAATGCAATAAAAATTGTTTCACATTGGATCTCATTGTTTAAAAGCACAAGGTTCCCCTGAGTTTTGATGTCATAGTGATTTAGTGCATAGAAGCTTAATTCATATTTTGAATCAGATCCCTAAAACCTTGTCTGCATTTTCAAAACAACTGAGGATTTGTAGATATGAAGATACATGCATGAGTGTACATGATCAGTCGTGTCTGACTCTTTGTGACCCCTTGGACTGTAGCCTGCCAGGCTCTTCTGTCAATGGGATTTCCCAGGCAAGAATACTGGAATGAGTTGCCATTTCCTCCTCCAGGGGATCTTCCCAACCCAGAAGTCAAACCTGCCTCTTCTGCATTGCCGGCAGGTTCTTGACCACTGAGCCACTGGGAAAGCCTGTGAAGATACATAGGGACCGGTCTATGGCAGCAAGTACAAAGGGAAAGAAGAGCAGCTGGAGAGTGAGAGAAGGTTGTTTTTTGTTTGTTGTGCTGGGTCTTCATTGTAGCATGTGGGCTTAGTTGCCCCGAGGCATGTGGGATCTTAGTTCTTAGTTCCCGTACCGGGGATTGAACCCATGTCCAATGCATTAGAAGGGGGGATTCTGTACCGCTGGACCACCAGGGAAGTCCCAAGGGAATTTGTTTTGCAGATAACTTCTAACAGATGCTTGTGAATGTGCCTTAGCTATGCCCTCTAAGTGTCAAAATAAAGAGCATTCTAAAATTTAAAAATTAAATAAATAAATAAAAGCACTAGGTACCTTGTTCACTCCACCTGAACTAAAACCCTGACTCTCATTTTTCAGGCACCATGTAAGGTCCTTTAATTTTTGTGCAACTCTAGGAAAATGAAGAAACTCTCCGAAATAGGGTTGAGATCTCATTTCTTTCCACTCTGATGAGCAGGGGTTCAGGGAAAGATTTTATTCAGGTTAGAAAAACAGTGGGGTGTTTCTTAACATCAGTGTGTGATGAAATAAAATTCATAATCACCACATCACAGTAAAGGATTGTCGGGAGCCGCGTTAGGCATTACTGACAAAATGGAGGCACGGCCCTAACCCCCCTCCCTTTGTTCCGGAATGAAGGAGTTAGGCTTTGTGATTCTGACTTGTTTTTTCCTTTCCTCTGCTGAGTTGACTGAAAAGAATATTAAGGTGCTTATTGTTTTTGAGAGGAGCATGAGAAGGCACAAAGCCTTCTGCAGCTGTGCTCAGAGAATAATTCATAAAGTTAATCACTGACATTTGTTCAAGGACTTTTGGAAAAGACTGTTCCAGGGTGAGCACGCAGGCTGCAGCTTGAGGCCATGGGAGGGATTGCTATCTGAAGCCCATTTGTGAGAAAAGTGTTTATGGCAAAGGAGTTTGCTGAATTTAGGGCTTAGGAATAATTAAAATAGTTAGAAGCTAAAGATTCAAGGATTGCTGTAATGTTAGCATATTCTACTGTAGCTTATAGAAATTAGGGGCTTTAGAGATATTATTAGCTAGAAGCCCTTTCTTAGAAATAGTGAGCTTAGGATACTAGGGGCAAACAGAACTTAGAAAGATAAGAATTAAACTGAGGAATACGGTATGCAGCCCAGACATTAGCATGAGTTACAGTGTATTCACAAGGACACATGAGAAAAAGTAGATAAGAGAATCGCTGAGGAAGGAACTTCTTTTGAGGGGCAACAGTGATTTCTGGAGAAAAATAAATCTGGGTTAATGGGAACTAAAAATATCAAACCTCTGACCTAATGCTTTTGTAAAAGTATAAAAGAGAATCATAAGTTTGTAATAAACAGGCAGTCCAAGAAAACTGAGAGGCTGCCTCAGTTTCTCGCCAACACTGCTCACCCCTTCAGGTTGAATCCCTGGCTGCTGGAGCTGGACTCTGGCAAAGGATAATCCTTAAAAGTAGATACATTCAGCTTAGTGATAAACTTTCCTTTTGTTCTTAATTTTCTCCTCTTGCTGCCAGTGAAGTGGTCCACAGACCAACACTTGAGTACTAATACTACAGAGCATGAGGGCAGGTTTACGGGAAACAGCAGAGAGAAAGGAAGATCTCTTTCTGGAAGGGAAACCAAGCCCTGATAAAAATAAAATTGGGTGGGAGCAGGCTGAAACACTCAGATTATTTGTGAAATTGTCAGTCACTGTGCCAAGACTTGCACGCATGAAATAACAGAGGAGACAAATATAAACACCCAGACACTGCCTACTCCTTGGTTGGGGACGGCGGTCAGAGGTGTACACTCATGCCTCACACCTGGCATATTTGGTTCCCACAGTGCACTGCGGCTCCAGGATGGCATTTTTCGAGGACATTCTGCTGCTCCCGAGAGCTGGACTCCTGCCAACTGAAAGATGTCCTAGGTTAAGTGGGTTCAATGAACCCTCTTAATCATCAGCTCCATGTTTAGGCAACTGTCCATACACTTTCCCTCAGGGCTCACATCCTGATAGCTTTTCTGCTTGATTCCTTAGCCTAGAATAATTTTTCTAATTTACTCATGGCTGAAGTCCTGAAAATGGCTATTGTTATTCATAACTATTACAGTCATTATTGAAATGAACAAGTAGATTGAAACCTCTCTCTAGTGGACTGGACCCCTCCCAGGTGTGGGGATGTAGCTGGGAGTGTTTGTATGTGCCTTTAAAGTTTACGTGATTGGGGCCAAGTTTACCTTTATCCTTTTGTGTTGTCCCAGAAAGGTCATACTTCAAGGCGTTTCTAAGTCCTTCTTCATGAATTTATGCTGAAGTTTTATTAAGTTATATGGTAATAAAAAGAATGAAGACTCTGTTCCTAACCAGTTTCAGAATTCAGAACTTACACACCCTGGGTCTACTTCCTCCCTGTAAAAGAGAGACATCACACTGCATGTTATGAAACCCTTTCCTGTTCAAAAGGACAGAGATCATTGCCCAACCCATAAATATTTAAGGGAAGAAAATGTCTACAGATGTCAGCTGATTGTTTTTATTTGTTCAAAGAAATGGTTTCACTTGATTATAATTGTATATACTAAGGTTTTGTGCCAAAGGACAAGAAAGCTTGGCCTCTGCCCTCTAGGAACTCTTAGTTATGGGGAGGCCAGAAACCATATAAACAATGACCACAGAGTCCAGATGGAGTTGTTGGGGTTCTTGGAGGGTCACAGAGAAAGTGAACAGCAGGCACTTGAAACTGTGGCTTTGGGTCTTGGAAATTTTCAAAGGGACTTAGCAATTCTAAAGTTCTTCTAGGGACTTTCCTGGAGGTCTGGTGGTCAAGACTCCACACTCTCAATGCAGGGGGCATGAGTACAATCCCTGGTCGAGGAAGTAAGATCCTACATGCCATGCGACACAGCCAACAACAACAACAAAAAAAGAAGTTCATGTACGTGGAGATATGTCTCATGAGCAGTTGCAGATAGGGTTTGGGAGTCTTAAAGTATAACTGAAGAACACAAGCTAACTGAGGCTGTGGATCCACTGGCCCAGAGGCCAGTGTAGCAGAGAAGAAAAGAGAGCTGAAGGCAGTATAACATTTCAGAGGTTGGCTATGGGTAGTCTCATTTCTTCCCACTGTTTCTCTCTTAGAAGAACACAGCTTTATGTTCTGCATTAAGTAAGTATATGGAGACACACCTTAACCCCGACTGGCAGTAAGAGGGGCAGTATCTTAATCCAGGAAGTCTGGGTGTCTTAAGTCTGGCCCCAAACCAGGGCGGGCTGACAAACTGAGGGGAGGGACACTCCCTAACAGGGACATTTGTGACTGGAAGGTAGAGGGGAATCAGTGACCTGTGCCTTAAGCAAAAACTCCATGACCACCACCCTCCCCTCACATATGTGCATACACACTCGGAGCCAGGATTCTGGAGTAGAAGAAATTCAATATCAAAAATACCAAAATACTTATCCTTTTCCAGGGTACAACAAGCATTCATTCATTCATTCACTTAGTAAACATCCCCATATGTTTAAGAGTTCACTCCAGCATCAGCACCTCTTGGAAATGCTTTCTGATGCCCCCATGGGTTGATTGAGTAGCCATTTCTTGGTGCTCCCATAACAGCTTCTCATTACAGAGTGCTAATCAGGACCTTCTTCCTATCTATTGCCTTAGACTCTGGGCCTCTGGATGTAGGGACCCTGCCTTGATCAATGGTGCTCAGTAGATGGTTGCTGAATGAGTACACCCACTCCAGCCTTATCCATGGTTTTGATCACCTGTGGTTAACCGTGGTCCAAAAATATTAAATGGGAAGCTCCAGAAATAAATAATCTTCAAGTTTTCAATTGCATGCCATTTTGAGAAGAGTGATGATGCCTGTCCCAGAGTATCTTAGCTGATAGTCACTAAGTAGCCTTCTAAATTAGATCGTCTGTCTTGCTACCACATTGCTTGTGTTTATTTTTCTGAAAATCACCCCAAAGCACCAGAGAAGTGATGCTGGTTATTCAGGCTTGCCACAGAGAAGCTGTAAAACATTAATACTTCCTTTAAGTGAAAAGGTGAATGTGCTCAACTTTAAAAGGAAAGAAAAAAATCAAACACTGTGGTTGCTAAGATCTACAGTAAGAATGAACCTTCTATCCCAGAGATGGTGAAGAAGGAAAAAGAAATTTGTTCCAGCTTTGCTCTTGCACCTCAAAGTGCAAAAGTTATGGCCACACTGCGTGGTAAGTGCTCAGTTAAGATGGAAAGGGCATTAAATTCATACAATAAGATATTTTGTGCATATGAGAGATCACATTCACATAACTTTTATTACAGTTGTTATTGTTTAGTCACTAAGTTGTATCCGACTCTTTTG
Source organism: Bubalus kerabau (assembly GCF_029407905.1). Taxonomy (NCBI): domain Eukaryota; kingdom Metazoa; phylum Chordata; class Mammalia; order Artiodactyla; family Bovidae; genus Bubalus; species Bubalus kerabau. The sequence continues at coordinate 20,452,866 of NC_073627.1, read as the reverse complement.
CAACTCCATGGACGATAGCCCTCTGTCCATGGGATTTCCCAGGCAAGAATACTGGAGTGGGCTGCCATTTCCTTCTCTGGGGGATCTTCCCAAACCAGGAATCAAATCTGTGTCTCCGGCATTGGCAGGCAGGTTCTTTACTGCTGAGCCACCTGGGAGGCCCATTAGGATGAGTACTTAAAACCACCTCCAAAGTGGTTTTTAACATGCAACTGAGTTTGAGCCCTCTGCTTTGAACACTTGCTAATTCACATGTGTTCCATGAAGAACAGCACACAGGCATGACCAGGAACTGTTTAGATATGCAAAATCTCTGGTCCCACCCAAGATCTACAGAATCAGAATGGACATTTATTACAGTATACTGTTAAAATCATTTTACTTTATTATCGTTGTTGTTGATCTCTTACTGTGCCTAATTTATAACTTGAATTTTACCATAGGTAAGAATATATAGGAAAAAACAGTATATAAAGGGTTCAATACTATCATAGTTGCAGGCATCCACTGGGGGTCTTGGAACATATCCCCCACAAATAATGGGTGACCACTGGACTTAAAGTTCATGCTATAATTTTTAAGGAAATGGATAATTTATTAGAAGCTATAATAGGGGGAAAAATCTTGCACAATAGCAACTCCAGTGCAAAATACTCAACAAAACGCAGGACACCTATATAACTAAACCTAGAAAGGGATCTAATTCAAACTTTGAGATTTCACAGATCAGCAAAACTTCCAAAATATACGTTCTCAACTTAAGCATTCAGAAATAAGAAAATAATTCTAGGGACTTTCCTGGTGGATGAACTTCTAAAAAAAAATTCTAATGTCAGAGCCCTTTTATAAAAGGAAGACCATTTTAACCCCAAAGAGTAGGGAAAGGAGAGAGAATCTTGGGACAAAGGGCAGTTGTTGTTTCTCTGGACACACAGTGAGGCTGGTGGGAACTTAATTCTCCCACCAGTGGTTGAGCTCAGACCCTGGGCAGTGAGCCCACCGAGTCCTAACCACTGGACAACCAGTGAAGTGTTAGTTGCCCAGTCATGCTCGACTCTTTGCGACCCCACGAACTGCAGCCCACCAGGCTCCTCTGTCCATGGGATTTTCCAGGCAAGGATACTAGGATGGGTTGCCATTTCCTTCTCCAGGGGATCTTCGCAACCCAGGGATTGAACCTGGGTCTCCTGCACTGCAGGCAGATTCTCCGGACAACCAGAGAATTCCCAAAATGGCAGTTCTTTGAGAGGAATGAATTTTCTTTAATAAGAAAGTCACTGTGTTGTCCTTTTTATCACATTGCCACTGCCTGGAAATATGCCAATCTAAACAGCATTGCCTAGCAGACAGGCCGCTGGGGACCCTGGGCTAGAGGGAGGCCTGAATATGTGGAGAGGCAGAACACAGTCCTGGATGGCAAGACTAAAGAGCCCTAATTCCTCCTAGATTGTTGCTCAGTCACTAAGTTATGTCTGGCTCTTTGACACCCCGTGGGATGCAGCATGCCAGGTCCCTCTGTCCTCTACCGTCTCCTGGAGTTTGCTCAAATTCATGTCCATTGAGTCAGTGATGCTATCTAATCATCTCTTCCTCTGCCACCCCCTTCTTTTGCCTTTCATCTTTCCCAGCACCAAGGTCTTTTCCAATGAATCGGCTCTTTACATCAGGTGGCCAAAGTATTGAAGCTTCAGCTTCAGCACCAGTCCTTCCAATGAATATTCAGAGTTGATTTCTTTAGGATTGACTGATTTGATCTCCTTGTTGTCCAAGGGATCCTCAAGAGTCTTCTCCAGCACCACAATTTGAAAGCATCAATTCTTCGGCACTCAGCCTTCTTTATGGTCCACCTCTCACATTCGTACATGACTACTGGAAAAACTATAGCTTTGACTATACAGGCTTTTGTCAGTAAAGTCACATCTCTGCTTTTTAATACGCTGTCTAGGTTTGTCATTGTGGATTGTTTTAATGCAATTCCAGTTAAGATCCCACTTGGAAGAGGGAATACTCTGACAAAATGAACCTGGAGCTCCCCCTTCTAGAATAAACAAACAAGACTAAGAAAAAAAATAAGAGAGTAACTTTAAATGTTCCTTACTATTATGTTGGTGCAAAAATAATTGTGGATTTGCATTGCTGAACTTTGCTGTTTGATATTGAAATGCATTCTTGAATAAATGTGGTTATGTTATACATCATTTTAATGTGCATTTCTCATTTTATGGGTCTTTTTTTTTTTTTTTTTTGCTAATGACATTACTTGCTGTTTATTTTACATTTGTTTTAGGCTAGGGGAATGATGTTAGACAAAAAACAAATTCAGGACATTTTCTTATTGGAGGTCAAACTGGGTCATAAAGCTTCAGAGACAACATGCAACATCAACAAAGCACTTGAGTCAGGAACTGCAAATGAATATACAGTTCAGTGATGGTTCAAGAAATTTAGCAAAGGAGACAAGAGCCTTGAAGATGAAGATCAGAAGTTGACAACAACCAATTGAGAAGATCATCGAAGCTGATCCTCTTACAACTACACGAGAAGTTGTCAAAGAATTCAATGTTGACTGTTCTGTGGTCGTTTGGCATTTGAAGCAAATTGAAAAGGTGAAAAAGCTCCATAAGTGGATGCCTCATGAGGTGACTAAAAATCAAAAAAATGGTCATTTTGAAGCGTCATCTTCTCTTATTCTTTGCAACAAACCATTTCTCAATTGGATTGTGACGTGCAATGAAAAGTGGATTTTATATGATAACTAATGATGACCAGCTCAGTGGCTGGACTGAGAAGCAGCTCCAAAGCACTTCCCAAAGCCAAACTTGCACCAAAAAAGTCATGGTCACCGTTTCGTGGTCTGCTGCCTATCTGATCCACTACAGCTTCTGAATCTCGGTGAAACCATTACATCTGGGCAGTACGCTCAGCAAATCAATGAGATGCACTGAAAACTTCAATGCCTGCGGCTGGCCTTGGTCAACAGAATGGGCCCAATTCTCCACAACACCATCTGACCACACATTGCATAACCAACACTTCAAGAGTTGAACTAATTGGGCTACGAAGTTTTGTCTCATTCGCCATACTCACCTGACTTCTCGCCAACCGACTACCACTTCTTCAAGCATTTGGACAACTTTTTGCCGGGAAAACATTTCCACAACCAGCAGGAGGCAGAAAATACTTTCCAAGAGTTCACTGAATCCTGAAGCAGGGAGTTTTATGCAACAGGAATAAATAAACTTATTTCTCATTGGCAAAAATGTGTTGGATGTAATGGTTCCTATGTTGATTAATGAAGATGTGTTTGAGCCTAGTTATAATGATTATGAATTTCCCAGGTGGTGCTGGTGGTAAAGAATCCACCTGCCAATGCAGGAGACACAAGAGATACCGGTTCAATTCCTGGGTCAGGAAGATCCCCTGTAGTAGGCAATGGCAACCCGATCCAGTATTTTTGCCTGGAAAATCCCATGGAGAGAGGAGCCTGGAAGGTTACAGTCTGTGGGGTTGCAAAGAGTTGAATACCTGAACAACTGAGCATAGCACACGATATGATAAGAATCCTTTCTGCCCGTCAAAGCACAGGCTACTGTGCCAAGAGGGGAAAAGGGTTTAAAAAAAAAACAAAACTGGCAGCAGAATTCCCTTTAGAAATTCAACTGTCAGGCTTCCCTTGTGGTTCAGCTGGTAGAGAATCCGCCTGCAATGTGGGAGACCTGGGTTTGATCTCTGGGTTGGGAAGTTCCCCTGGAGAACAAAAAGGCTACCCACTCCAGTATTCTGGCCTAGAGAATTCCATGGACTATACAGTCCATAGGGCTGCAAAGAGTCGACATGACTGAGCAACTTAAAAAAAAGAAAGAAAGAAATTCAACTGTCTTTATTAGAAAAATACTTTGGTGCCAATTTGGAGCTAAAAGGAAATTCCCTCCATCTGAAGGGTATGGGCAAAATAGACGGGCAGTGGCTGGCAGATTTGGCTACACATTAGAATCACTATATGGCAACCCACTCTAGTATTCTTGCCTGGAAAATCCCATGGACAGAGAGGAGCCTGATGGACTACAATCCATGGGGTTGCAAAGAGTCGGACACATCTGGGCAGCTAACACTTTCACTTAGAATCACTTGGGGCACTGTAAAACATACTGCATCCCAGGTTCCACTCTCAGCCTAAGAGAGGCTGGTTAGACCCTGTTTCCTCTTCCGAAGCACTGAGAAAGACTACATTTCCCAGCTTCCCTTGTAATAACCCAGGAGAGTAGATCCCTAAATCATCGTTAGGAGTGCCACCCCATCTCCATCAGATGTGATGTGAACAAGAAATGAATAATAAAGTTGTTAAACTATTAAGCTGTGATGTTCTGATTGTTAGTTACAGCTGATAGACTTTCTTGAATTTCTGATTTAATTGCTCTGAACTGGCATCCAAACAATTGTCGTTTGTTTGTTTTATTTAATTCTCCAGGCAATTTTAATGGGTAGCCAGTGTTGAGAACCACTGAGGTGGACAGAAATACAAGTGCAGAGTTGCTGGTATAGTAAAGAAAGACTCAGTTTCCAGGGGTGTCCCCAGGAGATGGGAAGAAGTTTGTCCACAATGAGAGAAAGAAGCAGGAGAGGGACCAGTGACATGAAGGGAGGACCCAAGGAGGAAAAGTTGGCTAAGAAAACATTCCCTGAGCTGGGAATGGTCAAGGGACATTTTGGAATTGGAGTGTTTACTATTCAGTTCTCAATTCTTGTCAGAACTGTTAGGTGGGTGAAATGAGGCCCCATGGCTGCCTCCAAATCACCAGTCAAGCTGTCCCCACACTAGTCCCTGTGTGAGTGGATGCTTTGGAGAAATCAAAGGAAGGGAGCCAGTTCAACATTTGGTTGTCATAGAAGGGAACAGCCAAAGCCCTTCTTGAGAATGTTCAGTGAGCATCCTGGGATCCCCTGAGGAACTCAGGTGGGAAGGAAGCTGACCCCTCAACCACACACCCATGGAGACATTGGGGTGATATTTCAACCACTCTCTATGGCCCATGCTGCTGAGCACCTAGAACCAATCCTAGCATTACCCCGGGAGAAGCCATGACACCTTACAGAGGATGAACCTGAGGTCCAGAGAAGGAGAAGAACCTGCCTAAGACCATACAGCAAGTTCTGGGTAAAGTTGAGTGGATTAGCTATGGGTTCCCTGAGTTCCCTGGCCCTCATGGATGCTCATAGACTCCTGGATACAAGCCTTTAACAAGAGCATCTTCTGGGGCTGGGGAGTGTGGAACAGTGGGACATCAGAGAACACAAGACATGTCACTCCAGCTTCCATTCCAGAATCATCTATGCTGTGCTGCCCCCACTCTAAACCTTTCCTGAAGCCATCCACTCGATCCCAACAAAAGACAAACAGAGCCTAGAACCTTTGCTTTCACATTTAATCAAAGGAAAGAAAACCAGTCAGAGAGAAAGCTTGGGGATTAGATGGCTGAGGGATGGGATGGGGGAAGGACAGCTGGGCTGGGACTGGGTGTGGACAGGGTCCTCATTATCTCAAGGTTCCTCAATACAAGCGTCCACAGTGGGAGGGGGCAGGATGAGCACACACACCTGTTCCAACCCAGCCCTGGTCCCTTGAGCAGGGCTGAGGTAGGGGAGGAAGGAAGCTGTTCAGAGAGGGATGGAGACAGGAAAGGAGGGGCCCAGCCATGACCCTCAAGCATCACCAGAGGTGAAGATGGAGATTCACCCTGAAGAACCAGGTACCAACTCCTCAGCATGATGTCCAGCGCCCATTCCCATCCAAGAGGATGGTCTTCTAATCAGGGCACTCTGGAGCATTACCAAAGGGAAGGGGGTGGCTGCCTCTATTCCCAAGTCTTCTGGATGAGGTGGGGATGGATGGACAAAGGGCGCCATGGCCCCGGGCCAGCAGGAGAACACCCATTTTCCTCCCACTCCCAGTCTCCTTGGGCTAAGGGTGAGGGGGAAGCAAGGGAGAGCTGAATGAAGGATAAATTAAAAGAACGTTGACTAAAGGGAAAAGAGGAAAGCAGAGGTGCATAGTGGATGCAGAGCTATGCAAATGAGATGGGAGCAGGCTTGACTGTCACATCTCACCTGTATACCTAGGCAAATGCAAATGAGATCCCTAATATAATAAATATATTTCTAACTTTGTAATAAATATTCTGTTTCTTCTCCCTCCCCTTCCCTAAGAAATGGGCACACAGTGGTTCAGGGGCCAGCTTGGGCTGACACTGCAGCGAAGACAGACTAGACACTCGGAAGAACTGGGGAGCACAAAGGCTGGGGGTAGGGGTAGTGGGGGAGGTCCCCTACAAGGACAGGCTCACCCCCAGGAAAGGTCACAGAGAAGAATGAGGGATGAGATGCCGGGGGAAGTCGAGGACAGCATTCTTTTCTTAACAGGGATTCTCCTATTTTACACAGTCGCCCTCCCCAAGGACTGGAGGGCAGGCATTTAGGATCTGGAGACAATAGGAGAGTTGGAAGAAGATATCCGGGGAGGGCCAAGCCTCTGGAATCTGGGATAAGGGTCTCATAAGAAATGGGAGCTGATGGTGAGCCCCAAAAAGGGGGGCCCCCAGAGAGTAACCTCCAAAGCAAAACTACCTTTTGCTTCTCCTTCTCCCAAAACGAAGCCTGACACACACACATCAGTGGCAGAAACAGACCAGGCACCGCTGCAAGGCGAAACAGAAACTGTGCCGACTACAGGGTGAATGGCGTCCCCTGGAGTCATGCAGGGAGCCTGCTGGGCCACAATTGTGCTCTGAGCCCACACCTCATGGCCCAGCCCTCACCCTGCCTCAGCCCTCAGGCAGCCCTCATGCCACCTGGACCAGGCCAGAGACACCAAAATGGACAACAACTACGGACAGGGAGCTCAGACATACCCCTGCCACGGGCCACGGGGGGCCGGGAGTTCTCCCGTCAGAAGTTGCAGGCTCCTCTCCTCACAGGGCTTGGCCTCCAACCTACCCCAGCCTGGGCTGAGTCCACGGCCCCTGCCAGCCTTGCCCTGCAGGGAGCAAGAGCTGCCCTGTCAGGGTCACCTTGGAGAAGTCCGTGGAGAGACTTCGGCAGTGAAAAGCTGTGGATGAGGGAAGGACAGGGACCCAGCCCCGTTCCGAAGGGGCTGAGAGCTGCACGGGTCCCTGGCTGTGGCAACTAGCTGGTGCTTTGGCTCCTCCAACCTTTGGGATGGCACCAGGCTGGCACCCCCACCTGGGCCTGCCTGGTTGCCAGGGAGTCATGTACCCACCCTGGTCACAGGGAGCCAGCCTAAGGCCGGCTCCTAGGCTGCAGGGGTGAGAAGTAGGAGGAGCCTAGGAATGGGGAGGGCGTGGGGCCAGTCCAGAGGAGGAAAAGTGATTGGAGAGGGGACTGGCGGGAGGGGGGCGGGCAGTGTACCTACGACCACGTGGTCTCAAAGCAGCTTTTCTCTCCTCTGGACTGAGCATTACGGAGGTGACTCTGACACCCTCCTGGGCACGGTCTGGCCCCCAGAGAGGGACATCTGGTGGCCAATGGATGTAGGGAGTGGGCAGCACCTGGGCACAGGGGTACCCCACTAACACCCACCTCCCTGGCAGTACACGCCTCTGCGCTAAAGCCAGATGAAGGGCCGAGACCCAGGAAGAGCCATAGCGCCAGGGACGGGAGCTGAGGATGGGGGCTGGGGGTCACGGGTGGGAAGGGGACGGATTGAGGGTTTGGTTATGACTCAGAGAGCCGAGGTCCAGGTGAACAGGCTCAGTACACCCAGCTGACAGGCACCCACTGGGGCTCCGTGCGCAGCTTCTCCATGGCGGCCTGGAGCTCACGGAAGGTCCTCTCCAGGTTGCTGTTGACCAGGCAGAGGTCGAAGTAGTGCCCGTAGCCCCTCTGGATGCGGCTGCTCTCCTCCACTGTCCGCCTCAGGTCCGCCTCCTGCCGGCACAAGGGGGCCTACCACCCGTCAGTGTCTCCCAGACACCCCCCAACCCCGCCCCACCCCAAGTAGGGGACCCAGAGCCTGCATCATCTAGGCCCTTCCCCAGAGCCCAAAGTACCAACCATGGCGGCTCAGAGCCCCTGGCTTGGGAGGCAGCAGCCCCTCCCTGCATGCCCCATGGCTGTTCTCCTGTAACCATGGACAGACCCGTGGGTAGAAGGAAGGAAGGAAATAACCTTTAGGAAGTGACAAGCGCAACACTGAACACTTCACTACAGCTCTGTAGTAATCTTCAATACAGCTCTGCAAGTAGGACTAATTGTTCCCATTTACAACAGAGAAAACTCAGACACACAGAGGCTACACAGACAGCCAGTGGCTGCATAGGGTCTGCCTGACTCCAAAACCAGTCCTCCCTTCAGTCTGACTAGGCCCCCTTACCTAGGCAGCCTGAGGGGCACATCCCTTGTGTGGCCCAGGACAAACCTGGTCCCAGACCCAATCCAAGTTGGCGGGGCAGAGGTGGGAGGAGAACTTGAATACTGACTTAAATAACCCCAGGCAGGAGCTCAAGGACTGGCCCAGCTTTGTCTGAGGGGCTCCAGTAGGCCCTGCTTGTGTCCGGGGGCAGGGGACTGGGTGGGAGGGGCTGTAGTCGGCGGGGGGTGGGGGGTGGGAGGGGCTGTAGCCGGGGTTGGGGCGGGGAGGGGCTGTAACCGGGCAGGGTCTTGGTGCTACAGCCCTGGGGAGCCCAGCCCAGACCTTGTTCCTGGGCCTGCACAGGGCTCCAAACTGAGCCTGGGAGCTCCAGTACCAGATGTGGCCAGCAGAGGGACCCCTGGGTTCAACTCTCTGCAAACCCTGCACCTGCAGAGGAAGATTGTTCCCAGGGGTCCCTGGGAGCTAAGGGGTGCCCTGGAGTCGTGCAACACCTGACTTGAAGCCTCTCCTCCACGCACTGCCTCCTCCCTGATGCTACCTGGTCCCTCCAGCCAGCCTTCCAGTCTAGCTTCCTCCCTCCCTTCAGCCTTTTCCCCAGCTGTCAACAGCCCACCTCTGCCCTCCAGCCCTCTGGGCTCCCTAGAGTCAGCCCTCTGTTCCCACAGGGTGGACTGGGCAGGGCCTGGCAGAAGCTCCCGTGCCCCGGACTAGCTGGGTCCCTTCATTTCCTTGCTCAGACCTCCATGTCCACACCTATAAAGTGAGAATTGTTAGTCCTGCCTCACTGGGTGGGTGCCTTGGGTGGGCGCCTCTCCCCTTGCGGACACCATCTCCTTCTCTTTCTCAGCTCTGGCTGGCCCCTACCCCCAGGCAGCTGCTAGGCCCCTCCCACCATACCTCAGAGGCCCTCACCGTGAGCTGCTTGGTGGACACCCCGCTCTCCAGCGCCGCCCGGTTCATGGCCCGCAGGGTCTCAAAGTCAGGGGCCTCGATGAACACCACATAAGGGACAAACTCAGCTGTTCTCAGCACCTTCACTGCCTGCAGAAGAGGAGGACCGGGGGTATATCCCCATGTACATCTGGGGTGATGGGGTGAGGACAGGTACCTAGGAACAGAGGAGAATGAGGTACCTGGGCTTCTAGAACATGAAACCTGGGAGTGAATGGCGGAACAGCTGGCTGGTGGCTGGGATGGGGTGAACTGGAGGAAGCTAGAAGAGTGGGGGTGCAGGAGGCTGTGAAAGGGGTTCTGGGTGGGCTATGGCCGTAGCAGTAATTGAGGGGTTATACTGGGATGTGTGGAAATATATGGGGAAATACTGGGGGCAAGCAGAGTACCCAGAGAGGTACTGAGCAGGCTGGGAAGGAGAGGGCCAGCAGTACCTGGGGGTTGACATCCAGCACACACACCCGGCCAGCAGCCACCACGCCCCGGATGGAGTCGATACGTGTGCCGTACAGGTTGCCCTCGTATTCACCATGTTCCAGGTATCGCCCAGCACGGATGTCGGCCTCCATTTCCGCACGGGACACAAAGCTGTAACCCTGGCCTTCCCGTTCTGAGTCCTTGGGCCTCCGGGACGTGTCTAGGGGGAAGGAGGGGCCGATGGGCACAGGCAGGATGCATCACCTCAGACATAAGGGCTCGTGTTCTCTGAGAGCCAAGAAGCCCTGTGCCCTCCTGCACACCTGCCCCTCGCCCTCAGCACTGGCACCCACAGACTCAAGATGTCCATATTGAGAGGACCTGCAGAGATCACTGCTCTAACCCAGTGTTCATAGAGGCAGGGGTGAAGCCCAGAGAGGGCAATATGCAACCCAAAGCCACACAGCAAGGCCAAGCACACCTGGGGTCAGCACTCAGGTTCCTGCCTCTAGGAACCAGAAGCTTTCATACCCCAGCTGCCTCTGTCACCAAGAAGCCCTGTCTTATACAAGCCCACGCGCAGCTCATAGCTCTGTTTCACTATGGGCTTTCAGCAAGTGAAACGTGAGGGAAGAGGCAAGGCTAGCATCGCCCACCTGGCCAATGGGTCCTGAGACAGCTCTCTGCGCCCTCCCAGCCTGCAGTTCCCAAGCTCACCCATAGAGGGCGCACACCCTACACCTCTCGCCCTAAGGTATCATTTCACCTGGGGCAGATGCCCGTTCAGAGGACCAGCCCTGGCCCCCAGGGCTGCCCCTGCTCCCTCGCCCCAAACCCCCCACACAGCAGGACCCGGTTCCCACTCACAGGGCACTGTGGTGCCGTAGCGATCTGGATCCCACATGATGAGTTTGTTCTTCAGGCTGCGGCGGCCCACGCCCTGAGCCCCAATCAGCACCAGGGTTTTCCGGCGGAAGGGGGGCATGCGGGCCACCTCCTCATAAATGAGCAGCTCATGGCGGTCAAACTCTGGACACAGGGAGATGGCACTGCTCATCAGGTGGAGGGGGTGCGGCTGGGCTCTCAGGGAGGCCGAGGGTAAGAGGGCTGGGGCCAAGGGCAGCAGGGAGAAACCAAGCAGGGTTTAGAGACAGGACTGGCAGCCTCAGAACCAAGAGATGCACCAGTTATTAGTGGGGAAAAGGGGGCATTAGAGGAGGACAGGGGGAAAGGGGCACCCAACACCCACCTGCATTCTTGGTGGTCAAATACATCATTCGCTTCTTTTTCTTTCCTGAAAGGCTGCCACACAGGGTCCCTGGCCATAAGGAGATGGACCAGTGAGGCCAGGCAGGGCCACGTCAGGTCTCAGATTTGGGGTCTTGGGGAAAGACTGTACCTGAGGTGGGTGTCAGTTCCAGGTCCCGCTTGACAAAGGCTTTCCGCTTCTCCTCCAGCAGCTGGCTGGGGATGAGCCCTGCACTGCCCCCTTCCACATGGCATGCCTAAAATGACCATGGACAGAGATCTGCCTAAGTGAGCCCTCACCTCCCTGACACGCTATGCCTGGGGAGACTACATGGGCGACCAGTACTCACCTGCCACCAGTTGGCATCGTCCTGGTTTACAATCTGAAGCAGGTCCCCAGCACTGAAGCGCAGGCCTGCCTCCTTGCAGGGGATCAGGCTGTCTCGGGTTGGGTCATAGTCAAAATGGCATTTCACAAATACCTGGCCAGGGATTTGCCGAGAAGAGTTAAGGGCAGAAGCAGGGGAAAGCTAGAGGGGTCGGAGCCCTGTCACATTGCCATCCCCTATGCCCAGAGTGGGAGCTGGGAGTATCACACAGTCCCCCTCTTTTCACAAAGATGAGAGCCTGGCACTGCCCATCTAAAGGCATGATGCCTGAAGGCCTGCACAGCCCACCTCCCTAGTACCTCCCTTTGCATCCAGAACAAAAGGACTCAGAAGCACAGGGGATCTGCTCAGGCCTGGGGTATGCGTGACCCTAATGCAGGATCCTTCTGTCCCCCCTACAACTACACCTTCCCCTTCCCCAGAGGAGAGGGCTTTGACAAAAAGCCAGACAAGCAGTAGAAGAGATGGGCAGAGCAGCGAGACCTCCACAATCCACCAGCCAGGAGGTAGCTGTATGGGACACGGGACCACCCGACGCTGAGCACCCTCGCATACACATAGGCACATAGTGGGCTGCAGGCGATGCAGGAATTCACTTGTACACTTGGGTACCCCAGGCTTTAGATGTGCGCATGTCCCTTGCACATGCGCATGAGTGCTCAAGACTAGGGTAAGTATGCAAGCGTGTTCACAAGGTGCCCAGGCCTGCAGGTGGCTGGATCTGCCAGGTCCCGCCCCACTCTTGCTCTGAGCACACTGATTGGAGAGGAGCCGCTCCCACCCTGAGGCCGGTGACCCTGGCAGCTGGGAGGCTCAGCCACCCCCTGGGCCTAGTGCTGGGGGTAGAGCTTGGTGCAGGGGCCCACCTGGCGGGGCAGATGGGGTTCCTGGTAGCTGGGCAAGATCTTGAGGATGACGCTGCCGCTGGCGCTGCGCAGGAGCTCCTGCAGCGCACGAGGGTCGCTGCCTACCGGCTGCCCGTTCACCTCCTTGATGATGTCGCCCACGTGTAGGAGTCCTTGTTGGGCCACCATGCCCCCATGCAGAATGCGCGCGATCACCAACTCGCCACCCTCCACGCGGAATGTCACGCCCTGGGAGACGGAGGGCAGGTAGGTATGTGAAGCCCCAACTGCTCCAGGTCAGAATCTTCAAATGCGTGTCCTAAGAGCCCCTCCATTCTACCCTTCCTTCCACCCCCACCCTTACGGCCACTTTCTCTGCCATACTCTCCCCAACTCTTCACCTCCAGGAGCACTAAAGAACCAAAACTGGGCAGAACAGAGATGTGTGCGCCCGATTCTGGACAAAGCTGACCTTGTCTTCAGGCCTCCCCTGACCCGACTTGATCCCGCTGCTTACTCTCAACACCCTCCCCCCCCCCCACCCAAGATTCCCCCTCTGGCGCGGTGGGGCATCCTCACCAGATGCTCTCCAGCTGTCTTGCGGATGCCCACCATGCGTACGGCGTCAGGAGGCACAGGCTGGTTGCTGAATGTGGGGTCCAGGCCAGGGCTAGGGGGTGGTGTCTCATAGGTCTTTGAGGCCACAGAGTCGTGAGTCTCCAGGAGGGACTGGAGAGGTGGGAGGAAGGAGAGGAACCATGGGGAAGTGCCCTGAGGTCCCTACCCATCCCAGTCCTAACTTCCTGCCAGCCCCACCCCAGGAACCTGGGGGAGGACCAAACCTGGAAATGGGGCTCCTGGAGGATGCGGGCCAGCTCGGCCGCGGTGCTGCTCTGCTCCGCCAGCTGCGCCAGGTCCCGCAGGATTTCCTGCACCAGCTCCAGGTTGTTGTCCCGCACTGCCTCCAGCTTCGTCTCCTCCAGCCGCTCATGGGCCTGAGGGTAGGGGCGGAACAGGTGAGGTCTGATGCCTCCCCAAGGGCCCAAGGGTACCAAACCGTGCCCCATCCTCCATTCTCAGGCATCTTCCCACCCCTAGATCCGGACTTTAGACCCTACCCAGAGCGCTGCTCGTGGTATTAGCCTCAGAGCCTCACTCACTGAGATATAAGCACACTCACAAATATGCACATGTGCCCTGCTATCTCCTTTCTCCCCCAAGAGCGATTGGGACCCAGTTTAGGGAAAAGAGAATCCAAAAGATAACACCTCATTTCCATCTCTTGCCACAGAGAGCCATTAAAGTCATCAAACTGTCCCCAGCCGCCAGAACCCCATAAGTATCTGAGTTCAAGGACAGCTTCTCCCACCCAACATCATGGTAGGGTGGAGTCTTGGACACCCTATGGTCTAGGATAAGGAAGCCAGGGAAGTGAAGTAGCTTGTCCAAGGTCACAGGGACTCACACTTGGGTCTCCAAGCCTTAAGCTCAGTGTTCCCAGTGAGGAAGGGGACAAGATGTCAGGACATGGCACCAGGAGAGGGCTCTGAACCTACTTGTTGCTCTACTGAGTCTGGGCTCCATGAGAAAAGGGAAAAGGAAGTCTCTGCCAGTGACCAGCCCAGCAGGGAGAGTTATGTCAAGTATGAAGAAGAGAGTCCCTTTCAAGGATATATATGGAGACTTTCTTTGCCCTCTCAGTCATTTGGAAGATAGTTGCAGAGACAAAGTACTTCACCCCAAAGTACTTCAGCACGCATCTCCTAAGGACAAACAGGAGATCTGGTACATAAACTACAATACCATTATCACAGGTGAGAAACTCAACATTTGCACACCAAGATAATATTATCTAATAGATAGTCCATGTTCATGTCACTATTGCCTTAAAAATATTCTATAGGGCTTTATTTTTCTGATCCACAGTCTAATCAAGATCAGATGTTAACTTTGGTTGTCACATCCTCTTAATTTCCTTTAACCTAGAACAGACCCTTTAGAACATTTTTAAAGAGTCCAGGTCAGTAGTTTGTGGAGTGCCCCACAGCTGGATTTATCTGTTGTTTCTACATGTTTAGACTCAAGTTAATCTTTGTGGCAAGAGTTCTATATAAGTGATCTTAAGGTTTCCCCACACTTTGAGACCATGTGACTATTCGGTTCCCCATTAATCATTCACTAATGGATTTAGTCTCCATTTATGGTTTTTGCCTGAATCAACTGTTATTATGTTGGGGTTGCAAAATAGTCATTATCTAACCCCATTATTCCTTCCACATGCATTAGCTGGCACTCTATTATAAGAAAGAGCTTTTCCTTTCCCCTCCCACTCCTCCTCCTTCTCTCTCGTTCTGCATCACTATGAACTTTTTTATTCAGTGTGTTCTAATCCATCATCATTGGTATCTCCATGGTCTCAGTTTACCCCAAATTTGTCCAGGGGAGCCTGCAGCGTGCCTTTTGACTTGTTCCCATTATGAGCGCCTTCTTCCTTCCATCACCAGCTCACCTTGTACTTTCCCTACTCCAGATGTGGAATCAGCGATTTCCCCAAGGAAACCTGATTCCTTTTGCTGGGGAATGGTATTCAGAAACCAAGATCTGGGCACTCAATGCTCACTGATTCTGGGTATCATTACTTCAGTAGACATTAGCTAATACTGACTGTTCTAATTAAAATCAAACTCTACATGATTTTCCTTGCCTTCTCCCATTCCATATTTGTATCTCCTTTCTCCTTTGGTGAGAATTTTCTCCAAAGAACTTTAATATATTTACTTATTTATTCTGTCCTTCAATGTTCAGAAAGTTTCAGAATTGCTAAACTATTACTACTACCTATCACCTTAGTTATCACCTTCTGTATATTTTATCCAAGTAAAAATCAAGATTTATCTGCACTCTTTTTGTCCCCAGAATAGTTTTAAAAAACTTACAATGTTAATGTAAATATTCTATATCTGGGCTGTCTATTGTGGTAGCAACTAGCCACACGTGGCTGTTGAGAAATATGACTAGTACAACTAAGAAACTGAATTTTTAATTTTATATCAGCATTTTAGCTTAAGTATTTTAATTTAAGTAAAGTATTTAAATAAGTACCCACATGGGGCTGGCTAGTGGCTACTAATATTAAATAGTACAGGCTTAGTAAATATCCCACTTAAGGCATATAGTCAGAATTTTGTGAAGTTACTTAATTCCTTTTTCTGTTCTGCTAACAATTTGATATATGAATAGATTCACTTATCTGCACTTAATTTCAGGGTTAGATTTTTTTCATTCTTTTGAAATCTAATCTTATTTTTAATATGTACAACATTCACATGGCTGCTATCTTAAATCTATATAAAAAGTAAACTCGAAAAGTCTTATTTCCATCTTCATCCCTTCTACCCCATTCATACCAACACTCTAAAAGGCATCATTTTCATTAGTTTCTAGTTTATTCAGTCTGCATTTTTTCTACAAAAATAAATAAATATTTCCCTTTGTCTCTTATATAAAAGGTATGTGTATTCTTTGATACTTTGGGGGTTTTTGTCTGTTTAAGTGGTTTGGTTTGCTGTTTGGGATTCTTTTTGTTTTTTGTTCTTGTTTTTTGGCTGTACCACAAGCATGCAGGATCTTAGCTCCTCAACCAGGGATCAAACCCATGCAATGGAAACAAGGTTTCTTAACCACTAGACCACCAGGGAAGTCCCTGTTTTTTTATTTAACAATATGCTCTGGAATCACTCTGTGCTGCTCCATGGAGATCTTCCTTTATTATTGTTATCTTTTAATCACTGCATTTGTGTGATTTCATGACTGGAGTACCATAATTTATTCAACTACTCTCCATAGGTATGGAGGTTGTTTCTAATATCTTACTATTGCAAATAAAACTGCAGTGAATAGCCTTGGCATAGCCGTTCTATATTCGTGGAGTAGATCGTTCATGTAAATTCCTAGAAGTCTTGCTGGGTCAAGCAGTAAATAAATATGCGGTTTTGTTAGATATTGACAAACTCCCCTCCATGGGGCTTGTGCCACTTTGTCTTCCCACCAGCATTAGAAGAGAAACTTTCCTGAAGCCTTGCCACCAGAGCGTGTGATCAAACCCTTGAATGTCTGCCAACCACATAGATGAGAAGCCATCTCTCAGTGGGGCTTAATTTGCATTTTGCTTATTATGAGTGAAGCTGAGCATCTCTTCATATGTTTAAAGGCCATCTGTATATCTTTTTCTGTGATCTGTCTGTTCACGTCTCCTGCCAATTTTTCCATCAGATCTTGTTTTTTCTTTTTCTCACTTCTTAAAACATTCTCTATATTAGGAAGATATGCCCTTTATCTGTAATACCTCTTGCAAATATTTTCCCCCAGTTTGTCATTTATCTTTTGACTCAGCTTATGTTTTTTTGTCACTGCAAAAACTATGTATTTAATTTAGTTAAATTTATTAATATTTTATGCATCCAAATTTCAAGGCATAGTTTTAAAAAAAGGCTTTCCTTTACACACAGATCCATGTTTTCTTCTAGGATGTATATAGTTTGTTTTTTCGATCTCTGACTGC
The DNA here is from genome assembly GCF_029407905.1 of Bubalus kerabau. NCBI lineage: Eukaryota > Metazoa > Chordata > Mammalia > Artiodactyla > Bovidae > Bubalus > Bubalus kerabau. Next base: position 20,436,069 of record NC_073627.1, on the reverse strand, counting down.
TTGGAAGTTTATTCTGATGAATGGTGTGAAGTATGGATCTGCTTTGATATCTTTCCAAATGACTGTCCAGGTATTACAACACCATTTAATAAAAATCTGTAAGAAAATTATTGCTTAATTTTCTACATGTAATAATGGTAGTGCAAATATTTTTTAAGAACTTTTAACTACAAATATTGAAATACTTACAGATAAAATTATGTCTGAAACTTGCTTCAAAATAATTCAGGAGAGAGAGAAGGAGGTGGAGGTATGGATGAAACAAGATTATTTTTGAGTTGTTCAATGTTGAAGTAGGGCAATGGATAATGGGGGTTCTGGAAACAGTTTTGAAAATTTCCATAACAGAAAGTTTTTCAAGCCCATGAGATGAGGAAATTTTAACAACATCTCATAAGGATACTCTGAGGATTTGATGAGATGGACACAGTGCCTGGCACACAGCAGTTGCTCAATAAAGGCTAGCTCCTTTTCTGTCTTCTCTACCCGAAACAGGCCAGGGAAACAGCTTCCCATTTAGGGGGGCCCCCTAAATCATCCTCCCCTGGGAGGGCAGCCTTTCAGACTGACTCCCACAGCCCGGCTGGACAGAGCGTTCCTGCTGGGGAAACAGACAACTGAAGAGGCAAAGAAGTACTCGGAGACCGTTATGCCTTGATGATCCTCAGAAGCCAGAGGGCAGAGAAATGCCCCAGAAGTTCCTACCAAACGCTGTGTGATCTTCAGTCATTAACTCAGCACAACCCACGGAGGCCCTGGCTCTGTTACCAGTGTCTAGACAATGCTAAGAGCCCAGGGCCCCAGGAACCGTGTTTCAGGAATAAACGAAGGCACTCAGACCTGCAGCCCCTTCACCATGGCAACTCCAGCCAGGCTCCTTCCAGTTAATGGGGGCTAGCTCTGGCCCAGGTGACATGAGCAGCCTAGAGATTGTCCATTTTAGCTTTAGCATCTTCTGCTCTATGGATGCAGGCATCAAGTTTCCCGAGGAGCCCTCACCTAACCAAGCAGGAAGACAGTGTGTCTTCCAAGTCATTACCTCCCATCTTTTACTTAATGACCGCCCCCCACCCCACCCCAGGCTGATCCACTCCCACCCCTGTGGCTGGCCCTGGAGATCTTCCCCACAGACAGAACACAACTCTCCAAGCTCAACCTTCATGGGCCAGAGGAAACTTGAAACATTTAATCATTCCTATACAAAAGAAATACTACCAGCAGGCTGATTGGCCAATACTGAGAACACCTAACATATATCACAATTTGCAACACTCTTTTCTGGGACTTTCAGAACTCAGAATTGGATTAATCATATCCTTTGCTCATATGTTCTCATTCTTGGTTCCTCCATGACTTCTTTTTAGTTAGCTGCTATTAAACTGGGTTCCAGAAAAACATCTATTTCTGCTTTATTGACTATGCCAAAGCCTTTGACTGTGTGGATCACAATAAACTGTGGAAAATTCTGAAAGAGATGGGAATACCAGAGCACCTGACCTGCCTCTTGAGAAACCTGTGTGCAGGTCAGGAAGCAACAGTTAGAACTGGACATGGAACAACAGACTGGTTCCAAATAGGAAAAGGAGTACGTAAAGGCTGTATATTGTCACGCTGCTTATTCAAGTTATATGCAGAGTACATCATGAGAAACTCTGAGCTGGAAGAAGCACAAGCTGGAATCAAGATTGCTGGGAGAAATATCAATAACCTCAGATATGCAGATGACACCACCCTTATGGCAGAAAGTGAAGAGGAACTAAAAAGCCTTTTGATGAAAGTAAAGAGGAGAGTGAAAAAGTTGGCTTAAAGCTCAACATTCAGAAAACGAAGATCATGGCATCTGGTCCCATCAGATCAGATCAGATCAGTCGCTCAGTCATGTCCGACTCTTTGCGACCCCATGAATCACAGCACGCCAGGCCTCCCTGTCCATCACCAACTCCTGGAGTTCACTGAGACTCACATCCATCGAGTCAGTGATGCCATCCAGCCATCTCATCCTCTGTCGTCCCCTTCTCCTCTTGCCCCCAATCCCTCCCAGCATCAGAGTCTTTTCCAATGAGTCAACTCTTCGAATGAGGTGGCCAAAGTACTGGAGTTTCAGCTTTAGCATCATTCCTTCCAAAGAAATCCCAGGGCTGATCTCCTTCAGAATGGACTGGTTGGATCTCCGACTGGTCCCATCACTTCATGGGAAATGGATGGGGAAATAGTGGAAACAGTATCAGACTTTATTTTTGGTGGCTCCAAAATCACTACAGATGGTGATTGCAGCCATGAAATTAAAAGATGCTTACTCCTTGGAAGGAAAGTTATGACCAACCTAGATAGCATATTAAAAAGCAGAGACATTACTTTGCCAACAAAAGTCCATCTAGTCGAGGCTATGGTTTTTCCAGTAGTCACATATGGATGTGAGAGTTGGACTGTGAGAAAGGCTGAGTGCCAAAGAATTGATGCTTTTGAACTGTGGTGTTGGAGAAGACTCTTGAGAGTCCCTTGGACTGCAAGGAGATCCAACCAGTCTATTCTGAAGGAGATCAGCCCTGGGATTTCTTTGGAAGGACTGATGCTAAAGCTGAAACTCCAGTACTTTGGCCACCTCATGCGAAGAGTTGACTCATTGGAAAAGACTCTGATGCTGGGAGGGATTGGGGGCAGGAGGAGAAGGGGACGACAGAGGATGAGATGGCCGGATGGCATCACTGACTCGATGGTCGTGAGTTTGAGTGAACTTGGGGAGTTGGTGATGGACAGGGAGGCCTGGCGTGCTGCGATTCATGGGGTCTCAAAGAGTCGGACACGACTGAGCGACTGAACTGAACTGAAACTGGGTACTTTTGTACTAACATAACAAGGATGCAAGAACCCAGCACTTAAACCATAAATAAGGATCTTGACACTATCCTACGTCTAAGCACATGCCCCCCACACCCATCCACCCACTTCCCCCACTCAGAAACCACATCTTGATTCCCTGTGTTCATCATGCCCTGGCTTCTCATTTTATATAGTTTTATTGTATCTATACATATTCAATATATTCCTAAAATAAGTACTGTTTTTAGTTATTTTTACCTTTAAAAAAAGGGAATTGTGCTATATATAATTCCCAAATGCCTGATTTTTTTAACTTATTAAGTAAAAAATTATTTCACTTACTATTTTTTGCAAAGATTTGTTCTTATTTTTCATATTAAGTGAAAACATATTCACTTAATATTATATTCCTGGAGAAGGCAATGGCAATCCACTCCAGTACTCTTGCCTGGAAACTCCCATAGATGGAGGAGCCTGGTAAGCTGCAGTCCATGGGGTCTCGAAGAGTCAGACACGACTGAGCGACTTCACTTTCACTTTTCACTTTCATGCACTGGAGAAGGAAATGGCAGCCCACTCCAGTGTTCTTGCCTGGAGAATCCCAGGGACAGCGGAGCCTGGTGGGCTGCTGTCTGTGGGGTCGCACAGAGTCGGACACGACTGAAGTGACTTACCAGCATATTATTTTTCATTTAATGTTATTTTGCTATGATCCATTCTTTTTTCCCATATCCCAATAGTTTGTTCATTTTAACGGCTATATTATATTCCACCATGTGACTATGCCATATTTGATTCATCTCCTCTCTCTCTGGGTCATTTCAGGTTTTTACCATTCCAAATGGCAATGAACAAAACTACTATGAACACTCTGGTCTCTGTCTCCTATTGCACATGTGAGAGTTTTTCCCAGAACCAGAATTGCTGAGCCATAGGAAGTACTGAGGGCTCAGTCATGTCCGACTCTTTGCAACCCCATGGACTGTAGCCCACCCAGCTCCTCTGTCCATGGAATTCTCCAGGCAAGAATACTGGAGTGGGTAGCCATTTCCTTCTCCAATGTATGAAAGTGAAAAGTGAAAATGAAGTTACTCAGTCATGTCTGACTCTTCGCAACCCCATGGACTGCAGCTTACCAGGCTCCTCCATCTATGGGAGTTTCCAGGCAAGAGTACTGGAGTGGATTGCCATTGCCTTCTCCACACATGGAATAGTCCCCAAAACAGACAATGTTTGGGATCATAAAACAAATCTCAAATGACTCCATTTCTTAAATATTTAGTCATATCTAATATGTTCTCTGACATATGGAGTTAAATTAGTAACCAGTGTTTACAATAGCCAAGACATAGAAGCAACGTAAGGGTCCATCAACAGATGAATGGATAAACATGTGATACATATAAACAACAGAATATTACTCAGCCATAAAAAAACAAAACAATGCCATTTGCAGCAACATGGATGAATCTAGAGATTATCACACTAAGTGAAGTTAGACAAAGACAAATATTAGATGATGTCACTTATATGTGGAATCTTAAAAAATTCTATAAATGAACTGATTTACAAAACAGAAACAGACTCACAGACACAGAAAACAACCTTATGGTTGCTGGAGGGGAAGGGGAGCAGAGAGAAATTGGGAATTATGGGATTAACAGACACACACTACCATGCAAAAAATAAAGAACAAGGATTTACTGCACAGCAAAGGGAACTATGTTCAATATCTTGTAATGAATAACTATAATGAAAAATAATAAAAAAGAATTAGAGACATATCAAGTGAGATAGATAAAACTGAATCACTTTGCTATACACCTAGAACTAAGACAATATTGTAAATCAATTATACTTCAATAGACATCTCATTTAAATGTCAAAATGATGGTAAGATTAACAGTATAAAGGCCATTTTCCCAATAAAGAATCTGAGGCTCTAGCAGGTAAAATGAATTTCTTTTCACAACTCCTGGGTATACAGCAGAGATGCAAGTCAAAGTTTCCTGAGCACCCCCATAGCTGTGGTGTCACTATCTGGGCGCCGGTTTTTAGAAAGTGTTCTCTTGCACAGCACTATAATATTAGGAGCACGAGGGCCCACAACCAGGAAAGCAGTTTTTAATTTCTGTGGTAACCATTTGCTTAATTCTGCTCTGAAAAATCACCCTCAGCACAGCACACCCTCAAGCTCCTTACAGACCAGAAAGGTGGGCCAGGTTCACACCCGGAAGAGCTGGTTCTTAATCCCAAATCTGCCAGCTCCCCATGCAGAGCCAGATGTAAACTGCAAATGCAGAAACACGCCACAGCCTTTCTTTGGAAAACTTTTCCCTCCACCTTTCCATTCCAACTTCTCTGATTAGGAGACGGAATTCCCACTTGAAGCCCAGGCTCATAATTAAGTAATTCAAAATCTGAAAGTAATTCAAAATCTGAAAGCATGGTGAGCCAGAAGGTAAAGGGACTCTTCCACCTGAATTTGGCCACGTGACTTGCTTTGGCCAATGACCCAATTCAAGCAGAGGCTTGAAAAGGGTCTAGGACTGGAGGCTGGTCTTTCATTACAGCTGAGACCACCATGTGAAGCAATCTGGGCCACCCTCCTAGAGGATGAGATACCACACTGTCCCAGACAGTGCAGCCTTCCCGGGTGCGTCACCAGTCACATGACTGAGGCTGTCCTACCCCATCCCAACTGAGCAAGCCCAGACCAGAAAACCACCCAGTCAATCCACAAAATCATGAGACACAAGTCACGCCACTATGCTGTGGGGTAGTTTGTTACACAGCAAAAGCTAACTGAGGCACTGGGCTCCCCACCATGTCCCCTGGTCAGAGTTTCCATCTTGGTGACCCTCCTGGCCCCTCATTCTTTTAAGACCCTGCCTTTCTTTGCCAGCTGTCTCACCTTCCCACCACCACCACAGGACTGGGACTTCCCTCTGAATTCCAGTCCAATGGCCAAACACTTCCACATCCATGACCTCCCCCTCTCCTGATCACAACTCTGAGAGGTAAGTATTGTTATCCCCATTTCTCAGAAGTAATGGCTGAAGCTCGGAGAGGTTGTCAGCCCTACTAAGGTCACACAGCCGGTCAATGAATCGGACTTCAAATGCTGTTTATTTTCTTCTTCATCTCATGTGGATTAGTTCACAGGCCTCCCAACTGGCAGCTGTCCCCACTGATAACAGTTTGCCTAAATTTCTGAATGTCATCTGCCTTTGATTCCTCACCATGGCCCTGCCTGTTATTGGAACACCTGCTACTGGGTCCACGTCAGCTCCCAGACATCACCCACCTGCCAGGACCGCCACCTGCTCTCCATAGCCAACCCTCTGGATTTCCGATCTGCCTGCCAGATTTGACTTCCTTCAGCGCCTGTTAACTCTCTGGGCTCGTCCCCTCAGGGCCTGCTCCTCCCTGGTTCCAGATCTACCTAAGGCAGCCCCTCCCGCATTGTCTGGCACCTCCCCAGAGAGGACAGTCAAGTCCGTGTCATCAGGAAAAGGGAAGGAGGTGAATAACTACCACGTCGGTTTCTACTTGGGCTCTACTCCTGTGGGTTTATGGGCTTCTAAGATTTTGCTGCTATATCTTTGATAAAGTACTTTGTCTAATAGGTTAGAAATTGATCTGTGTATATGTAATCATTATATGTATGAGAAGGAGTAAGATGTAGGTCTGGTAGATCAAAGCAAGTCATGTGGTCAAGCCCAGATTGAAGAGTGGAGAAAGTTTACCTTTTGATGAGAGGACTGGCAAAGTTGTATTGCAAAGGGTCACATATATAGGGGTCAGAGGGATTTTTCCTGAGCTGACTCTTTGCAACCCCATGGACCATAGTCCACCAGGCTCCTCTATCCATTGGGACTCTCCAGGCAAGAATACTGGAGTGGGCTGCCATGCCTTCCTCCAGGGGATCTTCCCAAACCAGAGATCAAAACCAAGTCTGCCACATTACAGGCAGATTCTTTACTGTCTGAGCCACCAAGGAAGTCCTTACTGAGCTCAGATGCTCCCTTATGGAGATTCATTTCCTGTTTGTTTCACAGCTAGATGGAGAGAACATTCCTGGAGAAGGAAGTTTACTTATGTAAACTGACAGTACATTGGTAACTTTTCCATCAGGCTGTGGTCCCAGGACTAGGACATTGCTGAGCTCAGTGAGAAACTGACAGACTCCGGGCTCCCTCAGGAGAAGAATAAACTATCTGACGTTTCATTGCCACCGCCCTAGCACTGCGCCTGGCCTTGGTGAGCGTGCAAGAGATATCTGTTGAATAGAGGACGGATGACGGAATGACCAAGTGAATGACAGAGCCATCCAGCCACCAATCTCACCTTTGGAGAGCTGTCAGATGGGTTCTAAGAGGCCACTAGAGAGGAACGCTATGGAGGTGGGGATGGGGTGGGGGCGCGTCCCACTCTGGCTAAAGGGTTCTGGCTAAAGAACCTTCTAACTCTGAGGTTCTGCATCCCGAGAGAGCCTCCTTATTTCACTGGCTGTCACGCTGTAGAAGCAATAGCTAGCGTGACTCAGAGATGGTGTGATTTAATAAATCCAACTGTGAAGTCAGCTTTGGAAGGTTATAGATGTTGAGGTTCAAATGCAGGTCCTCAGCAATTCCACTGCCAAGTGTCCACCCTAGAGAAACTGTAACTCACGTGTAGAAGCAGAGGGATGTAAGGATGTTCACTGCCACACTGTGCTTAACAGCAACAAGTCAGCAACAGTGTACCTGTCTCTCAGTAGGGGAACCAGAAAACGAATACACTGGGCTCTGTTCACATATTGGAGCACTACACAACAGTCCAAATGAATCTATATCTCTATGCATGTCAGTAACTATATTACTTATATGAACTAGAAATCTCAAAAACCATAGCTGCTTCCACTATCATTCCATTATGTAAAGTTTAAAAACACATATAACAGGGGCATGTAGTTTACATTTAAATACATATGTAGTCAAGATGGGCAAATATTCAGGGGCATGGTATCATCAACTCCAGCCACGGGTCAGCCGTGGGCAGGACAGCAGTGGAAATGAGGAAAAGGGGAGAGGCATTTACTGGACACACTTTTTATTTCTTAAAAAGAAAGAGCCAGAACTAAAGCAAATGTGATCAGCATTCACATCCTGGAGGTGGGTACTACGTGCTTTTTCTGCACACTTTCTTGTATTCATTCATTCAACAAACATTCAGTGAGGACCTGTTATGTGCCAGGCACCGTTCTAGGCTCTGGGGACACAGTAGTAAACAAAGCCGACATCGCTGTCCTCAAGGAGCTCATATTCTCTCTGTTTGAAACATGCATAACTCCTCATTTTGATTTTTAATACATAAGTCCAGTCCTTAACCACTGACTGAGAGGCAACCTACCTTTTTCCAATCTCCTCCAATCTGCTCGGTTTTCTCTTCCCCAGAACCTCCCACTAGCATCTGGTCCCCTTCCAAGCCCCATGTCAGGAAAGGCCACAGATGTCCTGTGACAGAGTCCCCACCTCACCCTGTGGAAGACCCACCACCTAGCTGTACTGCCCCACCCCCCACTATCATCCAACTTCCTCGTCACACCCACCACCATTTACCGGAGACCCTGGGGCTGCCTCCAGTGTCTCCCCACCCTCATGCCTGTGTTGACACCCCATCCCACACCCAACCCATCCATTCCTAGAATTCTTTAACACTGATGGCCTCTTTGCCCCCCATAGCCACATTCAAAATGTTATCCCTAGAACTGTCCTCCTTGGAAACCTTTCACTTCCCACCTCCCTCTCTGACCTTGGCCTTTTCCTCCTGCAGCTGTACACTCTCTCCCCAGACACTTACCCCAGAGAGCCCCCAGGCCTTTGCCTCCACGTTCTCCCTGCCCTTCTGTTTCTTCCTGGCCACTCTCCCCTCCCCTCCCAGCCTCAGCCCCAGAGGTGATGCTCTGAGCCACTCTCACCTCTCCCTGCACCTCAGCCTCCTACAGCCCCCATCGGGCACAAGCCCTGGACCAAAGCCACCCTCAGTGTCTCTGGACTGAATCACCCCCACCCTGGATTGATGATCTGGGGCCCTGTTGATCCTGCTCCCTGACTTTTGGTGGGGTCCCTCTCTCCCCTTTAGTAATTAATTATTAGTTGAACCTTCACTTCCAAATCCCACCCTCCACCCCCACTCCACTCAATCCCTGATCCTTAATTCTCAGCTGAAGACCGCCCACCCCACTGAGAAATCTGAGCAATTAACACGATTCCCTGCAACTCCCAGCCTTGCCTCCAACACAGCTATTGGCATCATTCTCACCTCCTCTCCTCCTCCCCAGCAAAGGGGTCGCCCCCTCCCCTGTTCCATCCTTGCTTGTTGTCACAGTTGAAGGTGGCACCAGCCCTTCCCCAGTACAGAATCTCAGGTGCCTGGCTACCCCCACGCCTGACCGTCCACACCCAAGCATCAAGTACTGCCGATTTATTTCCTAAATATTTCTTTTATCAAGAAATAAATCAAGAACTCTCTCAAGACTGTTACCACAGGTCTAATTCAGGATGATCACCGACTCCGGTCTCTCAACTCCAGTCATGACCCTCCAGCCGTCCTCCCTATGGCCACCAGAGGGATGCTCCCAAACATCCATGTGCTATCATCGCATGCCTGCTTAAAATCCACAAAAGGCTCCAAGTTGCTCACAGGGCATCACAGGACAATGCCTAAGCCCCAGGCACAGCTCCTAGGGCCCTTCATCAGCTGCCAACAGCTGCCAACATCTCCACAGCTCACACTCCCTGTCTCACACCTAAAGCTCCAGCCTCAACACTTACAGCCCCTGTACATCTCTAGCTCTCAACACTTACAGCCCCTGTATGTTTCTAGCTCTCTCACCTCTGTTCCTGTTGAAGTTCTTCTTGTGGCCTGGAATGCACTGCCCCTCCTCCTCAATCTTCAAGACTCAACACAAGTGACCCTTCCTCCAGGGTAGCTTCCCTGCCCACCCTGGGTTGGGTCAGGCGTCCTTTACCCTCCCCAAACACCTAGTGCATATGCCTCTATCAAAGTCATTACCAAAGTGGTTTATAACTTTCTCTTTCAGTGAGTCTCTCCCCTGCCTGGTATGTAGCAGGTGACCTTAGAAAGATGTCTGCACAAAATGTCCAGAGGCAGAAAGATAAGCAGGCTGAACCTCAGAGATTCTACAGCACAGGCATGCTCATTCCCAACCAAGCATACCCTCCATAAGCTGGCAGTCACCAAACATCTATCCACATGGGCACGTCTCCGGACTCAACAGTCAGGAATGGAGGTGGGCCCCCACCACCTGCAGTGGTTCAGATTGATCACCCGGGCATGGATGTCCATGCATACCCTCCTCCCAGGGTCTCGGGTGCCACCTGTCCCATTCCCAGGGCTCCCTGTGGCTAACATCCCACCCCCTGCTATGCCTTCCCAGGCATAGCACCCTTGTGTCCACCTCCCTGGAGCACACTACCTTGGCCAGGGATCTCACTATAGGACTTTCCATAATGCCTCGAAGGAAGATCAGGTCCAGTTCAGCTGCTCCCGTGGCATTGGGGAGAGATCCCAGGTTGTCCAGGACTTGCTGCATGGCTGGAGGGAAGGAGCAGACAGTGAGAAACACAGGCGCCAGCTGAGCACAGGGGACCCAAACACACCATAGAAACCCCATCCCTCTTACCCTCCATCCCACAGAAGACAGCCCCTCCCCGCAGCACATCCTTCCCCGCCTGGCACTCCAAGCCCTAGAATGCCTGCGGCAGAGGCCCTAAGAGGGGAAGGGCAATTTCCTTGGCCTGTTCTCTAGGCCCTAGGTAATACTAGCCTGGGCAGGTAGAAGGCTCCCAGCACCAGGAAGTGGACTTTGAGGTGGGGGCAGGGGAGAAATGGAAGCAGATGTCAGGTTCCAGTTTCTGCCCTAAACCAGAGAACCACATCATTCAATCTCTGGATGGGCTGAAGCCACAGGACTCAGCCACCTGCATGTGGCAGGCTCAGGGGTGAGAGAGACGGCGCTTGGAACACGTCCCTGGAGTGTGAGCCTGGAGTCAGCAGACAGCCATGCAGGAGGTCAGGGCCTACCCGCCATCCACTACCAACTGTGCCACTAATTCAGGGTGATTTGCACAAGTCACTGTCCGTCACAGGCCTCAGTCTTTCCTTCCTGTAAAATGGGTGGATTAAACTGGATGGTATCTACAGGCCCTTCAGCTCTGAAAGACAATGACCTGGAAATTAATATAGATCATAGGAAGCCAAGGCTGAGGCCCAGGACACTGGTAGAAGCTGGGGGAAATAGGCACTCTGGGGCTTGGGATGACTGTGGACACCCAGGGGCAAAGGTCAGACCAAGTCATCCTAGGGATCAGCAAACCCTCAGCTGGGGATGGGACATCAGCAAGGGGAGAACACCTGAAGCTGGGCCACTGCTGAGGGGCTCAGCCTCAGGTAGGGGCTGTCTTCCCCCACCAGCAGAGGCGGAAGCTACTGGCTGTGGCAGGCTCTGGGGGAAGGGAGGCAGAAGCAGAGTGTGCCCAGCTGGGGGCAGAGATGGGCAGGGGGTATCATTACTCTGCCACCCTGCCACCCACGCCTACATCTGCATAACAGCACCCAAGCTGGGAAGGAGGAGGGTGGGTACAGTCCCTGGCACCTCTCACTGTTCTCAGCCATGCCCCCTCCTCCAGGAAGGGATGGGGGTGGGCTGCAGGAGGCTCTGAGATTGGAAGCTGGCAGCCACTGGTCAGGGACCCTTGGCCTTCCACACTCTTCCCTCTCATTCTCCCCACCTTTTCCACAAATGACATTCATACCTGCCCTCCAGACCCCTCCTGCTCATGTCTGGGCTTGGCATCGGTCAGAACCTGCCAGGTCCTTAGTGGACTCAGAAAGAGGCCAGGACAGGAACCCTTCCCACTCTGCCAGGATATCCTGGGACCCTTCCTCTCCCGTCATCTTCACACACAGATTCCCCAGCCTGCCAGCTATGGGAGGGGATTGAGCCAAGGGAGTTGGTGCCCTCAGTACAGGTCAGCTCTCCTGGGGGACCGCGCCCGGAGACCCTTAGGCTTCGGAGAGCCCGCTCCTAGGGTACCCTCTCCAGATGCCCTAAACCCCTGAAGACCAGACCCCAGCCTCGCCACTCCACCTTTCCCTACCTTCCCTCCGGAGCTCAGCTTCCTCAGAGGAGCCCAGGGATATACCCTCCAAAGAGGCCCCGCTCCCTGGGCTGCCGGCCATGGCTGACTCCCTCCGGGACCTGGGCTGTGGAATAGCCTCCACGCCGCCGCAGCCTTCCCAGCCAGAAGTGGGCAGCGCTGGAGGAGGTGGGACTCAGGGAGCGCCCTCTGCAGGATCAGCCAATTGTAAGGCTCAGCCGCCTGACCGCCTTGTTGATTGGCCAAAGCCCAGACTGGGAGCAGACAGGCGGGAGGGGGCTGTGAAAGAGCTGGGAGGGGGCCATGGAAGGGTCCTCGTCCCACGGTGGCCAGATTCCCCTGTTTGAATACCTATCACTAAAAGGTGAGGAGGCAGCTGAGGAAAGGTTTCCGGCCGGGGCGTGGGGGGTGGGGGTGTTTTTAAGTTTGCCCCCCATCAAGACTGGAGCGGTGCTCAGAGATCCTCCCCTCCCAGAAACCCAAGGTGGATGGGGACTTGGCCCCATCTTATTCCAGTCCCTCTCTTCTAGAAGTCCCTCCTCAATTACACCGCCTGCCACCTCCTCCTCGAGACTTCTGACCGCTCCTCTCGGTCCCCTCACCAAGCCCAGTTTTCTTTACAGTGACCCCCTCAGGGTCAAAGGAAGCCCCCAAGAACAACTCTAATGAGGCAGTGGCACGGCCCTCAGACCCCATATCTCAGGAGTAGCTTCTCCATCCCCATCTCCAAGTGTGCCCCCCCCCACTTGCTTCAGGGGGCGATGGCTGTGGACAAGTCAGGCATCTTGGGACTGGGGTACTGGGGACTTGGGAAAAGGTGAGGGAGTATTCATTCAGAAGAGACTAGCGTGGGCAGGAAGGGAGGGGTTTTGAAAGTTACCCCAGCCCAGAGCCACCATTCCTTCCTCTGAGACCCTGCACCCTTGAGGCCACCACTAGGCACTGCTCCTGCCACCAGACTGCCATTCCCTGAGGAGTGGCACAGGGTCACAGCACACCCTGGTTGCCATGGCAGCAAGCAGGATTACACACTAGAACATTAACCCAGAGATTTAAAGGGACAGCTCCACCTGAAAGCCCCACATCCCAGCCTTAATTCAAAGAAAGGAGGGAACCCGGTACAGAGGCAGAGCTTCAGGTCTGGAGTCCAGGAGCAAGGACTCTCACCCATGCCAACACCCATGCATCTCCAACCCTCAGGGAAAGAGCTCCTCCACCTTACTAGAAATGGAGTTAGGGTCTCTCTGCAAGAGGAAAACACCCGCACCATCTCGCTCCCTTCATGATGATAGTGGCCATATTGATATGTGGATCAGGGTAGAAGGACCCTGCTAGCTTCAATCTCTGCAGAAGCCAAGGCAAGGATCTCTGGGGCAAGGTAAAGGAGAAGGGGGTGGGGGGCGGTGAACTTGACCTTAGAGGCAAGGGTACAGCTGTCTATCAGACCCGTGGGAAGTGTAATGACCACCAAGTGAGAAGGGGCAGAAGCCACCATTAGAGTTTTGAGGCCAGGAGCCTGTCCAACCCTGGGGCAGGCACAGAGGGCCACCTGAGGGAAAGACAAAGCTTCTGGCTTTTGAGTCGCCCATCGCCTCTTTTCAGAGGAAGAAACGCAGCCTCCAAGTGGTTAAGCAATTTGCTTTGCTTAAGTTGCTTTAAGCAACTTTCTTCCTTTGGATACAGAAAGCCCGTGACACAATACCCAGGGGAGCAGGTGCCCCAGGAGTCCTCAGAGGAAGCAGACCCTCGCACCTATCTCCTGAACTCCACTCCCTACCCTGTCCCCCACCCCACCAGGGCCCATCAAGTGGCCTGTAGCAGGGAACCAAAGCGCTGGGCCTTCCCCTCCCTCTACACCCCTGGCAGGCACCATTAATGGGTTTACTGGACAGCCCCAGATTGACAGGCCTTTAATCACAGGCTCAGGGATGGGCTTAATTAACCCCTAAGCAGCTTACAGAGGGGCCCAGGCAGGCTGGAGCAGTGGAGAATGCACTGAACCCTCCAAGGCTGCAGCAGCTAGGGGACATTGGGACAGTCTGGCCACTGCATGGAGAAGAGGCCTTTCCTGGGGGACAAGGGTGTCACAGTTCAGTTCTGGCCCCTCACAGCAGCCTTCACTTTCCTGCTTCAGTTTTTCAGAGGGGAGGGCACAGAGAAGTCAATCTAACTGAACTGGGAGGCCTGGAACATCTTGCAGAAGCAATAGCAGCGCCTAGAGAAAAGGAAGGGGCTACAAGGTCAGGAGGCACCCAAGCGGGGATCAGTCAGAGAAAAACAAGAACGGTTCATAACTGTCAGGGCCCTCTGAGAGCCTGAGTACAGGGCACTTCACCTGGTGGGTCTCTGCATACACTCAGGGTGCGATCCCTGAACCCCTGGAGTGGAATGCAGACTTCATGCATAGAGGCCTTTGTCTATGATGAAGGCCCTCGGTTTGCATCAGATTCTCAATAGGATCCAGGACCAATATAAGTTAAAAACACTGATCTTGTCCTATCACCTCATTCTACAGAGGGGGAAACCTAGGTCCTCAAAGCGAGGTGACTGACTCAGGGTCACAGGTTAAAGAGGTAACAACTCAGCAGCACAGCATAATAACTGTGAATACCCCTAATGGTGACATGCTTTCCCTATTATAGCCTTTGAGTTTCACATCACCTCTTGACAGAAGAAGAGACACAGCCTCCAAGAATCTAAGCAGATTGTTCCTGAGGCTTCCTAGCTTGTCTGGGTGGCCCACAACCTTGCCCTAAAACTTCCTACAGAACTAAGCCAAGGCTTCCTGACCTGGCATTCTCCACAGCCCAGCACACACACACTCCCATGTGTTGGTCCACTTTACCTATCTGGGGGGCACTGCACTGTGGATGTCTCCAGAGCATGCATCCCCCTCCATGGAGGTGAGTTGTGCTCTGTCTCCAGCCCCACCCTGGGGCTGGTGCAGCAGGGTGATAGAAGTTGCCCGGCGGAATGGCTGAGCAGCTGGATGGAGCAGCTGCAGCAGGGGTCAGTTTGTTCTTACAGGGAGCTGTGGCAGTGCCTGACTGTGCTCCCCAACCTGCCTGGAATCCCCTGAACCACTGATATAACTGACATCCCTACCCCCACTTCTTACCAGTCTCGGAGTTGGTGGCTGCAACCGGCATGGTGAAATCAGCAAGGGCTCCTGGAGGAAGGGAGAGAGGAGGTTGAGAAGGCAGAAGGGCAAAATAATGGGGAAGGAATTAGGAAGGACCTCCCCCTCAGGAGCCAGTGGGGTAGGGAAGAGGGCACTGCCCTGACTCCAAACTATCCCATAGTTCTGGGAGGCAAGAAGGGCAGACATGATACACCCATCTCTCCAAGGAGGAGGAGACAGAGGATCAGAGAGGTTAGTTGATTTGTCCAAGGTCACAAAGCTAATAAAGAGAGCTATGGGGACTTCCCTGGTGGTCCAATGGCTAAGATTTTGGGTTCCCAATGCTAGGGGCCTGGGTTCGATCCCTGGCCAGGGAACTAAAACCCACATGCCAAAACTAAAAATCCCACATGCACAACTAAGATTCGGTGCAGCCAAATAAATGAATAAAAATATTTTTTTAAAGAAAAGGAGAGCTACAATGAAACTCCAGGTTTTGTGAGTCCAAAAAAAAAAAAATATTTCTGCCTACCATCTGTCTTTTTTATTTTATTTATTTATTTTGAGAGAGAGAGAGGATGGGGGAAAGTCCAATGTGAGTAAAAAGGTAAAAAGTAAGAAAATGGGTGTTCCCTGACTTTAAGCTCCATGGGTCAAGAATCACATCTGTTTTATTTTGCCTCTGGATCCTAGACCCAGCACAGTGAAGATGCTCTACAAACATCTGTTCATCTGTCTGGAAGAAATGATGTCATACCTCACTAGGGCCTCTCTTGCTTCCTCTTTCTCCCTCTACCCCTTCTTAGCCCAGTGCTGGGACAAGGAGAGCAGGGGGCTCTGGGCAAAACCCATCACAGAATTTACAGACCCAGTTTCCATCCCAGGTCCTCCTGGAATGGCGTTGGATCCTTTATTCTCCAAGAAGGGTGCAGGTGGGTAACCCACCATCCTTCATCCCTTTGCCTTTCTGGGCTTGTGCCGGTGGAGAAAACCCTAATTCCCAGTTGCCATGACAACAGGAGGCGCGGTGGCTCCCAGCAGGGGTGGGGGAGTGGAAGGAAGCATCTGGCAGTGCCCACTTTAGGTCTGAATGCTACTGGGCCCTGGGGGTGGGGGAGCCACGATTTCACCTCCTCCCCCTAAAAAGGTCCCTAGAGGGACCACTACCTGATTTTAATGAAATCCTCTCTCTTCCTATCACCTTCCCCGGCCTGAGCAGGTCATCTGTGCTCCCTGCTACTTGTAATTTCAAGTAGCAGAAATTACAAAAGTGGAAGGATGACTCCCCTTCCTCCTGGATCTGCCCAGAGGACAAGGAAGAAAGGAGCTTTCGGGGAAAGGAAGGACATCTCCTATCAGGCTAGCACCCAGACTAGGAGCAATGCCCAGGATCCACTGTGCCAGCTAGTGCCCTGGGCACAACTCCTGCCACCCCTATTCCTAGAGAGCATTAGAGAGGGATCCCTTTCTCCCCACCCCCCAACCCCACCCCTGGCCCGTCCCGGGTCCTGAGGACCAGGAACCTGCAGCTCTCTCCAGCTGGCACTACTCTCCCAAGTCCTCCTTCCCCAGAGGGTGGAGGGTGGGAAGAGGCAGGGAGGATCCGGTCCCCAGAAGTCTTGCCCAGCCTGCCTGGGTTTTCTCCCTGAGGAGTCGGTTCCCACGGGCATCGGCTAGCTCTGCCCTACCCCCACCCAAGACTCTGGGAGGGCGGGGCCGGCTGTGCCCACAGGAGAACAGCAGTGCCAGGCAAGCCAGCCTGGCTCCGAGTCAAGGTCCGGAGCCCAGGCATCTGAGAACTCGCACCTCAGCTTCCAAAACCCTGGGCCCACGTGCCCTCTCACCCCTATCTCCAGGCTATCCACACCACCCAGGGTCGGTAGCCGATGTGGGCCCACCGAGAAAGGGGGAGGTTTCCTCCAAGCTCTGTTAATACACGTACAAAGAGATATAGAGGAGAAAGGTCTGACAAAGGAGCTTTGAAGATCTACAGGTCGTGGAGAGGGGTAGACAGACTGCAGGATAGGGTCTAGTGGCCAGGCGGGCCTGCACGCACCGATGATCAAAGCGCCCCCGCCCCAAGAGCCCAGCCCTAAACCGCTGGGCGCTAGGACCTGGGAGGAGGGGGGTGTGTTGCGAGCCATCAAAGAAGACTCTCTGCGTGCGCGCCCGGCGGAGACTAGGGGATGAGGTCACTGAATGGCTGCACACCCCCCCAACCCCCGCCCGCGTCCTCACGCTCCCCGCTCTGAGTTGACCTAACTTTCTGGCCCTGACTCCTCGCTCCTGTCACCGACCCCTTCCCAGGTCTCCAGATCCTAGTCCTGGCCTCCGACCCAGACCCGCCCCCTCTACAACCTGGGAGGCGAAGAAGCAGCACACCCCCTTTGCATGACCCCCTCCCAGGAGAGATTGAGGTGTTGGCCTCCCAAGGTGGCAGGGGAGCCAAGGGGACCCACACAACCTCCGTCTTGCGCCCCCACCCCCGGAAGAGCTAATAACGCGGTTCTTACGTAATGCCCGGCTCCGAAGTCCCCAGAATCCGCACAGTCCCCGGAGAAGCCGCACGGACACTCGGGCCCCCGCACAGCTCACCAGGCTCTGTGCCTGACGTCACTTAGGAGCCCTCACCGCAGGGGCGGGGGACCAGTGTCCACGGGCCGCGAGGTCTGATCTCTCCCTAGGAGCCCCGAGAAAAGGGGAGTGGGGGCGGGAGGGTGAGAGGGAGAGAAGGGGCGGGAGGGTGAGAGTGAGGGGAGGGGCCAGAGAAAAGGCCAGGGGAGGTGTAACGCAGAGAAAGGGCCCCAAGTGCCGTGCCAGGACCAAGAGGGCCCTCGGGTGGGTGCTGGCCCGGGGGCCGGGGGGCGCCTACCTGCCCCCGGAGAGGCCCCTAGCTCCGGGTGGCTCCCGCGCAGCCGGGCGCTCCGCGTTTATTGCTTGTCAATCGCTACTCCGGCTCTTAAAGCGGCGAGGCCTCCTCCGCGCGAAGGGGCGGAGACCGAGAGCGGAGGGGAGAGGGAGAGGGATACGGACGCCGCGGGACCACCCGCAGGAAAGCACCCTTTACGAGCAGCTAGTGGGTAGGCGGGGAGGTGGTGACTTAGGAGACACTACACAGCCCACGATTCCCCGACCCGCAGCTGGCTTCCTACCCAGGGAAGAAAGGACTGGGACCTGTACCCACTAGTCCCTCGGCGCCCAGCGATTCCCTTAAAAGGGCGATGGTAAGAGACCCGCCCCCTTCTCTCAGCTTTAGACCCGCGTTCCAGTTCAAGACTTGCCTCACCTTTCCTCATTATCCTGCTTCTCAACTGGGTAAGGGAGCAGGAGGAGTTTAGGGAGACCCCTCAAGGAGCAGGAGACCCATCCCCATAGGACCTCAAACTCAGGAGCAGCTTTTAAGGATTCATTGGTGGATACCTGGATCCCAGACTCGCTAGGCGAATTTGCAAAAAAAAAAAAAAAAAAAAAAGGTGGGGGGCGCTGAGACCCTATTTCAAGCCTGAACCGGAGAGCTGGTCAATACCCCAGTCTACGGAATACAGAACAAGGTGACTCGCCATCCTTCTTCGTAGTTCCATCTCAAGAAATAAAGACAAACCCAGTTGCCCGCCTTCACCCCAGCTTCTGGCTCCACTGTAGACCTGCACTTAGTTCTAGCCGTGGAATACTGAAAGCTCAGCGGGAAGACTACGCTTCGCCAAGTGCGCCGTGCTTTCGGGGTCAGCCGAGGTACTACTCTGGCCGCGGTATTCCCCACCTTGCACCCTCTCCAACTGCTTTCTAGATTATGCAGGTCTCCTAAGATCAGAAATGCACTGCATTCTGGAAACTTGCTTGGAAAGCTCAGAAATGGATTTGACTTGGAAATTGATCCTGGAAGCAGGGGGGACTGGTCCCCTTGTTGCAGGAGACTCAGCTTGCCCTGGGCTCCGGCGATCATACGTTTCAGTACTGTTGTTGTTTTGTCACTAAGTCTTGTCCGACTCCTTTGCGAACCCGTGGACTGTAGTCCGACCGGCTCCTCTATCTATGGGATTTCCCAGGGAAGAACACTGGAGTGGGTTGCCATTTCCTTCTTCAGGAAATCTTCCCAACCCAGGGATCAAACTTGCGTCTCCTGCATTGCAGGCGGATTCTTTACCACTGAGCCATCGGGAAAAGCCAGGTTTGAGTATAGGTAAAGAGTTTGCCTGAGGTGCAGGAGATCTCGGTTCGATCCCTGGGTCAGGAAGATCTCCGGAAGGAGGAAATGGCAACCCACTCCAGTATTCTTGCCTGGGAAATCCCATGGACAGAGGAGCCTGGCGGGTTACAATCCATGGGGGTCACAAAGAGTCGGACACGACTGAGCGACTAACACAAGCACACAAACACAAGCCACAAAACCACTACCAAGCTACAAAACCAGTGCCAAGCTCTACAGAAAGTCCTGATGTTTTTCGGTGGTCTCCTCCCTTATTACTGAGCAAGGAAAGGAAAGTTAGTTAGCGATCCCAGATGGCAGGGACTGGAATTACAGGCTTCCGTCTCCAACCGAAGAACTTGCCGGAGCAAAACGCTTTCTGCCCTCTCTTCTGCCTTCAAGCCAAAAGATCTTCCTAATTCAATTTAGGAAGAAGTCCCTGGGAGTTCCCTGGTGGTCCAGTGGCTAGGACTCTGCGTCCCCAATGCTGGGGGCCCTGGGTTTGACCCCTGCTCGGGGAAATGGATCCCACATGCTGCAACAAAGAACAGGCGTAGCCAAATAAAATTTTTTAAAAAGAAAAGAAGTCCCCTTCCCATCATGAAAGCTACCCTCCACTCTAGCCTGTCCACCTGGCTATTTGGTGGTGGGGAAGTAGAAGCATCTTGAATCTCTCCATAGTATTAATTACTTCTCAGTCAGGCAACTATTACCCCATAGCAACATACAGCAAACTTTTAGTTTCATTCAAGATCCCCAGAACAAGGATCCCTGATTTTGGCCCTCTAGGAAATGGAGCCCAACTCATTACTCTTACCAGCTGCCTCCTCGCACTCCCTCCCCCCACCCCCATTAGTCAGTCAGCAAGCATCTCTCTTATAAGGGCCTTATAGAATGCCAGCTCCTCACATCTGTTCAAGACCTTACAATTGATAAATTGTTTAATTCTCACAACAGCCCCATGAGGTTACAGAGAGAGGAGAAACATTGATACAGAGTAGGATGCTCTTATTCTGGTCCAGATAGGGTGCCAGCCTCACTGATACTGTCAGATACCAGCTACAGGGCCAGCATCAGTGATTCCTGAAGGTGGAGGTCCGGAAGGGGGAATGTCAGACACAGAAATCACTTTCTAGCGGTACAACTGAATGTCATAATAGACGTGCTGTGTTCTAAGCAGGGCCCCAAAGGAATGAGGGTGTTACTGATGGGATATAGTGTAGCTGGGGTAGGAAGCAGGTTTGAGGGGTCCACAGTGCATTCCATGGCAGTTAGAGGCTGCCCCCTCTGCCGGTGGGATGGAGGAAAGTGGAGAGTAAGGAGAAATGAGGCGTGGGGGTGGGGAGGAGGCAGGTGGAAAAGTGAGAGGAATGAGTCCTCTTCCTCTGAGGTCTGTCTTCTTCCCTGCCTGCGCCACAACGGTGCCGGCAGTGTCTCTGCTTACCCTCAAATCGAGATAGTCCTCTGGTGGATATTCATTCCAAGGCTTTGGGATTCAACGCACAGAAAGAGAGAAAACTCGGAGCAGCTGTTATAAATTTTCAGCAGAAGTGAAGTGAAGTGAAATAAGTCCCTTCGTCGTGTCCGACTCTAGTCCATGGAATTCTCCAGGCGAGAATACTGGAGAGGGTAGCCTTTCCCGTCTCCAGGGGATCTTCCCAATCCAGGGATCGAAGCCAGGTCTTCCACATTGCAGGCGGATTCTTTACCGGCTGAGCTATTAGGGAAGCCCTAAAAGAGCCCGTTCTATAATTGAGTGATGTTGCACTTCCGGTGATGACCAGCAGGGGCCGCCAACAGTTACCCCGCGTCTCTGTTTCTACGCCCACCGGCTCCGATCCCTTAGCCCACTACCTCAGCAATTCACCAGTTTTATTCTAGAAGACTTTTCTACCGTCTGTATCTCTCAGTAAAAACAAAAAAGTTTGGAGCCATCACTGTAAGTATACTTATATTTATATATTATTATATGAAGTGAAGTGAAGTCGCTCAGTCATGTCTGACTCTTTGCGACCCCATGGACTCTAGCCTACCAGGCTCCTTCCTCCATGGGATTTTCCAGGCAAGAGTGCTGGAGTAGGTTGCCATTTCCTTCTCCAGGGGATCTTTCCAACCCTGGGATCGAAACCGGGTCTCCTGCATCGCAGGTAGACGCTTTACCGTCTGAGCCACCAGGAAGCCATATTACTATATGTATGCTACTAAATAATCATTAGAATTTTTGAATGTGATTTTTAATATACATAGTTACTATTAATATGTATATTAAAAATCACATTCACAAATTCTAATGATTATTTTTAAACTATAAATAGAAGTTCCAGTATTTTCTTACCATGCCCTAAAGGATCATCTGATGCACCCCTAGGTGCATTCCCCACTTTGAAAACCAAATTTCTATGAAAAAGGATGCTCTTATTCTGTTCCAGATAGGGTGCCAGCTTCACTGGTACTGAGTCAGATACCAGCTTCAGCACTAGCATAACCCAAGCCTCAACAGGGCATCTGGACAGCTAGCTGTACCCCACCCCCACCTGTCCAGGATCAAACCAAATTCTCCCTGGAGAACCAAATGTTCTGGGCCCTGACTCCCATCACAACCTCAGACAGCCTGAAACCCCCTCCACCATCATCATCACCCGCCAGCCACACACCAACCGGCCCTGCCCCCACATCAGATACCGGTCTAGAGATCCAAAACTTCTCCCAGAAGCTGCTGCATTGCCCTCCTCCCCCCACCCCACCCCTGGCCCAGCACTTGCACATTGCCCTGCCTCCTTGCTTTACTCTGCCACAACCCCATGGGGTGGGACGTTCTGGAAGTAGAGAGCTCTGCGTTGAAATCCTGGCTCTGCCATGTGGTATATGTGTCCTAGGTCAGTTACATAACCTCTCTGAGCCTCAGTTTCCTCATCTGCACAATAGGGATAACAGCCTCCACCTTGGGAGAGGGCACAGAATGGATGCCACAGTACCAGGCACACACCTATAACTGTGGTTCCTTCCTGGGAGAAGGTCTGAGCAGGCTCTCACTAGGTGCCAGCTGAGCAGGGGGTGGTTAGTCTCTGTCTCTGGCTGTCTGATGTGCCCATAACTGACCTCGGGTCCTCCTGGGGAAGACGGTGGGCCCCCCAGGGTTTTTGGAGCCCCAGGTATCTGCTACAGACAGCATGTCCTCTTCCTTCCTGCCCACCTGTTAGTGGCATCCTGCCTAGTCCTAACTGTACCACCCACCACACTTATCCTCTTTCCAGCGCCCAACCGAGGTGGCAACAGCTTTGCTTCAGGCACCATGTAAGGGGACCAGGCATAAGTAGTCCATCAATAGAGTAGGGACGAGCTCACAAAAGTCTTCCCTGGTGGCTCAGATGGTAAAGCATCCGTCTGCAACGTGGGAGACTTGGGTTCGATCCCTGGGTTGGGAAGATCCCCTGGAGAAGGGAAAGGCTACCCACTCCAGTATTCTGGCCTGAAGAATTCCATGTACTGTATAGTCCATGGGTTAGCAAAGAGTCGGACACGACTGATCGACTTTCACTTTATTTAACTTCACAAAAGGCAGTGCAGGCTCTGGGCATGGGAGGAAGTCCTGCTATCCACCCCAGTAATCCAGTGTCCATTGTTGGAGACTCCACACGCCAACTGGGCCTTGGAGTGCCCCTGCAGACCCTGGACAAGGCAGGAAGGTGGAAGGGTCAAAGATGAAGGAATGAAAGGAGGCTGAGTTTAGGAGAAATGAGAGAGATCTTTTTCCTCTGCGTCTGATGCACCTGCCTCCTCACAATTCACCCCACTGGTTAGATCTGCATTCTTCGATTTTCAGAAAGCTTGCTCATAATTCAAAATTTTATCTTGCAATTGTGGGCTGATGCTCTGTGCTCTAAACATCATCCTCGCCAGAGCCGCTATATGTAAGCACGCTGCCAGGCACAATTCCTGTCTCTTCACATGTGTTCATTTCTTTGATCCTCATAATTACATACCGAGGTGGGGAATACTATCACCCCATATTACAGATGAAGAAACTGCACACAGAGAGGTTAAGCAATTTGCCCAAAGGCATTACACTGCTAAGTAGTAGAGCTGGTATTTGACCCCAGGTCATCTTGGCTCTGGAGAAGGCAATGGCACCCCACTCCAGTACTCTTGCCTGGAAAATCCCATGGACAGAGGAGCCTGGTAGGCTCCAGTCCATGGGGTCGCTAAGAGTCGGGCATGACTGAGCAACTTCACTTTCACTTTTCACTTTCATGCATTGGAGAAGGAAATGGCAACCCACTCCAGTATTCGTGCCTGGAAAATCCCAGGGACAGAGGAGCCTAGTGAGCTGCCGTCTTTGGGGTTGAACAGAGTCGGACACGACTGAAGTGACTTAGCAGCAGCAGCAGCAGCATCTTGGCTCTGCTGTACGTATGCTGCTCCTCACTTCATAGCTACTATTATTAGCTTCCTTTTATAAATGAAGAAACTGAAAGCCAGAGAAGTTCAGCGACTTGCCCAATATCACCCAGCAAGCAAGTGGCAGAGCCAGGCTTAGTAGGTTTGATTAGTAAAGAGATTTGCTTGGTGTCTCACCAATTATTCTTCAATTTCCAAAAACATGGTAAGTCACAAAAAGAGCTGAACTTAAATAACATTTAAATTGGACTTAGTTTAAGATCACTCATATAATTATCAGCCTTAAAAGAAATAAATACTTAAAAGCAATTGTAATCTTCCTTGCTAATCCTTAGCTGTTATTCATCACAGCTTAATCTAATCTTTAATTTATCTAAACTTGATTATAATACTAATGCGCCTTAAATCTTTTATTAACTTGGCATCAGATACTGGATTGAGAAAGGCTTAGCGGCTCTTGAGAGCACCTGGCAGGGATACCATACTGCAAGCAAGAGTCTTCTAGTTTTTGGAGAACACCTTCCACCTCATACACAGAAAACATGGCCATTTGGCCTTGGTTTTCTCATCTGTAAAATGGGAGGATTAGTTAACTAAAATCCCTTCCGACTCCATCCATCCATGTATCTAAAGAGATCACCTTCCACTCTGCTCATAAAGGAGATAAAAACCTTCTCTCCAGCAGGGATTTCCAAAAAGTAGACTCTTGATAGATATTTTTTGAAATATTAATTATTCTACTAAGTAAGTACCTATTTCCATTCCCTCATAGCTCAGTTGGTAAAGAATCTTGCTGCAGTGCAGGAGACCAGGGTTCAATTCCTGGGTCGAGAAGATCCCCTGGAGAAGGAAATGGCAACCACTCCAGTTCTTGCCTGGAGAATCCCATGGACAGAGGCGCCTGGCAGGCTATAGTCCATGGGGTTGCAAGAGTCAGACACGACTTAGCGAATAAACCATCGTCAACCCCCCACTACTGTAAAGTTCTTTGAAGATATTTTTTGAAATATTAATTATTCTACTAAGTAAGTACCTATTCCTACTACTGTAAAGTTCTTTGAAGATGTTGACTTCATCTTATTAACCACTGTAATTCCAGCACCTAGTGAAGTGCCTGACGTCAAGTGGGTGCTCTGCTAACATGCATGCAGGCTCTGTGGGTGGGGTCACACAAAAGAAGTTTGAAAAGTTCCCAGGGTATTCCAACATACAGCCAAGGCTGGGAACAGGTTCGAGGCAGGGACTGTCGGCAGGAGATGTGGCCTGAGGCCCTTGGGTGTGAGACTGGGGCTATGGTGTGGACAGGTGAGGACTGCCAGGTGACTAGATGCAGAGATGACCCCCAAAGCCTCTTTCCTGAGAAGGCAGCTGTGAATGTGGCAGGCACTGGGGACAGCAGGAGGAGCTGAGGGAACCCAGGAGAGGGAGATGAATGGACCCCCAGAACCAAGAGAAGAAAAGAGGCCACCCAGAACTGATGCTTCCCTCTGTGCTCTCTAGTGCCCACCCTGTGAGGGGAGCTTAAGTTTGGTGTCTAAGGACTCAGGAGCCCAGAGAGGTCCACAACTGGTCTCTGGCCACACCCAGCTGGGGGCTGCAGGGTCTCTGGTCCTCACTGTCCCTGGCACAGCATCTGAGAGCAGGGGCAGAGCCGATGCTCAAGAGGAGTCAACTCTGTTCCCTCACTCAGGAAGACTGTCCCTTTCCTTCCAAAACTGAAAGTGAAAGTCCTACTCTTTGCCACTTCATGGACTGTAGCCCGCCAGGCTCCTCTATCCATGGAATTCTCTACGCAAGAATACCAGAGTGGGTAGCCATGCCCTTCTCCAGGGCATCTTCCCAACCCAGTGATGGAACTCAGGTCTCCCGAATTGCAGGCAGATTCTTTACTGTCTGAGCCACCAGGGAAGCCCTCCTTCCAAAGGGACATGCAAAAATGGTTGATCGATATCTGCATGATGAAAGATGTTGCTCTTTGTATCCTGCTTTGTGTGAAAATTGTATAAATCTTAATTATGTTGAATTGGTTTAAAAAGATGTTTCTTTTTGTGAATTTTAAGAATATATACTTTCATGTTTCATCAGACTTTTTTTTTTTAATTTGAGGTATGGGCTTCCCTGGTGGCTCAGACAATAAAGAATCTGCCTGCAAAGCAAGAGACCCTGGTTCAATCCCTGGGTGAGGAAGATCCCTTGAAGAAGGGAATGGCAACCCACTCTAGTATTCTTGTCTGGAGAATTCCATGGACAGAGGAGCCTGGCAGGCTAGAGTCCATGGGGTCAGTAAGAGTCGGACATGACTGAGAGACTAACACTTCCACTTTCGTAGTTGATTTACACTGTTGTATTAGTTTCTGGTGTACAGCAAAGTGATTCAGTTATAATATATTCTTTTCCATTATAGGTTATTACAAGATATTGGATATAGCCCCCTGTACCTTAGAGTAGGTCCTTGTTGTTTACCTATTTAGCAGACATTTTTATTAAGTCAGTGCCAAATTCTCTCCCACTTCTCCTGGGTCTGATGTGAAGCTAACATTCGTCTTAGAGGCACCTCTATTTGGAGGGAGAGAGGGGCTGGGAAAGGGACACATTAGGCATTCGTTCGTTTGTGATACTACGATAAGGGAGCTGTCTTCCTTCTCTTCTCGGGTCTGGGGATGAAGGATAGGAGGGACTTCTCTGCCAGCAAAAATTCGGTCAAAATAGCTCCTCCTCCATATATTGTGCTGTGTGCTAAGTCGCTTCAGTTGTGTCCAACTCTTTGTGACCCTATGAACTACAGCCAGCCAGACTCTTATCCATGGAATTCTCCAGGCAAGGACACTGGAGTGGGTTGCCATGCCCTCCTCCAGGGGAATCTTCCCAACCCAGGGACCAAACTCCTCCATATATTAAGTTAACCTTAAAAATGTGTTCCAACACACACTGGGTGTGGACAAATACTGTTTGATTCCACTTATACGAGGTACTGGGCTTTCCTGGTGGCCCAGACAGTAAAGAATCCACCTGCAATGTGGAAGACCTGGGTTTGATCCCTGGGTTGGGAAGATCCCATGGAGGAGTGCCGGGAGCCGGCATATTGCATATTGAGTGAGGATCTGTAATAGCTCAACTGGAATTCTATCACTGCCGGGAGCCAGCATGAGGCACTCCGCCCATGACAAAGGTCATGAGGAAGGAGGCTCGGCATACGGCATACGCAAAGGCGGGATCGAGCCTCAGGAGTCCCCCTGGAAATTCTCGAGCATCTACCCCCAAAACCAGAGTCTGCCTACTTTCTGCTTTGTGCTTTCACCTACACCTCTGACTTTACGGGGGGCTGTCTCCCACTACCTCTCTCTGAAAAAAGAGTTAGCTTACAGCTCCAGTTAATAATTCTTGGATGTGACAGTGTTTAACCTACAAACTCCTTTGGAAATCCTCTAGCCTGCCTGAATAGGTTTTTCCGGCCACATGTGATTGTTCAGAGCCTCCCAACTGTGAGAGGCAGGAGATGTTCTAAACTGCCTAAACACAGATTCCTTTGAGTAGTTAAAAGATTGATTAGAAATTGTATTGGTGAAGGGTTTTTCACTTGTTGGGCCAATGTTTGCTGCTAAGTCTCCATACTCCTTACCTACTGTGTCCTTGGCAGGGTATTGATTGATATAATGGGTGTATAGAAATGTAAAATGCAGCTTTGTCCAATGCTTTTTGGGAGGCTGGTGCCTGACTTTGGAATAATCACCTTTAGAGAAAAATAAGTTTCTTAAAATGTTAACAGGCCTCCAGGCCAGAAGATGATGTCAATCACCTGAACTTTTGCATATGATAAGTTTGAAAGCCTGGCTTCGATTAGAACCAGGAACTGCTGTCCTTGCATGACTCCACCCCTTCCCCCATTAGCCTCTATGCATACCTTAAGGTATAAAAACTACTTTGGAAAATAAAGTGCGGGCCTTGTTCACTGAAACTTGGTCTCCCCATGTCACTCTCTCTCCCAAATTCTAGCTGAGTCTCCATCTGGAGCGCGGAACCCACCATGCTTGCTAATTATGCCTGGGCTTCTAAGATCCGACCGGGGAGGCCTCAGTGTCTCCTCTCCTTCGGGAGAACGGAAGGACGCCTGCGGCCTACGTAAGTGGTGCAAACTTCTTGTCTTGAAGTTTTATTGGTCTCCCGCGTAAACCAAGCTACTCAGCCTCTTTTCTCCACTAAATTTTCCTACTGAGCTATCCTCATTCTATTACTCTTTGTATCCTTAATTAACGTGTAATTAAGCAGTTGTTTCCTGACCCTCGCCTATGCCGTCTCTCCTTCGAATACCCTGGATCAGCTGGGGCTGGACCCCGGCAGAGGAGGGCATGGCAACCCACTCCAGTATTCTTGCCTGGAGAATCCCATGGACAGAGGATCCTGGCGGGCTATAGTCCATGGGGTCACAAAGAGTCAGACATGACTGAGTGACTAAGCACAGCACACATATGAGGTACTAAAGTACCTAGAATATAGTCAAATTCAGAGTCAGAAAGTACATTGGTCGATCCCTGAGGCTGGGCCCAGGTTAAGGGAAAAGGGAGAGGGAATGGGGAGTTAGTGTTTAATGAAGACAGGGTTTCACTTTAGGAAGGTGACAATTTTGGGAGATAGATGATGGTGAGAGTTGTACAACAATGTGAACATACTTAGTGCTACTGAACTGTAAAGTTAAATATGGATAAAATAGTATGTTTAACATTATATGACTTTTATCACAATAAAAATCTTTTAAAAAAATAAATATAATTAAAGAAAAGAAAAAACAACCCAGGGATTTCCCTGGTGGTCCAGGAGTTAAGAATCTGCCTTGCAATGCAGGGGATGCAGGTTCAAATCCCTTGTGGGGTAGCTGAGATCCCACATGTGGCTGGGCAGCCAAGCCCACACACCAGTCTGCAACTAAGACCCAGTGCAACCAAAATAAATAATAAATATTTTTTAAAAAACCCAGCTCCTCCTCCTCCTCTGCCTGCACAGGCCTCAGGAGTCATGCATGTGGGCATCTCACCACTGCTCACGCTGACAATGAAGCCAGAACCGGGCATCCCCTGGGACTGAGAATGTGGCCCAAGATGGAAGGTTCTGGAGGAAACAGTTGCCTGTGGTGGTTTATGAGAGAAAGTAGCTATCAGGTTAAGAAATCAAGTAGGTTATATATTGAGCCCTCAGTAGTAGACTAAATATTCGAATGACAAGAATGCAAATAATATCATCTTAAATTGAGGCTGGGAAACTCAACTCTGGCTGGGAAATTACTGGTATTTTGTCTTACAGGAAAAATGACAGTCAGCTCACTAGTTCTCACTCTGGTCTGGCCCAGGGGGGCCTCCCTCGGCGGGAGTGCATAGAACAGATGGTGCAGCAGCCCTGTGGGGAACAGTCTGGCAGTTCCTCAAAACACTGAACAAAGAATTACCATATGATCCAGCAATTCCACTCCTAGGTGTAGACTCAAAAGAAATGAAAACCTGGGGTCCACATATAGCAGTATTATTCATTATAGCCAAAAAGTGGAAACAACCCAAGTATGTATCAATTGATGGATGGATAAACAAAATGTGGTATAGCCATGAAATGGTATGTTTTTCAGCTATAAAAGGAATGTGTGTTGTAAAGAACTTAACCTTGCAAAGTTGACTGCTGGCTGTCTAGGGCTGGGAAGGATAGAAGGTGACTGCCAAAGGGCATGGAGTATCTTTTGGGAGGTGATAAAAAAATACTCTGAAATTGATTGGGATGATAACTGCACAGTTCTGTGAATACCAGAAACCAGGGAATTGTGTTCAGTAAATGGATGAATTTTAGGATATATGAATTATATCTCAATGAAACCTTTGAAAGTGAAAGTGATAGTTGCTCAGTTGTCTCTGACCTTTTGTGACCCCATGGACTGTATCTCACCAGGCTCCTCTGTCCATGGAATTTTCTAGGCAAGAATACTGGAGTGAGTAGCCATTCCCTTCTCCAGGGGGTCTTCCCTCCCCAGGGATGGAACCCCAGTCTCCTGAATTGCAGGTAGATTCTTTACTGTCTAAGCCACCATCCCCCAATAAAAGAGTGTGAGTGGGACTGAAGCTCCTAGAAGAGGAACTTTATTGATTTCATGATGTGCCCCAGTGTCTACAACCCCTGCAGGCAGACAGGTGCTCCATAAACACTGTGCAATAGACATGCCAAGTGGGGACTTCCCTAGTGGTCCAGTGGCTAAGACTCCATGCTTCCAGTGCAGGTATCCCAGGTTCAATCCCTGGTCAGGGAACTAGATACCATGTGCCACAACTAAGACCCGGGGTGACCAAATAAGTATTTTTTTACTAGCTTGCTGCTAGTAAAAAAGCACTCTCTGCCCCCTTCTGATGTCTATGTCAGAAGCTTTTTCTATCCCTTTTTCACTGTAATAAAACTTTTGCTACACGGGAAACAAAAAAAAGTGCTAAGTGACTTCTTGAACTAAAGCAGGGCCCTGAGGGCTCCCCATCTGGGATTTTCCAGACCACTCCCCTTTGCATATACAAGAACTCTTTTTAGAACACCTGCACCCCTACTCTTCTTTGGGATCCAGTCCAAAGGCTTAGCTAGATCAGGTCAAAGCTTGTGGCCTAAGAGTGAGGTCAAGACAAAGAGGGTGGAAGGACATCAAGAAGATTGAGCTACTGAGTCCCAGGCATGGGAGCAGCCCCACCAGCCTCCCACAAGTTAGCCCAGATACCCACATCATCAAAGAGATTCCTTAAGGCAAAAGTTTGAGCCTGAAGCTCTCAGCTCCACAGGCTGTAAGGAGAGAGCTAGGCCCGCCCCCTTTGGAAGGAGTCTCTGCTGCTGCTGCTGCTAAGTCGCTTCAGTCGCCTCCAACTCTGTGCGACCCCATAGATGGCAGCCCACCAGGCTCCCCTGTCCCTGGGATTCTCCAGGCAAGAACACTGGAGTGGGTTGCCATTGCCTTCTCCAATGCATGAAAGTGAAAAGTGAAAGTGAAGTTGCTCAGTCGTGTCTGACTCTTCGAGACCCCATGGACTGCAGCCTGCCAGGCTCCTCTGTCCATGGGATTTTCCAGGCAACAGTACCGGAGTGGGGTGCCATCGCCTTCTCCGGCTTGAGCAAAAGGGTATTGGATGTCCCTGCCAAGCTCAGGCAAGAAGAACCAGACTCAAGAACTGGCTCCCCCATTTCTCTCCGAGGTTTTCTGATCCTTCCCCGGACGGCTTTGGCCCCTTCTGGGAGGTGGCCTGCCCTGCCCCTTATCCTCATCCCTCTGGGAATATTCAAAGAAGTGAAACTCACATCCTGATTTTTCATATTCTGTTACTCAGGCAAGGTAGTTAACACGTGTTCTCTCAACTAACCCCAGGCATCTGTTCTCCAGGCACTGGGCCCTATCCGTGGGATGGGGAATGACTAAGGCACTGTTCCCTCTGCTGGAGTTCAGGCTGGCACAAGAACCAGACATGGGCATCACCTGCCAGCAGACCCCATAAACACCATCACAGTCACCAGAGCTGAAAGAGAAGCCCCAGGCGCCCAGGGCAGGGCAGGGAGGGGACCAGGGAGGCTTCACCAAAGTGGAATTGCCCCTGGGGCTGGGGGGCAGGGGTGTTTTACCAGGCAGAGGAGCAGAAACAACTCATTCCAGACAAGCAGCAGCACAAGCAAAGGTGGAAGAATGTGAAAGAGCAAGGCTGTCTAGGAGACCATTGGAATGTAGCAGGCAGAGGGCTAGACAGGTGCAATGATTAGGAACAACGGGGATGTGGTTGAAGAAAGTGGAATGAAATGCAAATGGCGAGAACAGGGGAAGATAAACTGTGATACATCTCACAAAGGAAGAGTACCACTCAACAAGAAAAGAGAACAAACGGCCAAGATGCCTAACACTACATAGAAATGTCAAAAACGTGATACTGAATGAAAGGAGCCAGACACAAAGAGAACACACTGTTTGATGCCATTTATGTGAATGGTGAGGGACAGGGAGGCCTGGCCGTGCTGCAGTCCATGGGGTTGCAAAAAGTCAGATACGACTTAGCGACTGAACAACAATAGTACGAATGGCAAAACTAAAATAAAATAGGTAAAACTAACCGATGGAGATCAGATCAGCGCTGGGCTGGGGCCAGATGAACTGAAAAGGAGCAAGAGGGAACTTGCTGGGGTGGTGGAAATGTTCTGAATCTAGACTGTGGGGGTGACTACATATTTGTCAAAATGCATTCTATTGTATATTTAAAATAGGCAGATTTTTGTATTTAAATTCTTCTATAAAGTTTTTACAGGTTTTTCTTTTTCTTTTTTTTTAAAGTAGGTTGAGTTCAAATTGTGAAGGACTTTAGACATCATGCTAAGAAGATTGGACTTTATCCAGGAAGTAATGGGAAGTTTTTCAGTTTTCTTTGGTTTGGTTTGTTAGTTGCTCAGTCGTGTTGGACTCTTTGCATCCCCATGGACTGTAGCCCACCAAGCTCTTCTGTTCATGGAATTCTCTAGGCAAGAATACTGGAGTGGGTTGCCATTTCCTGCTCCAGGGGATAGGATCTTCCTAACCCAGGGATAGAACCCAGGTCTCCAGCACTGCAGGCAGATTCTTTACCATCTGAGCCACCAGGGAAGACTTTGGTTGCAAGTAAAAGTCCAACTCAAGCCAGTTTAAGCAAAAGAGGAAATTTCTCTGAAGGGTCTGGGGGTGACTCACAGAATTCAAGGCAGATTTGCAGCTTAACACCTGAGGAGCTTCCTCTCAGCTTTGCCTCCCAATAACCTCGTGACCTAGCTGTGTGTACCGGCCATAGCTGAGGACATCATGCTCAGAGAAGCAAAGTGACTTATCCAGGAACACACAGTCAGCAGGCAGCACAGCAAACTTGGAGCCCAGGTCAGTCTGATGCTGATGCCTGTGTCTTGCCTGGAGGAGCAGGGAAGCAATCACTCGAAAGGCCCCTGGGAGAAACAGCCAAGCAGATGGAAGGAGACTGGGGAGGGGAGGGGCACAGAAGGTGACCAGCCCCCCTGCGGGAGTTAGGAGCACTAGATGGGTGAAGGAACTAGGAGGCAATGGAGCGGGACTCAGGACAGCAGATGGTTGGAGGCCTGAGGGAAAGACAGGCATGTACCTGGCTAGGGGCAGCTTTCCAAGAAGATGGGACTGCTCCTCCAGATCCAATTAGGTAGGTCTCAGAACTCTGATTCTCAAATGTGAAAGCAGTTAACAACGCCTGCATGGATCATCAAAATTATAGCTGCTGTACCAGAATGCTCCTGCTGGTACCCGACACTGAGCTGCTGCAATGATTATCAGTTATCAGTATGTAACTCTATAGTCACAGAGCTACTGTTATTGATAATAATACAGAGTTCTTTAGGCCTCATCCCCCAACCTGCCCACCCCATCGAGCATTTTCTTTTATCCTGGCTAAGGAAGGAGGGGAGCTGAACACCAGCCCTCAGAATGTGAGGGTTCCTGGAATGAACTGAACCCAGAAGAGTGAGGGGCTGAAGGCCCTGGGTGCCCAAGGAGGAGCCCAGGGATTTGTAAGGGCAGCCTGGGTTCTCATAGCCAATGCTACAAGAAGACAGATATTGGAGCTCTTTTGGAGACAGGGTATCAGAGCTGGGCTTGTGCATGCATGCTAAGTCACTTCAGTCATGTCCAACTCTTTGTGACCCCATGGACTGCAGCCCCCCAAGCCCCTCTGTCCATGGGATTCTTCAAGCAAGAATATTGGAGTGGGTGGTAATGCCCTCCTCCAAGGGATCTTCCCAACCCAGGGATTGAAACCATGCCTCTTATGTCTCCTGCATCAGCAGGCAAGTTCTTTACCACTAGTGCCACCTGGGAAGCCCTGGGCTTGTGCCTAAGTGGAATAAATAATAGCCTGTTTGTTGGGATTTGAGGTACACTGGCCCCTAGATCTCTCCTCTCACCTGTACTGTGGAATTTTATCATAGGAATCTCATTTCTTCTCCTGGAGATCCTTGGCTCTATGGAAATGTAGCCCTGGTCTCACTTGGCTACTGAGCCACCCCATAAATTTCTATTATGTTGACACTGAGTTTCTTACCATTTCCCTTGAGGGAGAAAGGCAGATGGAGGTGGGGGGATGGGGGGAGCATATCTCAGAGTGGGGGGCCTCATACTGGCTAGTCACTTATTTGTGCCAGGAGTTGCCCAAGGGCTTCAGCTGCATCATCGGACTCAGTTCTCACAACAGCTCTGTGCCGTAGGTGTAGCCAGCTCCATCGCACAGACAAGGCTGCGGAGGCTCAGGGGAAATAATGTCCTTTGATCATGGTCACATGGCCAGGAAGTAGTGAAGTCAGGATTCCTACCCAGAAGCCCATGTTCTTCCTACTGTTCCCCTTCTGGGGATAGGGTGGGCATGAAAAAGCATCAGCCTATATTTCACAACCTTACCCAAGAAAAGCAGCAATACTGAGCAGTTGGAGAGGCCCTGACAGGTCCAGACAGCCAAAACTCTGTGACCCGAGGCAACCCAAGGCTGGAGTTCCTCCTTCAGGCAGGCAGCCAAGACCCACCACCCTTCAAAAGGCTCTGTGGATCATACAGCAGGGGCTCCAAAGTGGCTGAGCAGGCCAGAAAATCCTCCAGGATGTACCGAGTGGTCTGCAATCCTGAAGGCAGAAACATCAGCTTCACTGCCACACAGCCTCCCCAGGCCAGAGGCCCAGAAGCCAGCAGCAGGGGCGCTGAGGCCTCACAGTAGCCCTGCGGGTAAGGGAAGCACCCTGGAGGCTGCTAGAAGGTAAGGGGCGCCTGGCCTCTCAAATAGCTTCCCTCCTATGCTTAGTCGCTCAGTTGTGTCTGACTATTTGCAACCCCATGGACTGTAGCCCACCAGGCTCCTCTGTCCTTGGGGATTCTCCAGGCAAGAATACTGGAGTGGGTTGCCATGCCCTCTTCCATGGGATCTTCCCAACCCAGGGATCAAACCCAGGTCTCCCACATTGCAGGCTGATTCTTTACCATCTGAGCCACCAGGGAAGCCTTCCTATCCCCGAAAATAGCCTCTGGGAAAAGCACTGCCCCCTTTCAACCCCAGAGACAGTTCCTCCCTGGGATCTGTAGGCTTGGAGCAAAATTACCTTACTCCCCAGTGCCTCTGCCTCTGCCACCCACACCTCTGGGCCTCTGGCAGGGACTGTGCCCTGCTCAGGACAGCTGGCAGCCCATGTGCTTCCACCCCCACCCTCTCCCTGTTCCCAACTCTCAGGTTATGACACAGGGCAGGAGAGGGGGTGGAGCCTTAGAGGGAAAGAGGGCATGGATGCCGAGGAATATAAAGAGCCAGGGAGCTCCTGGGCAGAGATCCTTTTGCCGTGCCGCTCTGCATCTGCCCAGCACCATGGTAATGTCTGGTGGTCCCTGTCAGCTGTGCTGTCCTGGAGCTTGGGATGGAGACTGGCACCCAGGGGCCCTCCTCAAGCCATTGAGGGCATGAAGGAGTGAGGCCAGGGCAGCCCCCTCTGCCGGAACAGCTGCCGGGGTTGCCTGTCCCTGCTTTGGGTGGGGGGGAGGAGGGCAGTTCCTGGTCAAGAGAGGGTTAGCAGTCTCACAGGCTCCAGCCATAAGTAGCATGTATATGGGCATCACAGTCTGTCAATTACTGGATGCGCCTGAGTGTTGCCACACAAAATTCTCTGTGTGTGACGGGTGTGCATGGGGACTCTTGGACTATCACTCCTGAATGCAACTGTGTTAAGTCTTTCATTTAACATGTACTACTGAGCACCCGGGATTCCCTGGTGGCTCAGATGGTAAAGAATACGCCTGCAATGCAGGAGACCCGGGTTCAATCCTTGGGTGGGGAAGATCCCCTGGAGTAGGAAAAGGCAACCCACAACAGTATTCTTGCCTGGAGAATCCCACGGGACGCCTACTAAGCATCAGGCACTGTTCTAGGTGCTTGTGATACATCAGTAAACAAAACAGGCAAAGGGCCCAGCTGCTCATCCCCTTAGCTGCCAGGTGCTTATCTTGGTGGAGGGGTTACCATTGTGGATTTACTCATTAAAAAAAAAAAAAGCATAGAATACAGTAAGTTAGAAGTTGCAAGAGAGAGAGAATAGAACAGGATGAAGAGATGAATTGCAATGTTAAATAGGGGCATCCCAGTAGGGTCCATTTAGAAGGCGAATTTTGATATGATTTTTGAATTTTGAGATGATTTTTGAATTTTGAGATGAAGGAAGGGAGGAAGTTGGTCATATGGATACCTGGAGGAAGGCTCCAGGCAGAGTGAATGGCAGGTCTGACACTTTTGAGGAACAGCAAGGAGGCCGGAGAGCCAGGAGTGAGGCGAATAGGAGTTGCAGAAGAAGTCAGTGAGGTCACGGAGCTGGCCAATGGCTCTATACCATCCCGGTGTGTCCATCTCAGGGTGTACCTCCCAGTCCATCGCCAGGGTCCCCGTGTACCTGGCGCTTTGTGTCCATCACTGTGCGTGGCCAGGTGTGCACCATTCTGCCTGGGTACCTGGAAGTCCCTTAGGGTGCTCGCGTACCTGTCTACGTCCCATGTCGCGGGTCTGGACGTCACGTGACCACCCCTGCCCTGTCTGTCCCGCCCCCTCTAGCCCGCGGCTCTGCGTTGCGCGTGCGCACTCGCCCTGGTGTGCCTAGTAGTGCTTTTGCGACCGGACGGTGTCGTGGGGGAGGAACTGCAAGGACAACAGCATCTGATGCTCCGGGTCGCCCGTTGGCTGTCCAACTTAGGCCAGTTCAACAAGTACATAGAGAAGTTCTTCAGTAGCAGGTGGGCAAGGGGGAAGGGAAGGGGATGGAAGGAAACAGACGCCACCTGCCCCACCCCACCCTACCCAGCTCCCTGCTCATCGCAGCCGGGAACTGGGCTCGCAGAGCAGCCCCATGGCCTCTGAAAAGACGTGTTCCTCAGCATGAAATCCAAGAACACCAAGAACTCTAGTGCCGCGAACAACCCCAGGAATAGTACGAAACCCCTATCAGCGAACGCGACGAAACCTCTGCCAGCGAACGCGACGAAACTCACCGGACCGAAAACCACGAGCCCCCAGCCGCTGAACGCCGCGAAACCCCAACCAACCTCCTCCCAGGGCCCCAGGTAGGAGAGCCTGGGCCCAGCTGGCCCCAGTCGGGGTCCTCGGAACTGGGAGCAGGTTGGGCGGGAGCGAAAGGAAGCCCTGGAGGCTTGAGGGACCCAGGGGATTCCCGGGGACTTCCTTCTCCAGGCTGAGCTTTGACTTCCGAAGCTCAACCAAGTCTCCCCGCCCACCGACCCTCTTTATACTATGAGAGGGGGCCTAACTCCTGCCCAGCCCGCCCTCAGTGAGAACAATAAAGAGAAACGGAATCTCTGTTGCTTCCTTGACTTCTGTGAGCCGGGTCGGGAAGGGACCTGTCCTTGGAGGGGAAAGCGGGGTTCCTGGAGCTAAGACCTGGGTTTAGGGGTCTTCCCTGCCTCCTTCTTGCAACCCATCCACCTTCCCCCACCCCAGGCACTTACACTACTTGGGGGTGGGGGAGGCGGCTGTGGAGGCCCTAGCCAAGAGGGTTTGATTTTAAACGCCATTGCACTGCTCCTACCGTCTTGCTGCGGCTTCTTCTTTGCCTTGGGACATGGGATATCTGATGCTAGGAAAGATCGCGGGCAGAAGGAGTAGGAGACAACAGAGGTTGAGATGTTTGGATGGCATCACCAATTCAATGGCCATGAGTTTGAGCAAACTCCGGGAGATCGTGAAAGACAGGGATGCCTGGCAGTGCTGCAGTCCCTGGGGTCGCAAAGAATTGGACACGACTGAGCAACTGAACAGCAACCAAGAGGGAGAGCACGGGTGAGAGAAGTGGATCCCAGCAACCTCCGAGGAGGGGCTCCAGCCAGATTTAACACCCGCCCCCCCCACCCCAAATTTCTACACAGAGCAGTGCAGCTGTGATGCCAGCCTGCAAACAAACAGCACCCACCCACCCCACCCCCACAGTGTGCAGAGCATAAGTCCTGCCTTGGCTTTGGGGATCATTTCAGCCCCTCTGGCTGTGAACAGAGCAAGGGGAGGGCAGAAGCTTACCTAGGCCCGTCCCTAAGAAGCTGTCTCCTCTGGGAGCTGGGGGCCATCAGAGAGGCCTGGGCAGGGGCAGACGCCCCATCCTCATCCAACTCTCACACAGGGATGTTCTGAGTAGAGTCCCGATTCCTGCCTCTGGGAAGTATCTACACCTCTCCCCACTCAGAACCCATCCCCTTAGCGGTCAGAGAAAATTCTGGGACTTCCGGCTCCATCATCCAAACTGTTCTTCAGCTGAAACCAGCCTCCCTCCCAGATGCCCCCTTGCCTGAGCCATGCACTTGCCCAGTGTGGTATCCTTGCCAGCCCTTTGACTTTTAGGAACTAGGTCCACTTTTGAGTTGTTTGCACAGCCAGAACTTGAGGGGAACCACGACTCTGGTGTCATTGCCATGCGCTCAGTATGAGGTGCTGAGCCCAGGAAAGTGGATCCCCTCATTTCCCAAACCCACAGGCCTCATCCCTTCAGGCAGGGCATGTGAGAGAAGCAGAAGGAGGCATTCCAGGAACCAAAAAGGTTTGCATTCTCTCACTTCTCGCTCCCAGCCCCACCGTGACCATCCATTATCCACAGGTGCTCCCGGGCCAGGAAAAGAGGAGAGAGATGAGGTTGCTCCCTCTCAGCCACACGTAGACACACATCCCACTGCCCGCCCCCTTATTCAGATGCCCGAGAAGAGGAGAGCTGGCAAAGGCCACTAAGACCCCTCCCCAGCCCATGCCTCCCTGGCAGGGTCTGGCTTCTCTCCCTCCCTGAACTAGAGCGTGCAGACCACAGATTGGTCTCCTGGAGGTGGCCATCGCTCAGCTAATCCAACCTCCTCCCTGGAAGGTGAGCTTCCTCCTGCAGCCTCCCCTTCTGTGACTTGGCTTGAGTAGCCCTTAAATGCCCAGGAGTTCACTGCCTCTCAGAGCAAGTTCTTCCCAGCTTTCTGGTTCTTCAGTGATGCTTCCTTACAGTCAAGGAAAGTCTGCCTTCTGGAGCCCTTTTCTGTAGGCACATGGAGTTAACCCTAACCCTCTTCCGTAAGCTGAAGCTGTGTTTGTTTGAAGACCAATCATCCCTCTGCTCCCACACTTCATGGAAACAGCTGCTTGGCTGCAAGTCTGCCCCTCAGAAGCTCTGGTCTGCTGAGCGCTTTCCTGGGTTAAGAGCCATGCTAAAAACTTTACATGTATCATTTCATGTCCTGCTCACTACAACCCTATCATTCTTTCCATTTTACAGATGAGGAACCTGAGACTCAGAGAGGTTATAGATCTGCCCAAAAGCACATAGAGGGAATATGGCGGATCAGGGATTCAAACCCAGGTTCATCTGACTCAAGTCGATGCTGTGTCCCTGTATTGGATTACCATCTGCTGCCAGACCTTGGACAAAATGCTG
The DNA here is from genome assembly GCF_029407905.1 of Bubalus kerabau. Classification (NCBI taxonomy): domain Eukaryota; kingdom Metazoa; phylum Chordata; class Mammalia; order Artiodactyla; family Bovidae; genus Bubalus; species Bubalus kerabau. The sequence goes on along the minus strand of NC_073627.1, from coordinate 20,396,915 downwards.
TACCTCTCTGAGCCTCAGTTTCCTCCTCTGTAGAGTGAGGATAACAGTATCTCCCCCCTCACAGAGTTGTTGAGAGGGTTAAATGCCCCTGGCACACAGAAGCTCAGTTTCCCAACAATTTCACGTGACACTATCTCCAGACCCCTCCCCATCTCTGTCCCCTTCTTCTGGCCATGCTTCTGCTGTGTGCTGTGCCTGTGAGGGGCCACACTTCAGCCCATCATGCACAGTGACCCACCTCTCACCGCCCCAAGGAGGGCAATTCCAATGCCACCGATGTAAACCATGACCATCTTAACCCCAGTCGTTCCTCTGGGCTGGACTCTCTCTAGTACAAACTAGCACTTCATCTACTGCCTAGGCTATAAGAACACATTGGTGGGGATCCATTTGGGGGCAGGGCTGCCATCAAGCCAATGATTGGGAGGGTCTAGAGGTATGAAATGGGACGATTGAAGTTTCACTGACTTTCTGAACAACCTTGGGGGAGTCCCCATCTCCCGCTGGGCCACAACTTGCCCCTCTGTGAAGTGGACAGGATGAATTAAATGGCTCTGATGACCCTCCAGACATTCTGGGTCAGTCATAACACCCTCGGTTCCCTTCTCTCTGCCTGCCCCTTTCTTCCTGTGCATTTGGCCTGCTCCTGTCCCAACCAGGGGTCCACAGAGACACAGGGAGAGTGAGGCTAAGAACTTTGATTTGCTTTATTTAGCCAATATGGAAGCAGGGAGCAAGCTACAGCCAGAGCCAAGGGTGCAGATGGGAGAGCTGGGCCAGCCTCGCCCTGGAGTCAGAGGAGCAGGAGGTGGCATTATGAGTCCATTGTACTGATCTCCCTGCAAGAAGAGGGCAAAACATGGCAGTGTGAGTGAGTAGTCCTTGTGCCCTCTGGAGACCTCAGCCGCCTGTTCTCCCCCATCCTACACACCCCCATTTCCTGCCCCAGGCATCTGGGCACACAGGACAAAGAAAAAAACCCACCTGGGGACCGCTGAGTGGGGAGACCCACACTCCAAGAAGTCCAGCGTGCCTTCTTTGTCTCTTTTCCCATACCTGGGAGGGGAGAGACAGCTGGGGCCAGCACTATGCCCAGGTACATTCACCTGCCTCATGCCTACCCCTGGGCACCATCCTGCCCAGGGCACAGGGGCCCGGGCCAGACTGTAGAGATGCTCTGCTCCTGAAGAACATGGAAGGAGCTGGGCCTGGGGTCTTGGCCGGGGCCTCTCTCCCTGTCTCACACTCACCTAGGCCTGGTCAGCATGTTGATGTATCTGCGGAGCTCAGCTGCATACTGGGCCATCTGCTCTGGCGTGGCATTGTCCCCCGGATACTCTGGCTCCATCGGGGCTCCCAGGGCACCCAGGGGTGGCTGCAGCAACAGAGCCACGCACGTGGACAGAAGGAGCAGGAAGAGGCAGCGGTGCGCGGCAGCCATCTGAGGAGCCAGGATCAGGGAGATAGAGGGAGCATAGAGCCCACCCCGCCCCCCTCCGCCTAGCCCATCACCCATTTCTCCAAGCCTGGAGACCAAGGGGCAGAGCAAAGGGCTACTGGGAGCTGATCACCCCACCTCCTAGACCCTGCCCTGGAGAGCTCACCAGACCCCTCTTCAGAGCAGAACAGCAGCTGGAGCTCAGCTAGGGCCTAGGCAAAGCAGAAAAGTGTAGCAGAGAAGCGGGGGGGTGGAACTTGGGTAGGAGACCCAGGACTCCGGACACCCAGGGCCTCATGGCCCTGAAGAGGCAGCTATGGGTGAGAGTTGGCGGGGAGGGGCTATGGGAAGTAGGGGTGCTCCAGCTCCCCTACAGGGTGGGGGCACACAGAAGGAACTTGTGAACCAAGGGGCAGAAATCCACAGCCTGTGGGTGTGCTGTCCTTCCACCCCACTTTCCCCCAGCCACTCTGCCAGGGGTAGACACGCAGATGCAGGTCCTGGAGAGGACACCGCAGCCCGTGTCACCAGGAGGTATGGCCACACACACGGACTTGTGTTCACAGCCACAAGCCCCTGCCTGGCGCACATCTGCAGGCTTCTAGCCAGCAGGCTGCTCTCCCAAGGTGATGGATTTGTCCAGGTGTAGAGCCAGACCCACACAGGACCTCAGCCCTCTGGAGGCCCCCAGCCCTGCAAAGCACCACATCCTTCCACACAACCCACCCCTGGCCCCTCTGAGCCCCCTGACCCCAGAGCTAGGAGTAGGCTGAGCCCACTTACCCTGAGTCCTGAACGAGTGGGCGCTGGACCAAATCAGTGCCTGCCTTGGGCTGGATGGACCCCACCCCGTCCTTGACCACGGCCCTTTTATAGTCCTCAGCCCCCAGAGTCCCCGCCTCCTGTCAGCCTCTGTCCCTCCCCAGCCCTCATCCCCTCCTCCCACCATCTCCCTGGTGCCGGCAACGCCAGCACCAGGACCAGGGACAGGAGGAGGACAGGGCAGTGTTGTGGGTGTCACACTGGCAGCATAATGGGTAAAAGTGGGCCACGATCAGTCTCCTGTAGGCCCCCATCTGCCTTCGGGCGCCAGAGCAAGTTCAAGAAGGATGGGGTCCTGGGAATGCAGGATAACTGAAAGGTTCTGATTGCAGAACTCGGAACAGCCCTGCCTGTCTCACCAGGATTAACCCAAATACTCAAGCAGATTCCCTCCAGGCAGAAGATTTAGGCTGTGGCTCTGAGACTCCAGGGATGAAGGCTGGAGACTCAGGACTTCCCGTGCATCTGTGATTAGAACAAGATGGAATGGGAGAGATGCCTCAGGGAACTGGGGAATGTGGAAAGGAGTGGGGACCCGGGTAGGGAGAAACCTCTCCCTGGGTAGCAGATAGATGTGCAATGAGAACTGGTGTGCCTGTTCTCATTCCTGGGTTCAGGGGAGACGGGGCAGGGAGGCCAGTATCTGGCAGCCATTTCCCAGAGCCTCCATTCCAAGATAAAGATAAAAACCAGAATCACTTGTACAGCCTTGAATTTTCTAAAGTGCTCCCAGCTCAATCACCTCAGTGAGTTCCTACAACAACCCATTTTACAGATTCAGAAACTGAGTCTCAGAGACATTAAGTAACTAGTCTCAAGCCACATAACTAGTCAGTGGAGATTCAGGGTTTGAAACAAAGTCTAACTCCAAAATCTGTGCTCTTTTTTTTTTTCTAAGCAAGGCTGTTAAAGTATTGCTATAATTTCCCACTTTTCGACTAAGAAATGTGAGGCTCAGAGAGGCGAAGATACTAGCCCAAGGTCACACAGCTGTCTAAGACTCAAGTTCTGACTTAGATTTCAAATCCCACCAGTGCCAGCAAACCACCGCCGCCGCCAACCCACCCCACCCCCAACCCCCCGCCCTGGTCCCAGGAGCCTCTGAGTCTTCCCTGCTCAGCGTCCCTTCCCCCACCCCTGGCTCCCTCCTCAGCTCAGGGTAGGAGCATAACTGACTGTGTCTGAATGACTCAATGAAGCCCTAGAAGTGGGCAAGGGACCTCTCACCCCTGAGGTTCTTCCATCTCAAATCACACCACCAAAAGATTGTGTTGGGAGAGGACCAGGGGCAAGGGTGTGATGCTGCACAGATCTAAGCTTTGCTTTTCCTCAAGGTAGTGAGGATAAAGGAAGGCTCAGGAATTCCCAGAGTTCTACCTTCCTCCTCTCAATTCTGATTTCTGGCAACAAGAGCAATAACGCTCCACCCAATTCCACAAAGCAGAATGGAGATCATTCTGTCTCCAAAAGCCCTGCTGGCCCTTCTCTGGGCCTCGGGGTCCAACTTGATAAAATGAGGCTGGTGAATTAGTGGCTGGTCTCCTAATGGCTGGGGCTGCCCAGGCGGCACTAGTGGTAAAGAACGCACCTGCCAATGCAGCAGACATAAGAGATATGGCTTCTTTGGTCACTGGGTCATGGAGATTCCCTGGAGGAGAGCATAGCCACCCACTCCAGTATTCTTGTTGGAGAATCCCACGGACACAGGAGCCTGGCGGGTTACAGGGCATAGGGTCGCAAAGAGTGGGACTTAACTCAAGCGACTTAGCACATACACCCCAATAGGCGGGCCTCTAGGGAGCCCGGCAGGCGCTGCAGGCTGCCACCAGGGGGCGCCAGGCTCCAACTATAGTACAAAGGGTCTGGGCTCCCACAGGACTCCAGCTGCTGTGGGACCGGTTATGGCCATTACCCAGGTCAGGTCCCAGCGCCTGCGGACAGATGGTGGATCTGGGGATTGGCTCAAAGCTGAGGCCATCTATAGTTGTGTCCTGTCACAGAGGTAAACAGCTTTGTCAGCGCCTACAAAAATGACAGTTACTCTACAGTGTCAGCAGAACCTACAGCTTTCATTTTTCTCCTTTGCGAACAAGAGATTCTTCTTCTGGATCCTCTCAGCGACGCTGGGACAACTGAGGAGGAGTGGGCAGTGGATGTGCTTTCTCAAACGTATGGTCACGTCCAGACTGGGTGATGCTTCTCACTCACCTTTATCTGTTCCCAGGGCTTGCCGTGGAGCTGTGCTTCGAGAAGCACCAAGGACATACTTGCAGACAGACTAAGTGATAGTGGTCCCCCTCCACTGCCCAACCCCACGCTCTCTGGGACAGGGACGGTGGCCACTGGGCAGTGTAAGGATGGAGTGAAGGCTTCAGTAAGACCAGGAAAGAAAGACCCTAGAAACACCTGAGGTCACAGGGCAAAGGTGGTCCCCACATACGGGACTGCAAAGGCAGGAATGCGATTAGCATTACATGCCCCCTCCAAAAATTTCTCCAAAGCAGCCTGGGCCAACTCTTAGGCCACTGTCTTATTCTTACACTGGGTTGGCAGCAGCAAGGGAGCAGGGAAAGGAAATGGTGGCCAGCCCCAGATACCAGGAACTCAGGGGGTCCCCCATTCCCTAGGGAAACCCTTGGGTTGAGGTTCATCTCTCTCTCTCTCTCTCTCTCTCACACACACACACACACACACACACACACACACACCTGGGGTCCTTGTCCCACCTGCTCAGGCCCAACTCAGGCCCAACTAAGGGTTCAGGTCATTAATTTGAAACCTGGGTTCTGTCCACCATGAGGAGTCCATCTGCCTCCATGGTCCCCTGAAGGCTCAGGAGTGCTCAGTAGTCCTCCCTGCCCACAGTGCCTGCAAAAGCAAATCCTATCATTGACAGCTCAATTTTTTCCTGAAGAGGAAGGCTTTTTTCTTTCTAAGAGATGGGCTAAACCAATCCATATAATAAATTACTGCAGGAGAGAAATGGTTGAATGGGTAGGAAAGAAAAACTGGGTGTGTGTCAGGTAGAGGCTCTGGGTCACATATGGGCTGGGTGTGGAAGGAGGGGAGTTTTTCCCTTGAGGTAGTTGGAAGGAAACAGTGTCAGAGCCATTTTGAGATGGGTTAGGAGTGAGTTCTTCCCTGGTAGTTCATCTGGTAAAGAATCTGCCTGCACTAACAAACACATGAAAAGATGCTCAACATCACTCATTATCAGAGAAATGCAAATCAAAACCACAATGAGGTACCATCTCACACTGGTTAGAATGGCTGCCGTCAAAAAGTCTACAAACAATAAATGCTGAAGAGGGTGTGGAGAAAAGGGAACCCTCTTACACTGTTGATGGGAATGCAAACTAGTACAGCCACTCTAGAGAACAGTATGGAGATTCCTTAAAAAACTGGAAACACAACTGTCATACAACCCAGCAATCCCACTGCTGGGCATACACACCAAGGAAACCAAAATTGAAAGAGACACATTTACCCCAATGTTCATTGCAGCACTGCTTACAATAGCTAGGACATAGAAGCAACCTAGATGTACACTGGCAGAAGAATGGATAAAGAAGTTGTGGTACATATACACAATGGAATATTACTCAGCAGTAAAAAAGAACGCATTTGAGTCAGTTCTAATGAGGTGGATGAAACTGAAACTTATTATACAAAGTGAAGTAAGTCAGAAAGAGAAACACCAATACAGTATATTAACGCATATATATGGAATTTAGAAAGATGGTAATGGCGACCCTATAAGCAAGACAGCAAAAGAGACACAGATGTAAGCAATAGACTTTTGAACTCTGTTGGAGAAGGCAAAGGTGGGATGATTTGAGAGAATAGCACTGAAACATGTATATTACCATATGTAGACTAGATGACCAGTGCAAGTTCCATGCCTGAGGCAGGGAACTCAAAGCTGGTGCTCTGGGACAACCCAGAGGGTTGGGGTGAGTAAGGGGGTGGCAGGGGGTTCAGGATGGAGGGACACATGTACACCTGTGGCTGATTCATGTCAATGTATGGCAGAAACCACCACAATATTATAAAGTAATTAGTCTCCAATTAAAATAAAGAAATTAATTTAAAAGGAAAAAAAAAAAGAATCTGCCTGCAATGCAGGAGACGCCAGTTCAATTCCTGGGTCGGGAAGTTCCCCTGGAGAAGGGATAGACTACCCATTCCGGTATTCTTGGGTTTTTCTGGCAGCTCAGATGGTAAAAAACCCACCTGCAATGCAGGAGACCTGGGTTCGATCCCTGGGTTGGGGAGATCCCCCAGAGGAAGGCATGGTAACCCACTCCAATATTCTTGGAGAAGGCAATAGCAAACCACTCCAGTATTCTTGCCTGGAGAATCCCATGGACAGAGGAGTCTGGCAGGCTACAATCCACGGGGTCACAAAGAGTCGGACACGACTGAGTGATTAACACTTTCACTTTTCGGAGTGAGTAGAAGAAAGGAAAAGAAGGGGGATATTCATAAGCATGTGCCAGGCTGTGTCAAGCTGACCTGTAGACTCAGCTCTCTTACTCACTAGCTCTGACATTCATTAGCTGCGTGACTTTTGGCAGCTTACATCTCTCTGAGCCTTAAAACGATGAACTAATATTATTGAATTGGCCAAAAAGTTTGTTAGAATTTTTCCATAAACTTATGGGAAAACCCAAATGAATTTTTTGGCCAATCCAATATTATTTAAGGTCTGAGGATCCCTGTTTCATTAGTAAAGAAATAAATGCAATGACATGAAATGACTAGGCCAGTCACACAGTCTGTGAATGATAGAAATGGGACTCAAATCCAGTCTTGTGTCTCTGAGGCTTCTGCAGCAACTGTGGGGCTCCTGCCCTTGAAAGACTCATGGTGTAAGATAGAGCTGCTTTTAGGATAACTTGCTATACAGCACAATAACCAGCACAACTACCCTTTCTCCTTCCCTCCCTTCCCAGTGGCTAGAATAGGGATGCAGCTATGAGTCAGATGGGTTATCTTCAGTCATTTAGATGAGGGCTTGGGAAGACCACAGAATAGGCAGCTGGGCTGTTAACACCCCCATGGAGCAGAGCTGCCACTGCCCCAGATGAAACTCGCATTTTATGTAAGAGAGAAATAAATTTCTTCCTTAAGTAATTTTTAATTACATCTCAAGTTTAAAAGCCAGATCATAACAAGTGGTGCTGGGAAAACTGGTCAACCACTTGTAAAAGAATGAAACTAGAGCACTTTCTAACACCATACACAAAAATAAACTCAAAATGGATTAAAGATCTCAACGTAAGACCAGAAACTATAAAACTCCTAGAGGAGAACATAGGCAAAACACTCTCCGACATACATCACAGCAGGATCCTCTATGACCCACCTCCCAGAATATTGGAAATAAAAGCAAAAATAAACAAATGGGACCTAATTAACCTTAAAAGCTTCTGCACATCAAAGGAAACTATTAGCAAGGTGAAAAGACAGCCTTCAGAATGGGAGAAGATAATAGCAAATGAAGCAACTGACAAACAACTAATCTCGAGAATATACAAGCAACTCCTACAGCTCAACTCCAGAAAAATAAATGATCCAATCAAAAAATGGGCCAAAGAACTAAATAGACATTTCTCCAAAGAAGACATACAGATGGCTAACAAACACATGAAAAGATGCTCAACATCACTCATTATCAGAGAAATGCAAATCAAAACCACTATGAGGTACCATTTCACACCAGTCAGAATGGCTGCGATCCAAAAGTCTACAAGTAATAAATGCTGGAGAGGGTGTGGAGAAAAGGGAACCCTCTTACACTGTTGGTGGGAATGCAAACTAGTACAGCCACTATGGAGAACAGTGTGGAGATTCCTTAAAAAACTGGAAATAGAACTGCCTTATGATCCAGCAATCCCACTGCTGGGCATACACACTGAGGAAACCAGAAGGGAAAGAGACACGTGTACCCCAATGTTCATCGCAGCATTGTTTATAATAGCCAGGACATGGAAGCAACCTAGATGTCCATCAGCAGATGAATGGATAAGAAAGCTGTGGTACATATACACAATGGAGTATTACTCAGCCATTAAAAAGAATACATTTGAATCAGTTCTAATGAGGTGGATGAAACTGGAGCCTATTATACAGAGTGAAGTAAGCCAGAAAGAAAAACACCAATACAGTATACTAACGCATATATATGGAATTTAGAAAGATGGTAACAATAACCCTGTGTACGAGACAGCAAAAGAGACACTGACGTATAGAACAGTCTTATGGACTCTGTGGGAGAGGGAGAGGGTGGGAAGATTTCGGAGAATGGCATTGAAACATGTAAAATATCATGTATGAAACGAGTTGCCAGTCCAGGTGCGATGCACCATAGTGGATGCTTGGGGCTGGTGCACTGGGACGACCCAGAGGGATGGAATGGGGAGGGAGGAGGGTTCAGGATGGGGAACACATGTATACCTGTGGCGGATTCGTTTTGATATTTGGCAAAACTAATAAAATTATGTAAAGTTTAAAAATAAAATAAAATTAAAAAAAATAATAAAAGCCAGATCAATACCGTGGCCATATAATGCATGTAAAACAATTAGCTTATTGTCTAACATATAAGTAAGTGCTTTTTTTGGCTGTGTTATGCAGCTTGCAGGATCTTAGTTTCCTGACTGGGGATCAAACCCAAGCCCCTGCAGTGAAAGTGCTGAGTCCTAACCACTGCACCACAAGTGAATTCTCAGTAAGTGCCTTTTTTTTTTAAGTAACTATTGATATTGGCGTCATTAATGTTACATCTAAGGTTCCCTCCAGCTCCAACATTGGTTGAGTCTGATCAGCAGTGGATTAATCATCTCTCAACACATCCCCCATGGACTTGAAGCAAACCCATGTCACCTATGGTGAACCAGACATGTCAAGCTGGGCAGAAATTGTCTGTGGCCATATAATTTATACAAGGGGTCTCTTCTATTAGCTTCAAACTGACCACAGCTCTCCCAAAAGACCAACAGACAGGAGACCATGGACAAACACACAGATTCACATCCTCCCACACCTCCAACCACAAAATAAACCAACTTTTGTAGCAGCCATCGCATGGTCCCATCCTACCTCTCCTGGGGTTGGCCTGGGGACTTGATCAACTGGTTAGAATGGTTAGAGTAGAGGAGTGGTTAGAGTAGAGGAGAGAAGACAGGAGGAACTGTGATGGAAAGTGGGTCTCAGAAGGTAGACTGTTGTAGGAAGAGGAAACCAGAGAGAACTAACTCCACCCCCAAGCAATCAGGGCAGGCTTCTGGGAGGAGGTAGCCACTACCCTGAAACTGATCTCCAGAATGAAGAGAGGAAAAGTGATCTACAGCAGGGGGAGTGGCCAGGCCAAAGGCTTAGAGCATTGGAGTCTACACGGCCTGTGACCTGACCAGGCCCTCAACCTGCTTCCATCTCCCCCTTCCACCCTACCTTCTTGGAGACTAGAGGGCAGTGCAGGGAAGGGAAGGTGGTAGAACCCCAGGGACCCCAAGGCAGGTGGTGTCTGACCAGGGGCCTCTCCTCCACCGATGGCAGAGCCAGCTTGAGGCTCCTCTCCCAGAGCCACCTCTGGGAGAGGGCATCCCTCTCATGACCTTGTCCCCAGGACACCATGCTTGGTGATTTATCTCCTGAGTGTGAATTCAGAAAGGGGAGGGAAGCAGCGGAGAGCAAGGGCAGCCTCCACACTCCCACTGCTCCTGCTCAGGCAATGGGGGTGTTAGAAGTGACCCCTTCCCCCAGCACACACACCCATCTCACCCCACAAATGACTCTCCCTCCACAGCCCCAACTGGGGTCCCATCTCCACTCCCAGCCACTACAGCCCCCGGGGTTAGTGATACATCTCCTCGGGGTAACCTGGGGTGTTGGTACCAAGCCCATTCTCCAGACACTTCCCTCTTTGGGGGATGGCGCAGCTCTGTCCCCAGCTACTCTCCTGGGCTGCCTAGCCTGCTCCTTTCCACACCCTTCACCCTCCAGCAGCAATTCTTCCTGCTCCTCCCTAACCCTTTGGAAGAACTTTCAACCTGCCCCCACCCCACCTGACTAGAGCGCCAGAGGACCCTTGTCTGGGTGTCATCCACTCCTCACGCTGGGGGGTAGCGTTTTCTCTTAGTTCAGAGCAGAGAGGGCCCCTCATTCCACCCCAGCCCTGGCCTCGGGCTCCTTTGGTCTCAGGCGTCATCTTCTATCCTCTCAGCTCTCTCCCCTCCACCCTCCACTCCCACCTGGATGCCACCTCCACGAAGGACAAGAGACAAGATGTAGAAACGCACCATTTCCAGTTCAGTGAAATTTGCACTTTATTTAGAGATCAAGGAAGGACCAGATCTGGGCCTCCAGCCCAGGGACGGGGACACGGAGAAATGGAAATAAGGACCCCAAATAAGGACTTCAGACCCAGCAAGCCCTGAGAGGAATCAAGGCTCCGGGGTCGGGAGCAAACATGGAAATGGGGTTGGTGTCTTAGCACATCTCTCTCTGGAGGCCGTCGGGGTCTTCACCACAGGTAGTCTCCTTCTGGCCTGTAGGAGGAAAAGGAAAGGAGTCATATGGAGCCAAGCTTGGCGTCGGATCTGGGTAGGCGAGATTGGGGAAAAGTACTAGGCGGCGGGGATAAGGTGGAAGGAAGACCAGGCCACCCCCCAGGGGACAGCCGTCCGGCGGGGCGCTTTTACCGCAACTTGACCGGCGGGTCCTCGCGATCTGGAAAGAGCAGTATGGAGAGAAGAGCTTCTGAAAAGTCGCGTTTCCCAAACCTGCAGGGCGGAGCCAGAGATGGGTGGGGTCGTATCTGGCCACGCCCCTGGTGGCAGCCCGGCCCCGCCCACCCCGCACGCGCTCTCACCGTTGCCGAGTGACCAGGTTGAGGTAGTGGCGCAGCGAGGTGTAGTAGCGGTTCAGCTCATCTGGCGAGGCGTGTTCTCCCGGAGCTTGGGGTTTGGCGGGGTAGGCGTCGACCAGCTCCCCCAGGCAGACGAGCAGGGTCAGTAGCACTGTGGCCATGGCGGGCCACGATCTGCGCCCCGACATCATCTGGAGAGAGGCACTAGAGTCAGTCCGAGCACCTACTTGGAAGTGGGAAGCAGAGGTTGCCATCTAACCGAAGCTTCAGCGACCTGTCTGGGGCTGGTTCCCGACCAAGACTTAGCCGCCTGCTGGCTGTGTGTTCTCAGGCACTGCACCATCTCTGGCCTCAGTTTCCTCATCTGTTAAAAGGGCATAAGCCCTGCCTGCCTCCACCAGAAGGGCAGATGGAGGAACAAGGCTATGCTGGCAGCAGGGACTCCCCGGCTTTTCTCCTTCCCACTTCCACTGACCCCCTTCCAAACCAGCTTCTCACCACTCAGTCCGTTTCCACCTTGCTAGCCTCAGTTTCCCCATGAACTAGCCTGGGATCCCCCGACCAGACCATTGCTGGGTCCCAGGCCACTCACAGCGACAGCTCCAGAGGCAGAGTGGTCAGGAGATAGAAGGCCAGAGGAGTCCGAAGGGCTGGACTTCTACAGGTGGGGCTGTGGCCTTCTCAGCTCAGTGCGTTCCGTGTGGGGCTTATATCCTGGTCTGAAAGGGGAGGGGAACTGGAGGGGGGAGGGCTCTCCTTCCTCACTCCACCCAGGGGCAGATCGCTGAGCTTACTTTCAGACAGTAAGTGATGTCTCCACCTCTAAGGAGCCAAGGCGGAACCCCCCAACACTTGGATTCAGGGTACCTCTGGACAGGATGCCTAGTCAGAACCCCATCTTCACCCTTCAGCAGCCCAACAGCAGGTGTAGCCTCCTGAGGAAGTGAACCATTCGGTCTAGATTCCTGGGAAGACCCCTAGGACCAGGGTTGACATTCCTTCTTTCCTAGCTTGTCCATGGTTGGGGAGAGGAGATGCAGGCAGGAGTCCAGATCCATATTTTCCAGCCTGTTGGACTTATGACCACTCCTTCCAAAAGCCAACCTTTTAAGCCTCTTTTCCATAATACATTGACAGGACCTGTGGGGAAAACCTCTTGCTACTGGAGGCAGGATGGGAGCTATAATCTTGGCTTTTGACCTGCCGTCTGTGAAATCTTGGAGGAGGGACCCCTCTGGACACTCCACTATGTCTCCCTCTGTTCAAGAGTTGGGAGAGGGGTGGGAGGAGGCCAAGGTCAGTCCCCTCCCCAGAAGCAGCTGAGTCAGCCACCTGTACACCCAGCCTGACACATACACATTCAGGTCCAGCAGGCCTGGTATACAGACCCCTTGCAAGGCAATGTGCCCCCATTTCCATCCAGGGGTCACTTGAGCACTGGTGTCTTACAGGACTGAGTGATGCCAGGAATGCCCAACAACATGCCACCATCCCTAGCCCGTTACAATCTCCACTGGGCTCAGGGTCAAAGATCCCCAGCAAGGGAAAGACTCCTGTTTGTTAAGCACCTACTGTGTACTGGGCAGTACATGATTTCAGGCACAACAACACAATGAGCTGAGTTTCTCCCCACATTCCAGATGAGGAAACTAATGCTCTGAGAGGTAAGGAAGCAACAGCCAAGGTCACCCGGGATTCAAACCAGAGAAAAGGGCTGAGGCTGACCCCAGGGAGAGGCCCACTGAATCATGATAGACAGAAAGGCTTACTATCTCAGACAACCGTGAGGCTTAGGAGTCAGGCGTGCAAGGAGGGGAAGGGAAGCTAAGTAAGTATGGGGTCTACCAACCCCATCAGACCCACCTGCCTCCGACAGGAAAAAAAGAGTGCTACAAGGAAGTCTGCAATGAACATTTCCAGCTCCCTTTCTCTGCCCTAGCTGGATCCTCCAGTGCTTCCAGACTTCGCATCAGCCCATGAGAACAGGAGGGACCCTCTTATTCAGGCCCCTAGTTCTGGGCCAGCCCTTCTACCCTCAGGACAGATGGCCAAGGGTGTTATTTTTAGAGCTCTCTCTGGAAGTGGAGCCCACAGCTCTCTCAATCACCTTTTTATGGGTTCAGTCACCTGTACTGTCCGGAAATGGCTGCTTATCAGCTAGTTGGGCCCTCTGGGCCCCACACATCCCAAGAAAGGCAAGGTGGGCACACTGAGCATGGATGTGGAAGACGCCCTAAGGATGAGGGGACATGAACCCCATCCTCAGTGCGGGGAGAAAAATCTTTTTTCTTAGGAAGTCATGTCTAAAGGGTGAGGCCCAACCCTGTTCTCCAGAAATCCCAGGTCACATCCTTGGGGATTCCCTGTCTATGGTGAGAGGAGCAGCAGTTTCACTGGGGAGCCCCCATCTGAGGGCAGAGATACTCTGTCATCCTTGTGCAGCCCCAACTGGAGTAGTTCCCACAACACAGGGACAGACAAAAACATGGGAACAAGCCTGTGTCCAGTTTGGAGAGGAAACAGCAGAAATAAAAGAACTCCACTCTTCCAGAGGCCTTGGGAAGACAAAGACAGGTGCTCACCGTAGTGATGGAGAGGGTGGCCAGAGCTGGTGAGGACAGCTACAGCCCCAGGGGTCAAGGTCTAGACAAGGACCCTGCAGGCTAGAGGGGTCAGGGACATCTGAGCCAGGGGCTGTGGGCTCTGCTAATACCGCAGCACCAGCTAGGGTGGTGACAGGATGTTTGTAGCATTCTGACCAAAGCAGAGAGTGATGACATGAGCTGTGAGATGCCCACAGGGAATTTGTGGCATCCCTGGAACCCCCTGACATCTTGGGGAGGGTGGTGTCTGAGGGTAGATGGCAGAAGTTAAGAAGGTATGGGCAAAGGCCCAGATTCAGGTTCAACCTCTCAATAAATCACTTTCCCTTCTACTATTAGAGTGAAAGCAAATGGGACAAGAAGAGGTCCCTCAGGGTGAGCCAGAAGCCAGACTCCCAGTGCACATTTACAGGGCCAGCCAATTGATTCATTAATCACCACTCCCTCATTGAAGAGTGTATTAACTTGTTGATTGGTGGAGAGGATGTCTCAGCCATCGATCAGTGGGCTCAGCTATCTCCCAACTCACACACCCACCATCATTGACACTTGATTCAGTCGCTATGAGACCTGTCTGGATGGTGGGGAACTGACATCTGAGAGAGGAGAAACTTCCAAATAGCTGTTATTGTAGACTTGGGAACAGCACCTTCCTCCAACTTGTCCTCAAAGGGAAGTGGGGACAGAAACACTGAGGTTTCCTTGATTCCCATTCTCGGAACACCTAGCAAGGCCATCCTAGGGGTCAAGGAGGCTTATGGACTTGGACCTCTGTTGACCATTGCTCTTGCCCAATGGGCTCAAAGGCTACTCATCAGGAGAGGGTAGCCCATGCCATTCATCCCTAGAGTCTTAATTTCATATATCCTACTACCTGCCCACCCTCCCCCCTCCCCCACACAAGGCCTCTCTCTGATATCCCATCCACTGGGCAGCACTAACATTACCTTCCACCCCCAGGTGGGGCCTCATGTCCGAGGGTCTACACACAGCACATGGCCAGGTAGCCAGAGTGGTCGGTCCTCACTCAACAAGCACTTCTTAGGTCCCTACTATGAACCAGACACTCTTCTAAGCACCAGAGACCAAGCAGTGAGCAAACAGGCAAAATCCATACCCTCGTGGAGTTTACATTCTAGTGGCAGATGTCAATTACAAATTGGCGCCTGCTATCTACCTCTACAAGGATTATCATGTGCTACTGCAGCTGCTGATTTTCAACACCCCCTGAAAGGAGCTCAGGGTGGAGAGCAGAAGTGAGGCACTCTGTGCTCAGGGAAAAACTGACGGAACAGTTCTTCAGATAGATATTTTCAGGAGCCGATTTTATGAGACCAATTCCTCATATCTAGAAAAGCACTAAAGTCCTTTGTGGTAACATCTGCCCTTTGTGACTAGCAGAAACTTTCTGTCAAAAAATACATGCTTGACTGTCTGTACTCCCCCTTCACCAAATTCACATGTATACAGACCTTCTCACACACACACACACACTCACTTCTTTGGAGCAGTTTTTCAGAGCTATCGGAAATGCTGCCTCAAATAAAACTTAACTCACGAAACTCACATTTACATTTTTCAATAAGTCAGCTGTTACAGGAACCATGAGGAAGGGACCCAGAGTGGATTTCTGTCCTTTGCCTGAACTCTGTGAGGATCCAGAGCCCTCATACCAGCAGAGGTCCCTTGTGCCCATCTGCCTCCTTGGAGAGTTCAGACTAATTTGGGTAAGTCTCTCCTGGTTCTCAGATCTGCCATATTGGTTGATGATCCTGAGTTTTATTTAGCAGTGCATAGCAGGTATCTAGGACTTCCCTGATAACTCAGTTGGTAAAGAATCCTCCTGCAATGCAGGAGACCCCGGATCAATTTCCGGGTCAGGAAGTTCCGCTGGAGAAGGGATAGGCTACCCACTCCAGTATTCCTGGGCTTCCCTTGTGGCTCAGCCGGTAAAGAATCTGCCTGCAATTTGGGAGACCTGGGTTTGATCCCAGCCTTTCCTTAAAGAAGGGAAAGACTACTCACTCCAGTATTCTGGCCTAGAGAATTCCATGGACTATACAGTCCATAGGGTCGCAAAGAATCAGACACGACTGAGCAACAGGTACCTGCCCCACTCCAGTGAAGGATACTGGTGAGGTGGGGTGGGAGGGATGCCAGGGTTTGCTCAGTTGTAAGAAACTGAGCGGTCTGTGCTGAGTGGTGAGGTAAGAGCCTGATCTGATGCTTTTTCTCCACTTGACTGCCTTAATAGAATTTGTTGGAATAAAAGTGAAAATATTACATGAAAGCTCCAAAGAAAAGGGATAAGACTCCTTCCAGCCGGTTATGGAGACTGAGAAATTTACAGGAGTGGTGGAGGCAGAGCCCTCATACCGTGCAGTGGTCCCATAGGGAAACCGCATTCATTAATTAAAATATTTGCTCATTGGAGGTCACAAACAAGAATTGGACATTCAGTGATCTGAGCACCCATGCTGGTTTTAGACCACCAAAAGGAGAAACTAAGACGTGCAAGAGGACTGAAACACGGTAGGGTGACACATGCAGGAGTTATGCTCACAAGCAGCACACTGGCCCATCACACAATTTCACTAGCAAATTTTGTCCCTGACAAATAAATTCAATTTTAAAAATGGGAAATAGAGCCTCTCAAACACAGAAACAAGGGCATCAGAAAGCCAGTCTCTAACACCCCAGCCAGAGTTATGTATGTACAAAACTCACAGTTACAAGTATGTAATTAATTGGAAAATTATACTAAAGGAGATCTCAACCTAATGGCCAAATTGGAGTTTTCAGATATTCCAAAATCACTATTTTGGGGGCACACAGTTAGAAAAGGCCTAGGATCAAATAGATGGAATGGAATGCTTACTTTGATTGGTACCTAGAAGATTCTCAAAGAGAAATGATACAGTAACTTCTTTGCAGGAAATCAACAATTAACTGCTTGAAACTATATCAGAACTTGAAAAGGATGCTAGCACTCTGACTCTGCCTCTCCCTCTGCTCCTCCCACATATGCTCTTCTATCTGAATTGCCTGTCCCAGACACTATCTCTGTTTCTCTTCCAACTCTTTCGCCTCTTGCTGTTCCCTTTTCTAGTAAAGGAGGATTAAAAAAAAAAAAATCAGAAGTGATTGTAGCTCCCTTTAAGAAGAAACCTATTATAGCAAGAGATAAACCATTCTTGGTGCTTATGTACACATTCTGGACCAAGCAGAACTTAGAACCTTAGTTAAGGAATTTCCCAATCCAAGTCAGGATCCATTGAGATTTGCTAAGGAATTTATATTTAATATATATAATAAGGAATTCAGTTAACCATCCTGACTTACGAGCCTAGGTTTTCAGTTAATACATCTGTTATTTTCTGAAAGCAAAGTGTTAGTCGCTCAGTCATGTCTGACTCCTTGCGACTCCATGGACTGCCTTTGGTTCCTCTGTCCATGGGATTTTCCAGGCAAGAATACTAGAGTGAGTTGCCATTGCCTCCTCCAGGGGGATCTTCCCAATCCAGGGATCAAACCCATATCTCCTGTGTCTCCTACACTGCAAGAAGATTCTTTACCTGCTGAACCATCAGAGAAGCCATCAGAAAGCAAGGGAATAAAGAAAGAAAGCAGGATGGAAACACCCCTTAATGGATTTTGAACCACAAACTCGCACTGAATGCAAGGAATTAGCCAGAAATTTCTCAAACTTAGCTTTCCCCCCAAATTGTAGACTGGACAGAGATTCAGCAGCTCAAACAGAGATCATACAAATCCATTTTGGACTATTATGAAAGATATGAAAAAACCTTTAAGCCGCATTCTGGTTTGACACCTGAATCATTCTCTAACCACCATAATGAGCCTTTGCTTGACTTCACATTTTTAGATGACTTAGAGGATATGGCTACTCTAGGCAAAAGGCACAACTTAGGTTGGTCTGAGTTACACACAGTCTTGTTACACAGGCTAACCAACTTTACAAAACCATTAAAAAGAAAGTAAAGGGGCTATCTATGAAAATTATGAACCTTCAATGATGCCAATTGAGTACATAATGCTAGCTGAACTTTAACCTACCCCTGCTTAATTCCCAACCAGCAGATAAAGCCAGATTGAAGGGGGAAAATATATCTGTCTAGAATTCTGACCCTGAGGGAGTAAGTCCTACTAGAAGACCCTGATTTTCTCTCCCTGTACCTTGAGACCAGAGCTCTCAGGATAAAGTATCTTGTCTAGATAATCTCTGATTTCTGAGACTGAGAAAAAAAATGAAAAGAGGAGAGAAAAAATTATTTTAAATTTAACTTCTTCCGATTATTATTTACAACTAGTGAGTCATATTGTGATAGCTGCTTCATGACTAAGTTTAGAAAATGGAACAGTGAGATCTCTCCTTGTGTCTGCCTGGATATATGTATGTCTCAGTAGATGTCTTTGGAGAACATTGCTGAGGTTAATTTGTAAGTGAGCTCTACCTAGTTGGATTTAAGAAAATTAAGTATTTATATAAATTCTGAAATATACAAAAGACAATTGGCCAGGGACTCCCTTGTGGTCCAGTGGCTAAGACTCAGCACTCTCAATACAAGGGATTGCAGTTGGATTTCTGGTCAGGGAACTAGATCCCACATGCTGCAACTAAGTCTTCGCATGCCCCAACTAAAGAACACACATGCCCCAAATAAAACACTCCAACTAAAGATTGCACATGCCACTACTAGAAAAAAAATTCTGCCTGCTGCATGCATGCTCAGTTTGCAACCTTATGAACTGTAGCCCTCCAGTCTTCTTTGTCCATGGAATTAACCTGGCAAGAATACTGGAGTGGGTTGCCATGTCCTTCTCTAGGCGATTTCCCAACCTTAGGATAGAAATCACATCTCCTATAGCTCTTGCATTGGCAGTCAGATTCTTAATGACTGCTCCATCTGGTAAGCCCTCAGCATGCTGCAATGAACATCAAAGATCCTGCTAGCCGAAACTAAGACTCAGCCCAGCCAAATAAATAAGTAATTAAAGAAAAAAAGATGCTTTGTGACTTCTGAGGCCAGGTCACAAAAGGTAATTATTATGAATTAAAGTGTGTTTTGCTCTCCTCGCTTTCCAATTCATGTGTTGGAATCCTAACCCACAGTACTTCAGAAATGTGACATTACTTGGAAATAACATCATTGCAGATGTCATTCATTAAGGTGAGGTACTTCCCTGGTGGCTCAGATGGTAAAGCGTCTGCCTACAATGCGGGAGACCCGGGTTTGATTCCTGGGTCAGGAAGATCCCCTGGAGAAGGAAGTGGCAACCCACTCCAGTACTCTTGCCTGGGAAATCCCATAGACAGAGGAGCCTGGTAGGCTACAGTCCATGGGGTCACAAAGAGTAGGACATGACTGAGTGACTTCACTTCCCTATACTGCAGTACAGTGAACTCTTAATCCAACATGACTATTGTCATTCCGAAAAGAGAAATTTGGACACAGAAACAGACAGGCATACAGGGAAGATGATGTGAAGAGACACAGGGTAAAGACCCCCATCTAGAAGCCACAGAGAGAAGCCTGGCACACATCCTTCCCTCACAGACCTCCGAAGGAACAAACCCTGCCAACACCAGCCTCCAGAACTGTTGTGAAACCACCAGTTTGTGGGACTTTGTAATGGCAGCCCCAGCAAACTAATACAGCAAGGCAGTCAACGTTCTGATTCTCTTGGACCACTAGCTCTAGGAGCCACTGTTCTGTAAGTCCAACCCCAAGACATCAGGCTAGAGATGACACATGTAGGTGTCAGTCTGAGCTCCCAGCCAACACCCACCAGAACCCACCAGACATGTGAATGAGCCTTCTTGGGTATCAGACCCAGACAGCTTCTGACAGTTACTGCATGAGATACTCTGAGTCACAATGGCCTAGTCAGGTCCTTCTCAATCCTGACCCACAGAATCATGAGTGAAATACAATGGTTAAGTCACTAAGTTTTAGGTTTACTTGCTACACAGCATAGTAAGCAGCACACATACCCTTTCTCCTTTGCTCCCTCCCTGGTGGCTAAAATACAGATACAGTGATTGTGGACCAGGTGAGCCATCTTCATTCATTGTAGATGAAGGCATACGGAAGCCGCAGAATAGGAAACTGGGCTGTTGGACATTCCCAATGGAGAAGAGCTGCCAGCTCCCTGGATACTACTCGCATTTTATATAAGAAAAATAAAATACTTTCTTGTTTAAGTCATTCTTAATTCTGTCTCAATTATTAAAATCAGATCAATACCCTAGCAATATAATGTATGTAAAACAAATAGCTAGTGTCTAGCACATAAGTCGGAGAAGGCAAGGGCACCCCACTCCAGTGCTCTTGCCTGGAAAATCCCATGGACGGAGGAGCCTGGTAGGCTGCAGTCCATGGGGTCGCTGAGGGTCAGACACGACTGAGCAACTTCACTTTTACTTTTCACTTTCATGCGTTGGAGAAGGAAATGGCAACCCACTCCAGTGTTCTTGCCTGGAGAATCCCAGGGACAGGGGAGCCTGGTGGGCTGCCGTCTATGGGGTTGCACAGAGTTGGACACGACTGAAGCGACTTAGCAGCAGCAGCAGCACATCAGTAAGTGTTTTTTGTTTCTTTTTTTGGATGAGCTGCACAGCGTGTAGGATGTTAGTTTCCTGACCAGTGATCGAACCTAGGCCCCTGCAGTGAAAATGCCAAGTACTAACAACTGGACCACCAGTGAATTCCCAGCAAGTGCTTTAAAAAAAAAAAAAAAAAAAAGGTAGCTATTGATATTATCGTCATCAATATTACATCTAAGCTTCCCTCTGACCCTTAATATTGGTTAAATCTGATCAGCAATGGATTAACCACCTCTCAACACTCCCCACAGTGGACTTGAGGCAAACCCATGTCAAGCTGGGCAGAAATTGTCCGTGGTTATATAATTTATACCAGGGTTCTCATCTGCAAGCCTCAAACTGACCACAGCTCTTACATGCAGACCAACAGACAGAAAACCACGGACACCAACACAGATTCACATCATCCCACGCCTCCACCACAAAATGAACCAAAACTTGAGGCAGCCATGGCATGGAGTGGTTTTAGGGGTTGGTTAGAGTAGAGGAAAGAAGACAGAGGAATAATGGCAGGAAATGGGTCTCAGATAGTGGAATGCTTTAGGAAGAAGAAACCAGAGAAAAGAACTAACTCTACCTTTCAAAGTAATCAGGGCAGGCTTCAAGGAGGAGGTAGCCACTACCCTGAAACTGATCTCCAGAATGAAGAGAGGAAAAGTGATCTACAGCAGGGGGAGCGGCCAGGCCAAAGGCTTAGAGCATTGGAGTCTACACGGCCTGTGACCTGACCAGGCCCTCGACCTGCTTCCATCTCCCCCTTCCACCCTACCTTCTGGGAGACTAGAAGGCAGTGCAGGGAAGGGAAGGTGGTAGAGCCCAGAGACCCCAAGGCAGGTGGTGTCTGACCAGGGGTCTCTCCTGCCGTGATGGCAGAGCCAGCTTGAGACTCCTCTCCGAGTCACCTCAGGAGGGCATCTCTCTCATGACCTTGTCCCCAGGACACCATGCTTGGTGACTTACCTCTTGAGTGTGAATTCAGAAAGGGGAGGGTGGCAGCGGAGAGAAAAGGCGGCCTCCACACTCCCATTGCTCCTGCTGGGGGAAGGGGTCACTTCCAACACCCCTATTGCCTGGGCAGGGGTAATCTGGGGTGTTGGTACCAAGCCCATTCTCCAGACACTTCCCTCTTTGGGGGATGGCGCAGCTCTGTCCCCAGCTACTCTCCTGGGCTGCCTAGCCTGCTCCTTTCCACACCCTTCACCCTCCAGCAGCAATTCTTCCTGCTCCTTCCTAACCCTTTGGAAGAACTTTCAACCTGCCCCCACCCCACCTGACTAGAGCGCCAGAGGACCCTTGTCTGGGTGCCATGCACTCCCCTTGCAAGGCGGTAGCATTTTCTCTTAGCTCAGAGCAGAGAGAGACCCAGCCTGAACTCTGCCCCAGCCCTGACCTCCAGCTCCTTTTGTCTTAGGCATCATCTTCTACCCTCTCAACTCTATCCTCCCCTCCACCCTACAACTCCCACCTGGATGCCACCTCCACGAAGGATTAGGTAAAGCAAATAGATAAGCACACTTTCCATTTCAAAGAAATTTGCACTTTATTTAGGGAACAAGGAAGGACCATTCACAGCCCTCCAGCCCAAGGGAAGGGACACACTCCTCAGACACAGCAAGCCTGGAGAAGAATCCAGGTTCCGGGGTCAAGAGCAAACATGGAAATGGGGTCGGTGTCTTAGCATATTTCTCTCTGGAGGCCGTGGCGGTCTTCACCACAGTTAGGCTGCTCTGGCCTGCAGGAGGGAAAGGAAAGGAACCAAGCTCGGCGTCGGATCTGGGTAGATGAGACTGGGGGAAAGTACTAGGTGGCGGGGCTAGGGTGGCAGGAGGATCAGGCCGCGCTCCAGGGGATAGCCATGTGGCGGGGCACTTTTACCGCTACTTGACTGAGCGATTTCCGCGATCACTGATCCATTTGGAGAGGAAAGCTTCTAAGAGTTTAGGATTCGCAAGTCTGTGGGGCGGGGCCAGAGAAGGGCGAGGTCATGAGTGATCACGCCCCTGTCGTAGACCCTGCCCCGCCCACCCCGCGCACTCGCTCACGCTACCGATTGGCCAGCTTGGCATAGTGGCTCAGCGAGAAATGGTGGTGGTGCTTATCCGGTGAGGCTTTTTCATCTGAAGGCTGGGGTTTGGAGTCAACCAGTTCTCCCAGGCAGACAAGCAGGGCCAGCAGCACTGTGGCCATGGCGGGCCACGATCTGCGCCCCACCATCATCTGGAGAGGGGCACTAGATTCAGCTAGAGCAACTACTCCTGAGGCGGGAGTCTGAGGCTGCCATCTGGTCCAAGCTTCAGCGACCTGTCTGGTCGCGCTGGTTCCCGACCAAGGCTTAGCCACCTGCTGGCTGTGTGTTCTCAGGCACTGCACCATCTCTGGCCTCAGTTTCCTCATCTGTTAAAAGGGCATAAGCCCTGCCTGCCTCCACATGTTTACCCAGAAGGGCAGATGGAGGAAAAAGACTATGCTGGCAGCAGGGACTCCCCGGCTTTTCTCCTTCCCACTTCCGCTGACCCCCTTCCAAACCAGCTTCTCACCACTCAGTCCGTTTCCACCTTGCTAGCCTCAGTTTCCCCACGAACTAGCCTGGGATCCCCCGACCAGACCATTGCTGGATCCCAGGCCACTCACAGCGACAGCTCCAGAGGCAGAGTGGTCAGGAGATAGAAGGCCAGAGGAGTCCGAAGGGCTGGACTTCTACAGGTGGGGCTGTGGCCTTCTCAGCTCAGTGCGTTCCGTGTGGGGCTTATATCCTGGTCTGAAAGGGGAGGGGAGTTGAAGGGAGGGGGGCTCTTCCTCTTTCCTCCCCCGACCCCACAGCAGATCGCTGTGATTATACTCAGACGGTACATGATATCTCCACCTCCAAGGAGCCGAGGAGGGAGCCCCCACACTTGTACTCAGGGTACCTCTGGACAGGATGCCTAGTCAGAACCCCATCTTCACCCTACAGCCCTCCCCCAGCAGGTGTAGCCTCCTGAGGAAGTCAACCATTCGGTCTAGATTCCTGGGAAGACCCCTAGGACCAGGGTTGGCATTCTGTCTTTTCTAGCCTGTCCATGGTGGGGGAGAGGAGATGCAGGCAGGAGGCCAGAATATTTTTTCCAGTCTGTGGGACCTGTAGCTGCACCTTCCAAAAGCCAGTCTTTTCAGCCCCTGCTTCATAATATGTTGGAGGAGAACTGAGGAGTGACAAGACCTGTGGGGGAA
Source organism: Bubalus kerabau (assembly GCF_029407905.1). Lineage (NCBI taxonomy): Eukaryota > Metazoa > Chordata > Mammalia > Artiodactyla > Bovidae > Bubalus > Bubalus kerabau. The sequence goes on along the minus strand of NC_073627.1, from coordinate 20,373,342 downwards.
AAATCTCTCTCCACTGGAGGCAGGATGGGAGCAATAACCTTGGCTCTTGACCTGCTGTCTGTGAAGTCTTGGAGGAGGGACCCCTCTGGACACTCCACTATGTCTCCCTCTGTTCAAGAGTTGGGAGAGGGGTGGGAGGAGGCCAAGGTCAGTCCCCTCCCCAGAAGCAGCTGAGTCAGCCACCTGTACACCCAGCCTGACACATACACATTCAGGTCCAGCAGGCCTGGTATACAGACCCCTTGCAAGGCAATGTGCCCCCATTTCCATCCAGGGGTCACTTGGGCACTGATGTCTTACAGGACTGAGTGATGCCAGGAATGCCCAACAACATGCCACCATCCCTAACCCATTACAATCTCCACTGGGCTCAGGGTCAAAGATCCCCAGCAAGGGAAAGACTCCTGTTTGTTAAGCACCTACTGTGTACTGGGCAGTACATGATTTCAGGCACAACAACACAATGAGCTGAGTTTCTCCCCACATTCCAGATGAGGAAACTAAGGCTCTGAGATGTAAGGAAGCAACAGCCAAGGTCACCCAGGATACAAAGCAGAGAAAAGGGCTGAGGCTGACCCCAGGGAGAGGCCCACCCAATCATGATGGACAGAAAGGCTTACTATCTTGTATAACCATGGGGCTTAGGAGTCAGGTATGGGAGTAGAATTAGGGAAGCTAAGTAAGTATGGGGTCTACCAACCCCATCCAACCCACCTGCCCATACCACTAAAAGAGAGGAAAAGAGCCAGACTGCCACTCCACAATTACAGGACCAACCTATTGATTCATTAATCACCACTACCTCATTGAAGAGTATTAACTTTCTGATTAGTGGAGAGGATGTCCTAGCCCTTGATCAATGGGCTCAGCTGTCCCCCACACACTCTCAACGCCACCATTGACCCATGATTCAGTCACTATGAGATATGTCTGGAGGATGGGGGACTGACATCTGTGAGTGGAGAAACTTCCAAATGGTTGTTATTATAGACTTGTATCCAGCACCTGCCTCCAACTTGTCCTCAAAGGGAAGTAGGGACAGAATCACTAGGGTTCCCTTGATCCCCATTTTCAGAACACCTAGCAAGGCCACCTTAGGGGTCAAGGAGGCCATGGTCTTAGACCCCAGTTGACCATTGCTCTTGCCCAGTGGACTCAAGGGCTACTCATCAGGAGAGGGTAGTCCATGCCATCCCTGCCCTAAGTCTTAATTTTGTATATTCCACCACCTGCCCACCCTCCCCTATCTCCCCGACTCTCTGATATCCCAACCACTGAGCAGCACTAGTCTGCTACCGTCCACCCTCAGGCAGGACCTCATGCCCAAGGATCTAAACACAGCAAATGGCCATGCAGCAAGAGTGACCAATCCTCACTCAATGAGCACCTATTGGGCCCCTACTCTGTGCCAGACACTCTTCTAAGCACCCAGGACTGAGCAGTGAATGAACAGGCAAATCCATACTCTCTTGGAGTTTGCATTCTAGTGGCAGGTATCACCTATATGGCATTTGCCATCTGCACTTGACATTTACCTCTTCAAGGATTTAAATCATGTACTGCTGCAGCTGCTGACCTTCAACACCCCCCGGAAAGGAATTAAGGGTGGAGCAGATATGAGGCACTCTGTACTCTGGGAAAATCTGGCAGAACAGATCTTCAGATAGTTAGATATTTTCAGGAGCCGATTTTATGAGCCCAATTCTCCTATCTCCTTATATCTAGAAAAGCACGAAAAATCCTTCATGGTGACAACTGAGTCTTGTGACTAACAGAAACCTTCTGCAAAAAAACATGTGCTTGATCATATCTACTCCCTTTTTACCAAAATCACATACTTACTGACCTTCCCCTCCTACCTCTTTGGAGCAGTTTCTAAGAGCTACCTGAAATGTTGCCTCCCAGGCTATAGTCTTCATTTTGCCCCAGTATAAGGTAACTTGCAAATCTCATGTTGTGCATTTTTTAAAAATTAGCCCAGGAAACGAATAAACAAGAAATCATGTATTAATAGTATGTCTGATTTCAATAAGTGCTATAAAGTAATTAGCCTCCAATTAAAATAAATTTTAAAAAGAGAGAGAGAGAAAATAAGTGCTATAGAAAAAAATCCAGGTAAGGATAGAGTGCTGGGTGCAGGGGACTTGTTTTATGTTGGATGGTCAGGGAAGACCTCACCATAAGATGGCATTTGAAGGATGTAAGGAAGCAAACCATGAGTCTATCTTAGGAGGAATGTTCTAGGTGGGGGAAAGAGCAAGTGCAAAGGCCCCGAGGTTGAAGTCAGGTTGACAGTTTGAGGACTGGTGAGAAAGCCTGTAGGGCTGGAGTAGAATGAGCAATGAGAAGAGTAAGAAGGAGCTGAGCTAGGGAGGCTATTTCAGATCTTGTATCTGTGATTCCTGAAGTTTCACGTGGAACTGGCACATCATGGGCATCTAGGAAATGGTCATTGAATCAATCAGTGATTCAATTGGTTAAGATGAATGCATGCTCAGTCGCTTCCCTCATGTCTGATTCTTTGCGACCTATGGACTGTAGCCTGCCAAGCTCCTCTGTCAATAGGATTCCCCAGGCAAGAATACTGGAGTGGGTTGCCATGCCCTCCTCCAGGGGATCTTCCCAACCCAAGGATCGAACCAACGTCTCCTGCGGCTCCTGCATTCCCGGCAGATTCATTACTGCTGAACCACCAGGGAAGCCCATTAGTTAAGACAGAGCTGCCTTATAGAGACCAAATAACTGTAGCTTAAATACCACCGAGGTTTATTTCTCTCTGACATAAGAATCCAAGCTGTACACCTGAAACTAACACATCATTGTAAATCAACTATGAAGTGAAGCAAAGTGAAAGTCACTCAGTTGTGTCCGACTCTTTGTGACCCGATGGACTATACAGTCCAGGGAGTTCTCCAGGCCAGAATACTGGAGTGAGTAGCCTTTCCCTTCTCCAGGGGATCTTCCCAATCCAGGGACTAAACCCAGGTCTCCTGCCTTGCAGGCAGATTCTTTTACCAGCTGAGCCACCAGGGAAGCCCAAGAACACTGGAGTGGGTAGCCTATCCCTTCCCCAGAGGATCTTCCCAACCCAGGAACTGAACCAGGGTTTCAGGTGGATTCTTTACCAGCTGAGCTACCAGGGAAGCCTTGCCTTAATAGAGACCAAATAACAGTAGCTTAAATACCACCAAGGTTTATTTTTCTCTTTCATAAGAATCCAAGCTGTACACCTGAAACTAACACATCATTGTAAATCAACTCTACCTTAATTTAAAAAAAAAAAGAAGAAGAAGAAGAAGAATTTAAAGTCTTTCCTGACCTACAGGATATACCAAAACATGTTCACAGACTACAGTTTGCTGACCCTCGGTGTGAAAAAACAGGACTCTCTCTGTACTGAGTTGTCTGTTTACCAAGAGTAAGCCGGGTGTGTTCTCTTGCTGTTTATACCAGGTATACTTTCACTGATACCATATAACAGTGTAATCTATTACTACACACACCAATGAAATGTGAGTGCATAAACAATCAGTTCCTAGAAAACTAAATTGAATGCTTTGGAAAGACTCAACAAAGGGAATGACTGAAATGGGAGATTAGGTGTGAAAGATGACTGTAAAATAGGGAAAGTCCTAACAAACCAAGGTAATTCTGTGTGGGAGAATTTCACATGGGTCTTTAAATTCTCAGCCCATTTAGTGAAACAGGAAATAGTAATGGTGGATTGTGGGGCTGTCAGTGTGATTTATGTAGGAAAGACAAGGGGAGCTCGAGTCAGGAGATCCAGAGAGAGGTGGGTACCTGAATGCACATGATATGTTTGAAGTCCAAAGGAAATAAATAAGGCATGTTTGCATCTCTTTTACTGATTGCCCAACTTTAACTGAGTTTTTCAAACCCAGGGTCCCAGTCTTGCTTATCTTCAAACAAGAACTTCTCCAGTATGTTATCCACTTTCTATCTATAGTTTGCCAACAAAGGTCCATCTAGTCAAAGCTATGGTTTTTCCAGTAGTCATGTGTGGATGTGAGAGTTGGACCATAAAGAAAGCTGAGCACCAAAGGACTGATGCTTTTGAACTGTGGTGTTGGAGAAGACTCTTAAGAGTCCCTTGGACTGCAAGGCGATCCAACCAGCCCATCCTAAAGGAAATCAATCTTGAATATTCATTGGAAGGACTGATGCTGAAGCTGAAATTCCAAAACTTTGGCCACCTGATGCAAAGAACTGACTCACTGGAAAAGATTCTGATGCTGGGAAAGATTGAAGACAGGAAGAGAAAGGGATAAGAGAGGATGGGATGGTTGGATGGCATCACCGACTCAATGGACATGAGTTTGAGCAAGTTCTGGGAGTTGGTGATGGACAGGGAAGCCTGTTGTGCTGCAGTCCATGGGGTCACAAAGAGCCCGACACAACTGAGTGACTGAACTGACTGATCTATAGCTTTGAATGTTCTTATAGGGTGTATATACATTACTTTAATAATTTAAATCACAGTTACATTTTTTTTAACTAAAAAACTTTTTAAATGCTGGCCTGTGTCGTGAATCCTGGAACAAGATAATGTAAGGAGCCCCGGGCTCCAGCCCCGCCCCACCCCCAGGGTCCCTGTGTGCATCCCTACCGTGGAAGCACTCCTGTTCTTAGGAATGAGCCTCCTGTCTGAGTCTGAAACTCCTCAGGGGCCAACAGTCACAGGAAACTTGTGCTGCTGGTGCAGAAACTCACGTCCTAAAAACGGTGTGAATTGAAGGACAGTCAGCTCCCTGATCGCCCAGCATTTTCAGACCTTGTATCTGTGATTAACGATGTTTCACATGGGCTGGTATATCGTTGGCACTAGGAAATGGTCATTGAATCAATCAACAGTGAACACATTAATTAAGATATAGCTGCCTTAATAGAGATCAAATAGCAGTAGCTTAAATACCACCAAAGTTTAATTTTCTCTCACATAAGTGTCCACACTGGCAGACAGTCCAAAGGGTGGATGCCTCTGATCCACAAGGAGCCCAGACTCCTTCTTTCTTGTTACCCCAAGACTGTTGCACCCATCTGCATGGTTGAAGAACATTCATCCCCCCACATCCCCATTCTAGCTCATGGAAATGAGAAAAGAGGAAGTAGAAGGCAAGCATTTTCCTTTTAAAAATTTGATGGGAAAGCTGCACATCTCCCTTCTGCCCCTACCCCAGTGGTCAGAACTTGGTTGCATCCACCCCAAGCTGGGAGGGAGACTGGGGTATATAGTTCCCACTATAAGGATATCATCTACCCCTATGGTTTTAACCACCTCTGGGATGTTTTCAGTACCAACAACCAATTCTCTGATTCTCCTGACACTCACTGGATGTTCAACAATTCGATTCGATCCTGACAGTAACAAACCTGAAGTTAACACAGACCCAGAACTCACGAGCTCCATCCCACAAGAATGTCCTCCCCATACCCCTTGAGAACCATCACAAGTCTTGGGCCTCCTGTACTTCTGGCCAACTGGTTGTAAATTGAGAATTCCCTCACCCCCTCCTCAGGTTTGATAATTTGGTAAAAGAGCTCAAAGAACTTGAGAACACACTTTACTTCTACATACTGATTTATTATAAAGGACGTTATAAAGAACACAGATAAAGAGGTACACAGGGCGAGGTCTGGCATGTCCCAAGTGCAAGAGATTTTGTTCTATGGAGTTGGGGTGTGCCACCCTCCTGGCACATGGATGCTGTCATCAACTCGGAACCTCTCCAAACCCCATAATTTAGGGAGTTAGGAGAAGCCAATGGCAACCCACTCCAGTACTCTTGCCTGGAAAATCCCATGGATGGAGGAGCCTGGTGAGCTGCAGTCCATGGGGTCGCGAAGAGTCGGACACGACTGAACGACTTGACTTTCAATTTTCACTTTCATGCATTGGACAAGGAAATGGCAACCCACTCCGGTGTTCTTACCTGGAGAATCCCAGGGACAGGGGAGCCTGGTGGGCTGCCGTCTCTCGGGTCGCACAGAGTCGAACACGACTGAAGCGACTTAGCAGCAGCAGCAGCAGTGACCACATTAAGAGTCAGGGGGCCTTTGGTGGGTGATGAGGTCATGAGTCATGAGGGTGGAGCTCTTATAAATGGGATTAGTGCCGTTATAAAAGCAACTCCAAAGAGCTCCCTCCCCTCTCTGCCATGTGAGGACTCAGTGAGAAGGCAGCCTTCTTTGAACTAGGAAGGGGGCCCTCACCAAAGACTGAATTTGTAAGTGCCTTGATCTTGGACTTTTCAGTCTCTAGAACCATGAGAAATTAAAAAAAAAAAAAATTTCTTTTTGGCTGCATTGTATAGCATGTGAAGTCTTGTTCCCCCACCAGGGATCAAACCTATACCCCCTGCAGTAGAAGCACAGAGTCTGAACCACTGGACCGCCAGGGAAGTCCCTACATTTTGCTTTTTAAGCCACTAAGTTTGCAGTAATATGTTACAGTAGGCTGAACCAACTAAGATGCTATTAGAATGTTGGTCCCATGAGGAAAGAGGTTTGTCTGTTTTCTTCAGAGACATATGTGTATCTAGAGTAGGGTCTGCCACATAGTGGGGGTCTAGCAATACTTGAATGAATGAATTCACATCCTTACTTTCAGTGGCAGCACAGTTTCCACAAAATCACACGTATAAATGTGTATACACCCATACATGAGTTGCTCGGGGCCCCTCCCTGTGATCCTCACAGCATAGCCCTCCACACCCCGCATCAGGAGGACAGAGGTATCTGTCCATCTGGACCCTCGACCGTGGGCACCTTACATGCAATGCCTTTGACTTATTCCTCTCCATCCTGGCCACAGCCCAGTGCCAGGTCAGGGAAAAGCCTCAGTAAATGTATGTCAGATGAAGACATGAATGAGTTCCCATTTCACAAAGATATGAGACACGTGGAAGTTAGCTGACTTGCATTACCTGAGGTCACCTAATCTTAACCACTGACCCTGGGCTCCCTCTTCCTGTGCAGATAGGGTGGGATGTGCTCTTTGACTCTTCCTGGTGACCCCCAGTTCTCTTCTTCATGAGTCAGAGAACTCCTGACTTAGCTGTCACCTGGTCATCCAGAAAAGAACAGTCTCAGCCTCATTTGCAGTTAGTTTTATACATGTAAACTAGTTCTGGCCAAACAATTGCAAATGGAAGTGCTTATTATAATTATAATTTCCAGGAAGTTTCTTTAAAGACATTTTAAGGCACCATAACGACATGGGTTTTAGGGGGTTTTTTGATTTTTGTTTTTTTCCTGCTTCTTCCTCTTTCCTGTTTGCTGGAGGAAGACCTAATGGTTGGAGCTCAATCAGCCATAATGAACCATGAGGCAGGTGACACATGAGGTGGACAGAAAGAAAAGTTTAAAGTACCCTGGGTCCCTGACAACTCACTGTCACACCACTTGGGTTTCCAACCTCTGGGGTTTTTATATGAGAGAATAAAACCCTGTGTACTTATGGCAGTCATTTTCAAAGTGCGGTTTCCAGATAATAGCAACATTATCACCTGGCAACTTGTTAAAACTATAGTCTCAAGGCCCATCCTAGACCTACTGAATCAGAATCTTAGGATGGGGTCCAGAAATATGATTTTTTCTTTTAAAATCTCACACTGTTTATTTTATTGTTTTAACTTTTTTTTTTTTTAATTGAGACATAGTTGATTTACAATAGGTAATCTGTGTTTCAACAAATCCTCCATGTGATTCTGATGCATGCTCTAGTTTAAGGACCACTGGTTTAAGGCATTGTTGATTTGAGTTTATCTTTACTCAAAGTGAACCTAATTCCAACTGATAAAACATCAAATGGGAAATAAGACTTCCAGGCAAGGACTGCACTTGCCTATACAGCATCTTTGTGAAAAACAAATTTAAAGCATTCCTTCCTCTAACAAAAAAAATTTAATATATTTGGATATAATTATATGACCTGGGCAACCAGAAGCAGGCTGGTCCTGGAGGAAATGAGAATGTGGGCATCTAAATGAAGTCCAAGAGTAGAAAAGGGCGAGAGGATGGGGGTGGGGACAGAGCAGAGAGAGTTGAATCAGTGGTGTAGAGCTGAAATTCATCCAAACAGGAGCTCCATAAATGTTAAAAAAAAAAATCCACTTTTTATTTGAGAATAGTACCCACACATTAATATGCACAAATTGTAAATGTTCACTTCAATGTGTTTTTTTAATTTATTTATTTATTTGTCTGTGCCAGGTCTTAGTTTCAGCATGTGGGATCTCCTGTGGAATCTAGTTCCCTGAACAGAGATTGAAGCTGGGGCCCCTGCATTGGGACCTCAGAGTCTTAGCCACTGGACCACTAGGGAGGTCCCTCGGTGGGTTTTCACCACTGTAACTTTCACCAGTGTCACTTGCACCCAGCACAAGAGACAGCACATTACCATTGCCCCCCCAGAAGTCCTACTAGCGCCCCTCCCATCACGTCCCTGCCTAGTCACTTTACCTCTTACACAGCAACAGAATCACATAGGTATTCTTTTATGTCCAGCTTCTTTCACTAAACATTATGCGTGTGACATTCATTCTTGTGTGTAATTAGTTTGTTCATTCTCATCTCTATATAATATTCTGTGAATATTGTGTGAATATGTCACAATTTATTTCTTCATTCTACTGCTGATGGGTATTTGAGTAGTTTCGAGTTTGAGGACATTATGAAAACTGAGGTTATGAACACATCCTTGGAACGGTCTTTGGGTGACTGTGTACACACATTTCTTTTTTTAATTTATTTTTGGCTGTGCTGGGTCTTCGTTGTTGCACACAGGCTTTCTGTAGTTGCAGTGAGCGGGGCTACTCTCTAGCTGTGAAACAAGTGACCTAGGGTGGGCAGGATCCAACCGTTGTGGCACACAGGCTCTAGAGCACAGGCTCAGTGGTTGTGGTGCGTGGGCTTAGTTGCTCTCTGGCATGTGGAATCTCCCCAGACCAGGGATCAAACCTGTGTCCTCTGCATTGGCGGGCAGACTCTTAACCACTGGACCACCAGGGAAGTCCTGTGTGTACACATTTCTGTTGAGTGTATATCCTTAGGAGTAGAACTGCTGGATTATAGGGTGCATATGTTAAGCTTTAGTAGATAGGGAAGACAAACAGTTTTGCCAAAATGGCTGTACCAGTTTATGCTCCCACCAGCAGGAAAAGAGTCCTGGTTCCTCCACATCCCTGTCAGTACATAGCATTTTGGCCATTCTGATGGATGTGTAGTAGTAGTTCATTGTGGTATTAACTTGCATTTGCCTTTGACTGTGTGGATCACAATAAACTGTGGAAAATTCTGAAAGAGATGGAATACCAGACCACCTGACCTGCCTCTTGAGAAACCTATATGCAGGTCAGGAAGCAACAGTTAGAACTGGACATGGAACAACAGACTGGATCCAAATAGGAAAAGGAGTACCTCAAGGCTGTATATTGTCACCCTGCTTATTTAACTTATATGCAGAGTACATCATGAGAAACGCTGGACTGGGAGAAACACAAGTTGGAATCAAGATTGCCGGAAGAAATATCAATAACCTCAGATATGCAGATGACACCACCCTTATGGCAGAAAGTGAAGAGGAACTCAAAAGCCTCTTGATGAAATTGAAAGAGGAGAGTGAAAAAGTTGGCTTAAAGCTCAACATGGCATCTGATCCCATCACTTCATGGGAAATAGATGGGGAAACAGTGGAAACAGTGTCAGACTTTATTTTTTGGGGCTCCAAAATCACTGAAGATGGTGACTGCAGCCATGAAATTAAAAGACGCTTACTCCTTGGAAGGAAAGTTATGACCAACCTAGATAGCATATTCAAAAGCAGAGACATTACTTTGCCAACAAAGGTTCGTGTAGTCAAGGCTCTGGTTTTTCCAGTGGTCATGTATTGATGTGAGAGTTGGACTGTGAAGAAAGCTGAGTGCCGAAGAATTGGTGCTTTTGAACTGTGGTGTTGGAGAAGACTCTTGAGAGTCCCTTGGACTGCAAGGAGATCCAAACAGTCCATTCTAAAGGAGATCAGTCCTGGGTGTTCACTGGAAGGACTGATGCTGAAGCTGAAACTCCAGTATTTTGGCCACCTCATGCGAAAAGTTGACTCATTGGAAAAGACCCTGATGCTGGAAGGGATTGGGGGCAGGAGGAGAAGGGGACAATAGAGGATGAGATGGCTGGATGGCATCACTGACTCGATGGACATGAGTTTGAGTAAACTCCGGGAGTTGGTGATGGACAGGGAGGCCTGGCGTGCTGCGATTCATGGGGTCGCAGAGTCGGACATGACTGAGCGACTGAACTGAATGACTAATAAGGTCTTCCCCTGTGGCTCAGTGGTAAAGAATCAGCCTGCCAGTGCAGGAGACTCCAGTTCGATGCCTGAGTCAGGAAGATTCCCCTGGAAAATGAAACAAGCCACTCCAATATTCTTGCCTGGGAAATCCCATGGACAGAGGAGCCTGGGGGGCACAATCCATGGGGCCACAAAGAGTCGGGCACTACTTAGCAACTAAGTGACCACAACACAATCACTAATAAAGTTGAACATCTTTTCATATGTTTATTGACTTCTTTTGTGAAATTCCTGTTCACGCCTTCTATCCAATTTTTTAAATCAAATTGTCTTTTTCTTATTGATTTGTACAAGTTCTTTATATATGTTTGGATATGAGTCCTGTACAAATCTCTTATTCCACTCTGTGGCCTGCTTTTCCACTCTCTTAGTGGTATGATCACTACAGTCCAATGTTATCAATTTCCCTAAACATTTTAAGTCGGCAGTCAAAGAACATATGCATTCACTGCATAGACACACCTCCAGCTCTGTCTAGCTCTGCCTGGGCAGGGACGGGGTCTCCAGAACCCCAGAGGATGGAAGCTCTAGCCACGTGCACACTTGAACCCACTTTCTCACCCACACGCATTTCCCCAACCCTGAATCTGAATGGCAGGTCAACACTAACTGGCAAGCACCCCCACTTCAGAGTGAATGGGCTGAGAATTACATCTCAGAGTGGCAGGCTGTCAGAAAAGGCCAGAAGACTCTGGAGCACAGATTGGATGGGGTCAAAGCACTTGTGCATGTGCGAGCCATTACTGTGTTCTCCCACGCATATACATGGCCCTGGGAACCTGTGTGGCCTCCCCTCCTGATCAAGGACTCATGGGAGGCTGCCGCATGCTCATATACACCACTCTATGTCTACAATGTGAACGGTGCCCCTGAGAGTCAGTGCTCTTGTGCAGTGCACAACCTGGATCCTAGTACTTGGCGGTCTTGCTTTCAAGCAGGAATAGAGCAAAATCAGAGAAAGTTTGAGCCATGGCTCAAGCCAAAGTAAGGAAATACAAAGACAGACTTAAGCATGTGGCAGGCTCCTGTGTCTGCTCAGACATGACTGGACAGAATTGGACCATCTTTCAACCTAATCAGATGTCAGTAAGGCTCTGTTGCTGTTGTTTAGTCGCCAAGCTGTGTCCAGCTCTTTTGGCCAGCTTGGACCAAACTGGATTCTGTACTCAACTGGGAATCTGGGCCATATGCCTATGACCCATCTATGTTTGGCAGGTTTCCCTGGTCTGGGGCAGCTGCTCATTTTGTTCTAGATAAGATGGTTTCTCCCACAGACAACCCTGGGCAGGGGGTGCCCTAAGGAGGAAGAAGAGGGTGGTGGCCCCAAGTCTGAGGTCCCCAGCAGTATGTTGAGATTCTGAAGGCAGCTTGGAGTGGAAGATGGGGGCCAAAGGAGGGATGTGGGGACAGAGCTGACAGCCCTGGGACAAAGGAGGACGTGAAACTTGGGGGTGACCTTCCAGGGGCTCTCTGGCCCTGACCCCTGCCTGGTGACACCCCCAACTCTGGGGTCTGCTCAGTGTCCCCCAGTCCCAGCCCTGCTGGAACACAGGCAGCCTGAGCCTCCCACTCCTGGAAACCCAGGGGTGTGGGTGCCTGTCCCCAAGGGCAGTAAGGTGAGGCTTGTCAAGGGGCAGTGGACAAGTAGGTCCCCGCGGCCTGGCTGGAGGGGACGTGCTGGATGTGAGCCTGTGCCCTGGGGGCTCACACTCCACAGGAGGCCTACTAGCGCCCACTGCCAACTCCCCCACAAGCTCGGGCACCCAGCTCTCACCCTCAGGGACATGGACACAGCACACATGCTTCCGCTCTGACCCACACACTCCCCACCCCCAACCCCGGGCTCAGGGGGAGACACTCCAGAAACTGACAGCGCCCCGCAGTTTGCCCCATGCCCCTCCACGCTCTCCCATCCCCCACACTGCTCAGCTCCGGCCAGGAAGCCACGGTCGCGCCTGCCCAGGGTCCTGAGCAGCCAGGCGAGCGGCGCCTGTTTGTGCAGCTAAGTGGCATCTGTGTACAGAGCTTCGCGCTTATCTCTCGCAAACACAGCGCCCACTGCCTGCCTGCATTAGGCCCGGGCCAGGAACCCTTCGTCCGGCGCGTTCATCCGGCCATCACTGATAAAGAGCGGGTCGAGTGGAGGGCACCACCCCTCCCTGGCACCCCACGGCCTCCGATCGTCCCGTAGGGCCAGGAAAAGTGACCGGATCTCTATCAGTGGAGCTCCAACCCCTGGGAGGCCAGAGCACCTCCAGCGCCTCCCCCGCAGCTGCCCCATACCTGCTCGGTCAGCCCTGATCCCTTCCTCTCCAGACAGCTGGGACTGTGGCCATCAGGCTGGCTGCCCCTTGGACGCCTGTCTGTGCTGGCCTCCTTCCCCTTGTGGTACCCATATCTTGACCTGGATTCTCAATGAAAGGGAGCAGGAGACTCAACAAGAATTCCTAAAAATTACCCCCCCACACCCCCAACACCCCACTGCTGCTGCTGCTGCTCCAACTACTACTACTACTACTAAATAATATCATCATCAGAATAATATCTAATGTGACCAAAGCTTCACTGGGGCACAGGGCTGCCTGAGAAGCATCACTATCATCTGATCTCATCTTCCCAGCCACTGTCCAACAATTGAGTGAGGAAGGCATTGTTATTCACCCCCAATTTACAGAGGTGGAAGGGTGTCCGTTGTAGCTCAGCTGGTAAAGAATCTGCCTGCAATGCAGGAGACCCTGATTCGATTCCTGGGTCGGAAAGATCTGCTGGAGAAGGGATGGGCTACTCACTCCAGTATTCTCTGGCTTCTCTGGTGGCTCAGCTGGTGAAGAATCTGCCCACAATGTGGGAGACCTGGGTTCGATCCCTGGGTTGGGAAGATCCCCTGGAGAAGGGAACCCACTCCAGTATTCTGGTCTGGAGAATTCGCAAAGAGTGGGACACAACTGAGTGACTTTCACTTCACAGAAGTGGAAACTGCTGACTTAGAAAAGTTGAAAAGCTTAGCACACAGCACTCGAACCTGATGCTGCATGAATCCAGAGCTTGCACCCACCTCACAAGAAACCAGCAGGTTCATCCAGCCTCCTGAGTCTACCGATGGAGAAACTGAGGCACAATCCGGAAGGCAACTCCCAGACAGCCCGTGGTGTGCTACGTCTGTGCCCTGCCCACTGCATTCAGGCCTCAGGCAGCAGGTTGGCTCTGGAGTTGCTGATATTGATCATCTAAGTCTAGATCTGGACCTGCGACATTGTTACATCTCGGTTTTGCTCTTAATTAAATCCAGTCCAGTTAAATAAGTCCATGAAAAAAGTCAGAGACCCCTGTTTTAAACTGTGAGGAAGGGTAATGCACAAATAACTTACAAATGGGAATTGATTCTATTCCACTGTTAATCAAAAAATGCAAATTAAAACAAATCGATGCTTTTTTTCCTATTAAAAATTTTTGGCAAAGTTTTTTTTTTTTTTATGATAATGCCCAATGCTGCCCAGGCCACTTTGCAAACACTAGAGATAAGACTACAAGAGAACTTTCAGAAGGCTGGTAACATGTGTATAATCTTTCATCCAGAGTTTCCATGTCTGTGAATGTAACCAATGGATACATCCAGGGATAAGCACCCAGGGATAAACACATCACAGCCGCAATTAACAACAGCACACACACAATAAGGGAATCACAAATTCCCAAAAATGTCCAACAACAGGCAAATTATAGTATGCAGGAAATATGTACCATTAATGGAGCCATTAAAAATTATGTTTTAGAAAAATGTTAAGTGGTATGGAAATGCTTAGGACATGTGCTTAAATGGGGGAAAAGCAGAGTACAAAAAATCATTCATATAGAATGATTCTGAGTTTGTAAATATGTTATGTATATATATGTGCTTATATATACATAACCTAGGTTCAGGACCTGGGTTGGGAAGATCCCCTGGAGAAGGACATGGCAACTCACTATAGCATTCTTCCTCGGAGAATTCCATGGACAGAGGACCCTGGCAGGCTACAGTCCATGGGGTCGAAAAGAGTTGGACACAACTGAGTGACTAACACATACATATATAATTATAGAAAGAAATGTTTCTATATATCTATTTCTAGGAAGAAATCCTGCAGTGATATACTATACATTAAAATGCTCATATATGTATAAATGATTCACTTTGCTGACAGCTGAAACTAACACAGTATAGTAAATCAACTATATTCCAATAAAACTTTTTTAAAAATTAAAATTAAAACAAATATTAACAGTAAATATCTCTTGGGATGGAATTATAGATTTTTTTTTCTTTACATTTCTCTACTTTTTCTAGCTTACAATGAATATGTATTTAGAATCAGAAAAGTGCTAATTGAAAAAATTAAAAACAAACGAAATGAGAACAAAAAATGTGGAACTGACCGCCGTCTTCCTGGCCCAGTGTCAAAGTCCAAGCCCCCCTCCCACCTCCTCCAGTCTCTGGTCAGGAATGAGGAGCCTGAGTTAGGACCAGACCCCAGAGGGGCTGTGGTCTCAGCTGGGAAACAGTAGCGACCAGACTCCAGACCGGGGAGGAGGAGAGACCCATGATTCGCCAGGATTAGGTGACAGGGTAGGTACACCCCGAAGGCCCATAGAGAAGTGAGTATCCAGCTCTTTCTCTCCTGAAGACACATGCCCAAGTGTATGTCCAGGAAGAAGGCCTTTTGGGTGACTGAGGAGGAGGCTGGGTGCCCCATCACTCCCCATGGAAGTGATGGGGCATTGTGAACCCCAAGTTTCTATAGCCTTGCAGCCTAAAGGAAAGGGTTATTTGAGGAATATGGTACCAGACAGGCCTAAGCTAGAATCCCAGCTCACAACTCTCTGGTTTTCAGTAAGCCATTTTGCCTCTCTGAGCCTCAGTTTCCTCATCTGTAAATGGGTATGAGAACACCCTTACAAGGATCATTGCAGGGAACACACATAATGGATGTGGTCCCATTATATTTTTCACATAATGGGAAAAAAACAAACAACAAAAAACCACAGAGTAAGTATCTGTTAGCAATACCCGAGGCTGTTGTGCCTGCCCCAGGACTCAGAACCACAGACCACCGTCAGGGCAGCCTGCAAGTTCCCTCCTCCCCACCCGGTCATCTGCTCCGCCAGGGACTCTCACACCCAGCTGTCACAAACTACTTTTTGGATCCCAGCTCTACGTGTGTGTGCTGCTTGCTAAACACTCTGCTCATTGTTTTACCTTTAATCTGCAGAGCAGTCCTGTGAGGACTGAGTTATTAGCTCCATTCTACTGATGAGGAAACTGAGGCTCAGAGAGGTGAAGCAACTTGCCCCAGGTCCCTCTCCAAGCAGGTGGCCATGCCAGTCTAGTAGAGCCAGAGCTCATTCCTCTGCTTCAGGCTGCCTCATGGAGCCGGGTGCCAGCGCACTCCTGGACCCCTGCCCCTCTGGTGTCAGCACAATCGTGGGTGACTGAGGCCATGAGGCCGTGTCTCTATTACCTATATTCCCAGACTGGGCAGAGCTCTGCCTTCCTGTGCCCTGATTAATTATACCGAGAGCCTCCTGAGAAAATCAGGCCCTTCTCTCCCACCCCTGCTGCTCTCTGGCTTAATTACTTCTCCTCCTGGCTGTAATGAATGTCTCGGAGCCCCCAGACGGGAAACTTCATCAGGAGTGGCCGCCTCCATAACTCAGCCCTGCCCCCCAGCCCCATCCCTTCAGACCCAGACACAGGCCCAGCCTCTGCCTCTGACCCGCTTCAGCTACAGAGAGCATCTGTGGGAGGGAGACCCCCCCCAGCCCCTCCACCTCCCTGTCCCCGATCAAATGCAGACCCGAAAACCAGACACAATGGATCTTCCCCAGGTTGGGGGGAGGTTGGATCCTCAGTGTGCCCCCAAAGAATCTGCCCTCCGGCTTTGGAGCAGATGCTCCGAATGACAGCTCCTCCTGGCCCCCTACCTGCCCACACCCCCCATAGGACCAGCCCGAAGAGGCCAACCTTCCTTCATTCACCCAATATTCCCTGAGCACCTGTTTGGTGCTGATCCCTGTTCCCACCACTGGGAACACGACAAGGAGCAAGGGAGACAAGGTATGTGTGTCCTCTAGGAGCTCACAGTCTAGCAGGAACACAGCCCCAAACCAGCAAACAAACAGATAAATAAAATTATTTCTGAGGAGGTGGAGAGTGGGAGCAGAGAGAGAATGATAGCTTGGGTGGCAGGGAATGGGCAAGGACAGATGACACATACACCTCCTTCCCATCTTGCTTGATCCTTATCCTGGAAGTTCTTACAGCAGTTTGCTCTGCATCTCTCATCCTGTTAGGCTAACATGGTCTTACTGGATTGTCACCTCCGATGACCCAATACTTCAGTCACACACCCACCCCGGCTACCACCTAAAAGAACCACGGGGAGTAGAGGGTGATCTGCGGGAGCCCAGGAGCCACCATGTCAGGAATGAAGACAGGGTTCCCTGCAGCCACCCAACCTCCCCTGTCGGTCTCTTTGCCCTTCCACTGGGGTCCCTGATCCCTGCATCAACCACCAAAATAATTTCCAGATAGATCAGAGAGTTAAATGCAAAAATAGACTGAACCCTAGGAAACCAGGAAGAAACAGGATGATCAGAACTCTTGAGGAAAGAGCTCTTTACGAGCGAACATAAAAGCACTGGAAGAAATCACAGAGAGAAAGGTCAACAGCAGCCGTGCCCATGGAAGCATTAAGCATGTGTGCCTGTCATAAAAGCATAGCCAATATTACGGCTTGGATCACCTCCGTCTGCCAGTCTAACTCCTAATGTGTTCTAGATTCAGCCCTGCAAGGAATTTTCCCTGACCCCCACCCTACTGCTCACCCACTCTGGGTCCCTCTGGATCGGCTGTCACCCCTGGCTGCTCCCTGCACCCCAGCTGCTCGACCCTCTATTAAAGCAAAGATGAAGCTGTGCTGAGAATGGTGGTTTCTACTTTGATCTTCATGGTCCGTGGGCACCTGGATGTCTTCTTGTGTTTGTTTTTATTTTTGATGTTGCTGTTCAGTTGCTAAGTCAGGTCTGACTCTTTGCAACTCCGTGGACTGCAGCATGCCAGGCTTCCCTGTCCATAGGATTCTTCAGGGAAGTCCTAGGACATTATTTATAAGTGTATGTAAATTGGATGCAAATTAGGCATTTAATAATAGAAAGCTGATTAAGTCATAAATGAGAGAATGTTACCCTTGTTGAAGTCTTAAGGAGTCACTACAAGGCACCGTTAGGAAGTGCTATGGGTTGAATTCTGTCCCAAAAAGATATGTTGAAATTCTAACCCTTGTACCTCAGAATGTGGCCTTATTGGATCACATTATAGGATGGTTATCAGTTCAGTTCAGTTCAGTCGCTCAGTCGTGTCCAACTCTTTGCGACCGCATGAACCACAGCACGCCAGGGCTCCCTGTCCATCACCAACTCCCGGAGTCCACCCAAACCCATGTCCATTGAGTCAGTGATGCCATCCAACCATCTCATCCTCTTTCACCCCCTTCTCCTCCTGCCCTGCATCTTTCCCAGCATCAGGGTCTTTTCAAATGAGTCAGCTCTTCACATCAGGTGGCCAAAGTACTGGAGTTTCAGCTTCAATATCAGTCCTTCCAATAAACATCCAGGACTGATCTCCTTTAGGATGGACTGGTTGGATCTCCTTGCAGTCCAAGGGACTCTCAAGAGTCTTCTCCAACACCACAATTCAAAAGCATCAATTCTTTGGTGCTCAGCTTTCTTTATAGTCCAACTCTCACATCCATACATGACCACTGGAAAACCATAGCCTTGACTAGATGGACCTTTGTTGACAAAGTAATGTCTCTGCTTTTTAATATGCTGTCTAGGTTGTTACAGCGGAGAAGGCAATGTCACCCCACTGTAGTATTCTTGCCTGGAAAATCCCATGGACAGAGGAGCCTGGTAGGCTGCAGTCCATGGGGTCGCGAAGAGTCGGACATGACTGAGCGACTTCACTTTCACTTTTCACTTTCATGCATCGGAGAAGGAAATGGCAACCCACTCCAGTGTTCTTGCCTGGAGAATCTCAGGGACAGGGGAGCCCGGTGGGCTGCCGTCTATGGGGTAGCACAGAGTCGGACACGACTGAAGCGATTAGCAGCAGCAGCAGCAGCAGGTTGTTATAGAGGTAATTAATTAAGACAAGGTCATACTGGGTAGGGTGGCACTTAATCCAATATGATTGGTGTCCTTATAAGAAGAGGAGAAACACAGGGAGAAAGCAGCCATGTGACCGTGGAATCAGAGATCGGAGGGACACGTCAACAAGGCAAAGAATGTCAAGGATTGCCAGCAAACAGCAAAAGCCAGAAGAGGCAAGGAAGGCTTCTTCCCTACAAGCTTCAGAGAGAGGACAGCCCTGGCAACACCTTGATCTTGGACTTACAGCCATCAATACTGTGAGACAAGAAGTTTCTGCTGTTTTAAATCACCTAGTTTGTGGTACTTTTTAGGGCGATCCTAGCAAATGAATTTGTTGTTGCTGTTCAGACCCTCAGTTGCGTATCACTCTTGGCAACCCTATGGACTGCAGCATGCCAGGCCTCCCTATCCTTCACCATCTCCCAGAGTTTGCTCAAACTATGTCCATTAGGTCAGTGATGCCACTCAACCATTTCATCCTCTGTTGTCTCCTGCCTTCAATCTTTGTCAGCATCAGGGTCTTTTCCAATGAGTGGGCTCTTCCCATCAGATGGCCAAAGTATTGGAGCCTCAGCCTTAGCCTCAGCATCAGTCCTTCCAATGAATCAAATCAGATCAGATCAGATCAGTTGCTCAGTCGTGTCCGACTCTTTTCGACCCCATGAGTCGCAGCACACCAGGCCTCCCTGTCCATCACCAACTCCCGGAGTTCACCAAGACTCACGTCCATCGAGTCAGTGATGCCATCCAGCCATCTCATCCTCTGTCGTCCCCTTCTCCTCCTGCCCCCAATCCCTCCCAGCATCAGAGTCTTTTCCAATGAGTCAACTCTTCGCATGAGGTGGCCAAAGTACTGGAGTTTCAGCTTTAGCATCATTCCTTCCAAAGAACACCCAGAGCTGATCTCCTTCAGAATGGACTGGTTGGATCTCCTTGCAGTCCAAGGGACTCTCAAGAGTCTTCTCCAACACCACAGTTCAAAAGCATCAATTCTTCGGCGCTCAGCCTTCTTCACATTTCAGGATTTATTTCCTTTAGGATTAACTGGTTTGATCTCCTTGCAGTCCAAGGGACTCAAGAGTCTTCTCCAACACCACAGTTCGAAAGCATCAATTCTTCAGTGCTCAGCCTTCTTTATGGTCCAATTCTCACATCCATACATGACTTCTTCCAAGAGCCTGGCTAGGACCCAGCCACTTTTCCTCCTCAAAAGTCCTTCACTGGCTTCTCAGGCTCTTTAATCTGCACCCACAGCACCGGCCTCAACCCACCCTCGAGCTGAGCCCTTCCCTCCCCTTCGAGGGCGCCACCACACTAACAGTCCAGGCGGCAACACGGGTACTTTCCCCAGGGTGTCTCAGTCGACCCGGGCTGAGTTTTTAGGGAAGAGGGCTGGAGTAACTGGATCCGAGAGAGGCGCGCTAAGATGGGGTGGCTCTGGGAAGGTGCTGGCTCGGGGTGGGGATGGCCAGAGCTCGCGGAGAGGGGCGTAAGTCGGGCCACGAAGGACGCCGGGGTCCACCCCCAGACCCACCGCCCAAGGGTGCGCTCCCACTGGCCCCTTGCGCAGATCGCTTTACTGCGGAGATCGCTACACAGGCGGATGGGACGCGGCCAGTCGGAGGCTCACCAGGACCTTGTACCGCGTGGCCGGGCCGGCGTCACCCCCTCGTGGCAACAGTGTGTAATTACAGCCTGCGGGCACACAGGGAAATCCGCGTCCACCGCCCGCTGAGGACGAGACGCGAAGTTCGGGGTGTGGAGCTGTGCCCTGAGTTTCCTGAGTCCGGAAGGCTGACTATTCACCCTTAGGACAGTTTCCTGAAACTTACTGCCCCTTAACCCGCTACCTACACGTTAACCTCACCTCTAGACATGCACATCTCAGGATTAACCCCATGAAATTTCCATTAGTTGACCTTTTTAACGTATAATGAACACACAAAAACATCTCAGTACAAAGGACACGCATGAATTCTGTCCCACATCTCATCTTCATACATGCAACACACACACACACACACACACACACACACACATTCCTGTCTCCTCTGGAGAACATAAGAGCTTTCAGCCAAATGACACAGAAATACCAAGTAGTACCACAATACCTCAGCCCTGAGTGCCACACAATACCTCAGTCCCCGGACACCCATAAGCACACACACAACACCCCTCAGTCCAGCTCCCCAGCCCCGCCCTCTGCACCTCTCCCTCTCCTCCTCCTCAAACTCACTAGGGACCTCCCCAAATCGAAAACCACCACTCCTGACCTCTAGGGACCAGCCTATGTCTCTACAGCATTACTTTTCAGACTTTAATGTCCATAGAGTCCCCTAGGGGTCTCGTTAAACTGCAGATTCTCACTTGGTAGGCCTAGAGTGGACCCCAGATTGGGCATCTCTAACCATCTCCCAGGTGATGCCATGGACCACACTTTGAGTTCTGTGGCCCTGCTTCTTTCTCCAGCCTCATATTCCCCAGGACTTTCATGCTATGGTCTTATCCCATACCCCTTCCCAACTCCCTGCCACCTGACTCCCCACCCTACCTCTCCACCACCCCACTGAACAGTCACCGATGAGTGAAGCCAATGGCCCTTTCTCAGGCTTTGGGACATCTCACAGAGGGCTGCCCCTTCCTTCTTGAAACATGGATTCAGGGTGACTCCTGGTGGGCCTCCTGCCCTGCACCCCCTCTAACCTCTCCTCTTCCTACAGCCCTCCTTGGCAGCTCATGCCCAGGCCCAGGGGCTCATCTATCACCCTCTCCATGCCTCTCCAGCCCTGACCTCTCTCCTGAGTTCCAGGCCCCTTTTCCAATTGTCTGCTAGGAAGCTCTGCCTATGCCCTGAAAGCACCTTACATCCACTTGTCTAAAACTAGCCTCCTAGGATCTCTGTAATAATGGTGGGAATTCCCTGGTGGTCCAGTGGTTAGGACTCTGCTTTCACTGCCAATGGCATGGGTTTAGTCACTGGTCAAGGAAATAAGTTCCCCTAAGCTGCAACCTAGATAGCATATTGAAAAGCAGAGTAATTACTTTGCCAACAAATGTCCGTCTAGTCAAGGCTATGGTTCTTCCAGTGGTCATGTATGGATGTGAGAGTTGGACTGTGAAGAAGGCTGAGTGCCGAAGAATTGATGCTTTTGAACTGTGGTGTTGGAGAAGACTCTTGAGAGTCCCTTGGACTGCAAGGAGATCCAACCAGTCCATTCTGAAGGAGATCAGCCCTGGGTGTTCTTTGAATGGAATGATGCTAAAGCTGAAACTCCAGTACTTTGACCACCTCATGCGAAGAGTTGACTCATTGGAAAAGACTCTGATGCTGGGAGGGATTGGGGGCAGGAGGAGAAGGGGACGACAGAGGATGAGATGGCTGGATGGCATCACCGACTCGATGGACGTGAGTTTGAGTGAACTCCGGGAGTTGGTGATGGACGGGGAGGCCTGGCGTGCTGCGATTTATGGGATCGCAAAGAGTCGGACACGACTGAGCGACTGAACTGAACTGAACTGAAGATGTGTGGCACGGCCAAAAAAAAGTAATGCCTAACTTCATGGCCTTGTGTGAGAATCAAGTTAATACATATCACATGCCTAGAACAGGAAGAGTTTGCCTTATTTGTTTTGCTGCACTGCACAGCTTGTGCGATCTTAGTTCCAGGCCACAGCAATGAAAGCACCAAGTCCTGACCCCTGGGCTACCTGAGCATTCCCAGAATTTGCTATTACTATAGTGCGTGCTCAGTCACTCAGCCGTGTCTGACTCTCGGCAACCCTATGGACTATAGCCCTTCTTTGTCCAAGTGAGAATCTATAGGGCTCCTTTGTCCATGGGATTCTCCAGGCAAGAATACTGGAGTGGGTTGTCATGCCCTCCTCCAAGGGATCTTCCCGACCCCGGGAATGAACCTGCCTCCTTATGTTTCCCGCATTGAGAGGCGGGGGTCTTTACCACTAGTGCCACCTAGGAAGTCCAGTATTATCGTAGCCCTTCCTGAAATAAATATCCTCAACACCTAGAGATTATAAACTCAAGAAAGACGCTTCTTATCATAAGGTTATGGACAAATCCTTCTTTCTCCCTCTGTTTCCTTCTGTCATCTCAGATAGAAGGGCTCTATCAGATGTTAGTATGTCTGCATGCCAGCCTCATCTTTCTTAAACTGCGGATAATTTATTCCTTTTAACAAATCGCCAGGTCAGCAGGGTGAGCGAGGCAGAGAGTAGAGAGCCCCCTGCTGGACAAGAGGCTCATGACACACATAGAACTGAACATCTTAAATCCATAAATCTGCGGGTTTCCTCCTCCAACTTGTACTGTGTATTTGTGGAGTATTTAGTATCTCACATATTTATGCCTTAGAGGAAAACTGCCTGGAAGGAGAAAACTAGTTTTTATTAAGTGTTGACATTATGTCAGACTGGGAACATACACATGTGGGAATTCATTGAATCTTGTATTGTGCAAATGTCCAAGCATTCATAGAGAAGGCAGTGGCAACCCACTCCAGTACTCTTGCCTGGAAAATCCCATGGATGGAGGAGCCTGGTAGGCTGCAATCCATGGGGTCGCTAAGAGTCGGACACGACTGAAGTGACTTAGCAGCAGCAGCAAGCCCATAAAAGTTGAGATTGTATAGTGAATCCCCTGGAGCCATCACCCAGCTTCAACAAGTATCTAACTTGTTGAAGTATCTAACTCATGGTCAGTCTTGTGGTTTTGCTCCTCCACCCCATTTTCTGTTCTTTCGGCTTTTTTGAAGCAAATTCAAGGCATCTTATCATTTCATTTATAAATATCCCATATGTACACTAAAAAACATGGAATCATTTTAAAAAACATTAATGCACAATCATATCACACCTAAAAATTAATATACAAAATATCTTTTGCACTCCAATTAACCTGATTGCCAAAATGCTTACTGTTTGTTTGAATCAGAATTCAAATAAGAAACAATAAGGTCCTATTGTATAGCACAAGGAACTATATTCAATACCTTATGATAAACCAGAATAGAAAAGAATATGAAAAAGAATATATACATGGCAACCCACTCCAGTATTCTTGCCTGGAGAATCCCATGGACAGAGAAGACTGGCGGGCTACAGTCCATGGGGTCACAAAGAGTTGGACATGATTGAGCGACTAACACACACACACATATAACTGAATCACTTTCCTGTATAGTAGAAATTAACACAACATTGTAAATCAACTATACTTCAATTTTTAAAAAAAGGAATCCAAATAAGGACGAAAAGGGACTTTCAAAATACATCTTTTGACTTATATGTTCATCCTTTCCCCTCCTCCTCTTTTCCTTGAAATTTGTTGAACAAACAAAATGTACCAGGAATTGGCTGACTGCATGCCCACCAAGAGCTTTACATCTTCACCATGATTCAGTGAGATCAAGTTTTATGATCTTTCCCCCATTTTACAGGTGAGAAAACTGAGGCTCAGAGAATACATGCCTTGCCCAAACCGCTATAACCAAAGAAGTGGCAGAGCCCAGGCCTCCTGTCTTCCATCCAGAAAAAAAAAAATGGAACCTCATCCTCAGAGCACCTAGTTCAGTACCTGGCATGTACGTACTGAACAGTGAAGAGGGCTGCCTCAGGGCAGCCTGTGAACTCAGATTCCACAGACCTGGCAAACCATGAAGCCAACCTTTCCTTGCCACAGGCTCTGCTTTTTATTTTTATTTTTTGCCACACTACAAGGCCTGTGGGATCTTAGTTCTCTGACCAGGATGAGATCTGCACCCCCTGCTTTGGAAGCACGGAGTCCTTAACCACTGGACTGCCAGGGAAGTCTCATACAGCCTCTGCTTCTTTCTCTCTGTTCTCTCTTCAATAATTCATCCAATAAATAGTTGCCGGACACTTCTAACATGCCAGATGCCATCATGGCATGTGAATGAGTGCAGCTGTGTGCCTCTGTACATGGGTAGATGGGTGTGGCCTCAAGGAGGAGTGGGTTGGGCTTCTAACTCTGGATGCTGTGTGTGTGTGTGTGCATGTGTGTGTACACAAGTCTGTGTACATTGGGATCTCCAGATCTACATGTCCCTGAACTTGTCCATGACTACAGCTGGGTGTATACCTACATGCTCTCAGTACCTTTGCATATATATGTGCACATGTTTCTATGTATGACAGTTGCTGAGAAAGTCTCTGCAAATATGCAAATGTGTGTCTGAGCAGAACTGTCTCTCTCTCTACATCTGTGTGTCTACACTTGTGTATCTCTCCAAGTGCACATGTGTGTCTGTGAGACCATAGATGCTGGGAGTCTCCAGGTTATGTACTCTGTGTCTGCATATCTGTGTGCATCTTAATGGATGGTGTGGGTCTCTGCTTTTGTCTGATCTGTGTCTTCCTGTGCTATGATTGAGACTGTCAGCTATCAACCCTGGCCCTTCACCTGCCCAGATTCCTGTTACCTCCATGTCCACTTATACTAAGTGGCAGCCAAGGAGGACTCTAACAGGAGGGAAAACCTTGATCCTTCAAACCTGCCCCTGTGCCCAGGGCTGAGGCCCCTGCTGAGGGGAGGTGTCTGGAGGAGTTGGAAGGTTGTGTCTGCTCCCTGCATCTTGAGGACCCAAGACCTGATAAGTGCCCTGGGACTTCCCTGATGGTCTAGTAGTTAAAAATCCACCTTGCATTGCAGGGGATGCAGGTTGGATCCCTGGGCAGGGAACTAAGATCCCACATGCCTCACGGCAACTAAGTGTAGCTTGCTGCAACTACTGAGTCCCCGTGCCACAACACCGCAACAAAGGCTCCCACACGATGCAACAGAGATCCCATGTGCTGCAAGTAAGACCTAACGCAGTCAAATAAATAAATACTTCTTTAAAAAAAGATAGTAGCCCAGTTCTGAGCCCATTGACAACACATCTTGCTCCGAAAAATGAAACATCAGCCAGCTCCAGAGGGAAAAACAAAATTCAAGCTGGAACCATAGACCAACAGTGATCCTGCAGGCTTCAGGTCAGAGGGCGGGTTAGGCAAGGGTGCTGACCCCACACACCCACAGACATCTCCTCCAGAAGGCAGGGTCAGTTCCAACCATAGGCTGGCCTGCCCCAGGGATAGTGACCCCAGGCTCATCTGGCCTGGAGTTAATCATCTACTTGGGGTATCCCTGGGTCCCATTGGCTGTCTGCGGACACAGCCCTCTGGGCTGAAGCCCAAGGAGAGGGATGGAGATCCCCAGCCAGCGTCAGCCCCACCAGTCAGGGGAAATGGGGTGGATGCTCTTGGCTACTGGGCCTGGTGGGCCCTCGGGAAGCCCCCCAGCTGAGGAGGGAGACACCAACCCTGCCCTCAGGG
The DNA here is from genome assembly GCF_029407905.1 of Bubalus kerabau. NCBI lineage: Eukaryota > Metazoa > Chordata > Mammalia > Artiodactyla > Bovidae > Bubalus > Bubalus kerabau. The sequence goes on along the minus strand of NC_073627.1, from coordinate 20,347,433 downwards.
AGCCCAGTCTGAAAAGAGAGGTCATCCTTGCCCTCAGAGGGACCCCGAGTTGGCAAGAGGCAGGACTCAACTGCAACTGGGGGGAAAGGACCTGGAAGAATTGACGAGGGGCCAGGACAGAGGCAGGGATCCAGAGCAGCAAAGGCAGGAGAGACCCAGAAGCGGGAAACTGAGTAGGGAGGGGTTGAGGAGGGTGGGCACTCTGAGGAGGGGCTTGGATGGAGAGACCAGGAAGGGAAAGCGCATTTGAGGGTGGGGCTCTCTGAGAGCAGAAAGAAGGAAAATCAAGATGCCCCAGGGGATTCTGGGAAGTGCAGGGCGGGGTGGGGGGGTGCGGGGGAGGGGGTGGGAAGCAGCAGTAAAGAGAGAAGAGAAAGGCGGCCCTAGAGGTGGCCCCACAGGGCAAGGTGTACAAACTCTCCCTCTCATTGCCTCACTCTCTATTGGAACTCAGAATTTCGAAGTAGGGAAATGGAAAAGTCAGCGGAGATCACAGAGGTCAGCTCCTGTCTCCTGCTGACAGGAGTCTCCTGGCCAGGACAGTACGTGCATATACTGTGCTGTGTGTGTGTGTGCCTGCTTGTGTGACGTGCACCTGTTCATGGGAATGTGTCTTTTAATGGGGGAGGCCCAGGAAGGATTGGTGCATTCACCCGGCATCCTCTGCGGTTCTCGGGAGAGAAGAACCCAGACTGTGCTCCCTAGGCAAGCAAAGCCCCAGGAGTCTTGACTTCCAGCACAGGGAACACAGAGCTGTGCGGGGGTGGGGTGGGGGGACCCAAGGGTGCCAAGGGTCTGGCCGTGACACTAACAAGCTGTGTGACCTCAGCCAATTAATTCGTCGCCCCTCTGCAGTTGGTTTCACCCTCCATAAGGACAGAGGGTGGGACCCCATCAGAGGATAGTGTATCCGAGGGCAGGATGTGTACCACTGATTGCGCACTGGGTGTTTTTAAGCAGCACACGTATACAGTATTATGCAATAATGAATCACATCCTATGAAAATTTTCAAGTCGTTTGCACATCTTGCTTAATAACATGAATCAGGAACAAAACTGCTTTGCCTCAAAGACCACCTCCACTGCTCATGAACTGAGTGACCTTGGCCCTCACACATTTCTGTGCCTCAGTCTCCTCATCTATAAAATGGGTATAATAAGAGTGTCCATTCTGGAGTCGTTGTAAGGCTTCAGTGAGTTACTATTTGTGAAGTGCTTTGCCCAGGGCCTGGTGTTCTGCGTGTGTCAGCAGCTATTCTACCAAGGAAGAAGCCTCAAGCTTGCTAGGGGATCTCTACCACCTGGCGCTTCCTAACCATCTTTGTTTCCAACAGAAGAAGTCAACACTATCCAGCTGGAATTTATAATATTTTTTAACCTGTTTATTTGTAAGGCTTTCTTAACAAGTGACATCACCCTTCTAGTTACAGTCCTGATTTATCCTGAGGATAAATTTAAAATTTATCCACAGAGACAAAATTCTTCAAGGTGGCACCCAGTGGCTGGGGTTTGGCAAACCCTGGTAACCTCCACGTGATTCCATCTTCTTTGAGCTCAAACGGGGCAGAGGCTTCCCCGACCTCCGGGCTTTCACTCTTGCCCCATAAGCCTCCTTCCTTGGTCAGGCGGCTGCTCTGCCCTCTTGCCCTAGTCAGACTCCTCCTTGATTATTCAAGACCCTGCAGAAAGCCAGAGCCACCTTTGGGGCCCCTGAGCCCTTCTGAAACCGGCCTTGGCAGTAGATTAGACCCGCAGCCACCCTTTATCTCGGCCTCGTGACTCTCGCTAGTGGGTTCCGTCACCCCCCTCAAGGGGCGGGGGATCCTGTCAGCGCCGCCCTCTGACCCATGGCCCGACCCGCGGCCCCCTACCCCGTCGTCGCCCCGCCCCGAACGGCTCAGCCCCGCCCCGCTGCAGGTTAAGAGGCCCCTGAAGGCAGGAGCTCCTGACAGACGGTCACTTGTGGGGGGGCGATCCGGTCTGGTTGTCATGGCGACGGTGCGGATGGCCTGGGCCCTGTGGGCAGCGCCTGCGGGCAGGAGGCTCCGGGGCCCCCGAGGCACGGGGAGCGCCCGAAGGCTGAGCTGCGGCGCGCAGCGGCAGGCGACCAGGGGTACCAGCCCGGGACGCCGGCTCAGCACGGCTTGGGGGCCGGCCCAGCTAGCCCAAGAGGAGGCCGAGGGAGCCAAGGATGACGTCCATCCGTCTGCAGCGGAGGAGCCGTTATGGACGCCGCCCCCCGCGCCCCCGGTTCCCCCCGATTCCCCGGGGCCCCCCGCCGGCCGCTCGCTGGTGCAGCGAGACATCCAGACCTTCCTGAACCAGTGCGGGGCCAGTCCCGGGGAGGCGCGCCACTGGCTCACGCAGTTCCAGGCCTGCCATCACTCCGCCGACAGGCCCTTCGCCGTCATCGAGGTGAGCCGAGCCCGGCGTCGGGCTGGGTCACAGACCGGGCGTGGGGGCTGTGTGCCGATGTGTCGCCGGGCCTGGCAGGACGGGCTGTCTACTGGGGAGGGGAAACAGGAAGGGGATCAACGGAGCCCTAACGAGCGCCCGGGACTGGGAGAGGCCGCGGCCCTCTAAAAGCCTGGCTCCCAGCCCGGGTGAGGAGTCTGGGGTCTCCAGCCAGTGGAATATGATGCGCCAGAGTAGTCCTCCCACCCTGGGCACAGTTAGGGGTTCAGTTGGCCATAGGGGAACCTGGAGAGAAGCTGCCTGTGTCACCCCTCCCCCTAAGGTGTCCTAGAGTCCAAGGTCGCAGGGAGGAGCCGAGCGAGGAACGCTAGTATGAGATAAGAGGATGATGGTAAGACCCAACAGGGCAAAGGGCAGAGCAGGTGGGCGCAGGTGACCAGAAATGGGGTCTGATAACTCCTGGCCAGGATGGAGATCCCCCAGAGGGGACCCTGAGGACCAGGCTGGAGGAACGAGCAGGTGAGGAAGGAGTCAGGGTGGGCGTCTTGCCCCCTGAACACCCACGCCTCCGCAGGTGGATGAGGAGGTGGTCAAGTGCCCGAAGGCCGTATCCAGCCTGGCCTTCGCCCTGGCCTTCCTGCAACGCATGGACATGAAGCCGCTGGTGGTCTTGGGGCTGCCTGCTCCCACGGCGCCCTCGGGCTGTCTTTCCTTCTGGGAAGCCAAGGCACAGCTCGCCCAGAGATGCAAGGTGCTGGTGGACGCCCTGCGGCACAATGCGGCAGCTGCCGTGCCTTTTTTTGGCGGCGGGTCTGTGCTGAGCGCTGCTGAGCCAGCCCCTCACGCCAGGTGAGTGCCGACCCTGCCTGTCCCGGCGTCCTCGGATCACGCCACTCCGCCTGCCCAGCCCCAGCCCCGCGGGGCCCGGAGGCGATCTCCTTGAGCCCCGCGTCTGGCCCACAGCTACGGTGGCATCGTCTCCGTGGAGACCGATCTGCTCCAGTGGTGCCTGGAGTCCGGAAGCATCCCCATCCTGTGTCCCATTGGGGAGACCGCCGCGCGCCGCTCGGTGCTCCTGGACTCGCTGGAGGTGACCGCGTCTCTGGCTAAGGCGCTGCGGCCCACCAAAATCATCTTCCTCAACACCACAGGCGGCCTGCACGACGGCAGTCACAAGGTGTGTCTCTTCCTTTCGGGTTCCAGTCCCCGTGCCTCCGCACCTCCGCTGAGCGTCTCTCTTGAGGCCCCTGCATGTCTCCCTTATGGGTCGCAGAGTCAGTCTCTTCGAAGCCGCATGGGTCGGGAATGGAGTGTCAGGGAGGGATTCAGCCTACGGTGTTTAGATCTGAGCTCTCCCTGGTGGAGGACTCCGGGAAGAAGTAAGGGAAAAGGGGTTAAGTGAGGAGAGGTTCGTAGGGCGGGGACGCAGTCCTGGTGCGGCTGCAGGTCGGAGGCTCACCCCCTAGTTCGGGACACAGGTCCTGAGTAACGTGAATCTGCCCGCCGACCTGGACCTGGTGACCAATGCCGACTGGGTGAGCACTAAAGAACGCCAGAAGATTCGGCTCATCGTGGACGTACTCAGTCGCCTGCCCCATCACTCCTCCGCCGTCATCACCGCTGCCAGCATGTTGCTCACGGAGCTCTTCAGCAACAGGGGTGAGGGCGAGGGCAGGGGCGCGCCGGAGTTTGTGCGGGCGGGGGGTCAGGAGAAGCCACGGTAAAGGCTTCCTGCCCTTGCCAAACCTGGGGGAGGTTTGCAAGGAGGTGGACCGGCCTGGGCTGGAACTTGGGTGGAACTAGGCAGGTGGGCGGGACTTGGCTGTGTGGGAGGAACCACAGACCCAGCGGACCCAAGTGGAATGGGTAGCTCAGCTGGTAAATAATCCGCCTGCAAGGCAGGAAACCCCGGTTCGATTCCTGGATCGGGAAGATACCTTGCACAAGGGATAGGCTACCCACTCCAATATTCTCGGGCTTCTCTGGTGGCTCAGATGGTAAAGAATCCGCCTGCAATGCAGGAGATCTGGGTTCGGAAGATCCCCTGGAGAGGGCATGGCAACCCATTCCAGAATTCTTGCCAGGAGAATCCCAATGGACAGAGGAGCCTGGCGGGCTACCTCCAAGGGGTCACAAAGAGTCCGACACAACTAAGCGACTAAGTACACACACAGCAGAGGAGAGGTGGGCGGGGCCAGGAGCCGGGTGGGCAGGGATGGGCGGGACTAGGGGAAGTAGGTGGAACCACAGGTGAGGGGGGAACTCCATGGACGAACTGCCTAGGAAAAGCATCTCCCTGAGTGAAAAGCACAGACAAGTCTATGCAGACCATAGGAAGCATCTCATTGTGGGGAGCTGCCAAAGAAGGTAATTGTCCCACCAGCCACCTTCCTGTCTGGAACCTCCACCAGGCTGCGCAAACGTAGGAGTGGAGGGGACCTGGATCTCGGGCTGAACGAACCGCTCCTCCTTCATCCCACCCCCAGGTTCGGGGACGCTGTTCAAGACCTGCGAGCGGACGCTGCGAGTGCGCTGCCTGGACAGCCTGGACCAGGGCCGCCTCGTGAACCTGGTCAACGCCAGCTTCGGCAAAAAGCTCCGGGACGACTACTTGGCCTCGTTGCGCCCGAGGCTGCACTCTGTCTACTTCTCTGAGGGGTGAGCCTGAGGCCCCAGAGGGCAGGGGCCACGGGACAAGCCGGAGAGCTTTGGGTCAAGAAGAGGTCCCAGCCTGCCTCTCCCCCGCTGCGCCAGGTACAACGCGGCCGCCATTCTGACCACGGAGCCGGTACTGGGGGGGACCCCATATCTAGACAAGTTTGTGGTGAGCTCCAGCCGCCAGGGACAAGGCTCCGGCCAGATGCTGTGGGAGTGCCTGCGGCGGGACCTGAAGACGCTTTTCTGGCGCTCCCGGGTCACCAACCCCATCAATCCCTGGTAGGTTCTGCCCTTCCTGGCTCCCCTCTCCAGCTCTCACCAGCCATGCCGGGGATCCACCAGCCTGGAAGGCTGGGCTTCCCCTTATTTCATTAGCCACCCTTCCCCCATGAGAGATGGCCCGCACATCAGTGTGGCCCCACATTCCCCAGGGAGCAGACCACACATGGAGCCTGAGATTTCCCTAGAGGCAGAGCACACTTAACTCTGCTTTGTCCTGTTAAGGTAGATGCCTTGAAGACAGTCTGCACCGGGGACACAGCCTGCCTCTCCCAGGGTCTGGAGAAATTCAGCCTCTTTCCATTTTAGTCCAGGCCCAGTTGCCAAGCTCTGACCCCAGAGCTCTGAACCCATTGCATCTCCAGTGGGACACCCCCTCCTCTCTTTCCTTCTGCAGTTATCTATCCCCTCATTCCCCTACTACTCTGCTCTGTGGGCACCAAGAACAGAACAAGAACCCTTCCCCGGGCTGCACAGCCAAGGCAGTGTGGAGAGAGGAAAAGGCAGCCTCACTCTAACCCTCCTAGCTGTGTGACTCTGGCTAGTTAGCTAACTTCTCTGAGCCTTAGCTGCTCCTCTGTGAAAATAGCATAACACCAGGCTATTGGCTGGTGCTATGAGAATAAAATCAGAGTACAAACCTCAGGTTCTAGCAGAGTGTACAGCACATACAAGCATACCCCAGAGATATTACCAGTTTGGTTCCAGACCTCCACGATAAAGTGAATATTGCAATGAAGCAAACCACATGAATTTTTTGGTTTCCTGGTGTATATGAATGTTTACACTATATTGTAGCCTGTTAAATGTGAAATAGCATTATATCTAAAAAAACAATGTGCACACCTCAAATTTAAAATAGTTTTATCGCTAAAAACTGCTAACCATCACTTGAGCCTTCAGTGAGCAGCCATCTTTTTGCTGGTGGAGGGTTTGAAATATTTCAAGAATTACCAAAATGCAACAAAGAGACATGAAGTGAGAAAACGTCTGTTGGAAAAATGATACTGCTAAGACTTGCTCCACACAGGGTTTCTGAAAACCTTCAATTTGTAAAAAACACAGTATCTGCAAAGCACAACGTGCTAAGTTGCTTCAATCGTGTCTGACTGTTTGCAACCCTATGGACGGTAGCCTGCCAGGCTCCTCTGTCCTTAGGATTCTCCAAGGCAAGAGTACTGGAGTGGGCTGCCATACCCTCCTCCAGGGTATCCTCCATACCCAGGGATTGAACCCAGGTCTCTCATGTCTCCTGCATTTGCAGGCGGGTTCTTTACCACTAGCGCCACCTTAGTGAAACACAAAATGTGGTGTGCCAGTAGTAGGTTCTCAATAAATGAACCAGTGAGTAGTGAGCCCTGCTGCTGCTGCTAAGTCGCTTCAGTTGTGTCCGACTCTGTGCGACCCCATAGACGGCAGCCCACCAGGCTCCCCTGTCCCTGGGATTCTCAAGGCAATCACACTGGAGTGGGTTGCCATTTCCTTTTCCAATGCATGAAAGTGAAAAGTGAAAGTGAAGTCACTCAGTCGTGTCCGACCCTCAGCGACCCCATGGACTGCAGCCTTCCAGGCTCCTCCGTCCATGGGATTTTCCAGGCAAGAATACTGGAGTGGGGTGCCATTGCCTTCTCCGGTAGTGAGCCCTGGCCTTGCCTAAAACCTATCTCCCACCCCCACCAGGTACTTCAAACACAGCGATGGCAGCTTCTCCAACAAGCAGTGGATCTTCTTCTGGTTTGGTCTGGCCGATATCCGGGACTCTTATGAGCTGGTCAACCATGCCAAGGGGCTACCGGACTCCTTTTGCAAGCCAGCTTCTGACCCAGGCAGCTGACCCTCTCCACCAGCCCTTCAGGCCCTGGGACAGCCAGTGTGGACTAAAGGCCGTGCCTGCTGGAGGAGACCCAAGGCAGCCACAGGCCAGACCAGACATGCTGGCTGAGTGAACTGCAGAGGAAGCAGCAGCCGTTACTCTACCCTGCCCAGTGAAGGGTACCCAAGGGAGGACAAGCACAGGAAGGAAAAGGGCCTGCCCAAGACCCCCTACTTGCTCCAAAGCCACAACCAGATGGCTCTGAATTTTCAGTCTAGGAATTTGGAGGGAGGAGGGCTTGCCTTTAAGGGCTCTACTCAAGGCTGAGGGTAGGCCAGTGTCTTTGACCACTGTGCTGTTTTGAGGCTTCCTTGCCCAAAATATCACCCACATCTGCCTTATATTCCACCATTCATTTTAATTCCTTAAGGTCTTGAAACACCTCAGGAGGCCTTGATTAAAATGCAAGTACTTGTCTGAAAGTCAGCTCACACTTGAAATTAGCACTGACCCTCTGGGAGCAACATCTTGCGGGCTGGGGAACCAGGGGACTCCTAGAGGAAGAGAGGAGCTAAACGAGGCCAAGGCCCCGAGATGAATGCTGCCACCACCTCCATCAGCCAACTGTCAGCAGCCCCCTGAGGGGCTACCCTACCCCTCAGTTAGGAAACACCTTCCATTCCACAAACCGGACTGACAGCAGCCCCACCTCCCTTGCCAGGCAGGGCTCAGAGCCAAGCCCAGACTCGGAGGTCTTCCCCTTGGCCCCCCTGGAGGTTGTGTCTCCATCTTTGCAGGAGTGGGACATCTCAGACAGGCCAAAGTCCAAAGCCTGAGGTTGCATTCGGCATTTCTGACCCCTATGATGTGCAAGGCTCCACACTGGCTGCTGAGGCTACTTTCTGTCAGGAGGTGTGTGGATGTGTAGGGAGGGGACCAGGGGCTGTTGAGAGACTAACTCCCCTAGAGCAGCCTGTCTTCCCTGAAGAGAGGGGTGGCGTCGAGCACACAGCTGGGTGTGGGCTTCAGACAGACCTGGCCTGGAATCCAGATGTGTGGTTTCAGGCTAGCAGCTCAACCTTCTCTGAGCCTCCATCTCCTCATCTGTGAAATGAAAATTCATCGGCCTCAGAGTGGACCCTTAATCAGTCCTCTCCCTCTAGTTGCCCTCGCCAAAGATTTCTCTCAAAAGAGCTGGCACCAAATGGGGAGGAAAAGATAAGCCACGAGAGGCAGTGAGTGAAAAAGGTCAAAGTGTGTACTGCAGGGAGCGTTTGCAGACTTGAAAAGAGAGCACAAGGACAGTGGGGATTCTCAGGACAGGGCCAAGGTCATGGGTGGGTCAAGGTGGGCCTTACCCGGGTATGGGCTTTCAAGAAACCCAAGATCAATCCCAGCCAATAGCAAAGTGCCCCGTGGGGAGAACAGAGAAGCAAAGCCAAACATCTATATAAAATGTTTAATTTTGGAGGACTGTGTGGTCTGGTGTTTGGGAGGGCACTCACCCACAACAGGCCAACCAGGAGCTGGAAACAGAAGGCCAGAGGCAGGAAGTTGGCCACTGCCTGCCCCACCCCTGCACACTCCAGAGTAGACTGGGGCCTGCTCTGCCCTAGAGGTGGGTGACAGCTAGCGCTGTGTCTGCTCCTGGCACACCCTGAGAGCCCACGACTTCCGTAGTGCCCAGCCCCTCTACTCCACCTGGGCCTGATCCATGTGTCAATACACACACTCGGTTTCAGTCTCAGAAAAGCACTGCAGAGCCTAGCTGCATCTGCCAGGCTCAAAGAGGGATCTTTCACACTGGCTCACTTCCGGTTCCTGGTCCCCCACCCTCAACCCCTGCCCCCATAGCCCTGCTTTGCTCTGTTTCCTGGGACAGGAGACCCAGGAGAACAGCTGGCCTCAGCTCTCCTCAGAACAAACAGGAAAAAGAAACCCGTAGGGCAGAGTCATCAGGGCTCCCACCCCACCAAGGCCTGAGCCCAGGAACTGGGAAAGAGACCTGCCTCTTGCCAACATACACACACATGCACATAACGCAAAGGATCAAACAGACCAAAATGCATAAATAAACATAACTGGGCCAGCAAGGAGGAACGGAGGGTGGCCTTCAGTGGCTCCCTGCACCCATTCTCAGACTCGTGCTGCACCACTCAGCCGTCAGTGGCCAGGATGACAGCGGCCCCGAAGATGCCCACACTCTCTCCAAGGAGCTTCATCTGGTTCCAGAACTCAACGCGTCGTGTGTTGTGCCAGTAGGCCACATTGCCGTCAATGAGCAGCATGACCGGGGGCAGCAGGACAGCCAAGATCTGGGCAGCCAGGGTCACGTAGTAGCCCGACAGGAAGGCCAGGGCCAGGACACCATAGAGCACGAAGAAGAGCTGGACCATCAGCTCCCCGCCCGGGAGATGGTTCAGATACGCCAGCCGGTCCTCCTTGCTGTGCTGCAGTGAGTAGGCCTAGAGACACACCATCCTCTGAGGCTCTGAAGAGGCTTAGGAGCCTATTCTGGGAAGGCCACCCCTGAGATGCAAGCCAGCCCCTACCAGGTGGGCTTTGGACTCCCCTCTCAGACTTGGGACTTTCTGAAAATAAGACCTGTGTCTCCCCTCAGATGAGGGAGCTCCGTGAGGCCAGGGTCTCTGTCTCTCCTGACCCTGGGAGCTCAGAAGGAAAGAGGGTCCACAGTCAGGCTGGGGCTCTCACCTCTGAATACAGAGCTCTTCACATGGGAGATGGTGCTCTGTATCTAAGATGAAGCTAAGTGACTTGAGGCCCGTTGACATTCCCTTCCACACTGGCCCCACTCCCAGCACCAGGGAGGATATAACTGGCTCCGCCAGGAAGCCCCATCAGCTCTAAGTGGCAAAGCCCCAGGTGGGACATGAACTCTACCAAACCTCTCCTTTGTCCCCTCTCTCAGTCCTCTGGGGGGTGAAGCCATGAGAGGCCTAGTCCCTCTTGTTCTCCTGGCTCTCAGGCTTGGGACTGAATGGTCAATTCATCCTCCTCTCTCCCTGGTGCAATAATGTTGGAAGAAGGGACTCTCAGCCAGGTCTCAGGCACTTGAAAAGCTCCCAAGGCCCAGAAGCTGGAGGGGGCAACTGCTGGGAGTCAAGCCCTCAGGAACTACATGCATGCCTCGTTCTGTCCACCTCCCTGGGTTCTGCCAGGCACCAAGCATCGGTTCACAGCTCACTCCCAGTAAAGCACCTCCAGTCGACAATCCCCCAACCTACCACACAGACGAGGTAGATGCCCAGGAAGACCTGGCCGGTGGACTGGAGGGAACGGCTGCGGGGTTTCCGACGGTACAGCTCCCCAGCACCGCTGGCCAGCACAAGAAAGCCACCAATGATGGCAACTGTGCGTGAGTACATACGGACCTAGGCCAAGGCGAGGGGACCCCGATCAGAAACTGAAGCCATTGCACTTCTCCTGGCTGCCCGGAGTGCAGAACTGCCCATCTCTACACATCCCGGTTCATCTGATGAACCCTCTTTACCATTACCATGAGCAGGTAGAGCAGAGAAAGAGAATTCTTTTTATCAGAAGTGGAAATTGAGGCCCAGAGGGGTTAATAAACTTGTCCAAGGTCCTACAGAAAGTGGCAGAACCCAGATACCAAGCGTTGCCCCTCTGCCCATCCCCAGGTCTGCACATTCAAAGTTCAATATTCTTTCTGCCATAGGGTATACTTTGTTCCCCAAACTAACCAATGATCTCACTGTAGCTATTCTCACACCTGCCTCCCCTAATTGACTGCCAGTCCATTCCTTGTGGGGAATGCCTTGGTCCAGGCTCATCTCCAAGCCTGTAGTGCCCGGCACAGGTCCTGGAATCTACAGGATTAAATGCTGCCCTCGGATTAGATAAATTTCATAAAATCTGATGGGTGGACTAGGTTCTCTCTAAGGTTCCTTTCTCCCTGGTTCTGATAACTAAACTAACGGTGTAGAGTTCTGGGAACCAGGTGACCTGGTTTCTGGTCCCACCTGTAAAGCTAACTGCAGTGTAATTTTGGGAAAGTCTGTTTCCCATCTCTGAACCTCAATTTCTGCACTCTGAGGGGGAGGTTTGCTGGTCTCTAAGGTCCTTCCATTCTTGTGGTCTGTAATAACCGCCACAAATCAAAGGGGTTCAACCTTCCCAGGCTTAGCACTGTGCTCCTGGCTAGTTTGTCCAGCTGTCCCAGGCACCAGCTCCCCCGGCACTACAGCCAAGTCCCACCTAGGGGCGAGGTGCTCACCTTCAGCCAGTCCCCGTAGTGGACGTAGCCCCCGACGTAGGCGGCATAGGTGCTAATGGCAAGCTGGAGTGCGGCCCCCAGCGCGAACCAGCGCCGCTTCACTCCAAAGGACATGAAGCTAGCGCACAGCACGGCCGCCCCCATGTCGAAGTACAGGTAGGGTACTGGGATGTCGGGCTTCCTGCGAGTAGGAAAGGGGAAGGAACGAGGACAGAGTGAAGCACAGGATGAAGCGGGAAGAAGAGTATTGAGACTCCTCGGGTTCCCGCAAGCTCCATTGCTTCTCCAAACCTGAGCCCCCTCTCATGGCTAGAACCCCCGCACTAAGCTCGATGCCCACCATGCTCCAGACCAGAGTCCCTAACAAGTCCGAGGTCCCAATTCCTCCCAGTCCAAGGGTCCCAACTTCTAGGCCACAACTTCTTCCCCACCTCACCGCACCCCCATTCCTGGGACGGGCCGGACCGCCCCCACCACATTCGGCGACCGCACGGACCCGCTCACCGGCGCGCCTCGGCCCTCTCAGCATACAGCATGAGCTGGCTGAAGCAGCCCCAGAAGGGGCAGCGTGTGAGCAACACAGAACCCAACTGCATGATCAGCTGCAACATCCACCGTCGCGAACCCATCTTCGACGCCATCTTGAGGAAGGGCAGTCCGCCGCAGCCTCACCCGGCGGCCAGGGAGGCCGGCGCGAGGATGCGACGCGCAACTTCCGGGTTTCGCGGGGGTTTTTTTTTTCCCCCGCCCCCCCGCTTCCGTCGGGAAACAAAGCTCTCACTCTCTAGTTCTGGACTGAAGAAAGTATTGTAGCTGCAGGGTTCCGTTATTTCTGCCCAGGGAGGCTCAAGGGTCCTTTCTTATAGGTGCAAAATTGAAAACTAGAGTAGAGGAAGGAATAGTAAGCGAACTAGCCTTTGAATACAGCTGAACCTGGGCTCCAATTCTAACGCAACTCTGTGACTTTCAACATATCTCCTATACTTCCCAAGATTCATCTGGGAAACTGGAATGACATCGACGTCACAGGGTTGTGAAGTTTAAATGTTGACAGTGTTGGTCCTAGCACATAGTAGGGCTTCAGTGAATGGTGTACACAACACACACACAGAGAGGAAATCACACACATGAAATCCCTCTGCTTCTGTTTTAAATTTAGAGTAACAGGGTCTCCTCAGAGCCACTTGTAGAGAACTTTGGTCTTGGTTTGCCTTTCTTCTGTCCCCCAAGAGAAGAAGACCTGACGAGGACATATGGGTCAACTCAAGCAGTCCATTCCTCCAGCTCTAGTGCTCCGACTCTAGCCCAATCTACCCTTTTTTGTCAGTTTAGCTGCATCAGGCTTCGGACTGGTCTCCCCCACTTTTTCTTTGGCCTTGTTTGTTCTCAGATCCTCTATTTTGTTCTCATAACCATCAGGCACCTCTCCCTTGACTCACTTAGTACATTGCTGCCTGCCAAGTCGCTTCAGTCATGTCCGACTCTGTGCGACCCCATGGACTGCAGCTACCAGGCTTCTCTGTCCATGGGATTCTCCAGGCAAGAACACTGGAGTGGGTTGCCATTTCCTTCTCCAATGCATGAAAGTGGAAAGTGAAAGTGAAGTCACTCAGTCGTGTCTGACTCTTAGTGACCCCATGGACTGCAGCCCACCAGGCTCCTCCATCCATGGGATTTTCCGGGCAACAGTACTGGAGTGGGGTGCCATTGCCTTCTCCCACTTAGTACATTAGCAATTGTATATTTGTGATTTGTCTATTGATGACTAGATTAACACTAGATTGTGAGCTCCATGAGGGCAAGGACAATGTCTGGTTTCTGCCTATTATATCGACAGGGCCAGGTAGATGGGATGCATTCAGGAAATGTGTGCCAAATAGATAAGTAAATGAACAAAACGTGTTGCCACTATGTCATGTCTCAGTAACTGTTTGTTGAACAAATGAGCAAAAGTTCGAGGCACTCTGGGATTGTCACCACACGGCCACCCCCACCTATCTTCCTGCACCCCCTCTACCACCCTGCAACATACAAATTCATCTTCTAATATTGAAGACTCTGTAAGCACTTTTGTAAGGTCCTTTAATTCAGGAGGTGTGTTTTTTCCCTGGGGAAGGGAGAGGGAGCTTATGTTAAAGTAGCATTTCTGAAGACAGGAATTTAAAATTCCCAATCAGCCAGTGAAAGCTGGACAACAAAACGCTTTTCATATCTAATTTTTTTTTACAAAGTCACTATGATTAAAGTCTGGGTGTATCAGAAAGAATGTGAGAAAGGGACATATCCAGGTAAAAAACTAGGGAATGAGATTGTGTGATTGCTGGGGTGGGGAGTTGAGGGTGAGGGTGGGAAAACTTCAGTCAAAGGGAATGAGAAAAAGAATGGGTTAAAGGTTATTTTGCCTACCCTTCCTACCCCCTACCACCACATGAGACAAGTTTTTACCAAAATACAGGCACACACACACACACAATACAGGCACATACTACAGTATCAACTTTCCAACTGTTTTTCTTTTTCCCATCTCCTCAGCTATCCCCGATTCAAATGAGACAAAATGCCCAGCCATCAGGAAGGAGAAAAGTGCTGAGAACTGGGATCAGTGTATGTCCACAAAATAGTTCTAGAAGCCTGCCTGGCTTGTGCCCATGGGAACAACACCCTTACCCACCCTACCTCCATCATAACTTTAGCAACCAGCTTCTGATCAAGTCCCCAGCAGCAGAGGCCAGGAACATGTGTGAGCAAGAGAAAGGAGACAAAGATGAATGCTTTCCTTATAGGGTTCCCTGGTGGCTCTCAGATGGTTAGGAATCTGCCTGCAATGCAGGAGGCCTAGGTTCGATCCCTGGGTCAGGAAGATCCCCTGGAGAAAGGAATGGCAACCCACTCCAGTATTCTTGCCTGGAGCATTCCATGGATAGAGGAGCCTAGTGGGCTACAGTCCATGGGGTTGCAAAGAGTCAGACACGACTGAGCAACTTTGACTGTACCCATCCCACCCCAGTTCCCTCTGGTCTTTCTACCTTTTAGTTCCCTCTTTCCCAAAGAGGTGTTGAGGACTAGGGGCCAGACTGCTCTTCCCAGGGCTGGGAAAGATGAGAGCATTGTGCTAGATCAGGGAGAAATAGGTGAGGGAGGGGTGGTTGGTCCTAGGCCCTGAGAGTTGAACACAGCCATTTCTCTCTCCCCTCCCACCACTCCTCCACCCTGCCTGGGCAGACAATGGAGCCCCAAAGACCTCTAAGGACCATCCCTTTTCCTTTATCACAGCTCCATCTTCTCTCCCTCCCCCAGCTGCCTCTCGAGGGCTCCCCTGCTCTCTGGTTCCCCCAGGGCCTCGCCTGCACTTGCACTCAACCATAACCACGGTCACAGCCACAGTGACCAGCCCAGCTGGGAATCCACACTGCTCAGCACCACCCCACCAGCTGCCCAGGCTACAAGTCAAGTAACCCAGGCTGGCTACACACAAGTGCCATCAGGTCATCCAGGTTCCTAATGGCCTATTGCAGGCCAGTCACATACCCAGGGGTTTGAGGCAGCAGCAGCAGCATCATGCCTGCTATCCAGATGCCCATCATATTTTGAACTTGAGATGCTGCAGTTGGTTGCCTGCAATAGAGAGGAGGCCCAGTGCTCACCAGGCTACAAAGGCCTCGGCCTCCAGCTGACTAATGTCAGTCCCAGCCAGGGAGCACCTCCAGGCTGGCATGGGGGCCAGGGCTGCACCCCTGACTTGCTGTGCTGGTTCCCAGCCAGCTCTGCCAGCACAGGTGGAAGAGGCTCCCAACCCCAGCGGTGCCCAGCTCAGCCGGGTTGTGGCTCAGGTCTGGCTGCCCCAGGTTCCCAGGCTCCATAGGCTGCAGGGGTCCAGGCTTGCAAGCAGGTTGTAAGAGGTCTAGACAGAGTAGAGAGCACAGGGTGATGGAAAAGTCGGGGCACAGGGGCGCCAGCTGGTGTGGCTGAGATACAGCTGCTCCAGAACACCTAGGCCCCCCAGGGCTCCACCAGCCAAGTCCCACAGGATACTGGGAGACAGCAGCAGCACCCGCAGTCCACACAGGCCCTGGAAGGAGCCACCTGCCGAGTGGCCGAGACCACTGTGGCTCAGCTCTGACAGCCAAACTATCAGGGAACCTGGAAAGGGTCTAAGCAGGTGGAGGCCTCCCCAGCCCAGACAATGCCCAAAGCTGGGCAGTTTCATGGTGCTGGCCACCTGCCGCCAGACCCTAAGCAAAGCTGATGCCCCACTGTAGCCGTGGCCACACCTGCTCCACCCTTGCCCCATGATGAGATGAAGTGAGGATGGCACCAGGCAGTCATGGATGCTGAGAGCTTGTGTTACTCTCCTCCATCCAAGATATTGGGAAGCGTGGTGATGCTAGGAGAGAAAAATAAACACAGACACGACTCAGGACCTCACCATATGCCAAGTCCCCAATGTGGTCTCAAGGACACCTTCCCTCCATCTCTCAAGATCTTACCTGCTTATCTAGCAGTTAACAGCTAGGAAAATAGCCAAAGCTATTTCAGCCTGAGATCCCAGCCTCCTGACCCTCCCATCCCCAGCCACCCCTCATCCTATTATTGCTACTAGGATGAAAGGCAATCAGGGAAGATCACCCTTTTAAATTCTCTAGACCTTTTTTACTCCCACTCCACACTCCACCTCACTTATTTCCCACACAATCACAGAAACTCCCCCTCCTCCTGCAAAGAGCTTCAACTAGATCTTGGCCTAATCTGACCACCGAGGTCAAGACCTCCAGCAGAACCCCTGTGTACTCAGCCTCTCTTCCTGGCACTATACTTGCTGAGTGCAGCAGCAGCAGCAGCTCAGGAATGGAAGAGGAATCTCAGCTCTAGTTACCTGCCTGCCTGTCTCCTGCCAAGCCCCACCGCCCAAAGCAGGAGCAATTAGCTCTCAGGAAGCCATCATCATGAGGGTGGGGATAGGGAACAGGTTGAGGAAGTCTCCAAGCCCTTTTGGCCTTCTATCCAGGGGAGCAGGACCCTGCCCTGCTTTTCTAAGAGCAGGTGTTCCCCTTTCCACCTCCTTCTCTCTTCTGGAGCCCCAGCCCTCCTCTGTTTCTTATCAACCATGGCAACTAGGAGAAGCCTTGGAGCCCTCCCTCAAGTCATAAAGCAGACAGGTGTCTCTTTTTTTTCACTCCTACTTCCTGCCTAAGACAACTGGACCCAAAGGAGGGGAATGTTCTCTCTTGTTCTCACTAGGCCAAAGGTCAAAGTACTCCTCTCTGGCCCTCAAGGAGTGCCCAGCCTTTCCTTCTGAAACAGGGGCCTGGGTCCAGGGTACCCAGTGCTTCTGCCTTGCCCTGGGAGGCCAAACATTTACTTTCTCTCTAGGTTCCTGAATGTGCTCAGGAGCTCCACCCAGCAAACTCTTTAAGAGAATAATAATGGCCATATGGAAGAAATGGTTACCAAGAGCCAAGCTTCATTAGAGGCTTCATTTAATCCTCAACTGAGACACTCATTTCATAGATGAGGGAACTGATGCTTGGCAAGTTTAGGTAAGTTGCCAAGTCATACTGCTCATTAGTGGCAGAGGTGAAATCTGACATGACTCAGGCCTGTCTGAATCCAGGCAAGCACCTAACCACTAAGCTACAGTGACCCAAAGAGTGGGCCATCATCCCTTGTGCCGTCCAAACACCCCCCCAAGATGTCAAGGTCACAGGTGAATAGTACATATGATGCCCAGAATGGTAAGGGCAGCTGAGCCACCACCACCAACCTAGGATATTACTCTCAGCTTGTGGTTGATCAGACTTGAGCCCCTTTGATTTAATTCAAGTGATCTTGTTCGAGCAAATTATACCAGAAAAACTTCATTATCAATAATCTTTGAGAAAACATTACAAACAGAAGGTTGACAGAGACTAGAACAGAACACAAGTATCAATTTTTAAAAGTCAGTTGAGTGTAACAACTGTTAACAAAATTCAGAGGGCTTATGAAAGTCTCACCAGTTACCTAAACATGATGGCCACTAGGTGCCCACACAAGTCCACTATGCTACGCTATGCTAAGTCACTTCAGTCGTGTCCGACTGTGTGTGACCCCATAGACGGCAGCCCACCAGGCTCCCCCATCCCTGGGATTCTCCAAGCAAGAACACTGGAGTGGGTTGCCATTTCCTTCTCCAATGCATGAAAGTGAAAAATGAAAGTGAAAAATGAAAGTGAAGTCCCTCAGTCATGTCTGACTCTTTGTGACCCCATGGACTATAGCCCGCCAGGCTCCTCTGTCCATGGGATTTTCCAGGCAAGAGTACTGGAGTGGGGTGCCATTGCCTTCTCCTATACTATCCCTTTCAGTTCAGTTCAGTCGCTCAGTCGTGTCCGACTCTGCGACCCCATGAATCGCAGCACACCAGGCCTCCCTGTCCATCACCAACTCCCGGAGTTCACCCAGACTCACATTCATTGAGTCAGTGATGTCATCCAGCCATCTCATCCTTCTCCTCCTGCCCCCAATCCCTCCCAGCATCAGAGTCTTTTCCAATGAGTCAACTCTTCGCATGAGGTGGCCAAAGTACTGGAGTTTCAGCTTTAGCATCACTCCTTCCAAAGAAATCCCAGGGCTGATCTCCTTCAGAATGGACTGGTTGGATCTCCTTGCAGTCCAAGGGACTCTCAAGAGTCTTCTCCAACACCACAGTTCAAAAGCATCAATTCTTCGGCGCTCAGCCTTCTTCACAGTCCAACTCTCACATCCATACATGACCACTGGAAAAACCATAGCCTTGACTAGACGAACCTTTGTTGGCAAAGTAATGTCTCTGCTTTTGAATATGCTATCTAGGTTGGTCATAACTTTCCTTCCAAGGAGTAAGTGTCTTTGAATTTCATGGCTGCAGTCACCATCTGCAGTGATTTTGGAGCCCCAAAAAATAAAGTCTGACACTGTTTCCCCATCTATTTCCCATGAAGTGATGGGACCGGACGCCATGATCTTCATTTTCTGAATGTTGAGCTTTAAGCCCACTTTTTCACTCTCCACTTTCACTTTCATCAAGAGGCTTTTGAGTTCCTCTTCACTTTCTGCCATAAGGGTGGTGTCATCTGCATATCTGAGGTTATTGATATTTCTCCCGGCAATCTTGATTCCAGCTTGTGCTTCTTCCAGTCCAGCGTTTCTCATGATGTACTCTGCATATGTTAAATAAGCCAGGTGACAATATACAGCCTTGACGAACTCCTTTTCCTATTTGGAACCAGTCTGTTGTTCCATGTCCAGTTCTAACTGTTGCTTCCTGACCTGCATACAGGTTTCTCAAGAGGCAGGTCAGGTGGTCTGCTGAATAAAGCTACAACTGAAACCATGTGCCACTGTCACATTAATGGAGAAGCAACCCAGTAAATATGTCTCTGAACTGATGCAAATATATACTATCATTTAGTATAATGCATGCTTCATTTTCCAACAGCTGTTTTAGAATTTAGAATGCCAACATCTCTTTCAGAATTTTCCAGTTTATTGTGATCCACACAGTCAAAGGTTTTGGCATAGTCAATAAAGCAGAAATAGATGTTTTTCTGGAACTCTCTTGCTTTTTCCATGATCCAGCAGATATTGGCAATTTGATCTCTGGTTCCTCTGCCTTTTCTAAAACCAGCTTGAACATCTGGAAGTTCACGGTTCACCTATTGCTGAAGCCTGGCTTGGAGAATTTTGAGCATTACTTTACTAGTGTGTGAGATGAGTGCAATTGTGCAGTATGAAAACAAAGTTTATATAAACTGGAACACAAAACTGGGATAGATAAGTTGTACACCGGATTGTAGCACCAAGATTTTTTAAAAGTTCTTAGAAGAGGCTGGAATAGTTGGCTTAAAAAGACTACTGCACTGGAGAAAACAAGACAGCTCCCAGTCATATCTGCCTGCTTGGCTGCTTCAGTGCCCCTCACTCACGGGAATGCAGAGCAAGGATCAGAGCGCAGGAGACAGGAGCTCTTGCCTCGGTTCTAGAGCCGCTGCAGGGAGGACAAAAGGGTGTGGTACAGCTAGTACATGTTGCTTCTCAAAGTAATGCACTCCCCACCAATGAAGGTGTTCAAGTAGGGGCAGCCAGGCAAGGATGCTGTAAGTGAGGATATTTAAACAGTGAGGCAGTTTAAATATCCATAGAAGCTCCAAGATCGTGGTCATTTCTAAGTGCTAGGACACCTGTGCTGAGTTTCATATACACACATGGGCCACTCCTAGAACTAGAAGCATGCTGTCTGCACTGTTCACATAGTGCCTTCTGGAGTTACATGGCTACATACCCTTCCCATAGCCAGCGCATGCGACTGACAGCAAGACACTTTCATAAAGGCTAATCTGAACTAGAACTGACCTGTATTTGACACCAGCCATGCACCTGGCTTCCCTTGTAGCTCAGACAGTAAAGAGTCTGCCTGCAATGTGGAAGAGCGGGTTCGATCCCTGAGTCAGGAAGATCCCCTGGAGAAGGGAATGGCAACCCACTCCAGTACTCCTGCCTGGAACATCCCATGGATGGAGGAGCCTGGCAGGCTACAGTCCATGGGGTCTCAAAAAGTTGGACACGACTGAACGACTTCACTTTTACTTATGCACCTGGAGGGGACAAGGGGCCACTGCTATAACCACCCTCTCTTGCAAACATCCTCAGTTGAACTCCCTGATAAACCTATTCTGCTCATACCAAAGAAGCCACCTACCTACACCAAGTCACACTCAGTACAACTCCCCCAGTGGCCACGTGGTGACAGCATAACGCATGAGCATGCACCTCTAAAGGCACTCAGCAACTTATGGGAGTTCCCTTGTGTGTTTACTGAGCCACCAGCTACATACTCTTTCACCCTCGTCTCCCTGCCAAATTCACAAACACACCTGCAATGGTACTGTCTTCTCCTTCCTTCCTGTTTATTATGGAGGAAGGGACCCATTCAATCAGAGGCCAAAACCCCTACTATGGCCATGGATCTCACCCATTTCTCAGTGCTCAGGACAAGGGCACAACTCCTAAATGTCTAGCTCGTCTGGTCCTATCCTCTGAACTCAAAGCTCCTTACCCATTCACCATCTGTTCTTCAGCGTTTCATGGGTGAGACAAAATAACAAAACAGAACCCCATTTTCCCACAAACCTCTTCCTCTCCACTGTTCACCATTCACCGAAAAGTCATCCTTAGCTCCTCTTTCCCTGACCACCTTGTCCTCACATCCAATCCGTCAGCCAGTCCAGTCCAGCACTCACGTTTGCCACCACTCTCGCCCGAACCACTGCAATAGCCTCATAGTGCCAAGTCTTTTTTTTTTTTTTTCTTAATTTTTATCTTGGAATATAGTTGAACAAAGTCTTTCTACTTCCACTGTTGCCACTTATCATTAGCCTAAATCCCTTGACAGCTTGAAACCCTTTAACAGCTCCCACTGTGTCAAGAACAAATTCCACTCCCTAAGACAACAGCTTCAAGGCCCTGCATAATCTGGCTCCTGCCAATTTCTGCATCTTACTCACTAGGCTTCAGCCGCCTATAGTCTGCTGCTGCTGCTGCTGCTAAGTCGCTTCAGTCGTGTCCAACTCTGTGCGACCCTATAGACAGCAGCCCACCAGGCTCCCCCGTCCCTGGGATTCTCCAGGCAAGAACACTGGAGTGGGTTGCCATTTCCTTCTCCAATGCATGAAAGTGAAAAGTGGAAGTGAAGTCACTCAGTCATGTCCGACCCTCAGCGACCCCATGGACTGCAGCCTTCCAGGCTCCTCCGTCCATGGGATTTTCCAAGCAAGAGTACAGGAGTGGGGTGCCATTGCCTTCTCCGGCCTATAGTCTAGCAGTTCCTAAACATTCCAAGGACTTCCCAGGTGGCATAGTGGTTAAGAATCCACCTGCCAATGCAAGAGACACAGTTTCCATCCCTGGATCAGAAAGATTCCTTGGTGGAGGAAATGGCAAGCTGCTCCAGTATTCTTGTCTGGAAAATTCCATAGACAGAGGAGCCTGGAGGGCCACAGTCCATAGGATCGCAAATAATAGGATGCAACTGAGCACACACACACAAACATCCCAAATTCCTGTCAACCTCAGCTTTAGTTCCTGCTGGTCCCTCTGTCCAAGCACCCTTGGTTGGCTCCTTGTTCTTCAGATTTCAGCTTAAATCACACCTCAGAGGCCATTCCAGAATATTTTCTTTAGAGTAGTACACAGACCTCCCTATAGTAAGCATAAGCAACTACTTTAATCTAGGAGACAGACCAGAAAGGAGGCCAGATCAGAAAAAGCAGCCACTTTTTAGTCCCTATGCTAAAGACTAACTGCTGGAGTCAGCATGAGGATTAGTTTAGGGAAAGAGAGGCTGGCTGAAGTCACTAGAGAATTGCCTTACCCACACCTTACTCTATTGTCTTTTCAACAAAACTAGGGAGGCCACAGTCCAACCTGCCTTGGTCCTAGCTGCCAGTCTCTTGAGAAACCTGCTGCTTTCGAAGCTGAAACTAGGAATACCCACCTTCCCAGTTCCTCCCATGTTCTTTACTGATCCCTCATCAGTTTTCTAAACTTGACTCCAAGCTTTCCTCAAAACTCAGTCAGCCTGGACCACTTTTCATCTTGGCTCAGGCAACTCATCCAGCTATTAAAATGATGACACTCAAAATGACTTCAGTTTCATCAATGGCTGAATGCCAGGGAATACTACATTATCCTTATCTTAGGGCCTCAAAATTCCCCATCAGACCATTAACAATAAACCAAAATAATTACAATGCAAGTCATAAATGCCACATGTGAGTGATATAAATTTTAGTAATCACTTTCCATTTTCACTGTCAAGGATGGCTTCACAGGTGGCACTGAAGCAAGGCATTGTAGGAAAAGAGAAGATAAAACTGAAGATTATTGAGGCTGTAAGTAATCTCAGAGGTCACCCAGCCTCCATGCCTTTCGTATGTGTTAATTCTAAGACGCCCAGAGATTACAGAGTGCACCTGTGGACTGGGGATGAGGGAATAGGTTGGCAGGCTTCTTTTGACGCAGCGAAGCATGCTGTGTTTTCAGAAATGTAAGGGGCAGGGAGAAGGGTGTTAACATCAAGAGGATCTGAAAGATGTCAATAATGTTCTGAGTGATCCTGGATGGAACGTGTTTGCCTTGCTTTCTTGTGTGCCTGTAATGAGCCATGTAAGGCTTTTATAATATTAAAAAAAGAAACTCATTTTGAAACTTTATTACCCAGCAGCAGTCCATCACCAGTGGATGGCAGCCCCACAGCACCCCTTTCTCACCTGTAAGGTACTTCATGCTGTTACATTACACCCCTGAAGTTGAGGCAGTACATGCCCAATTCAAGTTTCTTAAAGGGGAATGCTCTGGTACCAGTGGCCTCCAGCAGTGATGGGAAAGCATATCTGCTATGTAAACAATGACCATCCTCCAACCCACATGACCAAACCCAGTTCCCAAACTCTGGTCCCCACCACTCAACCCATACAGTGCAGCTCCTAGTAGCAAACATGCTCATTATACGTTCTCAGCATCTGCCACACTGGCAGGACAGGAGTCTCCATGTATGACTGAAAGCGTCCTTGATCTTCCTTTATGTCTTATGGGAAAACAGATTTTGACACAATTTGTAGCTTCAAGAACGTCAAGGAGCCGTTACCTTGAATCAGCGATTCACAAGCTGCAGCCCTTTAACTAATATTGAAGTGCGTGAGCAACTTTCAAAACACCAAACAAAAATCAGCAATCAGTTGTTCAGACTTATACAGTACAGATTCAGTATCAACTCACTGTGGGAAGGCTGTTTATACCGTACTGATCAGATGTTCTAAATAGAAGAAAACCCAAAGGCACAGATGTGGCTGTGGGGTGGTGACCAGGCACTGGGATATAAGGGTTTGTGTGTGTGTTTGAGGAGAAAAGAGAATGCCTCAAAACCAAGCAGACACTGCAAAACCACCAGTTCGTGTTCTATCAGAGATGCAAGCCCTCAACACTGCGTCATTTCTTCAAATCTAGGTGGCAATTCTTACCACACTCACCAGTCTTCTCTATACTCCACCCCAAACCTGGCTAATAGAAGTGAGCAATACGAAAATGCCATCAGTTCACCAAGTCCCAGGGCAATATTAAAGAGCCCATGAGTGCATAAAGCCTGGGGTTCATTCCAGCTCTGCCACTGAAGGCAGCGGCGGTACTCTCAGCAAGTCACTTAAGCCCTGGTGGAACCAACTCACTTTCTGTAAAATGAGTGGTTTTCATATAATCAAATTCCTCAGAAGCTTCAGTGAAGAGGTAGAGATGAGATCTGAGAGACAGAGAGGGCAGGGTTCTTAGGACCCCAAATGTTTTACCTATTAGTCTCACTTAAAATGACATCTAGACAAAGACTTCTAAAACAAGTTGGAGCTTCTGAAAACCAGTTAATCCAGTCTCATCTCCAGATTTAACCATCCTAGGAACAAGCTAAAATGCATACTAACATTTACAGAGGACCTTCTAAGTAGTAACCATTTTAAACCATCCTATCTGAACCTTTACAAGCAGCTCCAGATGAGTATTA
The DNA here is from genome assembly GCF_029407905.1 of Bubalus kerabau. Lineage (NCBI taxonomy): Eukaryota > Metazoa > Chordata > Mammalia > Artiodactyla > Bovidae > Bubalus > Bubalus kerabau. The sequence goes on along the minus strand of NC_073627.1, from coordinate 20,323,448 downwards.
TTTCATGTTAACAACTGGGGAGACCAAAGCATGGACAGGTAAAATGACTTATCCAGAGTCAGAAGTGAGGAGATGGAAGGGTGACAATTTGAAGCCAAAGTTTTTGTCTCCAAAGCCCTTGTTCTTCCTTCTACACTGCTTGTCTTTCCCACCATACTGATCCACCTCTTGAATTGCTTTAAGTTCCCCCACATCATTTCGTAAACTGAAACCAGAGTCAAAAAGTGCTTCCTACCAGAGCTGCCTCCCATTCACAGACCTAGAGACTAATGGGGAGGAAGTAACGACATGGAACAACGTGACACAGAGCTTCTTTCCAGGACTGCCATTTCCCATGTATCACATTCACTTCTTTAAATACATCTCTCAGGTTTTCTAGACCTTGCACGGTAGGTCTCCTCTCTGTTCCCTCTTTTACCTTCTCCAGAAGTCCACACTTCCAAGCAGACTAAATCAAAGGCTTGGTACTTTAAATCAAGTTCTGGCCAATGGCAGGTGATATGAAAGTATACTTCTTAGTCTTCTCTCACTTTTCCTCCAGTCCTGGAACAAAGGTCTTACATATGTACCCACCCAATTCATTCCTCTACTCCACTTACACACAACTCCCAACCCTGGATCCCCTTCTTATACACTTGGCACTGGATTTCTGGATGAGTTCTCAGGGGTAGAAGGAAAGAGGGTAAGAGTAGGAAGCAGAGAGTTTAAAGGTAAAGTTTAACCAAACACACACATCCTCAGACACCTCCCTCTGGGGCCTCTAAAGCACGCACAAACCCGAGACATGAGTGATGGTTAAAAAAATTTGGGTTTTATTGTTTTTGCTAAACAATACTAAAAAAAAAATTCATTTTGAAGGCAGGGCTTGAATTATTTAATTTTGATCCATTTATTTAATTAAAAAAAAAAAGGAAGGGGAAAGAGATCATGGCCAAAAAAATATTCATTAACCCCCACCCCACCCCCAAAGCTCTAGCCAGTCACATGAGCATCACCCATGTCCCACGCCACAGTACCTGATACACTCTGCCCCTCTGGACTGCCTAGGCACAGGGGCAAGGGTGCCAGGTAGCTCTCAGCAGGTTAGTCAAACCAGACAAACTGGTGGGCTAAAGTCCAGAAATTCTTCCCAGGTTTTCTGCCCATTGGCTGAGCACATACAAACTGTCGTAAGCTTGTAAAATTTCAGGGATGGTAGGGAAGGTCATAAGAGCAGTAGGTTGGCAGAAGAGAAACGGCAGGTCACCCAAACTTTCTCCTGGGCTAGTGGCTCTGGATACAGACTTAAAGAGGTCAGGATAGGTGGACTCTGGGTTTCTTATGAAAGAAAACCATCCTTCAAGGAAGAGCTGAGATGTGCCATGCAAAATAGTTCTTCCTACAGAGGGCACAAGAGACGGGGCAGCTGACGTTCCCATCGAGGAGATAGGAGGGTGGTGAGAAAGTTCTTCTAGTACCATGAAGTAAGAAAAAGGCAAAAGGAGAATCCTGAGGTTTTTGCCAAATGTGAGACTGGTACACGTATAGTTGAAGACTAAAAAGCCACCAGGAACCCGCAAAGCCAGATCCCATCTGCAAACCCTGGCTCTACAAAGTGCTGCGGGAGATCCTCGCTGTGCACTAAGTTAGGTGCCTGGCTATGGGTGGTGGGGAGGACGATACATTTTTATTCTCAGAGGGATGAGGTGGGAAGAGTGGCCATGATCTAGTAAAAAGAGACCTGCAAGAAGCAGAAAATATTTAGAGAACATTTTAATATATATTTTCATATATATATTTAAAGTTAAGAAAAATAAAACTAATTCAAGCCATGCCCTGTGCAAAAAAAGAAAAAAAGAAAAAAAAAAAGACAAATTTAAAGTGAGACCTTTGTCTGCTGCTCTAGTCTCAACTTAAGTATCACAGTCAGCTTGTTACTTTTATTTTGGAAGAGAAGATGTAAAAGTTTCTTTCAATCACTCGGAAGGCAAGTGTAGCCACTTATAAAAACAGAATGGCAGAGACAGACTGGGAAAGGAAAGTCAGAGGTCAAAGGGCAGAGCAGAAAGGAATTTTCAAAAATAAAATTAACAAGGTGACTGTTTCAGAAGGGGGCTGTGAAAAGGACATGGTGGACTGAAGTCTGTTAGTCAAGTAATGATTCAACTTTTAAATTATTCTCTTGTTCTTTTTTGTTGGGTGTTTTGTTTGTTCAAGTCTAAGATTTGGAAATGCTGACCCTCTGTTAACAAGAGCCAACCGGAAATATAGGATCCCTTCCCTCCCCCGGCCTGCCTCCGCTGAAGCCACCACCATCGCCTCCTTGGCTGGATGCTGGAAGAGTCCTCCGTACGTGTGGACTCAGGATGACAGGGCAGCCTCCTTCTGTGGTTGCTGGGCTTGTGAACGCTGCAGTATCTTTTGGCTTTCCACGTCTCTAAAATGTTTTTCAACCTGAAAGACATCAGTCAGCCTAGATCAGAAAAACAGATGGGCACACAAGGCCTCCCACACAGTTCACTCTAGACTTCACCAGCCTTATGCTGGCTGTCCAGCTCATGGATCATTCAGCACTGTTCCCCTTGCTTGCTGTCTGTTGACCTTCCCAACAAGGGAGGTGGGGGTCCTCTTGTATCAGCCACATTTTTTGCAGCTTCAGATAAAACTGTCTAAAAGAAGGTAAATCTATAAAGATGACAACGAAGGGAGACTATTATAAGCCAAACTCCTCTCCTCTCCTTACACAAGTGCAAAATGAAAACAGGTAGGGAATTACAGTCTTAAAACTTTTTACATCCACCATGTTGGGTCTCCCAATACTCAGTTTGTTTTTACAAATGCTTCAACTCAATCTAGAAAGTCAGATGATGTATGCAGGGTCATGGATTCCAACCGCCACCGATGTATACCAACCAGCCCTTCCTGAGAAGAATCCAGCCTGGGAGGAGAGGAACTGCTCAGGCCCAAAACCACGGAATGCTCTGAGTAATTCCAAAAAGCCACAGTGCAGAGGACGTAGGGTTGACCACTCGCTTTATTCTGCATTGCCTGGTGGTTCCATCCCCACCAGAGTATCCACACCATGGCTGCAGAGCACCAGCATGCAAGGAGGCAAGGTGGTCAAGGCTGCTCACAGGCTGGCCATCAGAAGGCAGGGACTGTGGCTAACATCCTGCCCTGATGCTGGAAGAGAAGGCCGAGCAGTCATTCTCTCCCTAAGGTTTCTCAGCTCTTTTACTTACTATTTTGCGTACATGGCTCAGTGCACTCCCCTCTTTGCCTTTACAGTTTTCCACTTGATATGGGGGTGTAATAACAACTTCTTCCATGACTACGATGTTTTTTTCTTGCCATTTACAGTCTTTAATGCTGGAAGGAAAAGAGAGCAGGTGAAAGTTACCTCTTGCGAGGCATCCCACACTTCCTGCCTGATGAATAAATAACTCCAGAAAGCTAACCCCAAGTTCCTAGCTTACTACTCAGTCAATAACTAGATGCCAGCAGCCCACAGAGAGAAGTAGCCAAGAAACACTTCCTGGGTACCACTGGCTAGGAAAAGCAATGGAACTGATGCACACTTATTCCAAGGATGATCCAGAGTGTTACTCTGAAGTTTTAGGGGCCTGAAAAAACACAGAAAACTTGGTGGCGACCTCAGAAGTCCAAACTAATTTGAGTTACAAATAAACAGTTAGGCTCAGGCCACTAGATCCAATTTAAACAGCAGCCTAGGACAAGAGTTGGCAAATTTTTTCTATAAAGTGTCAGGTAGCAAGTATTTCATGCTGTGCAGGCCATACACTCTCTGTCACAACTATTCTTCTGCATGCTGTACCTCAAAAGCAGCCACAGATGATACATTAGCATATCAGGAGATCTGGCCTGCTGGCTGCAGTTTGCCAACCTTTAGCCTAGGGTGATATGGCACCTTTAAAAAGATAGGAGAACAAACTCCCGCATCTTACTGCAATCTTTATACTCTGCTCCCTACTCCATAAGGCCGCTCCTCAAAGAGGCCCCTCTCAATTATCAGACAGCTGGGTACTTGCCAGACTGGGAAAACCCATCCCATTTCACACTTAGGGGAACCCAGGGCAGCTGATATTACTAAGAGAGTTCCTTCACATACCTGTAAATGTTCAGATACTCACACCATGGCCTCAAATGGCTCTGATGCCAGCTGCCATCTGTGCACCAGACCCAGGTGGTTAAATAGGGTAACAGAAGGCAGCAGGGGGGAGGGGGAGTGTCAAATGTTTCAGTTTTTCAGCAGCTAGGGAAGCTAGTGGAGAATCAAATGACTTCTGCTGTGACAAAATGTCTTTTATGAGGTGGTAATAAGGTGGCCTTCTGCTCTCCCTAATTCCCTATGTTCACCCCAATGGATAATTGGGAAGACTGAGATAGATAAAACTTTCCCTTACTAAAACTGCATCAGCTTTTAGAGAAAAGTACAAGATCAAAACAGTAAAAGAGAAAGAAATCACTAGTTCTAAATTACGGCATACAAGGTGTGGAAGGGACCCTCAGGGACAATCTAATCCAAAACTAAGTTCTACAGATGAAAACACAGAAGCCCAGAACAGATAACCTGTTAGTGATCTTCCAAATGGAAAAACAACAAGCACCACATCCCTGGATGCAAGATACTGCCAACACACTACCCAACTTCCCTGGTGACATTCAGAAACACAACTACCCACAAATCAGCCACCAGACAGCTCAGCCAGGCAGCATCCCCAAGGCAAGGGACCCCTATGCTTCCCCAACTCACGTCTTGTGTATGGTCTGGAAGAGCTGCTGGCCCTCTAGGGAGACACCAGCGCTGATTGCATAGGCCTGGCTCAGCTTCTCCTCCTTCTCTGTCCGTGCTTTGCTGGCAAGCTAGGGTGGGCGAGAGGAAAGAGACTCAGAAAAACATTCACCTTCATCCTTCCCAACATCAGGACGTAAGTCGAAGAAAAGATGCTGGAAAAGACTGGTTTGGGTAGAGTCAGTTTTCTCAGAGACCAAAAGTGAAACAAACAAGGGATTTTTCCCTGACAGTCCAGTCATTAAGACTCCGCACTTCCACTGCAAGGGGCACACGTTCAATTCCTTAGTTTGGTCAGGGAACTAAGATCCCACATGCCTCACAGCATGGCCAAAAACATTTTTTTTTTTAATTTTAAAAAGTGAAACAAACACACACACACAATATACCTGAATAGTTTCTGCTATTCCTGGCAAACACCTATTCCTTTCGATACTTACTGAATGCCTACCATGTGCCATACATTCACTATACTAAGCCAAAGATACAGCACTGAAAGGGGCAGGGAGACAGACAATAAACAAAAACATAAACAAGATAACTTCAGACAGGGCTAAACAAAAACATAAACAAGATAACTTCAGACAGGGCTAAGTGCTGGGAAGAAAACAGAGCAGGGCAAGGTTTTAGAGCATGACTGGGGGTGGGGTATACCTGATAGAAAGTGATGGTCAGAGACAAAAGGCAATGCATACATTTGTATGAAAGGAGAGAACTAAGGATACTTATCAGCTACTGTGCTGGAGCCTCAGGATTAGAAATTAATGTCTACCACACCTTCAAAGACCAGGATTTGAGGTTTTAAAAATTCAACCATTCTAGTACCATTATCTGTGCTCACATGGGGAGCCAGGACTCAAGGAAACCTAACCAGGCACCACTGACTTGGGCTACAGCTACCAGGCTCTTTTAAAAAAAGAATGATCTACATTCTATTTCATGTCTGTTCCTTAACTGCCCACTAGTGAAACAATCATAAGCTGATCAAGATCAAGAGTTGTAGTAAAATCTAACAGTCTACTCAAATCCAATAAATCGCTCCCAGTAGGGGTGGGTATCATGTCAATCCCTGCTGCCCCGCTAATACATTTCTGGTCCCACCACACACTATTGGTTGCTGGATTACAAAAGAACAAATGTGTTTGAGTGTAAGACAAAAGAAATATACTGACAGTTAAAACAAAAGGCAGATAATGCATCTGAAAGTTAAACAAACAACTTGGAGATTTTTCAGATCCATGAACAAGAACATACACTTAGTATGCTGACACTGCAGCTACTGAAGACATATGCACAAACATACACATGAGCACAGACAACCTGGCCCCAACATCAGCTCCTTAATGCAAACAGAGATCATACCTCCAGCACATTCCCAAAGTACCTAGATGCTTGGAGTTCTTAAACATTCATATTCTGCCTTAAGACTAACCCTTGACACTATAAACCAAATATAGATCCACCAGGGGGGAAATAAGCAAAGTGTCCAGTTGTTGGCAAAATGAAGCACTTTATTAAGCAAGAGTTTGACTATGAAAAAGAGAGAAAGTGCCCTTCAATCAGGTTATGGGGAACTGAGGAGTCTCAACTGCCTCTGAATTTCAAAGACTGTCTGAGAGAAGGGGGTGTGAGCACAGCTCACACATGCTGTCATTTCAGTCTCCTTAGGTAAAAGGGGGAAGAAAAGCCAAGACTCTGTAGGGATGTAAAGCCAGAGCTCCCTTTTCACTTGGTCCCCAGGATGTGGAGAGAGACAGATACAGCAGCAGTAAATAATCTTTCAAACCAGGGCCTGCCCCTCTGGACCCACCAGGCAATAACTTTACAGAGAAGGAAAAGCACGGGACTGACAGCTTTCGGTGAGCACTGGCAATCCCAACTGCAGCAAGGAAGCCTGTGGCTGGAAAGCAGATAGCCTCCAAGGTACAAGAACAGCTAGGGGTGCATTTTTAAGCAACAACAAGCAAACCTTACTCGGTCACCAAGAAAACCCTGGTAACAAGGGGTTTCCTTGAGTCTCACTTTCCAAACAACCCTGTAGGAAATCTGAAGTCTCCAAGTTTGAACGAAGGGAAAACTGGAGGGAAGCAACATGCCCTCGGATTCACCAAGCTCCTGCAGACCTCCTGGGAAGTGGCTCATGGTCAGGCAGATGTTTACCCCATGAACAGGCAGAAGGGTCTCACTCTGAGGTCTTTTTAAAAATATTTGTCCCTGAAGACCAAAAACACCTCCCAATGTGGGTCAGACAGAGCTGCTTCTATAAAGCTTGTATCAACTAGACAGTAACATCACCCGTTCAGGAAGACAAGAGTTGGTTCTGGAAAACCAGGCTCTATGCAGAATATGTAAGAGTGAAATAGACAAACTAAGCTGGGGAACCACTGGAAGAAGAACCACTTTTGAATTTTTGCCAGAGGCAAAATAAAACGAATATAAATCTCAGCTGGAAGTGATCTGTTTGGATGGCCTGAGTTAAAAGCAACACAATGGTTATAGAAAAATGATTTGAAAGTACACACTACCCCCTCCCCAAATACACTGCACAATCTCTTCTAAAGATTTTTAAAGCAAAGGAGAATGGACCGGATGATTCTTCATGTCAATCCACAGTGCAGACTGATCCCAAATACTAAATGATACAAAGGAGAGCCTTGAAAAAGTCAGCAGAAATCAGTGTAAACTGACTATGTTTCAATTTACCTCAATACCCTCAACTATTCCACCTGTACCTGCTGCAAATGTGGTTTGAGGACTTAAGATTCACAGCAAACCCTGAAGCCTCCAGTTGTTGGTTTATGAACTATATTTTCATGGCAATCTGAAAATGCGTAAATCTAGTATTCAACTACAGAGATCTGCTTCACTAAAAAGTTGTATAAACAGGGTAAATTTCTCCCAGAGAGGACTGCATCAAGTGGGCATGAGGAAGATTACCTTTAACAAAAAGAAACTAGAAACGTTTTTTTCTCAAAATTGGGGTGAGAGGGGAAGGGCGATTACCTTGCTCTTTTTAAACAAGTTATTGAAAACCTGTGAAAAATGTGGATAAGCCTCCTTTTGCAAAGCAAATGACTCTCTCTACGCTCAAGTCAGCTGTAGCTCTACATTTCCCCACATTGTATTTCTATAAACTAATGCATATCTATAAATGGTCCAGTTACTCCAAATTAGTAAGTTTATGGTTACTGTCAAATTGCCAGAGAACCAATAAAAATGCTTCCCAACAGAGAAGGTGTCGGATATGCCTTTTAAGCTTGGGAGGGTCATCAGGATTGCAATTTTTTTTTTTTTTTAGGATTGCAATTTTTAAATTCAGTAACTATCACCATACTTTCCCCATTTTCAATGCAAGCCTCTTCCAACTAAAACTGAAACACTAATTGGTTAGAATCTTAAAGAATGTTAAAGGCACCAACTTTAAAAACACACTGGGTTTAGGCAAACCTCAGTTTGCCTAAATCTACAAATACACGTTACTAATGTGCATGTGGCCTAACTGAAACAACTGCACAAGACAACCTACATTTACCTTCCTTTCCTTTTATTTTGTATGATTCCCAATGAAAAAATTCACTCCTTGTCGACAAACCAGTGCTTCCTCCCTTGGCCATTTTATATACAGGACCTTGATGTGGGCAACAGAAAAAAGTGCATGAACTTGACACCAAAGCACATCAATATCAAAAGGCTTCTAGTCACGCCTGCTGCTGGGTAACCTCGAGTGAGTGAATCAATGAACACTAACGTTATCTCTCTTCCTGCACTGTGACAAGAGGAAGCAGCCCCAACAACAACATAATCCAGGCATCTTGCCTCATCTGTTACTTGGTCACCAGCTGGGCCATCTTATTTCCACATACGCAGACCAGGAAGGCACAGGTGCTGTGGGGAATCCAGAGGGACTCCTACTGCAAGTATTTAACAGGCTGTGACAGCTGATCCAACAATGGAAACAAAGTCCAGAGAAGAACCTGCTGGATATGACCTACTGACTCCACTAAGCCACTCTGGGTTTGTCTTCCCTGTGTAGACAACCAGCTGTCCTCACAGAGGGGTTAGGGCGCACTGCAGCAGCTGCCCCGAACTGCCAGTGCTGCCTGCAAGGCCTGATGGAGGGTGAAGGGCAGCAGGCCAGAACAACTGTCATCCAAAGGGCCCCGCTTGCTCCTGCTGTTTTCATTCTGGGGAGTACTCTTGGAAAGCTCTCATTCTTTGTCACCAATAGGCAGCCTCAAAACTATGTCTTCCAACTATCAGTATTCCCAAGTCTCCCTACTCCCTAGTTGAAAGGTCCTGTCTGAAAATTTCTAATAAAATACTGTTCTTTATAACCTCAGATAGCTGAGAACTCAAAAAACAGAGAACCCTGCTTGAAATCACATCCTGGGATACCTAACGGTGAACGAAAACACTGAATCAAACGAGGGAACAGTAGACCCAAAGAGGCCGGCAGTTAACACTAAAACCCTAAGAGCTAACTTGCTCAGTGAGAACTTACTCCACGCAACACACTAAGCGACACTTAACATGTATTAAACATTTCATCTGCCCAACAATTCTGTGAAACGGACTAAAATTACGCCTACTGAACAGACGGAGAAACTAAGGCACAGCTGGTAAGACACCTGCCTAAGTTAACCAAGTCACAAGTGGGAGAGTCTAGATTTGAACCCAGACAGACCGACTCCAGAGCATGTGTTCTGAACTCTGCACTATACCCAAACGGTTCCACTTAAGAAAAGTAAGTCTAAATTGTTGAAAACACAGTTATAAACTTGAATGTAAAAGAAATGTTTTTTAAAAGAGAAAATATTTTAAAAGACTCAGCTGTCATCTTCTCTTCTTATCAGTGAATTCTGACATTTCCATCAAGTTTCCCTGTCCAGAACACAATTGTCCGCCTTTTAGTGAAGGGCCCCAGTCTTGCCCTAAATCTCAAGAACATCCTTTACTTGTTTTGTTAAAGGTAATTCATAGGAATGCTTTTAAGAAAACAGATCATGTGTGAGAAAGCATTTCGGGCCAATAACGATTAGGTACCCATCATTTCCTGATGAGCCAAAACTAGAGAAGCTAAGTCAAGCAGGTCTCCTGCACTAGGAAGTTAAGGTACCTAAGTGCTTTGAGCGGTGATGAAAAACACCCTGCAAATCCAGAGGCCACAGTGCCACCTCACTCTCCAGGCTCTGGCCATCATACTGTTGTCATAAAATAGAGGTCAGCCTCAAGTCAGTCAGCATAGGCCATAAGCAAAGTTTGTGGCTCACCTGGTTTCAAACAAAAACTAGTTGTTGGTAAAGTCGATAGTTTTTCTTATTTGTAATTATGTCACCAAAAGCTGTCCACAGTTACAATAGACAACTAAACTTCCTGGACACCAACAGAGTAATTTTCTAGTCCTGAGACCCTGACACCAGCACCACTGTGGAACGTCCACAGGACTCTGCCAGGAAAGAGAAACAACTGGCTGGGATGTAAGCTGAAATTTGACCTGAACAACTTGTCTGTGAGAGTGTACACTCGTATTAAACATCTCACACATGGCCATGAAGAAAAACACGGGTGAAAGCACTATGAGAGTTTAAAGCACTGTACAAATAGCACTGTTAACATTATTATTATAACATCATTATTACTAGCACAGAGAAGGTGGCTTGTAGGTTATTTCAAAAAAATTCATGTAATCCAACCTTCCTTTAGCCAATGAACTCAGGGCTCCCTCTCTTCTGCTTTCTGTAAGAGCTGCTAGAGAAGCTATAAATCCTTAACAGAATCTCTTCCAAAATACAACTGGAATAGTAAGTTGGAAAATGCACTTTATGTGCCAAAATGGGCGCTTCACTTACAGAATCAAGAGCTGGTTTTATTCAGACAGTGAAAGGACCAGGTACTGTCATTTCCTGGGCTCTAAAGAGGGCAGAAAAAGCAACATAAAAAAGAAAAGCCACTCCCTTGTTTCTTACCCCCAAACAGAAGAGATTCCAGCTCAAAGTCGCACCTACCACTCCCTAGCTGCATGAACCTGAGCAAGATGTATAACTTCTCCTGAGCCTCAGTCTATTCATGGGGGCCCATCCTAAAGGTTGTTACTGGAGTTCATTAAGAGATACATCTAACACTAACAGTGCCAGTACAGTGGCATTAGTCCTCTCCCTTCCTTCTGAGAACCGCCACTGCTTTAACTCACTGACAAAACAGCAAAACTTTTTAAACTGCAGAGATGGACAAACTGATAGCAATCCCAATCAGCTTGATTCCATTTACCTTCCCTCCCTTTATCTAACTGTCATTTATTCTTCAAGACCCTACTGCATTGTCACATCTGAGAAGCCTTTCCTAAAATGTTCACTACTCTATGCCAACCATTGGCAAACCATACCTGTGGGCCAAATTCATCCAACCACCTGTTTTAGTTAAGTTCTACTGGAATGGTATCACCCACTGCTGCTTCTGCTACAAGGCAAAGTTGACAGTTGTGACAGAGACGTATAGTCACAAAGCCTAAAATATTTATCAGTGGGCCCTTAACAGAAAAAGTCTGCTGCTCCCTGCAAAAGTTAAAGCCTACTGCCCCTCACCACTCCCAAACATGAGATTCTTGAGGGCAAAAGCAGTGGCTTAGTCATCGTGACATGCACAGCACCAGGAAGGGAGGGGTAGGGAGAGGGAAGTGGGATAAAAGGAAAAGAAACCTCGACTATCAGAGATTCACAGAACTAAGAGTTCCTAATCGTTAAGTGACTAGCACACGGTCACACAATTCATTAGCAGCCCAGCTGTGAAAAGAATCTAGTTCTTCAAACTCCCCACATGCTACCACACCAGACTGTTAGCTTTTCGCACAGTATATAGCCCTGCTAATTTTCTACTTTGTGTACAATTTGCTTCACTCTCCAGGGTAGTCTCTGGCATTTACCTAAGCTAGTCTTAAATTCCAACGCTATAACTTGACTGCACTACTTGTTTTTTCTTCCCCCTAAGCCTGATCTCTGCCAGGAAACTGTAGGTTAGAATGCCCCTTTCTTAACACTGTAAGAGATACTAGCGCTGACATCAGTAAAGCGCTTAGTTTGAATCATCCCTGTGTCAAAGAGATAGAATGTAGGGGGGGCTGCAACAACACACATGGCACATCTCTGCCAGTCGCTTGGGCCCAGCAATCTGTGTCTTCAGGTGGACGAATCTCCTCCTCCCCATCTCCCCACGCAGTGATGTCAAGAGAGCCCCCTTCAGAACCAAACTCTTGACCTAAGGAGGCCCCACCAAATCAGCAAGCTGCTGTGCACTACAGCCTGAACTGAGTCAGGAGCCCTAGCCTGGAGCGCTGCATCCCCTACTATGGCTATGACCCCAGAGTTTGAATGCTACTGAACGTGACCTCCTTCAAAGGCCAGTGATTTTTAAAGTGGCATCAATCACTCTACCTCTGATTTCATCTCACACCACTCACTACTTATTGGGGCCCATTAACTTAGCAATGATAGGGTCTTCCTCTTCACCTTACACTTTTATCTTCATGACACTTCTGTGAGGAAGCAGCTGTCTGCTCAAAGCCAGATACAAAACTTACTGGTGGGCTCTAACCTGGGACTGTGGCCTTGACAACATACTCTAATCAAGTGAGCCAATAGGTAATACTGTAGCTTCCAGGAGCTAGAAATTTTCACCTGATAGAAGAGTCTTGCTTCCCCTAGACAAGTAGTTACTTCCCTTCCTATTTTTTTTTTTTTTAATTTATTTATTTGGCTGCACTGGGTCTTAGTTGTGGCATGAGGGCTCTTTAGTTGCGGCATGCGAACTCTTAGTTGTGGCCTGTGGGATCTAGTTCCCTGAGCAGGGATAGAACCTGCATTGGGAGCACAGTCTTAGCCACTGAACCACCAGGGAAGCTCCTTCCCTTCCTACTTTTATACATAATATGAACACATTCTACCTGTTACTAATATATCTATACCTACTCATAGGGTGGCTAGGTCATTTGATCCTTCTGCTGCTGCTGCTACTAAGTCGCTTCAGTCATGTCCGACTCTGTGCGACCCCATAGACGGCAGCCCACCAGGCTCCCCCATCCCTGGGATTCTCCAGGCAAAAACACTGGAGTGGGTTGCCATTTCCTTCTCCAATGCATGAAAGTGAAAAGTGAAAAGTGAAAGTGAAGTCGCACAGTCGTGTCCGACTCTTCGCAACCCCATGGACTGCAGCCTACCAGGCTCCTCCATCCATGGGATTGTCCAGGCAAGAGCACTGGAGTGGGTTGCCATTGCCTTCTCCATCATCTGATCCTACTTGCTGACAAATCCATACCTCAATACACTAGGGTCAAGATATGGTCAAGGGCCCAGATAACAGACTACGTCCATGAATACAGGCCACGATGCAGTAGCTACCAACTACCTCAGGAATTTGCTAATACTTGAGGATTATCCCTCACATCAACAAAAGCCATAAGGTTATGCTAAATCTTAGCTTTCAAACTTCTTAGAACTCAAAACAAAAACCAAGTGAAGTCTTCCCTGTGTGACACCATCCCTAAAGGTAAGCAAGGTCAGTTACTTTTTAAAGTGAACGTTGTGACTTTCCCATTTTCTCAGCCTTTCCAGGCCCTTCCACAGACCAAGCTCCAAGTGTCATTTTTATCCAAAGGCAGCCAACCTATTCTTCATTACCATCTGCTGATGAAAAACTCTTTAAATCTCTTCTTCCTGGTTCTTCTCTATTTAATCACTCGTTTAGTAAGGTATAAATGGGCAATAAATACTCACACCAGGCTGATAAATCAGTCAGTGGTTTGGTAAGGGAGGTAGATGCCTTATCTGTGAAGTTCAACTTTCCATGCTTTGTCTCTTTTCCTGCCTCCCCTCACAACATACAAATATTTCCTCCAGAAAGTCTTCTCCAAGTCAGCAAAGTGATAAGACAACTTATACCTCATTTGATGTACTGGAGGCATTTATCTAAACAGATGAATACATACACTTGCCTTGGCTGTCTCAATGAGTTTTTTACCTCAGAGTCTCAGAAGTTGAAAGCATGACCTCCTAGGTTCTGTGACTGCTCACTCTAATCTTCTGTACTCAGACAAGTGTTCGCTTAATTATGCCACTTGATAACACTGCCCTAGAAATTCAAGTTAATTCTGGTCACCAACAAGAGGAATCCATATACTATTTTGATTTTCCCCAGTCTTGGGATGGGAAGTTCTGATACCTGAATGAATGTCAGATCCAGTATCAGGAAAGACTGACACAGTAACTAACACTGCCCATGTTCTTGGCTGCTTTCCTTTGTCATGATGCCCTCCTCCCCCCATCCTGCTCCTAAACCATAATTCAAGGAACATCCACCCACTGGCTGCACATAGCTAATGTGGGAGAATAGGACTAACATGTGTCAACGCTGGTCAACCTGAACCAATCCTCCAAACAACTCTATAAGATAGGTACTAACAGGATTCTATTTCTGTGGTGAGAAAACTGATGCTTAGTAAAGTTAACAGGCAGAGAAGTGACATGAGACATACCCACTTGCTTTTAATGTTCTTTCTGACCACACAACACAGACGTTTCTCTTTACTCAGAAATATTACTTAGGATTATAAACACATACTCATTTCATTTCACCAACCCACTCTGAAAAGTTCTTTGGGTAAGCACACAGAAGCAGAATATACATGGGACTTGGCCATCAAAACATCAGACTTGAGTTCAAATCTCAGTTCACTTACTTACTAACTGAATGACCTTAAGCTAGTGACTCATCCTGAGACTCAGTTTACTCTTCTGTAAGACGGTGATGGTGAGTCAAAGTCAAAGTCGCTGAGTCGTGTCCGACTCTTTGCGACCCTATAGACTATACAGTCCATGGTATTCTCTAGGCCAGAATACCGGAGTGGGTAGCCTTTCCCTTCTCCAGGGGATCTTCCCAACCCAGGGATCGATCCCAGGTCTCCCGCATTGCAGGCGGATTCTTTACCAGCTGAGCCACAAGGGAGGCCCAAGAATACTGGAGTGGGTACGCTATCCCTTCTCCAGCGGATCTTCCAAACCCAAAAATAGAACCAGGGTCTTCTGAATTGCAGGTGGATTCTTTACCTACTGAGCTATCAGGGAAGATGATGATGGTACCCACATCATAAGAACTACCGTTAGAAGTAAATGAGATATTTGCTGATTGCTATTTCAGAGGGTGGCATGTAAAAATATTGGTTCTCACGCTACTTGCCATATAACCTAGAGCAAGTCACTTAAACTGCTAAACCTGTTTATTCATCTCTTAAACTAAAAGGAAAAAAGTGTAAGTGAAGTTGCTCAGTCGTGTCTGACTCTTTGCGACCCCTACCAGGCTCCTCTGTCAATGGGATTTTCCAGGCAATAGTACTGGAGTGGACTGCCATTAAGCATGGTTGTGAGGATGAAACAAGATGTGTCAAAGCTCTCTGTAAACTGTAAAGCACTAGAAATATGTAAGGAATGGTCCCCACAGAGCTTACCACAATGCTGTGCATAAAATAATTTTCAGTAAATGTTTGATAAATGCTACAAACATAAAACTTTCTTAATGTTGACATGAACCAAATTACCTGAGAGCACTAACAACTGATGGTCAATCTTTATGCCCAGAGAACAAGATGTGGAGTCAATTCAAAAAAACTTAAGAAACATTTTACTTCACTCTACCACACGGACCCTGGACTCTCATCCTCATGCAATATTTAAACCTTCCTCATGAAAGGAAACTAATAAGGATATTTCCCTGGTGGTCCAATGGTTAAGAATCCGCCTTTCAATGCTAGGGGCAGGTTCCAATCCATGGGTTCAATCCCTGGTCAAAGAACTAAGATACCACACGCAATGGGGGCAACTAAGCCCATACCACAACTCCTGAGCCCACGCGCCACACAAGAGAGAAACCTGTGCACCACAACTAAGACCCGACACAACCAAACTAAATTATTTTTTTAAAAAGTAAACTAATAAGCCACGTGTGCTTTTGTACTTTTTAAAGTCAGGAAATTCGAAACAATTTTTACAGAGTACAATGTTAACTGTGAAGTAGATAAAACAATATTCAAAGCTTCCACCTTCTACAACCCCATTGTCCTCTTTCAAGCTTCCTCTTACATCCCACTGCTGTGGACGGACATAGGACTCTTAGTTACAGTGAAAGTGCCAATCGAAAGCAAAACAAGCTCATCTCCAAGAACTGCTAGTTCACACCATCCTCAACTTGAGCTGGAATTAAGTATTTCCTTTAAAAGGCCTGCTCTTCCATTTCCTGTTGGGTCAGAGTCAACATCCAGTTTGTATCAACAGGTTTAATTGAACACAGCACTTACTATTTCAGCAAGATGAGCCATCATGTGATGGGATCTCCCACTGCACAGGTAGTACTCCCCAAGACCAGTTTTCTTCCAGGGATTTCAGGGCACTTTTAGTTCCCTTCTAAAATGCTTAAACAATCCTCCATCTTAAAAACAAAACAAAACCCAGGCTCATGCTCTTAAATGAGTTGAACTTTTCATGTCCTTCCAGCAACATGTAGCTACCCAGATTAGCTGTTTTCAGTAACATAAAGAGCCCAACAGGTTCTTCTAACTGAATCTCAGCAAGAATCACAAAGCATCCTCAAAGGTTCGTTTCAAGGGAAAACCAATATAGCTTACTCATAAACATCTCAACAAATGAAGAATGAATAAATAAGACCCAAAGAGAGCTCTTCAACCTAATTTTAGTCTTTGTTTCGGACTCCTTTTTCAAGACTTGGCAATCAGACCTTGTGGTAAGGGCTGAGAGTAAGAAAAGTAAAGATTTCCGGTATTCCCTAATCTATTACCTCCTGCTGTTTTCTGAAAGACTGGGTAAACAACTAGTTTACAATAATACTAGAAGACAACTGATCAGCAGAAAGCAAAACCTTAAAGGCAAAGATAATCTGCAAATTAATAACCAAGAACTATTTATACCTACGGTCAAATGTAAGCAAAGAACTGCTTCTTAACAGCTCCCACATTTAACAGTCCCATCCACGCCACTCCAGCCTCTCTCACACAAATGGTGGCACTTTGTGGTACAAGAGCAGAATCCTAGTTATCTCTTAAATTTGAAAAAAAAATCTATCTTCTTTCAGATAATCTTTCCTCAACTACTTACTAAAGGCTGTTACTTGGTGACAGACTTCTCATACCCTATTAACATTAAAGAATAACACAGAGCCTTTTCTCCCTTCAACACACCAGGCATAAGCTATTTTATTTAAACCTTTTAAGATCTCTTAGGAGAAGTAAGCCAAGTTTCAAAAATCCACAGGTATAAGAATGAGATAGTCTGTATGCAACAGTCTTTAATATGAAACCCAAGACCTTTCTGAATCTGTCCTGAGACATCACTAAAAAAAAAGAAAAGAAAAAAAAAAACAAAAAACCACATGGGGCATTTCCCTGGAATTTAGAAAAAAGGGAGCTCCAGATTTGAGGCAACTACACTCTGCCAGCCTCAGTTACCCTGTGTTGTTTCAGCTGCCTGAGTGTTCCCTTGCTTTGCTGAATTGCAGCAAACACACTACATTCCCAAGTGGGGCAAAAGAATATACATTATTATAATTTTATAGAGGGAAAAATTTCATCACACTAATTCAACAGACTTAATGAAAGACAGCTGCTACAAAAACTGAAGCCCTAACTTATTCATTCAACAAATATTTATGAAGCACCTACTCTGTGCAAGGTTCTATATATTCAGTAAGGAACAAAACAGGTATAGTTACCATTCCCACAAAACAAAGTTTGGTGAGATAGAACAGTATACACAATTATAATCACAAAAAAGCTATGAATAGGATAACAAGTCCCAATTTGCCCAGGATACACCAATCTAAACTTGTCTCAGTGTAAAACAAAAGCACTGCCCTCCTCTACTCTCGAAAATGTCCCATACTGGACTGGAAATGATACGTCACCTTATCTCTGAAGGCTAGAGTACTGTAAGAGAAAATAACGGAGGCACCACTTTAGCCTGGGTGATCAGAGAAGACTTCTTGAAAGATGTGCCATTAAACAGTCCTGATGGATATGGTTCTAGTCATTTTGAGAAGGTGTTCCAAGTAGAGAGAACAGCAAAACTCAAACAGGGCTTGGGTACTAATACTGATCAACGTGAACTTCGGCTGACAGAATTGAAGAATCAGAAAAGTTATTTGCAAGTTCCCAGAGACCAATTTATATAGCCAAGATTAAAATATCCTAAGCCTCTAAATTTGTTAGACCTCGAAATTCAAGCACAAAGACAAAAATGAAGCTCTATGTCAGTAGTTTTCAAATTTTTGTAGGTCATGAATCCCTCTGAGAATCTGAAAAATACTCCAGATCTTCACCCAGGAAATACATGTATATTCTTGTGTGCACACATACACAATTTCAGGAGGTTCGGAAGGAAAGCCC
Source organism: Bubalus kerabau (assembly GCF_029407905.1). Classification (NCBI taxonomy): domain Eukaryota; kingdom Metazoa; phylum Chordata; class Mammalia; order Artiodactyla; family Bovidae; genus Bubalus; species Bubalus kerabau. Next base: position 20,305,218 of record NC_073627.1, on the reverse strand, counting down.
ATAGCCAACCCCACCAACACTGGAAGTTCACACAAGGGCTACAGGTTAAGGGTGAGCGGGGAGCTCTCTTTCACAAAGGACAAAAGCCAGCTCTCAATTCTATTTCTCTATTCAGCAGATATTAAGACTTTTCTTAAAATCTTCGAAAGATATCAGGGAACAAAGAGATAAAAACTACAGTGATATAAGTATATTTTTAAATATGTCAAAGCAAGCCAATTGTAAATCACTCAAAAAAAAAAAAAAAAGGACAATATATGTACCATCAAGAGTCAATGAGACTCAAATTTCCCATCATTTTGGAGACCCAGAACTGCCCTCAAGTCCTTACCTTACTAACGTTGAGTGAAGCTAGGGGAGGAGGGGTTTCTGTTCGGTCATTAATTATTTCCACTTCTGAAACATACTGTAAGTTTATAAGCAAGATGTCTGCGTGGTTGGGCTTTCCACTGGAAGAAGGACATTCTGGTGAAAAAAAAGAAAGTTAAGGAAAACAGGGGCAAGCAGAGCACTGACACATCCCAAAGGGGCATGGAAAACACAGTTCTCATAAGGCTTGTGTAAAAGGTGTGCCACAAGCAAAAGGTGGGAGTCCCACAAGAATCACAGCTCTTCTCAGCAAATCTTTGCCTATCACCTTCCTCCCGCTCAACCCCATAACCAAAAGATCTCAAGCTTTTCAAAGCCAAACACAACCCAAAACGTGAAGCCTCAACAGGGTTTCCATCACGTTCTCTCTACTGGTTTTACAAAGAGGCTTAATGTAGTTTTAATGCTGTATGTATACTGTCTGTCTTGAACCTAACGAACCACACAGGAGAGCAAGTACCTTCTGTTCTTGGTATACTTCCTATATCTGAACAACTCTTTTCACTTTTTCTGATTTGAGACTTTCCATTTTGCAGAGGCAAAAACTACAGCACTGGAAAGGAAGCTCACTCAAGGTGACCCAGCTAGTTAACCCACTCATCCATCCATTCATTCTCCAGCCATTTCTCAAAAGCATATTGCATGTCAATTGAAAGAGTAATTCCTCATTCCAAAACCCTTCCAACTAAACCACTAATGCAAAAGATCTTATATGGTCCAGGTACAAATTCTTGTGTTTAAAAAAACCGAGAAAACGCAACTATTCGAGCTGTAATTAGTTTCAAAGGACATTTTCCTAAGCTAGAAATCTACAACCAGTGTTTAAATGAAGTGGTGAAGTTTAAATGAAGTTGGTTAAAATACTTGCCAAAGACAGCAGACCCAGTAAGAAACTTCCTTTTCAAAGGTGCCACAAAAATAACTCTTAAAAAAAAAAAGAAAAAAATCCAAATAAATCCACCTGTGGCTCAAATATAAGGAGGAGGTGGTATTACAACCAGGAAGTATTTTGTTTCCAAGATTGAGCTTCCTGGAGTAATTCAGAAATCATTTCCACACCAAAGAAAGAGGCCACCTTTTCCACTCTGTTTAACACTGCCACATTTAAAAGGCAAGGCTACTACTGTGGAGAAGTCAGGATTCCTTGTGCTGGCCTGAGCAAAAGATAACTTACTCTTTCACCTGTAACCCACACGTCCATACACAAGCCCCTGAAAAACGTGGTCCTCTCTCTGGACCAGGTTTCCAGTACAAACATCTCCAAAAGAGCAACTTCCAAATGACTGAGAAGCCTACAATTCATCACCCCGTCCCCAGTGGCACCACGCACACACCAGCACCAGCAAAACAAGCCCCTATCCCCAGTTCTGCTACAAACTCTTTCCTGCAGTAACTCGCCCCCAAACAAGCGAGGCCCATTTGGTCACACACCACCGCCCTTCCGTGGACCACGTCCTATCAGTACACAACCCCTCCTGAACTCCATACCCATGTCCCACTCACTAGCATTTCCTTACTCAACACACCCCCTCCCCACTTGATTCCACCCGCCCCTCTTCCATCTGGGCTCCAATCACCAGCCCTCTCCCACGACCACCCCTCTCCTGATCACTGGGTGCCCTCTCCTAGCGTTCCCCCCGATAAGCCATCCGCGTGTCAAGTCCCCCTCCACCCACCCTCGTTCGCGGCCCAGCTCCCACAAGGGGAGGGCGACAAGGGTCCCCCAAGGCGGACCAAGGGTCCAGGGAGAGGGGGAGGGGAGCTCAGGGTCGTGCGCATGCGCTCCGGGCGCCGCGGTAGCCGGTCGCCCCTAGGCCCGGAGAGGGCCCCAGCCACCGCCGTCGTCCCCCGCCCCCCCACCACCGCACACACACGCCAGCCCGGCCTCGGGCTCCGCGCAGGGAAGGATACTTAAAGCCAGCATTTTGGACTGGTAGTCGAAGGCTACCACCTCGCCCTGCAGCCGCTGCTCCTGGCACGTCCGGCACGACACCTGGCTCCCAACGCTGAAGTACTCGCCCGGAGGAGCCGCCATCTTGGGAGAGCAGCCGCGGCCGGCGGCGGCGGCGGCAGCAGCGGGCGAAAGCCGGGCCCCCAGTGAGCGCCGCGCCGCGACGCACGGGGCGTGCTGACGTCATACGCCAGGGCGTGGCCTGGACTGGGTGGGGCGGGAGCCTAGGTGGAAGAGGAAAGGAGAGGAAATAAAAGAGGGATCTGAATCATTATGTTTGTGCAGCTGCTCCGACTTGGTAAAGTGCTTGCAAGGTCCATTTTAGAAGTTAAAGATAAATGACCTATGTGGAATGAAAAGGGGAGACAGGAGAGAACTGCAGTCTCCGTTATGTACACACCTTGACACGAGTTTAATGAATGAACTCTCTTTTACATATGAGGAATCCGAGGTTCAGAAGACTAAACGAAACTTGCCCAAAACGATTACACCTAATTAGAGTGGTAGTGGAAAGGACATTTCTACAGAGTTAGCTAAACCAGAATCGGAATTCCACTGAGTTACATGACCTTGAGCAAATTACTAAGCCTGATTCTGTTTATTCCTTTATTGAGCATCCAACAACCCTTCGATGTAGGAATCAATAGCCTCATTTTACAGATGAAGAAACTAAGTCTTACACTAAACTTTGTCCAGGGTTGCACAACTAGCAAAGATTCAGTCTGTTTCCAAAAATGGTGCTATTAACTTTTATGCTATTTAACTATTATTAGGTAACACTTCACATAGTAGTTAGGAGGAGTGGAAGATAATGAAATAATGTGTACAAATGCATGACATATAGTTACTACGTGGTAGTTTCTCCAGGATCACCCATTACCGTTGAAACTCAAGATGCTTCCCCATCACCCCTCTTGCCCTCTCCAGAGCCAGGAGGAGCAGTGGTAGTGACAAAGGAAGCCTTGGGGCAACAGTTTTGGGCCCCCCCCCCCATTAATGACTATCTAATATACAAAACAGTTTTCTTAACATGTAAGTGAGATGCAGATGTATTTTCAACCCTAATATCACCAGTCGCCATCCCTAACCCAACTACCCCTCCACTATAGAAATTCTAGAGCCTCATGTAACAACAGGCAAAGAGAAGATGGCAAAGGACCAGTCCTGGCACTATTTAACATGAACAAATTTCAAAAGTGTTTTCATGCCTTGCAAGGGACATCAACTTCATATTACTACAATCATTGTAACAGAAATAAGTATATTTGGGCTTATTTCAGAGAACTTTCTTGTCTTCCCCATAACAAGTCATACGTAACTGCCACTCAGCTTTTCATGTAACATTGTGATTATAGGTTCTCAGGCACAGAGCCAGGCACTGTTAGGAAAAGCTTTCTGAAGAAGTGATAAATCTGAGACCTGATGGACAAGCAGAGAAAGAGTGGCCAGGTACCAGCAAGAGGGAACTGCAGATGCCAGGACCCATAAAAGGAAAGAGCTTGGTGCTTTCAGGGAGCATAAAGTAGCTTAGAAATATATCATTAAACTGAGTGTGGGACTGGACTGATAAAGGCTATCTTAGCTTGAGCACTAGCAAACTTTCAAAAGACTTAGAAAATGTGAATTTTGTCCTTGGGGCAATTGAAAAACATTTAGCAAGGGAATGAAATGAGATATGAATCCAGATTCCCTTCCCCATACCTTCTTAATTAGTGAAATTAATCTCTTTCCAATTAGAACCCAGATTTATATCCTTATATTCACCTTTCAAAGAACTGACGAAGAATAAAGTTGCTTGAGGTAGGGAAGCAACCACTTCAACAATCTCCTCCCACCTCAACTCTGCCTCTAGGTAAGACCTCACCTAGAGTAGCTGAGATTTCTGTTTTCTGTGTGTGTTCCTCCAGAGGATTATTCTAATTTTTGTCGTAGGTGTGTGCTCCTTCTCCTCCCTCACCAACCTAGCTATCTCAAGGTTTACCTCCCCAGAGGGGTTTTGGAAGGCAAGATGACAGGATGACGAAAGGAGAGGGACAAGGCGAGCTTAGAACTGGGAGGAAGTGTGACTTAAGTCTATGCTACGTGTAAGAACTCTCAAAGCCTTTAGGAACGACTCCTCAAAATCAAGAAGCTGATCTGTCGGCCACCAAATCAACAGCGGATGAATTCAAGCAGGAAAGTCTTGGACTGGCGGAGGAAGGTGTGGGCCGGCTTAGCCACCTGAGTGTGCAAATTCAGGGTCCCACTTCAGCGCTGACAGGGGATGCCTGGCTTCCCGGAGCAGGGGTTGCCTTCTCTCCAAGACATCTCCAAATATCTTTGGAGGGTAGCGGTACTGGAAGAGAAAAGTCTGGTCCGGAAGGAATCCTAGCTCTGGCTATTACATGTCCGTCTTCACAGCAGCAAAGTAAGAACCCTGGACGCACCGCCGATCCTCAGGTTAGTCCGTCCCATGACCCGGAAGAGCAGCTAGAGCCGCCTCTACGCCTTACGTCCACGTGCCGGCAATAGCAGCCACGTGGGGCTCTGCGGAAACGCCTTCGCAAAGATTTGTCCCCTACGCTGCCCAGTAGAGAGGAAGGGCTGAGAAGAGCGCAGGAGGAAACGGTACCGGCTGGAGGCCCGGCTCGCGCGAACCTAGGGCTGCGAGGGGCGGGGTCGAGGGCGGGGTTTACACTGGTCGCCGCCAGGGGGCGGGGCCTCGGTTCCGAAGGGTGGGCTCTGGACGGCAGTGAGTAGCAGTTTACTCGTCGCCTGGACTCCTCGGCTTCCGCCTTGCATCAAACCCTGGCCGGACCAGCCCGGGAGTCGCCATGGAGTCCACGCTGGGCGCGGGCATCGCGATGGCCGAGGCCCTGCAGAACCAGCTGCCCTGGTTGGAGAACGTGTGGCTCTGGGTCACCTTTCTGGGGGACCCCAAGAGCCTCTTTCTGTTCTACTTCCCCGCGGCCTACTATGCGTCTCGCCGGGTGGGCATTGCGGTGCTCTGGATCAGCCTCATCACCGAGTGGCTCAACCTCGTCTTCAAGTGGTGAGACAGCTAAGCCCTCCGGCGGCCTGGCCGCCCACCGCCAAGGGCCCTGAGCCTTGTGCAGACCCTGATTCCTCTCAGAAATTGCCTCAAAGGCCTGGCTCCCCCCTCCACCCCTACCTCCACCCCTACCCCCACCCCCAGGGAACCTTAAGACCTCCCCACCCCTACCCCATGGCCACTGACTTTTCCTCTTTGAGCATCTTTGTGCATCTTGAACTCAGACCTCAGAGTCCCCGTCCTAATCATTAGACTAGTGTTTAACGGGCCTGATCAGATAAATCACTTAAGGGGGCGTGTTTAAAATGCAAAGATCCCATCCCATCCCAGACACACTGATTTTGAAACTCCAGGGGAGAGCCTGGGAATCTATATTTTTAAAAAAATCAATGGTGACTTAAGTAGCAGAAAGTCCTGCTTCTCAACTCACTCTTTAATTCATTTCTTCATTCATTTATTTGATAGAGTTTTAAAGAAGCTTGCTTTGTGCCAGGCTTCAACACTGGCTTTTCAGGACAGAAAAGGCTTCCAAGTTAAGGTGTGGTCACCAGGCCATGGCCATCAACATAAGGAGCATTTGAAAACTTGCTAGAAATGCAGAATCTTAGGCTCTAGGTGGGAGCTCCTGAATCATTATCTACATTTTAGCAAGGACCCCAAGTGGCTCGTGTGCACAGTAAATTTCAAGAAGCACTGGGGCTAAAGCTTTGCCTTTTAGGGAACACTTTCTCTTCTCGCTTTTCACCTTCATTCACTAGTAGGCTCTGACACAGACTCAGGCAAGTGGGTAGGGCCCTTGGGGCTTATCTCTTTGTGCCACCTGTTCTCTTGGGTGCAGAAGGGAGCTATACTTCCCGCTGGGCGTGCAACTGCACCTCTCCTCACCTCACCATCTATTGCCATATTGCCAGCCTGGGGGAGGGAAGGGGGCTTCATAGGAGACACTTGAATGGGCTAGAATGACTTGCTGAAAAACCAAATACCTTCCCTTCCACTTCTCTCTACCAGGCCTTCATCCCTACTATAAACGGTAAAGCAGTTGTCTAATCATTTCCTTCCTACTGAGTTGCCCTTTGCTTTGTGCTGTTCTCCCTCGGAGTCTGTATCAGCCTTCCCGTCTCGTCCTGTTCCCCTAAGACCATTGATTCCCACATGGCAAAGCCCCTATTCATTTCCTAAGTATGTGTTGAGCATCTGGTGTGTGAACCAGGCTCAGTTTTTGGCGGGGAGAGGCAGGTCCCTTTCCCAGCCCTTGGCTTCCTGGTCAGCATCTCTGCTGTTCTCCCAACCTTTTCTCTTTCTAGCCACAGCAGCCTCTTAGTCTGCTGTATGTTTTCCAGGGTCCAGCGAAGCACCTAGCTAAGCCAGGGGATTTAAAACTGTTTTGTCTTCTTTATTCTCCCTCAGCTTTCCTGTGCATTCCTCGCCTCCATTTTTTTTTTTTTTTAATAGAAGGACTTTATTTATTATTTTGGCGGGCACTGGGTCTTCATTGTGGCGTGGGGGCTCTTAATTGTGGTGCATGGGCTTTCTCTAGTTAAGGCACATGGGCTTCTCCTTGGGGGATGCTCAGGCTTCTCTTGCTGCGGCACGTGGGTTCAGTGACTGCAGCACATGGGCTTAGTTGCCCTGCAGCATGTGGGATCTTAATTCCCCAACCAAGGATCAGACCCACAACCCCTGTGTTGGAAGGCGGATTCTTAACCACTGAACCACCAGGGAAGTCCCGCCCCATTTTCTTCTATTTGTTTTATTTCTCAGTTGGCTGTGTCAGGTCCTAGTTGTGGCACATAGTATCTTTAGTTGCAGGACACACACTGTTAGTTGCAGCAAGGGGATTCTAGTTCCCTAACCAGGGATCATACCTGGACCCCCTGCATTGGGTGTGTAGAGTCTTAGCCCCTAGACCACCAGGGAAGCTCCGCCCCCACTACCATTTTCAAACATGAGAGACTTTCCTAAGTAACTGAGGCTGGAATTTGGGAAATGGAGAAAAGAGAAGCAGCAGAGTGAGGGTGTGGGAAGGAGAGGGAGAGTCAGGTCCCGGGCTCTCTGTAAATGACAAGAACAGAGCTTGGCCTTGCAGTGGGAGGGATAAGAATGGGACTTGAGCATCTCAGAGCACGCCCACACACACCACAATCTCTTGCCTCCTTATCACTTTTTTAAAAAATGCACACTTTCTCCTGTTCCAAGGTAAAAAACCATGGCAAGGCAGTGACCCAAAATCAGATGTCCTGACTCCACCCTATAAGCCCTTCAGAGTATTCCAGGTGTCCATCTGCCTCACCCCCATTCCCCTGGCCTTTGTGTGTGTGTGTGTGTGTGTGTGTGTGTGTGTGTGTGTGTGTGTGTGTGTATAATGGCATCTGCTCTCTTCTAGGTTTCTGTTTGGAGACAGGCCCTTTTGGTGGGTCCATGAGTCTGGGTACTACAGCCAGGCTCCAGCCCAAGTTCACCAATTCCCCTCTTCTTGTGAAACTGGCCCAGGTGAGAAGCCCCAAACCTCCCTCGCCCAATGTGGTTAGTGTTTGGTGAGTGTTCAATAGTACTTTTCAGCCGGGACTACCTAATCATCAGAGGCCTAGTCTCCCAGTTACTGGACCAGAGAACAAAGAAATCCAGGGAAGAAGTGCTAGGAGCGCCCATGCCAACCTTGTATTGACTAGAGCCAAGTTGTCAAGGCAGAAGTCTGACAGCAGTGACTGTAGGCTTGGGGGCGGGGGGAGGCTTCAGGGCAGAGGGAGCTATGGCCAGCGCTGGAGGAAGGCTCTGTCACGGCCACAGGGAAGCAGCTGTGTTGAGCTATCACCAGGTGTACCTGGGCTCCCATCAAACTCAGCTCCCACCACGAACTGAGTTTCTGAATCCCCCGGCAGGCAGCCCTTCTGGACACTGTATGATCACAGGAGCAGCCCTCTGGCCCATAATGACGGCCATCTCTTCCCAGATGGCCACTCGGGCCCACAGGTACACCTTGGCATCGCCCACCAGTGGGGGTGGGGTGAAGGTACCCTGGACCCAAAAGCCCCGCAGCAGGGTGGCCTGAGAGCTGGAGTTCTGGGGACCCCGGGTTATTTGGTCCAAGTGCCTGGGTGCTCAGGGAAGCCCAGCAGTGCGTGGACATCTCATGAACCATCTGCTTCTCTTCTTTTTAGCCGCTGGGTGAGGGTGATTCCTAGCTTGGCTTATTGCACCTTCCTGCTGGCGGTCGGCTTATCTCGGGTCTTCCTCTTAGCACATTTCCCTCACCAGGTGTTGGCTGGCTTAATAACTGGTGAGCAACTGGGGCAACGGGATGGACCCAGAGGGTGCCATTGACAGTGGGAGGACCAGTGTATGATTTTCCCATTGTACGGCCAACCCCAAGTCCCCCTTCTGACAAACTACCCTGCTGTTCGGGGTGAGGGTCATATCCCCAAACTCCTTGAAGCTGCTGTCACCCTGCTTCCCTAGGTGCTGTCCTGGGCTGGCTGATGACCCCTCAGGTGCCCATGGAGCGGGAGCTAAGTTTCTATGGATTGACCTCGCTGGCCCTCTTGCTGGGTGCCAGCCTCATCTACTGGACCCTCTTTACACTGGGCCTGGATCTTTCTTGGTAAGTTCTGGTTTGAAGCTTGGGGAAGTAGGGGCCTCTCCTGCCTCCCCTCTATCTGGCCTGGTGGCTCTCTGGTTCGCTGTTGTTAAATAGGGACACGTTACCAGTTCACATACAGTCTTCTGAACGTGGCGGTAGACCCCAAAGGGATAGAAAGCCATCCACCCTCTGAGTCCTAGGGGAATATCTCTCCTGGCAAAGACTCTTGCTCTCCACAGGTCCATCAACCTAGCCTCTAAGTGGTGTGAGCGGCCCGAGTGGGTGCACTTGGACAGCCGGCCTTTTGCCTCCCTGAGCCGTGACTCAGGAGCCGCCCTGGGTCTGGGCATCGCTCTGCACTCTCCCTGCTATGCCCAGGTACGGCGGGCACACCTGGGATATGGCCAGAAACTAGTCTGTCTTGTGCTGGCCATGGGGCTGCTGGGCCCCCTGAACTGGCTGGGCTACCCCCCTCAGATCAGCCTTTTCTACATCTTCAATTTCCTCAAGTATACCCTCTGGCCATGCCTGGTCCTGGCCCTTGTACCCTGGCTGGTGCACATGTTCAGTGCCCAGGAAGCACCGCCCATCCACTCTTCCTGACTCTAGGTGCCTCCTACACCCACCTCCCCTCACAAAGCCCGTGCTCTGTGACCTCCACCCTTGGGAGGCAGCTCCGTCCACTTCCAGCCCCCAGCGACCCTGCTCATGTTGAATTTTCTACTTCTCCCACCACCTGGTCACAGCCCCAAAGAGGGGCCTTTTCTCTCCCAGGAAGGTCCTCCTGCCTTCCCTCCCAAGTCCCCAAAGAGCAAAGGCAACAGTGAGAACAGTGGATTTCTGTAACACTGTGAGGGGCTCGGAGCAGCCCCAATAAAGCCCTTCCACACCTCTGGACTCCTCTCATGCCTCCGTGAACATCTCCACTGGACTTGGCTATGCACATGTAGGGCAACCCTTGCCGGACTGCTTGTTCTGTACCCGCTCCAACCTTGTGCCCACAGAGGCTGAGAGTCAGAAGGAAAAGCAAGCCCTTAAGCCCTGGGCCCCCTTCCTAGCACCACCACCTCAGCCACACAGAGGTCCCATGAGATGCTGTGGCTACATTCAGGGAAACCTTGTTCTTTAACCTACAGGACAGAGATCCCACTCCCTCCCATCCCAGCCTCTGTTTCCTAAATTGTTTAGTCCAGGGACTGGAGAAAAGAAGAGTAGGAACCCCAGAGAACAGAGACATTGGCCCCAGAAGGCACTGTCAGAAACAAGTTTATTTCTACAAGGACACACAGTGTAACAGGTTACAGGATACTTAACTGAAATATGTCCAGGGAGACAAAGCAGGGAGTGGGTTTACATGAGAACCAGACAGGCCATGGGAAGAGGGAGGGGAAGGGGCCCAGAGCTGGGGCTCAGCCCCACACCCCAGGAAGATCTAGAACACACTAACAACACGCAAGACACAGTGCATGATAAACCTGTGGTGGCGGGACTCCTGCCCCTCCCCTGGCTCCCTCAACCCTGCTCAGGCCCCCAGTAGGATAATAAATATGTAAACAGATTGGTGGGGCCCTGGGGAAGGGAAGAAAGAAAGACTATGCAGGGTTGGGGAGGAGGAGGAAGACTTAGCCCCCCAGGAGCTTCTTCCCATCTTTGGTTTCCCACAGGCTGGACAGCATTCCCTAAAAGTCTTGTGGGCTCCTAGCCCTGGAAGCAAGGCTAGGCCGGGCTCCTGGGAGAGCAAGGACAGCTCCCAGCCTCATCCAGGTCTTAGTTTCCCTGGGTGTGGCCCACAAAGGAAGCCCAGAAGGGAAGCTAAAGCTGAGGGCAGGCTCCTGGGTTCTGTCCCTGTTCCTTCTAGAACCCGCACCCACTCTCACCCTCCCCAGGCTTCAAAGCCAAAGGTCCTAGGAGGGAGTTGGGCCCTGACCCTTCTGCTTGCAATATGCTGGGTGGCTGGGGAAATCTGGTTCTGAACAGCAAGGGGGCTCTCACCAGCCTGGAGTCCCCCTGCAGGAACCACCTTCTCCCCCTCCCCACACCGTGACAGCGGAGGGGCAGGAAGGCTGACAGATTACGAGGGAGAGCAGGCCTGGTTCCGCAGCTCCTCTTGGTCCCGCAGAACCCGAGAGTCCAGCCCCCTCCCTCCCCACACACTTTCCCTCTCTCCAGCCCCTGAGAAGGGGAAACAGGCCCTGAGGAGTGCAAGGCAAGGCTGCCCTGCCCACATCCTAGAGCACAGAGCTGAGGCCAGGAGAAAGATGGAGGAGAGGGGGGCTCTGTGGAGATGCTGAGGACACCAGGAAAAATGGTGAGAATTGCAGGGCGGAAGCCCACCTCCCCTCCCTTCCACATCTTAAGACTGTAAAGAGACCCTCGGGATCCTCCCCTGGGGCTGGAGAGGGGAGGAAAGTGAAATTAAGGCATTTCTCCCTAAGTCAGCTGAAGCCAAGGCACCAAACTTCCCTCCTCACTCAGGGAGCCCCCAGAGCCAGAAGGTACTTTCTGGGCCCCATACCCACCTGAGCTGGTCCAGGCTCCAGGGGGAACAAGGACAGGATGCAGAAAGTGGGTGTGGGAAAGAACATGGGAGAAGGCCTGGACGGGATACCCCTCACCCCTCAGAAAGAGCAAACTTCTAAGCTGAGACCTGGGCCACGGAGGTGGAAGGGGGGCCTGAGGCAGCTTAGAGGAGCAGCAGGGGCAAGGCTGAGAGACCCACACAGCACACGTTGTTGAATGTGTGACTTTTTGTTTTTAATAGAAAAAATAAACAAAATCACAATGATGAAGCCCAGAGAGATGGGGGCCAGGGCGTCACAGGGCAGGCTCCTGTTCCATAGGCTCCTCTGCTGGCCTGTGGGGACAAGCACAGGGAGAGGCGTTGAGGCAATGGTGGTGGGGGTGGCTTGGGCGAGGGCTGGGAGATGGGGGGGAGCCTCACCTTGGGCTGTGCTCCCGGGCTGCAGCTGCCTGGGCCTGCTCGGCCCCCACCGACAGCAAGGCCATGGCGCTCACAGTCTCAGCCTCCTCTGTCTCACCTGCCTGGGCCTCCCGCAGGGAACGGCCTAGGCCAGCAGCGAACCTCTGCACACAGCTCCAGTGTTTACCTGTGGATGAGGGGTGGGCAGGGGGTCAAGGAGGGGCAGAAACCCCCAACCGTATGGACTTTCCCCAGCCCTGGCATGCAGTCAAGTTTTTCGCCTCTACTCAGCAAGCTGGGGCCTGAGCCCCTCTGCCTGTCCCCACGTACTCTGGATCTCGATGACTTTCTCCAGCGTGGCAACTGCGTTGATGTTGGGCTTTTGCTGCAAGACTGCCTCGTCCAAGGGCTGAAGCTGGCAGGGGAAAGAAAAACAAGCTTAGGGTTAGTTGCCGTGGCTGCCCCTCTAACCACCCGAGTCAGCCCCATGACAGGGGCAAGCAGAGCCTTTTGAGAAACCTCTATTCAGAAAGCCTTCTCTGGCTACCAGCTATCCTTGGGAACCAAAAAAAAAAAACCTCCCCAAGGACCCTGGGTGCTGCCTGACCCAAGAAAGGGTCCCTCCCCCACCCCACTGGCCCCTTGGTCCCTGACCTACCGGCCCACCTACCCCAGCCCTTCTGTGCGCCCCTTACCTCCACGCTGAGCAGCGCCGAGACACAGGCCTCAGAGGCATCACAGATGGCGGTCAGGTCGTGGCCTCCCTCCAGGGCCAGCACCACCCGGCCCCCTGCCAGCGTCATCAGCTGCCTGGTCAAGTGGCCAAAACCTTCAGGGATGGGTGAAGGGAGGAGGATGAAATGGTTAATGAAAGAAAATCAACTCAAAAAAAAAAGAGAAAAAGAAACACAAGAGATGAGACAAACAGCTTTAAACCTAAAACAGATATCCATAATAAAACGCAATGTCATGGATTGAATGTTCCATTAAAGACAAAAGGAAGAGATCTCCTAAGGAGTATCATGAGAAACCACCCCTGAAACACGCAGGGTCGTCACTCTACAGCTTCATGAGGAGGTACACTCCCCCACCTGTCGGCCCCTCAAGGCCAGGGCTGCAGAAGAATGGAGGATGCTGCCAGGATGATTCCAAGTCCTAGACCTGTCCCCGCGTTCCTCCCATGGCTTCCCAGGTGGCGCTAGTGGTAAAGAGCCCGCCCACCAATGCAGGAGACATAAGAGAAGGGGAAGCTTCCATGAAGAAGGAAATGGCAAACCACTCCAGGAAAGTACTCTTGCCTGGAGAATCCTATGGACAGAGGAGCCTAGTGGACTGCAGTCCACAGGGTTGCCAGAGAGCTGGACACGAATGAAGCGACTTGGCATGCAAGCACGCACAGCACTCCTCCCAGCTTCCCGCTCGTCCCCACCATCTTCACTGCTCCATAGCCTCCCTCAGTCCCCCAGCAGGCTCACATCTGGCGGTGACAGAGTAGCCACCCAGCGGAGACAGGTGTCCCTCAACAGCATCAAAGCCAGCGGAGACCAGGACCACATCAGGTGAGAACTCGTGGGCAATGGGCATCACCACTGTCCTGCAAAGGGAGGGCCCGAGCTGACCCTGGCAGGTGACTCGTCCAGGCCTGTCTCCCCACAGGGCCGACCCCTCCACCCAGACCAAACTGTGCTTTCTACCCCTCCCACGGCAGGGCCCAGAGGCTTCCACCCGTCCCCAGGCCCTTCTCAGTCCCCACCTGAAGGCCGTTAGGTACTCCACGTCTCCGATGGGGGGGTCCACACCTCCCGTCCATGCCACGTTCACATTGTACCCCACGCCCGGCCCTCCGCCAACCTGGCAGCACGGTGGGGGGGCAGGGGGTTACTCTCAGTGCCTGGGGAGCCCAGACGTCGCCCCGCCCTCAGCCCTGCCTCCAGCCCTTACTCCACTGACCTCTGTTCTGCATGGAGGGGCAGCTGGCCGGCGTGGTCCTCCCACTAGGAGCCCAGACTCCCCAGGTTACCAGCACCACCACGGGCCTCCACGGCTCCCTGCCAGGTCCCATTCTGCTACCTCCCAGTGGGCCCCAAGTTTGAGCCCAGGAGCTGTACCTCTTCAGCAGCCCCGGAGCCCGGAAAGAAGTTCCCGTTGTCATAGCGATGCAGGGAGATGTAGAGCACGGAGGGATCGTTGTAAAATGCTTGCTGGGTGCCATTGCCATGGTGAATGTCCTAGTGGGGAAGGGTGGAGGCATCAGGAAAAATGGCCCAGGCTCTGACCCAAAGGTCAAAATTCACCTTGTCCCCAACCCTCACCCTGTGGTGAACTCTGGGGGTGCAGCTTGCCCCTAGATACAGGGCATCCATATTCCATTCACAATGAAATCCCCCCATGCTTCTTTAACCAGGGTCCATGGGCCAGGATGTGGCACTGCACAGAGGAGACACAAAGCCAGGGGATGAATGGTGGTGGCTCCCCCTGCAAGGCCCCTCTACCCACGCAGAGGGGGACAGTAAGGTTAGGCAGGAATTGAAACATTCTGAAGAAGAATCCAGTGTGATGAACCCTGAAGCCCAAGCTAGGCTTTAGAGAAATCAGATCCTTTCTTGCCAAGGCTTGCTCCTGGCTACTCCCCAGCTCACAGGGAGCAGTAGGGGCCTCTCCCTCTGCTGAGAAACACAGGGGTGGAGAAGCTAAGTGACTTTAGTTGGGTGAGTCCCCCAGCAGCCCCGTGTCTCCATTTATCAAATAGACATTCTACTTCTTAGGAAGCGAGGTGACCATGAAGCAGTACCATGTGTCAGTCCCCAGGCAAGAGGGGTTCTAGCAATGGCAGGGGATATCTCTATCACTTGAGGCAAAAAAACCTCCTCAGCTGTTCAAGGCTGCGGGGGATGGGGGGGCAGCAGCTAAAACCACTTTTGAGTCTCCCCTAGTGAAGAGGGAGCCCCAGGGGACTGGGAGGGCTGGGTTAACACCCCAGAGTCAGCAGCCCAGCCCATTCCAGGCCCTGAGGATGATGGGACAAGATTGGGGTGGGGGACTCCTGAAGGCTGACCCTGATCCCGCCAGGCACTGCCTACCCAGTCCACGATGAGAACCTTGCCCACGTTCAACTTCTGCTGCAGGAGCTTGGTTGTGATAGCTACTGAGTTGAAGAAGCAGAATCCCCTGCGGGATGGGGAAGAAGAGGGCAGGGCGTCAGCCTTACTGGACGTTCGCGCCGGGAGCCACAGATACACAGTGTCGGCTCTGCTGAGAGGGAGAGGCGGGCAGGGCAGGGATAAGGTGGTACTCACATGGCTGTGGATTCCTCCGCGTGGTGTCCTGGGGGCCGGATAATGGCAAATCCATTCTGAAGAGGTGTGGACAGAGGGACAGAGACGAGAGGCAGACAGGCAGGCAAAGTGGCCATGGATTGGGGTAGACACAGACGAGAAGCATAAGCCAGGAAAAGAACACATGTGAGAAACATCAGTCACACAACCTTTAGGAGTGTGGCCAGCCGAGGGCGGCATGGGTCAGAAGCGACCTTCTGAGGTCGTCTCTCTTTACCCCTCACCCCCTAGTCCGCCTGGAGCTGTCACCTCCTCCTCACACCTGCACCTGCGAGGTGAGATTACAGAGGACAGTGCCCTACTGGTGGGAAAGCTGAGGCTGCCCAATCCCCTGCTGCTCAGGCAGCAAGACCAAGTCGTCCCCCACCCCCGCCCTGG
Organism: Bubalus kerabau; assembly: GCF_029407905.1. Taxonomy (NCBI): domain Eukaryota; kingdom Metazoa; phylum Chordata; class Mammalia; order Artiodactyla; family Bovidae; genus Bubalus; species Bubalus kerabau. The sequence continues at coordinate 20,289,657 of NC_073627.1, read as the reverse complement.
CCAGCCCGCACACACTCACCTTGAGCTCCCCTGCGGCCACCTTGAATGCCAGCTCCACCAGGCAGCCCACCGCCATGCGCACGGCGCTGGAGGAGTGCATCTCGTTCCACACAGTGTCACTGTCCACCTGCAGGGGCAGGAGAGTGGGCTTCAGTGTGCCCCCTGCAGGGGGAGGGCAAGAAGGGGGGTGCAACCGTGGTGGGGGGAAGGGAGGGGCTGGAGCTGGGAGCACCACCCACCCAACCCCATGGGCCGGTGCCCTACTCACCCCAATGCCCCCGCAAGGCAGCATGGCATACATCTTCTGGCTGATGGGGCCTGAAAGGAAGAGGGACAGACCTACGCTAGAAGGCGCCTCTGCTGCCAGGGCCACAGGTGGGCATGTGCAGTGGGCAGGGAGCTCAGTCACAGAGAAAGAAGGGCAGACCCCAGCAGAGAACAGGCCATTGCACCCCACGCCAGGTGGGAGATGACTGTCCCCCATCCTGAGGGGCGATCCTTCCCCGGGGGCAGGTGGCAGGGAGAAAGGGGCCTGACAGGTGAGGCAGAAGGGCACAGCCCATCACCAGGTCTGACCAGTCTCTTCCCGCCCTCCTGCACACACCCTCCTGCACACACCCCACCCACGTGCTGTAATCTGTGTGAATGGCGCCCTCTGGAGGCCTGTGATGTGGCAACCACGGAGACCCACTTGCCTACCAGGGGATGGTCTTCCTGACAGCCCCCATCCCATCCAGGCAGCAGACCCAGCGTGGCCCACCACCCCTCCCTGCTGGCCACTCAGCTCACCGAGCAGCTTCTTGCTGTCCAGCTTCTGCCGGTTGAGGGGGCTGGTACCGTAGAGCAGTGTGTGGTACTCAGAGTGCACCGTCTGGATCTCATCCAGCGTGGCTTTACGACCCCGGATTCGCTGTCGGAAGAGCGGGGAGCAAGAGGGGATTGCTGGTGATTAGGCTGGCGCTGCAGGCCCAACACCTCTCTCCGCCCCACAGTCTGGGCACATGAAGCTACCCTCTAGCCTCAGGAGATCCAAAGGTGGTTGTGGTTTTTTTATTAATCGACGATACATTGCTCTTCTTTTTATTTTTGGCCATGCCATGCAACACACAGGATCTTAGTTTCCCAAGCAGGGATGGATCCTGGGTCCCCTGCAGTGGAAGTGCCGAATCCTAATCAATGGCCCTCCGGGGAAGTCCCAGGAGATACAAAGTTTTGAGAAAGTATGCCTCAGTCCCCCAAGGACCCCAGCCCAGGACCCTCCCCCATTCAGCTGGGGACCATGGCGGGCACCAGGCCACAAAGGATGAAACTGGGAAGCACATGGGGGCCTAACCCTGAAGTCAGGGGTTGAAAAGAGAATGAGGAAGAGACACAGACAGAGGCATCCTCGACACGAGAAACAGGACTTTCGCTGGGTTTGAGGTGGAAGCTGGAAGGAGGGGGGGACCCCCTTACCTCACACTTGCTGAGCAGGCCTGTCTCCTGCAGCCGGGACCAGATGCTCTGGATCCGGCCAGCGTGCTCGGGGTGCACGTGTGTGTTCCCGCACATGCACTGGTGCTTCAGCATGAACGTGTCGTAGACCACACCTGGGCCGGAGACACACCTGTCAGCCAGCACAGCTCCGGGCTGTGTTATAGCCCGGCCCGCCACCCTCAGCAGAGCTCACCGAGCTCTCCCTGGCCCACCCTGGTCCCAGCCCCTCCTCATGGCCACTCCAGCTGCCCTCCCACATGCCTGCTCCTCTGCTCTTCCTGAAATTCCTTTCCCCCATCACCGCCTGTCAGCAGTCTCCCTGTTCCTCAAGTCTCCACCAGGCTGCCTGACACCGCCATCCGCTTTAACCTCACGGCGCCTCCTCCTTCCCTTCATCCCCCGTCAGAGCCTCTGTGTGCTGCCCCCCACCCCCACACCCCATTAGTGAGTGGGGACCATCCTCAAGTGGGGTCCCTCAAAGGGACCATCCGTGCCCCTACAGACCCCAGCTCTGGCAGTTTCACGTGGAAGAGCCTTCTGGAATTGACTGAGGCCTTCACTCTTAACCTCAAAGGGAGGGGAAAGAGCCAGAGGAGCACGGCCCCACTGAGATAGCGGGCTCCCTCCACCCAGGCCTCTAGGGCAGAGGCATCGAGGAAGCAAAATCAGTGGTCCCTGGGTATGGGGCAGGGGTGCCCTGAGAAAGATGCTGCTCCCGGAGCACATGGATATTCACCCCCACCTGCTCAGTGAAGCAAAGGCTGCCACCATGACCAGGTGGCTGTGCACACAGGGAGACAGCCAAGGCCTGTTTTCCCTCCCTTCAGGGTGCTCTGAGGGTCCCTGGCCATCCCTCCAGGGCAGAGGCTATATCTCATCCCTTCACAACGCCCAAGACCAGATGCCATGCCATGCACAGCATGCCACCCCCCGCCGCAACACACACAATGGAAAGACAGCTCATGGGGGAAGGGCTCACCTGTGGTGAAGAGGTGCTTAGTGGGCTGGTCTGGGGGGCTCTTCATGCCCCCAGGGGCAGCAGGTGAGGACTGGGTGCGGCCCAGGGCCTGGTGGGGCACAGTGGCCAGGCTGAGGGGTGCCTGGTACACCTGCAGCGGCTGCAGCTGCTGGGTGTCTGCAAATGCCTGGGAAGGAGAGAGCGGGAGGGAGCCTGGGTGAGGCTGAGGCCGAGACAGAAGTGAGGACAGGTGCCCTAGGGCCTCCCGGGGGGCCTGAATCCAACCCTCTCTTCCAGATTTCCTCCTTCCTCCAGCTCCTCCCTCCAGGGACAGGAGACACTCCAGTCTTAGCCATCTCCATCTTCATCTCCATCCCCGAGGAGATGGGGAGGGATGGGGGGACGAGATGAGTCATGCTACCAGAGAAACACTGAGGTAAGCTGCTGGGAGGGACGGGGGCGTGGGAGGGGGTGGGATGAGTCAGGCCCCGAGGGCTCAGCTGTGTCCGCCATGAATGGAGTGTGCGCTCGCTCGGCGCCAGGGCAGACTGTAGTAACAGCGGGGGCGGGTGTGTACACACGCATGCACGCAGAGACCGACGCACAACCGGCCCTACGTAGGCAGAGACGCAGATATACACAGACCATGTGCATCCGAGTGTGCGTGTGCGCACGCACGCGCACACACACACACACACAGAAGCAGACAGGCGGGGGCAGTCACAGTCAGAGGGAGGGGCTGGCAGACGGGGCAGAGACAGCTCTAAGACTGACACCACCTCTCTCACTTCCACAGCCCCTTGTCTCTTTCCTGCTCCCCTGGGCACAGCCTGGAAACTGCAGACTGCGGAGAGGGAAGGGCAAAGGCGGAAAGAGGAGGCGGGAGGACAGACGGCTGGTGGTCAAGGGCCAGGGCGCAGGGGGCCACCTTTTTGTAACCAGCACTAGACTCCTCCAAGTCGGGCCCCTCTTCAGCACCGCTCTCGCGCTCCTCGTCCTTGACCTGGATGCAGTCCTCCTCCTCCTCCTCCTCCTCTTCCTCCTCCTCCTCTTCCTCCTCCTCCAGGTCTTCCTGGGTGCTCTCACTCTCCGTGGAGCCTTCTCGGGGTATGGTCAGGGCTCCCTCCCCCAGCAAGGCGTCCTGCTGCTCCGTCAGCTCCTCCTCTGTCTCCTCGGGGTGGGTGGTGGGCTGCCGTGGCAGCTCCCCCGTCTTGGTAAGGATCTGGAAGCAGAGCCAGGAGGCCCATCAGCTGGGAGGGGGGCACAGCCATGCAGCCCGAGCCCCCGGAGAGTCTATTCCTGCACTTCTCCTTCCCCAGTAGCCACCCAGCCCATACAGAGCTTTGATGTGGACAGAAAAAGGCAAGGTGGGGACTTCCCTGGTGCTCCAGTGGCTAAGAAGCCACCTGTCAACCTATGAGGGACCACAGGTTCGATCCCTGGTCCTGGAACTAAAATCCTACTTTTCAGAGGCAAACTAAGTCCTCGCACCATAACTACAGAGCCCGCACTCTAGGATCCATGCCTCACAACAAGAGAAACCACTGCAGTGATAAGCCTGTGCATTGAAACCAGAGAAAGCCTGCAGCCAAAAATAAATAAGTAAATAAAATAATGAGCTTTAAAAATATATAAATACTCCCCCCCACACACACAAAAAACCACACAATATATTCTCTAAAGAAAAAGGGCAAGGTGACTCCCCTGATGCAGCAGGGAGTGGCCAAGGAGGTCAGATGCGCCTCCCTCTCTGCCAGCCTAGCACCCTCTGTGTCCTGCCCCTAGCAGAGCGCCAGATGTTGGCTTCTCCCAGCTCACCTTGCCCAGCCAGCCCAGCACCCTTGTGTCCTGCCCCCAGCACAGCACCGGATGTCGGCTTCTCCCAGCTCACCTTGCCCAGCTGCAGCTGCTGCTGCTTCTGCTTCTCCAGGAACTGCTGGTGCTGCTGCTGCATGACCAGCTGCTGCAGGGCCTGGGGGCTCTGGGGCAGCGGCGAGGACTGGGTGCGGCTCAGGGGCCGGTGCCGCGGGAGCTTGCCCACTGTCCGCATGCTGGTGGCCACGCGCTCACCTGTCACCAGCGGGGACTGCCCGTGGAGCGGCACTGAGGTGGGGGAAGGGGAGCAAGCATTACTGTTAGGGCACCAGGCTCCCCACTCCCACCCCAGACTCTCCTCCTTCTGGAACAGCACCCTACCCCCTGGGGCGGGGCAGAGGGTGGAACCTGGGAGGGGCCTGGAGCAACTCTGCCCCCAGACCTGAGACCTATTCTTCCTCCTCCATACAACTGAACAGTCTTGCTGCTCAGAGTCACCACCTCCAGCAAGACTTCCTGGATTCACTGTTCCCTCCCTTTAATTCATTTAGTCAAACTTTTATGGTAGGCCCAGGAACATTTTTACCAACCTATCAGAGTTCCTGGGTTTCTCTGGTGGCTCAAAAGAATCTGCCTGAAGTGCAGGGACCCAGGTTTGATCCGTAGGTTAGGAGAAGGGAATGGCAACCCAATCCAGTATTCTTGCCGGGAGAATCCCAGACAGAGGAGCCTGGCGGGCTACAGTCCATGGGGCCGCAGAGTCGGAAACGAATGACTAACAAACACACACTACATACTCCCTTTAAGTCACTTACAAATACACAGTTTTGGGCCCTTCTTGTGCATGAACAATGACTAGTTCTCCCCAGCTGTAAGACCTCCCTGATCATGGACATGGATCCCACGTGGCTGAGAAGCCTAGGGGCCAAGATCATGAGACTTTTAAGCAGAACCTCTTCTGATGCTGCCAGGTCCTTATGGGCTGTCTGTCTAAAGCTATGCTGTCCAATCCTATAGCTGCCAGTCACACATGACCACTGAGCACTTGCAATGTGCCCTGTCTAAACTAAGATGTGCTCTAAGTATGAAATACCCACCAGGTTTAAAAGACAGTATGAAAAACAAAATAAAATATTTCACTGCTAACTCTTTACATTCATTATATGTTCCGATAATAGCATCCTAGATAGACTGAGTTAGGTGTAAGTTATTAATTTCACCAATTTCTTTTTGCATTTTTTAATGTGGCTACTAGAACAAACACTTTAAAGTACATGTGCCGCTTGTATTATATTTCTACTGGATGGCACTGCCCTGGAATAGGAGCTCCATTAGGATGGTAGAGGTCAGGTACAGTGCCTGGCTGGCTGCAGGGACTCAATAGCATCTGTAGAATGCGGAAAAAATCAATGATGCCGTTGAGGGGCGCTGTGACACGCCTGGTGAGTATCCCTGGCTACTTCTCCCTGACAAGTGGTCCCTCCAGCTGAGCCCTCAGGATGGGGTCCGGCCACACCCCCTCCTCGCACAGCTGCCTGCCACTCACCAGCAATGAGGGTGCTCTGCTGCCGGGCTTGTTCCAGCAGCAGCACGTGCTGCAGCAGTGAGGCGTGCCCGTGGGGGCTCGAGTCGCCCTCCAGGGCCACGCCCAGCAGGCAGCCAGGGATGGAGGATGTGCTCATGAACTTGCCCGTCAGTGCACCGCCCTGCCGCAGGGACTGGAGGGCCTGCCTCTCGGCCTCCTGCTGCGTCGACAGCTTCGGGGAGGCCTGGGGTGGGACGGGAGATGGCGATGAGAGAAGGGTTTATAACTGCCCCCCAAGGTCTGCCAATGTTGAACCAGCATCCCTCACCTACCCTCTGCCCACCCCCACCTTTGGGGAGGACCTTCTGATCTCCCTCAGGACCTTGGGAGAACAAATGCGCCAGCTGGGGGCATCCAGGACCAAAGACCTCAACACCAGAGGGGACGTGCCCCGTACTCACGGTGAGGTGCGAGTTGGTGACAGTGACCGTGGCCTGCAGCCCTAGGGAGATGTTGGGCAGAGAGGGAGACGTGTAGAGGCTGAACTGGTTGGGGGAGGTGTCCGGAGGGAGGGCCCGGTGCTGGGGGAGCATCTGGGGAGCAGTTGGGAGAGACAGGCATGAGAGCAGGCAAAGGACAGCCACCTGGGGCCAGGGCAAGGCGGAGGGCTCCGAATGGCACCCCACTTCCCACACCAAGCCCCACCTGGGGGAACTGAGAGGTCAGAGCCATGCAGAGGCCCACAGGACACATCCCACTTCAGGGCAAAAGGTCCCTCCAGTCTGTCCATGCGGGGCAGAAAGGCCCCTGCTGGGCACTCTCAGCTAGACCGACCGCACGGGACAGGAAGCAGCTCTGGCCCACCCACCCAGTCCCTGGTGGGCCTGTACCTCGGTGGGGATGTTGGGAACCGAGCCCGTAAAGCCGTTCTCCGCGATGGTGCTGTGGGAGCTGTTGGGAGAGCTGGGGCCAGAGCCTGGCGCGCTGTTACACACGGCGGACACTACGGGAGAGGCGGCTGTCACCTGGGCCTGCTCGGAGCAGCCCCCCCACTCCCCGGCCCTCAGAACAGGGACAAGAGACGAGCGCTTACCCCCAGGTCCAGCACCTGTGATCTCAACAGCTCTCTTCTTAAAGGTGCTAATGACAGTCCCATCCTTGCGACGCAAGAGGGGACTACTTCTCCGCTCGGCCACCTTCTGCTTTAGCCTTGAACGTACTTTTAAGTTGGGTTCAGAGGCTGGGGAGAAGGCAGCCGGGGCTCAGACATGTCCATGCAAGCGGACACACCTGCAGCCTGGCCCTTCCACATTCCCACCTCTGCCTAACCCCGCCCCCCCATAACCTGGGCGGCCAGGCTGTACTCACCTGTTTTGCGGAGGGGGAAGTCATCGCGGCTGTCGTAGGGCCCAAGCAAAGGCAGTTTGTAGGAGGGAGGCGTCCCAGGGGGGCCGCTCTGGGGAGGGGAACTCTGGTCCAAAGAAGCATGGTGGGTTCCCCTGCAGGGTGGAGGGAAGGAATGGGGACATGTCTAGAGGATCACCCAGCCAGACAGGTCTAGGGGATCACCCAGCCTTTGGGGTAGAGGGAGGAGATGGAGACAGGTCTAGGGGATCACCCAGCCAGCTGGACCCGCAACCGAGCAATCTACATTTATGAAACATCCACTGCCTATGGTGATACGAAATGGATCTTGGGGAGGGCAGCGAGGAGACAAACCAGGAGTGCGGGGGGCTGGGGGGGGTCCCATCTCCTAGGAGAGATTGCAGGGCCCCTACATGACTTCAGCCCAGAAGCCCCATGTCTGCCTGCAGCCAGGCAGCCCTTGAGCTGGGCACCTCTGCAACCCATGCCTGTCAAGGGTCGTACCAGCATTTGGGATGCTGTGGGAGGGAATGGTTGAGGCCGCCTGGTGTGGGCTCCTTTGACTTCGACAGGAGGAATTCCTGGAGCCGTAGCTTCACCTCAGTGCTGGCGATGGCACCTGTGGGATAGGCCACAGCTGACCCAGGAGGTGGGGGCCAGGACCCCACGGCTGTGGGAGGGGCAGTAATCCCAGCTGCAACCCCCTCAACCCAGAGGCACCCCAGCCTCACTCTCTTTGCTCTTCTCCTTGTTTCGAAGGATGAGCAGCTGCTGCTCGAGCCGCTGCTTCTCCAGCTCCTCCTGCCGCTGCTGCTCCCGCTGCCGCTGCTGCTCCAGCTCCTGCTGCCTCTTGGCTGCCAGCATCTCCTGCTGCTGCTGCAGGGGCAGTGGGGAGGCAAGGTGAGCTGAGTCCAGGGCAGGGCTCAGAGGTCTGGGTGCCCTGGCCCCCACGCTCACCTTGAGGTGCTTCTGCAGCTGGACTTCATGCTGCCGGGTCAGGTGGTCATGCTGTTTCTGGAACTCAGCGAACAGAAGCTGCTTCTGCAGTTGCTGCTGCTGCTTGAGTGCCAGGAGCTCCTGCTGCAGTTGCTGCTCCCGCAGCGCAGGGTCCACGGGGCCTGCCAGAGCCCCCCGCAGCTCCACGGGGCTGGGGCTGCCTCCTCCCCCGCCCCCCATGGAGCTGGGCATGGCTCCTGGCAGCACCGGTTTCACCTCTACTGTGGAGAGAAGAACCAGGAAGGGGTCAGCAGGCCATCCGCACTGGGCCCTGGCTGCCATGCCTGGGGCCCAGAAAGCTGCCAGGCAGGATTACTAGACCCCAAGAGAATGGAGAATGGGGGTGAGGGGAGTCAAATCCCTCTGCTCAGTGAATACAGCCTTCTGCCTTCATTAAATGAGACTGAAGCCATGAACTTCACTACAAAAATGTGCATAAGTAAAGCAGGGTACCTGGAAGATCATGAGTATTTAACAAAGATGACCACTGGACATTTTATGTGAATTTGGCGTGTGCGTGTGCTAAGTCACTTCAGCCGTGTCTGACTCTTTGCGACCCCATGGACTGTAGAGACTGCCAGGCTCCTCTGCCCATGGGATTCTCCAGGCAAGAATACTAGAATGGGTTTCCATGTCCTCCTCCAGGGGATCTTCCTGAATTACTTTCATGATAAGGAAACTGAGATTTTATAGAGGTTTAAGTAACATGATCAAAGACAGCCCAGGTGATCAATCAACCAAGATGTGAATCCAAATCCTATGCTTTTAACCACCATCCTTCCTGTGCTTCCTCCCCCACCTCTCAACACCACACAGTCCCTGCCAAAAAGCCTATAGTACAGGAGAAACCAAGGCATCGACATTGGTTCTAGAACTGATGGGGCTGGCAGCCAGGGGCCTCAGTAAGTCTAGGAAAGGTCTGTGGACACCCCCATGGACAATGGACAGTCTATCCATTCTCCTGTTCCCTACCTCACACTCAGCTAGGGCAGATGGGGTGGGAGGGTGAGGCTATGGGAACAGGGAGTGGGGTGGGAGCAGGAGGCTGCAAGGCAAGGGGGTGCAGGGCGGCACCAAACCAGGGACTGGAGGGGGCTGGGAGTCAGACTCGCTTCCTTTGCTGGATTATCTCCTTTCAACAGTTTTATTGTAATTACCCTGAAAATGCCGCTATATATAGAGTGAGCCAAACAGCAGCTGTGCCTGGGGGGAGGGGGGAGGAGAGAGAGAGAATGGGCGGGCAGGCGCAGGGAGGAGGTGGGAGGAGGAGACAGGAAAGGAAAGGGAATCAGACAGGAAGAAGGGTAATGGCAGGGGTGCGGGGGGCTGGAGCCTAGGCAGAGATCTCAGAACTCCAGTCCCAGGGAGAACCCGCTGGGAAGAGAAAAGGAGTGGAGGGACCTGCTGGGCCCCCAGACCTTGGGTCCAGGCCCCCAAGTGGACAATGGGCCAAGGGGCCCCAGGGAATGGCAACAGATTCCAATGGACTTATGGGAAAAGATGGGTCTCGACCTCTTGATCCCTGTACACTCTCCTCTGGCCGCTCAATGTCATCACTCCCCACCACTGCCCTGTGGTTGCCAGGGCAACTGGGCAAACACCACGCCAGCAGGGAGCTCCAAGCCCAGCCCAAACCCCACAAAGCCTCCTGACGCCTGCAGGAAAGGGAAGGCAGGCTACCCACTGCCTGGGAAGGAGGAAGTGAGAGAGGCAGAGCCAAGCCGTCTTGTTCTTTTCCATTTCTTTCTCCAAAGACAGCCCTCACTTTCCCCCACTCTGATCCAGGGAGGTCACGGGGAGCTGGGAAGACTTTCCGGTGGCAAGGAAGCCCACGCCAACCCAGGCCTGGAGACGGAAAGACCCTACCATTCTGATGGCAGCCAGAGTCCCCTGCCCTTGCAAACAGGCCCAGGCCTCTACCACCATCCCTTATCAGGAGTGGAGAGGGAGCTGGGAGGGGGGTGAAGGGCTAATAAGAAAGGCTCCCACACCCTCTGCGGTCTATGAGCCTGGCTCTCTCCAGGAAGCCTGAATGAATGTCATCAAGGCAGGGGCAAGGCCTGCTGAAGGCCAAGGTCATGCTATCCTCATGGCTGTACGTGGCCCCCAGGCCCACTGGAGGTGGGAGAGGGAAGGTAGCCTGAGCACAGGATCTCCCTCGCTCCCCAGCAGCCCTTCTTCCCCCAGCACAGCCGGGCACATTCCTCTGTGGTTTGCCCGCCAGCCACACTGACGACTCTGCGGCCACAAGGCCAGAGCCACATCTGCAGGAGTGGCCAGATGTGGCCAGGAGGGTGGGGTTACACACACACACACGCTCGCTCACTTTCCTTCCCAACCCATGTCCTGCCCCAACACCAGGAGGAAAGATCCTAGGGAACTACAGAGGCCCTTTCTGGAGGTGGACGGCCCTGTCCGGGGTGCAGAAGCAGGGTGGCAGCAAGGAGCCAGCAGCCAGGCTCGGGTGTCCCCAGCCCTGGAAATACCCAGCAGGGCCCCAGGCTGGCTGGAGAGTTATCTGTTCTTCGGCAAGGCTGGCTTGGCCTGTGGCACTCTGATCGCTCGGCCAAGAGGTGGACAGGCTTCAACCTGCTGCTCCCGGCAGCTCCAGAGCTGCAGGAGCCGGATGCCAGCCCGCCCATCCAGGGAAGGGCAAGGGTCCAAGCGCTCCTGGCTCCCAGCAGATAACCCTGCTTGGGCTGGAACTGCCGCCAGCAGTGCGGGCTTCCCCTGCCGGAGCCCTGCAGAGAGGCCACGGGCTCAGCTGTGGGGACTCTCCCACCGGGGCCCCTGTGCAGCCGCCGCCGCCACAGCAGCAGTGGAGAGGCTGGGTCCTGCGCTGCCGTTGCAGCCGCAGCCCCGCTGGTATGCAGGTGGTGGGGCGGCCAGCGGGCTCCACCGCAGTTTTGTTCCCATACAAGCAAGAAGCACAGGCAACTGGGGAATATTAATCTGCAGGCCCTGTGGGGCCCAAACAGGATGCGGCACCCCCTGGGTCTGCCAGGTAGTAACCCAGCTCCATCCAAGATGGACGGTGCCGAGACTGGACAGCTGGAGTCAGGGAAAGGGTCAGCGGTGGGGTGGGGGGGGACACAGAGCCCCCCAGATGTAATTTTCTGGGCACAAAATCTAGAGCCTGCCTCCCCTTGAGGGTCTGTGCCCTCGCCCAGTTTGGCATGAGCAGAGCAGGTGGCAGTGGCGGCCATGAGAACCAAACACCTGGAGGGGAAATGGGTGTGTCATGATAGGAAGCTCTTGACCGCCTCCTGGTGGAAGGAGGAGGACGGGAGGACTTCTGGAAAGGGAAGAAAGGAGAAGCAAGGACTGTTGGACCCTAAGAGGGCAGGCTGGGGACCCTGGCTAGCCAAGGCCAGGGAAGGGATCACGTGGGAGGGCACAGTCCCCTATCCCATGCCTCCGCCTGACAGAGTTGCAGGAAGTCGAAAGGAAGCCAGCAGCTGGCTCAGGGACCTCCTGCAAAGGGAGACAGAAGGGACCAGGTCTGCCCTGCTCCATACTCCACCCCTTCCGGGAGCTCTGACTTTGCCTCCCGGGAGCCGCGGCCAGGAGCCGCGGCCGTAGGAACAAGCAGTAACAGCATCCTGTCCCCCAGCTTTCGGCAGGACTAACCAACACTGTCTCCCTGGAGAAGCCCCAGCCCAGGCAGCTAGGTGGGCAGCCGTCAAGAGTGTGGCCCTGCACACACCAGGCTCTGGCTCAGAGGGAACCGCTCTGCCCTGCTCATGGGGACAACTGAGCAGCACCAGTGACACTTTAGTGGACACTTCCTTCCCATCTCGCTGGGCTTCCAGTCTCTCCATGAACCCCATCACCCCATCAGCCCAGTGGGGGCTCCCACAGCAGATTCTTTGGGCGGTACAACCAGGGATAGCCTGGCTCCTGGCGCACCAGACGGGTGGGGGGGGAGCGGGGGGGGCGGGGGAGATGACGCAGGTGCTGACAGGGTAACCTCTGGGATGACTGCCAGCACAGGCTTAGACTAAAAAGAGAGTGCCCAGGCAAAGGGACACTGCCCCCAGGCAGACAAGGGATTCTAAGACACGAGGAGCGGGTTTCAGCAGCACCTTTGGGAAAAGGGTTCACAACAAAAAACAGATGGAGCTGCCCAAGGGCAAGGTCAAGCCTGCCTCCTGCTCTGAACAGACCACAAGCTATGCCCCAGCTCCCAGGCCTTCTCTTGGAGAAGTCACCAACTCCAGTGTGCCTGTGACCCAAACGCTAGCAGCAGGGAAACGGTACCTTGAGTTCCCCTGGAGAAAAGTCCTGGGGCACTCCACAGCGTGTGGATCCACCCAGCAGACCTAAGCGGCAGAACACTTGACTCTAAAAAGACCCCGCTCCTGGAAGCCATCAGCCACAGAAGGCTAAGGGAAGGAGGGGAGCCAGGGCACAAAGAATATGAGGGAAGAGCGCATTAAGCAGTTTGGAATGTCTACACACCCCCAACAATAAGAGGGAAGGGACTTCCCTGATGGTCTGGAGGTTAACACTCGGTCCTTCCGACGCAGGGGGGATGGGTTCAATCCCTGGTCGGGGGACCTAAAATACCATAGGCTGTGTGCCGTGGCCATATAAATAAATTAAATCACCAAAAAGAGGGGAGAGGGAGAAAAGGAATTCTGTTTCAGCAGGCTCGTAACATGGACGAGAAGACCAAGCCTCTGAGGCGGCTCTGCAGGAGATCCCTCCAAGGAAGTAGCAGGGCCTCAAACCCAGGTGTCCTGACTCCTGGCTCAAGTGGGTTCACGAACCCCAATGGGGCATCCCGGGCCCTGGAGAACTGACCCCTCTAGAGAGTAATAGACTAGCAGCCCATCCTGGAGGGCAGTGCCTTCCACCAGCACCCAGGCCCCCAGGAGCTCCCTCAGCAGGCCGGGGAGTCAGCAACTTTCTTAAACATCCAGTGACCTCGTTCTGTCCCTCTGGAGAATGGGAAAGGCTCTCATCCCTTTCCTGGCCTGGAGGGATTTTGGAAGAAAGCAGGGAACAGCATTTCATACTCCTCCCCGTGACGCCTATGACCCCTCCCCACTGAGGACGGTTTCCCATGATCTATTTCTGTGCTCTTACGTGACTAGCGAGGCCAATTTAGGTTCGACAGGTTCTACCACAATGCAGACAGTATTTCCACATGTGCGAGCTGGGGATGACTCTCACCTAGCAATTTTCCCAACTCCTCCTGAAACGCAAGCCAACACACATCACGTAATGGTGAGGAGTAAGGGCTCTGGGGTAAGAGACGCCAGGGTTCAAACCAGGCTCTTTCTGGGGCAAGACACTGAGCCCCCTCCCTGGGCTCTAGGCGGGCATCTGTGAAATGAGAGGAAGCACCCACCTCCCAGAGCTGCTGGGGCTCCAGAGAGATAAGACATGCAGTGGAGCTTGGCACAGAGCCTGGGAAAATCTCAGGAGGTACTGGTGGAGGCTATTAATGGCTCCTGACATTTTTTGTATGTCCTGGACCACTTCGGCAGAGTCTATGGACCACTTCTCAGAATGTTTCTAAAGTGCATGAAAGAAAATACTCAGGATTCCATGGGGACAAGTTCATAGATGGCCTGAATTCTAATGAAGTCAGGCTCAGACCTCTGCCAGGATGAAGCCTTAGCCCTCTCATGTCAGACTGTCCCAAGGTCACTCTGTGGTCCTGTCCCAATCAAATCCCTTCTGGTGGGCCCCGCACAACACAAGCTGGTGTGGCTGGAAACTGGATCCCAGAGCTGGAGGAGGTACCCCTTGGGAGGAGCCTTTTCCCAAGGGCAGCATGTCTCTCCCATCTCCCTTGCCTTGCTACCTCCAAGAAGGACCACACTGTCCTCTGAGGCTCACCCCCCAGCAGTGGGGTCCTTCCGTCCCTGCAAAGCACTTCTTAACTCAGATGAATACAAGTTTTGGTCTGTGCCCTTGGGGAACCAGGTTCTAGCGGTGGGAAAGCCTATAAAGGCATCTAACTTTTCTGTACCTGCTGCACACAACACTCCTCTCCCCGGTACCATTCTACATCCTCCTGAGGCCAGGACTCCAGGGGACCCTAAGCTCCCTCTAGTCAGAAGCAACATGAAACCTAGAGGGGTGGGATGTGGTAGGAGGTGGGAGGGAGGTTCAAAAGGGAGGGAATATATGTATATCTATGGCTGACTCATGTTGACGTATGGAAGAAAACAACACAACATTGTAAAGCAATTATCCTCCAATTAAAAATAAGTAAATCTTTTAAAAAGCAACATGAAACTGATTTCAAAGACTCTTAGAATGTCACTGAAGGAAGGGCCAGCAGGATCCGCAGCTCAACTCCCCCAGTTGACAGAAGAGTAAAGTAAAGCCAGAGACGGAAGAAATTCATCCAAGGTCACCCGGAAAGGAGGCAGCAGGGCTTAATCCTGGGTCTTCTGGTTCTTTCTTGCTGCTGTTGTTTAGTCGCTGAGTTGTGCCTGACTCTTTTGTGACCCCATAGACTATAGCCACCCAGAGAAGGCAATGGCATCCCACTCCAGTACTCTTGCCTGGAAAATCCCATGGACGGAGGAGCCTGGTAGGCTGCAGTCCATGGGGTCGCTAAGAGTCGGACATGACTGAGCGACTTCACTTTCACTTTTCTCTTTTAAGCATTGGAGAAGGAAATGGCAACCCACTCCAGTATTCTTGCCTGGAGAATCTCAGGGACAGGGGAGTCTGGTGGGCTGCCGTCTATGGGGTCACACAGAGTCGGACACGACTGAGGCGACTTAGCAGCAGCAGCAGACTATAGCCGCCAGGCTCCTCTGTCCATGAGATTTCCCAGTTACGAATACTAGAGTGAGTTGCCATTTCCTTCTCCAGGGGATCTTCCTGATAAAGGGATCAAATTCACTTCTCCTGCATTGGCAGGCGGATTCTTTACCACTGAGCCATCAGAGAAGCCCGGCTCTCCTTGCCTTGCACCAAAAACCAAGAGAAATCTAGAAAGTTGTTCCTAAATTTAATGCGAGATGGGGCAGAAAGCTAGACTCTATGAGGGTCCAGGGATCTAGACGGGGCACCTGGCTGGCCGCCAGAACACCAGAGCCAGGAGTGCAAGGGAAAAGGGGACCAAGTGAAAAGAATCCCAGAAACCTGGAGGTAGACTGTGCCTCTCAAGGGCAGCAAAGTCTTAAGCATAAGGGATGCAGAGCCCTGGATGTTGTTATTGTTCAGTCGCTCAGTCGTGGCCGACTTTTGCAACCCCATGGACTGCAGCATGTTAGGCTTTCTTGTCCTTCACTATCTCCCGGAGTTTGCTCAAACTCATGTCCATTGAGTCCATGATGCCATCCAATCATCTCATCCTCTGTCACCCTCTTCTCCTCCTGCCCTCCATCTTTCCCGGCATCAGGGACTTTTCCAATGAGTCGGCTCTTCCCATCAGGTGGCCAAAGTATTGGAGCTTCAGCATCAGTCCTTCCAGTGAATATTCAGGGTTGATTTCCTTTAGGATTGACTAGGGCCCTGGTGGAAGGCACAAATCATCTCTCGCTAGTGAAGACGGAAGGAGTCACTGGTCTTGGGCTGCTCTCTGAAGAAGTAGATTCACTTCTCTCAGCCCAGCCATTTTCAGGAACCACTCGGGCACTATACTAGAGGCAATTAAAAGGCACACTAAAGACATTCAGAGTCTGCAGCTGTTGCTGGGACTGCTTGCTCCACACCTGGGATGGACAGCAGGGGCCCCAGGGCAGGAGCTCTGTCTCTCCTCCACAAGCACAGCCCAGCCCTGAGCCCTGGGCCCTGTGTCCCTGGCCACTTGTCCTAATCCCCAACCCCGCTGGCATTTAGACACCTGCTCCCCAGGGTCTCAAGATGCCCTCCGTCTCAAGATTGCCAGGCTGCTGGGGGCTGGATTTGACTCTGACCAGGGGAAAGGCCTCCATCCCTCTGTTGTAAGCCCTTCTCCCAAGAGTCCCAAAGCTCACCCAGGCCTTCTAGGGAGACAGGTGACACCCACTGGCAGGCTGCTAGGCCCCACAACCCCTGTCCACGGGACCCCTGTCCACAAAGCCCTTACACCAAGCATGGCCTGAGCCTACCTACTCACATCGGAATCATCTGAGATGTGTTTAAAATGCTGGTTCTGGGGCCGCCCTGTGGAATCTGAAACTTAGGGTTGAGGGGAGCAGTAGTTTGGAAATCTGCATCCTAACATATCCACTTGGTAATTCTGTGGCTGGAAGTTTGAGAAGTACTTTCTCACAGTGTCCCCCGGCTGGCGACACTCATTTCTGCTGCCAACCTGACAGGTGTTACAGCTGTGTGCCTGGACACAGTTAATTTGATTTCCTGTCTGGCAGCTGTGCGGCAGGGAAGGGACAGCTGAGGGTCTCAAAAATAAGAGGAGAGGATGAGGTAGGAGGGGATGGGGGCAGGGGAGACTGTCTGAATGGGATGACAGGGTGTTCAACTTTGTTCCTGAGCCCGCTTCTCTCCCTTGGGTCGAAATCCTTACACGGAGGAAAAGAGCTGATCCAGTGGCCCCCAGGATTTAGAGAAAAGAGTCTCCTCTCGGAAACCTCAGGAGTCCGCAAGGCCAGACTGGTCTCTCTTGTCGAGGAGCACAAACTTTGGGAGCACAAAGACAGGCACACCACGTCCGGTGGTTCAGGCTGTGACTGTACAAGGGCCCCCGACTGAACGGTCAAGTTGGGGGCTAAAATCTAGAGCGTGCTCCAAGCATGCTAAGCGATCCACTCTGGTATGAGTATATAGCCACCTGGAAGAAAGGCTGCCTTTTAAAAATTTGCACAGGGAAGCTCTTGTGTAGGTTAGCGGTGGCCCTACACAAAAACCCGAGTCCAAAGCCCAAAGTCATTTACTCTGTGACCTTTGGCAAGTTCCACAACCTTTCAGATCTTTCTCAACTGTAAAACATAACTATTAATACCTTTCCAAAGGAAACAGGTAAGGAAAGCACCGATACCCATCATTTAGTACATTATAATATTAATTTCCTTCCCACCTAGTTTCACCCTTTCCATCGTCCCACACCCTGACACCTACATACCCACCTACATAGCCAAACTTGGAATGGTATGAAGAATGTGAACAAGAATGTCCAGGGGAGAGGACTATCTGGGGGTGGTCCAGTAGCTAAGCATCCGAGCTCCCAATGCAGGGAACCTGGGTTCCATCCCTGGTTAGGAATGCTGCAACTAAGAGTTCACATGCCCTAAGACCTGGTACAGTCAAACAGATAAATAAATTAAAAAAAAAAAAGAATATCTAGGGGAAACCCCAATACCAAACACAAACCCCACGGTACTTCCTAACATCCACAGCATTCCTTCCCGGCATAAGCGGAATTCACACCCTCCCTCACTAGGGAAAGAGAACTCCTCCTCCATGCCTGCTTTTAACATCCTGCACATTGCCCAAGCAGCAGCTCTGCCCAATCCAGGCCAGAGGGAAACCCAAGGCCCAACAGAATGGAGGCAGGGGAACCCCCAGCACCACGTCCCTGGGAATCCCACACCCAGAGTTCAAACTCCTGGGTATCCTGAGCCGAGACCAAGCCTGGATGAGAAGGGTGCCCATTGTGGGCTGCAGGGGGAGCCAAGGCAGAGACCCCATCCATCAGGGAAGCCCTGACAGCACTAGAAGAAGCTGTGGTTTGTCCCCCTCCTTCAACAGGAATAGTGGAGAGCACCCGGCATCCTTCGTGGGCTCGCCTGCCAGGACTCTGGCTCACCCACTGGGGCAACTTACCATATCTGTCTATTCACCCAGAGGGCCAAGCCTGAGAATAGAGTCCAAGGATCCTGTTGTCAACCAACCCCGGATGCCAGCCCCCTCAAGCAACATTCATTCATCCATGTTCCAGGCACTGTGCTAAGACTGCACAACACAGTCCAGAGAGCCAAGGATACCCCTCAAATAGGGTTCCAAAGACTTGCTGCTGGAGTGGGCAAAGAGCTCAGGGCAGACACCCACCCTGGAAAGCTCCCCTTCCTCAAACCCTAGGGTTGGGGAGGCCTGGCGACACACACTACCCACAAAGTGCTCCTGGACACCTGCCTTTTTAGCCACAGGCTTTTGCATCCTGTCTGGAGACTGATCAAGAGATGAGGAGAGGGGGTGGGGCGGGGAATGGGGTGGGGCGGGAGCAGGGGATAGTAGGGGGGAACACCAGGCTGCCTGGCCCTCATGGCTGTGTTTATCCAGGGTGGATTTTTTTTTTAACCCAAAGGTTAAAGCGTTTCTATTTGAAACATCTATTTACATTCCAGAGTCCAAAAAAAAAACAAGGCAGCCGAGATCCAGGCCTATATCTGTCCCCAGCCGCGTCACAGACACAGCATCAGAGCTGCACAGGGGGAACATTCTTAGCCCTCTCCCCGAGCCGCTGAGGTGACTCACGCCTCCCTCCTGCCAGCATGGACCACGCCACCGCTCAGAAGGTTAGGCAGTGCGCGTGTGTCGGTTTCGGTGGGGGGTGGGGGGGCCCACAGGGATCTAGAGAGCCGGGCTGGCTGCGGGGGCCAGCAGGGGTCTATGTAGAGATGGGGAGCCTTTAGGAAAGGGATGGGGGCAGCAGGGATCCAGCCTGCAAAGATTCTGGGGTCCAACTTGAAAGAAGAGAGGACATGCTGAGGAGGAAACTTCAGGCCAACGGCCAACTGCTTCTGGAAGGCAAGAACAGTGGGGACAGGGCAGGATGGGTGGACTGATACAGCATTTGCCAAATGGGGTAGAGTGGCTCCCCCAAGCAGAGATGCTCTGCACAGTCATCCCTTTGCTCTTCAAGAGACCACCTTGACTCCCAGGGGGTTCAAGGCAGAAGTCAGCAGATAGGGTCTTCAGCTAGAGCTGTGGGCTCGACTGGACCAGGGCTAGACTGGCCCCCTGTGTTTACACCCTTCCCAGAGGACTATGCAGACTCTGCACCGCTGGCCCTAGGGTTCCAGTCCCATCCCAGAGGCCTGCACAGCAGGCATCCTCAGGGCTGGTCCCCAGGGTTATGCCACGACCTCAGGAGACCGCATGGGCATCCCTGCCCAGGCAGATAGCTGGCCTTGTTTGAAGGGTTTTCCAATCTTCCCCAAACCTTCATCCTCTGACACATCTCAGTCCAGCTGCAACCTTATCCCTGGACAGCTTAGAGCCAAATCACGGGTGCCTCTGCAGGCACATGGCTCCCACCTTCCAATCCAAAGCCTGGGACCCACACCCACCTACCCAGAGGCAAAGACTCCCCGTACATACACACACAGACACCCACACCCAAGTGCCAAGCCACTGCCAGGAGGGGCCAAGCAGGCATGGGTCCAGCAGGCCCCTCCCTAAAGGAAGCATCTGGTGGTGCCGGCCTGGTGGGGAGGCTGTGCCAGGAAGGCCTGATGCTGCCAACAGGTTCCTGGGAGGGAGAGAGGGAGTGGCTCAGCCCTGGGGGATCCCACCCCCAGCCAAGAGTCCCTGCTGAGAAGGGGGCAGGGTTAGGGAGTCCTCAAGCCCTGTGAGCCTGAGTAACATTCCTTCATCCTCATGTGTTGACAATAAACCAAGGCCTGGGGGAAGCAGAGATATGGGGGCAGGGGTGGTCAAGGGAGCTAAGGCCCCCAACATCTCAGTTGCCAGCCTCTGCCTAATTCGACCAGACTCCTCCTCCTCAACCAGACTGGACAAGCCTCCTCCCTAGGTGTCTGATTCCCAGGATACTCTTACCTATGGACTGGCAGAAATCACTGCAATGGACCCTCTGACCTCAAGAACACACCAGAGGAGCCGGCGGGGTGGCGGGGGGAAGTCTTTATTCTTATGGACACTCCGGCTCTAGTTTCTTCTCTTGTCCAGACCTGGGAAGCGGACGGCCTGGAGGCAGGTCACTGACCCACTTTCTCCCCTCTTGACCACGGTGCCAACTAGGCCAGGACCGTCTAGTAATCCACAGCCCCCAGCAGTGGATGCCGACCCTGCCAGCGGCCAAAGAGATGCTGCGCAGTGCAGCTGGAGGGCGTGGTGGGAGGGCAGGTCTGGGAGAGCAGGGAAGCCCACCTCAGAGAGCACACCTCCCATGACTGCACATATTCTCAACAAAGACCTCTAGAAAGATCTAGGCAGGACCCCAGCTGGGTGAGACCTGGAGCCAGACGCTCAGCCGCAGAAACGAGGATGCCCAATGGCAGAGGGCAGGCGGGGACACGGAGGCACTTACCTGTCACGGGGATGCTGTGCAGAGGGGTCCGGGGCAGGATTTCCAAGGCTGGTTCCCGGCCTGGCATCCCATCTGCTGAGAAACAGGATTCCGTTTCATAGATGGTCTGCAGCATCTCCACCAGCCCCTGAGCCTTGGGCACTAGCAGCATGCCCGGGAGGGGCCGCCCGAGGCGGGGAGTCAGCCCCAGGGAAGGTGGTCGGGTGGGGCCCTCGAGGCTGCTCGGGGGCTCCCTCAGGCCACAGCTGCTGGGACCAGCACGATGGGGAGGTGCTTCATCCGGCCTGGGCACTTCTGGCGGCAGGAGGAGCCAAGAGCCCCAGAGCTACGGGCCCAGCGCCCCTCTAGAGGGGCATCCGACCACTGGCCTCTCCAGAGGTCCCAGGAGCGGGGTCTGGCTGAGCACTCAGGGGACAGGAAGGGAAGCTGGGCAGGCAGGCGGGCTCTCTGTGTTCCCTCCCAGCCCTGGGTGACAGCTCTGGGCCCGGCTCCCTGCTCCTCCTTCCCGAATGAGCCGCCGGCAGCTGGCAGGAGACTGAAATAGCAGTTGGGGGAGGGCCCTGTCTATAAATAGGTGGAGCATGCTCAGGGAGCCGCCGGCCGGCTGCCAGGAGCCCGGGCCTGGCGGAGGCCCCATGGCGGGGGGGAGGGGGAGGCGCGTTCCACCCCAGGAGGAAGCGCCAGGGAGGGGGATGGGAACCGGGAAGAGCCTGCACTCAGGGCCAAGGCCACAGAGCCGGGTGGCCAGAGGCTGCGCTGGGGCAGGCTCGGGCTGGAATAGCCACACATCTGGGAGCAGCTCTGGGATTGCTTTTGGCAGACAAGGGGCTAGATCCCCAAAAGCCCGACTCCGTCCTCTATGTTCCCTCGCACCATCCAGAGCAGATAAAGCAACTGAAAGGGTCTGGGACAGGTGGGCAGACAGGGCCACCAGGCCAAATCGTGCATCTTCCCGGTAGTCCTAACAGCCAATGGGAGCTGATTTACCTTCTGCCCTCTTTCAGACCTGGGAGGTGCCTCCCCGCCCCCCTCGACCAGCAGGGAGATCCCTGAGCAGCAGCTAAGTAGTGGCTCCCTCCTACCTATTGGGGTGTCACTTCCAGAGGCTGCTCAGCTTCCTTCCAGGGGGCAGTGAGACCCTTCTGGGACAGGCCTCACTCCACCCAGAGAAGGGAATCTGGGAGCACCTGCCTGTGCTCAGACCACAGGTAGCTCTTCCCGCGGTGAGTGCAATGCTAAGTAGCACTAAGATCACTTCGTTTATTCTGCACTATGACCTCGGGAGAGAGGTGCAGACGGGGAAACAGAAGCACAGAGAGATGAAGTCACTCAGGTCATACAGCCGCTTGAATGGTAGGGCTGGGACATCTGAAGTTCATGTCTGAGCTCTAACCACCACAGCCCCTGCTTCCTGCACAGGAGGCACATGAAACTGCCCCAGGGTTTCCCATAACAGGTATAATGACCACCCCCCCCCCTCCCCGGGACCCAGGTAGGCGGAGACCTGGGGTTGCAGCCCCTGTAAGAAGAGTTGAGGGGCTGCCAGCATCCAGCCCTTCCCCATCAGCCTCAGGCCTGGCAGAGCAGGGCCCGCTCCTGAGGCCCTGCTGGGACCTAAGACTGGTGTGCCATGAGGACCGGTGATACCCCCACCTACGTTTCCCACTCCTGGCCCATCCCTTCTCCTGAGGTTGTGCCTCCCACTGATACAGAGATCCCACTTGGCCCCCTGACCTCACTGGAGCCTTTTAATAGCCTGGTTATTCCTGGGTCTGTGTCCCCCTCCCCCTTCCTGATGTCACAGCTGCTATTTTGGAGCCCCCTCCTGGCCCCTCCTTGCCCCCAACTCTAGGCATGGAGCCAGGGACACCTGTCCTCTCCCTGGACTGGATGACCTCACCCTCCCGTCGGGAGCCCAGGAGGAGCTGGCCAACCAAGGACACGAGAGATGTGGCTCCTGCCAGCTGGGGAGAGCAAAGGGGCCTCCTGCCCTCAGGTGGAGAGATCACATGGATGGGGAAGGGGCAGAGGTGGGCTGTCCCAGGTGCTAGACTGGCAAGTAAGATGGGTATGAGGGAAGCTGGAGGTTAACAGGAGCTAAAGAAAGCTCTGAGCCTCAGCTTCTTAGTCAGGACAGACTCCAGAAAACTGGTGATGGAGCAGTGTTCCCCACAGGGGTCTGGAGTTGGTGGACACTTCAGAGTAGGTCTGGGGACTCCGTTCGGCACAATGCACCCCAAACTCATCCTGGCCAACCAGGATCCCCAGAGAGCAAGGGGAGGGAAGGTCAAGGTCTCCTCAGCAGGGTGACAGGCAGCAGTCTCGATGGAGCCCAGAAAGCTGGGGGCAGCAGCCCATCCCAGCCAAGACTCCACCCACCCACGCTGAAAGCAACCAGAAGGGCTGGCTAGCCCTGTCCTGGCTCTCTCTCTGCCTGCCCCAGGCGCAGGAGAGTATGGTAGGGGAACCCTGTTCTGGAAGAGAGGAAATCATCAGTTACAATGACTCAAAAGGCAGGGCCCCCGGAACGTGGAGCAGTCAGAACCCTAAGGAAACACAGCTCCCTGTTTAGGGAAGCTGGGAGCCCCTGGGAGGCTGGGCACCCAGAGGTGGCCAGAGCCAGGGTTTCAGGGCAGTTCCCAGCACTGCTACGACTTTCAGCAACAGCTTGAAGTGGGAAGTAAAGTGTCAGACACAGCCAGATGATCCTCAGCATAGTTCCCAGAATCCTTCAGGGCAATAAGAGAGGAGGCCTGGGATGGGGACAAGTTTCGTTTTTCTTCTTCTGAGGTTCAAGTGATGCAACATCTTCCTAACGTCTAACCTCAATCCTTCCTGCTTTATAGCTCCTCTCCTCGGGGTTCATGTCTCTTTTCCATGCCCCCTCCCCAGCTCTCCCATGCATGTGTCACCCCACCGATCTTACAGAGCACCCACCAAGAACGGGTCACAGTAGCCTCAGGAAAAGCAGGCACCATCCCCTCCAGAGCCACCATGACCTCATTTGCTCCCTCCCTCCCTCCCTTGGAGGCTGGGCTCAGGCCTCCTAACCCTTTAAATGTGGAGAAGGAGGACCTAAAGTGGTTCCTTGAGCTTGCGAAGGCTCCCATCTTCGGGCCCAAAGGCCGGGGTGGGGCCCTGACTGTAAGGAAGAAAGTGAAATCTGCTTTGTACAGAGTATAAAAGCCGAGGGCTGGGGGGGGAGTGCAGGGTGCAAGCTGCCATGGGGCCCTGGAGGCAGGCCTGCCTGCCCTCCAGTTCTCTCCTGTCCTCGGAGTCAGTCATGCTGGAGCCTGTCAGCATGGCCCGGGAGCCGCCATATGCCAGGTCCCATGCTGGGTGCTGGCTAAACCCTCTAATTTGAGACCCAGCCCAGAAAAAATGTGAACACCTACTGTGGCATCTTCCACATCCCCTCAGGGTTGACCCTGCCTCCTCCGACTATTCCATGCTAAGCCTTCAATCCCTTTGGAATGGTGGGACAGGGGAGGATGGCGCTGATCTCAATCTACAGTGAGTTCAGAGGCATGCCAGGGGGCATCAAAGTGGAGAAGGGACACCAGAGTCCACTTCCCAGACCCCTGCCTCATGATGCCTCTGACCCACTTTCTCTTCCTTCCCCGGCGGCACAGAGGCAGAGGCTGAGCCTGAGGCTGGGAGGCAGGACGCCGAGGTTCCTGGCTCCACCCCACGCCTATGCCCCAGTTTCTCTGGTCACCCAGAAAGGAGGGGGCAGCCGGGAAAGGGAAGGAGAGAAAGTGTGCAGCGAGCTGGGAGGTTCTGGGCAGGCAGGTATTGTCATGAAGCTTGTCTCCCTCCCACGCTAGGGCTAAGGAACCTGGCCGCCGCCTCCTGGGGCCCTGTAGCCATCTAGACTGGCTCAAGAGGCAGGCCTTCCCAGTGCCCACGCCTCTTGGCCACAGCACGGAGGACAGGGCGGTGAGGGACCAGAGTGGGCCCAGGCCCCAGGATAGCTCCTCCAGGCTGGCAGGGGGCACATCCTGTCAGTCCTTCACATCCACTGATGGGAGCAGGAATGAAAATGAAGCCTCAGTCCTCAAGCCTCCCGGTGCCTAAAGAGAAGCCAGATACCAGGGAGCAGCCTCCTCAGGGAAGCGGGCAGCCCCATCAATGGCCTCTGCTTGTCCTCCCAGGACTGCAAAAGAGGCAAATCAGGTTAGATGCTGGCATCTGGCCCAGCCCAGAGGGAAGTGGATCAGCTCCCACTCCCCGGGGAAGACTGGGGAGCCCCAGAAGTAAATTTCTCGAGATCTCCACCTGTCACCCCTCACCCGAAAGACGCTTTCTCACTAACTTGTCCGCTGTGAGGGCAGGGATGGATCATCTCCTATTTTTCTTTTCCAAACAGGAAAGATCCTGCCCTGAGACAAAAGGAGGGAAACTGCCCCTCACCCAGGCCTGCCCTTCTGAGTCCTGAGGAAGAGAGGGGTGAGTCTTCAGGGACTTGGGAGAGGGTGGGGGTGGGGTGCTCAGAGACCTGGGGGACTAACCACTCTCCTCATCCCCACTTTTAGCCCCAGGCCTGTGGCTTCATGCTCTTCCTAAGCTCCCTGCGAGGGACACCAACTACAACTCGTGGTTTCATTGGACTTGCGTGGAGTTCAGGCAAGCAGTTTCCAGGCTTTTGCCAGGTGCCCAGCACCCGCAGCCTCAGCCCAGATGACACCCTTCGCTCTGGGAATGGCAGATGTTGGGCCCCTCGATGGGGGAGGCTGTGCAGAAGTTGGCCCACTCCCCCAGTCAGAGCATTTAGAACTCCACATTGGGGAGAGGAGGCCTGGAGCCCTGGAAAAACTCAGTAGGAAGGGCCTCGGGACGCTGCCCCTGAAGAATGATCCCAGTCTGAGCCTGGCAACAGTCCTAAAACCAGCTTTCCAATCTCTGGCCCCCTGTCCTTCTTCTTCCTTGCTGAACACAAGCAGACGGCATCTCCCCCTGCTGGGGGGAGCGAGAAAGCCAGCCAGGAGGCGCGGCCAATTCGATGGGCCCCTCCCGGCCAGGCTCAAGGTTGATGGACCCCTCAAGCCCCTGCCAGCTCTGGGACAAAAAGGCTACATGGAAGATTCAGCCCACCTGCATCTAGAAAGACAACCCTCTGACCTGATCCAGCCGAGGTTGATCGTCTTAGCCTTTCACCGTAAGGCACTAAAATCCCAAAGCTGGAAAATGTCCTTTTGGAGCCACCAGCAGATGCCTCTGGCCAGCTCCCGTTCCCCTGGCCAACGGTTAGACCCCAGGCCTGGTGTGCCTAGATATGGCTCCCAAACAGGTCAGTGTTGTAGCTCAGTTGGCACTCTTGTTAGGCACAACCAACCCTGCGAGGGGCAGCATCCAGCTGAGATGGCCAAGGGACTGTTGAGAACCCACCAGGCCTCTCCTTCCCCTTCGCCAGCCCAGCCTCATAGGAGGAAGCAGGAAGTCAGAGTAGCCCACCCTCCAGCACTAGAGTCACACAGACCTCTCTACATCTAACGCCTGGCACAGCCCCTGCAGGGGAAACGAAGGCAGGCATTAGCAGGAGGTTCAGAGGGGGGACCACAATCCCAGCAGGAGGGGGCCCATCAACAAAGCTGACTTGGTGAATCTCAGGAGCCCAGCCTTCCCCAGCTGGCATTCTACTCTGTCGTGTGCCCAGACGATGTCACGATAGAAAGGGCAACAGGAGGGGGCACAGACTTAACCAAAACAAAAGTCACAAAGCCAACCAATCCCACCAGCTTCTGGCTTCCCTGAATCTATTGGAAGCCCTAGGACTGTGGTCAGGGCCACACGTCACCAGCACGCGGTCCTCACGACAGGAAGCCACCAGATCGAACACAGTGATGATGACAGGGAATGAGATGGGCCTCGACTCCTCCCTGATCCTGCTTTGCACCGTCCTGCTAACTGGTTTCAGTCTCCAGGCCCTAGTTTCCCTGTCTCTAAAAGAATGAAAGGTATCTCCCACCCCTGTAGAAAAAGATGTAAGTAATAGGAAGGACTTGGGGGGTGGTGGGGGGGTGGTGGTTAAAGTTGAGCAAGATGGACTCTGACCCTTTTAAGTCTGTGCCGAAGGAGACAGCCAAGGAGGGAAAGCAGTTATTACTCTGACCACACTGACCCATGACCCCCCTGTGAAACCCCTGAGGGTCCAGCTCAGGCTGCTTGGACACAACCACATGGGCAGCCATCCAGACTCACCCGTGCACAGAGCTGCCTGGAGTCCCACCCACAGACTATTTCTGGCAGCACTAGGCAGGCTCCTAGGAGCAGAGGGGAATAAGAAATCTCCGAGTTGGAGACCCCAAATTAAGAATCTCCCCTGTCCAGGGCATGTCTACCTGGACTCAAAGAAGAGAGCCAAGTCTCCTCTGCCAACGTGTCACTGCCCACTCCTCACCCCAAAACCACTCATCCCAGCACAGGCTAAGGCTGGAGGCCTTGCAAACCTCCACCAAGAAAAAGAGTATGGAACACAGAGTATGGAAAAAAGTATGGAACTTCAGCAAGAAGAAAGGACACCACCACGACAAGGAAGCTGGGCATTCAGCTATCAGAGGGAACTTCTTCCAACATTATCCCCAGACCTCCCAGAGGGGTTCAGGGGCACACAGTCCCCTTACCCCTGCCTGTCTTGGTGAACAGGGGCAGGGTGGCATGGAATTGAAAGCCCCTGAGTCAAGAGGGCCAGCCTGGGATCACAGTTGGACCCATGCCCTCCCAGGGCTAGGCTGGACCATCGACCCATCAACTTCAGGTCTACCCCTTAGTCAATCACTTCAGGCTTGCCTCTGTCCTTTTCTCACTATGCTTCTCCACTGCTGACCCCTCATTCCCTTATGGCTCAGACCCTGAAGATCAGCTGGTCTGGGGTGGATATATACCCATACAGCCCATTACATCCAAAGCCACCCCAGGTGCCTTCTCCAGCCTCCCAACTCTTACCCGACTCGGTGGGAGAGTTCATGCCGGCTCTGGGCCTGCAGGAAGCTGGCGTTGGGGGCTGGGACGGGAGGGGGTGGAGCTGCGGTGATGTCAAGAGAGACAGACGATAACAGACAGACGGACGGGACAGGAGCCCGGGGCCGCTGTGCCTCTAACGCCCATCCGAGGCCATCCTTCGGGGCGAGGCAGTCAGGCATTCAGAACGGCATTCCTGGGGAGAGATGGAGCAGGGTTAGCGGGCCCCAACTCAGGAACCTGAGGGTGGAGGGAGACCTTGGAGCTTGTCACTTACACCTAGGGAACAGAGGGAGGGCTACCTGCCCAGCAGCACAGCACTGGACCAGACCTAGTTTCTTCTCTTTCTAACTGGTGAGGCTGCCGGCTCTCACAGGAAGGGAAATGGCTACGGTAACCACATCCAAACTCCCTTTCAGGTGACCATGTCCACTGTCGGTGGGGAGACCTTGGAGACTCCCAAGGGTGCCCAATGCGGGATAGGGTATGCGCGAAGGTAAAAGTGCAGGAAGGCTTCTGAACTTTGCCCAGGGCAGTGGAGAGACGCAGGGCTGATCTGGAGCCCCTCAAAGAACTTAAGGGCGAGACTGGTCCTCCAGCCCCACAGCCTGAGCTTGGTGCTCATCTTCTCCCTACTCCCGGACCTTGACGTCACCCAACCCTGAAAACGCCACGTGCTTCTTTCTGTCTTGGTCTCCCCCATTCAACAACAGGTTGCCCTCAGAGAAAGAGGGCAACAACTGCTCTTTCTCTACCCATTAACCATGCTGTTTCTAAGAGTTTCGAAAGACGGACGCATTCATCCCACATCCAGTGCCCTCTGGACTAGGGGTCCAAGGCCCACACCCAGGGCCTTGCATGTGTTGTATAGGTTGTGCCCCACGCAAGGAGGTCTGAAATCCAGCCTCTGTTCTGCCTGCCAAGCTACACAGGCTGAATCCACCCAGAATAAGGGATGCTGTTTTCCAGTTTGTACAAAGACACCAAGAGACCCAGCAACAGGCCTGCTGAGGCCAGTAGAGTAAGAGAGGATGTCCCAGTATTACAGAACCATGTGTCTGCCAACTGTCTCCACTCCTCCAACTCCCCAACACCCTCTAGCCCCAC
This sequence comes from Bubalus kerabau, assembly GCF_029407905.1. NCBI lineage: Eukaryota > Metazoa > Chordata > Mammalia > Artiodactyla > Bovidae > Bubalus > Bubalus kerabau. The sequence goes on along the minus strand of NC_073627.1, from coordinate 20,261,274 downwards.
AGCTAGCCCTCAAGCCTCAGACACTATACACGCACCCACCTGGGCCCATCCCTAAAGAGTTCATGATCCACCCTAGACATGATCTCATTCATTTTTTTCCAAACGAAAGCAGGCCTTCCAACACCTAGTGAAATGGAGGGAACAGGAAGCAATAGGCAGGGGCCAAGTTTTAAACCCTAACTCTGTTCCCAAAACTAGGAAGAGGCAGTCATTTCTGCCCCTGGACAGCCTACCTCCTGTCCGGATTAATTCTTGGTAAACTTTGCATTCTCATCAAGGATGGCCAGGCATGAGGTCCATACAGGGCCGAGGAGCCCAGGACTCAGCCATGGCAGAGATACAAGAACACAAACATTGACACACACACAGGTATACTGCACATATACTAGGAAGATCTCAAGTCTTCTACTGCCCCCTGGGACTGGCCAAGGGACTGTTGAGAACCCACCAGGCCTCTCCTTCCCCTTCGCCAGCCCAGCCTCATAGGAAGAAGCAGGAAGTCAAGGTAGCCCACCCTCCAGCACTAGAGTCACACAGACCTCTCTACATCTAACGCCTGGAACAGCCCCTGCAGGGGAAACGAAGGCAGGCTCTGGCAGGAGGTTCGGAGTGGGGACCACAATCCCAACAGGAAGGGGCCCATCGACAAAGCTGACTTGGTGAATCTCAGGAGCCCAGCCTTCCCCAGCTGGCATTCTACTCTGTCTTGTGCCCGGACAATGTCACGATGGAAAGGGCAACAGGAGGGGGCACAGGCTTAACCAAAACAAAGGTCACAAAGCCAACCAATCCCTGACTCGGTAGCCAGGGAAAGGTGCGCTCAGATTGGGAGATGGGAGTAGGCCGAGAGAAGGGGCTGAATGGCTCCCAGCAGGCACAGGTGTAGGGCAAGGTCAGAAGAGGCTGTGCAGGGTTGGGGCCAAGCTCAGGAATGCAGCAGGTGGGGCTGTTGGTGCCCTGGCAGGGCCCGTGTGGGCAGACAGCTCAGCCCATGCCCACCCCGGGGCTGGCGCCCGGTCCTGCTCACACCCTTTCCCGTGGGCTGGGGAACACAGGTTCAGAATTTCCCACGATTCCCAGCAGCCCGAGTGACCCAGCCCATCTCCTCAGTGAAAGGAACCTCCACAACAGGGCTCTCAGGAGCGGCAGGGTCTCCACTCGCCAAAAACTAGGTTAAGATCCGCCCTGAGCCCCCATCAGTCCTCAACCCCTGGAGAGAAGAGGAAGGGAGGGGCTCCCAGAACTCCCAGGAGGCTCTGGGCTCTGAAAGGCTGCACTCCGGCCCACCCTACCGCATGTAACAGGACCCCTGGGCCCCCGTCCACCTGCAAAGAGTGTCTGCCAACACTCCCAGGAAGCCTCCCTGGGAAACAAAGCAGCGTTCACTTTGATCGTTCATGGGGACAGGCATAGATATTTGACTGGGGGTGGGGGGAAGGGCTGAAGGGGGAAAAGGGGAGCTTAATGGTGAAAACCTGAGCTGTCTGGTCCCTCCTCAGCCAGAGAAACTCACTGCTGACCACTGATATAGGAAGGTCGGGGGCGGGGGGCAGTTGGGGACCAAGAGCTCCGTGGCTCCCTGCACGGGAGCAGTGAGCAGCCTGGCTTCCATGACATCACAAGCAGGCAGACCCCAGGGTCCTGTCCGCGCCCCCTGAGAACTCTTGTCTTCCAGTCCGACCTCTGTCCCACTCCAGGATCCAAACCCACCTCCCACCTCCAGCCAGGGCGGCAGAAAACCAGCTGCATCTCACCCTACAAGTTCATGGCTAAGCCGGGGGAGGAAGGGCAAAACACCCTAGGGTGATATGCCCCACTCCACTCAGAGGCAATACAATCTCCGGTGGAGGGTGGGAGGAGAAGGGCAGACAAGTGAGGGACAGGCAAGGATGCGCTGCCTCAAAAGCCCCAAGTTCACAATGTGGCCCCACAGGTATCTCATCCCTCAAGGAACCTGAACTCCACCACCACAAGGCAGTTCCCTCTCCCAACACACCAGCTCCAGCCCTGCTCAAGACAAGCCCAAGTCCTGAGCACTGAGGCTGGCCAGGGACCCCCTCCCCTCCCAGGTGAGCTGTCCAGGCCAAATCCTGTGAGACTACTCCCAGTCTGAGATGTGCCCCCAAAGTCTTCATCAGAAAGCCAGGAGCCCAAACATCCCATCCTAAGGCACAAAGGAACTCTCATCTTGACCCCTCCTGACCAGGGCCCTGGTTGATCACTTTCTCCAGCCTGGAGCCTTCCCACAAGCTGGCCCACCAGAAGCCTGGAGGCTGATCAGAGCCAGGAGGGGTGGCTGACTTGGATGTCAGGGCCCAAACTAAGGGAGGGGGGAGGGCGACAGGGGAGGAAAAAAGGCACCAGGCTGACAAATTCATTTTTGCAATCGGCCCATTTCTGTTTGTCTGCTCAGACGCAGCTCCAGGCATCTGCACAAGCCAGATGGAGGGAGGCTGCTATTTCTAGAAAAAAAAGAGGGGGGGTGGTGAGAGGGGAGGGAGGGATGAGGCAGAGGGCAGAAGACCGGGTCTGTTTGCCCTAAAACCTCAGGCAGAAGGATACCCCCTCACCAGCAGTACCAGACAGGGTCCCCATTCAAGAAAGGGCTGGGGCTGGGGCTGGGGTGAGGTGGGGTGGGGGAGAAGAAAGGCAGAGAAAGTTTAATTAGCCAAAGTCGGCTACAATAGGCCCCCTCACGGGCTGCATCAGGTTTTCATTCATGAGCAAGCGACAGTGCTCCAAAAACGCCAAGAACCGCCCCCCCTAGCCGTCTCCCCCCCCACCCCCCACCAAGAGGAGTGCGTCCTCTAGCAGGCTGGCTGAGCCTGATGCCGTGTTCCAGACATCCCTCCTCAAAGGGATGTGAGTAGGAAGAATTAATTATTAAAGAGCAGCTGGTACTTCAGCACCAACTGCACTCCCCCCAGCTCCTATAGCTGTTGCCCCCCTCCCCCCTGCAGAAACACAAACTACCCGTGCCCCCCCCCCCGCCCCCGGCAACATCCCCAGGCCCCATTTCTAAACACACAGCTAACATGCTACCCCTAGGGAAGGGAAAGCAAACCTTTGTCTCTGCAGCTACTTAGAGTGGGTGGGGCATGTGATACTGCCAGCCACCCCCCCACCCCCACCCCGTTACTCCATCCAGCCACAGAGGAGGGTATACTGGGAAGGGGAGGCTGGCACAAAGCTAATGTGTCCTCCATCCTTGCCCCCAAGTAAACTGCACCCTGTATCTGCTCTCCGGCCCCGCACAAGCATACCTTCCCAGGATAGAGTGGAGATGCTGGGGACCCAGTCCTCTAACTCAGAGACCCCCGCCTGCCTTGTCTGGACACAGCCCACAAGCAAGTCCAAGGGGAGAAGAGCAAAGGGAGGTTTCAAGAGAAGGGGCAGAAGGCAAACCAAGAGCTCCCCAAGCTTTGTGTTTAGGAGGAAGAGGAAGGAGGGAAGACTGAAATGAAAAAGAAGGCAGCCCCCAACATGGCTCACCCACCATGCCCAGCCCAGCCCAGCGTCTCAACAGCCAGCACAGGCTGAGGAACTCTGGTGCCTAGAACTCAAACGGAGGACCCTTCCTGCCTACATCCTCTAAACCTGAAGAGGCCCAAGGCAGGACCCATCTCCAGGCTCCAGTCCTCCAAAGCAGACTGGTCAGGGGTCCTTTTGGCTAAGACTCCTGGATCTCTCATCCCCTGCCTCCTTTTGTTCCTATGGTCTGACTCCATCCTTCCCTCCCAGTTGGACCTGGAACCCAGTTACCACCAAACCCACTTATCCCAACCGCCGAAGCTAATTCCAGGCCCCAGAAGCACAGTGGTCACTGTCAGAGCGGTGGGTCTCTTGAGCACCCCAAAGCAGCTGCAGCTGCCACCCTTCCTCTTTAGGAATACACCTCACCTCAGAAGGCCAACCGGGGAGTATCAGGTGGTCACCTCCTCCCCAAAATGCGGCACTCCCACCTTCCCCTCTTCTCCCCCACCAACTAGCCTCCCAGATTAATTACTTATTACCCAGCCAGTTCTCATCTCCTCCAGGACCCCAGAGAAGGGTGGGGTAAGGAAGCAGCTCCCCCCAAGTTAAAAGGCACGGGCAGCGCCCCCTCCCTCTGTGAGACACAGACCCAGGATGAAAAATGGGGGGCATCCACCCCAGACAAGAAGTGTGTGTGTGGGGCGGGGGGGCGGGTAGCTTTCATCTCCTAGCTCTCTCTCTGGCTCCAGGGTGTCAGACGGGAGAAGAGGGTGGGAACAAACGCAGTAACGCCTCACTAGGGAGGGGGTGCGAATAATGGGAGAGAGAAATAAGGTGGGCCCACCGGCCCCCTCCTCGGGCATGTAAGTCAAGGACACAAAATCAAGAATGCGTTCCGAGGTATGGGTAGAAGCGCTGTGGGGTGGGGGCGCCCCTCACCTCAGAGTACCAAGAAAGGCTGTCCAAGAAGGGTCTGCAAAGAATTCGGGTGCAGGGCTCAAATCGCTCTGCAACGCACAGCGCGCCGCCCGGGAGAGGGCAAATCAGACAGCCCCGGCCGGTCTCCCGGCCATTTGGGGGTGTGGGTCGCGGGAAGACGGGCCCCTCCCTTACCTGTAGGGAAGGCGCCCCTGCCTGGGAGGGGCAGGGAGGGGCGCGGGTAGTAACCCCGAGGCCCGGCTCCCGGGCTGGCGATGCTCCCGGGGGGCGCCGCCTGGCACCCGGGCGCCGGGAGGAAGGAAGAGGGGCGCGGAGCTCGGCGCGCGCTCGGGGAGCCCGCGGGCAGCGACGGCAGGAGGAGGGGGCGCTGTGTCGCGTCCGGGGAGCCTGGGGGAGATGGGATCGGGGCTGGTGCGGCGCGCTCACCCCCTGCGGCTCGAGCTCCGGCTTCGCGGGCGGCGGCGGCAGCAGCGGCGGCGGCAACAGCGGCAGCACCTCCTCGACGGCTCCTCCATCTTTGCGGCGGCTCCTCCGGCTCCGCTCGCCGCCGCCACCAACAACAACATTCGGAGACGTCACTCCCGTCACGTGACCCTGCCCCGTGCTAAAAATAGACCCAGGCCCCCCCCACCTCCACTTCAGCCGCCACCAACCCCTCCCCTCTTTCTTGGCCCTCCCCGCCGGGCGGGGCCAACAACGCCACCGTGACAGCTTCTTAAAGGGCCAGTACCCGCAAAAGGTTGGGCTGGGGAGGGGGAGGAAGGCAAGGGATCCGAGCCCTGTGAGCAATGTTGGAAGGAGCGTTGCGGGCTTACGGGTTTGGTTCCTGGGGGCTCGGCCCTTGGGATGCACGATTTTCCTCCCTGCGCTTCCTCCACTTCCTTTTCAGACCATGGATGGTGCAATCGTTGCCTGCCTAAGCTTCTCCCTAACACGCCCTCCCGCGGTGGGGGAGGGGACCTGGGGATGGAGTCCTAGGGGCTGGGAGGGCCTTGGAGGCCCCAGCTAGGGGGCCATGCTGGGGGTGGGTGTCTGGGACAAGCCTCGAACCCGCCAGCTCCGACCGCACACATTAAATCTGTGTCAAGCAAAAAAAAAAAAAAAAGGACTGGGAAAGGCCAGGACAGGGTTGTAACAGTCCAAGGCCTTCAAAAGGAAGACTTTCGGTCCCTGGCTTCGGTGCCATCCTCGTCTACAACTCAGTAACTCACTAATTCCACTAACGAAAATGTATCCTAAGGAAATAACATTGCTGTGCTCAAAAATGAGTATGGAAGGAAAGAGATTGCTTCTAATGATGTGAAAAGTTGGAAACAACCTAAATATCCATCAGGAGAGGATTAGCAAATAAACTAGGGCACATCCACTCAGTGGAATCCCATCCAGATCCAGACATTTAAAATGATACAAATCTGTATAGACCTTAAAAGATGCTCAAGATACGTGGTTTTCTTGAAAATCAGGAAACAAGTACTACAGAATTGTTCCATTATTTTTTTGTCCCTCCCCCTTCCATTATTATAAAGAACAAACTACATACTACATCCATATGTCTGAATATGAATGTGTATTAATAAGCCTATAAGAATTTATGCCAAAATATTTACCTTTGCTTTCCTGTTCTATGTTTTTCTGTATATCTGAAATTTTGCAACTATCATGTATCATTTATCTGATCAGAAAAAGTGAATATATAAATGTTTCTATAATAAATAATAAAGGTTCTTCCTACAAAGTAGCTCATGAATAAGTCTCACCCATCTTCATCCCCACCCCTTTTTTGAAGTCAAATCATCTCTCATTTGAGATATTCTAGCCGCCGCCCTGGCCAGTCCACTCGCTGCATCATCCCAGCCATCTCCCAAAGCCAGAATGACCTTTTCAGAACACAAATTTAATCAAGGGAGGGCTTAAAAGCTGTCCACTTTTGTCACTGAAATCTGTATCTGGCCCAGAAAACTGGCTTTCAAACTTTAGGGTACTCACAAATTACCTAAAGAACATGTTCAAAATGCTGACTCCTGAACCCTAGTCACAGTGTTTGTTTTTCACTGGGGATGGGCCTAGAATCTTCATTTTTAATAATTTTGCTGCAGCTGGTCCTCTCCTCATATTTGAAAAAGAAAAAAAAAAAAAAACAGCCTAGAAATTTCTACATGGATCTGGTCCCACCTCACCTCTCTTCCTTTAGCTCTCTGTACTTCAGCCGTTGTGGCTTTCTCTCACAGCCTTGAAAAGCTAGTCTCTTGTTCCTCAGGACCTTTGCACAGGCTGGTCAGTTTTTTCTCTTTCTGAAATGCTCCCCTCCCCTCATCTTGGCCTGGCTAACTCTTATTCATCCATAGCGCTCAATTAAATATCACTTCCTAAGACCCCATGATTTCATTGCCAAGGGCCTGGGTTCAATCCCTGGTTGGGGAATAAAGATCCCACAAGCTGCATGGGCATGGTCCAAAAAATATATATATATATAAAACTTCCTGTAAGAGGCCTTCTTTGGTCCTTTTAAGTTGGATCCTCTTGTTATGTTAAGGTTGCATGCCTTCATTGACCCTGATTACAATTTGTAAATATACATCTATTTATAGCATTATTGGATTAGTGTCCATCTCTTCCTCTGAGGAGTATTAAATGATTAAGCAAAGGTGAGCAGTTTTTTTTTTTTTTAAAGATAACTTCTTTTTTGAAATATTTATTTATTTGGCTGCGTCGAGTCTTAGTTGCTGCTCACAAGCTCTTCGTTGTGTCATATGGCTCTTTCCTTGCATCAGGCAGGCTTAGTTGCTCTGCAGTTTGTGGGATCTTAGGTCTCCAACCAGGGATGGAACCAATATCTCCTGCATTGCAAGGCAGATTCTTAACCACTGAACAACCACCACCAAAGTCCCAAAGATAAACAGTTTTTGACTGTGGACTCTGAGCAGAAAGTCCACCTCAAAAAGTCATTCCATGTCACTCCAAGACAGGGGTCTTCTTGTGTCTGTCCTATAATGATGGTGCCACTTGCTGTCATTCTTGTTTTTTTCCTAGCCAAGCCACACAACATGTGGGACCTTTGATATCTCACCAGGGATCAAACCCATGCCCCCTGTGTTCAAAGAAGGAGTCTTAACCACTGGACTGCTAGGGAAGTCCTCCATTTGCTGTGATTCTTATGCAATCTATGACATCTCTTGGGTGGTTAGGTTAGGTTGAAGTTTTGCTTTTTCAGTGCTTATGTTTTGCCTCCCCAAGCAGAGTAGGAGTTGCCTGGAAAAAGCACTAAGATCATATATATTTTTTTGCCTTTCTAGCACCTAGCACTCCACCTGACACATAGCAGATACAGGTTCAGGGACATTGAAGACTAGCGTTTTTCTATCAGGATCTCAGAACATGGGGAAAAATCTTCCCATCAGGTACAATAGATGTCAATATATGTCTTATGGCCAAGCACTTCCCATTCCACAGATGAAGGGACTGAGAATCTTGCCCAGAGTCACAGAGTTCATGCAAGCAAGAACTCGGATTCAAACTCAGATCTCTCTGGCTATAGCCCAGATACTAGGGAAAGGACCTGGGGTAACTGGACTCCCAAGTTCAACACTCTAGCCCCAATCTCTGGAGGTTTCTGAGATGAACACCTTGTCCCTGCCATAGCCAAATGCCCCAGAAGTTAGAAAAATTCACCACATGTGGCCCTGATGAGTCTTCAGATTTTTTATCTGGTAAGTGGGATGGAATATCAGACCACTTGATCTGCCTCTTGAGAAATTTGTATGCAGGTCAGGAAGCAACAGTTAGAATTGGACATGGAACAACAGACTGGTTCCAAATAGGAAAAGGAGTACGTCAAAGCTGTATATTGTCACCCTGTTTATTTAACTTATATGCAGAGTACATCATGAGAAACGCTGGACTGGAAGAAGCACAAGCTGGAATCAAGATTGCCGGGAGGAATATCAATAACCTCAGATATGCAGATGACACCACCCTTATGGCAGAAAGTGAAGAGGAACTCAAAAGCCTCTTGATGAAAGTGAAAGTGGAGAGTGAAAAAGTGGGCTTAAAGCTCAACATTCAGAAAACGAAGATCATGGCATCCGGTCCCACCACTTCATGGGAAATAGATGGGGAAACAGTGGAAACAGTGTCAGACTTTATTTTTCTGGGCTCCAAAATCACTGCAGATGGTGACTGCAGCCATGAAATTAAAAGACGCTTACTCCTGGGAAGGAAAGTTATGACCAACCTAGATAGCATATTCAAAAGCAGAGACATTACCTTGCCAACAAAGGTTCGTCTAGTCAAGGCTATGGTTTTTCCTGTGGTCATGTATGGATGTGAGAGTTGGACTGTGAAGAAGGCTGAGCGCCGAAGAATTGATGCTTTTGAACTGTGGTGTTGGAGAAGACTCTTGAGAGTCCCTTGGACTGCAAGGAGATCCAACCAGTCCATTCTAAAGGAGATCAGCCCTGGGATTTCTTTGGAAGGAATGATGCTAAAGCTGAAACTCCAGTACTTTGGCCACCTGATGCGAAGAGTTGACTCATTGGAAAAGACTCTGATGCTGGGAGGGATTGGGGGCAGGAGGAGAAGGGGACGACAGAGGATGAGATGACTGGATGACATCACTGACTCGATGGACATGAGTCTGGGTGAACTCCGGGAGTTGGTGATGGACAGGAAGGCCTGGCGTGCTGCGATTTGTGGGGTCCCAAAGAGTCAGACACGACTGAGCGACTGAACTGAACTGAACTGAGCTGAAGTGGGATTAAATATTTCCCCATGAATTCTTCTTATGTTTCTTGAGTATAAACAGAAAGTGCTGGAGATATAGAAATGAAACTACCTTTAAGGATCTTAGAGGTCTCTCACAGAGAATAAAACTATCTTTTGTTATGAGTCCCTGTGCTGTGCTGTGCTTAGTTGCTCAGTCATGTCCGTCTCTTTGTGACTTCATGGATTGTAGCCCACCAGGCTCCTCTGTCCATGGGGATTCTCCAGGCAAGAATACTGGAGTGGATTGCCATGCCCTCATCCAGGGGATCTTCCCAACCCAGGTCTCCCATATTGCAGGTGGATTCTTTACAGTCTGAGCCACCAGTGAAAGTGAAGTGTTAGTCAAGTCTGCTCTTTGTGACCCCATGGACTGTAGCCTGCCAGGCTCCTCTGTCCATAGGATTTCCCAGGCAAGACATCTCCTCCAGGGGATCTTCCCCACCCAGAAATCAAATCCAGATCTCCTGCATTGCAGACAGATCCTTTACCAGCTGAGCTACCGGGGAAGCCCTAGGAGTTCCTAAGGTGAGCCATTGCCAGGACCATTCACCATGGAAATGGGAATTACAAGGTTGTCTCCTTAACCAGTGCCTCAGATTCCCCATGTAGAATGATGAGGCAGAAGAGATCAACTAGTTGACTGGAAAACTTCTGACCCTGGGACCCAGTAGTGAATTTGGATTCTTGGTAGAAGGAAATTAATCTTGGAGAAGAGCCAGGTGTTTAACGTATAACCTGATGGGTTGGCAGCACCATTGGACTTTGAGAAGGAGGCATCAGGGCTGGGAAGAGGAATGAGGACTGGTGAGCAACACTGCTAAGGGCTCTGGGAGCTCCTGTTGGAAGTCACCAGAAATGTCCTGGCCAGTTCTTGGAGCAAGACAGAGGGCAGCCTTCCTCCCTAATCAGTGGATGCTGTGAAACTCACAGATACCCCCATCTCCTCCACCCCCTCTCACTCACCCAGCATCTAAAGTCAGCATTGCCTGGGGACTTCCCTGGTGATCCAGTGACTAAGACTCTATGCTTCCAGTGCAGGGGGCCAGGTTCCATCCCTGGTCAGGGAACTAGATCCCACATGCCGCAACTGAATGCTGCCAATTCCACATGCCGCAACTAAAGATCCAAGATTCCAAGTCACACAACTAAGATCTGGTCCGGCCAAATAAATATTTTTTTTAATTAATAAATAAAGTTAGTATTGTTTGGCAGAACAGATGAGGCACCCAGTACGAATGTGCCCTCACCTGAAACTCTCACCCAGATCCGTGGATAGAATTCTAGAGGCTCTGGGGCAACCCTTGTAGAGTATTCCAGCCTACAATTCTGGTCTCCAGTGGAGCAACACTTTAGGTGGCCCTGCTGGCCTCCAAAGACTGCCTGGTGGGGAAATAGTCACCACAGCTGTGCCTAAATACAGCGTCAAGTGGAAAATAATACAGAACAAGGAAGAACTAAGCGGATAAACTCATGCAACACACATTTACTAGATATTTATCACAGGAAATAGGCGTTCTTTAACACTTTTGTCAATTACCAAGGGCAACTTGTTCATAGAAACATGTTGTTTTTAGTTCATTCAGTAAGAATTTATTGACCTCATTGAAAAATCATGAGGTCAGCACAATACTAGTTACTTTGGGGATGGCAAAAAATAAGAAAACAGGATGGGAGACAAGAAAACCTGGGACCTAGGATCATTCAGGGCTTTCCTGGTAGCTTAGCTGGTAAAGAATCCACCTGCAATGGCAGGAGATCCTGGTTCAATTCCTGGATCAGAAAGATCCCCTGGAGGAGGGTATGGCAACGCTCTCCAGTATTCTTGCCTGGAAAATCCCCAGAGACAGAGGGCAGTAGTCCATGGGGTTTGAAAAGAGTCAGACACAACTGAGTGATTAAGCACAGAACAGCACAGCACAGCACAGGATCACTCCATCCCGGTGTGGATAAGTCCCTCTAGGCCTTGGTGTCCTTATCTGGGAAACAGGACTGGACTGCTGTTTTCTGTGGTCCCTTTCAGCTCTGACCCTCTGAAAATCCCAAATTAGATGTGATGAAGGCATCCAGAGTAGTGCTGGGCTTCAGAGTTTAGGCTGGATCTTCATTCCTTCAGGATGCTTTAAGGTTCAGTCCTGCCCATGGGTGATTTACAATATGCCCAAGAGCCAAGGGGCTTCCCAGGTGGCGCAGTGGTAAAGAATCCGCCTGCCAATGCAGGAGATGCGAGAGACGTGGGTTCAGTCCCTGCGTCAGAAAGATTCCCTGGAGTAAGAAATGGTAACCCACTCCAGTATTCTCACCTGGACAAGTCCATGGACAGAGGAGCCTGGCAGGCTACAGTCCATGGGGTTGCTAAGACTTGGATATGACAGAGTGACTGAGCAAACACACAAGAGCCAAAAATGAGTTTATTTCAGGGCAAACAATTCATGTGCCCCAAGACACAAAGCAAAAGGCATGTCACAGAGAACTGTAATGCAAACTGTCCTCAGGATGCCTAAGTATGGCCCAGGTCTCCCAGTGTGACCCTGGACAAATCCCTTCCTCTCTGTGAGCCTCTATTTCTTGTAGGATGAGAGTGTTGGACTAGATGTCCTTCCTTCCAGCTGGAGACATTTTTGGAGGGTCCAACAGGTGAGGTTGAGAAGGAAACGTGAAAAACCACTTTTTCTCCCCTCTCTCTCCTGCTGTCTTCCCAGGGCCCTCTCCTCCAGATTTGGGGCAAAAAGAAACCAATTTCAGGCCAGCATCCAGGTTATAATCATGCTTGACTAGCTGAGATGTTTGGGGGAAGAGCAACAGACAGGGGCCTAGGTAAGCTGCTACCCCTCTGGACCTCAGTTTGCTCATCTGTAAAATGGTATGATTCAATGGATGATGTCTAAGGATTTTTGCAGCTCTGTAAGCTAACGATTCTAGAGCTGTAGCTTAAAAAAAGCAAAAACAAAACAAGTGTGTGTGGTGGGGGGAACTTGCCTGGTGGTCCAGGAGTTAAAACTTCACCTTCCAATGCAGGGGGTGCAGGTTCAATCCCTGGTGGGGGAGCTAGGATCCCACATGCCTCTTGGCCCAAAAACGAAAACATCAAAACAGAAGCAATATTGTAACATATTCAACAAAAGACTCAAAAATAAAACAAAAAATAAGTGGGCCCTGGAAGGAGATGCAGGCCCCAGTCATGCCTCACTTGAGAGTCTTACCTGGTGCTTGACACCTTCTGTCCCTTCCCAGGCCTCCCACCTCCTGCATTCCTGGCCCAGAGACTGGAAGCAGGTGACTGTCTCTTCACTCAGCAATGACCAAGCCTTGAGAAAGCCACCATGGTGGCTCCTAGAAGGAGCTATGAATTTGTTTAAAAATAGACTGTTCTGGGTGCAGCTATCACCACTTGTCATGGTACCTTTACTATATATGTTATTTAGAGACAAAGCTGAAAAAAGCTGCCAGTATATGGACCAAGAGCTTCCCACAGCAGCTGAAGGACAGCAAGTGACCAGGAGGCCTGAAACAGAGGGGAGACCTTACGATAAAATTTCTCAGCCCGACTCCCCAAGCTAGGGACCCAGAGTGAAGCATCTCACTGAGGCTTCTTACCCTGCTAGCAGCAAGACAACGAGCAGGAGGTTGCTCCAGGGGGCTGTAGCTGAAAAGGAAACCTACCCTCTCCTCCACCACCCTGCTGGGAGCTGGAAGTGAGGCCCAGATTTCCTGAACTGTACGGGGTTCCTGCCTGTCCGCTCAGGATTCAAGGCCACGTGAACAGTGCTAGGGCAGCTCTGGCCAGTCACATCCTGTACGTCCACGGTCCCTCTAGAGTATCGTCGCTGGGCGGGGCATGCACACCAGGGAGGGGACGGAGGGTACAAACATGCCTGCCCTCTGGGAGCGTATGAGCCTATGGAGACAACACAGCCCCAAGAAGCAGAATGAAGCAGTGGTAAAGAAGGTAGCCTGGGAGACACAAGCCAACTCGGCCTGTAGAAGCTCAGGCCAACCATTTGCCCTCTCTGAGCCTCAGTTTCCCCTCTGTAACAGGAGGACTGGACTCTTTGATGCTGGGAGACCCTCTTGGCCCTGAGGTCATGAGACAGCAGAGAACAAGACTCATGGAGGGGTCTGGGCCCAGCCACTTGGCTTCCCTGGCCCAGTTGGCTTCCCTCCAGCAAGTCATCTACAGTTGACATACATTTTGCCCCCTTTCTGTATAAACTTGTATTGAGAGACTTCCTTTTGGAAGGTTCTGTCACATATATTACCATTCTCACCACAATTCTACAAGGTAGATACTATGTATTCCATCTTATAAATAAGGAGACAGAGGCCCAGTGATGTTAAGCAATCAGTAAATGGCAAGACCAGGGCAGAGGGAACTTCCTTGGTGGTCCCATGGCTAAGACTCCGTGCTCCCAATGCAGGGGGCTCGTGTTCAATCCTTGGTCAGGGAACTAGATCCCACATGCCACAACTAAAGATCTTGAATGCTGCAAGGATCAAAGATCCTGCGTGCCTCAACTAAGACCCAGCAGCCAAATAAATAAATAAGTAAAACTCTAAAAAAAAAAAAAAAAAAATGACCAGGGTAGGACCCATGCTATCTGGTGCGGTGCCAGATGAGGTCTCCCCAGGTTTGAGGGGTCTCCTCTGTATAGGCAAAGACATCTGTGTCCTCTTTCTCCTGGGAATTCCTTGTGGACCCAGACACCCCAACAGGAAGGCCTTGAGTTACGTGTCTGGAAGGCACATTCCATCATCTTTAAGCAATAGGGGCTCTCTGGCATATCCATTGAGGATTCATCCTGTCCATCAGACAGAGCAGCAGACTAGACTTTACTCACCCCACTTGACTTCATCCTGCCAACTCCTCAAGATGAGTGTTGTTGCTATGGTTATTATCATCATCCCCACTTTAAAGATGAAGGACCTGAGGCCAAGGAGACTTAAGGAGCTTGCCCAAAGCCACAGACTCGGTAAGTAAAGATACAGGGATCTGACCCCAGGTTATTAGAGTCCAGAGCACGATTAGTTTAACCACTGGACCCAAGCCCACTGAAAGAGTAAAGATCTAGACCTGGATTGAGGCTCTGCCACTGAACCAGCTATGTGAACTTGGAAATTCATCTGATACTTTATCTCTTAGAATTTCCTCACCCATAATAAAGGACAGTAACCTCCACCACTCTGGGTTGCCAGAGCAGGACATGAGGGTACTTGTGTGAAGAGCCAGCACAGGACATGGCAAAGGGTAAACCCAACCCTCATCTCCTGCCTTGATGTTATCACCCCTTGGTTTGGGCCAGCTGAAATGCTACTGTCACTCCCACCCCCTGAGCAAGGAACTCACCTTCTACACCAGAAATGACCACTGCCCCACACTTTCTCACCTTGCTATTTGCAGATCCTGGGTTCCCATCCCACTGTCCCAGACATTGTAGAATTGCTCTAGGGGTGGGTAGGGGTGCAAGCCCAGATGCCCCAGAGATCCTATAGGAACAAGGCTTCCAGACTAGGGTTGCCAGAATTAGGAAAAAAAGAAAAGAAAGACTGCGCAGTTAAATTTACATTTCAGATAAACAAGGAATAATTTTCTGTACTTATATAAAGAGTTCATGCTTTCAGTTCAGTTCAGTCGTTCAGTTGTGTCCAACTCTTTGCGACCCCATAAACTGCAGCACACCAGGCCTTGCTGTCCATCACCAACGCCTGGAGTCCACCCAAACCCATGTCCAATGAGTTGGTGATGCCATCCAACCAGCTCATCCTCTGTCATCCCCTTCTCCTCCTGCCCTCAATCTTTCTCAACATCAGGGTCTTTTCAAATGAGTCAGCTCTTTGCATCAGGTGGCCAAAGTATTGGAGTTTCAGCTTCAGTATCAGTCCTTCCAATGAACACCCAGGATTGATCTCCTTTAGGATGGACTGGTTGGATCTCCTTGCATTCCAAGGGACTCTCAAGAGTCTTCTCCAACACCACAGTTCAACAGCATCAATTCTTCAACGCTCAGCCTTCTTCACAGTCCAACTCTCACATCCATACATGACCACTGGAAAAACCATAGCCTTGACTAGACGAACTTGACTATTCCAAATCCTGAAAGATGATGCTGTGAAAGTGATGCACTCAATATGCCAGCAAATTTGGAAAACTCAGCAGTGGCCACAGGACTGGAAAAGGTCCGTTTTCATTCCAATCCCAAAGGAAGGCAATGCCAAAGAATGCTCAAACTACCACACAATTGCACTCATCTCACACGCTAGTAAAGTAATGCTCAAAATTCTCCAAGCCAGGCTTCAGCAATACGTGAACCGTGAACTTCCTGATGGTCAAGCTGGTTTTAGAAAAGGCAGAAGAACCAGAGATCAACTTGCCAACATCCGCTGGATCATGGAAAAAGCAAGAGAGTTCCAGAAAAACATCTACTTCTGCCTTATTGACTATGCCAAAGCCTTTGACTGTGTGGATCACAATAAACTGTGGAAAATTCTGAAAGAGATGGGAATACCAGACCACCTGATCTGCCTCTTGAGAAATTTGTATGCAGGTCAGGAAGCAACAGTTAGAACTGGACATGGAACAACAGACTGGTTCCAAATAGGAAAAGGAGTACGTCAAGGCTGTATATCATCACCCTGCTTATTTAACTTATATGCAGAGTACATCATGAGAAACGCTGGACTGGAAGAAACACAAGCTGGAATCAAGATTGCCGGGAGGAATATCAATAACCTCAGATATGCAGATGACACCACCCTTATGGCAGAAAGTGAAGAGGAACTCAAAAGCCTCTTGATGAAAGTGAAAGTGGAGAGTGAAAAAGTGGGCTTAAAGCTCAACATTCAGAAAACGAAGATCATGGCATCCGGTCCCACCACTTCATGGGAAATAGATGGGGAAACAGTGGAAACAGTGTCAGACTTTATTTTTCTGGGCTCCAAAATCACTACAGATGGTGACTGCAGCCATGAAATTAAAAGACGCTTACTCCTTGGAAGGAAAGTTATGACCAACCTATATTCAAAAGCAGAGACATTACTTTGCCAACAAAGGTTTGTCTAGTCAAGGCTATGGTTTTTCCTGTGGTCACGTATGGATGTTGGACTGTGAAGAAGGCTGAGTGCCGAAGAATTGATGCTTTTGAACTGTGGTGTTGGAGAAGACTCTTGAGAGTCCCTTGGACTGCAAGGAGATCCACCCAGTCCATTATGAAGGACATCAGCCCTGGGATTTCTTTGGAAGGAATGATGCTAAAGCTGAAACTCCAGTACTTTGGCCACCTGATGCGAAGAGTTGACTCATTGGAAAAGACTCTGATGCTGGGAGGGATTGGGGGCAAGAGGAGAAGGGGAGACAGAGGATGAGATGGCTGGATGGCATCACCGACTCGATGGACATGAGTCTGAGTGAACTCCAGGAGTTGGTGATGGACAGGGAGGCCTGGCGTGCTGCGATTCATGGGGTCGCAAAGAGTCGGACACAACTGAGCAACTAATCTGATCTGACTAGACGAACTTTGTTGACAAAGTAATGTCTCTGTTTTTTAATATGCTGTCTAGGTTGGTCATAACTTTCCTTCCAAGGAGTAAGCGTCTTTTAATTTCATGGCTGCAGTCACCATCTGCAGTGACTTTGGAGCCCCCAAAAATAAAGTCAGCCGCTGTTTCCACTGTTTCCCCATCTATTTGCCATGAAGTGATGGGACTGGATGCCATGATCTTTTTTTCTGAATGTTGAGCTTTAAGCCCACTTTTTCACTCTCCTCTTTCACTTTCATCAAGAGGCTCTTTAGTTCTTCTTCGCTTTCTGCCATAAGGGTGGTGTCATCTGCATATCTGAGGTTATTGACATTTCTCCTGGCAATCTTGATTCCAGCTTGTGTTTCTTCCAGCCCAGTGTTTCTCATGATGTACTCTGCATATAAATTAAGTAAGCAGGGTGACAATATACAGCCTTGACGTACTCCTTTTCCTATTTGGAACCAGTCTATTTTCCATATCTGTTTCTAACTGTTGCTTCCTGACCTGCACACAAATTTCTCAAGAGGCAGGTCAGGTGGTCTGGTATCCCCATCTCTTTCAGAATTTTCCACAGTTTATTGTGATCCACACAGTCAAAGGCTTTGGCATAGTCAATAAGGCAGAAATAGATGTTTTTCTGGAACTCTCTTGCTTTTTCCATGATCCAGCGGATGTTGGCAATTTGATCTCTGGTTCCTCTGCCTTTTCTAAAACCAGACTGAACATCTGGAACTTCATGGTTCACGTATTGCCGAAGCCTGGCTTGGAGAATTTTAAGTATTACTTTACTAGTGTATGAGATGAGTGCAATTGTGTGGTAGTTTGAGCATTCTTTGGCATTGCCTTTCTTTGGGATTGGAATGAAAACGGACCTTTTCCAGTCCTGTGGCCACTGCTGAGTTTTCCAAATTTGCTGGCATATTGAGTGCAGCACTTTCACAGCATCATCTTTCAGGTTTTGAAATAGCTCAACTGGAATTCCATCACCTCCACTAGCTTTGTTCATAGTGATGCTTTCTAAGGCCCACTTGACTTCACATTCCAGGGTGTCTGGCTCTAGGTGAGTGATCATGCCTTTAAAAAACTTATATTATTTATTTTTATATATGTATTTAAAAAATTATTCCTTATCTGAAACTCAGATTTAAGTGGTTGTCCTGTATTTTATCTGACAGTTCCTACTCCTAGACCTCAAGGTCAAGTTGGAAGACAGCCCATCAAATGATTTTTTTGTTTCGTTTTAATAATTTTATTTATTTATTTATTTTTGGCTGTGCTGGGTTTCGTTGCTGCAGAGGCTTTTCTCTAGTTGTGGTAGCACATGGGCTCAATAGTTGCGGTTCCCTGGCTCTAGAGCACAGGCTCAGAAGTTGCTTGTGGCTCGGGGTCTTAGTTGCTCCACAGTATGTGGGATCTTCCCAGATCAGAGATTGAACCTGTGTCTCCAGCATTGGCAGGCAGATTCTTTCCCATTGAGCCACCAGGGAAGCCCCCAGGAAGTGGTTTTTGTTGAGAAATTTTAAACAAAAGAACCCATTTTACGTATACAATTCAACATTTTCGAAGTAAATTGACCAACATGTACAGTCACATAGTCTGGTTTCAAAAACATTTTTATCACCCAATAAAATGCCCATTTACAGTTAATTCCCATTATCTCCCCCACAAGTAGCTTTTTAAAATATTTAATAAATAAATAATATTTTTTCTGCTGTAAAAATTCATACACTCTTAATGTAGAAACAAGGGGTGGGAGGGAGATCAGAGAAGTACAAAGAAGAAAATAAAACCACTCCTAAGTGCATAATTCAATGAGAATAATTATTAGTAATTGGGTAAATGCTTTTCTAATTTTTCCCATGTTCATATTTTTCAAGAAAAATTATATCACATTATATCACACAGTATCTTACTATTTATTTTTTGTAATACATCATGAAAATATTCCCATGGCATTAAAGCTTCTTCCACAGCCTCATTTTTAAAGGTTGAGGAGTATTCCATTGGTTTTTTTTTTATTTTTATTTTTTTAATATTATTTATTTATTTGATTGAGCTGGGGCTTTTATGCTGCAGTAGGCATAAACTTCAATTCTCCTTGAGGCACTCAGGATTTTTAGTTGTGACGTGAGAACTATTAGTTGCTGCTTGTGGGATCTAGTTCTTGATCAAGGATCAAACCCAGCTGCCCTGCTTTGGAGGGAGGAGTCTGAGCCATTGGACTACCAGGCAAGTCCCCCATGGTGTTGTTTTACCAGTTTCTTTATTCAATCCCTTTTTGATGGACATTTGGGTTGTTTTCAATTTTTCACCATTTTAAATAATGCTGTGATCCACCTTCTTATAGCTAAATCCTTGCACACATCAATTATTGTTTTCTTAGAGGTGGAGCTGTTTTGTCAAATATCTTGCATGCCTGCCCTCGTGCCTGCTCAGTCGTGTCTGACTCTCTGCAACCCCTTGGACTGTGGCCCGCCAGGCACCTCTGTTCATGGGATTTTCCAGGCAAGAATACTGGAGACAGCTGCCATTCCCTCCTCCAGGGAATCTTCCTGACCCAGGGATCGAACCTGTATTTCTGGCATCTCCTGCACTGGCAGGTAGATTCTTTACCTGAGCCACCTGGGAAGCCCGTTTTGTCAAAGGGTCTACGCACTTTTAAAGGTTTTGATGATTTATTTCCCACCTTGTAAGGGACACCACCTTGGGACCCAGTTGTCCAAGTCAGAAGCCTCAGGTGAAGTTCAATCCTAGAGAAGAAGGCTGACTGATACCCGGTGGTGGGATTCAGATTGGTCCTTGGAGGAACTGGTCCCGGGAGTGCAGAGGAGAGAAGCTACCAGGTTCTGAAGAATGTCAGGTACTAGGGGGACACTGTGGGATCTCCCTGGAAACCAGAAGAATACTCTTGCCTTTACCCCATCCCCTTCTCACCACCAGCCACAGGTGCCCCAGACAACAAGCTTGAGCAGCTCCTTCCCTGCTGCCCCCTGTTTGTCTCCGTGCTCCAGGCAAGCTGGACATGGCTCGCAGGAATCTAGCCAGCTGCAGTCTGTCCTGAGCCCCGCCCTCCCCCACGGTCCGGAGAGAGTCAGCGTCGCTTCTAGGGGCCGACCTTGGCACCCCCAACCCAGGGGTCCAGCCTCCCTGCCTTCACCCAGCAACCGTGGAAGACCGCACGCGGAAGGCTTGGGGAGGTGGGTGTTGGACTGGAGGCGTAGATCTTGTGATGACTCACACGCCAGCGGAGAGGGAGAAAGGGGCTAGGGGAATGAATGGATTGCAAACCAAAGGGGAGGGGCCCAGGAGAAGAGCTTTGGTGCCTCGATTCCACCGCGTCAGTTTCTTCAACATCTGCAGTGCGTGGGGCTGAGCGATCCCACTGGGGAGTTGGGGGGGTGGGCTGGCTGACGTTTGCTTCCCGCCCGCTGGGTTGGCCCGAGCAGTTCATGAATGACTCACCTCATTGTCAGGCTGATTCACTGCTCGCCTGGGGACTTGCGGGAGGGTAGGGGGGATTGGGGGGAACTGGGGCGGGGGCGGAGGGGGGGCCGAGAGGAGGGAGGCGGGGAGGCGGCCGCAGCCTCCCTGTAGGGGTCTGGACGCGATGGATGGGTTTCCGGGATAAGAAGGAGGGGCATGCACATGAGTTGGTCCGTGGAGAACAAGCTTGAGGTTCTGTCACTAGTCTACCTGTGACTATTTACATTTAAATTAATTAAAATTAAATCCAACGAGAGCTTCAGTTCCTCAGTGTCACCAGCCACACTTCAAGCTGTCAGTAGCACGTGCTGTTGTCAACAGCTACTATATTAGATAATGTGGAAAGTTCTATGCGGCAGTGCTGGTCTACACAGCCTTCACATCCACAATGCCACACAGACCAGACCTTCAGCCACCCCCATACACTCAGACCCCACCTCTTTGTAGGCAGCACATAACAAACACAGTTCCACACACATTCCACACACTCATTCAACACACAACAGCCACCCACCGACACATCCCCGCAGAACTCTCAGTGTGTGTACACACTTCCAGTATATACCCCTGTCCATGGGAAGACAAATGTAAACACATACACATGCATCATCACTGTGAATTGCATACAACTGTTAATACGATCAAAATACAAATTAGGACAAAATGTATTTGCAAATATGCTGAAATAGATACAAACTCAAGCCATGTGGTTCCCATAACAAACCTCAGCACGTTTGCAGACTCGAGTAGGGGGGAAGGGAACCCACGTTGTTGAGCCTCTGCCAAGGTGCTGGGCATGGAGTTAGCCATTTCAATGTGTTAATTCATTTAATTCCACAGCAATCCTGTGAGGAAGTTGTATTATTCCATTTGCATAAAGGGGGACAGCTAAGTTCTGAGAGGTAAAATAACTTACTGAAGGTCACACAGCCAGTTAGCAGTATGGTCAAATATGAAGCCCCATGTATCTAACTCCATAGACAATGCAGCATGCTGTTTCCAAACACTCCCTCTAAACACACACACACACACACACACACACACACACACACAAATACAGGTGTGCTCTCTCCTGTACTTGAGAAGGTGAGGCTCCTCATCCAACAAGTACAGGTATTTGGGGAAGTGAGCATGGAGTTGCCTAGACTCCTTTGTAGTCCCTTCTGACAAATAGCATTAGGTCATTCAACAAACACTTGCTGGTCTTCTGTGTGCTAAATCATGTGCCAAGTGGTGGCTCACAAAAGTGAAAAGTCATACTCGGTTGCTCTGAAAGAGTTCAAAGGCCACCAGAGAGGTGTGAGGAAACTTGAAGACAATACAGGGTATGCAAGAGACCTAAGCTATCAGAGCCCTCAAGTCCAGGGAGCCAAGGAAAAGGAAACCTGAGTCAGTCAAAGAAGGCTTCTTGGAGGAGGCAGCATGTGACCTAGGGCATGAAGAGTGAATGGGGTAGAGAGGGATTGGTATTGATTGGGACATTAGTTGAGAGATGAGGTCACTTCCTAGCTGCAGAGGACACAAGAGACCTTCGTTTGATTGCTGGCTTAGGAAGATGCCCTAAGTAGGAAATGGCAACCCACTCCAGTGTTCTTGCCTGAAAAATTCCCTGGACAGAGGAGCCTGGCAGGCTATGGTCCATGGGGTAGCAAGGAGTCATAGCACAAATCCGCGTGAGAGATGAAATAGGACAGGGAAACAGATTCCGGGGCATTGTAGGTGCTGGGGAATTTTTTTTCTTTTTAACCACACCATGTGACATGAATCTTAGCTCCCTGAGGAGGAACTGAACTGGTGTCCCTTGCAGTGGAAGCATGAAGTCTTAAGCACTGGGTCACCAGGGGGAAAAGTCCCAGCCCTGGGGATTTTATATATCATCCTCAGGTGCCTGGAAGGGATTAACATTTTTTACGATAGAAAAAATAGTATCCTGCTTGCATGTTGGAAAGAATGGACAGAAGGGAGGAGAGCTTGGACTAGGGAGACAGTGCAGCAGGCTATGGGGATTGTCCAGGCAGGAGATAGTAAGGCTTGATGTAGAGTATAAGATCTGGACAAAATAAGAGAAGCAGGAGGATGAGGGATCAGAGTGCATCCTGGCCCTGAGACAGTGCAAGGCAACAGCTTTCCCACCCATGAAAATGTAATGAAAACTATGATTTTCTTTCAGAGCAAGGCATATGTGCATAGGCACATGATGTTTTGGACATAATTATAGGGGATTCGTATTCCTTGAATCCCCAGTTTAAGAGCCCAGTTCATTGGAATTCTAAAAGGCAAAACAATGTAGTGGTTAAGCTTGTGGATGCTGGTATCAAACTGGCTGGTTAATTATCTTAGCTGCAACACCTATTAGCAATGTGGGCTTAGCCCAGACATTGCCCCTTTCCTCCTCTGTAAAACAGAAGTGATCCTAGCACCAATATCAAGACCTGTTGCTATGAACAAGTGAGCTAATTCATGTAAATTAATGAACCTTGCCTGGAACACAGAAAGTGCTCAGGGAAGTCCAGGTGGTTATTACTACAGACTGTTGTTACTGTTTAGTTCCTCAGTCACGTCTGACTCTTTTGCAACCCCATCCACTGTAGCCCACCAGGCTCCTCTGTCCATGGGACTCTCCAGGCAAGAATACTGGATTGGGTTACCATTTTCTTCTCCAGGGGATCTTCCCAACCGAGATATTGAACCCCCATCACCTGCATTGGCAGGCAGATTCTTTACCACTGAGCCACCAGGTAAGCCCATTACTATAGATTAACTCAGTACTAATGAAACATTCCCCTTTGTACTTGACTTCACAGCTGAAGTTCTGGTGTCTTCTGGTATGGGTCCTCCTACCTGAATCCTAGAACCCACTTTTCCGTTCCCCAGAATCTACCCTTCCTTTTTGGTCTGAGTCTCCATTATCCTCAACCCTGGTTATTAGTAGCCCACTAACCCCTCTTCTAAAAGAAGGAAGAAGAGGACCAGACTAGATCACTATGGGGATCTAGTCTTTGCTTTTACTTTGGAGGAAAGTGTCAGGAAGAAGACCTGTTATTTGGAGGAGAATCCTTCAGCATGAGAAAGTGAAAGTCATTCAGTCATGTCTGACTCTTTGTGACACCATGGACTATACAGTCCATGGAATTCTCCAGGCCAGAATACTGGAGTGGGTAGCCATTCCCTTCTCCAGGGGATCTTCCCAATCCAGGGATCGAACCCAGGTCTCCCGCATTGCAGGTGGATTCTTTACCAGCTGAGCCACAAGCGAAGACCAAGTATACTGGAGTGGGTAGCCTATCCCTTCTCCAGCGGATCTTCCTGACCCAGGAATTGAACTGGGGTCTCCTGAATTGCAGGCAGATTCTTTACCAACTGAGCTATCAGGGAAGCCCAAGTCAAATTAGCATGACTGTCTTCCCCAAATTTAAAATCATAGACAACTTCCTCACTGTGGCCTGCAAGCCCCTCTCCAAAATGTCTCTGGCCCACATTTTCCATTTACTTCAGCCATCACTCCCACCCCCATTTAAGTTCTAACAGGAGGTGGGGGTGGCATTTGCCAAGTTCACTGAACTCAGAAAGGCAATGGAGGAGAAAGCATAGGACTTCCAATCAGAAGAGCCACCACCGAATGACTGTGTGACCCTGAGGGAGTCCCTTGCCCTGTGGGCCTCAAGTTCCTAATCTGTAAGTAATACCCACCCTTCACTCTTCGTGGAATCTCGTGAAGACAAAATGAGCCAATGGTTAAAACTGGAAGATGGAAACTACAGTGTGGGTAGGAGTTGATAGTATTCCTCTTGGCCTTTTGGCCTCTGTGATGTCCCTTTAGTTGGAGCTGTCAGAGCCCAGATCCACAGGAAGCCCTGTAACTAGGTCTCTAGGACTATCCACAGTTGGGTTGCCTGGGTTCCCTGGGAGGAGAGGGGGCCTGTAAATGGGAGGGTTGGGGGTCTGTCCCCTAGTTCAGAAGCACAAAGGCCTTGAAGGAATTCCTAACTTGGATGAGAGTTAGAGGTTCAGGTTTCCTCTCTCATCACCATTATGGCCTCCATTCTGACATATGACAGGTTAACTGTTCCACAAGGAGCAATGATAGAAGTCATAGGCTTCCAAGAGGTCAGACCAGGCCAGGCAGTCTGCCCTTGGGAAGATGCATGGCTGGTTCAGATCAGACAGTTAAGAACTCACATCAGCTACCTTTCTTCTGTCTTTTGAGTCCTCAAAACTAAGCAACCTGTGCTGTCTCTCAACTGTTTCGTGATAAGCAAGAAGGGAAACTGAGGTCAGGCTGAATCAGTAACCACAGTAGGCTTTAGTGATAACAACTGGACTTCCCAGATCACTAGGCCCTCTTCTGGTCTCTATCTTTTGTTCTGTATCTCCCTGACTTGTTCATATTTTATTTATTTATTTAATATATATATTTTTGGCCACTTTGTGGTTTTCAGGATCTTAGCTCTCTAACTAGGAACTGAACTAGTGCCCAAGGCAGTGAAAGCATGGAGTCTTAACTACTGGACCACCAGGAAAATTCTCTCCCTGACTTGTTCATGAACTTGAGAGTACAAGGAGTCATTCTTTTCTCTATCCCCAATGTTAAGCACTGTGCCTGATAAATAGTAGTCCCTGTGTCTTTCATTTATTAATTCTATAGAGCATTGTTCTAGGTGCTGGGGATACAGAGTTGAACAAGCCAGACAATGTCCCTATCCTCATGGAGTTCATATTCTAGTGAGGAAGACACACAATAAAGA
Organism: Bubalus kerabau; assembly: GCF_029407905.1. NCBI lineage: Eukaryota > Metazoa > Chordata > Mammalia > Artiodactyla > Bovidae > Bubalus > Bubalus kerabau. Next base: position 20,236,360 of record NC_073627.1, on the reverse strand, counting down.
TGTAAACCATGACGATTATCAATAATGAAAAATGCTGAGAAGGAAATTAAGCGTTGTGATGGGGCGAGGGATGTTACTTGAGAGATTAATGTGACAGGGAAGATCTGACATCTAAACTGAAATATGAAGGATGAGAACAGCCCAGCAGCGAACATCTTGCTTAATAAATATGTGTGGCAAGAATAGACGGATGGATGGATGATGGACAGATGAACAGACAAACGAACAGGGTGGATTCTGGTGTGAACGAGAATCATGCTGTTAATCTCAGTCCCTAGTATGCTTAACACAAGAGAGGAAGGTGGTCAGGATGGGATGTACTGCTGCTGCTGCTAAGTCGCTTCAGTCGTGTCCTACTCTGTGCGACCCCAGAGACGGGTGCCCACCAGGCTCCCCGGTCCCTGGGATTCTCCAGGCAAGAACACTGGAGTGGGTTGCCATTTCCTTCTCCAGTGCATGAAAGTGAAAAGTGAAAGTGAAGTCGCTCAGTCGTATCCGACTCCTAGCGACCCCATGGACTGCAGCCTACCAGGCTCCTCCGTCCATGGGATTTTCCAGGCAAGAGTACTGGAGTGGGGTGCCATTGCCATGGGTCCCAAATTCCCAACCTTTCTCTCAACCCGAGTGCGCATCGAGCAAACGGATTGGATCCAGGGTCTGCTGGGGGGCGACCGAGAGCTCATGCCTTTCCCTTTAAGGCTCGAGCGGAAGACCGCGGTGAAGGGCCTTTGGGTCGGAGGGAAAGAAATAGGTCTGCCCCTTTAAGAGGGCGGAGACGCTGAGTGGCGGCGGCTTCGAACGCGGCTTAGGGAGCCAGCCCCCAGGTTCCCGACCACCCTCCTTCGGCCCCCACCTGGATTTCCAAGACGCCTCTCTCCGACCTCGCCCCAGAGACACTGTCGCCAGGACTCTGACCCTCCCACGTGGACCAAGGCCGAAGCTCCGGCGACCCCTGGAGTCAGGGTCTGTCCGGCCAAGCCGCGGCCGGAGCCTACTGGCGGTCGCCATGGTAATGCCGCGCCGGGGACCACCCGGCCGCCGGGTCCCCCGGCCGCGGGGACCTGTCTTCCGGGTTCTAGACTCTCCCTCATGCGAGCTGCAGGACCGGGTTAGGGTTTCAGGGAGAGCTTGGTGGGGTCGGGACGCCTGGCTCTAGTCAGGGCTCGGCTTGGACATACCCGGCCCCCCAAAAAAGGTCTCCCACTCACCTCCCTCAGGGTTTCATCTCCCAGTCTCTAACCTTCCGTTTCGCTAAGGAAGACTCCGGTTCATCCTTACGGGTGTGCTCAAACGTCACGCCTCCCGGGCCCTCCCCCTCCCCCAACCATTCCAGTCTGTTTCTTGACATTGGGCGATAGATCTCCCTAACTGTAGCTCTTGCTGCTTTGGCAGCTGGAGTTAGGCACATCCCTTGGCTCTAGGGCTGACACACTTTTAATGCCTACCACAGCAGCCCTGCTGTCCAGAAAGGAAGATCTGTGGGGATGAGGGTGGAGGTGGGGGAGGTACATCCCACCTCCCAGGACCCTAGCTTCTGGGTGTTAGATAAAAGGAAACCCCTGACTTGTCTTTCAGAATCAAGGCCTCTGTGTTGGGCATGCTTGGGTTTATGGTAATATCCCTTACATCTGACATGGGTTCCCCAGGCCAAGCCTCTGGGAGTGTGGCAAAATCCTTAGACCTACATGCCCTGTAAAGAATGACACAGGCTCCCTTGGGCAGCCTTTCCTTTGCTTCCTCCCTCTTATTACAAGATTAACACAGATAGACCTAAGGGAATTATTTTACGAGACAGGATTCTAAATCATCATCTAAGTCTTTAAGTAAACCCCATCTCTCCTCATCCTATATTCCTTCCCCAACACAGCGGGGAGAAAAAAAAAAACAAAACAAGCAAACAGAAAACAGTACACCTGATGTCTTGTTAGAATTAGGAAAAAGCAGAGTGAAGACAAAATGTACTTGCAAATGGTATTTCTCCTCCAACCTCAATTGCTTTGTTTTCCTTTCAGGCATGCAGTCTGCAGAAGCTGTTTGCTGTGGAAGAGGAGTTTGAAGATGAGGTAAGGAAGTGTTGGTGATCAGAGATGGCACCCAGGCCTAGAACTCAAGTTTCCTTTTACCTGACATGTGTATCTTTTTTTCCTTTTTTTTCTGTGAGAGGCTGAGAGATGAGAAATATAAACAACCCACTTAACTGTCTTAAAAACAAATAAAAAACCAGAGAGATGAGCTGCTTAATTGTCATACCTTTAAATTACAAGGGCCTTTGCCTGGAAGCTGTGTCACGTGGATGATTGGATTCACCTTCATGATGACATACTTCATGTGGGAAGAAAGTTAATGGAGAGGCAGAGACAGCGCAGCTACTAGACAGCTGGGAGCCCAGGGTCACCAACTGGCCACCTGAGCCAGGGCAAAGTATTTCATTCTCTGGCCTTCCATTTTCTCTCTTATGACATGAGGGATGTTCTTCTGCCTCAAACATTCTTCCCTTCCCTCCTCTCTCTGGAGAAGATGAGGGATTAGATTAGACCTGAAGCTGGCATCTTAGAATCACCTCTGCTGAGTCCCTGCCACATACCAAATAAATCAGAATTTCTGGGGATGGGCCCAGGCAGGGGTATTTTTAATCTCTGGGTGCAGCCAGAGACCACTGAACTAGTGATCTGCAATGCTGTCTTCTCACTCAGATCTAACAGATGTAGTTTCATCTGGGTGACCCAAAATTGTTATGTCAAATCCTTTTCAGAAAGAAACAGGATTTAAGTGAATAAAGCCCCCAGAGGTAAATTAAATCACTTAAGAATACAACACTGGGCTTCCTTGGTGGCTCAGTGGTAAAGAGTCTGCCTGTCAGTGCAGGAGAGATGGGTTCAATCCCTAATCTGGGAAGATCCCAGATGCTGTGGGGCAGCCAAGCATCACAACTATTGAGCCTGTGCTCTAGGGCCGGGGAGCCACACCTACTGAGCCCACGTGCCATGACTACTGAAGCCACATGCCCTAGAGCCCCATGCTCCGCAACAAGAGAAGCTACCTCGGTGAAAAGCCTGTGCGCTGCAGCTAGAGTGTAGCCCCTACTTGCCGCAACTAGAGAAAAGCCCATGCAGCAACGAAGGCCCAGCAAGCTAAAAAAATACAGCACCGATAGCCAGCACCAACATTAGACGTACCTCCAGTCTAATGTACATGGAAACTACTAAACTACATTTATAGAAGAGTTGCTCTGGTTTATCAATGACAAGCCATTGAGAGCTACTTTTTGACTCCCAGTGGTTTGCTTTTAAAAAATCACTTCTAGATTTGTTCGGATGCCTAATTTATGCCTAGTGAGATGGTGCACCAAGGACCCTTGTGGCAGCCACAGCCCCATACTTCCCTCCCTTTGAAGCTTTTGAAACCTGAGGTTTGAAGGGAGAAACAGACCTTTTAAAATTCCCTCTCTGGCTTGTCTCATACCCTGAGGCCCCAAGACATAGTGACAGAGGCATGTATGAGTTCCAGTCCTGGTTCTGTGAAGTTACTTAACCTCTCTGAGTCTCGGTTTCTATATCCATAAAACAGGGATAATAATATACCTATTCATAGGGTCATTGTGAGAATTCATTGAGAGAATTCTGGTAAAATGTTTGCATGGTACCTGGCACCCAGTGAGATGCTTCGCATGTTAGGTGTTTTGTTATCATTTGGGGACTTGATTTTTGTTTTTAAAAATAACTCAAAACTGCCAGCTTTGTCAAGGAGATATGTGTCCTTGTCTTTGTCTTTCAGCTTTGGAGATGTGTAATTACAGACTGAAAAAGTGACCCTCCTGGGTCTTACCAGGTCAAGGTAGGACTGCTAGGCTAGTAATGGAATTAAGAGTGAAGGACTCTGACAGCTCAAGTTTCTGTTCCATGACCAGTCCCTTCCCCCTTCCCAAGGCAGATGACATCATGTCTGAGAGGGAGCTCTGCAGGGGAAAAGGGCTCCATCAACTCCCAGGGTCATCAGGATTTTATTCCTGCTGTAATTCTAATATTATTATTATTACTAAGTCCTAAAGTAGTCCTGTTGGAGTATGCTAGTCTCCTGATAATACACCAAGCAGGAAAGATCCTTTCTCTAGCCTAGACAATCTAGTGCGGCAGCAGGGGTGGGGGTGGAGGGGACCTTTCTGTCAGTTAAATCAGCAGTTCTGACTCAAAAACACCCTCGGAACAGGTCTGTTGCTCTTGAAGGTGTCAATCTCACCTTGCTTCCCAACTGGAATCCATACTTAATTTAACTTGCCTGAAAAGCTATATTTAACTTCTGCCTATTTTGTTGGATCCAAGGCCTCTTTGACTTACCGAAGACTGTGTGTGTGTGTGTGTGTGTGTGTGTGTGTGTGTGTGTGATGGGGGGAGGAGTGGGTTGAGGACACGAAGCAAGACCAGCTCTTGAGTGCACAGGCTGGACACCGGAAAGCTAATTTCCTTGAGATGGATGTGTGCCCTGGGGAATTCGTTTGACTCCTTGGTGACCTGGTTCCTTTGCTTCTCTTACTGCTCCAACTGCCACCACCACCCCACCTCCTCTCCCCTCCCCCTCGAGACTGAAGAAAGAGAGAAGCTACCTGAAAACATAGGCTTAGAATGTGTCTGGCAGAAGCCTGGTGGCGGACTCTTGGGCGAGGTCAAAGGTGGTGAGAGAGTCTACAGCTGCCTTACATGTCTTGGTTTCCTGCTTGCATGTATCTGCACACACAGACACACCACATGCCTGAAACAGTAAAAGCAGAGTGTTTCTTGACTTCCAGACGCCAAGACCCATTGTCTCTGCTTCTTTGTAGGATTTCTTGTCGGCTGTGGAGGATGCAGAAAACCAGTTTGCAGGCTCACAGCCTGTAAATGCCGGGTGCCTGAGACCTGTCTCCTCCCGGCCACAGGAGGCCCAGCGGCTGCCTCGAGTCACTGCCCCAGCAGAGGCTGCGGGCCTGCCAGCCCTGGGACGCCGCCTTCCTACCTGCGGTGGGCCTAGGGCCACTGGGGGTGCACTTCCCACAGGAACAGCTCCCCTAAGGCCTGTCTCGACATCCAGCAGCTGGCCTGGCAATCAGGGAAGAGTGACACTGACAGAAGTGCTCGAAGAGCCAGGAAGACCCCAGTCCTCAGCCTCCCACCCCCAGCTCACCTTCAGGAGCAAAGAGCAGGTGATTGGTGGCTTCGAGGGGCCTGAACAAGATGAATTTGATAAGGTCCTGGCAAGCATGGAGCTGGAGGGGCCCAGCTTGGAGTTGCAACTTGGAGTTCACAGTGAGGCCACAGGAATCCTGCCCAGCTGGCAGCAGGAGGACTCCACACTGGCTAAAAAGGCTCGGGTGGCTGATCTGAGCAGACCTTGTCAAAGGGGACCTGTGCCTTCTCCCCACGTAACTGATATCCCATCAGCCCCAGATCCCGCAGTCCTCTGCAGGACTCCACAGCCTCACTTGAGACCTGGAACCACGGGTAACTTTCCTGTCCCAGCTACCTCAGTGGTTCGTGCTCAGCCACCCCACTGGGAAGTCTCTCCTGTGGGTCCCCCTCCTCGAACACCCCAGCCTCTCCAAGCTGCTGGCAGGCCCATTCAGAGCAACCCTCAAAATCGTTTCCCTGCTCAGCCATTCCAGTCTCCAAACACCTGTTCAAGTGGCAAACTCCGTTTTCTTAGACCCCGAACTCCCAACTCAAGCTGTGCTGCTCCCTCAAAGACCAGCTGTGGACTGTTTGCTCAGGGTCCACCCCAACCCCGAACTCCAGCGTCTTCTGTCCTGTCTCCTGTCTGCATCCCGAAGGGTCCCAGTCCCTCTCCACTCCCTCAAGCTGCTCTGCAGACGCCCATCGTCACCAACCACCTGGTGCGGCTGGTCACCGCCGCCAGCCGGACACCGCAGCAACCCACCTGCACCTCCACCCGGGCCAAGATGCGCCGTTTCCCCGGCCCAGCAGGGCTCCTGCCTCACCAGGTGAGTGACAGCTTTGCTCTGGCCAGAGCCAGAGCTCCCCAGGCGGCTCCCCTGGCCGCTGGATAGCAGCCGGGTGTGTCCCAGCCCTGCCCAATCCCAGAGGATCTTCAATCCCAGAGGAAGTGGAGGAAGGAAGGGCAGGGGTTGGGGGCTTTCCAGAGCTGTGGAGAAGTCAGAAGTGGGGAGAACTGAAGGCCTGAAAACCCACATAGATGGAGATGCCTAAGGCTCTGAGAACATCACAGTTTCCATTCATTTGTTGAGCACCTCCTGTTCACTGGCCCCGGCCAGGAAGACTTGTTCTTTTATATTTACTAAGGACTGGTGTGTGATGGGCCCTTTGCTTGGACCTGAGGATACAGAAATTAACATAGAAATAGTTCTTATCCTTCGGAGCTCCAGGGGAGTGGAAGAAGCAGACTTAAAGATATGTAAAAGGGACAGAGAGAGTAGAGGTCATTCCCTGGGTGCTGGGGAGACACTGGGCTCCTTGTGCTTCCTGGGTGGGCTTTGGACAGATGAATAGGAGATTTACAGAGGTGCGCATTGGACAGCTGTGTCCTGGAGGACATTTCAGCAGTGGAACAACAGGACAGAGTGTGTGCAAAGGCACAGATTCTCTTGGAGGTCCACAGAACCATTCATTGTGGCTGGTGTGTGGGGTCACCACGGGGGAGTCAGGGCTGAGCTTGGAGTGTGGATTTTGGCAGCAGTAGAGAGACAGGGTCCTTCAGACTAGTCTTAGATCCAATCCCAGATAATTGGACTCTGAGAATCTGGTCTGGTTGTGATAGGTTACCCCTTTTCCTCACATTTGAAGGGTGTTTTCTTCAATTAGAAGCGATTTCTACTCATTAACTTGCTCTTCCCTGGCACTTTAAGAGAAATCCAAGGAAGCCATGTACATTCCTCCTGGGTTGGATCCCTGTCAGGAAGGGTGAGGTCCCCGAGAAGGGGTTTGGGGAAAGCTACGCTCTTACTCACTTCAGGCCTCTCTATTCAGGTCATCACCCACTTCAGGAAGCCCCGGGATTTGTTCCAGAGCCAGCTCCAGCTTCCTCACATTTCCCCAAACGGTCCCCAAAGCATCTTTTTTGAGCTGCCAGTGAGGCTCTTGAGACTTCGTTAGGAGAGATGTAATATGTGTTAATTGTCCCTGATAGTTTCCTGAACTCATTATGTAACCCAGACAAGAAGCTGTACTTGTAAATAACAGCTGCTGAGCTTGCTCTCGCCTTCTCCTCCTCTCTCCCCTCGTAGCACAGTGGGAAAAATCTGGACGACATCATGGTTTCCACACCCCAGACTCCGACTCACGGTGCTCTGGCTAAATTCCGGACAGAGGTAACTGACTCCATGCAAATGCTAACTTCCTGGGACTCATTTAAGAGAGAGGGACATCCTTGTGTGTTTCAGAAGCTGAGAATCAGAATCAGTGCTGCTCAGCCTATTTTCTGGGGTCACACACCATAGCACGTTGAGGGACGCCCGTCCTGATGCCAAAGGGGTGTTAACTGATGCCATGGGTTCAGCCTTCTTTCCCAGCTAAGAAAGAACAGCCGGGCTAATTCCATCTGCCCTCAGCAGAGGAGAGTGCAATAAGTATCAGGAAATTATATCTCGGGAACCCTTCCTCTCAGGTTTCTGGGAATCAAGCTGGGAAGCTTGTGCCTTCACCTTGCCTCTGGTGCGTTCCCTCTTGGTGGGTGAGACTCAGCCTTCCTCCTCCCTGGGATTCTGGTTGACCTGCTCTGCCTCCCAGATCCACTTTTGCTTTTAATTCTCTCTAGAAGTTTTTCTCTTTGCTATATCTCTTTATATCTACCAGTCCATTTCAGCTCCAAAACAGTAAATACTCATCTGAATTTAAAGCATTTTTTAATATAACAAGGTGTACAGTTAAAGCCAGAGGCATCTCAAGTAAAATATAATTGGTTTCAAAATTGTCTGGAAGCCTGTAAATGTATGTGGGGGCTCCCTAGCCCTAAGCCTTTTCAAGTTCATTACAAGGGATAAGCGTAGCTAGCCTTTTGCATTAATATAATTAAAGTCAGGTCCTGATTTAAAATAAACTAAGTTATAGAGCACCTTTGCTCTTGTTTCTCAGTGAAAGATGTGATATGCAGCAAGTTTTCACATGCCCTTTTCTGAACCTTGAGATAAACGAAAGGAGAAAGCATGGCCACTGTGCTGCCGGGAATTCACCCTTGCTCCCCCGCCCCTCCATCCCTGCTCAGTCAGGATCTCTAGCAAAGTGGACCCATGAACACCAGGCTCCCCTTCTGCTCTGTTGTGCCAGGTTGTTACTAGTTCCCAGGCATCAGTGGAGGAAGACTTTGGACGAGGGCCCTGGCTGACCATGAAATCTACTCTGGGTCTGGATGAGAGAGACCCTACTTGCTTCCTCTGTACCTACAGCATCATCATGGTGCTGCGAAAGGTAAGGGTTCTGGATGCTGAGACCCAGAGGAAAGGCCGTTTTTATATCTCTCCCCAACCTTCCCTGCTCCACCTTAGTAAAGGGGCACTCTGTTTGCTCCCTCCTACCCTAGGCCTGTCTCTGAACAGCAGCATATACCATTGGGTTGTATCTTCCACTCACCTACCTGTTCACTGCCATCCACAGTATCAGGCACAGGCAGAAGTGGGTTACGGGCATGTCTCCATACATCTGAGTCCTGAATGGGGTAGGGTAAGCACACTGCTCCCCTCAGAGCTCCCCACAGGTCAGAAGTCACATGCCGACTCATGTTAGTACATATGCTAACATGCTCCTGCCTGTGGTCTGTGTGATAGAGATCTATATAAATATATACACATCAATACATAAGAGAAAGGAGGCAGGGGAAAGAAATGAAGGACCTGCCAGCTTCAAGTCTGCCAAGGGGAGATGGGCTGAGCCCTTTAAACTGCCCCTTGGCCCTCCACAAAGGAAGATCATCACCACACTGGTACGCTGCATCACCACCCCCACCCATCCTCAGGTTGCCCTGGCTCACTTGGGAACCTTACAGATGGGACATGTCTGGCTCAGCAAATGCCTCTTCTTGTAACCAGGCAGCCCTGAAGCAGCTTCCTGGGAACAAAGTCCCCAACATGGCGGTGATGATCAAGTCCCTGACTCGGAGCACAATGGATGCCAGCGTGATTTTCAAGGACCCCACGGGTGAGGAGTTAGGTTCTGGTAGTGTCTGGCGAGTGGCCCCATTGAGGTCAGCAGGTGAAGAAGAGCCACCCTCTGCATTCACAGTTAGGATAACTGAGACAGTGAGCCACCTACTTTCCAGCTGGGCCCAGACCAGGCACTGTGCTGCCCTTGACCCTGAGACTGATGGGCAGCGTGGTGTTTGCAGGAGAGATGCAGGGCACGGTGCACAGGTTGCTGCTGGAGACGCGCCAGAATGAGCTGAAGCCTGGCTCGGTGCTGCTGCTCAAGCAGGTACTCTCCCCCTCCTTCCATGGAAAAAGCCCTGGTTGTCTCTCTGATTCCCTGCCCTCCCAGGCCCCAGGCAGAGAGTAGCTGCGCTGGTGCTAGACCCTGGCTTACTGGAGCTGAGTAAAGGCCTGAGCTCCATCCCCAGGGGGTGGGTAGGAGTGGGAGTGGCCTGTGAAGGGCCAGGGGTGGACAAGTGGTTGTACTCGGGCACCAGGGTTGAGGCGGGAGTGATTTCTGTGATCCTGGTGCAGAGGCCACCAAGGGAGGGGCAGGTGGGACCAGGTGGCCAGCGGTGCTCTCTTAGGACATTGGACCCCCCCCCCCACCCACCCCTTCTCTCCTCCAGATCGGAGTGTTTTCTCCTTCACTCCGAAACCACTACCTCAATGTGACTCCCAACAACCTGGTCCATGTTTATAGTCCAGATGCTGGAGAGGGGGACATCCTCAAGGGATCTCAGTCCTTCCCCAAGGTAAGAGGAGCAGGATGGAGGAGGGATAGCTAGAGCCACTCTCCACCTGGACCTTCTGGTTTCTTCCCTTCCACCACCTTGGGGAGCAGGGATGTGAGGTGGACAGTTGCCCTACGGTGAAAAGATGTCTTTGGGGACAGGGCCATTGCCTCCTGTCCCTGGTCCAGCCACCTGCCAGATGGCACGGTAACAGGACCTAGAGGAGCAGCTGGCTTCTGAGTGATCCCTGAGTGTCTGATGGCAGACTTGAACGTCATAGAGTATGGGAGTCACTTGAGAACTAACCAAGGTGACAGTCCACAAAGGGGTGGGGCCCTCAGTGAGTGACTGAGGGTTGGACTTGCTGCAGGTGACTGTGCAGAGAACAGACAGCTACAGATGGTCTGTCAGGTGAGCCAGCCCTTGCTCGACATCTTTCCCCCTGCTTTCCACCTCTGCTAGGTGAGGGGACACCAGCCTAGAATGCCTTGGGAAACCAAGGAAGACTGAGTTCCAGGCAGCTCCACTCCAGGGTGAGGGTGCAGAGCCCGGCCTTGACTTGGCACACAGTGTTCCCTCTGGCCACCTGCACCTTCCTGGGATCCTGGGTTGTTGTCATGGCCTGGCCTGGGGGTCAGGAGACCTGGGTCATGTCCCTCCTCTGCTGGAAATTTGTAACATGACCTTGGGCAAGTCCTGTCCCTTCCCCTGCTGTTGCTTTGTCTATAAAGTGAGTCTATAAAGTTATAATCAGTGATGTCTAGTCAAGTTATGCTTTTAGCTCTAATTTGCTACTTCTCATCTTTCTCCCTAACCTTCTACATTCTCTCAGTATCACCCCTTTCTAACAAAGCATCTTGATTTCCTTTTAAATTTCAAGTCACCGCTGGACTTCCCTGGTGGTCCAGTGGTTGGGATTCCATGCTTCCACTGCAGGGGGCACAGGTTCAGTCCCTGGTCAAGGAACTAAGATCCTGCAAGCCAAATGGCATGGCCAAAAAAAAAAAGATCCAAGTCATCCACACTTGTTGAAAAAAAATTAAAATGGTACAGAATAAAGAAACATAAAACTGACCCTTCCCTGTTTGCATTCCCTAGGGCTAACCATGGTTAACAGGTTTAATTACTAATTTTAATTACCTATTCATATATTAGCTATTTGGGGGATTGTTAATAGCTCATTTTTAATTCCAGCCTAACTCCTTAGTATGTTTCTGAATGGCCTCTTCACTGTCTGCTCCAGTTAAAGAGATTCCCTAAAACATCAGATACCAACTGAATTAGAAAAGAAAATCAGCCAAAAAGTTTTTTGGTTTTGTTCTATTTATTTTTAAATTATCTGTTCTTTGGGGTGTTTGGTATTTCAGCTACCTCCCCAGCATAGGCTGGGTGACTGGCCACTGCCTCATTCCTCTGTCCTGTCTTTCCTGAGCCCCTACCTATTCCTTTGAGCTTGTATGGGTGGAGATGGTACCGTCTAGCGAGATTTCAGGGGCACAGGTATTGGTAACCAGATCCTCTATCTCCAGGATCTTGGAAGTTTCCATGAAAGCCTCCAGCAAGAGAGCGAGAAGCCTGGGAAAGGCCTCCAAACAACACAGAACCCAGAGGCAGGGGCGTCTCTTGAGAAAGAATTCCCAGAAGCAGGTAAGATGGTCAGTCCACCCAGGAGCCAAAAAAATGGTCCTCCTATTTCCTCTTGAATAGCTCAGGCAGATTGTTCTGGCTGTGTCTTGTTCCTCCTCCTGTGAATCTTTGGATCTTACAGAAATTAGACATGGTGTCTTTCCTGGCAAGGCTGCAGGCCACAAACTAATTAACACAAAGAATGTGATCCTCAGCTCCCGCGTTTCCAGGCCATGTGCTGTTAGCCACAAGGAGGAGATAGACTGGCGCCAGCCTTGAGTCTTCTGTGGGCTGATGGCTAAACCACAGAGGCAGATTTCTCCATCCTGACTAAGCTCTGAGGCCCTCCAGGTGGTGCTAAGGGGTCCAGCATCCCCATAGTTAGGGTGGGACCAGGATACAGACCTGAGAGGCCCAAATACAGACCTCTTCGTGGAGGGCCAACTTGTTCCTCAGGAGGGAGCCTCACCCAGGTGATGCTAACACAGTCCAGGTCTGGTCCTTAGCTCTTGGATCCCTCAAATGGAACCCTCATGGGATTATGGGTAGGTGTCTCCATGTTAACCAAATTCACAGTAGACCATGGATAAGCCACAGAGCCCATTTATTTATATTGTATGAAAAAGTATCTACCCCGTGTGCTGGAATCTTCTCTAGAATCTTCCACTATCTCCTTGTAAGTCGGCTTGAGGACAAGCCAAACCCTCCTCAGAAGGTTGCTGGTGGTCATGGAATAAGAGAGGCAAGCTGCCTGTAGAATGTTGTGGTTGGTGTCACATCTCCACAGTAGGGACAGACCTGCCAGGCAGCACTGGGAGACACAGATTCGGATTCCTGCTCTGAGTCCCATTCCCCTTGACTCACACTGGCTGCTCATTCCTCTTCATTTACCCTATCGTTTCTCCAGACAGTGTAGCTAGTGAGCAGCAACTTTTTTGTTAAAATCAAATTCCAGTCCTACTTCCCTGGGTACAATGCTGGTCACCCTAGTTAAATTTAAATGCCCCCAAACTGACTTCTGGGCTTCCCAGATGGCACAGTGGTAAAGAATCTGCCTGCCAATGCAGGAGACGTGGGTTTGATCCCTGGGTTGGAAAGATCTCCTGGAATAGGAGATGGCAACCCACTCCAGTATTCTTGCCAGGAAAATTCCATGGACAGGGAAGCCTGGCGGGCTATAGTCCATAAGGTCACAAAGACTCAGACACGACTGAGCGTGTGCACAGGCTGCCTTCCGCCCTTCTAGCAGCAGTGTTTGTCCGGTGCTCCGTGCCAGACTGGGAGCTGGCCTCTGCAGGTATAGTTTCCAGCCTGACTGACGCTGGGGCTGCCTAATTCCGTGCATTCAGTGGGCGTTTTCTAGTTGGAAGCTGTGGCTCTGGCGTCAAATGGATGCGCACTTGGGCAAGTAGTTGACCTCTTTAAATCCTGTTCTCTTGGGCAAAGTAAGGATTGTAACAGGAACCACCACGAGATGCCCTCTGCAGGGGCCGTGTGAGGCCGAAGTGAAGTGATGAGTGTAATGTGTGCGAGCCTGTGCCTGGCACCAGGTGTGCCCCCAGTACATGTTAGCTGCTCTTGTTCACAGAGCAGCAGTGGGGGTTACTGAGGTCAGCTGTTTCCAGCTTCTCAGGCAGAAGTACCCATCCGAGAACTGTGGTCAGGACAGTTACTTCTGTCCTCTCGGCTCACAGAGGCACTCTAGGGGAGGGGACGGTGACTTCTCCCACCATGCAGAGTGCAGGTGAGAGACCATGAGAATGAGCTGTGTGATTCTGAGCACATCTAAGGGCTTTTCCCAGCCTTCTTTCTCCCTCTGTCCAATCAGACAATTGCACTAGGAGACCTCTGATGCCTTTCTGCTCAGGTGCTGTGCTTCAGGATGGAAAGAAGAACCATGGAGGCCCAGGGGGAGCCCCTTTCTTTGCAGAGTGACCTTGGCATTTTGCCTCTGCCTTTTGTTGAGTGTGGGGAGCAGAAAGGAGATGGAAATCAGGCCAGCCTCAGGCCCTTTGATGTGGGGACCACTGCCCAGAGAGCCCCCTCCCTAACTGCAGCCGGGTTCAGACCCTCCTGAAGGGTGGGAGCTTCAGCTCTGAGTCACAAGGGGCCCTCAGGTTATCACTGAGTCTCCCCACCCTCCCTGTCCTCCTCTGCAGATGACCTGGATGGACTCCTGAGCGAGCTCCCTGAAGACTTCTTCTGTGGGACCAGCAATTGGGACTGCCCCAAGGCAGGGCACCCGCCGTGAGCCGGCAGCCTCTCAGCACCATGCCAGAGCTCTGGTTGTGTCTGATCACATGCCTGGGAGAGAGGAGGACCAGCACAGCTGGAGAGCAGACAGAGTTCTGAGACCTCTGTGGTCGTTCCCACCCTGGACACTTTCCCCGAGAACACACTTGTCCCTCGGATTCTGCACTGTCCTCACTTTGGGTCTTCCTTTGGCAAGCGGAACTCTGCTCGGTATTGGATCTACTGTCCTTCGAGTCCTTGGGTGCATATCCCTTCTCCTCCAACAGGGAAGGTGTGTCACTCTCCCACCTCCCCTTGACTTTAGAGGATGCTGGGCCTGGGCCCTTGACTCCCCAGTCCGAGGACAGCTGAGGAGCCAAGAGAAGCTGTGGCTTCTGTAGCAATCTGTCCCTCTGGACAAGGAAGGAACACACTCAGGCTTCCCTCTGCTTTGTCTCTTGAGGCCTATAGCTACCCAGCTCACCTGTGTCTGGGGCTCCAAGGTGCGGGGGCATGGGTGTGGCTGGGGCATCTTATTCTGAAATAAAAGCAGCTGCCTGCTTCACCCGCCTCCCTCTCTTTCCCAGCCTCTCAGCTCCTTGTCCTATCTGCCCTGCCCCTGGTGCCTTGGCCAGGACAGAGCCAAAGCTACTCATTTTCTTTCTCTTTTTTCTTACAGACTTCTTTTTTTTTTTTGCTGCACTGGGTCTTAGTTGTAGCACATGGGGTCTTTAGTTCCAGCATGTGAACTGTTAGCTGCAGCATGTTCCCCAGCCAGGGATCAATCCCAGGCCCTCTGCATTGGGAGCTCAGAGTCTTAGCCACTGGACCACCAGAGAAGTCTCGATAAGCTTTTTGACAGTTTGAGATTTATAGGATTATTGCACAGATGTTACAGGGAGTTCTCCTATACCTCACAACCAGTCTAAGAGCCAGTACTGACACATTATTAACTGAACTCTATGCTTTATTGACATTAACCCAGTTTTCCCCTAATATTCTCTTTCTCTTCCAGGATCCTGTGTAACATTTAGTCATCTTGTCTGTATAGACGTCTCTTGGCTGTGGTAGTTTCTCAGACTTTGCTTGTCTCTTAATGACCATGACAGCTTCCAGGAGCACAGGTCTCGCTTCTTGTCGGATGCCCCCTTGTTGGAATTTGTCTGGTGTGTTTTCATGACTAGACGAGGGTTATGTGTTTGGGAGCTCACAAAGGTGAGCTCCTGTTCTCATCGCATCATATCAAGGGTTGGTGTTGACTTTGATCACCTGGCTGAGATAGGGTTTGTCAGGTTTGGTCAGGTTTCTCCGCTGTCAAGTTACTCTTTTTCTCTTTTTGCACACAATTTTGGAAGGAAGTCACTCTGCCGCCTCCACTTAAGGAGTGAGGGGTTATGTTCTCTGCCTCTTGAAGGGCATAATATCTACATAGATGATTTGAAATTCTGCGTGGAAGATTGGTCTGTTTTCCCTTATTTTTTGTTCAGTCACCCATTTATTATCAGTATGGACTCGTGGATATTTTATACTTTGGGTTAGAGTCCACTACTACTTTATTCTGTTGCCAAGCAACTCTTCGCCACTGTAGGTTCACTGTACCACCTTGAAGGCAAGAATTGGACAAGGGTCATGGGTGGGGTATAAAAGGTCTAATTATACCAAGTAACCAGCCAACCTTGTTTTCCTTTATGGAATGAAGGGAAAAGAGGAAGATGCTCTCAACATATGTTTGAGGAGATGTGAGCCCAGTTTGATGGCCAGCTTTGCCTGCCTCTGCCTTGGCTTTCACCAGGCAGCTGTGAGTCGGGGCCTCCAATAGACTCGGCACTGCTCTGGGGAAGGCGTTATTTTCCCTGTTTCCAAAGAGATCCCAGGGATCCCAGCCTCAAAGCTGAAGGCAGCAAGTGCCTTAGGAACTCCACGTTCACCTGGCGGCTGGTGGCAGTGGGACTCTTCCAGAAGGCTTTTGTGGCCCAAACCCGGGAACAGGCAGGAGCTAATTCACCAGCTCTGCCCTTTCACACTCTCAATTAGTCTTCCTGCTTGAACACCTACCTGAGGTGGTTGGATGGCTTCACCGATTCAATGGACATGAATTTGGGCAGACTCCGGGAAATGGTGAGGGACCAGGAAGCCTAGAGGGCTGTAGTCCATAGGTTCAGGAAGAGTCAGACACGACTTGGTGACTGAACAACACCTGAGCACACCACGTACTTTATTTTCCCCCGCTGCTAACTCCCCAGCTCTGCCTCTCTAGCTTAGATCTGGGCCAGAGCCCTTCTACTCCAGTGGTCTTCGTGCAGCTAAACCACCCGTTCCCCCGGCCTGTGTACCCATCGCCCCTCAGCCCCTTGGAGCTCTGTTCTTCACTCTTAACCATCCTGACAGATGACCTGGTTTCTTGTGTACTCCGTCACCCCATAGGCTCTGAGCTCCCAGAAGACAGGCTGGGTATCCAGTCACCTGGCCCTGTTTCTGCCGATAAAACTGGGCTCCCTGTGGGTTCATGTGTGGGTTGAAGTAAAGGCCTCAGGAAGTTAATGCTGTGCATAGTTTTTCTGCCCTCAGGAAGTTAAGGCTAAGGACAGGACACAGAACATATGGTGTCTCTGGGGACTGAGCTGTAGTCAGCACCTTCAGGCCTGTGGCAAGAAGGCTGCAGAGAGGCTGGGGAGGTCAGGGCAGCCTCAGGCCCCGCTCACAATGACTACTGTGAACCTTGGAGAAGGCCCCTCATGGCCCCACCCACCTTGCCAGCTCCCAACCCTGGGAACCCAGATGTGGGTGCTCAGCCGGGCCGTTGGCGGGGCAATTAAAACACCAAGTGGGTGCCAACACAGTTAATCACACCTGCATTTATAGAGGCGCCTTTCTCTGAGGATCTCCAAGCCCTCGCTGGGCATGATCTCATTGCTTCTCTGGAATCCCCCACCCTGGAATACCACCACGAAGCTGGGGCCAGAGTGGGTAAACAGCAGGGTAAAGGCGGAGCCAGAAACAGCCCAGGCTGCTGCCACACACATGGGCAGGCAGATGTGTGTCCGCTCTGGTGGAGAACGGGGGCCTTCAGTCAACGTGCTGCACGCAGGAGGCCAGCCTGTGACAAGACCTACTGTGTGCCATGTCCTGCTGGGGACCAGAAACCCAACTGAACCCACTCAGGTCCTGCTCTGGAGCCACAGTACATGGGCACACACGAGGCCCTCCAGAGCATGGATGGGGGGCAGCTGGAGCCTCAGGGGTGGGAGATCTGAGCAGGTGTCTCCCAGAGCAGGTGACCTTTGAGGTGGACTTTGAGGGATGAGTCAGAAGAGACTTCCAAGCGGAGGGAACAGCAGGGAAGGGCGAGGAAATGTGAGGGGAATGATGCCTGACGCAGAGCCAAACCAGGGCACGGGGTTAGTGGGAGAGGGCAGAAGTCAGCAAACGTTTTTCAGCTGGGAAATGAACCATTTCAGACAGATCCTTTCCTATGGGCAGTGGAGCAGAAGAGGGGACACCAGGTAGGAGGCTAGGCTGGTCTGGGTTAAAGGTCTTGAGATGGTAATTGAAAATGTGAGAATGAGGTGGAGTGTGTGTGTGTGTGTGTATGTGTGTGTCTTGAGATGCTAACTGAAAATGTGAGAATGAGGTGGAGAGTGCACGCGCACGCACGTGTGTGTGTGTGTGTGTGTGTGTGTGGACAGGGACAGCCAGGGCGTGCAGTCAGGGCAGGATGGGGACAGGCCGACCCTGAGGGGCCGAGAGGCCACCCTCCTCCACCCAGGAACTGAGGAGAGTTTCTGGGGCCAGGATTGGCCAGCCTCCCTCCCGCCCTCCCCTTCACTGCTGGGAACT
Organism: Bubalus kerabau; assembly: GCF_029407905.1. Lineage (NCBI taxonomy): Eukaryota > Metazoa > Chordata > Mammalia > Artiodactyla > Bovidae > Bubalus > Bubalus kerabau. The sequence goes on along the minus strand of NC_073627.1, from coordinate 20,218,807 downwards.
CACAGCAGCTAGTGCTGTTTCACGGCCTCATTCCTCCCCCTAGAGGCTCCTGAAAGCAGAGCACTTTGGGTGAATGGTTTTGCAGCTTGAAGGTCTCCATGGTCCCCAGAGTTGTGAAGTCAAGCCCTTGGTCCTCCTCAGGCAGGCATGTGAGCCCTTTTAGGAGCTAGGGAAATCAAATAAGAAAACCCTAACCAAGATTCACTGAAGGCAGCGTTAGGGACCATGCTGTCCTGCTTGGAAGGTGGGGAGAGGCGCTCTTACTGAATCACTCCATCTCTGGAGTCAGACACACAGGATCCCAGCCTGGCTCCCCCTCACAAGCTGTGACCTTGAGCAAGTGGTTTCACTTTGCTAAGCCTTAAGTGCCTCATCCATGAAACAGACATAAGACCACCCATCTCAGAGGTGTTCAAACTGTGATAATCAGCTTGATCATATAATTTATTGTCAAAACCAAGGTTGCTGTTTACCCGGGGAGAGCCAAGAAATCTGTATGGTGATCTGAGTAAAGATGGATATAAAAACAATCTGAGTATTCTAAAGCTCTGGGCCCATATGTACGGAGTTAGTGTTGTTAATGCAGATGCTGAGCAGAGCTGTTGGAACTCCAGTGTGACCTGCCAGTATTTCCTGGGCTGGGGTCTGGTCTCCAGCCAACATCAGAGAGCCCTGTTCAGTCCATTTCCCTGATTGATTCATTCGCCTCGGACCTGGCCGACTCAAGATAGTCCAGAAAGTGGGAAAATGCAGATCTGGGGTTCAGCTGGGGGCCGGCTCCCCAGTCAGAGGGTATCCACAGGGGCCATCCCAACCCGGGGCTGGGGACTGGCCCAACACCTTCTCTGCACCAAGATCATGACTCTGGGCAAACCCTGTTTATCAGAGCAGTGAAGGGCCTATTTATAGCCTCAGCTGCTCCTTTCTCTGGGTCACGGGTGAGGGGGCAGGGTGGCTCCTCAGAGCAAGGGTGGCAGTCAGGCGAGGGAACCAGCCCTGCCCAGCTGCTGCAGCCCAGACTCCTGGATCCCCCGCCCTGGGCCCCCCTGCCATGGCGGAGGAGACCTTCCCCTTCACCTCCTCCACCCTGCGCTCTCTCCGCCTGCAGCGGGAGTGGCTGGAATGGGAGGACCGGCGGCGGGCAGCAGCCCAGCAGTGCCTGAGCCAAAGATGCCCCCCAAGTTCCCAGGCCCGGCTCACTAGGCCACGCCGCTCCTGCCGGGACCCAGCTGTGCACAATGCCCTGTTCTCCGGTGAGCTACAGCAGATCCAAGCCCTGTTCCAAGATGAAGACACTGCCAACATGATTGTGGAGACTGTGAGCAACCAGCTGGCCTGGTCAGCTGAACAGGGTAAGGAGCACCTGGTGGGGGCAGAAGTGGAGGGGTAGGCAGGAAGGTAGGGGTGGGGATGGGAGAGAGCCTGGGCCCAATCTCCCCTCTCCAGCCCAGAGAATAGACCATCCCCTCCCACTGCCCATTTTAGATCCCTCCTAAACAGAGCTGAGGCATGCTTAGTGGTTTGTATGTCTTTTCAGAATTAAAGTTATATTAACATGTTGTTGGAATTACATAGAAATACATGTATGTGTGCCAAGTCCGACTCTTTGCGACTCTATGGACTGTAACCCGCCAGGCTCCTCTATCCATGGGATTCTCCAGGCAAGAATACTGGAGTGGGTTGCTATTTCCTTCTCCAGGGGATCTTCAAGACCCAGGGATCGAACCCGTGTCTCTTGAGTCTCTTGTATTGGCAGGAGGGTTCTTTACCACTAGCACCACCTGGGAAGCCCACAAAAAAATACAGTTATATTCTAATGCAATTTTTTCCTCTGGATATATATGCACACAAATATTTTTTCTCTCATAGAATGAAATTATACACCAGATGCTATTTATAGCCTGATTTTTTTCATGTAACATGTTTCTGTGGCAATAACCATTAAGTCCGTATAATATTTTAAATAGATGCATAAATTCTATTGTATGGTTGGCCCATGATTTATACAGTGTTAGTCTCTCAGTCATGTCTGACTCTTTGAGACCCCACCAGGCTCTTCTGTGCATGGGATTTTCCAGGCAAGAATACTGGAGTGGGTTGCCATTTCCTTCTCCAGGGGATCTTCCCAACCCAAGGATCAAACATGGGTCTTCTGCATTGCAGGCAGATTCTTTACCATCTGAGCCACCCAGGGAAACCCAATAGATTGGTTAGATTAGATTCCTTTTTAAAAAAATCTACTTTAAATAACAATATGACCAACATCTTTGTATCCTTAGGATCTAACTATCTGCCAATAAAAACTAATTAAAAAAAAAGATCACTCCATTCTTAAGACTGACAAGGAGAAAAGACCAAAAAAAGACCAGACAAAAAAAGAGGAAAAAAAAACCAACACACACAAAAAAGAAAAACTGATTAACAGGAAATTGCCTCAACCCTCACCTATGGATTTGGGGGTTCAAAATCCTTGAAGAATTTATGCTGTTAGTCACCACTGGCTCCAAGGTCCTTTAGCTGCTAGAGATGTGACCCCACCCAGGGCATCTCGGTCTCATTCTGCAGCATGTCCCCCATCTCCCAAATGGAACTTGGCCTTAATTTCAATCTTAATAAAAAACAAAGCATGTTTTACCCAAGATTTAGGAAACCCAGGGATTCGCTTCCCTACAATGCAAACAACTGACAGTCTGACATTAGGCATCTATGTCCTTCAAACAAGACCTTGGCTATTTCTACAATTTGGATCCAACACCAGTCCTATGATCAACCCCTCCTCCTGCCCTTCCTTTCCCCACTCCCACCTCTTATCCCTCGCCCTCCACCCTTCCCCACACTTTCACCCCACCCTCCCCACCCCAGGAATATCCTAGGACTTCTTCAGCTTTCCTCTGGCTACTCCTCAAGTCAGTTCCAGGCCCTCCTGTGCATAACTCCCTCCTCTCCCAAATATTAGAGCGCCTAAGTTAACAAAAAGAGCCAAGGACTCCACCAGCAGCTCAAAGACCCAGAAGTTTCCTCAATAGGATTCACCTCCTTAGCTGCCCTTGTAGTTTTAAAGAGCAATTAAGGGAATTTGCTGGCAGTCTAGTGGTTAGGACTCAGCACTCTTACTGCCAGGGCCCAGGTTCAATCCCTGGTCAGGGAACTAAGATCCCACAAGCTGCTCAGTAGGGCCAAAAAAAAGATCAATTAAATGTTTCTTTCTATGACACATACGTTTTTCACAGACTGACAAACTGTTCTAAAAGGCTGTTCCAGGTTACACTCTTAACTGGGGGCTTGAGGGAGCCCCTCTCCACAGGTACAGATAGGCACAGGGTTTGTGCTCAGCCCAACATGCAGAGTTGTACACGACAGCATGCCCTGCCCCCTGGCCTCATACACACCCCGCTAAAACTGCCTGCTCTCTCCAGGGTTCTGGGTGCTGACCCCCAAGGCCAAGCACACTGCACCTCTCACCATTGTTGCTGCCCGAGGCTACACCAACTGCGCCCGCTACCTGATCCGGCAGGGAGCTGAGCTGGATGCTCGGGTTGGGGGCCGGGCAGCCTTGCACGAGGCCTGTGCCCGGGCCCAGTTCGACTGTGTGCAGTTGCTGGTGACCTTCGGCGCCAAGGTCAACGTGTTGTCCGAGGAAGGCACAACCCCCTTGCACCTCTGCACAGTCCCCGAGTCCTTACAGTAGGTGTCCAGGGGTTGAGATGGTTTTGGGAGGCGGAGTGTGTGCATGTGTGCATGTGTGTGTGTGTCTCCAGCTCACATAACAGAAAACATCTCCTTGTAGCAGCTTGGGAGACAGGTCACATTCTATGAGGATAAAACTGAGACTCAGAAAGGTTTAGTGACCTCTCCAAAGTCACATAGCTAAGCCCAGGAAGCAGAAGCCTTGTTGTTTTGGGGGAAAACTCTCTTCAACTGCAGTTTCCTATTGCCTGGGAACCCTTTGCAGCCACATTCCTAGTTGTTTAGAGGTAGGCATCAAGAAAGATCTGACCCAGTGTTTTCCCATCTTAATATGAGGCACACCTCCTCTTCCCACCTTTTTAAGGTCAACAGGTTCTTGGACCCTCTACATGATGGTATTTGCACTTTTACAAGTCAGGCCCAGAGATAGAGCTGGCAAGGGTAAGGAGTCAAGGGCTCCTGGAAGACATTCCACAGCCTCATTGCTGGGGCCCTCTCCCCACATAGATCTAGATCAGTGATGGACCCAGAAATGATCCAAAATTTCCAGTCCTTTCTTGAGTTTTTATGGGCACGTGATGTACTTTCTAGCAGACTTGATCCTTTTTTCCCCCAATTTTTTATTTTATTTATTTCTGGCTGCACTGGGTCTCCCTTGCTGCCTAACAGCTTTCTCTAGTTGTGGTGAGTAGGGGCTACTCTCTAGTTGCAGCACTTGGGCTTCTCATTGGGGTGGCTTCTCTTGTTGAAGAGCACAGGCTCTAGGCGTGCAGGCTTCAGTAGCTGTGGCACGTGGGCTCAGTAGTTGTGGCACACAGGCTTAGTTGCTCCGTGGCATGTGGAATCTTCCTGGAACAGGAATCAAACCCATGTCCCCTGCATTGGCAGGTAAATTCCAACCACCGGACCACCAGGGAAGTCCAGACTTAATCCTTTTCAGTGAAATGAGAATGGAACCTGACTGAGCGAGCTTCTTGGAGTTATTTAAATTTAGTGTATACAATAGAAACAAAAATTAGTCTATGATTAGAATTTACCAAGGAAATTAATTTATGTAGTTTGTGGCTGGCTAGATGCTGCTCAACTCTTGGTCCCTGAGCATGCACTGAAGGGAGCTGGAACTCTGTTTTGGGGAATGACCTTTGGTCATCAGGGTTTCACTGGAGTCTGATGGATCTGCTCCTGAGTTTCCAGTGGCTACTGTTCTGGCTTTTTAAATTACTGTTAGTTTAGTGTCATCATTAATTTAGTTTGCAAGAATGTTTGGTTTACCCCGTGGTGGTTTAACGATGCATATTTGCCTCAACAGTTGACCTATAATTTTTCCAGGAACTAGAAGACTGAACCAGTGTTCCCTAAAGCTGTACTCCCTATAGACCATGCTCCCTAAAATCTGGTTTGGGTTTGGTTGTTTTCTCTAGAGGGAGTGGAGTAAGGGGGACACCCAAGTGCCTTTCCTTTGCTGGAGTGGGTGTGGTTGGCCAAGAAGGGTAGTCTTTATATTTGGGAAGCCCTTCATGTTTGGAGGCAGGAAGAAAATACTAATTAGGACTTTGGATTTTTTTTTTTTACTTTAACTAATTAGGACTTCTATTTCTATTTTCTTTTGTGGTGGGGGGGGAAGGGTTACACTCAATTTTCTATGCTTCATAGTGTACAGATTAGTGGGTTTTCAAGACTTTTTTTGAAAAGTGGCTATCAAAATATTAGGAGAGACCACTCACAAGTGATTCAGAGCCAGGCCTTGGGGTCCCAATCTGATGGGGGAGTCAGGTTAGATTCTGGGAGGCACAGTCTCAGGCAGTGAGTAATAATTACCCTGCAGTCACTAACTTGCTGTGTGTCCTGAGCTGCACCACAACCTTTCTGGGCTGAAAACCGAAATGTTCCAGGTGGCTTGGATGGGCCTTCCTCCTCTTCTGTCTAGTCACGGGGCCTCCATGAGTCTGGCGGTGGTCACCAGGCTCACCTGAGCCAAGAGGGGTGGGAAGAAGGGGTCATGGATGACAGGATTTGCCTCGGGGGCCTTGTACCCTGTCCCCAGGTGCGCCAAGCTGCTGCTGGAGGCCGGAGCGACTGTGAACTTGGCCGCGCGAGACAGCGAGGTGACGCCCCTGCACGTGGCCGCGGCACGCGGCCTGGAGAAGCATGTGGCTCTCTACCTGGAGCACGGCGCCGATGTGAACCTGCGCACCAGCCAGGGTGAGACGGCCCTGAACGCGGCGTGCGCTGGGGCCGAGGGGCCAAGCAGCAGCCGTCGCCACCAGGCCGCCGCGCGCCGGCTTCTGGAGGCTGGGGCCGATGCCCGGGCGGCCGGACGCAAGCGCCACACGCCGCTGCACAACGCCTGTGCCAACGGCTGCGGGGGCCTGGCCGAGCTGCTGCTGCGCCACGGGGCCTGTGCTGCGGTCCCCAACGGAGCGGGCCACACGCCCATGGACTGCGCACTGCAGGCTGTCCAGGACGCCCCCAACTGGGAGCCCGAGGTCCTCTTTGCTGCGCTGCTGGACTATGGGGCCCAGCCTGTACGCCCAGAGGTGAGAGGCTCCTGGTGGGCAGGGGTGCCTGGAACTGGAATTGCCCAGCCACCGGGGAAGAGAAGCCAAAAGATAGAGCCCATCGTCTATGCCAGAGGTCGGTCCCCATCTTGGGAAGGACCAGCGAGAGTTATGGAGGAGAATGTCCAACAGAGAAAAAAGCCCCCAAGGAGATTGGAACACACTTGAAATGTGGGATAAACTGAGGCTAGAGAAGGATTAGGAGGGACTCAGATCTTGGCATCTCAAATTTGGATATAACTATAGTGGCCCAGGCTGGTTGGTAGAAGCATGGTGCCCTTAAGAATCTCTTCTGGTTTCTAGATGCTGAGACACTGTGCCAACTTCCCTCGGGCCCTAGAAGTCCTGCTTAATGCCTACCCTTGTGTCCCATCCTGTGATACCTGGGTGGAGGCCGTGCTTCCTGAGTTGTGGCAGGTATGTCCACCCCACCAGCACAGCTGCTTCCTGGGCTCTGAGGGAGGTAGAGAGGAAGGGTGAACCCTAGGCCTATACCCCCAGGATGGGCTTCCTGGAAGCAGGAGCAAGGGGAACCCTGGGCTGGAGGAGGATGGGCAGAGTGAAACCTCTGGGTACCCTGCCCCCTGGCAGCTTAGAACAACCTTTAATTACACACACCTCTCTAGCCTCTCTCTTACCTGCATCAGTATAGACATTTATCAGGCATCTCTGACTCAGTAGACAGCACTGTTGGAGTGGGGGGAGGTGGGTGTAGACATGGCTGAGACCCTGCCCTGCAGTGTGGTCTCAGCTCCCGTGACCCCTGCAGGGCCTTTGGTTCTGAATCTGAGTCCTGTGAGATACGCTACATGCCCAGGTGGATCCATATTGTAGAATCTCAGGGCCCCACCACTAGGTTGTCCCCAGAGGGAAGGGTGTTGGGCCATCTGACCCTGTTCCACTCCTGGCCTAGGAGCACGAAGCCTTCTATAGCTCGGTCCTGAGCATGGTGAACCAGCCAAGACGGCTGCAGCACCTGGCCCGGCTGGCTGTGCGTGCTCAGCTGGGTAGCCGTTGCCGAGAGGCTGCCTCCTGCCTCCCACTGCCCCCGCTCCTCAAGGATTACTTGTTGCTGCGTGTGGAGGGGCGTATCCAGTGAGCCCCATGCCCAGCCACTCCCAGAGCTTGTCCTTCCCCCTCCATCAGTCATCCCTCCCAACCCTGGAGGACTTGTCTCTGACCTTCTTGTCCACACTCTCGTCCACATGTCCTTCGGGGCCAGCTCATCCATTTATTGGCTTCTTGAGCCACCTGCTGACCTCAAGCCCGACCTGAACTTCAGCTCCTCTCTCTAATGGGAAGGTCTGCAGATTCAACCTTTGCCCGCATCCTCCTCCTTTGCCTAAGTGGATGATGGCCCCTCCATCCAGGCAGACCCCAAGCCACGAGGAAGTAATCTTGTCATCCCCTCTCCCCTGCTCCTCATGTACCCATTCAGCCTCCTAAAGAGGGACAGACTCTGCCTCTAGCTGTACTGCCAATGCCCGATCTACCTTTGTCACCTTGAGGGAGGACCTCACTGACTGGTCTTGAAATCCCCATGCCCTGCAAGGATGCTGGAATGACCTTTGGGAATCAGAGCTCCGATCATGACCTTCAGTGGCTCTACACTACCTTCAGGCTAATATCAAAACTCAACAAGGCAGAATAAGTATTTAGTCCCTGCCTCCGCCAAGCTCTCTGGCCTCCTGATCTTGCTTTCCCCTTCTAAGGCCCCTGTAACCCAGCCTTAGCAAATGAGTTACTGGATTGCCAGATATGAGCGTCTCCCCTTAGCTTCCACGCACCTACTTGTGCTGTTCCCTCTGCTTGGTCTACCTTTCCCACATCTTTTTTTGCCTTGGTTGAAGCTGATATGATCCTCAAGACTCAGCCCAATAGCCCTCTCTCTGCAGAGCCTATTTCGACTCCGGTAGGTAGCCTTCCTTGGTATTGTACTTATTTATTTAGGAACCTATATCTGCCCCAATGACACTGAGACTGGACTATATTCCTTAAACAGGCCTTTCAGGAAATGGCTGTTGAGGGAGAAAGAAATGCATGATGTCCATGACCCATTTATGGTTGTGTTCCCCACCCCCCAGTGATGCACAGTGTCTTAAACTATAGTCTTGTGGTCTTTGAGGATCTGTGACAGGAGAACCAGCCATCAGCTTTCCCCTACTCTCTCTCACTTCCTGCTCTGGTCCCAGAGGCAAAATTACCACTATTCATCCTTAAGAGGAAGCTTTTTAAGCTAAGCCAGTTTTTATGAATGCAAACAAATGATTTGTGCACAGACCAAAGCATGGCTGTTGTTAGGTTGAAATATGCCTGAGATACCTATCGCTCCATGTTTATTCCCCATCCTTTGTACTCTTCTGTATCCCCAAGTTTTCTGCACAGATCAGTTGTTACTCTTGTGATAGGAAAAAGGGTGTAAGAACAACACAGGAGGACTTCCCTGGTGGTCCAATGGTTAAGAATCCACCAGCCAATGCAGGGAACAAGGGTTTGATCCCTGGTCAGGGAAGATCCCATGTGCCTAGGGACAACTAAGCCCATGTGCCACAACTACTGAGCCCACGCACCAAGAGCCCATGCTCTGCAACACTAGAAGCCACCTCAATGAGAAGCCCACACACTGCAGCTAGAGAGTAGCCTCTGCTTGCCGCAACTAGAAAAAGCCAGTGTGCAGCAACGAAGACCCAGCACAACCAAAAGGAATTAATTACTTAATTTTAAAATTGTGTGTGTGTGTGTGTGTGTGTGTTTAAGTACAACAACAGGAACCTTTCCAGACCCTGAACTTGCAGTACCCACTGGAGGAGGTGGCTGTCAGCAGCCTGTTCTCCTGTCCCTTTGCTGAAGTGAGGGACTCTGGGCTCTCTACTCTCACTGCCATGTGGAGTCACATGATAGAGAGAGACGGATCAGGAGTCCTGGGTCAGCCTCTTACAGCTGCTGCCCATCCTCCCCTCCTCTGCAGAGAGTTGCATCTGTAGGTATTTCCTTTCAATAACTAGAAGATAGTCTTTGACCTCGTTATACAGAGTAGCAACCTCTCCTTTCTGGATGAAATTTTTGCTTTAATTTCACAGATCCAAAAGGCCAAGTGAAGATAGAGAAGTACCCTCTAGTCCTGGGGCCAAGCCAGGAGCCTCACTCTCAGGGGAGGATACTCAGCTGTCTCCCCCTTTAGAGCAGGCAGACCGCAGTAAGCGTGGCTTTTTCTGTTATTGTTACAATGACAAGATACCCAATTTAAAAAGTCCCAAAGACGCATGTGATTATGTATCTGATTTTGGGATGAGATGTTTCTATGTAAAAGCATAGAAGAAAAAAGACTCATCTGGATACAGACTTATCTGGATACAGAAAAAAATTTAAATTTGGTTATAAAAGCACTGAATCATAAACACAAGTAAAAGGCAAAATGTTGACAAAAGTATCTGCCACTAAAAGATTTCATTTTCTTGATTTCTAAGGGCAGGAATGACATCTCTTTTATTTACCATTGCTGACTTGGTGCTTGTACAGTGTCTTGCAGAGAGTGGACGCACAAATATCTGTCAAAGTAATGAATGGTCATGCTCAGCCTCACCAGTAATTAAGGAAATGCAAATTAAAACAACAATAAGATATAATTCTCTTACTAGATTGAGGGACTGTTTTTTCTGGCTGTGCCAACACAGTTTGCAGGATCTTAGTTCCCTGACCAGGGATTGAATCGGGCCACTGTGGTGAAAGCACCGAGTCCTAACCACTGGACCACGAGGGAATTCCTGCGGGGGGTACATTTTAAAGACTAATACGCAGTACCTGTGATGATTTGGAGACACAAGTTCTTGCTCATCCTAGGGGGTCAGAAAGGAAACTGCCTCTTTGATGGGCAATTAAGCAATGCCCTTCAATTGCTCCCCAGTTACACCAAAGGCTGGTACACATGGCAGTATTCATCCCAGCCTTGCTTGCAACAACTCGACATGTGGGAAATGGTAAACAAATCCACACTGTGGAATATAATTCAGTCCTTACAAAGGGTATACCCGCAGCAGGAGAGATCTGGGCATAGAGTCCAAGTGACGAGCACATGTACTGCCTTGGGAAAGATTACCAAGACTATTACCAAGGTTGAAATATAACATGTACAGCAAGCAAAACCAAACCTCATGATTGGAGCTGAATAGAAAAAGGCCTGAAAGGCAGATGCCCAAGAATTTCCTCTGAGGAGAGAGGAACTGTGCCAGTGGGGCTTTTTATGGTCTGCATTTGAATTTTTGACAAAGGGGTGTACCCATGGATTCTTGGGAAATTTAAAGAAAAATTGAAGGGAAGAGAAGGCAAAAGGCCTAAATTGTTAATTTACAAGGTGGTTGATGACACATGACAAATGTGCTAGCTTACCAGCGATCCAGTGAATGTAAATTAAAGGAGCAGACACCCCTCTGCCTAGCAAAGGGGCAAACGTGAAACAACTTATCTAGTGGTCAGGGAAGGAGTACTTTCTGATTTTTTTATAAAATGGATTTACTATAAATGTATTCAGTTAAGGCAACATCCAAGATTCACAGATACATTCATCACTCCGTAGCCATCATAATTTGACATAAAGGTATAAAAATACCCAAGTTCAATATTTTAGGGAGAATAAACAGATAAGGATCTAAGACCCACTGAAATGTTAATTTTAAATGATTATTACATATAAGAGGCCAGCTTTAGACAGTGATGTAGTCCCAACTAAGTCTTCATTCTTTCCTTTCTTTTCTCCTCATAATTCCTCCACTGTCAAAAACCTAACCCCAGGGCTTTCCTGGTGGTACAGTGATTTAAGAATCTGTCTGCCAATGCAGGGTATATAGGTTCGGTCCCTGCTGTAGGAAGATCCCACATGCCACAGAACAACTAAACCCAGGCACCACAATCACTGAATCTGGGCTCTAAACCCCACGAGCTGCACACTAGAGCCTGTGCTCTGAAACAAGAGAAGCGACCATAATAACAAGCCCACGTACGGTAATGAAGAGTAGTCCCCGCTCACTGCAAATAGAGAAAGCCTGCATGCAGCAACGAAGCTCCACCACAGCCAAATTATATATATGTATGTGTATATACATATATGTATAATAAATCTTGAAAAGCCCTAATCCCAAAAGTCCCTCTTTCAAAAGGTGGCCCTAGTGGTAAAGAACCCGTCTCCCAATGCAGAAGATGCAAGATGCGGGTTTGATCCCTGGGTCAGGAAGATCCCCTGGAGGAGGCCATGGCAACCTATTCCATATTCTTGCCTGGAGAATCCCATGCACAGAAGAGTCTGCGGGCTACCATTCATAGGGTTGCAAAGAGTCAGAGTGACTTAGCATAGCAGGACTCAGAACACCCTTAACTGCATCCTGTCCTTTGCTGTACACATTCACAAAATGCATCCCTAGCTCTTCCCCCATCTTCTCTGAATTGCATCTATCATTCGTTTAATAAATTTTTATCAAGTATTTGCTGCATGCAGGCACTGGATAGACTTTGGGAATACTGGAATAAAAACAAAACTTAGTTCCTGCCCTCACAGAATTTGGTAAGACAGAAAAATGAAAAATGACATGTAGCGTGGGGAATGTGCGGAATGCTATATAACACAGGGTGCATATCCCTAATCCTGAATAAATGGATCAGGTATCCGGGGCTGTAGGCAAGACAGATTTCCCACATCCTCTGCAGGGCAAGCCCTAGTTGCTGGCTCAGCCCTTCCTGGCTTCAGAGGCCACTGCTCAGTCATTGATTCCCTTCTCAGATTGCATTTATCTTCACTTCTCCCCTTCTCCTCTGTTCTTTCCTCGTGGCTTATACACATCTTTAGGATTCTCCTATTTCTCTAAACTTCCCCCATCTATTCCCTGTTCCTCTCTAGCCTCTACACTGTTTGGGGGGACAAGAAGATTATTAGGGCTCTCCTGACACAGCTGAAGCGACTTAGCAGCAGCAGCAGCACACTGTTGATGGGCATGAAAATAGGTACAACCTTCTAGAGAACAACGCAGCACCATAGAGCAAAAATCTTAAAAATGTGAACATCCTTTGACCCAGCAATTCTATTTCCAGGAATTTATCCTAGGGGAAAAAAAAAATTATGGGTGTGTACAAATAACCGTCATCAAAGATGTTTATCAAAGTGCAGTTTAAAAACAAAGTAGTGGGCTTTCCTGATGGCTCAGATGGTAAAGGATCGACCTGCAATGCAGGAAACCGGGGTTGGATCCCTGGTTTGGGAAGATCCTCTCAAGAAGGGAATGGCTACCCACTCCAGTATTCTTGCCTGCTGCAACTACTGAAGTCCACGTGCCCTAGAGCCAGTGCCCCACAAGAAAAGCGACTGCGATGAGAAGCCCGAGCACTGCAAAGAATAGCCCCTGCTTACCCCAACTAAAGAAAAGCCTGCACAACAAAAAAGACCCAGCCCAAACAAAAATAAAACAACAACAACAAAGTAGTAAACTTCCCTGGCGGTCCAGTGGTTGAGACACTGCTTTTCCAACGCTAGGACTGTGGGTTCTATCCCTGAGCTAAGATCCGACATGCTATGCAGCATGGCCAAAGAAACAAAACAAAAAGCAGCAAAGTACTGAAAACAATCTGAATGTCTGTCCAAATGAGACAATGAATTTAAAAGTTACAGTGCAGCATGGAAGGTAATACTGCTGAATATCTATTTAAACTATTCTCTGATGCTCTAAAAATATTCGTTGACAAGTGTGGAATGCTTTCTTAAATTAATACTTTATTGGAATATAGTTGATTTAACAATGTTGTGTTAGTTTCTGCTGTATAGAAAAGTGAATCAGTTATGCATAACATATATCCAGTCCTTTTTAGATTCTAATACCATATAGGTTATTACAGAGTATTGAATAGAGTTCCCTGTACTATTCAATAAGTTCTTATTATCTATTTATATATAGTAGTGCATATATGTCAATCCCAACCTGCCAATTTATCCCTTCCACTTCCCCTTTCTGGTAACTACAAGTTTGTTTTTTCCATCTGTGACTGAACTTCTGTTTTGGAAATAAGTTCATTTGTACCATTTCTTTAGATTCCACATATAAGCAATATCATATGATATTTGTTTTTCTGTCTGTGAAATGCTTTATGGTAATACAATATATATAAGTCGCTTCAGTCGTGTCTGACTCTTTGTGACCCTGTGCACCGTAGCCCACCAGTTCTCCTCTGTCCATGGGATTCTCCAGGCATGAATACTGAAGTGGGTTGCCATGACCTTCTTCAGGAGATCTTCCCGACCCAGGGATCAAACCCATGTCTCTCATGTCTCCTGCATTGGCAGATGGGTTCTTTACCACTAGTGCCACCTGCGAAGGCCACATAGAAACAAAGTCATATTCTAATGCAATTTTTTTCTCTGGATATATAGCTGCACAAATATTTTTTCTTTCATAGGATGAAATTATACTCCAGATGCTATTTATGGTAATAGCTAAGGAATAGGAAACCAAATATTGACAATAACATCATATAATATATATATCGTTTTCTGTCTTGAAAGTCGCTCAGTTCAGTTCAGTTCAGTCACTCAGTCGTGTCCGACTCTTTGCAACCCCATGAATCGCAGCACGCCAGGCCTCCCTGTCCATCACCAACTCCCGGAGTTCACTCAGACTCACCTCCATCGAGTCAGTGATGCCATCCAGCCATCTCATCCTCTGTTGTCCCCTTCTCCTCCTGCCCCCAATCCCTCCCAGCATCAGGGTCTTTTCCAATGAGTCAACTCTTCGCATGAGGTGGCCAAAGTACTGGAGTTTCAGCTTTAGCATCATTCCTTCCAAAGAAATCCCAGGGCTGATCTCCTTCAGAATGGACTGGTTGGATCTCCTTGCAGTCCAAGGGACTCTCAAGAGTCTTCTCCAACACCACAGTTCAAAAGTCGCTCAGTGGTGTCCAACTCTGTGACACCAGTATTCTCTAGGCCAGAATTCTGAAGTGAGTAGCCTTTCCCTTCTCCAGGGGATCTTCCCAACCCAGGAATCAAACCCGGGTCTCCTGCATTGCAGGCGGATTCTTTACCAACTGAGCTATCAAAGAAGCCCTATATATATATTTAGCAAGGAGTGAGTGAGATGGATGATTTTAGCTATACCACTAACTGTATAATTTGGACAATTATTTGATCTTTCTGAGCCTCGGTTTCCAAATCTGTAAAGTGGATACAATATGATATACTTGATAGGGCTCCCTGAGATAATGTATATGAAGTGCTTAGTACAGAGCCTGGCACATAATAAACTCTCAAAACATTAAGTGGTTCAACTCAGTGCTTTTTCATTCCCTCAAAGATTTATTGAGAGCCCTTGAACCTGCTATCCTATTTGGAACTTCACTCGGTAAATCTCAGTACTCAGTCTTCAAAACTTTCTTTTTGGCAATGGCATACCGCTTGTGGGATCTTAGTTCCCCAACCAGGGATCGAACCTGGGCCACAGCACTGAAAGCACTGAGTTATGGAGAAATTAAAACAGTACCTCACAATCATAATATTGATCAAAAGAAGTCAGACAGGGGTTTCCCTGGTGGCTCAGTGGCAAATAATTTGCCTGCCAGTGCAGGAAACACAAGTCAGATACCTGATCCAGGAAGATCCCACCTGCCATACAGCAACTGAACCCATGGCCACAACTACTGAGCCTGTGCTCTACAGCCCAGGAGTCACATCTACTTAAGTCCGACCACCCTAAAGCCCATGCTCTGCAAGAAGAGAAGGCACTGCTATAAGAAGCTGGTACAACTCAACTGTCAGGTAGCCCCCGCTCGCCACAACTAGAGAGTAGCCCATGCAGCAGCTAAGACCCAGCACAGCCAAAAAGAAAGAAAAAAAAAAACCCTCAGACAAAATAAGTGCAAAGAGGGACTAAAACTAATACTCGTACATCAGTGTTCACAGAAACATTATTTATAATACCCCAAAGGTGGAAACAACACAAATGCCCACTGATAGATGATTGGATTAAAAAATATGATATATACACACAATGGAATATTGTTCAGCCTTAAAAAGGAATGAAATTTTGATATGTTCAGTTCAGTCGCTCAGTCATGTCCAACTCTTTGCGACCCCATGAACCGCAACACACCAGGCCTCCCTGTCCATCACCAACTCCCAGAGTCCACCCAAACCCATGTCCATTGTGTCAATGATGCCATCCAACTATCTCATCCTCTGTCGTCCCCTTCTCCTCCTGCCCTCAATCATTCCCAGCATCAGGGTCTTTTCAAATGAGTCAGCTCTTCGCATCAGGTCTACAACATAGATAATCCTTGAAAACATCCTAAGTGAAATAAACCAGACAAAAAGGATAGATATTGTATAATTCCACTTACATGAGTTACCTAGAATAGGCAAATTCACAGAAGATATAAAGTAGAATAAAGTGGGGAGGAGGAAAAATGGATACAAGAAAATGGACAGTAACGATGGGTACACAACACTGTGAATTAATACCACTGAATTAGACACTTTAAATAGTCAAGAATGGTAAGTTTTATTTATATTTTACCACAATAAAAAAGGCTGAAAAAGAAAAAAAAAGCCACACACCAAGAGTACATACTGTTTGATTCCACTTGTACAAAATACAAAACCAGAAAACTAATCTATGGTGGCAGAAATCAGAATAGTGACTACTCGTTGGAAGTGAGTGGCTGGAAGAGGACTGAAGGGCCGTTCTGTGGTCATTTTCTGTTTCTTGATCTGAGTCCCGGTTCCACCGATGTGTTTAGGTGGTGAAAACTACCGAGCTCTTCGCTTTTGAGTTTGCCGGTCTGTATTATTTATACTTCAATCAATAGTTCACCGGAAAACAACAGCATCTCCCCACCCCGCCACAGAACGTCTTTATAACAAATTTTAATTGCAAAAATCCTCTTGTAAGCTGAACCATTTCCCCCTTTCTTGGGGCTCCTGCTTTTCCCGTGCCCTAAGCCTGCAAGGAATCTGTGCCTTCTTTGAAATGGTTTCTTGCCTTATTTACCAAGGTTCCACACTACCTGGGGCCGCATTCTCGGAGAACCGGACGGTGATTAAATTGTCTGTAATCTCGTCTAGTTCCGAGTTGAACTCTTGGAGGTCAGAAAGACCAGTCTCGGCTGATTCGGCTAACCCAGAGCTCAAAGCGCGTTGCAGACTAGTAATAAATCCAATCAGCCCGGGAGGCTTGGAGCAAGGCCGGAAGAAGAAAGTTGCGAAGAGGAAAAAGACGCTCTGCTCTGCCCAACGGTGCCAGCCTGCTTGTACGTCCAGATGCGAAGCCACACCCCTTCTCCCAAGCACCTCCCCTAATTTCCTCCTGGCCCCGCCCCTCAACCCTTGGCTCCGTAGACCTCGCCCACTAGGAGTGGCTCCGCCCTGGGAGGACCAGGATCCCGCCAACCGTGACTCCGCCCCTCCTTCCGCTAAGAAACCTGTCCCTTTTATTTAAAGAATACGTTTACGTCAGCCCGCTATACGTAGATTTTCGTCATCGTTGCAAGGCACGGGGGCGGAACTTCCTGTCTCTGGTTCTAACAGCTTCCGGGAGAAGCCGGAAGAGACCATACCCTGGGTAGAAACGGGGCTAGCCAGCCCCTCTCCCGGCCCCTACGGAAAGGTGAGTCCACAGGCCGTCTTGGCGAAGTCAAAACACTTATTCTGGCCGTTTCAGGTGAGGCCTGCCTTCCTTATCCAGGTGCTGTACCCGTCCAGTCCCCCTTTAATTTCCCATGTTCCTCTGCGTACTCAAGCCCCGCCCCCAGTGTCCCAGCCCCGCCCCGAAGTTTGAGGGGTGTGGATGGTTTGTGACCCCCTCACCCGATTCTGCCCCTCGCTGGCTGGGAGAAACGGGTTTTGGGTACAGCAATAAGAACTAGGCAGCGTTTTGGCTCGAGTGGCCCCACGGACCCCTCTCCAGCGCCGCGGGAATAGGACCGCCCAAACGCGGAGCCTTCGCGTCCGGAAAGGCAGGATCGGAGACCCCTCCTCACCGTGCCATCAGGGTCGCTCACAGGTTGAGGAGAGCAAAGGCCTCTGAGGAGGGAAACCTGGGGTCCTACCCGGTCCCTCTCCTCGAAAGTTCCTTGTGCCTGTGCCAGTGCCAGTGCCAGTCGTTTTTGCCTCTGTTAGCGGCAGTTTCCTTTTCTGTAAATCAGGGTTAATGCCAACCTTCTTACCATCAGGGGTTAGTTGTTGAGTGATAAATAATTGGTACTATTTGTTTACTAAACAATTGCAATGTGCCAGGCACTGTTCTAAGTATTTTGCTTCGATGATTTCCCGTCATCTTCAAAACAACCTTATGAGGTAGGTACTATTTTTAACCCCATTTTACTGATGAGAAAGCTGAGGCTCTAAGAAAATTGAGGTTATAGAGCTAGTAAGAGGCAAGACGAGGGTTATAATTAGTTTTGGGGTTTCTGTTTTTGTATTCCTGACTCCAGGGCCCACGTACCAAATTAGGAGGTGAAAAAATATTCACATGTTGGTATGTTCCACAAATAATTTTTGAGCAACTGCTATGGGATTATGCTGGGCACTGTGGTACATAGAGAAACACATGTGATCTTTCAGGAGTTTAGTGGAGAGATGGGTAGGTAGATAAGGCACTGGGAGAACCATCAGGTTCTGATAATCATCAGACTGGATTTGCCCAAGGACAGCTGTGAAAGCAGGAGATTCTCAAGGGAAAGAGGTGCTCCAAGGAGCAAACAGAGATCCTTCCTACCTTTCTAAGAAACTGTCAAGAACACATTACAAAAAGGGAGATTGTGATATGGGCTGTGGGAGCCATTTTGGAATATTTTCTAAATCAGTTCCATGCAGGTAGTGGTTTTGTAGTTGTGAGCCTACGGTGACCTAGGAGGGTGGTGTTTCTGGTGTCTGTCCTGCTTTGCTGCCAGAATTTCAGAGGAGACACACACAGTGTTTGCTGATGGTCCCTATGGAGGTGTCCCTTTGGGGTGGTCTGATTTTGCTCTTGATAAGTTGATTTTCTTTGGCTCTTGACATCTGGACTTCAATCCATGATTGAATGAGAGTGGGTTCAAATGACACAATCTGGCAAGAGTGGCTCTGCTGTGCCTCCAAAGGAACTCCCAAATAAAATATTCCAGGCTTTTTTGGTTCGTCTGAAGCCACCTTAGAGGCATCTCAGGGGAGCACAGTTGCTTTACCAAAAGAGAGAAATCCTAGAGAAACTCAGGGCTCAAAGCAGCAAATGTTTTTCCCCACCTCCCAGAAAAGCAACAGACAGTAACAGCAGCAGCAACAACAAAACTGTAACGTTTTCTTGGTGATCCATGCTTATTGGGGGGTTGGAATGTGAGAGAGGAAGGGTGTGGAACCTGAAAGCCAGCATTTCACAATAGAGGCAAAGAGTAAATTCTTAGCTATAGATTGGGGGTCCTGAGTTAGGAGATTTGTGTCTCTTTAGGATACTGAACTGCATTTTCTTTCAGGGCCAGGTCAGTTAGAACCTAAACAAATAAGAAACCTGGTTGCAATCTCTCATGCCCTGCTGATACTGTCCCCCTTTGTTCCTGCAGTGTGGACCCAGTCAGCAGCCAGGCCATGGAGCTCTCTGATGTCACCCTTATTGAGGGTGTGGGTAATGAGGTGACTGTGGTGGCGGGTGTGGTGGTGCTCATTCTAGCCTTGGTCCTGGCTTGGCTCTCTACCTACGTAGCAGACAGCGGTAGCAACCCGCTCCTGGGCACTATTGTGTCAGCTGGCGACACATCCGTCCTTCACCTGGGGCATGTGGACCATCTGGTAGCGGGCCAAGGCACCCCAGAGCCAACTGAACTCCCCCATCCATCAGAGGGTAATGATGAGAAGGCTGAAGAGGCTGGCGAAGGTGGGGGGGACCCCACCGGGGAACCTGGAGCTGGGGGTGGTGTTGAGCCCAGCCTTGAGCATCTGCTTGACATCCAAGGCCTGCCCAAAAGACAGGCAGGCCCAGGAAACAGCAGTCTGGAGGCACCTGTGAGATCGGAGGATAGCACCTGCTTGCCTTCCAGCCCCAGCCTCATCAGCGTGCGGCTCAAATTCCTCAATGACACGGAGGAGCTCGCTGTGGCCAGGCCAGAGGATACTGTGGGTGCTCTGAAGAGGTACGTGGGCTTGGAACTGTCAAGTGCAGCCCTTATGGGGCCTTAGAAACCCACCCTGCAATTTTCCCCCACCCCCCAGCACCTTGCCTTTCGGCCTTCTCATTCCTCATCCTCTTTCTGTCTGTCTCACCCTTACAGTAAATACTTCCCTGGACAGGAGAGCCAGATGAAACTGATCTACCAGGGCCGCCTGCTGCAGGACCCAGCCCGCACACTACGTTCCCTGAACATTACCGACAACTGTGTGATTCACTGTCACCGCTCACCCCCTGGGTCAGCTGTTGCAGGCCCCTCGAGCTCCCTGGCCCCCTCCTCGGCCACTGAGCCACCCAACCTCGGCGTCAGTGTGGGCAGCCTCATGGTGCCTGTGTTTGTGGTGCTGCTGGGTGTGGTCTGGTACTTCCGTATCAATTACCGCCAGTTCTTCACAGCACCTGCCACAGTCTCCCTGGTGGGGGTCACTGTCTTCTTCAGCTTCCTAGTATTTGGGATGTATGGACGATAAGGACCACAGGGAGAAAATGAAAGGCATGGTTTTCCTCCTTTATGGCCTCCCCCCATTCCTGGCCAGAGCTGGGCCCAAGGGCCTGGGAAGGAGGGGTGGAAAGGATGTGGGTCCTCCGCCATAGGACTCAGGAGGCAGGCACGAGCATTCCCCTCACGTCCATGAGGGGATAGACAGTCCCTCTGTGCAAGCACAACTCAGGTAGAAACGAGAATGTCATCTTCCTTCATTTCTAAGGTCCTGAAATTCAGAACTGAGCTGGTGGCCCAGCTCAACAGGGAGCCTGGGCTCTGAGGATTCCCTCCCAGCCGTGGCCCTAGCTCCTTCCATTATCCTGCATGTCTGCTCCTCTGCCCCCAGGACTGCCTACCAGGGCAGCTCAGCATGGCCCGAGCATTTCTGTAGGGAACCTGGAGTCTCTCTTGGTTTCCTAGTGGAACATCCTTCTTTTGAGCCTAAAATCATACAGGCAGGAGTGAAGTTTGTGTCAGCTTTCCCTGTGGGCACCTGGCTGCCTCTACCTTCTCCCTCCACCCCTTAGTGGGAATAGGGTGTTCCCTGTGTTCTGGACAGTTTCCAGTGTTCTCCCTTTTTTCCAAAGCACTTTGCTTATATATATATATATATATATATATATATTTTTTTTTTTAAGTAGTCCTTTATAGAGCTCAGTCAGGAAGGGGGGCTGGGGCACAAAGCCAAGCCCCCAGCACCAGGAGAGGCCAGGCCACAGCTGCTGCTAACCTAGGCCTAAGGCTGTAAGCAAGAGGCAGTTCTGGCTGCCAGCCAGTGTCCTACCCTGCCCAGCCCCAAGGACAGCTCTGGGTAGGGAGCACTGGGCCCCAGGCCCTTGCCTCTGGGGCTCTTGGATGGAGGGTCAGTATCTGTGACTGAATAAAGTTCCATTCTGTGGCTGTGGTGTCTCCTGTGACATGAAGAGAACGCTGGTTGCTCTGCCCCCGGCAACATGGGAATGAGGGTGGGCAGGCCGGGCTACCAACGGGAGATGCAGTTTATTTACACCAGCAGCCATGGGGGCAGGGGGAATACACAGCGTTTACAAAGTTAGCTACCTGTACAGGATGGATTACATATGCAAAAATAAAAATCTCAAGACCACAGGACAGCGTGAGCCCCACCCCCCTCCCCCAATGACCCCAGCATGCGGTAATGCCAGGCGGGTGGCCCCTGGGCATGCGGGGGGGAGTGATGCATGGAAGGAAAAGCCACCGGCCATGGAAATTAGTACAGAACCCCCCCCACACACTCAGACACATGATAGGATACAGGGTGGACGACACCTAGCCGGGGTGGGAGGATGGGAATTGAAACCCACAGCCTGCTGTTAGAGGGAAGGGAGTGGAGAGCTCCTAGCCCCGTTCAACTACATGGTAGGGGGGGGCACACTATCCCCAGAAGGAGGGGGTTTGCTCCCTCAGGGTCTCTGCTGGACCAAGCCCATCTCTTACCCAGCCTGGGCAGGGGGCTCTGCCCTGAGGGCGGGCCAAGGAACAATGGGGAAGTGGATGTGGACAAACCAGTTCCCAAACTACTTCCCACTTCTCCCTCCTCCAACCAGAAGGGGGAAACGGAGAGGCCAGAGGGGAAAGGGTGTATTAGGGCCTGAGCTGCAACTGCCTCTCAGAAGGGAGAGTGGCCTGCAGCCTTCCTCCCTTCACCTCCAGCCCGCTCCCAGGTCTCCATCTGGGAGCAGGCTGGAGGCTGGCTGAGATCCTCCTTGCCCTCTGGCCTCCCCGTGGAGGAAGAAGGCTGTGGAGGGGCGAGAACGGAGGAGCCCAGGCCCCAGGCTTTATTCTAACTCCTGCCAAAATCTGTTTGGCTTTTTAAAAAATAATCATAATTCTTGGGTTAAAAATCAATTTGTAACCAGGCATCAGCCACAATCAGAGCCACCCAGGGGGAGATTGGGGTTCCAGACAGGGTACTGCAGCCCCATCTCTGTTGTTCCCTTAACCCTCTAGGGTCCCTAACCCAGATCAGTCCGATCAGTCCTGGGTACTAACTACCCAAATGTGGGATGGCTCCTCCTTGGAGGAGGGCAGGGGTCACGTCCAGCAAGTGCCACAGAACATGGTTCAGGGTCAGCTCCATCCCTGGGGCCATCAGTTCTGCTCCCACCCTGGACTGCAGTCCTCCAGCTCGGTTCCTGGGAGCAATGGTGCCCGTGTGGAGGTTGAATGATACATCTCTTCAGGATGTAGACCAGGCAGGTGGGCACACTGGCACGACAGTCCCGCAGGGGGGCACTGCCCAGGCATGGCACCCGCCCCCTCCAGACAGCCCACAATACAGAGACCACCCTCTCTTCCCGCCCCACTCCTAGCAAGGGGGGAGAGGTAAAAGATCAGGATTTTCCTCAGAGCCCCAAACCACAAGTACAGAATAAATAACTTAAAAGCGGCAAAAGGAAGGGAAGACAGGGCAGGCTTTGGAGGCAGGAGCATCGAGAGAGGAACTGAAGCTGGTCAAGGTGAAAGAGGGGGGGTGGCAAGCAGCAGTTGGGAACCTGGGCTGCCCCGGGAGGGCAGTGGGGCAGGGTAGGCAGGAGGAACATGGGGCCACCCCAGGAGGGTGAGGCTGGGCCCCTTCCTGGGGCAGGGAATGAGGTAAGAAAACATTTCAAATAAAGCAGCACCTCACCTTGGGGCCCCACTCCTCGCCAGCCCTGGGTCAGGGAGGAGAGGCAGGGGGGGAGTCATCCTGATACACAGCTCCCTCTTCCTACCCTCCCCGTGCCCGTTCCTTGAAGCTGTAGAGGCTGGAGGCCCTTTCCTGGCACCCAACAACAAAAGGACAGCTCCTGCTGCCAAGGAGGCCCCCGGGGACTGAGGGGAAAGGGCTGCCCCTGTGAGGGGCAGGGAAGGCGGCGCTAGTTCGGGACGCCTACCTCAGCAGACAGCTCACCATGCCTGCCTCCCCCTGGGATGGGGGCGTTTGATAGGATTCTGCACACAGACAGGACACGCCCAGCCCTGCCCCTCAGCTCCAAGCACCGGACCCATTCACATTGCTGAGGGCAGCTGGGGGAGGCCCCCTCCAGGCTCAGCTTCCAACCCGTGGCCTCCCGGGTAGCCACGATGCTCCTCGGCAGGGCTTAGTCCAGTTCCTGGGGTGGGGGGGGGCGGCAGTGCCCTGGCACAGTGCCCAGGTCAGGCCCCTGGCCTAGCTGGACATCCAGTAACTCACAGAATAAATAGGAAAACCGCCTCCCCGCCAAACTTATGTCCAAGGCATAATATGTCCAGGTCTGAGTCCTGCACGCTGAGGGCTCGCGCTCCATCACAGAAGACCCTGACACCCCCCAGGGGTGCATAATTGGATCCTCTGCCTGCCTGGCCCACCAAGCTTCCCAAGCCCAAACCCCCAGCAGCCGTCCATTTGCCAGGCTGTGCCGCCTGGGTGGGGGTCGGGAGAGACGGCTCTGCTCAGCCAAAGGCTATCCCCTTGTACCCAAGTCAGTTGATGTCATCATAGATGCTGGGCGTTGGAGGCGCCGGTGGCTTTGGCTTTTTCTTCTTGTTGGAGCCCAGGCTGGAGGCAGTCCCTACCAGGCTCAGATGGGATTTCTTTTTCTTGGTTTTCCGTGACTCGGAACTGTTGGTACCTGACGAGGAAAGAAGCAAGAGGGTTGAGGGGAGGGTTGTGGCAGGGGAATGCAAGGTCCCCCGCACTCCGCTTCAGGCAGAGAGCCTCTGGGGCCCAGCTATCTCACCTACCTAGACCCCACCCCTGATTCTCACTCGTCTTGGAGGAGCCTGAATCAGAGGGTGAGAGATCAGAGGAGCCGTCCCACTGAAGCCGGCTGATCAGGGCCTGACTGTCAGTCATGTCGAAGCTGTCATTATCCAGGGAACTCTCGACCTCTGGAAGGACACTGGGGAGGAAGAGGTCAGAGAAGGGCTTCAGGGATGCTAGCCATCACCCTCACCTTCCCCAACCCACCACCCTTCCTGGAGGGTCACTCACGCTGAGGATCCGAGGAAATAAATCCGCACGGTTCTCCGCTGCTCATCTGTATGCTGGGGGCAGCGTAGGGACCTGGCGGGGAGAGAATGATCAGGCCCTGACAAGGCAGGGAGGGTCTGAGGAACACAGGTGAAGCCCCTCCCCTCAGCAGAGGCGGGAGGGATGGACAGACCGGGAAGGGATGAATGAAGAGGCCCCAGATTGTGGCCTAAGGCCTACAGGAGGGGAGGGGGAGGGTGGGAGTCCCGTTGCTCAAGTCCAAGGTACTCCCGACCCGTGCCCAGGGTGAGGGCGCTGGAGGGCCCCCTGGCCCCCTTCCTAGGTTCTGAGCTCACCTTGTGCACATCTTCTTGGTGTGTTCAGAAATCACCCCACATTGCTGGAAGAGGAATATAAGCTGAAAGGAGGGACGGGGGAAGCCTATTCTATAGCCACTAGACACTCTCTTCTGTACAAATGCTAGACTGTGTGCTCAGAAATGGCCCCAGGGCGTCCATGGCAGACGGTCCCAGACCACACTAGCCAGGAAACCTAATTCAAGAGAGAGACCTAGATGCCCTCACTGCTGTGCACCAGCCTCTTCCAGGGCCTCGACCACTGCCTGTGGCTCTGCCTGCTCCCAAGGGCTTCCCCCCTTCTCTGATCCCTCACCGTGGTGAGCAGGCTGCGCAGCTCCTCCGGCCCCAGGGTCTCGTAGCTGATCCCAGTTGAGTTGTTATACTGGGTGAGAACCAGAGGTACAGGTTAGAGGAGGGACGGCCAAAGAAGGGAGGGTGGGGGTGTGGAGTCAGTCCCTCTCGCCCCTCCCTCAGCACAAGGCCTTAAGATTGCCCGCAGTTCTCCAACAGTTCCTTCCACCCCAACTGCACCAGGGTAAGGAATTAGGACCCACAAAGAACATGAAGACCCAAGACCTAAACATGCCATATAGTTAGCGTTCTGACCCCCACTTGTCCAAGCCCACCCGACTCCCAACGAGGCAAACTACAAGGGATAGCCCTTACTCACCTTAAAAGGATCCGAATTGCTAAGTTCCCCTGAAGAAGAAAAAAGAAGGGGAAGGGTGTTTGATGCAGAGGTACAGACAGAGAACCCTGAAAATAACCAGAGAGGAAGTGGGGGTGATAGAAGGATCACAGGCCCTCCCTCAATCCCCCTGCCCCTCCACCTCCACCCTCCAGCAACAAGTCCCAGAAGACATAGTTAGAATCCCATTGTTCCAGCCCTACTTACCATTTTTGTGTTTTAAAGACTTGGATCTTCGAGGGGAATTGGGGTTCTGGAATGGGAGATACCATAGCTTTGGGGAAAGGGTAACGATAAGGGGAAGCCGAGAACCCAGGGAAGGAAAAAAGATTTGACAAACATCCTCAAATTCCTACTCTTCCCCACCAGTAAGAGGCCCTTCACCCATACTCCCTCCTCCCACCTTCCCCCCAGGCCCCTGCTGCCCTCCTGCCCACCAGACACCCTCGGCCCTGAACCCAGAGAGGTACCCAGTGACCTCAGACTTGAGTCAAGACACCCGAGGACTCCCTGCCCAAAGGGGAGGGTATCTGTCCTTGGCCCAAATCTCCCTCATGCTTGCCCCAGCTCTCACCTTGTCTGATTTTCTCTTCTTGGCTGTGTAGGACAAAAGGGTAAAGGGCAGGGTCACTTTAAGTTCCCAATCTAAGGGCACCTAAAGAAAAGTTACAAAGCTACACTCTCCTCCCTCATTCAGGATAACAACTTGTGACTGTTACACACCCAATTCCTGCCTGCCTGCCTCACCCCGATGGCCCTCCCAATTCCCCAGATGCCCAAACACCTTTCTTCTCTGAGCCATAGGACCAGTCGTTGTCATTGATGTCATCATTATCCTCTTGGTCACTCTCTGACTTGTTCATGTTGTTGCTATTGGCAATCCTGCCGAGGGGAGCGAAGAGGAAGGGTCAAGGCTGCCATCTTTCTCTGCCCCTGACTTTACATATAGAAGGGAGTGTCTGGGGCCAGGCACAACCCACCCTCTATACCCTCCAAATGTCCCAGGGAGTGGTGGGGAACTCCACCATGGGACGGGCTGCAAAAGATGGGCACTCTGGTTCTAGCAGAGGGAGAAGCCCTCACCGGCGGTTGGCGATTCGGCTGCTGTTCCGACCCATTCCTAGGCACTTCTCCAGGTGGGGAGCAAAACGGGAGGCGGCAATGCTGCGGCTGCAATTGGGGCAAACACACTCCTTGCTCTTCCACTGATTGAAAACCTGTCCAAAGATGTCCAAACCCGGCTGGTCCACGATCTCTGGGGACAGGAGAGACGTAGCGATCAGGGCAGGCAAGGGACCCTTACCTCTCGTTCCCACCCATGGCCCTGTGGCCTCTTCAGAGCCCCTGCCTAAGCTCCCAGGAGCTCCAGGTTCTACCTCTGGTGTGGTTGCTGGAAGAGGACCCTCCAAGCACTCCCAGGGCAGGGCTAGGCTGCTCTCCTTCAACCCTGACGCTCACCAAAATCCTTCATGCTCTCAGGGTCCGTGTCGTCCAGGAAGAAGTAGCCACACTTGACAGCCCGGTGTACCTCAAAGCAGAATCCCAAACAAGAATCCTCAACCAGGTCCGCGTATATCTCCTGAGCGATGGCCTGGGCCCAGGGGAGAACATCCAGGGTCACGAGAGTCACAGTCCCACGGGCAACTCTCACCAACCAAATCTCCTGCCAATTCGCCCTGGCCAAAAATAAAGCTTCCTTTGCCATTTTTCCCCATCTTGACTTTGAGTTCTTTCTTCTTCCAGGTTCTTGGGCCTTCTTAGCTGGCTCTTCCCTTTAAGGAACAAGGCTGACTACCCAAATTCCTCTCTGGTGTGGATTCCAGATATAGCAAAGGAGAGACATCAAGAGAAAGAACTGGAGGCACATGTGGGGGAGCCCTCACCTCTAGTTTGCTGTTATCCAGGCCAGACAAAGACATTTCCTCCATTTTCATTTGTGAACTCTTGTGGAGACGGTGCTCTGACTGCTCATAGCACAGCGGGCGGCAACACGGCTGCACACATTGGGGGGGGATGTTGGTGTGAGTCCAAGGCATCTCCAATGGCTGCCACCTCCCCTCCCCACCTTGCTGCCCAGAGCTTAATGGTGGCATCAGGATCTACCTCTCCCTAAGGCCTCAGTTAAGTCTGGATGGTCCTGCAGGGCCTGAAACCCAGGGCGGCCTAGTCCTTCCCAGGCCTGAACTCAGGCCCTGGACTCTTAACTGCCAATCAGAGTCTGGGTCTACAGGAGGCAGCAGCTCACCCCAGGTTCCCAAAACTCAAACCCCTCTTCCATACCCATGGTGCAATGCAGCAGGGGGAGGAGAAGGAACTCTAAGGCCTCAAAGCAAACCCACAGGGTGTGGCAAAGAACTGCACAGACTCCTAAATACACTCCCCCCCTTCCCCAGGCTCTCCTCAGAGTCACCTCTGCTTTCAGCCAGGATGTCCACTTGGGGGGGTACTGCTACCAGAAGTAGCAATGGCCCTAGGACCCTACAACCTTCACCCCACTCTGTCTTCCCTTGAAATAAGCCTGCCACTACAGACGGAGAGCAGAGCCCACAGAAATCTAGAGCTAAAAGGGCATCCTAGCCACCATGAGCAAGAAAGAGGAAATAGAATCCGGTGGGATGGATGCCAGGAGTGGGCACTCCCCTTACCTGTTCTTCTTTGAGATAACCACCCACCCTCCCTCAGGACCAGCCCGGAAGTCTCTCCAAGAGCCCTAAAGTCCAGGAATCCCCACCAAAGGATTCAGAAACAGAGCACACAGTCCGGGGCCCCTCTGAACGGTGGGTACGAGTTTAAGGAGCTGCCGGCCTAGAGTGGGGTGGGGACTGACAAATGAGCCGGGGGCACTGGGGAGGGTAGGAGGCCGGGCCTCGGCTCTTCCCCCGTCCCTGCGGCACTGCTGCTGCATCATACCGACTTGGGGGAGGAGAGCCGAGCCGCCGGAGGCCGGCGCCGGTCCGGGACAGACCGACCCCTAGAGAGTGGGCAGAGTGGGACACGTCCCGGCCCCTCTTCTTCCCCGCCCGCCGACAGCCCCGGCCGGCCGGGGAGAGGAGTCCGGGAGGGTGTCTCTATTGTCCCGGGGGCTGGGGCCTGGCTCCCTAACAAAGGCCCCGCGCCCCCTCCCCGGCCGGCCCTGCCCCGCCCAGGGGGGACCCAGGCAGGGGGAGAGCTGGGGGCCCCGGCCGGGCCGGGAAGCCGGGGGAAGCCGGGCGTTTCCGCGTCGGCCCGGGGGGAGGGGAAGGGGCGCTGACCCAGACCTGGGGGGAGGGGGCCCAAGCCCCGCCTCGGGCCCCGCCCCCCGCCCCCCACAGGCCCCTCCCCCGTCCCCGTCTCCGTCCCGTACTCACCCCGCCCGGGGGGCCGCGCCGGGGCCCGGCGGCCTCTCAGGGCCGCGTCCTCCGGCGGCGGCGGCGGCGGCGGCTGCTCCGGAGCCCCATGTCCGTCGGTCCGTCCTCGCCTCTCCCCGGGGCCCAGGGCCCGGGGCCGGGGGGTCGGGCCGCCCCCCCGCCTCGCCGCCTCACCGGGCGGCCATGGCCCCTTCCCCTCCCTTCTCGTCCCGTCGCCGCCTCCTCCTCCTCACCTCACCCCGCCCGCGCGCAGTCCGCGCGCCGTCCGCGCGCCCCTCCCCCCGCCCCCCACTCCAGCCCGCCTCTCCCGGGCGGGGGGTGCGGCGCGAGCCCGGAGCGCGCGCGCGTGCCGCGACCGGAGGATGGATGGATGGAGCGAGCGAGAACGCGAGCGTGCGCGCGCGCGCCCCTCTCCCCCTCCCTTCGCGCGGGCGCGAGGCCAAGCGCGAGCGCGCTCCAACCTCCTCCTCTTCCTCCTCCCGCCCCTCCTCAACACCCCGCCCCCGCCCTCCCTTCCTCTTCCTTCTTTCGCTTTCGCGCGCCCAGCGACTGCTCGCGCCTGCTAGAAGGGCCCGAGCGCGTGCATCTGCCCGGCGGCCGCAGCTCGGCAGCATTTGCTCCAGGGGGCGGGGACCGGGCAGGGAGGAGGGGCGCCACGCCGCCGTCCAAAGTACCGGCGGACGGGGAAGGGGGCGGGGATATGGGAGGGGCCTTCGGGAGCCACCTCGGCCAATCGCTGCCTCGCCTCGGCCCGTCCGGCCCAATAGGATTTCGGTGGGTGGAGCGGCGTTCAAGGTGAGGTGCGCGGTGCGCTGGGGGCGGAGACGTTGTGCCGTCCCGGCCGGCTCCGGGGCGGGGGCAGCGGGTGGCGTCGAAAGAGAGCGCCGGCTTCCAGCCGCGCCTGGGACGCCTTCCGGCCCAGGGTCCCCCGCCCTTCCCTCCGGGCTCCCGGCTCTTTTCCCCCCCAGTGCCACCACCCGGGAGTTTACTTATGTGAAGAAGCCAGAGTTGAAGTGGGACGCAGTTGTCACCTCAGGGCAAAAAACCGAGGGGCCTCGTCCGAGCCTCGGTTCCCCGTGTTTCTGGGCTGGTCTCAGCCCACTCCGGGCCTCAGAACCTACAGACGCCCTAGATGAGGGTCCTCCGTTGAGGGCGGAGGCTGAGCTGTGCCATTCTGAGCGGAGCGCCCTCCCCGCCCTCAGCCTAATTTAGATCCCACACCTGCTCGCCTTTCCTGCTTCCGGAACCCACGCTGGACCCCCCACCTCTCC
Source organism: Bubalus kerabau (assembly GCF_029407905.1). Taxonomy (NCBI): domain Eukaryota; kingdom Metazoa; phylum Chordata; class Mammalia; order Artiodactyla; family Bovidae; genus Bubalus; species Bubalus kerabau. The sequence continues at coordinate 20,189,295 of NC_073627.1, read as the reverse complement.
TCTTCGCAGCCTACCGGGCAGTGGCCAGACCCTTCCTCCGACCCAGTTCTTCTCCCCTGTGTGTACCCATATCCCCGCGCTCTCACAGTCCTCTTCTGGAGCAAAGGGCCTTTCCCAGCCGCAGTAGATGCCTAGACTGGCGCTGCCCTTTCGGTTACTCTATGTCTGGAGTTCTGGAACGGGTGTATGACAGCCCTCTTCCCGCAGAAGATGAGTTTAAATGAAGAAAGCGTTAAATCATATACTTTGGGACCATCGTGGACTCTTTAATCTTCGGCAAGCATTTATTGAGGCCCTAGTCCTAAGTGGTTAAGACCAGGAATCATCTGAATTCAAATCTGTCGACTTGACAAATGAACTTGAGCAAATGAGCTCTCTGTTGCCTCGGTTTCCTCTCTTGTCCCTGAGTATGATGACAGTACTTACTAGGTTGTGGGAATTAACAAGAGAATTAACATGAGAAACTTAGTTCAATGTAAGTGTTTGGTGAATCTTAGCTGTTTTTATGTGTTAATGCAAAGATAAGACACACTTCCTCAAGAAGCTCACAATTTGTGGGGTAGACAGACCTATAGGAAAGTAATTGCCCAGCAGTGTGATAAAAATAAGAGAGCTAGGGACTTCCCTGGCTCTTAACCAGGGGTTAAGACTGTGCTTCCACTGGGGGCCACAGGTTTAATCCCTCCCTGGTTGGGGAACTAAGATCAAATACACTGTGTGGCGTGGCCAAAAAAAACCCCCAAAACCATAGGGAACAGTGGTGGCTAGGAGCAGGAATCAAATGATGTAAAAGAGTTTCTCAGGAAAGGTTTCTTGCACTGGCTGAAACATAGGAATTGTTGAGGAAGTCGCATGAAGTAAGCAGAACAGACCACACAGGACTAAGGGTGTGCTGAGAAGTTAGTGGGATTTAACCCTACAGGCTGTCAGGAGTCCTCAAGGGGAACTGTTTGACCAGACTTAAGCAGATGCTCTGGAGTGGGGAGTCTGGATAGCTTAAAAGTAGTAGGTTTTTGTCATAGCTTGAGATGTGTGGGGTGAAGGAGAGAGAGAGCCTGAAGACATCATTAACTAAGATGGGGAACTCTGGAAAGGTGATGTGAGGATACAGGAGAATGACGAGTTCTCCTGTTTGAGTTTGAGATTCATTGGGAGTTATACTGTGGGATTAGCTGGTAGAGACTCTCAGAAGGTGTTTGACTTTGAGTCTAGAGCCAAGAGGAGGCCAGTACTTCAAGTGTCTTAGTGTGAATCAGAAATCCTCCACTCCGACGATACTGATCTGTTTCTTTGTCTCAGAATATGTTCAATATAACCTGCCGTAAGGAATTTACATATGCCCAGGAAGCCTTCCTGTCTCCTCCATGTTTACCTAAATCCTTCCTCACTTCTCCACCCAGGCCACCCTCACAACAAACTCCTTTAAAACTAGATTGTACTCTTCATTTGGCACTTGGCCTGAGTGGCTCTGTGGTGGTGACCTCTTTGGGCACGTGCCCGGTCTCCACAGTTAGCACCAGTCAATAAACACTAAGGACTACATTGGTCCAGGCTCTGGGTGAAGCCTTGGGGTTACAGCAGCGAGCCAGAGAGACACACAGACCTTGTCTTAGTGGAGCTTACTGCCCAGCAAAGCCTGATGTGGAAAAAAGGTTGAATGTGGAGGCATTCAGGCAGCCAAAGAAACAAACGGGTAGAAATCTTTTTGTCAGGACGTCAGGGCAGGCTCCCTAGAGGAAGTGATCTTTCAAGTGGAGCCTTGAATTAACTAGAAAGAGAGGTTAAGAGGAGCATTCTAGGGAACAGTTATGTATATAGGCAGAATGTGTACAGGCCTGAGAAGAGAGTGTGGTGTGTTTGAGTCTGGGATGGTTTGTGAAGTTAGAGTTGGGTAAAGAGAGGCTATATATAATATATATATATATATGACATTGTGGGCCATTCTTATTCCTTTGGCTGTATTGCACAGCGTTGCGGGATATTTTTATTTTTTAAGTATTTTTATTTATTTGCCTACACTAGGTCTTAGTTGTGGCACGTGGGACCTTTTAGTTGCAGCATTTGAAATCTTTGTTGCAGCATGTGGGATCTAGTTCCCTAATCAGGGATTGAACCAGGCCCCCTGTGCTGGAAGTCTTAACCACTGGACCTCTAGGAAAGTCCCCTAATGAATATTTCTTGATTTTCAAATGTCTGCTATGTATGCTCAGTCATTCAGTTGTGTCCAACTCTTTGTGACCCCACAGACTGTAGTTTGCCATGGTCCTCTGTCAAGGCAAGAATACTGGAGTGGGTTGCCATTTCCTCCTCCAGGGGATCATCCTGACCCAAGGATCAAACCTGTATCTGCTGCATCTCTTGTATTGGCAGGCAGATTTTTTTTTTTTTTTTTTTACCACTGAGCCACCTGGGAATAGGTACTGGGGTTACTATAATGAATGAACACATAAGTTGTTTCCACCAGCTAATCCCACCATAACTCCAACATATCTCAAACTGAATGTGTTGGTCTGCGGAGATAGACAATGAACAGGTAAACGAATACAGAAACAAGGGGATGTAGGAGAAGGCCTCTCTAGAGAGGGTGGTCAGGCAAGGCTTGTGAGGTGACGTTTGAGCCTAAATCTGAAGGATGAAAAAAACAAGCTATCTGTAGTGTTGGGGGAATGGCATTTTGGGCAGAGAGAACAAGTTCAAAGGTCTTGTGGTAGGTATGCTTGAGGAGCGAAAGACATATCACTTGGTTGGATCCTTGTGAGTGAACAGGGAGAGTGGAATGAGAGAAGGGAGAGGCAACAGAGGCCAGGCCTTGTAGGGTCATGGTAAGACAAGGCAAGTTTTAAGTGCAGAAGTTACCAGATTTGTTTTTAAATGATAGCTCTGGTTGCTGTGTGCAGAATGGACTGTAGGGGGCAAGAGTGCAAGCAGGAAGATGAGTTTTAGGTTTTTGCAGAGGATGAGCAATGGTGATGGCCTTGAATAGGATGGGGATGTAAGCAGGATGACAGATTTGAGAGATACAAGAAGTGGAACAAACGTGTCTCGCTAAGCAAATTTCACCTCCCTTCACTGAGAGATGAAATAGGGAGAAGAGTTAAGGCTGATACTAATGAGTAGATGTTTAGTGCTCATCTGGGGTCTTGAGGTACCTGCAAGATATCCCAGAGGATACACTGAAGTCTGTACTGGTCTGCAGCTTCGAAGAGACATCTCTATAGAGGCCACTTTTTGGAATGGTTACTATGGGTAATAACCGGAAGTTCATAGAGTGACTTGAACACCTATGATAGAATGAGGAGGAGGAGCCAATGCCAGCAGAGTAGACCAAGAATTCAAGAGTGTACATCCACTGGGTGTAATGATGAACATATTCCCCTCAGGGGAATAGTGAATGGAAGGTGAGGAACTAGAAGGCCTATGAGGGGCAAGGAGCTTTTCAGAAGTTTGGCAAAGAGAGAGGGGTGTGGGGTGAAGGGAGAGGTCTTCAATGGGCCTGGGTCTTTAGCCCTTGGTGGCTCTGGGAACCCAGCCGAGCCTGTGGAGGGAAGGGTGTATTCTTTAACCTCAGAGTGAGTCATCTTGGCCCAGCCCACTTCCCATCAGAGGTCTGGGTCATTTAGGAGTCTTTCCTCACCCTGGTGAGGCTGAGGACTCAAGGTTACCCCAACTCCCAATGATTAGCCCTTGCATGACCAGGGTGAATCCTTGACCCTAATGGTTCATCACCTTCATTTTTAAAGGCAGTGCATGCTGGGAGAAAATTTGTTTTCCAAATTCTCAGTCCTTAGTGGTCTGACTACCTAAGTTAACAAACTGAATTGAGAAAGTACAAGAACAGTAGCACAAAACAATGTGAAAGTAGGTTGCTATGGAGCCTTCAGGAATGAGGAAGATGGTTCTAGAAAAAAAGAGGCAAACAAGTTGCCTTCAAGGGTCTTACCACACTGAGCCTATTGGGTCACCTCTGCCACCACTCCCACTTCACTGAGTCCAGTGATCAGACAGCAGTCAAATCTTTGTATTTTTACTTTATTGTACAAAAAAAGGGAAAACAAAACTTCCACAGTTGGCCTTAAGCTTAGGCAGACACCTCTAAGCCATTCCCTCCCACCTCCCATGATACAAATTCAAGTTGTGGTTGTTGTTGAAACCTACAAAAAACACTTCTTAAATATTAGAAAAAAACGGGGTGGGAGGGGAGAGCAGGGGTCCTCCCACCCCAGTCATCCCATCCCAGTGCCAAAATGCACTCAGAGTGACCTCTTACAGCACCCACACCCCCACCCCCACAGCCATGTTTGTACTGTAAGAATTTTTCAATTTTTAAAACAGGAAAAAAAAAAGCCCCAAAGTTGTTTTTAAATGAAAAACACATTCCACTGAAACACAACAGCGCAGGGGCACTAGAACAGGGAAATGGGGCTCTCTGCAGGGGCTCTTGGGAAGAAAGAACCTATGAACCCCTGTACCTAATTCCTGGAGGAGGACAAAGAAAGGGGAGTGGGGAGTAGGGAGTGTCCCCCACTAGCTCCTCCCACCCCCAGCACCACATCCGAGGCAAAGCAGATTATCTATCTGCCTTCCTCTGAGCGGGACCCACCTTTCCCACCACACCTCCTAGACAAGAGTTCTTCCTCTTGCCTTTCATTCAGAGGGGGAGGGTGGAAAAGCACAAACCCCCAATTAAATAGGTCACTGACATGATTGTTTTAAAAAAGTTTGATCAAAAGCAACAATAAAAATTAAACCCACAGAGACTAGGTGGCTTGGCTTTTTGAGTCTAGGAATCAGGGTTCCAAAATCTGGGGGATGGCTGGGAAGGGTTAGGTCAGCTGTCAAAGCAGCTTTTGCAGACCTCTCCCTCAGCTGTGGGTTTGGGGAGATGGGGTGGGGAAGGGAGCTGACCTGAGAAATCAAAGGAAATGGGGGTGGGGTAGCTGGAGGATGTGGGGGGCAGGCAGGAGGGATGTATAAGTTAAGAGCTTCCAACACATCTCTTGAAGCCCAGGTTCAGAGCCGACGGTGGCTGGGTGACCCCTCAGATGAGCTGGAGACACCTTTCCCGCCAAATCAAATAATTAAGGTTCACCTGGTCTGTCCCCCTCCCCACTATCCTGATGGATACTGGAGACGAGCAGTAGCGCCAATGGCCCTGGCTGAGGGAAACCAGCAGAGGAAGCACCAGAGTGGCTTCAGTACACCCGAACTGAATCAGAGATCAGGCAAAGCAGAAGATATGGAGAAAAGGGCCACCCCAACCTATCCCCACCAGGGTCAGTGTCTCCATAGCCCTCACGACCCTTTTACCTTCTCTTACACGCACAAATAGACGTGCCTTTGCACACATCCACAGGTGCACCCATGCTATGTACAGGCCACACACATACACACACGCACACATGCGCACACACACACACTTTTCCATACACGTCAAGACCGTTTTAAAAAAGCCCCAAACCTACCCTCTAAACCCTCCCTCTCCCAGAAATGACAACAGAGACGGCAGCCGAGATCGGTAGGAAACGTCTCGTTGACAGCTCAGAGCTTAAAAAAAAAATATATACACATATATAAAAAACACTTCTGCCCCCTCCCCCCCGCCCCCGTGAGTGGGTCCAGGCAGCTCCTTCCCGCAGGGGGCAGGGAAGAAGAGGGCCACGCGGCAAGGCCTATTTCTTCATAGGCGCCCGCCCTCCTCTCCCATGTTCCCTGCCTCCAGTTCCAATGTAGGGGTCCAGGCTGCAAGCCCCTCTGGAAAGAAAGGGGTCTTCCTCAAGCTTCCACCCTCCCTTGGGTTGGGCTGCAGGTGTAGGGGGCCTCACTGAACTCTTTGGGAACCCCGACCCACTCCCGGGTCCATTGTCCATGCCGGAAACCGCAAGTGCAGAAGAGGGGGTGGGCTGGACCAGTCCAGTGGTGGCTCAGTCTGACGGGTACGCTCCCTGGAGGGCCCCCCAGGGCTGATGTCTCTGAGGCCGCAGAGTTCTGGCCTGGGCGCCTCCAGCGCCTACCCCCCACCGTGTTTTGTTTTGTTTAAAAAAAAAAAAAAGAAAGAAAGAAAGTTGGGGAGGCCAAGGGGCAGGGGGACAGAACATGGGGGAGAAACAAAGGTGATCAGCCGGGGAGGGGAGCCCCGAGTGGGGCTGAGCCTCAGTTGGAGTCAGAGTCCGAGGAGTCCCCCGAGGAGGAGGAGCTGGAGCTGCTGCCCTCGGACTCGTTGTCCTCATCCTCGTCATCGTCCTCGTCGTCGTCCTCGTCCTCATCGTCCTCCTCGTTCTGGGCGACAAGAAAGTGCGGTCACCAGGGGGCCATCCTGGAAGCAACCCCCCCACCTCCATGCCCCATCCACCCCACCTCATCCCCATCCTCGCTCTCATCCTCGCTGCTGGACTCGGAGGAGTCCCCGCCATCCTCAGAGGAGTCCCCATTCTCATCGTCTTCCTCCTCATCATCCTCCTCGTCTTCATCCTCATCCTCTTCATCATCATCCTCAGACTCCTGGGAGGGATGGAAGCACATCAGTGGTCCCTGCCATGCCACTCCAGGCATCTCGAATCTCCCCACCCCAGCGCCCCCTTCTGGGAGGGGCTCCTTACCGACTTAGATTGCAGGGCAGTCCGGCTGGACTTGGGGTTTGGGCCTCGCAGCTTGGTCATGTTCTTACGTTTCTGTAGGAGGGGATGGGGACGTGGGCAAAGGGAGTAGCCAGGAGTTCTGTACTGCTCCCCCCAGAAAGTGAAAGTCATGGCCAACTCTTTGTGACCCCATGGACTCGGGCTCCTCCATCCATGGGATTCTCCAGTCCAGAATAATGGAGTGGGTAGCCATTGCCTTCTCCAGGGGATCTTCCCAATCCAGGGATCAAACCCAGAACTCCCGAATTGCAGGTGGAGTCTTTACCGTCTGAACCACCAGGGAGCAACCCCCTAGCCCCCACCCCCAACACAAGTTCCCTCCTTATCCCAACAGCACCCTGCTCCCAGACTCACATTAGAGATGTACTCTTTATATGCTGCACGTTCCTGGGGAGACAGACTCTGGGGGAGACAGAGGAGGAGGTGAGGGCAGGAACATGACCCAAACTACTGCTGACTGAGCACACTGGTCAAGCGCCAGGCAGTGGGCTCAGCTCTGACCATCATGCCACCTGCGCCCATCCCAGTCTCCTTGGGTCTCTGCAGAGAACCCTACAGACCTGAGAACACAGCTCAGTATTTCTGCTTAAGATGCTCCAAAGCCTTTTCTAAGCTACCCTGTCCTAAGACTGTTTGCTTTCATGTCTGTCCTGTGCTCTACCCAAATGGAGGCTCCAGAGTCAGGGCCTTTCTCAATTCAGAGAAGCGCCCCTGGAAGACTGCCATAGCGTGGCTCAATCACTTCTCCCCAGAAGCCAAGCCCAGAGCCACTGCCAAGGCAATCTGGGGCTCACCAAATGTCTGGAACCCTTAAACCCTGCTATTCCCCTTGGGTCCTTGGCCAACCCACCTGGGTGGCTGGGGAGGATATTGGTGACTCTCCCCACTTTACAGATCTGACTGCTCAAGCAAGGCACAGAAGGGGAGCTCAGAGGCTACAGGATGAGCCAGAGTCTTGGAGACATCCCCTGGTCCCAGGTGGAGGGAGGAAAAGGCAGTCTGATTTGGATCTTCCTACTCCCTGGCTGTGTGACCTGGGGTAAGTTACTTCACCTCTCTGAGCCTCAGTTTCCTTATCTCTGATAGTAATCATTACCCTGAAGGACTGCTGGGACGCTGAATGAAACCATGAATGCAGACCAGCCAGCATGATGCATCTTCAGGTCCCCTGCCCTCTCACCTTGACCCAGAGGTCCAGGTTCACTTTGTACTGTTTCTGCTGCTCCTCGGCCTGCTTCTTGTAGTGCTCCTTCTGGCTCTGGGAGATGCGGTGCCAGCGGCTGCCAATCTCCACCATGCGCTCCTTCAGCGGCAGGTGGTTCAGTTGCCCATTGGACAGCAGCTCCTGGGAGAACTTCTGATAACCATTCCTGGGAGGTGTGGGTGTCACAGGGAGGGTCAGGACACCAACCAAGCAGCCCCTCCACCCTGACCCTCCCCACCCCAAGGAGGTACTCTAGCCCCCAGACTCACATGGGAGGTTTCTTGGGTTCTCCCTGGAATTTCATCTTCTTGGAGGAGTTTGCAGCAGCCGGGGGTGCCCGCCTCTCACTCAGCTCTCTCTATGAGGACACCCAAAAAGGTCACTTATCCTCTCTCCTGCCCCAATACCTGCAGTCCCTAGCTGACTCTCCTTTTAAATGCCAGGAAGGAGGAGAAACTAAGGCACAGCTAGGGAGCAACTTCCTAACCACTCACGCCTTCGTCGGGTAGGTCCTGCCGTCTGAAAGTGGTTTCATAATTGCACTCACATGATTGGTATCCTCACCCTCATTTTAGTGATGCATGACTGAGGCTCAGAGAAGGAAGTTAAGAGACTTATTCAGGGTCACACAACCCAAGCTGGGACTTCTGGCTCCAAGTCCCACGCAGTAAGGAAAGCCGCCCACCCGAGAGGATGCTCCTGAGTTTTAAGTGGGGGGAGGTGGCCCCAGCTCCATCCTGCTCCACCAAGCTAACCAGAAGCCCCTTTCCCACCTCGTATCGCTTTTGGTCTTCGGCTGCCTTCTTAATCCACATCAGTTTCTCCTTCTTTTCCATGTTGTTCCAAGTCATTTCCATGGCTTTCAAGGCCTTCTCCCGGTCATTCTGGGGACAGAAAAGGGTGTCAGAAGTGAGAGGGGTCACCTGGGGCTGCCCACTGTGTGGGCAGTGGCAGAACAACCCCTTTCCGAAGAGATTAATGATAAAGCAACTACTTATCCAGAAAGAAAGAAAAGGAAAAAGACCCCATTCCCACTGCCTGCTACCTTGAAGCGGGCCAGGTAGTCGCCGATGACACTCTGTTGCCATATCTCCTCTGCTCTCTTGGGCGACTCCGGCAACTTGCCTGGCTTCCTCTCCGACTGGGCCTTCAGCGCCGCCTCCCGGGCCTTGTACTTGGCCTGCGGAGGGACAGCAGAGGCGTCAGCCTTCCGGCCACCCCCAGGGGGCGCGCACGGCCCGTCCTGCAATGGAAGGTTCTCCCCGCCACCACTAACGGCAAGGGTAGGGTGGGGTGGGGCGAGCGGAGGCGTGGGCTGGTGCAGATGTCTCCAGCCAGGGGCTCAAGCCGCCCAGCGGCCCTGCTCCCCAGGGAGCCCACAGCCCACAGCTGACAGCTTCCCGCCTTCCGGCTCGCTAGGTTCCCAGCCCCACCATCTGCACTCAGGCCGCTATGTGGCTCACACCTCACACACACACCCGGGGCAGGGTGAGGAAGTGCAGCTAGCCCCCGGGGGAGAAGCGGCCCAGACTCTGCCTGGCAGCCCCTTCTGGTCTGGCAAGCCTGACCTTTTTCTTCTCCGACAGGTCATTCCACATGCGGGCCAGCAGGCGGGTCAGCTCGCTCTCTGAGAGCTCGGGCCGCTCCTCCTGCAGCTGCCGCCGCTTCTCTTCCGAGAAGATGAACATGGCTGACACGGGCCTCTTGGGCTTCTCCGAGCCGCCCTTGTAGATGTGCAAAGAGGGTCGGCGTCCACGGGGTGCTCACGGGGAGCCTCGCCTCTTCCCTTCCACCCCACCTAGCTGCTTGGTCATGCCCCCTGCCCACCTTGCCCGCTTCCTGGGAAGGCTTCTTAGAGGCTGGGCTGGTGGCTTGCTTCTTGTTGATGTTCAACATCTTCTCTTCCCCCAGGACCCGCTGCTGCTCCTCTTCAGGCAGGCTCTGGTCAGGGAAAAAGAGGGGGCAGCATGGGGCTGAATGTGTAGTCCCCAGGCTGTGTCTGTGTTGTCCTAGGGGCCTTGCTCACCAACCACTCCATGGCCTCTCTCTGCCACTGCCCTCCCTGAAGGAACACTCACCTCTAGAAAACGAAGCAGGTCCACTTCATAATCCTTCTTTTTCTGGGAAAGGAAGGGGAGTCAAGGTCAATCGGGGGCAGCCTCGCTGGAGACCTCCTATGCTCCAGGGACCAACAGTAGCCTCTCAGCAAACCATCCAGAGCCTGGCCAGGGCCCAGTCTCCCTCCATAGCTGGTAGGCATGAGGCCCGAGACCCTGCCTTAATCAGCACAGACACTAAACCAAGCACAACACCACGTGTAAAGCAAGGGCCCACGATTAGACTTCAGGCTTCAAAACCCCAAGGTTCTCCGGGAGTCCCACCACTCCAGGGCTGGCTCCCGCCGGCGTACCTGGTCGCACTTCTTGTGGTAGGCGTCCTTCTCCTTCTGGGAGAGCAGCTTCCACTGCTGGCTGCATAGCACCATGCGCTCTGTGCTGGGCACATCCTTCATGTTGGCCATCAGCTCTGCGCAGTACAGCGAGTAGCTGTTCCTGTCACAACCGGCAGCAAGGGAAGAGCATGCCTGTGAGTGACCAGGGAGGCCCAGGGCAGCGGCCTCCTTACTTCCAGAGCCCGGGCTGAGGTCCTTCATCAGCCCGGCTCCCTAGCTGCCTGCCGGCTCACCCCCCATCCCCCAACCCCAGGGCAGGGCAGCGCTCACGGAGGTGGCTTGGTGGGTCGCCCATCAAACTTGTCCTTGAGCTGGCGTTCGGCCTTGGTAAGGGTGGACTTGGTGATGCCCTCCTCACTGATGTTGAGCTCGGGGTGCTTCTGGATGTAGTCACGCATAATCTCCTGCAGAGTGAGGTTGGAGGGGATGGAGGGCAACGGGGTGTGGGGTTAGCCGGGGCCGGGGGGGTGGGGGAGAGCCGCTGGGGAAGGGAGGCAGGGAGCCAAGCTGGGGGGTGGCCGTGCATCTGCTGTGTCACAAGAGACGTGGTGCCCTGCCCTGCCCTAGCCTGAGATCTCATGTTGTGGGGGGCGGGGGGGGGGCAGGGAAGGTAGGGGCAGAGGTGAGGGGCCCAGAAGGCCCCTCCCTCAGTGACGGGACGGGCAGTGACTGCCTCCCGCAGAGTGCGGAGGCCGCAGAGTCAGAGGGCAGAGGCTCGTGAAGAGCCGGATGGGGAGGAGCGCAGCGGAAGCCTAACCTCGTACTCCTTCCGCTGCTCCAGGGCCTTATGAATCCATTTCAGCCTCTTTTTGTCCGAGAGCTGAGACCACTGCTTCCCCAGGGAGTCCTTCACCTCCTTCGTAGTGGCCTGCAAACCAAAAGCCGTCAGACACACACAGGCAGCCAGGGGGAGGGGGGAGGGGAAGGGGAGGGGGACACAGAGGCCCCCGCCCCCTCAGGCCACAGGAGGTCACAAGAGTGTCCCCCACAGGCCAGGAGGGGAAGGCAGAGAGGCGGAGGGTCCCGCCTGGGTGCAAGGGGACAGGCTCACACACGCACACGCACGCACGCACACGCCAGCTGGCCCAGGCCCTGTCCATGCAGCCCACCCCTGGGGAGGGGCCTCCTCTCCTGCTCCCCTGCACCGTGCCCGGCCGACCTGGCGCGGCTCCCCCCTTGCCACCACCGTGCGCCCTCCCCATCACCCCTTGGCCAGACACTCACATCTGGCCGCACTTTGAGATACACCTTCTTCTCGTGGGTGTACCACAGCTGCTGGGGGGTTTTGGGCTTCTCGGGGATGTCCGACTTCTTGGCATTCTGGATTAGGTCTGGGTGATCCTCCCTAGCCAGGGCGCGGGGAGCGACAGTCAGTGGTGGGAGACGGGGGTCCTGCCAGGGCAGACCCCAGCTAGCTGCCCCACTTGCTAAGGCTCCTCAGCCCATCAGCTGGGGCCTAGTGGACCAGTGGTTAGCTGCCAGTCTCTGCCCCTGAGCTTGAACCACTACGGTCAACAGGTGACCCATCCATCTTCCATGCCTCAGGGGTGGTGAGCGCCAGGCTCTGATCCCCTCTCCTGCCACACCCAGCACCCTGTGGCCTCCTCTGGGCTCCACTGCCTTACCTGAATCGGGCGAGGTTTCGCTCGAACTCCTGTTTCTCCCTCTGGAAGTCCTGAATATATTTCATCTGGGGGGAGGAGGCGATGGGGTCATCCATGACCCAAGAGCTGAGCCACAAACCCCACTAAGTCCTTCTTTCTAGCTATTTTGCCTCCCTGTCAGTGATGTGTATGGAGAATGTCATGAGTGGCGGGGGTGGGGGGAAGGAAGATGATGGCCTACCTTCCAGTGGGTTGAGGGGGGACTCTGTAGCCCAGACACTAGGAGCTACAGGGGTCTCCCAGAACACATCCCATCCCCTCCCTTTAAGAAAGGGAGAGTCCCGGGACAGGGGTAGAGGGGGTGGCCACCTGGCATTACCCAGTCATTCACTAAGCAGTGACAGCGCTGGGATTCCCCAAGATAGTCCCCCTCTGCCTTTCCCCAACACCAAGGGAACCCCCAGGGAGGGAGTCAGGGAAGGGCGTAGGCCTTGCCTGTCGCTTGCTCCTCCTCTGTCTGTGGCAGCTAATACTAGTGTGCCGTCTCAGGTGGCCCACAGGGCCGGGGGCAGGCTGAGTCCCACTTCTAAGGTACTGAGGAGACTTAACTGACCGCAGCCCAGAGTGAATTCTTATCTCCTGAATCTGGATTCCTCCCCTCCCCACCCCCAACCCGCTACCTTTGGGTCCCTGGTTGTCCTTGGCAATCCTGACACCATCCCCACCACAACCCTCAGTCATGACCACTTTCCCTGCCTCCATCCCTTCTTCCAGGTTCTTGGCTCCCTGCGCCCTCCCTCCCCCAGCCCAGTCCTTCTCCTCTAAGGCCTGGCTTCCCTTCCTTCTCTCACCCTGGTCCTCCGTTCCCACCATCCCATCTCCATCCCTGCATCCTTCCCGCCTCCCTGCCCCCCTCCCTCTTGGACTTCTTTTCCAGCCTGTCTCTTTCCCTTCCTTGTCTACCTCCCCTCCTGACCCCAGTTCAATGTCCCCCTTTCCTTTCTTCTTCTTCTTCCCAGATTCACAACCAGAATAGCGCTGGAGGAGGCCAGGGACACATGCTGCTTGAGCCCAACCTCTGCCTCTCATCAGGTGCGAGAAGCGAGGCAGTTCTGCTTCCCTCTGAGGTTTCCACAAAAAAACCGAGAGCAGAGCCCTGCCTCCTTTGCCCCAGTCTCAGCTCTCCTCTCATAGAAACAGCAGCTTTCAGAGCCAGAAGGCACCACCCAGATCAGGCTCACCCTCCACGCCTCAGATCAAGACCAGGCCCAGAGGATGGAAATGACTTACCAAAGGGCACACGCATGGTGAGCAGTGGCAGTCAGGGGAACAGGCTCACTGTGTCCCCTAGGCTGGCACCCTGTCCACTGTACCTCGGAGTTTCCTCTGTCCCGCCCTGGTCCTGAGACCCTCTGCCTCTCCCTCTCACCCCGTGGGAACGTCTGGGTGCTGTGTATACAGTCAACTCTGCAACGGCCCCATTGGAGGGGTCAAGAATAGCTCCAGCGATTCATCCTCCAGCTTGGTTCAGGCAGCAGCTGCAGACAGCTGGATCGACCCAGACAAGCGAGCTCCTTTTTTTGGGTACAGGACCAGGCCATGTGAGCCCGAAGCCAAGGTGTGCAAACTGGGACAAGAGCTGCTCCCAGGGCTGGTGCCCTCCCAAGAGCCAGCTGCCTACAACTGTCTCCTCTCCAGCAAGTGTGCCTTCTTGTCTCTTCTGCTGCCCCTCGCTAGCATCTCTCCCTGGCTCCATCTCACTGCGCAGTATCTCCTCTGTGCATCTCTCTCTGCCCACAGCCTCTCACTCTTGTCCTACCTGCAGGCTCCTTTGATGCTATGCTGCCTGTTTCTTCCAAGGACCACACGACCTCACTGTGTTGACCTTATCCACCCCTGCCTGGGAGGCTGGGGCAGCCTCTGCCCAAGGTTAATGGGCTTGACAATCTGGGACAGCACGGGGCCACAAAGGACAATGTGTGTAAGGGGAAGGAAGTCCATGTAACCTGGGGACGCACCCGTTACCTGCCTAGAAAGAGGGCTAGGCAGGGAGCCCGTACACTAAACCACGGTCCTGGGACACGACGCCCTCCTGCACCCCAGTTCCTCTGAACACAAAATCTAGACCACTCAGTCTCCTGGAGTTACCTCTATGAGCATCAAGTGAGACCATGTGGGGAAACAGAAGTGAACGGCTGTGTGGGCCTAACAGTGAGGACGTGTGTGTGAAAGAGGACATGTGTGTTTCGGGTGTCTGCCTTGGTCACGGTTACATCTGTAGCAGTACCGACAGCTGAGGGTGTATGGGCCCGGGAGGCGATGATCAGGTGAGCTCCCCAAGGCCCTCCTCCACTCTGCTGACCCACCCACGCCCCTGACGCCAGGTCCCTCGGTCTAAACCCTTGCAGCGCCCCTCCCCCTCCGGCCAGATAACCTACACCATACCAGCTTCTCCCCACCTCTTCCCTCTGCACCTTAGCCCCCCGCCCCCCACCTTCTTCTTCTCCGGCAGTTCCTTGTATTTCTTGGACAGAATCTTGGTCAGGTCCAGGTTACTCATCTCCGGGTGGAGTTTAGCATACTTGGCCCGCTTCTCCATGAAGAAGCGAAAGTAAGGGGTCAGGGGCTTCTTTGGGAAGTCCGGGTGTTTCTGGAAGAAGCGACAAGGACATGGTCTAGGTGAGACACTGTTCTTTGAGCCTTGCTTCTCTGAACTCTCGTGTTCCTCCACCTGGAAACTCACCTTGAGTTTTTTGCCTTTGTAAGGATTTTTAACATGTTCCTGAGCATCGAGGATCAATTCTGTCAATGTACGGAACTTTCTCACCTGGAGGAAGAAAGGAGGTGAGGGTAAGGGGAAGCGCCGAAGAGGGAAATGCCACCCAGGAGCATACCCTCGTTTTCCAACAGGGCTTCTCTACTTTCCACTAGACTGAAGATATCAAAGGGCTGGGGTCGAGAGCGACACAGCTCAGGCTGCGCTGATACCCAGGCGCTGGCCCATGTTTACTGCAGAGGTCCGGGCGGTCGGTACACATCGTAGGAGAGCAGCAAGGCGACCACCTGACCTCGAAATGGTTGTCCATGTCAGCACCTCATTCAATCCCCAGAACAGCTCAGGTGACAGATGCTCGAAGACGGTAAGTATTCAAGGCCACATAGCTTAGAAAGTAGAACTGAGAAATCTTGGCCAGTGCTGTCAACCATGCCAACTCCCGAGATGCACAAGGGCGACCACACGAGGACCTCGCCTGGTCTCTTTCCTTCCTGTTTATAGACTTCTGTTTCATCTCCCCCACCAAGAAGGCTGAAGTAAGGGTAGGTGAAGATGTGTGTTCGAATGTGTTGGGGAGGGAGGGGGAATCCATTACCTCGTTAGAAATCTCCACCCATTTCAGCTTGCACATGTCTCCAGAAAAGTCTTTAAATGCTACTTTTTCCCAGTCCATATGTGACTCGGTGGTTTTGAACTTGGAGCTGTCATTGGATGGAATGTTGTTCTTCATGCATTCCAACAAAGTCAACATGTCTTCCTGGGACCAGCGGTCTGGGGAAGGGTAAGAAAGGCCATTATGCCTGGCTCATGCCAGCCCCCAACCATTCCCCAGTCCTTAAGCACTCAACCCTTCCTTCCCAGAGCATCTCAGACCCTTCAGATGGTTACCTCCCATCTGAAGACACAGACAACACATGGCCTGGCCCTAAGGAAAAGCTGTGGCCATACAGATTAGAGCAGGGATTCCAGTCCAGACAACATCACGCCCAGAAAAACAGACTTGGACTCAAGTTTGGCTTACTTCAAAGCTATTATCGTTTCTAACGTGCCAGCCTGCCATGGGTTACAATTTATCATAGGGAAGGGGGGAGGGGAAGGAAGCCACAGTGATTTGGGACCCTGTTGGAGAACAGCTAGCTTACTGCAGAAGAAAGGGAAACAAGGAGGCCACACACCTAAACGTGAAGCTAAATTCAGTCCCAGTTCTACTTGGCTACCCTAAATGTGCAGACTGAGGCAGGGGTGTGGGCCGTAAGGAGAACCCACGCCAATGTTTTGCTCCAGCATAGCTGGAGACTAACATTAGAGATGTGAGTGTTCCACCGCCCTACCCTCTCTCTCAGAAAGGACCAAAGGAGACTTTGGAGCAAGTAAAACAATGGCAGAGCCATACAAGGCAGCTATGAGGCAAAGCCGGCAGGTGGGCAAAAGGTGAGCTCTGCTCCAGGGAGGGCCCCCCTCCTAGAATTCTGAGTTGTCTTCTCAGCCCAATTCCCTATGGAAGCAAAAAAAAAAAAAAAAAAAAAAGGAGTCCGGACCAGCTATTTCCAGCCACTGAAAGGCAGCTCCATTGAGGGCTCTCTGGAGGGGACTACTGGGGAAGGTGAGCTAGGATGATAGCTATCCACAGCTAGGAGTCAAAAGGGCTCTTGACTTGCATTCTCATCTGGTCACCTGGGTCAGGGTTTTTGCAGGAGGGTCACATGAACCCATAATCCTCTCTCCTCTCAGTGCCCCACAGGCATTGCCAGATGCTCAGATTCATCCTACCCACCCTGCCACCCTACAACTGGATCCCCCCCCCCACTGGATGGGGTAGAGTATAATTAAGTGTGTTTGAGGTCTCCAGCCATCAAAACACCCTTTCTCTCCAACCTGCCTCACCAAAAACTATGCTCTCTTAATAACAATTAAAAAAAAAACAACCCTGAAAAGCTTTCCCAATCCCTCTCATCTCCCCCTTGCTCCCATATCCCTCATCTCCCCTCCCATTCCAGGGCACTGCTGAGGACACACTCGGGGTGACTGGGAACCCCTGAAGGAAGACCTAAACAGGCCTCCTCCTCCTTCTCTAACCTGGGGGGGAAATGGAGTGTGAAAAATACAGTTTGCAGGTTCAAAGCCAAATAATTTGTGTTTAGCCAAACACCCAGTGTGAGGGGTGTTTGACACTCAAGCGCCTTCCTCCCATTTCAGTTCAGAGAACTCCGATGGGAGAAAACCTTTAGAAGGGGAGTGGGCCTCGCATACCTACGTGAGAATGGAGGGTTTAAGTTAAAGAGGCCTGAGGGTGGGGCTCCTACCTTGGCCTTTAGGGGCGGCCATTTCCAGGTCTGTGGGGCAGTCGGCTTCTCCGTTCATTCTCCAGCCGTCCAGCCACCTCCTCGGTCGTGCTGGCCAGGCAAGCCGGGGTCAAAGCCACCTCACCCTTTAGAAGAGACACCAGTCCCCTCTCAGGCGGGCTGAGAGGTGGGGGTCTGTCTATCACTCCCTCCCCAAAAGGGGAGGGGGACATAACCCCACACTCTCAGAGAGACCCAACTAAAACTCCAGAAGACTTGATGAGTTGGTGGGGGTGAGAGTGCAGTCCTCTACCTCCTAACCCCACCCCCAGCCCCTACAGCCTCTACAGCCCCGCTCCTGGGCGTGCGCCCTCCGCTGCCCACGCGAGACACTGCTCCGCGCTCCAGCGCGCAGCGAGCGCCCGCCCTCCGCCCTCCGCCCTCCTTCCCCCACCCCGGCCAAAAAAAAAAAAAAAAAAAAACAAACTCCTCCCCTTCTGTGCGCCCCGCCCCGGGGAGGCCCCAGGCTGGAGGGCGGGGGAGGAGGAAGGGCGGGTAAAGGGCGCGCGCGGTCGCGGAAGCGGGCACGCGCCTCAGTCTCCTCCTCCCGCTCCCCCCGGCCGGTTCCCCCCGCCTCCGCAACCCGGCGGGGACCCGGACGCAACGCAGCCGCCGCCAGCCCCGGAGCGTAGCGGCCGCACCGCCCCCGGGGACCGGATCCGGATTCCCGACGCCCTCCCCCTCAGGCTCCCGACGCCGTCCCCGCCCGCCTGGGCGGGCAAGCAGCCGGAGAGAAGCGGCCTGGCCTGCCCCCCGCCCCCGAGCCACCCACCCCGGCCAGAGGCGCCGCCACCGCCCAGCCACCTCGACGCGCACGGAGGAGCCCGGCGCAGAGGCGCGACCACGGCGGGAACCGCCGCCTCCTCCCCCGAGCCTGCGGCCCAGCCCCGCCGGCGCCCCCGCCCGGGCCTCCGGGGAGCCGAGCCAAGGAGAGGGCGGGAGGACGGCGGCCAGGAGGCGGGGGAGCAGCGCTCACCGGCCCCGCCGCCCCCTCCGGCGGCCGGCGAGAACTGCGCCTGCCGGCTCGGAGAAGCGCGGGCTCCTCCGCCCGCGGCCGGGGCTCGGCTTGGGCCTCGCTTCCTGCCCTCCCCTCCCCCGGCTCTCGGCGTCCTCTCCATTTGCCCTGGTCCTCTCTCGCCCAGTTCTTTGCCTGGAAGTCGCCCCGGGTCTCCTTCGGGTGTCCACCGTACCCACGGCTCGCTCCCCGCTGCCTGGCCCCGGCCCCGACCCGGCGCGCGTCCTCAGCCGCCTCGGTTACCCGGCGCAGCGCGGCCTCCGGGCTTCCCGCTCCGGCGGCTCCCTCCCCGGCTCTGAGCGGCGGCGCCCTCCCCCGCTCGGCCGGGCACAGCCGCAGCTCCCTCCCGCGGCGGCAGCGG
Organism: Bubalus kerabau; assembly: GCF_029407905.1. NCBI lineage: Eukaryota > Metazoa > Chordata > Mammalia > Artiodactyla > Bovidae > Bubalus > Bubalus kerabau. The sequence goes on along the minus strand of NC_073627.1, from coordinate 20,170,906 downwards.
CTCCTCCTCCGGGCGCGGCGGCGGCGGCGGCGGCGCTGGGGCGGCGGCTGCTGCTGTGGCGGCGGCGGCTGCGGCTGTGGCTGCTGCCTGCTGCTCCTCGCGGCGAAAAGCACAAAGCACAGCGCCCTCCGCCTGCAGGCAGCCCGCCCGCCGCCCGCCCGCCGGCCCCGGCCTCAGCTCGCACACCCCCCGCCGCCGCCGCAGCCTCCGCCGCCGGAGCGGGGAGGAGGAGGGAGAAGGGAGGAGGAGGAGCGGGAGGGGGGGCGGGAGAAGCGGGGCAGCGAGCGCGTCCTTCCCCGTAGAGCGCACACCGACCCCCGGGGAGCGAGCGCCAGCCCGCCCGCCTCGCCGGCTCCGCTCCCTCCCACAGCCTGCCCGGGCGGGCTCCGCGGGGGGCAGCTGGGAGGAGGGGCGGGAGCTGGGGGGACCCGGGCGGCCGAGGCGGAGGGAAGGAAGGAGGGGAGGGGGGTAGTGCTGGTGGTGCTGGTGGTGGTGGCGGCGGCGGCGGCGGCTGCTGCTGCCGCCGGGGAAGGGGGGGGGGTCGGGGCAGGGAGACACGCAGCCGCCCGGATGGCGGCGGGGCTCGGAGCCGAGGCGGGCGGGCGCCGAGAGCGACCTCGCCAGACCCGCGGGGGAACTAGCAGGCTCGGCCGGCGCGGGAGGGAGGGCGCGAGGCGCGACCGCAGAGAAGGTGCCCGGAGGGCCCCCCGGCAGCTGGAGAGGCTCCGGGGGTGTCTGCAGCCCGGCTCCAGAGCTCTCGCCCCCAGCTCAGATTCGGGCTTCCACTCCAGCCCTCACCCGCTCACTCGCCCGCCTCCTGGAGCGGGCGTTTCGCGCCCACCCTTATCCCCGGAGCGTAGCCACCGGTTTGGGGCGCACGCAAGCCAGTCGCCGTGCCAGGCTTCGGAGCCTGCCTCGCTGCTAAGCAGCACACACACGAAACTTAAAAAAAAAAAAAAATCCCTAAAAAATATCCTCTCTGCAAATTAAAACAGAAAAAAAAAAAAAATCTCCTTTGCTCTTTAAATCCCGCAAACGGCGAGAAAGCGACGGGTCGGCGGAGGAGTCTCTGTGGGAGCTGGTTCAAGCCAGCCCGGCATGGCTCCCCAGGCCTGCCCGGGCGCATGGAGATCGGCGCCGCCGCCACTCGCAGCAACCCCTCTCCCCCGAAATCCGCGGCGCCGGGGCTCACTTACCGAGCGTGTGAATGGGAGCACGGGCCAAGGGCACCTTAGGGGTGCGGCGGGCCGAAGAGCTGAGCCGCAGCTCCGCCGCAGCCGACGCCGGGGCAGCAAGCCGCCAGACAAAGCCCGAGATGGCGAAGCGGAGCGACGGCTAATGGCGAGCCCCACGCGCCGCGCTCCGCCCGCCCCGCTCCGCCCGCCCGCCCGCCCGCCTCGGCGCAGCGCAGCGCCGCTCCGAGCGCTCGCCCGTCAGAGCCGCCTCGGCGCCGCCGCCTCCCGGGCCACCCCGGCCTCGCCTGGCCCCTCCGCCTCCTCCGGGCGACTCAGCCTCACCCCTTCCCTCCCACCGCGCTGGGGGCTGCACGAAAATAAAAAAAAGAAAAGGAAAAATGCTTTTCTTTTTTTTTTTTTTCCCCTTCCTTTGGCAGGGCGGGCGTGTTGAGACTTTCGAGTCTTTTTGCCCCCAGCTCGCACTCACCTGCGGAGCCGCCGGGAGGGCTGGGGGTGGGGGCGCGCGGGGCTGGAGCCGGCGAGCGCGGGTTGAAAGCTAGCCAAGCTCTGCAGCGCCCGACCCGGGCGTATACGCCGCCGCCAGTCCCCGCAGAGAAATCGTCCTCCTACCCCCGCCTCCATCGCTCTGCGTTTCTCTTCCAATCAGCCGATCGCTTGGCGGCTCCTCCATTCTCCGGCCAAGCCTGCTGCCTAGAGCGAGCTCCACTCCTCCATCTGCTCGCCCGGCTCCTCGCTCCCCTACCGGGGCCGGCGAGGCGACGTGGGGCCGGAGGGGGATTTGCGAGGGAACCTGCCGGCTTCCCGCTCCCATTGCTCCCTCCCCGCTGCCTCCTGCTTCTCTCCTACGTCTTTCCAACTCTCCCCCTGTCGCCACTGGTGTGTGTCTGAGTGTATGCGCGGGTTTCTTTTCTTTTCTTTTTTTTTTTTTTATTGCTCTTTGCTTTTGCAACCCTGGAGCCAAAGCAGGGTGGGGGGGAGAGAAAAAGGGGGGAAGGGTGTTACCAAAAAAAAAAAAAAGCAAGCAAGAAAAGCTCTTAGGTTTGCAACACATTGGAAAACCGGGGGAGTGCCCCGCCTCGTCCGTTCTCGGTGCCCCGCGAGGGCCTTCCGGGTTTTAGAGCGAATCTCTCGCTATTGTCAATGCCCCTCACCTCCTCCGAGTTTAGGATCCGAGGAGTCCGAGCAAAGAGTTCTCCCCCTGGGCCATAGCAAGGGGGTGTCAGGGTGAGAGTTGGGGGCATTTTTCAAGAAGCAGCAACCATCCGTCCCACCCCCGCTTCGGTAGCTGGGCCGCGGGAGTCGGTTGAGAGCAAAAATCCCGGTGGGTTTAGGCGAAGGGGATTCCGGGGCGAAGCGGAGCCGTGAGACCGCGCTTCGCGCATCTCCCCTTCGGTCTCTGCCTCCAGTCCCCAGCCTGCTCCCCCTTTAATTTCACCCCCCCCCCCTCCTTTAATCTAATTTCTTCCAACTCCACCTTTGTTGTTAACCGGCGTCACGCCCGGACCAGCCAATCCCCGGCACGCTATCAGCTTGTCAAAAAGGCTTGGCCAGCCCTGGGAAAGCAGGCCGCGGGCGCTGCCCCCCCGCCCCTCCTCCCCCGGGCGGCGGCGGGGAGCCGCGAGGGGAGCCTGGCACCCCGGCCTCGCCGCCAGAGCCGCAGCGAGGCAGCCTTCCCTTAGGCCTCCGCTCTCCACCATGCTGCGGGCCGGAGATCGAAAGGCCTAGGCGCGACCACCATCTACCCTCCCACTGCCGTCGGCTGCGGTTGTCTGTCTCTTCCTTTCCTCCACCGAGAAAGGTTTATCTGGACGCAGGAAGCCCGAAGACGGTCTGAAGAACGCCTGCTTCCATCAGGCGAGCCTACGGTTTGGGCCATCGCTCCGGGACGGCGCCATCGCCCCCGGCTCCAGGGATGCCAGCCTACCACAGCGGCACTGCCAGCTGGGCCGCCGGCCCCTTTGGACTCTTCCCCTATCACACAGCCTTCTCCATCCTCACACCACGGCCTCGCTGCTGCTGTAATTTCTCTTGTCTCCTGGGAGAACTGAGAGTCCTTTCCCAGGACTTCCACAGCCCACATCTGCCACGTTTCACAAACCGGGAGGAAAATCTTGTCGAGATCTGCTGTGTCCGGATTTTTTAGTGGGTAGGAGGGGCCGATTTACCTTGATGCTACTGAAGCTTAAGCTTCAGGGCCCCTCGTCGCAGGCTCTCTTTACTTTTGATTCATCATTTGGTATTATTTTTGACTCCCCCCTCCCCCTCCCCACAAACCCAGTTCTGCCCTTGGAACCTACAGAGGGCATTTTGTGAAGGACCAAGCCATGTCACACTGTACTTAGAACCCGCTGCCGCTGCTAAGTCGCTTCAGTCGTGTCCGACTCTGCGTGACCCCATAGACGCCAGCCCACCAGGCTCCTCCGACCCTGGGATTCTCCAGGCAAGAATACTGGAGTGGGTTGCCATTTCCTTCTCCAACTTAGAACCTGCAGGGAATGACTTTCTTGTTTTGACTTCGAAACAGCAAAGGGTTTGGAGTCAGAAGTCCCAGGTTTCCAGCCTCTGGGCTTTCCCACATTAACAGTGTGAGTTTAATTAAATCTCTTAACTTCATCTGATCCCAGTTTTCTTGTCTATAAAATTAGAATAGCAGCTGTGTGGTTACTTCAGTCTCGAGGGTCGCAGGACAGTTGCATCGGCGAGTATCCTGCAGCATTTCCCCACTATTGCAGCAGTAGTCGCCATGAGTTTGCCCCTCAACCCCAAACCTTTCCTCAACGGATCAACAGGAAAGCCAGTAATGGTGAAGCTTAAATGGGGAATGGAGTACAAAGGCTACCTTGTGTCTGTAGATGGCTATATGAACATGCAGCTTGCAAACACAGAAGAATACATAGATGCAGCATTGTCTGGACATTTGGGTGAAGTTTTAATAAAGTGTAATGTCCTTTATATTAGGGGTGTTGAAGAAGAAGATGGGGAAATGAGAGAATAGCATCTTTGGGGGGAATTTATATATATATATATTTGTAGACAAAAATTTTGGTTTTCAAAAAAAAAAATTAGAATAGCAGTCCTATGTTCTCTGCTTTTCTCGCCAAGGGTTGAAGGATTAAGATGATGTATGTAAAACTGTAAAATACTCCACAATGTCACTTGCAACATTTACAATGGGAGAAACTTAGACCCCAAGAAAGTTCCAAGCCTTCCACACATAGATCTAGTGTCCAGGTGTCCTGGCTCCTGGCCCTGAACTTCTTGGCTGGGCCAAGGAGCCTTTCGGTAAAGTGCTTTGGAATAAAACAGGGTGAACATGAATCATGAGAATGATTATTATTGATTTTTTGTTCCTTGGGCAGCAAAAATCATGGCTGGCACTCTTCCCACTTGGAAACTGACTGGCTTGTTTTACATCCACTGTCTCTCTGGTGAGGTCAGGAGTCTAGACTTGGGCTATGGGCCCAAGAGCTATGGGCTATGGGCCCAGAGCATAAGGGAATCTACCTATGCCCCCTCTCCCAATTCATTCCCCCCTTGCTCCCAGTTTTCTGCCCTGTGCCTCCAAGCAGAGCCTCAGCATTCCACAACCCCAGCCAGGCTGGTGACAAGGCATAATCCTAGCTACACATTCTCCACTTGGCCCCAGGCTTTCCCTGGGTTGCCAGTATCCCAGCACTAGTTCATATAAAATCCCTGCTGTGCCTGGAATGCATTAACCAAAGTGTAACACTTCAATTCCTAGTGTACATGGAGTAATTTTAGATGGTATACAGATGAACATACTGTTTTCAAAGTTATGTATCATAATGTGTATTTGGAAATGTTCTGTTTTCTTTTTTTTTTTTTTAAGATAGTGACATAAAGCTGCTGCTTCTTATTTGAGTGTGAGGAAGCTACTGTCCCTCTTTTATTTTTTCTTTTTTAATTGAGGTATAACTTTCGGATAGTAAACTGCACACATCTTAAAGACTACAACCTGATGCGTTTTTACATATGTATACATAGTATACATGTAACATGTGTGTACACACACACATATATATATACATACATGCACACATATATATAATGTAACTACCACCTAGATCAAGATATTGAATATTTCTAGCATTGAGCAAGCTCACTCAAAGTCAGTATTCCCCTCCAAATGTCACTAGTATTCTGAGCTATTGCCGTAAGTTTAGTCTGTTTTTGGAGTTCATATACATGGAATCATTCAGTATATATATTTCTACATCTGGCCTCTTTCACTCACCATTGTGTCTGAGATTAATTTATGATCTTTCACATAGTAGTGGTTCATGCCTTTTCATTGCCATACAGTAGTATTCCATTATAGACATCAGTCAGTTCAGTCGCGCAGTCATGTCCCACTCTTTGCAACCCCATGGACTGCAGTGCGCCAGGCTTCCCTGCCCATCACCAGCTCCCAGAGCTTACTCAAACTCATGGCCATCAAGTTGGTGATGCCATCCAACTGTCTCATCCTTTGTCGTCCCCTTCTCCTCCCGACTTCAATCTTTCCCAGCATCAGGGTCTTTACCAATGAGTCAGTTCTTTGCATTAGGTGGCCAAAGGATTGGAGTTTCAGCTTCAGCATCAGTCCTTCCAGTGAATATTCAGGACTGATTTCCTTTAGGTTGGATCTCCTCGAAGTCCAGTGGATTCTCAAGAGTCTGCTCCAACACCACAGTTCAAAAGCATCAATTCTTCAGCACTCAGCATTCTTTATAGTCCAGCTCTCACATCTGTACATGACTACTGGAAAAACCATAGATTTGACTAGATGGACCTTTGTTGGCAAAGTAATGTCTCTGCTTTTTAACATGCTGTCTAGGTTGGTCATTTCTTCCAAGGAGCAAGCATCTTTTAATTTCATGGCTGCACTCACCATCTGCAGTGATTTTGGAGCCCCAAAAAATAAAGTCTGTCATTGTTTCCATCGTCTCCCCATTTATTTGCAATAAAGTGATGGGACCGGATGCCACAATCTTAGTTTTCTGAATGTTGAGCTTTAAGCCAACTTTTTCACTCTCCTCTTTCACTTTCATCAAGAGGCTTTTTAGTTCTTCGCTTTCTGCCATAAGGGTGGTGTCATCTGCATATCTGAGGTTATTGATATTTCTCCCAGCAGTCTTGATTCCAGCTTGTGCTTTATCCAATCCGGCATTTCGCATGATGTACTCTGCATATAAGTTAAATAAGCAAGGTGACAATATACAGCCTTGACGTACTCCTTTCCCGATTTGGAACCAGTCTGTTGTTCCATGTCCAGTTCTAACTGTTGCTTCTTGACCTGCATACAGATTTCTCAGGAGGCAGATCAGGTCGTCTAGTATTCCCATCTCTTTCAGAATTTTCCACGGTTTGTTGTGATCCACATAGTCAAAGGCTTTGGCGTAGTCAACAAAGCAGAAGTAGAGGTTTTTTCTGGAACTCTCTTGCTTTTTCGATGATCCGATGGATGTTGGCAATTTGATCTCTGGTTCCTCTGCCTTTTCTAAATCCAGCTTGAACATCTGGAAGTTCACGATTCACATACTGTTGAATGCTGGCTTGGAGAATTTTGTTTCAGCAGGGTTTCCGGCTGTGGGGGCCACCATTCTGGGTGAGGCATCCACCATGGTGAGGCCCCTAAGCCGCTGCCCCCGTGACCCCCTCCTCCGGCCGCTGTCTCCTGCCCCTCAGTGCTGCTGCTGTTCCTCTGCCTGCTGTTGCTCCTCCGTCTCCAGATGCGATCATAGTGAGGGAAGGATGAGTGAGGAGAAGGCGACTTCTGATAACGAGATGCATCTGTGGCATAAGATGGAGGAGTAGGAGGACGTGTGCTCGTCTTCTCCTGCAAGAATTCCAAAACTACAACTCGCTGCTGAACAACCGTCGACTGGAGAATGTTGGATCCCACCAAAAAAAGATACCCCACATCCAAGGGCAAAGGAGAAGCCCCAGCAAGATGGCAGGAGGGGTGAAATCACATTTGGAATCAAACCCCTTACCGGCCAGAGATGCTCAGAGGGCTCAAACAAACCTTCTGCGCACCAGGGCCCGGAGACCCCACAGAGACTGAGCCAGAACCGTGTTTGAGTGTCTCCTGTGAAGGTATTGGTCAGCAGTGGCCTGCCGCAAGGGCAGGGGCTCTGGGTGCAGCAGACCTGGGTATGGCATAAACCCTCTTCGGGGAGGTCACCATTAACCCCACCACAGAGCTGCCAGAGCTTAAGACAGGACTGAGGAAACAAGACTCTTGGTAGGGCACAAACAGAACCTTGTGTGCTCCAGAACTCAGGAGAAAGGAGCAGTGACCCTGCAAGAGGCTGACCCAGATTTGCCCGTGAGTGTCCAGGAGTCTCCAGCAGAGGCATGGGTTGATGGTGGCCTGCTATAAGGTCGGAGGCACTGAATGCGGCAGTGCCTGCGTGGGACCTTTTGAAGGAGGTTGCCATTATCTTCATTACCTCCACCATAGTTTAGCCTCAGGTCAAACAACAGGGAGGGAACACAGCCCCCTCCGTTAACAGAAAATTGGATTGTATGCAAATGTGCGTGCTAAGTCACTTCTGTGGTGTCTGATTCTTTGTGACCCCATGGGCTGTGGTCCACCAAGCTCCTTTGTCCATGGGATTCTCCAGGCAAGAATACTGGAGTGGGATGCTATGCCTTCCTCCAGGGGATCTTCCCCACCAACCCTTGTCTCTTATGTCACCTGCATTTGCAGATGGATTCTTTACCCCTAGCGCCACCTGGGAAGCCCATTCCATTGTATAAGAAAGTGAAAGTGAAAGTGAAGTCGCCCAGTCGTGTCCGACTCTTTGCGATCCCATTGACAGTAGCCTATCAGGCTCCTCCATCCATGGGATTTTCCAGGCAAGAGTACTAGAGTGGATTGCCATTTCCTTCTCCAGGGGATCTTCCCAACCCAGGGATCAAACCCGGGTCTCCCACATTGCAGGCAGACTCTTCCATTGTATAAGTATACCACAACTTATTCTTTCTAATTTTCGTGGGCATACAGGTTATTTCCAGTCTTTGACTACCATGAGTAAAAGTTTCAAATGTTCTTGTGCATATCTTTTGGTAGATATATGAATTCATTTTTCCTGTAGATTTCAAGGAGTAGATTTTACCATAGGGTATAAATATACTGGACATTATTAGATATTGCCAAATAATGTTGTCAGTATTTTTGGATTTTGATTGTTTTAATAAGTGTGTTCTTTGTTTTAATCTCATTGTTTTAATTTGAAACTCCTTAATGACATGATATTGGGTATCTTCTCATATGCCTAGTTGCCCTCTGAATATCTTTTTTTTGGTGAGATATCTGTTCAGATTTTTTGCCCATTTTTAAAATCAGGTTGTTTTCCTTTCATTTTCTTTTTTGACCGTGCCACACAGCATGCGAGACCTTAGTTCCCTGACCAGGGATTGAACTGCCAGGGAAGTCCCTGTTTGTTTTCTCATTGTTGGGTTTTAAGAGTTCTTTATATATTTTGGCTAACAGTTCTTTATCAGATGTGTCTTTTGCAAGTATTTTCTCCCAGTTTGTGGTTTGTCTTCTCATTCTGACCTTGTATTTCTCAGAACAGAAGTTTTTTATTCTAATAAATTCCAGTTTATTAATGATGCCTTTTCATGCCCATGGTGTTGTACAATACCTAAAAAGCCACCAGTATACTCAGGGTCACCTAGGTTTTTTCCTATGTTATCTTCTACACATAGAAGATGTATAGTTTATGGTTTTGTGATCTAGATTTAGGTCTGTGATCCATTTGGGGTTAGTTTTTTTGTAAAGGATACAAGATCCATGTCTAGATTGATTTTTGAAGTTTTTGCATGTTGATGTCCAGTAGTTTCAGCGCCATTTTTTTGCAGGAGAGGCTTTGCCATGTGGCTTGTGGGATCTTAGTCCCCAGATTAGGGACTGAACCCCTGCCCACAGCAATGAAAGCACCCAGCCTAACCACCACTGGACCACCAGGGAATTCCACACACCATTTGTTGAAAAGACAATCTTTGCCATTTTGTATTGTCTTGCTCCTTTGTCTAAAATCAGTTGATTATATATATGTGGATCTATTTCTGGTCTCTATTATATTCCATTGATCTATTTGTCTATTCTTTCAATCATACCACAGTGTCTTGATTACTGTAACTTTATATACATCTTGAACTGGAGTACTGTCTGTCGTTGAACTTTATTCTTCTCCTTCAATATTGTATTGGTTATTCTGGGTCTTTTGTCTCTCCATATAAACTTTAGAATAGTTTGTTGACCCAGGTGGTGCAGTGGTAAAGATCTGCCTGCCAACGCAGGAGACGCAAGAGACATGGGTTCAATCCCTGGGTCGGGAAGATCTCCTGGAGGAGGAAATGGCAACCCACTCCACTATTCTTGCCTGGAAAATTCCATGGACAGAGGAGCCTGGCAGGCTATAGTCCATGTGGTCCCAAAGAGTCTAACACAACTGAGCATAGCACACACACACACACATACACACGCATATCCACAAAATAACTTGATTGGATTTTGGTTCGGATTGCTTTGAATCTATAGATCAAAATAGCAAGAACTGATATCTTGACAATAATAAGTTTTCCTATTCACGAACATGGATATTTCTCCATTTATTTCATTCTTCTTTGGTATCTTTCATCAGAGTTTTGCAATTTTCCTCATATAGTTCTTATACATATTTTGTTAGATTTATACTGAATACTTAATGTATTTCATTCTTTTTGAGTGCTAATGTAAATAACACTGATTTTTATTTACAATTCCTCTTGTTCATTACTGGTATATAGGAAAGCAATTGACTTCTGTATATTAACCTTGTATCCTACAACCTTTCTATAATCATTTATTAATTGCAGGAGTGTTTTTGTTGGTTCTTTCAGATTGTTTACATAGATGATTGTGTCATCTGCAAACAGAGATAGTTTTGTTTCCTTCCTCCTAATCAGTGTTTCTTACTTCCTAATCTTTCTTTTCCTTTTCTTTTTCTCTTCTCCTTATTTAGGATATCTAGTATGATGTTGAAAGGCAGTAGTGAGAAAGGACGTACCTACCATGGAAAACAAATGCAAAAAAGCAAAATGGCTGTCTGGGGAGGCCTTACAAATAGCTGTGAAAAGAAGAGAAGCAAAAAAGCAAAGGAGAAAAGGAAAGATATAAACATCTGAATGCAGAGTTCCAAAGAATAGCAAGAAGAGATAAGAAAGCCTTCTTCAGCGATCAATGCAAAGAAATAGAGGAAAAACAACAGAATGGGAAAGACTAGGGATCTCTTCAAGAAAATCAGAGATACCAAAGGAACATTTCATGAAAAGATGGGCTTATAAAGGACAGAAATGGTATGGACCTAACAGAAGCAGAAGATATTAAGAAGAGATAGCAAAAATACACAGAAGAACTGTACAAAAAAGATCTTCACGACCCAGATAATCACGATGGTGTGATCACTGACCTAGAGCCAGACATCCTGGAATGTGAAGTCAAGTGGGCCTTAGAAAGCATCACTACGAACAAAGCTAGTGGAGGTGATGGAATTCCAGTTGAGCTATTTCAAATCCTGAAAGATGATGCTGTGAAAGTGCTGCACTCAATATGCCAGCAAATTTGGAAATCTCAGCAGTGGCCACAGGACTGGAAAAGGTCAGTTTTCATTCCAATTCCAAAGAAAGGCAATGCCAAAGAATGCTCAAACTACCACACAATTGCACTCATCTCACATGCTAGTAAAGTAATGCTCAAAATTCTCCAAGCCAGGCTTCAGCAAGATGTGAACCGTGAACTTCCAGATGTTCAAGCTGGTTTTAGAAAAGGCAGAGGAACCAGAGATCAAATTGTCAACATCCGCTGGATCATGGAAAAAGCAAGAGAGTTCCAGAAAAACATCTCTTTCTGCTTTATTGACTATGCCAAAGCCTTTGACTGTGTGGATCACAATAAACTGTGGAAAATTCTGAAAGAGATGGGAATACCAGACCACCTGATCTGCCTCTTGAGAAATTTGTATGCAGGTCAGGAAGCAACAGTTAGAACTGGACATGGAACAACAGACTGGTTCCAAATAGGAAAAGGAGTTCGTCAAGGCTGTATATTGTCACCCTGCTTACTTAACTTACATGCAGAGTACATCAAGAGAAACGCTGGACTGGAAGAAACACAAGCTGGAATCAAGATTGCCAGGAGAAATATCAATAACCTCAGATATGCAAATGACACCACCCTTATGGCAGAAAGTGAAGAGGAACTCAAAAGCCTCTTGATGAGAGTGAAAGAGGAGAGTGAAAAAGTTGGCTTAAAGCTCAACATTCAGAAAACGAAGATCATGGCATCTGGTCCCACCACTTCATGGGAAATAGATGGGGAAACAGTGGAAACAGTGTCAGACTTTATTTTTCTGGGCTCCAAAATCACTACAGATGGTGACTGCAGCCATGAAATTAAAAGACGCTTACTCCTTGGAAGGGAAGTTATGACCAACCTAGATAGCATATTCAAAAGCAGAGACATTACTTTGCCAACAAAGGTTCGTCTAGTCAAGGCTATGGTTTTCCCTGTGGTCATGTATGGATATGAGAGTTGGACTGTGAAGAAGGCTGAGCGCCGAAGAATTGATGCTTTTGAACTATGGTGTTGGAGAAGACTCTTGAGTGTCCCTTGGACTGTAAGGAGATTCAACCAGTCCATTCTGAAGGAGATCAGCCCTGGGATTTCTTTGGAAGGAAAGATGCTAAAGCTGAAACTCCAGTACTTTGGCCACCTCATGCGAAGAGTTGACTCATTGGAAAAGACTCTGATGCTGGGAGGGATTGGGGGCAGGAGGAGAAGGGGATGACAGAGGATGAGATGGCTGGATGGCGTCACTGACTCGATGGACGTGAGTCTGAGTGAACTCTGGGAGTTGGTGATGGACAGGGAGGCCTGGCGTGTTGCAATTCATGGGGTCGCAAAGACTCAGACATGACTGAGCGACTGATCTGATCTGACCTTGTTCCTAATCTAAATGGGAAATCGTCAAGATACTCACCATTAAGTATGTTAGCTGTACCTTTTTTGTTGATGTTCTTTATCAAATTGAGGAGCATACTCTATTCCTAGTAGGCTGAGAGTTTTTATGATGAATAGGTATTGAATTTTGTCAAATGCTTTTTCTGCCTCTATTGATGTTATCATGTGATTTTTGCCCATTAATGTGATGAATTACATTGATTTTCAAATGTTGAACCATCCTTGCATATCTGCAATAAATCCTACTTGGTTGTGGTGTATAGTTCTTTTTATACATTGCTGAATTCTTTTTTTTTTTTTTTGGCTGTGCTGGGTCTTTGTTGCTGCATGGGCTTTTCTCTAGTTGCGCCAAGTGGAGGGCTATTCTCTAGTTGCAGTGCGCAGGCTTCGTGTTGTGGTGGCTTCTCTTGTTGTGGAGCACGGGCTCTAGGGCGCTTGAGATTCAATGGTTGTGGTGCACAGGGTTAGTTGCTCTGTAGCATGTGGTGGGATCTTCCTGGAGCAGGGATTGAACCTGTGTCCCCTGCATTGGCAAACAGATTCTTTACCACTGAACCACCAGAGAAGCCCTATACATTGTTGAATTTGATTAGCTAATATTTTGTTGAGAATTTTTGTATCTATATTCATGAGAGATATTGATCTGTAGGTTTGTGTTTTTTTTTCTTTCTTTCTTGTAATGTCTTTGGTTTTGGTATTAGGATCTCATAGACTGAGTTTAGGAAGTATAGTTGTCCCTTGGTATCCACAGGGGTTGGTTCCAAGACCCCCACAGATATAAAAATCCACAGATGCCCAAGTCCCTTATATAAAATGGCTTAGTATTTGTATAAAACCTATGTATGAACATACCCTCCCATATACTTTAAATTGGGCTTCCCTGATGGCTTGGTGGTAAAGGATTCACCTGCCAATGCAGGAGACATGAGTTCAATCCCTGGGTGGGGAAGATGCCCTGGAGAAGGAAATGGCAACCCACTCCAGTATTCTTGCCTGGGAAATCCCATGGACAGAGGAGCCTGGCCGGCTACAATCCATGGGGTCACAAAAGAGTGGGACACAACTTAGTGACTAAACAACAGCAACAACGTACTTTAAATCACCTGTAGATTGCTTATAACACCTAATACAATGTAGATGCTATGGAAATGGTTGAAAATGCATTGTAAATGCTATAGAAATAGTTGCTGGCACACAGAAAATTCAAATTGTGATTTTTGGAGATTTCTGGGAAATTATTTTTTGGATTATTTTCAATTCACAGTTAATGGAAATCTGTAGGTGTGGAACCTGGGGATACAGAGAGCTGACTGTATTCCCTCTACTTCTATCTTCTCGAAAAGATTAGAGAATTGTTATAATTTCTTTTTTAAACATTTGGTAGAAATCAATAATGAACCCATCTGGTCCTTGTTTTGGAAGGTTACTATTGATTCAATTTCGTTAATAGATAAAAAGACCTATTCAGATTTCTTCTTGTGTGAATTTTGGCAGATTGTAACTTTTAAGGAATTGGTCTATTTCATCTAGGTTATCAAATTTGTGGGCATAAAGCTATTTATGATATTCTTTTATTATCCTTTTAATGTTCATGGGAGCTGTACTTTCGTCCCCTCTTTCATTTCTGGTATTAGCAGTTTTTAAAAAGTTGTTTATTTTTGGTGGAGTCTTCATTGCTGCGTGTGGGCTTTCTCTGGTTGTGGTGAGTGTGGGTTACTCTTCATTGCGGTACATGGGTTTCTCATTTTGGTGGCTTCTCTTGTTTCAAAGCACAGGCTCTAGGTGCAGGGGCTTCCATAGTCGCAGCACGTGGGCTCAGTATTTGTGGCCCACGGGCTTTAGTTTCTCTGTGGCATGTGGAATCTTCCCAGACCAGGGATCGGAGCCCCTGTGTGCCCTGCATTGGCAGGCAGACTCCTAACCACCAGACAAATCCTGATATTAGTAATTTGTGTCTTCTCTTCTCTTTTTTTCCTTAGTTACCCTGACTAGAAGTTTATCAATTTTATGGATCTTTTCAAAGAACCAGCTTTTGGTTTTGTTGACTTTCTCTGTTGACTTCCTATTTTCAACCTCATTGATTTTGGCTCTGATTCTTTTTTATTATTTCTTTTTTTTTGTTGAATTTGAATTTACTTTGCTCTTTTTGTTCTTGTTTCCTAAAGTGGCAATTTAGATTATTGATTTTAGATCTTTCTTCTTTCTAATACTATCTGCATTTGTTGATATAAATTTGAGCAATGGTTTTGCTAAATCCTACAAATTTGGATAAGTTGTTTTTGTTTTCATTTATTTCAAAATATTTTAAAATTTCTCTTGAAATTTCTCCTTTGTTCCATGTGTTATTAGAAATATGCTGCTCTGTCTCCAAGTATTTGGGAATTTTCCAGCTATCTTTCTGTTGTTGATTTCAAGTTTCATTCCATTGTGGTCTGAGGGTAGACATTGTATGATTTCTAATCCTCTAAACTTATTAAAGTGTGCTTTATGGCCCCGAATATGGTATACCTTGGTGATTGTTCCATGTGTGAGTTTGAGATCAATGTGTTGTTGGATAAGTAGTCTATAGATGTCAATCATATACAGTTTATTTACAGTGTGGTTGAGTTCAACCATGTCCTTACTGATTTTCTGCCTGCTGGATCTGTCCATTTCGATAGAGCAGTGTTAGAGTCTCCAGCTGTTACAGTGGACTCATCTATTTCTCCTTGCAGATCTATCAGTTTTTGCCACATGTATTTTGACACTCTGTTGCTAGGCCCATACAAGTGAAGGATGGTTGGGTATGTCCATGGTGGTCCAGTGGTTAAGAATCTACCTTGCAGTGCAGGGGACGCAGGTTCAGTCCCTGGTCGGGGAACTAAGATCCCATATGCCATAGGCCAACTTGGCAACCAAGACCTGATACAGCCAAATAAGTTTTGTTTTTTTTTAAGGATTGCTACATCTTCTTGGGGTATTGACCTTTTTATTAACTGGTAATGCCCTTTTTCTCCCTGGTAACTTTGCCTGCTCTGAAGTTGGCTTGGTCTGAAATTAATATATCTATCCTCAATTTTTTTTTTTTGGCCATGCTTTGCAGCATGTGGGATCTTCGTTCCCCATCCAGGGATTGAACCTGGGCAACAGAAGTGAAAGCACTGAATCCTAACTACTAGACCACCAGGGAACTCCCTCTACTTTTCTGTTTGCATCTATATGTGTACTTATAATATTTAAAGTGAGATTCTTATAGATAATATATAATTGGGTCTTGTTTTTTTACCCTCTCTGACCATCTTTATCTTTTAATTAGTGTCTTTGGACCATACATGTTTAAGGTGATTATTGACAGAGTTGCACTCGTATTTGTTGCTATCTTCTATTTGTTCCCTTTGTTCTCTGTTCCTTTGTTTCTTCCACACATTTTCTGCCTTTTGTGGTTTTAAGTATTTTATATGAATTCATTTTCTCTCCTTTCTTTGCATGTCATTGTGCTTTTCTGCCCCTATGTTTTTTAGTTGGTTGCCCTACACTTTACAATATATATTTACAACTTTCAAAAACACTATACCACTTCGTGGGTTGTACAAATACTTAATAACAAAATATTCCGAATTCCCCCCTCCCTCCTCCCATCCCTCCTGTCACAGTTGCCATTCATTTCACTGATATATAGGCATACATATATTTGTATATAAGCATACGACTTGGGTTCAATCCCCAGGTCGGGAAGATGCCTTGAAGGAGGGAGTGGCAACCCACACCAGTATTCTTGCCTAGAGAATTCCAGAGCCAGAGAAGCCTGGTGGGCTACTGTCCATGGAGTTGCAAAGAGTCAGACAGGACTTAGGGACTAACACACACCCACAAGCATACATAGTCAAATACATTGTTTCTATTATTATTTTGAACAAACTGTTATGTTAGGTTATTTAAGAATGATAAAAATAATTTTTCTAAAAAAATAAGAAAAATAAATGTTTTCCTTTTACATTCACTTTTTTCTTCTCTAGTACTCTTCCTTTCTTTATATAGATCTGAATTTCTGAGTTACCATCTTCCTTTTCTCTGCTGAACTTCTTTTAACACTTCTTACAAGATAGGTCTACTAACAACAAATTCTCCTCATTTTTGTTCGTCTGAGAAAACCTTTATTTCTTGTTCACTTTTAAACAATAATTTTATTTATTTATTTATTTTTGGCTGTGCTGGGTCTTCATTGCTGCTCAGGCTTTTCTGTAGTTTTGGCGAGTTGGGGCTACTCTCTGGTTGCAGGGTGCAGGCTTCTCATCGCAGTGGCTTCTCTTGTTGCAGAGCACAGTCTCTAGGGCACATGGGCTCAGTAGTTGTGGTTCCCGGGCTCTAGCGCACAGGCTCAATAGTTGCGGTGCACAGGTTTAGTTGCTCCTTGGCACGGGGCATATTTTTGGATCAGGGATTGAACCCATGTCTCCTGCATTGGCAGGCGAATTCTTTACCACTGAGCCACCAGGGAAGCCCTCTCACTTTTAAAGGGTAATTTTGCAGAATACAGTATTCTAAGTTGGTATTTTTTCCCTCTCAACACTTTAAACACTTCTCTTCTTGCTTGCATGGCTTCTGAGAAGTCAAATGTAACTCTTATCTTTGTTTCTCTGTAGATCAGGAGTTTTTCCCCCTCTGGCTTCTTTCAAGGTTTTTTTCTTTAGCTTTAATTTTCTGAAGTTTGAATAAGATATACCTGTTCCTATTGCAGGGTTCTTTTATGTGTATGTGTGTTTTGTTGGGTTTGTTTTTTGGCAACATCAACATCTTGCTTAATGTTCTCTGAGTTTCCTGGATCTGAGACTTGTTGCCTGACATTGATTTGGGGAAATTCTCAGTCTGTACATACGCATGTATATATTTACTATCTTGTATATATCATGTATATATTGATGTATATATATATATATCATGATATATATATATCATGTATATATTTACTATCTTTACTATCTTACTACCCAGACCAGCTGTACTGGGTCTTAGTTTCAGCATGCAGGATCTTTGTCATGTGGGATCTTTTGTTAAGCTCCAGAGCACACGGTTTAGTTGCCCCTGGGTGGGTGGGATCAAACCCTTGAACCTGCAGCCCCTTGTATTGCAAGGCAGATTCTTAACCACTGGACCACCAGGGAAGTCTGAATTCTTAATCATTATCGCTTCAAATATTGTTTCTTTCTCTCTTTCTTCTCCTGGTATTCTCACTGTGTGTATATTGCACCTTTTGTAGTTAAACTCAATTCTTGGATATCCTGTTCTTTCTCTCTCTGTTTTACTCATCTTTCTCTTTGCTTTTCAATTTCAGAAATTTCTGTTGTCATATTCTCAAGCTCAGAGATTGTTCCTCAGCCCTGTCCAGTCTAGGAAGGAGCCCATCAAAGGCATTCTATAGTTCTGTTACAGTGTCTTTGATCTCCAGCATTTCTTTTTTATTATTTTTTAGAGTCTCCATCCCTCTGCTTTTATTGTCCATCTTTCTTGCATGGCACCTACTTTTTCTATTAAATCCTCAGGGTCAGTTCAGTTCAGTACAGTCGCTCAGGCATGTCCAACTCTTTGCGACCCCATGGATTGCAGCACGCCAGGCCTCTCTGTCCATCAGCAACTTCTGGAGTTCTCAAACTCATGTCCATTGAGTTGGTGATGCCATCCAACCATGTCATCCTCTGTCATCCCCTTCTCCTCCTGCCTTCAATCTTTCCCAGTATCAGGGTCTTTTCTAATGAGTCAGCTCTTTGCATCAGCATATTAATCATGATTTTTAAAAATCCTAAACTGTTAATTCTAAAATTCATGCCACACTGGACTCTGGTTTGTTCTGCCTCGTCAAACTGTGTTTTTTGTCTTTTAGTGTGCCTTGTAGTTATTTGCTGCAAGGCAGATATGAAGTGCTAGGTAAAAGGAATTATGGTAAATAGGCCTTTAGTAACGCGGTGGGAACGTGGGAAAGCATTCTGTAGGTCTGATTCGGTCTTCTCTTTTGGTGAGCCTGTCCTATTAGATTTTGACTCTCACCAGTACTTTTCAGGTTTTTCTCCCCACAGGTGGGGCAGGATGACTACAGGGGGCTGGAATTGTTCTATTCTCTCTTAAATTAGTCTCCGGTAAAATTCCAGCAGGCGGACTTCCCTGGTGGTCCAGGGGCTAAGACTGCTCCAGATGCAGGGGGTCCAGGGTCCCATCCCTGGTCTGGGAACTATAATAGATCCCACATGCTAAATTCAGAGTTCTCACGTGGCAACTAAGATTCAGCCGTACCCAAATACATAAATACTTAAAACAAAACAATTGCTTCCCCCTCTCCCAGCAGGTTAGGCTCTCATAAAAGAGTTTCTCCTAAGGGCAAGCCTGTTAAAAAGAAAGGAATGCTCTAGGATATTTCAGAATGGTTCCTTTCCCCTCCCGGTGTCAGAAGCATGAGAGGATTTTTCTCTGATACTCACTGTGAGGACCTGGTAGAGCCCTTGGATAAAAAACTCACAAAAGTTTGGATCCCACTAGAACTGGGTTCCCTTGGAGTGTTCAACCCCCGGGCATGTCTACACTAAACTTCCAGCAATTTGTCAATCACAGTTCAGGTTTTCCTTCTGACTGGTTCCAGTGCAGGTTTCTGCTTAGGTAAATTGCGATTCTCTGTATCTGCCTGTCTGTCCTTCCAATTTTGGGGGTGGGGGGTCCACAGTGGTTTGCCTTGTGACCTTACTTCTCTGGCAGATCAAAGAATTGTTGGTTTTTCATATGTTCTTCTCTTTACTTGTTTTTAGGACAGAATGAAGATTTCTAGTCTTTTTATTTGCTGGACCAGAAACCAGAAGTCCTCTACTTCTTTTTGTTCTTTTGTTTTTTCCTTTGCTACACCATTTAATTCATTATTTTCCCAATATGGATAACAAAGTTTACTGTCTTAATCATTTGTAAGTGTGCACTTTAGTGCTATTAAATACATTCATAATATTGCTATCACTACCATTCATCTTTATAACTCTTCATTGTGTAAAACAAACTCTATACCCATTCAACAATCACTCCGCATTCCTCCTCCCTCCAGCTTCTGGCAACCACCATTCCACTTTCAGCCTCTATGATTTTTTTTAAAGCATGTAAACCTGTATGTATGTGCGTCAAAAAGCAACAGTTAGAACCAGACATGGAACAACAGCCTGGTTCAAAATTGGGAAAGGCGTACAAGGCTGTATATTGTCACCCACTTATTTAACTTATATGCAGAGTACAACATGCAAAATGCTGGGCTGGATGAATCACAAGCTGAAATCAAGATGGCTGGAAGAAATATCAACAACCTCAGATATGCAGATGATACTACGCCTTTAGTAACGTGAAGTGAAGAGGATCTAAAGAGCCTCTTGATGAGGATGAAAGAGGTGAGTGGAAAAGTTGGCTTGAAATTCAACATTCAAAAATGAAGATGATGGCATCTGGTCCCATCACTTCATGGCAAATAGATGGGGAAACAATGGAAATAGTGACAGACTTTATTTTCTTGGGCTCCAACATCACTGCAGATGGTGATTGCAACCATGAGATTAAAAGATGCTTGCTCCTTGGAAGGAAAGCTATGACAAACCTAGACAGCATATTAAAAAGCAGAGATATCACTTGCTGACAAAGGTCTGTCTAGTCAAAGCTATGGTTTTTCCAGTAGTCATGTTATGAATGTGAGAGCTGGACCATAAAGAAGACTGAGCGCTGAAGAATTGATGTTTTTGAACTGTGGTGTTGGAGAAGACTCTTGAGAGTCCCCTGGACTGCAAGGAGATCAAACCAGTCAATCTGAAAGGAAATCAGCCCAGAATATCCATTGGAAGGTCTGTTGCTGAAGCTGAAGCTCCAATACTTTGGCTACCTGTTGGGAAGAGCTGACTCACTAGAAAAGACCCTGATACTGGGAAAGATTAAAGGCAAAAGGAGAGGGGTGGGAGCGGGGACAGAGGATGGGACAATTAGGTAGTATCACTGACTCAATGGACATGAATTTAAGCAAACTGCGGGAGATAATGAAGGACAGAGGAGCCTAGCATGCTACAGTCTCTGAGGTCACAAAGAGTCAGACAGAACTTAGCTACTGAAGAACAACAACAAAACTAGTGTTCATGTATAAATAATCTGGAGGAAAATAGTCTAAATTATTAACAGTGGTTACTGGAGGAGGGTATTGGAGGCTTTTATTCTCAATGTTAAATAGTTCTGTAATTTTAAGTGTTTTATGATATGCACGTGTTAGGGGAAGCACACTGATTGAAACCACCCACCCTTGCCAGGCACCGTAGTAACCATTTGCATGAGCTGTTTCACAATAGGAGGTCCTGGTAAGGAACATGGAACTAATAAGCCTCCACCAACTGGAAGAGTTCGGGAAAGGTCAAAAGGAGACACCACATGTCCAACCACCTCCCAGAATCCTCTCTGGCATCCATCTTGGCCGAACAAGGCGTGCACCACCAGGAAGGACTCTGAGTCAGAAAGATTGGCTAAAGACAACCCGGAAACTAGTCCCATCACCATAAAACCCGAGACTGCAAGCCATGTGACAGAGCTGTTCTCCTGGGTTCCTTTACCCTACTGCTCTCCACCCGGGCACTCTTTCCCAATAAAATCTCTTGCTTTGTCAGCACATGTGTCTCCTCGGACAATTCATTTCCGTGTTAGACAAGAGCCCGGTTTCGGGGCCTGGAAGGGGTCCCCCTTCCTACAACACATGTATTATTTTTTAAATTTGAAAATATAAAGGTGCCTGCAAATGTGTCCTCCCAGCCTGCAAAGCATTCTCTGGTCCATCTCAGAAAAAAGGGAGCTCTCTGCCTGTCCCATCCTGCCAAGCTCCCAGACCGTGGCTTCTACCTCCTGCTTCTCTTGCTTATCAGCTCCTCTTCCTCACCTCCTGTCACCTGGCTTTGGGCCCAGGTACCTGGGAAAGAAACAATTTTTTGAGGTCACCATGTGGCCTGCCAACCCAGCAGGCTTTCCATCATGTGACTTGATTTTGTTGAGCAAATTTCACCCACTTAATCTTCAGATTATGTCTCAATGTTTTCCATTCTCCAGATTCTTATTCTCTCAAGATATTTCCCCTCTCTCATCTCTGGCCCCGGAGAAGGCAATGGCACCCCACTCTAGTACTCCTGCCTGGAAAATCCCATGGACGGAGGAGCCTGGTAGGCTGCAGTCCATGGGGTCGCTGAGGGTCAGACACGACAGCGACTTCACTTTCACTTTTCACTTTCATGCACTGGAGAAGGAAATGGCAACCCACTCCAGTGTTCTTGCCTGGAGAATCCCAGGGATGGGGGAGCCTGGTGGGCTGCCATCTATAGGGTCACACAGAGTCAGACACTACTGAAGTGACTTAGCAGCAGCAACAGCAGCATCTCTGGCCCAGCTCTTACTTTTCCTCAGGAGTCAGAGTAAATGTTTCCAAGTAGCCTTGCCAAACCCCAGTCTCCTCTGCTCCCAGCACTCCCTGTAGATACAGATCACTCTTGAACCCTGACTCCCATGTGGACCGGAAGTCCTGTGAGGGTTGGGAAGGCATCCACCTGCCTCTGCTATTGACTCATCTATCTGGAAAGATTCCCAATTTACCTGTTTTCAGGCAACTCCTCCTGTATATAGCTTCCAAGTAAATCACTTTAATCATGTCATCCCCAGTTCTAGAACTTGCAATGACTTCCTAGTGCCTACTGAATCAAATCCAAACTCTTCCTCTTGTGTATATTTAATTACATCAAAATTAAAGACTTCTGTTCAATGACATGGACAAAGTTGAGAGAGAGATGACAAAATGGGAAAATATATTTGCAAGGTCCAAAACTAACAAAGGATAGACTCTTTCAGATCTCCTGCAAATCAGCCTCCAAAAAGGCATCAATAGAAATATAACACACTGATATAAAAAGACTGTTTACGTAAGAGGAAATGTGAAAGACTAATCATCAAGTGCAGAGATGCTCAAACTCTTTAGTGAGTGACCAGACAAATGCAAATAAAACAACAATGAGATAATACCTCAGTCAGGGTAGGAAAAATCAGACAGCTGGATAACATCAATCATATGGGAATACAGGAACCTTCTGCTTTGTGTGTGGGAGTGTGCACCAGGGCAGACACTGAGGAGAAAAATACGTCTGTACTTAGTCAAAGGGAGACATATATTTACAGCTTATGACCTAGCAAGTCCACTTCTAGTTTCTACGTATGTAACCCAGAGAGATTCTCACTGAATCCGTAGGTGAACAGGACTGAGGGTGTGTACCACAGCGCTGCTGTTGGAGGGGAGTTGGGTGCAGTCAGATGTCCCTCTCTGGGATAGTGGAGAGGCCAAAGTGGGGGGTTGTCCCCACAGCGATGAAAACACCTCAGTGTTCACAAGGCAACCTGACTGGATCTTAAACCCATAGTGCTGGGTGAAAGGAGGACCAGCAGAACAAGACCTAGAACACAGTGCTGGTAATGTATAGAGATCAGTTCAGTCGCTCAGTCGTGTCCGACTCTTTGCGACCCCATGGACTGCAGCACTCTAGGCTTCCCTGTCCATCACAGCCTTGTTTAACTCAATGAAACTATGAACCATGCCATGTAGGGCCACCCAAGATAGACGGGTCATGGTGGAGAGTTCTAACAAAACACCACTGGAGTCAGGGGAATGGCAACGGTCCACTGGAGAAGGGAATGGCAAACCACTTCAGTGTTCTTGCCTTGAGAGCCCCATCAACAGTAATGTATAGAGATACACACACTGTGTGGTCAGGCCACTCAAGATGGCTGTTCTCTTGCCTTGTGTACATCCCCTGCCCAACCAGTGCCTGCTTCACTTGCACCCTACTCACATGATTGACCTTCCTACATACTTGCCCCAGAACCCAGCTAGTGATAGCTTATCAAACAGGTGGTGAGGGGCATGCCTCTCTGCTGGTTTCCCTGGTAACTAATGACAAGTGAAGTCGCTCAGTCGGTTCCAACTCTTTGCGACCCCATGGACTGTAGCCCACCATGCTTCTCCATCCATTGGATTTTCCAGGCAAGAGTACTGGAGTGGGTTGCCATTTCCTTCTCCAGAGGATCTCCCTGATCCAGGGATTGAACCCAGGTCTCCCGCATTGTAAGCAAGACGCTTTACCATGTAGCCACCAGGGAAGTCCTTAACTAATGACAAACCAGATATCAATTCCCCCTACAATTGACAATCTCCTCTTCCCCACCGGAACAAAGACTGCAGCCAAATCTTGCTTACTGTCTGCTATACATGGTAGGGTATTGCTCTAGGACTTTGCTTCAGACATGTAAGCTCCCCCATCCGTTAAACCACTGATGGGCCTATTGCTGACTCCAGACTCCTTCTTTAGACTTGAAGCTGGGCAAGCACAGCATTTGTAGCCCAGAGTAGCA
This sequence comes from Bubalus kerabau, assembly GCF_029407905.1. Taxonomy (NCBI): domain Eukaryota; kingdom Metazoa; phylum Chordata; class Mammalia; order Artiodactyla; family Bovidae; genus Bubalus; species Bubalus kerabau. The sequence continues at coordinate 20,147,287 of NC_073627.1, read as the reverse complement.
AAAAGCAAAGGAGAAAAGGAAAGTTATAAGCATCTGAATGCAGAGTTCCAAAAAATAGCAAGGAGAGATAAGAAAGCCTTCCTCAGCAATCAATGCAAAGAAATAGAGGAAAACAACAGAATGGGAAAGACTAGAGATCTCTTCAAGAAAATTAGACATATCAAAGTAACATTTCATGAAAAGATGGGCTCGATAAAGGACAGAAATGGTATGGGCCTAACAGAAGCAGAAGATGTTAAGAAGAGGTGGCAAGAATACACAGAAGAACTGTACAAAAAAGATCTTCACTACCCAGATAATCATGATGGTGTGATCACTCACCTAGAGCCAGACATCCTGGAACGTGAAGTCAAGTGGGCCTTAGAAAGCATCACTACCAACAAAGCTAGTGGAGGTGATGGAATTCCAGTTGAGCTATTTCAAATCCTGAAAGATGATGCTGTGAAAGTGCTGCACTCAATATGCCAGCAAATTTGGAAATCTCAGCAGTGGCCACAGGACTGGAAAAGGTCAGTTTTCATTCCAATTCCAAAGGAAGGCAATGCCAAAGAATGCTCAAACTACCACACAATTGCACTCGTCTCACATGCTAGTAAAGTAATGCTCAAAATTCTCCAAGCCAGGCTTCAGCAATATGTGAACCGTGAACTTCCAGATGTTCAAGCTGGTTTTAGAAAAGGCAGAGGAACCAGAGATCAAATTGTCAACATCCGCTGGATCATGGAAAAAGCAAGAGAGTTCCAGAAAAACATCTCTTTCTGCCTTATTGACTATGCCAAAGCCTTTGTGTGGATCACAATAAACTGTGGAAAATTCTGAAAGAGATGGGAATACCAGACCACCTGACCTGCCTCTTGAGAAACCTATATGCAGGTCAGGGAGCAACAGTTAGAACTGGACATGGAACAACAGACTGGTTCCAAATAGGAAAAGGAATACGTCAAGGCTGTATATTGTCACCCTGCTTATTTAACTTCTATGCAGAGTACATCATGAGAAACGCTGGGCTGGAAGAAGCACAAGCTGGAATCAAGATTGCCAGGAGAAATATCAATAACCTCAGATATGCAGATGACACCACCCTCATGGCAGAAAGTGAAGAGGAACTCAAAAGCCTCTTGATGAGAGTGAAAGAGGACAGTGAAAGAGGAGAGTGAAAAGGTTGGCTTAAAGCTCAACATTCAGAAAACTAAGATCATGGCATCTGGTCCTATCACTTCATGGGAAACAGATGGGGAAACAGTGGAAATAGTGTCAAACTTCATTTTTTTGGGCTCCAAAATCAGTGCTGATGGTGACTGCAGCCATGAAATTAAAAGACGCTTACTCCTTGGAAGGAAAGTTATGACCAACCTAGATAGCCTATTCAAAAGCAGAGACATTACTTTGCCAACAAAGGTTCGTCTAGTCAAGGCTATGATTTTTCCAGTGGCCATGTATGGATGTGAGAGTTGGACTGTGAAGAAAGCTGAGCGCCAAAGAATTGATGCTTTTGAACTGTGGTGTTGGAGAAGACTCTTGAGAGTCCCTTGGACTACAAGGAGTTCCAACCAGTGCATCCTAGGGGAGATTAGTCCTGGGTGTTCATTGGAAGGACTGTTGCTAAAGCTGAAGCTCCAATACTTTGGCCACCTCATGTGAAGAGTTGACTCATTGGAAAAGACCCTGATGCTGGGAGGGATTGGGGGCAGGAGGAGAAGGGGACGACAGAGGATGAGATGGCTGGATGGCATCACTGACTCGATGGACATGAGTTTGAGTGATCTCTAGGAGTTGGTGATGGACAGGGAGGCCTGGCGTGCTGTGATTCATGGGGTCGCAACAAGTCAGACACAACTGAGCGACTGAACTGAACTGAGGGTGCAGCCCAACACATACACAAACACACTCACACACACACCCCAAACCAACTGAAAACAGACACTCTGAGAAATTTGGTTCTGGATTGGACAGAGATGATGGTGGTGCAGTTGGGCAAGAAAATGTATAATGTTGGGGGGATGCATAGCTGAAAAATATAGGGGTAAAATGGCACAATGTATGAAATTTACTTTCTAGTGGTTCAGCAGAGGGGAAAAAGATGAAACAAATGTGTTGTAGGCAGGGATTGAAGCAAGATTTTAAGGTAAAATCTTGATAAGTTTTGAGTCTGAGAGATGCATATATGGGGGGTTGTTGTACTATTGTCTCTTTTTTTGTGTATGTATTAAACATTTCATAGTAAAACAAAATAGCATCAATTTTGATACATATTTTCAAGACTATGTTCACATAGTCCTTGACGATTCAGTGGTTACGACACCATGCTTCCAGTGCAGGAGGCGCAGTTCTAATCCCTGGTCGGGGAACTAAGATCCCACATGCAGCGAGGCAGCTAAGCCTGAGCACACACAAGTAGAGACTCCATGTGCTGCAATGAAGATTCGTTGTGCTGCAATGAAGATTCGTTGTGCTGCAACTAAAACCCAACACAGCCATAAAAATAAAAAAATTTATTAATTTTTTAAAAAACCTGCCATGGTTTCCCTTTTTTTTTTTTCAAGTAGAAAATGAAGACAAAGGGGAAGGAAGGACAGAAGAAAGAAAACGAGAGAGATCAATGAAAACCCCATTTGTCCTCAGGAGGATAATTAACTTAACCTTTTGCACCTAAAGTCCAATAGAAGGAGGAGGACTTTCCTGGTGGTCCTGTGGTTAACAATCTGCCTGCCAGATCCCCGCTGGGATGGTCCCACATGCCTTGGGGCAACTCGGCCCCTGAGTCCCAGAGTCCCTGCTCTGAAACAAGAGAAGCCAGTACAATGAGAAGCCCTCACACCACAACTAGAGAATAGACCCTCCACTCACTGCAACTAGAGAAAGCCTGCACACAGCAACAAAGACCCAACACAGCCAAAAACAAACAATTAAAAAAAAACAGAAAGAAATTGATACCCCCTATACCTCTACCACTATGGCATTTTAACTATTTCTGTCTAAGCCTCTCCCCTCTTCCTGTGCCCACCTTACTTTTCCACCTGGCTGTCACCATGACGGCCACATCACCATATGCCTCCCTTAGAAACAGGAATGCCCTTCTGCTTACTGAGCGCCAGCACTGAGCTAGGACTCACTGGTGTGTGATCTCAATTCATCCTCTCAGTAACATTGTGAGTGAAGTCAGTCCCATGTCCTGGTCTCCATTTTACAGATGCAGAAAACTGAGCCCAGGAATGTGGTTCTTAGCTGGAATTTCAAACAGCTTGGTCTCAGGATCCTGTGACTGTACCAAGCTGATCCAATCAATTCTTCATCATCATCATTATTTTTGAATGAATGAATGTGAAGTCACTTAGTCATGTCCGACTCTTTGTGACCCCATGGACTGTAGCCTACCAGGCTCCTCTATCCATGGGATTTTCCAGGCAAGAGTACTGGAGTGGGGTGCCATTGCCTTCTCCAGGGGATCTTCCCAATCCAGGGACTGAACCCGGGTCTCCTGCATTGCAGACAGATGCTTTACCATCTGAGCCACCAGGGAAGCCCATTATTTTTAGGGCCTGCCTAATAGTCCATTATATTGATGTAACTCCCTGTAATTTACTAACAGCCCTCCTACTGCTGAGTATTTGGGCTCTTTCTAGTTTTTTACTTTCATCAACCGTTCTGCAAGGCATATTTTTGGGTATAAAGCTTCTGGATTCTGTGGCATTATTCTCTTACCAGGAGTGGGTGAGGGTTAGGTTAGTTTGTGTTCACACAGTAGACCTCATTATGGCAGTTAATTCACGTTGAGGTAGTTTTCCTGAGAGGAAGTGCAGGCATGGGGGCAGGGCATCTGTGAGGAGAGAAGGCAGGAAATGTAGGGGGCGGGGTGGGGGGGGGTGAGGTCTCAGGCCAGGCAGAAAGTTGGCTCCTGATTGATTTTTGTGGTCTTCCCGTTGTGGGGGTGGGTGTGGGTCTCTGGCAAGCCCCAGGGACTGGGCAGGCCTGTGGGACCTGAAGCTGCTGTGTGTTGGAGAGGAGTGCCTGTGACCACTATCCCTGGGGTCACGGTAGCGCTCTGGCCCTTTGGCGGCCGCCCTGGCCAGCCTAGGAGGAGTCAGCTGGGGATAGGCAGCATGTAAATATAGATCCGGGGAAGGAAGCCAGGCGGCCCAACCCTGTGCTAACCTCTCTTGGGAAGGTTGGAGGGCTGTGGGGGTGGGGTGGGGAGGGATTATGTCTTGGCATCTTCCTCTCCGGGGATGGGTAACCCCTGACCCAGCAGCCCTCTGGAATTGCTGGAAGTGGCTGGGGGAGAGGAGGGGACGGAGCCTCCACGGGGATCACAGTGGGGGGCCAGTGAGAAGGTGGTCAAGAGATGCTGTTCTTCTGTGACACATGGCAAATTGCATTTTCTCTCTGCCATTTTTTTTTCTTTTTTTTTTCTTTTTATTTATTTGGATGCTCTGGGTCTCAGTTGTGACATGCGGGATCTAGTTCTCTGAGCAGGGATCAAACCTGGACCCCCTGTATTGGGAGCTAGGAGCCTTAGCCACTGGACCACCAGGGGAGTCTCTCTCTGGCAATTTCCCTTAGAGGTGCTGTCCAGCCTGATGAGTCCCAGCTAGGAGGCTAACTGGCCCAAAGGGACTTGGGGTTCACTGTTCAAGGGGCAGAGGGCAAGGCCCCTGGAAAGTCCCTCTCCCCACCTCCATGGGTCTTGCTTATTTTGCAGAGGCGGGCTATCGGGGCATAAACTTGTCTTCCTTTGCTCTTTCACTCCCTCACTGGGTGCTGGCCCTCCCCACCAGCCCTGCCTCTCTGCCAACTCTAGTGCTACTTCCCTCCCCCAGCCCAGCCCACCTTGCCCTCCTCCCCTCTCCTCCCAGGGCCACAGCCCTGCCCCAGCTCCACAGCATACATTCCTTGTCGGCCTCATCCAGCCCAGACCCCTGGGACTCCCCCAGCTCTGGGAGGGGAATTCCAGCACAGTCTTCACTCTACCATGTATGCATTTATTAGTAAAACCTATTTCCCACCATCAAGGGGAAGGATGCTAGCAGAGAGACTTTTTCCACTTGGCAGTGATCAAGGAGCAGAGGGTGGGGACAGGGACATCCCATTCAGAATAACAAGACCAGTGGCTAACTGTGCCAAACTCTTGCTTAGGGGTCTGTGCTAAGCAATCACTTTACAGGCACTGTCTCCTTTAATCCTTATAATGATCCTACGAAGTAGGTACCATTATCGTCCCATTTTACAGATGAGAAAACTGAGGCATAGAACAGTGAAGTGGTGGGAAGCAGCTGTCAGCCTTCAAGAGGTACCCGAGAGTCCTCTCTCAGCCTCCTGTCTTTTCTGTCACACCCGGATCCCCAGTTTCAACCATCTCTCACTGCTTCCAGTTCTTTCAACTCTTTTTATATTTTTCTTTTGTAAAAAAAAAAAAAAGATTTTGCCCATATTCTGCAGCTACCACTGTCTCCTACCCCAGTTGGTTGAATTGGGATTCTCTCCAAGATTTGGTTCAAGTGGAGTTGAGGACAGTGGGCCTTTAATCAGGGTATGTGTGTATGCGTGTACATGTGCGTAGGTGAAGTACAATGAAAGCTCTGGAATATACAAGGTACAAATTACAAACCTCCCTCCCTCCCCCTTCCCATCTCCTCCCTATCTTCTCATCCTCTTCCCGCCCACCTCCAAATCAAGAAGACTGTACACCGCCCCCACCCCCAACCCCAGGGCAAGGTCTTGTCTCAGTAACCTCTGTGGCCACAGGGTCCAGAGCCTTTGGTATATGTTTGTGGAATGAATGAATGAGTGAATGAATGACAGCATGGGAGAGAGAGCAAGTACTCAGGAGTCCTGAGTCCCAGCCCTGACTTTGTCCTCACCTGATCCTTGCTGTTACCAAGATACCTCCTCCGCCCGGAGGAAGAGGGTCCCAGTACGAGCAGAGAAGGGGAAGAGAGGGACCAGCAGGCACATCTCTAAGCCTGGAAAGGTGGCTGACTGAAGTAGACTCTGGCCTCAGAGGTCAAATTCCAGCTGCATGGCTCAGGAGCTGGGTAACCTTGGGCAGGCTTGAAGAGTGATGACTATTGTCTAATAGTCTGTTCAGATTTTACAGAGCCCTTTTTTCACATTTATCTTTGGTGCTCAGAGACCATCCTGTAATGTGGGTAGGATTATCAATATACCCACTTTACAGATAAGGAAGCAGAGGCTGGAGAAATCCAGGGACTTCCCCAAGGTTATATAGCGAGCAGTATTTTGAATCCCCCACCCCCAACCCCCACCAACTCCCACCTTGTTACTGTCGCTGTCTGTGCCTTGAGGAGGTAGGACTTAGATTTCAGTCTTCCAGGCCAGGAGCCTCAGGTAGCAGTGTGGCCCAGGAGGGGCTGCACAGCGAATCCTCTACTTTGGGCCCCACTGGTCATTTCCATCCAGAAAAGCCAGTCTACCCTTCATGCAAAGCTTCCTAGACACCCCTTCCTTCCCCGACCCATGTCCCCGGGACTTCGACTGCTGCCCACCGGGCACCTGGGAGTCCATGAGGTGCCCAGGAACTTCTGCTTTTCTTGGGAGAACGGGGAAGTGCAATGGTGGAGGGGGCTCTGGGACCCAGGCTCTCCCCTCACACAGGCATGGCCACCTCATCGTATTCATCCTGACCATTCTGCTCATCCAAGTTCAGTTTGACATCATCAGCATCCAGCTGTGGGAAGAAGGAAGGACAGAGGGTGAGCGGCTGAGGGGCCACGTTAGCCCTCCCCACTGCACGGAGGCGCTTCTGGAGTCAGCAGAGCCTGTCTCTCTCTGAACCTGGGTCAAGTCTCCCGTCCTGTCCTTTCATCCCCCAGAGATAGTCTAAATGAGGGGTTTCCTCAGGGTTAGGAACGCCCGGGAATCTGGTCCCTGGTGGGGGAGGGCCTCCAGAAGGCAGGCAGGAGACCCCTTCATGTGGGCAGTGCCGCAGTGACCTGTGTCACGTCGTGGAAGCATTCTGTTGGAGGAGTGACTGGCCAGATGGTTTGGAAGACCAAGGGCTAGCCGCTCAGCGGTCAGGACAACCCACAAGCAACGCATCCCGTGAGCCTCCTAGCCCTCTCACCAGCCCGGTCACTATTCCTCTCTTTCCAGGGGAGGATGCCCGAGGTACAGAGCAACGAGGCCACTTGCTCCAGGTCACCCCCCAGGACATGGCAGGGCTGGGATGAGGAGGCAGGCAGGATACCCAGGCCTTGATCACCGCGCTCTTCTGCCTTCCTTAGTTCCCAGACCCCTCCCCCTCCCACATTCTCCCAGCGCCACTGATGACCCCTCTCTGCCCCCTGCCTGGAGTTGTGCCCTCTGGTCAGAGGAAATGGGTGAGGGAGATAGGGGTGGGAGAAGAGACTCACAAGCTTGAGCTCCATGTCCCGGAAGATGAATGGTAGCAGGAAGCGGCGTAGGGGCACCGTGAGGATGAGGACGAAGGGGAGGGCCAGCGAGATTTCTTTGATGCTCCTCACTACCCACAGCACCACCAGGCAGACAATCTGGGTGATCGTGAACAAGTGCATGCGCCAGGTTTTCACCTGCGGACAGAGGCTGGGGTCATCGCCTGCCCGGCCCCGGGCACCCAGACCCCCCACCCCCCACCCCCAACCTGGGCATCCGAGAGGGCCGCGTACCCTCCTGGCGTAGGGCACTTCTGGGTAGTACTTGCGCGGCTTCAACAAAAGCAAGATGCGATCAAACAACTGGATGCCACTGAGGGATGTGACCCCCATGTAGAGAAAGATGCCGAAGAGCACCGCCAGGGGGATGTAGCGGAGGATGGGTCCCATGAGGATGGACACGCCTGCGGGGAGAAACATGCGCTGTTAGCCCCCAAGGATCAAGGATCGGCACCAGCAGGGGCTGATGAACGAAATCACAGGGATTATATGGAACTCCTTCTGTGGATCCTCTTTTTTTTTGGCCATGCCACATGGCTTGTGAAATCTCAGTTCCTCTACCAGGGACTTGAGCCTGAGCCCACAGCCATGAAGAGTGCCGAGTTCTAATCACTCGATGGCCAGGGAACTCCCTAGATCCTATTTATAGATGTTATCCCCATTTTACAGGTGAGGAAACATACGCAGAGAGGGGAAGCAACTTACCTAAGGCTACACAACTACGAAGTGCAGAGCTGGGAGTCAAGCTCCTGCCTGCCTGAGTCATAGCCTACTCCTTTAATCGAGGGAGTTACAGAGGTCAGAGAAGCCCACCTTTCCTCTTACCCCAGTCCAGAATGCCTCCATCACCCTCCACCTACCCAAATCCCAGCTCTCCTCCAGCTAACATCAACTTCGCCTCCTTCAGGAAGCTTCCCTGGCCTCTCCAACAGTGACCATGGTGCTGCCCACACACGGAGCCCGTTGGACTCTGGGCTGCTCCAGAACTCAGATCCCTGACCCTCTGTCTTCACCTCAACCATCCCCTGCTCCAAGAGCCCTGCTCTTTGTATCAGTCACAGAGTGGCTGAGCTGGGGAGACCTCGGGCATCTAATGAACCCTCTCTTGGTGCAGACAGAGAAACTTGAGGCCCAGAGATGAGATGGGATGCCTGGTCAGCAGCCAGTCAGGGCTGGAATCACAGGTCATTGAATTGTTGGAGAAGCTCTGACTACAGGGTCTTGTCTAGAGAAGTTTCCAGCAAGTGGTCCCCCCACATGCCCTGCACAAATGCCCATCTCAGTGCCTGGGGTATTTCCTCCAGAATTCCCTCATGTGAATAATTGACTCTAGGAAGATGTGGGCAGTGGGTGTTTGGGGAGACCTGGCTGCAGGGCCAGGACTGGAGGGACACTGGATGCTAAGGGGCAGAGCCAGCAGGGTGGTGGAAAGTTTGGAGAGTGTGGCCAGTCTTCACTTACCCACGAGCACAGCGACTAGAAGTCCACTGATCCGCTGTTCCTTGACTCCCTGAATCTGGGATACAGCCCCTGGAGTACTGTCCTTGCTCATGACAGTGAGGGCATTGGCATGGGTGACAGTGCGCACCGTGGTGGCGCTGAGCCAGGGCATCCCAAAGATGGCACCCACCCCACCCATGCCTATGATCAGCAGCAGGTCCAGGTGGAAGCCAGAGCCCTTGACCATCTTGCGCTCCGGTTTGCTGATGATCAGCCTGGAGGTGTGGAAGGTGGGGAGTAAGCAGGGCTCTCCTTCACCCCAACTGCCCTTCACCCCTCTTTTCTTCCCCAGACTTGGGTCCCTCTACTTTAGTTTGTCCTGCGTTGCCCTTCTCCCTTGGAGTTCCATGCTCCGCCCCTCAACCCCCACCCCGTCTTGACAGTAGAGACTCTAAGAGCAGAAAGGTCTTCCTCATTGCCACGAACACCTGCCAGCAGATCTACTCAGAAACTGAAGAAGCGTACACTTCAGAGAACCTCACCAGTGCAGGCCCTTTCCAAGATCCAGCACCTAATTTTACAGTTTTCATTTTATATTCTTTTTCTTAAAAAGCACCCCTCAAATAATGTCATGTCAGGTCCCACAAAATCTGGACCTGCCCCTGCCTGCCCATCATTCCTTTGAGCGCTTAGTCCCTTGCCTGCTTGGAGCTTGTCCCTTTCTCTGCCTTGGACCCTCCCAGGCCCCATCCCACCCTGGCTCTTACGTGGTGATCTGGGACTCAAGGAAGATGAGAATAAAGACCAGCAGGGCAGGCAGGGCAGAAGCAAACATCATCCAGATGGGAAATTCGACATGTATGCCTAGTGGGTGGATAAGCCAGTCTCGCTCCGTGGGGTTAGATACAGAAAGGCCTTCAGGTACACTGAGTTTCTGTGGGATGAGAATGCTGGTGAGAACACTTGGGGGTAGGAGGATGGGGAAAGGTGGGGACCGAAGGAGCCAGGGTCCTGGGCACTTGGGAACTTACTTATATTGAGCATCTACTTTGTACTCCATAACTGCAAAAGGCCCTTTATATACATTTTCTCATTCCCTACTTTATGGATGAGGAAACAGGATCAGAGAAGTTATGTAGCTGGCTCTGCATTGCACAGCTATTTGGTGGCAAAACTGAGATTTAAAGTCAGGACAGCCTGGGTTCCAAAGCAGATCCTTTCCTATCACCCTGGATTAAGAAGTAAAAGGAGGCCACCTGACCCAGGCCCTTGCTGCAGCCAGAGGGGTCCTGAGGGGCTGTGGGAAGAACACAGGGCTCTCAGGGGAGGCAGGGATGGGGGGAGGGGTAGTTCTAGCTGGCTTCAGGCGTGGGAAGGCGGTTTGGGGGAGGGGACATGCTGGGGGAATGAAATAAAGTGGCGGGGTGGGGAGAGAGGGTCACCTGGGTGTAGGTGTCTCGGATGAGGGCATCCACCATGACCATGATCAGGATAGAGATAGGAACCCCGAAGTCCCCAATGATCCGTCGCAGCTGAGGGCAGGTGGAGGGGCCAGTGGTCAGTGCCCAGTGGCGTCCCACCTCCCACCTTCCACGTGGCCCCACTCCTGCCCCATCTTCACCAGGAGGCACCCACTCTTCTCAGGGGGTCCATCAACATCTAATGACCTGTCCTGCGCCTCTACATACCTGCCTCCTTTCTTGTCCCCTTGGCCAGCCGCACCCTGGCCCCACAGCTTCTCCACCCCTTTCAAAGAACTATCCTTGGCTCCCCACTTGGGTCCTCAGCCTGGATGTGCTGAGAAAGCGATTGTCTCAAGGGTAAAATCCTACGTGATGAGGGGGCCAGCAGAGCTTGGAATTGGAAATGGGAATCTAGGGTAAGAAGGGGATATGCTGGCACTGGGAAAGCTGAGGCGAGTGCCTTGGAGTTGGATGAGGCAGTAAAAGCAAGGACAGGTGGGGAGGGTGTGCTGACCTTGCCTGGGAAGTAGGAGCTGTTCTTGAACTTGCGCAGCATTATGGCAAGGGAGAAGGTACCAGCCATGAGCACAAGAGAGAGGAGGGCTGTGTTGGGCAGGGCGGCCTGAGGTTTGGGTGTTGTCACCACATTGTGGTCATAGTTCTTCTGCAGTGGATGATCCTGGAAGATCTGCAGCAGAAAACCAAGGCATCCTGTTCCTTCCCATCCATCCATCCTCCAACCATCATTTATCTATCCATCATCCATCCATGCATCTCTGTATTCACCATTTATCTCTCTATTCAGCATCCATTCACCAATCCATCATCCATCTACCTATCTTATTCCTCAGTTGTCATGGAAACAGAGAGGCAATGGGATTCCACAGCTTGGTTTTCAGGACTGAGGACCAATCTAGGCTTGGGTGGGGCAGACCATGGAGGAAATGAGTCTGTTTGTGTGTGTGTGTGTGTGTGTGTGTACATGCAAGCAGGGCCTGGGAACCATGAGAAGGCTGGAGGGCAGGAAACAAGTGCCAAGGAAGTTTCTAAAAAGACTTGGGCTCCAAAGACTTGAAAACTGAAATACCCATCAACCAGCAGAATCAGGGGTAGATGTAAAGTGTTCACCCTTCCTCCATATAAAATGGAGACCCAGAAGTAGGCATAGTTCAAGGTGACAGAGCTGAGGAGGCAGGGCACGTGCTCTGCAGGCCCTATGGTTCTTAAGGGCGATAGCAGGAGAGGGAGCGGCAGGGTGGGGCTCCAGAGCCCCCAGGACCTCTGCTACCATGCCATGCCTACTTGCTCCCACATTCAGTCTCACACACGTGAAAGTGCTAAGCCGTGGCCAGCTCTTTGTGACCCTATGGACTGTAACCCACCAGGCTCCTCTGTCCATGGAATTCTCTAGGTAAGAATACTGGAGTGGGTGGCCATTCCCTTCTCCAGGGGATCTTCCCAACCCAGGAATCAAACCTGGGTCTCCTGCATTGCAGGCAAATTCTTTACCATCTGAGCCACCAGGGAAGCCCATTAGTCACGGTCTGTGATTATACACGTGGGCCTTTGCATGCAGAAGGGCCCTCTCATGCACAGTCATGGTGAGAATACCAGCCCGCAGACAGCTGGTGTCAACATGGATGTGGTCACAGTCACATTCCATGGAAACATGGCCACATAAATGCCAAACAGACACTAGTGCAATGACACCCACAGTCACATAGCTTGTGCACAGTCACACACACACACGGACACTCACGCCTCTAACACTCCTGCAGCCCTCACCGTGACCAGCTTGTAGAAGGTCTCATAGATGAAGATGAGGGAGATGAGGAAGGAGAAGATCTCCTGGGTGTAGCGGGAGATGAAGCGGACCAGAAAGCTGCCCTCGAAGGCCACCACCAGCACCACCAGCAGGATGAGCCAGAAGCCAATCCACACACGGCCCACAATGTACTCCAGGTTGTTAGTCTGGCAGAACTGTAGGGTGGTCAGAGGGAGCTGGGGTCAGACACATGGGCCCAGGCACCATGCGTTAAGCAGGTGGGGTTGGGGGCCAGTTACAGGGTCACAGTGGGGCCAGAATACAGTTACCAAGTAGAAGGCTTCCTCAAACACAAGCAGGGGTCCTGAGAAGCCCAACACGAGCAGGGGCTGAGCCCCCAGCAGGGAGAAGATGATGCCCTGCAACGCGGTGGAGAGGAGTAGTTCCGACACCCCCATCATATTCTGGGTCTTGTCTCCTGTGGGTGGAGGTGTGGTCAAGGTCAAGATCATTTCACGGGTAAGCTGACATAGGGGTCCAGAATGTCAGCTCGGGGCAAAATCAGGGCTGATACGTAGGCCAGAGGGTCAGAGGTGAGGGTTAGTAGGACACATGGAGACACTGACCCAGGAGGCCGCCGAAGGTGATGGCGGGGGTCAGGGCGGCAAAGTAGATGAAGATGATGGCAGACAGGACCTGGGGGCTCAAGGCATCTGTGATGTCACTCAGGTAGCGGGGGTAGCGGCGCCGGATGTCACGCACCAGTCCCCCGAAGAGCTTGCCTGTCCGCTGCAGAGGGTCTTCTGGGGTGTCCCCTGGACCTTTCTTCACATCTGTAGTGGAGACCATGCCACAGAGGATTGAAGGGGGAGGTGAGGGTAGAGGGGAATCAAGGAGGAGATACCTGATGGGAATGGGGTCATCTGGGAGGCTGGGAGGGATGAGAACAGGGAGAGGGGAGCCAGGGGCTCACAGGGCCATGCTGGGGGTCTGGGGGCTCAAAGAAACTTGGGCTGGGCAGGGCAGGGCAGGGCAGGTACCTAGGTCCTTGAAGATACTGGGGTCGGGCTTGGCAGGGCTGGGCAGGTAGCGTCTTCTCAGCAGCGCTTTCTGCACAGGCACCAGACTGAGCAGGGCCTTCTCAGAGGGGGCATCCAAGGGAGGCAGCACCAGACTGCAGTCAAGAAAGCCCTCCAGGGACTGGACCAGTGTCTCCTTGCTCTGGGCCAGGTATGCCTCATTCCAGAACACCTGAGGGCAGGAGAGAAGGTCAGAGCCACTAGGACCTGCTGAATTCAGGTCCACAGGAGTCCACAGCCAAGGCCTCTGGGGATCAGAATCCTTTCACCCAGCTCCTGCCAGCTGGGATCTGCTTTTCCTGCCCTGTCCTTCCACCCATCCACTCTCTACTGAGAAAGGGCAGACAGGGCCCTGAGTGGGGAAAGCAGAAAGAACTAAAGTGAACCAAGTGGCTTGTAGCAGACCAGATGGAAGGAGAGCAGACCAGGCCAGCCCTAACCAGGTAGAACCAAGACAGAGTGGGCCAGACTAAACCAGGCCTGATCAGGCAGGGCTAGGCCAGAACACGGGCCTGGACCCCCCTGAGCAGACAGGATAGATCCAACGGAACGGGCCAAACTAGTGATGTTAAAGTAAGCCAGGCCTCCCCTGCCACCCAGGGCCCCCGGCTCCCCCGGCCCTCGCTGGCCCCTCCTCACCCTCTCCGACATGAGGGTGGCGGCAGCTCGGCCCAGCTGGGTGTAGTTGATATTGGGTCCCTCGGGTCCCAGCAACACAATGAGGAAGCGCACAGGCACTGCCGGCTCCTCTGAACCCTCTGGCTTTGGCTCCGGCTCCATCGGCTCCTTTAGCCTCACAAAGCCCAGCACTGGCCGCTTTAGGAACCTGGCACAGCCTGGCAGGTGGACGAAATGGGGTGCTGAGGCCCGTGGGGGAGGTGGGGGGCATGGGGCAGTGCTGGTGAGGTTCAGGCTTATGGAGAGGCAGGAGGTGGAAGCAGGTAGTATGCAGGGATGAGGGAAGGAACCCACTGGCCACTTACCCACAAGCACCAGGGTGGCCTCCCAGTCCTGGGGACTTTTTCCCAGAATTTCAGATGCGTGCCCTCTTGTGCTACCCTCTCCCTGTTGGGAGGAGGTGGTGAGTAGAGTCCTCGGCCACTGCAGACCCTGGACACCCGAGTGTCCCACCCCCTTTCCCCCACCCGCTCTCATTTAGAACCACGTTCAGGTTGAGGGCCTTCTGGCTCTCCTCACATGGCCTAGGCGCAGCCTCACCTGTTCACAGAAGAGCTCTGTCTCCAGTGATGGATGCTGTGGGAGCAGAGGCTCCGAAGCGTCCCCAGAATGTGTCACGACCACAGGCTTCACACCCCCCAGGGCCTCCATGTCTCTGGCGTGGCTGCAGGGCACACAGTGGACATGGGCTGAGTAGGCTGCTCAGGCCGGGCTGTTAGCAGAGTGGAGACTGGGACCTGCTAGCGTCAGACTAGAGAGGCCTAGGGGTGGAAGGAGAATCGGCCTCCTCCGAAGGATGTTGTGGTTGTAAGCGGGTGGCCTCAGTCTGAACTGACTAGGTAGAGCCAGAAGAATGGATGGAGGGAGGGACTTTAAGAGTCTGTCCTCCTGGGGACCAGTGGCCCCCAAAACTGAGCATGGAGACATGGTCACTGCCTGAAAGGTGTCGGAGGCAGGAGCCATGGTGCAAGAAAAGTGGGACCCAGCCTGGTGGGGAGGGGCTCCCGCAGAAAGCTTGGGGCAGGTGGGCTGGGGAGATAGGCCCTGTGGGTGTGGGGTCCAGGGCCCAGCAGGCAGGGGCACCTGTGTTTCAGCAGCAGGAGCCGGAGAAGATTGTCTTGGTCGTCTGGCTGGATCTGCCCCTCGAAGGTAAACCTGTCCAGCAGCTGGTTGGCCACTTCAGCCAGGGATTTCCCCGGCAGATCCAGAAGGACAGTACCTGCAGGCGGTGGAGGGGTGAGGTGGCTGGCCCTGCCCCACTCCCCTCCCCCCAGCAGGCTTTACATGCAGGGCTGCAGAGGGTTCACCCACCCTTGGCGAAGGCTTTCTGAAGCTCCAAGAGGCTCCAGAAGTTGAGGTAAGGCAGGTGGGGGCGGCCCCAGATCCCATCTTTGCCCAGGTTCTCCTCCAGCCCCACCCAGCGTGCTGTTTCCATCCATTGTATCTCTTGGTTCTTTTCATCCATCACCAGTTCCCGCAGTTCCACGCACACCTGCGGCCCCCCAGGCTTGAATTAGTTCCTCAGGCCCAGGGCAGGGCTGTGGGGGGGACTGGAAGCCCAGGGCACGGTGGGCACTTGGCAGGCCCTGAGGGGTGTTTGTCAGAGGCCCAGGGTCCTGGGGCACTCA
Source organism: Bubalus kerabau (assembly GCF_029407905.1). Taxonomy (NCBI): domain Eukaryota; kingdom Metazoa; phylum Chordata; class Mammalia; order Artiodactyla; family Bovidae; genus Bubalus; species Bubalus kerabau. The sequence continues at coordinate 20,131,825 of NC_073627.1, read as the reverse complement.
GGACAGAGGCTGAGCTCAGAGGGGACCGTTAGGGGCTACAACCTGGGGGTTGTAGAGTAAGATGTGACACGTGGGGAGATGCTTGAGGGTCCCCCACCTCTGCCTCTGTTCCCCAACTTCCTGACCAGGCCCTTCCCCCCATTTCAGAGGCATTTGAAGATACTCAAAAGGGGTGCTAGAGTGGGCACGGGAGAGGAGAGGAAAGCCTTGGGTGCCGCTGGGTCTGTCTCTTGCCTCTAAGATTTCTGCGTGGGCTTGGCATGCCCTTGGGTTTCCATGAGGCCAGGGGCCCACTCTCAGGGGCCTAGCTGAGGGCAGACCCAATTTCCTAACTGGCTACACAGTCTGGTGCCCAGCAATGACATGGGGGGCCTGGGGAGGGAAATCCGGGTGGAGGAGAGCATGCATGTAATTCTGTGCTTCTCCAGGGGGCACCTGACAGCCCAGCCCGGGCCAGCAGACCTGGGAGCTCAGACCTCCAGTGGTCAGTTTACCTCTGTCCAGCGAGCTCCCCATGAGTGCAAGGAGGCCTAGGTCTCCCCACTCACCGGGAGATGTCCTCTTCTACCTATTTCCCAGGATGCCCGTTCCTTCTCTGTTCGTGGAGTCTCCGCATCCCAAGGCTGTAGCTCTCCCTCCGTTCCTCCCCTCCCCTGGTAGAATGATGGGTCCCAAGGGCAGCGCAGGAAAGAAGGTTGGGGGAGGCTGGGGTGCTCACCTTGTGGGTTTCTGGGTGTTGCGATGTGGTGTGGTAGTCTGTGTCTGTCAGCTGGGTGACCCAAGCTGAAAACCCCAAAGCCAGTTAGCGATGCCCCCAGACAATCCCCCCACGACCCTCCTGCTCCATCCCCACGAGATGCAGAGACCACACAGGATGATGCCTCTCTCCTTCTCGTTGCCCCTGGCTGGGACCCTGCCCCACGCCTGTTCCTGGCCCAGACTGGCACTGTCACTCGCCATCTGAGCCCTGTGGAGGACCCCTGGGGCTCATCCCCCCGCGCTGACAGGAGGGTCATCTCCAAGGGGATTGGAGAGTCCTAAACAGCAGTTCTCTTCCCCCTCCTGCTACCTTCTGGGACCAGATTCCCTTTTTTTCCCACCTGTCTCAACAATCTCACTGGCCCAGCAGCTTCTCACCACTTCCAAGCGGAGCTCTGGGAGCCAGGTTGGGGGCTGCCTTTATATTGGCCCCCACACCCCCTAGCCCTCATTTCCCAGAGGGGCCTCTTATCTCCTATATCAATTGCCAGCACTTAAGTCCAGTTGACAGTAAACAGGTCCCCTCCCAGGGCTCCCCAACCAAGACCTTGGACAAGCCCAGGAAGGTTTCCTCGGGTCTCTCTGCCCTGAGGATCCCCGCAGCCCCCAATTTCTCAGGACTTCTGGACTTCCAAACAGAACAATGTTCTCAGAACAGGCCCAGCACCTGGCCAGGAAGCTGGATGGGCACAAATGGCATGGGGGCTCATGTCCTCGTTCCAGACAAGGCTGACTGCCTGCTCACAAATCTATGGGGCACAGTAATGGGTGACTGGTCCTGCCCTCCCACCGCCCCTAGTCACCTCCTGTGATCATTTCAAACAAAACTCTGTTTATCCTTCAATCAGCCAGGATTGTGGGAGAACTGGCCCTGGGGCTGGGCTGGTGGAGAGGGGGAAGAAGGCAAATACAAACTCCCCACCTGTCAATGATAGGGTTCAGAGGGTTCAGCAGCTCATCCCAACAGGAGAGCGGGAGATGGGCTCACCTTCTGCCTCCTCTTCCTGAATTGTGTCACCTTCTGCCTCTTCCACTGGGATACTGACGGAATCATGGTCTTCATATTCCTTTTGCTCTAGAGTCTCCTCCAGTTGATTTTCATACTCCTGTGAGAAGCTGCCATCAGGGCTGGGCTGCGGGGGGCTCTGAAGGTGGGAGTCCAGGGCTGGGTTCCCAGAGCCCCCAGGTAGGAGCCCTGCAGACACCACCAAAGACTCACCTCTGGATCCCCCATGGCGCTGTCCTGATTGTTCAATTGTCTGCGGTGATCTGAGCCCCCAGCATAACCCACACTTGGAGTTCCTGTGGTGGATTGGGGGGAAGGTACAGGCTGGGCGAGGCATGGGGCAACCTGGGGTCTCCCCTTAGTCCCCCAAGGGGACCCCCCCAGGGGGCTGCATTTGCTCGAAGTGGGATCCCGAGTGTTAGGAGATAAGGGAGGGTCAGAGGAAAGAAGTGTAAGTGGGAGGTTGAGAGGAGGGAGGAGCTGGGTTTGCAGGAGTGAGGGCAGGTGTGCAGGGGCCACAGACACTGCAGTGCAGGGAAGGTGAAACTTGGCTGGCATCAACCTCAGGGTGTTTGGGAGGATGGGGGTTGTTCTTCAAATAAACTCCTTCCTCCATCCACCAGTCCTCACCTGACTTCCTTTTCTGCCCCTCCCCAGGAATCAGTTAACTTCAGGAGATGACCTGTCCCTCTTTCAGGGAGCTTAGCTGAGAGTCTCCACAAAACACCATCTTCTCCCAGAAATGGCTGCTTCCTGCTGGGCATAGGGCTGCCGGTATCCTTAGGAGTGGCTCACAGGCCCTGAATGATGCAGCCTTGCTTCTTTCCCCTACTGCATCCTGAACTCCATCTCTCTTGCTCTCTCACCACCTATTCCACTGGCCTGCTTACCAAGCCCTTTCCTGCCCCAGGGCCTTGGCACCTGCTTTGTCCATGTCATGGATGTCCCTCCCCCGACTTCAGCCCTTCCCACCCTCAGCTCACACACCAGCTCTTCAGAGTCCCTTCCTGACCTTCCTGACAACAATCACTAACGTAGTCTGTCATTTTCTGGTTTCTTGATTCATTTGTGTATATATGGTCTGAGTGAGTATTAGTCGTTTAGTCATGTAATTCTCTTTGCGACCCCATGGACTGTATCCCACCAGTTTCCTCTGTCCATAGAGTTCTCTAGGCAAGAAGACTGTAGTGGGTAGCCAGTCCCTTCTCCAGGGGATCTTCCCAACTCAGGTCTCTTGCATTGCAGGTGAGTTCTTTACTGTCTAAGCCACCAGGGAAGCCCATGTATGGTCTGAGGATGCCTCTAAAAGGGAAGCCACATGAGCACTGAGATCCTGCACGTCTCAATCCCCACTAGATCCACCACTCCTAGCAGAGTGGTTGCCACATAGTAGGCACTCAATAAATACCTGTTGATTACTGTGTATAAAATAGATAACTACTGAGAACCTATTGTATTGCACAGCGGACTCTACTCGATGATCTGAGGTGACCTAAATGGGAAGGGAATTTTAAAAGAGAGAGGCTATATGTATACGTATAACTGATTCACTTTGCTGTAAATCAGAAATTAATGCAACGTGGTAAAGCAATTATAATAATTTTTTTTTAAAAGCATGTTGAAAGAGTGGAAGAATGGCTCCCCCTTGCAGGCTTGGGACTCTGGGGCTGGGGAGCCAGGATGACTAGGAGGCCAGGAGGCCATGGAGTCCTGCACCTCCGTTTTCTCAGTTGTGTCTCTAGTGGAAAGGAAGGACACCCACCCCAGGAATGTGAGGACCAGCCCAAGAGAACACAGAGGTGCCCTGCTATGGCCCAGACTGGGTGTGGAGGGACATCCTTCTCCCCTTCACCCGCGGCAGGCTGCATAGCATGTTGTAGTGACACAGATTTGAGTCAGATTGACAACTGTGCCCCTCCATGCCTGGCATAGAGCCTGGGAAGCTGAGAGGAACAAGACACTGTTCAGCTCTCCAGAAGCTCACAGCCCTGGCTGGGGAGACCAGCCAGGAACACGTGACAGGTGAAGAGGTTCAGGAGAAAACACGTGCCCCAAACAAAAGCAAGCAGTGAGCAGACTGTGCTGGTTGCCAAGGATGTTTGTGGCAGGAGGGAGAGTAGGACTTGCTGATGGGGTAGGGGGCAGAGTGTCCCTGAAGGAGGGGACACTGGCGCTTGCCCCAGAGCACTGATGGGATTTGAAGGGCTGAGAGATGGGAAGGGCTAGTCCAGGTGTTAGGAATGGTGGCAAGAGGCAGACAGAAGACCATGCCAGAGAAGGCTGGGCACTGTGGAAGGGAACAGGACAGGGAGTATGTACAGAAAGAACTGTACACAGAGCTCTGTTTCTGAGGAATGTATAGTCCTGCAGTCCTTAGAGATAGAGAAGGGGCATGAGTGAGCCCCTGACCCAAACTGAGGAAGGCAAGGGTCCCTGCCTTGGGGTGGTTGTAGGGCAAGTGATGGCCATGTTAGGGAATTCTAAAGTCTGAGGATGGGGTGTCCCTCCTGCAGGGGACTTGGCATTCGAGGTCTCTGGTATTGCAGAGAAAACCTTTTTTTTTTGAATTATGTTTTATTATTATTGTTATTTTAAAAATATTTATTTATTTATTTGGCTGCACTGGGTCTTAGTTGCGGCATGTGAGTTCTAGTTCCTTGACCAGGGATCAAACCAGGGCCTCCTACACTGGGAGCATGGAGTCCTAGCCACTGGATTATCAGGGAAGTCCTCATGCACCTTTTTTCTCTCCCTCTTCTGCCCTTCCCTGTCCCCTTCTCCTTCCTCTTCTCCCATCTTTAACCTCTCTCTTCCATCTCTGGCCTTGTCGCCACCTGGGCCTCAGATCTCCAGCCGCTTCCACCTTGTCGACCCTGAGGTACTAAACACCGCCCTCCTTGGGCAGGCACTGTGGTTTTAGTTTCCCATCTGAGAGGGGAGAGGGTCCCCCCAGAGCCAGAGGACACAGAAACATCCAGGCTGCCTCTCTGCCACTGACTGGCAGCTCCCAGACTCTCTCTAGGGCTCAGTCACCCCATCGGTACAATGGGAGGCCCTCCTGCTGGGGTCCTGAGGCATCAGTGAGAGAGAAGAGGGGAGAACATAGGTGCCTTGAGCTCCTCTGGGGCTTTAGAGGTGCACCCATGACCCAGATTGCTGCCTGCTCCAGGCCCAGCCACTCCCCAGCTGCAGGCCTTGCTCTGCGAGCACTGATAAGAGCCTGGACCCTGATGGCTGACTTGCGTCTGGAAGTACACCAAGCACCCGGCCAGCCCACCAGCCAGGGCCAGGCAGATAAAGGGGAGCAGGGCATCTGGGGCCCAGGAGGTGGAACACAGCTGGAAGAGACTGGGAGGGGGAGTAGCAGATGACGGAGAAGGCTCCCTGGAAGCACAGGACACCACCTTTGTGTAATCACCCCGACACCATACATAGCTGCGCTGTCTTATCTCTGATGATCCGCAAACCACTCTGAAGTGAGTAGTGTCATTGGCCACACTTTACAGATGAGAAAGCTGAGGTTCAGAGAGGCTTACCTGCCCCGATTCCTTAGCAGGTAGAGAGCAGAGGGAGCATTAAACCCTGGCCTATCTTGCTCCAGCTACCGCTCTAACCATGGTGCTTAGTTGCCTCCCAGAAGATAAAACATCTATTAACTGGTTTAGTATTTGTGACTAAGAGTATGGGTTCTGCAGTCAGGCTGCCTGGGTTCAAATCCCAGCCCTGCCACTCACTATGTGACCTTGGGCAAGTAACTCAACCTCTCTGTGCCTCAGTTTTCTCATCTATAAAATGGGGATAATCATAATGCTACCTCATAGCTCAGTTGGTAGAGAATCTGCCTGCAATGCAGGAGACCTGGGTTCAATTCCTGGGTGGGAAGATCCTCTGGAGAAGGAAATGGCAACCCACTCCAGTATTCTTGCCTGGAGAGTCCCATGGACAGAGGAGCCTGGCAGGCTACAGTCCATGGGATCGCAAGAGTAGGACATGACCTAGCGACTAAACCACCACCACCATAATGCTATCTACCCCATAGACCTGTTGCAGCATTAAGAAAGTTCATGCATATAAAGCACTCAGAATAGTGCCTGGCCAGCCTGGATGGGAAGGGAACTTGGAGGAAAATGGATACATGTATATGTATGGCTGAGTCCCTTTGCTGTTCGCTTGAAACTGTCACAATATTGTTAATCAGATATATCCCAAAGTAAAACAAAAAGTTAAAATGAAAAAAGAGTAGTGCCTGGCACATAAAGAGCTCTCTTTGAATGCTTGCTATCATTAGCTCTGCTCCTAGAGATGAAAGGCAGACTTGCTGTCTTCATTCCCTTCTGATTTTCCTTCAGTTCCCATAGAATTAACCTGTGTTTGGAGACCTTCAGGTGATGGGGGACTCCTCCTTTCCCTCCCAACACCCCCGAAGATGGGGACAGCGCCAGGTCTCCTTGGCTAGAGTCCCTGGAAATGTTTCAAAATGAGCAGCGTCAGCTGACAATTTTCCTCCTAGGCAGGACACAGAGTGGCTTGGGGATCCCCATACATGGAGGAAAGAGGGGGCTGGGCAGCTGGGAGACCCTAGCTTGTGTGATTCAAGGGGCTGGTAAATTGGAGCCTGACAAGGACCCACACCTGGAGGGGAATCAGGTTCGCCCCCCCCCCCCAACACACACTCACACACCTCTGCTGCCACATGCCAGCCTTTTTTCCCCTAACACCTGCCGCCCCACTCTTCCCGGCTGCAGGTGCCAATGGGCCTGAGCCCTGAAGGGTAACAACACACATGGTAACATTCTCACCCCACCACTGGCACCCCTTGGGGGGCCAGCGCCCATGCCCACTTGGGCCCAGATTCAGGTTGGGCACCTGCAGAAACCTTCAGAACAGGAACCTCAGGACCACCCCAGCCCCTCCCTGCCCTTCTCACCTGCTCACAAGCCTCGAGGATCCCTCGGCGAGCTCCTGCAGCCACCAGTGGCCTCTGTGCCCAGATGAGCTCACACCTGCTCCAGCCCGCAATAGGTCCCGTCTCCCGCGCCCCGGGGGCAGCTCCCAAACCCCTGACTCATGCCCCCGCCTCCTAATCTGCCCGCCCCACGGGCCCTGGGAGCCCCGTCCACCCCCCCTGCCCTGCTCCCGCTGGGTGCCTGGTAAACAGAGTTATCTCTCACCTACATCTGGACAGCTGTGAGTCCGGCCCACCCCACCCAACCCCACTGGCCAGCCCCCAAGGTCTCCCAAGTCCCTCCTGGCCCCTCCGATTCTCCTGGATCTTCCTTCGTGGACTAGCCTTTGATGGCTGGGTTCTTGGAGCACCCAGCCTCCCGGTAGGTCCGCCCCAACCTCTGGATGCACCTGTCCTGCCTCTGTCCATCCTCACTCTGGCCAGACCCTTTGCTCAGACCCCAAGCTGCACGGGTGCTTGCTTTCTCCTCCCTCTGTCCTGGTGCCCTCCCTTGGGGGCTCACTCACTCTTCCTCTGTAGCCATCCCCTCCACCCCTAGGGGAACCAGCTCAAGCAGCCCCTTCGCCTTCTTGCCCCAGGCTAGGGCAACCCAGCCACCATCTCCTCAAGACTGCAACTGGCTCTAAAGAACTGGCACCTGGATGCTAAGACGCTGCCCCTCCGTCAACCTGAAACAATATCAGGTCAACACAAACAACGTCCCCACACGGTGCTCTGAGCTCACAAAGCCCCAATGTCTGGGCACACTGGCTCCTCTGTCGACAGCCCAGCCCAGGCCCCCGGGCCAGAGCAGCCGCATTCTCGGCCCCGCTGTGGCCCTCCCCTCACCCCCCAGCAGGGCAGTCTCTGCTCTTGGGGAGTGAGGGTGTTGTTGGAGCTGGTCACCTGTTCCTGGGCTGAAAGATGAGTTCAGATCGGCAAGGATGAATAGAAGTTTGAAAGCAGACAGAAAGGGGGTTTTGTGGACACTGCAGAGAGGGAGGAAGCCGTGTCCCAGCCCCCTTGGAACCAGCCTGGTTGTGGGACGTGGGACAAGTGCCTGCCCCTCTCTGGGCTTCTGTGACCTCATCTGTAAAGGGAGAATGCCGGTTCCACGGCCGCCAGCCTGGGGATTTCCTGCTCGGGATTCGAACAATAGCAACCCAGAGACCAGGTCAGAGAGGTGGCATACCCAGCAATTCCACAGCCATTTCCTGGGTCTCACCACGAGCCCGCACGTGCCCAGCCCTGGCAGAGGGAGAAAGGGAATCCTGTTTGCTGAAGAATCTGCTCCAGGCACTGCCCTGCGGGCCTTCACCTGGTGGTCACACTTAATCCTTACAGCAGCAACCCCCACCCCCATTTGACAGAGAGGTAAAGTGGCTTCCCAGTAAAAAGAATAACCCATGACGGGACTCCCCTGGTGATTCAGTGGTTAAGACTCTGCACTCCCAAGGCAGGGGTCATGGGTTTGATCCCACATGTCACACCACTCAGTCAAAAACACAGAAAGAAAGAACAACCAATGAATGGACACCCACTCTGTTCAGGTTCCTGTGCCCGGGGCTTCACACACATCTCTCTCTGAGCTCTGCAAGCCCCTCTGAGGAAGGCGCTGTTTATTATTTCTCTTTCCCTCTTACAGATGGAGAAGCCGCGTGGAGAGGTGGACGAATTCCTCCAGGCCTCTCCACTGGTGTTCTGCCTGCTGCCAAGCCCTGGGCTCCCTCCTGCCACCCTTGGCCTTCATGCCAGTAGAAGCAGAGAGGTCCTGGTAAAGGGGCCTGGGGACGCCTCTTAGTGCTCCACGTTGGTGCTCAGTCTCCCAGCTGGTGGCATGTATCCCAAGGCCCCGTCCAGACTGGGCTGTTTCCTGTGGTGCATGGCAGTGAATGAATGCCAGATGTAGGCCCTGCCTTCCCTGCATAGCCCAGAGGGCCCAGGCACCTAGCTCTCTGCCTGTCCCAGAAGCCGAGAGGCAGCCAAGTGAAGGAGGCAGCCAGAGAGCACCTCTCCCGGGGCCAGAAAGAACCAACAGATAGCTAGGTGAGAGGCAAGGAGATGGCAGATGACATGGGAATATCTGGCTTAGGAGGAGAATCTACCCAGCTGTTCTGCAGGTACCAGCCCCTAGCAGCCCAAAAGTCACCCAGGCAGCATCAGAGCAGATGGGCCTCTGGTCCTTCCTCCTCACACCACGTGCTGTTGTTCATTCTTGTCACCTTGATTGAATTTGGCAGATGTTCCCCCCAAATCTGCCCAACGTTACATTTCTCTTGATTTAAAGATTTTCCAGGAAGAAGTGATGGCTCTTCTCGCTCATTTTATTCCAGTTTGGACTCAGGTCAGTTCAATTCATCTGAAGGTTCCAGTGCCAGGCACTGGGGAAATAAGACAAGAGAGAGGCTCCCTTCCCTTTGCCATGCCCCTGGGCTGGATGGAGATAATCAGAGGCCTGGACTCTGGGGGACTGAGCAGAGCTCCAGGACGTCTTGAGAGGACATCGGATCGATTCACCCCGCAAGTCCCTCATCCTCATCACTTACAGCCCCTTTTGCCATCCCAACCCCACCATTTTCTACAGCCTGAAGGGAGGCACTTACCTGGTCCCTCTCCAAGGTCCATGGATGCCTTTGTCAAAGTTTGGGCTCATCAAAGTCAGTGCCAAGGTCAAATGTGGCGGAATGAGGTGAACTGAGGGTGGAGCTCCTAGCCAGGTCTGTGGAATTTGTCTGGTGAGTTGGTTGCAGACCCACCATGGTTATTCCAGACCACGCAGTTCAGATCCATGGGTTGGGACAGGTTGTCCCCGAGGGAGGCCCCGTGGACTGACTGTGACATTCTCCTGAAGAGAGGAGTCCTTCTTATTTTCAATCAGCTTGGGACATGGTCAGTCCTCAGTGAGAAGTGAGGATTTGGCAGGGTACTGAGGAAGGGAAGGCTGCTTCCTTTCTCTTGGCCTGAAGAAACAGAGGCTGAGACTCTGTGAGGGGGTGGGGTGGGGTCGTGGTGGTTAGGTGACCTGCCCCGTACAATGGGCGTGGCAGCAAGGTGTTAGGTGGGCCAGCGACGACTAAAGGTAGACCCACCTAGTAATCTCACACCTGCTCTTCAGTCCCCAGCTAGTGATCCTCTGATGCTCTCCCCAGAAACCCAGCAAAGAAAGCTTTGCTGGACAGTTCCCCTGTGGGAACGGAAGGGAGGGTCTGGGCCCAAGTCCACAGCAAAGCAGCCATGATGAGCAGTGGCAGCTAAGGTGAGTGGATGTCCAGATAGCATGGGGTGACCATTGAAGGGGACTGGCAGAGGGGACAAGTTCTGACCAGATGACCTGGACTCATGGGTATTGCCTAGTGAAGATGTGACTTCCTGTGCCTTCTTGGACTGAGGACTCAGACCACTGGGATTTTGCCCTAAAGGCACATGCCCCATGGCTAGGAGGACATCTAGGTTCAGTGTGAACTGCTATGGCAGGTGGCTCTGCCCTTGGTTAGGTGACCTTGAGCTGATCACCTCCTCTCGCCCACGTTGGTTTTCACTCTGGGCCAACGTGTGGACCAAATGGGATGACAGATGGAAAGGGGCTTGAGACCATAATCTGCTCTGGATGCAGGTAAGGGACTGAGTCGTGAATGGGGAAAATAAACCATGGAGATTGAAAGTCACCTGTGGCTCAGGTGACCAGGGCCACACAGCATCCATCCTCAAGGAGTTCAATGGAGACAGAAGATGTTAGCACATAACCAGAATGTGACGACAACAAGGGGTGTGAACAAAGAATGGGGGCCCGAGGGAGGAGTAATTTAGGAAGTGAAGAGGTCTCCAAGGAGTCCTCTGAGCTGAATCTTAGAAAAGTCCATGAGACTTACCCTGGTGGTCCAGTGGTTAAGACTCCGCTCTTCCACTGCACGTGGCACGGGTTCAATTCCTGGTCAGGGAATTAAGCTCCCTCATGCCTCACGGCATAGCCAAAAAAATTGAAATGGGTAAAATAACAATCTGAATAATAAAATAATCTGAAAAAAATAAAGTTTTAAAGAAAAATCCATCAGGAGAAATGGAAGCAAGCCTTCTCAGGTGGGGGGAACAGAGCTATAAGGTTCAGCACGGGTTGAGGACGAGAGCAGTGTGGGGTGAATAGAAGTGGGGCAGTGATCCTTGTAGTTGTGAATGGATCAGTCATCCTTACAGAAAGGGGTGAGGGGTGAGGGGGTGGGGAAGCAGGGGAATTGGACTGGAACTGGAAAGTTGCGTTCAGAGATGAGCTGGTCCAGCCCTCCTCTCCTAGAATCCTGTACCCTTGACTTGCATCCCCTGTACCTTGGGCTGGCCTGGGGTGGGGGCAGGCATCCTGCAAGGAAGCTTCTGTCTGTCTGGGGGCAGCCAGGTCAGATCTTGCAAATATAAGACACTCAGAGATATGAACTGGAAGTCAACAGGATCCCCTGAGAGCTGAGTGCTCAAGGAAGAGGGGGAGGAGGGTTCCAGCAGGGCCTTGAAGGATGGGTGGGGTTTCTCCAAGAGCGGAGGAGGAGGGCAGTCAAAGGGGGGCCTTGGAGAGCTGGAAGGCCCACCTGGCTCTCCAGATATCATGGGGTAGGGGGTGGCATGGGGGGTGGCCCAGGGAATAGAATCTGTTCAAGGGGCCTCAAGTTGGGGCTGTGAGCTCTCTCAGAGTTTTGACACTTACTCTTCTCAGAAGGTTCTGTGTTCCCTAGGTTTCTAGGTCTTTTTTTTTTTTTTTTGGCCACATGGCTTGGCTTGCAGGATCTCAGTTCTATGACCAGAGGTTAAACACAGACCATAGCAGTAAAAGCCTGAAATCCTAACCACTAGGTCATCAGGGAACTCCCTAGGCTTCTGGGTCTTTACACATGCTGTTCCCTTGTCCTGAGGCTCCTTTCCGTTCTATATCTGCTGAACTGAAGCTTCAGGGCATAGCTCTTGCATCCCCAACTTTGTGAAGCCTCCCTCCTCCCACACCCCTCACCCCTGGCAGCCCAAGCCCACCTGTGTCACAGCCCGTCTGGGCTCTACTGGGATGATCCATGGCCCTGTCTTTCTCTTTCACAGATTGTAAGTCCTAAGGACAGAGACCATTGCTCAGTCCTTTAAACCTTGCCCAGAGCTCGGCCCGAAGTTGACAGTTCATATGTGTTGACTTTGAATGGAATCAATGCAAAAATCGGTCCCTTAGCCCACTGCTGAAACCATGGATGAGACAATTACTATTTGAAAGAGACCATATGGGTGATACGTGTTCACAATATTGTTTAATTCTAACCTTTACCTCCAAACACAAATAGGTAAAGAAACAAACTCTGGCCTCATCCAGTCTTCACTTGGTTCCTCATGCCCCAAATTGAGGCACTTCCTTGATTCTTCTCTTTCCCTCACCCCACATCCAGCCACAGCTCATTCTATTGGCTCCACCTCCACGGTCCCATCCTCTTCTCTCCATCTCTACTGTTTTTCCCCAGGTCCACCATCCTGTTCCTCCATCACCCCAGGAGCCTGGAACCTGGCCTCTTGGATTCACTCGGGGCCCTTACAATGCAGGAGCCACCTGGTATTCAGAGTGACCTTTGAGAAACAGAAATCAGAAGACATCACTCCCCTGGGTAAAATCCTTCATGAATCCCTCACACCCATCCCTGCTCCGGGCTATTCCTGTCCTCCTCTCCCCGCTTGCCTTTCTGCTCTGTCAGGCCACCAGCATCATTCCTGCCTGGGTCTCCCCACCCTGCCTGGATGCTCGTCCCCAACCTCCCTCTGCCTATTCAGGTCTCAAATCAAATGTTACCCCCACATCTTTTATCACCCACTTAGAGAAAACTCAACCACTCTATCCCACGTCAAGGAAAATCAGGGTGGGCCATGTATGAGAGAAAACCTCAAATTGTATTGGCTTACTCAAGACCAAAATGTATTTCTCTTTGATGTGAAAGCCTGGAAGTAGAAGGTCTAGGAGCTTCCCCGGTAGCTCAGCTGGTAAAGAATCTGCCTATAATGCAGGATACCCTGGTTCGATTCCTGGGTTGGGAAGTTCCCCTGGAGAAGGGATAGGCTACTTATTCCAGTATTCTTAGGCTTCCTTGGTGGCTCAGGCGGTAAAGAATCCACCTGCAATGCGGGAGACCTGGGCTTGATCCCTGGGTTGGGAAGATCCCCTGGAGGAAAGCAAGGCAATCTACTCCAGTATTCTTGCCTGGAGAATTCCATGGACAGAGGAGCCTGGTGGGCTACAGTCCACAGGGTCGCAGAGAGTCAAACACGACTGAGTGACTAAGCACAGCACAGTATAGGAGGTCTAGGCTTGTGCCCCATAGTATCAGGAGCCCTACCCAGGTATCTTCCATCTGTGGCATTATCAGAGGGTGTTTTCCTCCTCCTGGTCCAATATGGCTGTGTGAGCTTCACTTCTGCATTCCAGCCAGTAGGAAGACATGCCCCTTTCTTTAAGGACATTTCCCAGCAGTGGCTTCTGCTTACATCCCTTTAGTTAGAACTTAAGCTCATGGCTACACTGAGCTTCAAGGCAGCCAGCCATCTGCCCAGAGTTACATAGGAAAAAGAGGAGTGGAATTGCCCAGTTCATTCCCTGGATGGGGAATCAAAATCTTGCAGTAAAAAAAAAAAAAAAGAGAATGAAAATGAGAGGACTCCCAGTAATCTCAGCCAGGATCACATCACCTGCTTTTTCCTATCAGGTGATAATTTCCCATTCAATTTATTGTTCTCTCTCTCCACTAGACCATGAACTCCATGAGGATAAGTTCTTTTTATTTTTTTATTTATTAAAAACTTACTGTAGTAATAGTTGACTTACAATAATATGTAAGTTTTAGGTGTACAACATGGTAATTCACAATTTTTAAAGACTATATGCCCTTTATAGTTATTATAAAATGTTAGCTATATCCCCTGTGGAGTATAATATATCCTTGTAGCCTATTTATTTTATACATAGTAGCTTGTTGAAGACAAATTCTTTGCTAGGCTTGTCCATCATCACTGTACCTAGCACAGGGTAGGCTCTGAATTTTTATTAAATGAAAGATTGGAAGGCTCCCCACAATAATTATATGAAGGATGCATTCTCATTCCCATTTTACAGATGGTGAAAATGAGGCTCAGAGAGATTAAGTAACCCGCCTAAGGTCACACAGTAGGCAATAGGGCCAAGATCTCTGGGGTTCCAGTGTTCTTTCAACTTTCACTCACATGCTGGCTTCCCTGATCCTTCAGCTCCACCCTGAATTAGTTAGAAGCCAGGACACAAACACCTGGAGTCTGTAAATGCCATTTCCCTAGGAAATTCTGTCTCAAACTCTCATTTATGCTGCCCTTAGCCTCAATGGGATAATCACAAAAAATGATTGGGATAAGTTTCTGTAACCTTTCTGCTACTCACTAGGTGAGGCTGTTACATAGGATCCATGAGATAAATGCCTCCTTGAATTAAGCACATTTCATCCTTCCCTCCCAGGGCTGTTAGGAGGATTAAAAGAGATAACACATGGAAAAGCTCTTTGAAAAAGACTCCATGGTGACTAGATGGTCGGCCCCTACCGTATGCAGAAACATGGAACACAGCTCACCGAGGCTAAGCTGCAGCTTCTTAGGCCCCAAGAACTCTCTAGTAAGAGAATGAAGTGGTCAGGGAAGGCTTCAAGGAGGAAGCATTCCGCCCCACCCCCAGCCCCTTGTGTTGCCCGGCTTGTGGGATCTTAGTTCCCGGACCTGGGGTCGAACCTGGGCCCTCGTCACTGAAAGCACAGAGTCAATTCCCAAGGAGGAGGCATCTTGAAAGGTGGTACCCTAGTGTAGAATATTTGACCAAATTATCTCTGTTCCCTGTGTGCTGACCCCTGAGGTCACTACCTTTTTCCAACCCAGTCCACAGAAGCCTGCATCTTCCCACACTTGCCAGGACTCTCATCCATCTCTAATCCCACCATCTAGCCCCAGGGGTGAAAGCACAAACCACAAGTGGAGACAGCAGCTCTAGGATGCTCACACATCCCCAGAGACCACAGGGCTTTGAAATGAGGAAGAGCTCGGGACTTCCCTGGCAGACCAGCAGTTAGAACTTTGCCTTCCCGTGCAGGAGGTGTGGGTTCAATCCCTGGTTGGGGAGCTAAGATCTCACATGCCTCACAGCCACCTCCCCAAAAAAACCCAAAACATAAAACAGAGCAATATTGTAATAAATTCAATAAAGACTTAAAAAAAAAGACTGTAAAAATTGCTGTTGTTTTCAGTCACTGAGTCGTATCTGACTCTGCAACTTCATGGACTGCAGTACGCCAGGCTTTCCTGTCCTTCAGTATCTCCAGGAGTTTTCTCAAATTCATGTCCATTGAGTCCGTGATGCTATCTACCCATTTCATCCTCTGCCGCCCTCTTCTCCTTTTGCCTTCAGTCTTTCCCAGTATCAGGTCTACATTTT
Source organism: Bubalus kerabau (assembly GCF_029407905.1). Taxonomy (NCBI): domain Eukaryota; kingdom Metazoa; phylum Chordata; class Mammalia; order Artiodactyla; family Bovidae; genus Bubalus; species Bubalus kerabau. The sequence goes on along the minus strand of NC_073627.1, from coordinate 20,116,663 downwards.
TATAAATCTTAAAAAAAAGAAAAGGAAGAGTTTAGCCTTAGAATAAGCCCCAGCCCAGGGTGGGACACTGAGGTGGGACACTCCACCTCATCTTTTTCCCATTAAGTAGCAACCCCTGACCCTCTGCTTCCTCATCCAGACAGCAATATTCGATTGCAGGGCATAAAGACCACCTTTCCTAAGGTCAGCTATCGTTACTCACAGGCTGTGCAACGGTTGATCCTCACAAAACTGGAGGAAAAGTGAGGACACAGAGAGGTCATGTAACCAGAGGTCACACAACTCATCGGCAGCCACCTGGAGCAGGATTCGCTCACAGACAGCCAGGGTCCACAGCTTGGGATGGGGACAGGGAGGGAAACCTCTCAAGGAAATGGCTCTTCTGGGTCAGTGAGAGTTCAAGGCCACACCGGCCAGGGCCCAGGAGCAGGGCAGGGGCGGGGCTGCAACAGACTGGAAACTGCCGCCCACTAGACTGACCCAGGCCTGCAGGGCGGGCAGGCCAGAGTTCCTTGGATCCACTGGGAGAGGCTCAACACCCTACTCTCACCACTGGGGGCCCAGGTGACCCCAGACACAGGCCTGGGTGGGGTGCTCTATACCCGAAGGACCTGCAGGGAGGTACAGAGAGCCTGAGGGCTGGGGGAAAACCTGCTGGAGTTCAGGGAGCAGGGGGCCTCCACGGGGGAGACAACATGTCCTGCGGTCTCTGTGCATGGGAGCAGGGGTCCAGGCGTGGGGAACTCTGTGTGGGCAGAGAGCCTGTAGAGAGGGTCCTCTCTTCCTTCCCACATGCTCTGGGGACCCGCTGACCACGCACGCCTACCCTGCCCCTGCCTCCAGCCACTCCTGGTGCCTAAGGATAAAGTCCAAATTCTTCCTTCTGATCTCCTGGCCTGGTCTTCCTGTCTGTGAACTTGCTCCTGATCCCAGGCCTTGCCCAACTGGTCCTAGCCTCCATGCTCTCCCTTGAACTGGTTAAAGGTTAAAATTGAGCTCAGTCCCTTCTCCTGTCCAGGCAGCTACCCTTCGGTTGACCCAGCACAGACGACCGCCGGTCCTCTTGTGGGGATCTCCTCCCCTCCCTGTGGGCCCCCATGTGATTGTCGCCCTCTGCTTTCAGGGTGGGCCTGCACCCAATAGGAGCTCAGGACTAGGGGTAGCAGGGACTGACCACGGCTATCCAGGCTGTCAGTCACCCAGTTGGAAACTGCCTCTGACCTCCCTCTTTCTCATCCTTTGGAATACTCAGAACCAGGGGCTTCCCTGGTGGTCCACTGGTTAAGACTTCATGTGCTTCCAATGCAGGGGGCCTGGGTTCGATCCTTGGTCGGGGAGCTAAGATTCCACACGGTGTGTGGTGTATTTAAAAAAGTAAAATGGAATGAAACAGAACTATGGAGGGGCCACTTCTGCCGGGTGAGAAGGGGTGGGAGAGGGTGGGGGGATTTGTGCCTGCTGTTTCTGTGTTCACTAGTGAGTGTCTGTGTGACAAAACAGGTGTTGGTGGACCCTGGGGGAGAGGAAGAAGGTGGGAGGGTATGAGCTTCCACCCTCCCTCTGTCTTGCCCCTGGCACGTCTCTCACTTATATCCTCTGGGATACACGGTAGACCCACCCCTCCTCCGGGCAGGTGGGTCTCCCTGTCAGTCTGGGCCTCCCCTGAGCCCCAGTCCGTGAAAGCTTCTCTCTCCATCCCTGCTGGAGGAGGGGTCAGATGGCTTCTTCAGAAAAGAGCTCAGCCTGACTTGGGGGACTGCCCCTCCCTCAGCGAACAGCTCCACCCCTTCTTGGCCTCTTCTATCTGCTGCGGCAGATGTGTGGGGCCTCTGCCTGACAGCTGATGACAGAGTCTGTCTCTGGGGGCCTGGGCTCATGGGTGTGTCTCCCACTGGGTATGTGTCTCTGTGTGTATGTGTGCAGGCAGCAGGGCGGTGGTGGGAGGAGTTGTAGTTAAACCAATGGCTTTGGAGTCAAACCAGCTGGGTCTGGCCTCTTACTAGCTGTGTGACCTTGAGTAAGTTTCCAGATGTCTTTGAAGTCTCAGATTCTTCATCCATAACATCCAGTCTCCTGGAGAGGCTGTGCAGGTGGAATGAGATGTGGTCCAGGAAGCGCTTAGCACAGCTGCAGTCAAATAGTAAAGTCTGCTAAATGGTAGATTTGGAGGTTAAGAGAAAATCCCAGTCAGCACCACGGTCCTTTGATATGTGGGACCCTGAGGTCTGATGCTCCTGGCAGGTGAGGTAGATGCCCAAAGGCCTGGCTGATAGGGAAGGGGAAAAGCAAGGCCACTGGGTCACCCAAACCCTGACCCTTGCTTCTCCTCCTTCGGAAACTATTCCTATCAGAGGACCTTGAGCTGTCCACCTCCCACTCCCAGCAGGAAGGCTGAACTCTGGGGAGACCTCAGGAGGGAAACCTCTGTTCTTTCCATGAGCCCATGGTCTTCCTTCAGGGCAAGCCAGCCGGGTCCAGCAGACCCAGCTTAATAACTCAACTGTCCCTCTGAGAGCCTGGACGAGGGCAGGGAGCCCCAAAATGCAAACTGCTTCTTTTTAATTTTTTTTTAAGTAGCACTTTTTAATTTTGATTTTATATTCAAGTTGATTTACAATGTTGTGTTAGTTTCAAGTGTATAGCAAAGTGATCCAGTTATACCTATACATGTATCCATTCTTCTGATCCTCTTCTCATATAGGTTATTAGAGAATATTGAGTTCCCTGTGCTATACAATAGGTCCTTGTTGATATCTATTTTGTATATAGTAGTGTGTATATGTTTATCCCAAACTCCTAAGCTCCCAGACTCCCCCCTTGTTTCTTTTTGAATAGACCTGGAGCAGCCAATCAGGAACCAGAGCCTCAGCTCTACATTTCCACTGGTTAATTTCAAGTGGGGCCTGACCAGTGGTGCTGAAGGGTCCTGGGTGGGGCAGGGTGGGGAGTACAAAGCAGTGTCTGCACAGGCCTGGGCCCCTATCTCAGGATCCAGTGTTGTCAGCTGGGCGATTTGGGAGGGGACCACATGAACTCATCTTGTCTGGGAGGAAAACAACACTGGCTCTGAAACCTGAGGGGAGAGAAGGATGGGGGAAGGGTTTACAGTCTGTGACTTAGTTTTTATTTAATTTATCTGGCTATGCCTGCTCTTATTTGTGGCACGTGGGAGCTTCCGCTGTGGCATGCGAACACTTAGTTGTGGCATGTGGGATCTAGTTCCCTGACCAGGGATTGAACCTGGGCCCCGTGGACTAGGAGCACAGAGTTTTAGCCACTGGACCACCAGGGAAGCCCCTGTGTCTCAGTTTTCCTTTGGATAACTGGAGGAGATGGGGTTTTCTAAGCCTCAACTTTGAGAAGATGAGGAAGTTCACTTATTCATCTAAGAAGCAGGTCTACAGCATTTATTTTGCATCTATTAATGTGTCAGGCACCCTGCTAGGTGTTTGGGGATACAGAAAGCCAGGCAGACAGGCCTGGTAACCTCAGAGTCTGGGGGAGAGTAAAGACTGCAGTCCTGGGACTGCGCAGAGAATGGCAAAAGCCCAGAACCCATGGGAGCCTCCTGTGTAAAAAAAAATCACTTCATTTTGGCCAGTAAACCCCAGGAGGGAGCAGGGATTCCCTCTTGTGGTTTAGCAGAGAGGTAAACAGATGTGCTCAAAGCAATATAGCAGGTGTGTCTGTGAAGAAATGAGCCCACAGCGTGGGGGATCTGCCGTCTCTGTATCTCAGTTGGGAAGCCCTAGAGGGCTTACACAGAATACACAGAGGGAATACACAGAAGAACTGTACAAAAAAGATCTTCACGACCCAGATAATCACGATGGTGTGATCACTGACCTAGAGCCAGACATCCTGGAACGTGAAGCCAAGTGGGCCTTAGAAAGCATCACTACGAACAAAGCTAGTGGAGGTGATGGAATTCCAGTTGAGCTATTTCAAATCCTGAAAGATGATGCTGTGAAAGTGCTGCACTCAATATGTCAGCATATTTGGAAAACTCAGCAGTGGCCACAGGACTGGAAAAGGTCCGTTTTCATTCCAATCCCAAAGGAAGGCAATGCCAAAGAATGCTCAAACTACCACACAATTGCACTCATCTCACACGCTAGTAAAGTAATGCTCAAAATTCTCCAAGCCAGGCTTCAGCAATATGTGAACCGTGAACTTCCAGATGTTCGAGCTGGTTTTAGAAAAGGCAGAGGAACCAGAGATCAAATTGCCAACATCCACTGGATCATGGAAAAAGCAAGAGAGTTCCAGAAAAACATCTCTTTCTGCTTTATTGACTATGACAAAGCCTTTGACTGTGTGGATCACAATAAACTGTGGAAAATTCTGAAAGAGATGGGAATACCAGACCACCTGACCTGCCTCTTGAGAAACCTACATGCAGGTCAGGAAGCAACAGTTAGAACTGGACATGGAACAACAGACTGGTGCCAAATAGGAAAAGGAGTACCTCAAGGCTGTATATTGTCACCCTGCTTATTTAACTTCTATGCAGAGTACATCATGAGAAACGCTGGGCTGAAAGAAGCACAAGCTGGAATCAAGATTGCCAGGAGAAATATCAATAACCTCAGATATGCAGATGACACCACCCTTATGGCAGAAAGTGAAGAGGAACTAAAAAGCCCCTTGATGAAAGTGAAAGAGGAGAGTGAAAAAGTGGGCTTAAAGCTCAACATTCAGAAAACGAAGATCATGGCATCTGGTCCCATCACTTCATGGGAAATAGATGGGGAAACAATGGAAACAGTGTCAAACTTTATTTTTTGGGGCTCCAAAATCACTGAGGATGGTGATTGCAGCCATGAAATTAAAAGACACTTACCCCTTGGAAGGAAAGTTATGACCAATCTAGACAGCATATTAAAAAGCAGAGACATTACTTTGCCAACAAAGGTCCATCTAGTCAAGGCTATGGTTTTTCCTGTGGTCATGTATGGATGTGAGAGTTGGACTGTGAAGAAAGCTGAGCACCGAAGAATTGATGCTTTTGAACTGTGGTGTTGGAGAAGGCTCTTGAGAGTCCCTTGGACTGCAAGGAGATCCAACCAGTCCATTCTAAAGGAGATCAGTCCTGGATGCTCTTTGGAAGGAGTGATGCTAAAGCTGAAACTCCAGTAATTTAGCCACCTCATGCGAAGAGTTGACTCATTGGAAAAGACCCTGATGCTGGGAGGGACTGGGGGCAGGAGGAGAAGGGGATGACAGAGGATGAGATGGCTGGATAGCATCACCGACTCGAAGGACGTGAGTTTGAATGCACTCTGGGAGTTCGTGATAGACAGGGAGGCCTGGCATGCTGTGATTCATGGGGTCGCAAAGAGTCGGACACGACTGAGCAACTGAACTGAACTGAACTGAGAGGGTGGATGCTAAGAACGTCTGCCAGTACCTGCGGTGCATGGGCACCCTCATCCTTCTGCCTCATCTGCCCACAGATCCCAAGCCTTGCATGACCAGAGGGCATCCTCTCACACCCCAGGCTCTGGTGCTGGAGGATATCACTCAGACCAAACATGGCCCAACTCCTGGTTTTGGTTCCAATAAGCTCTTAAGTCTGTGTGTGTGTGTGCTCAGTTGCTTAGTCGTGTCCGACTCTTTGGGACCCTATGGACTGTAGCCTGCCAGGCTCCTCTGTCTGCGGAATTTTCTAGGCGAGACTACTAGAGTGGGTTGCCATTTCCTTCTCCAGGAAATCTTCTCGGCCCAGAGATTGAACCTGAGTCTCTTGCATCTCCTGCATTGTCAAGCGCACTTCAGTTCTTTGACCAAAGGAGATGTGATTCCCAGGGTGATAGTGGCTTCCGTGTCCTGGGGTAGCCAGAAAACCTTCAAGGATGTCAAGGGGCTGTACTGAGAAGCCCTTCTGTTGGGCAAGGACAGGGTGAGCATCAGAAAGATATAATCAGGCTAACTTGAGATAAACCAGGTGTGAGACACAGCAAGGCACCGCAGACAGGATGCCTTGTGGGTCAAAACGTGCTTATGGCACTGGACAGGTCAGTGCAGGAGAAATGGCCCTCCTTGTGCCCAAGCCGGGCAGAAAATGAAGTTAAAAAAATGAGCACGGACATAAGATGCCTCTACATGCTGGCTGTAAGTTCCCTCTTTTCATTTTGTACTTAAAAAACAGAGTTTAGGGACTTCCCTGGTAATCCAGTGGTTAGGTTAGGACCTTGCACTTTTACTTCAGGGACCCGGGTTCGATTCCTGGTCAGGGAACTAAAATCCTGCAAGCCACATGGCACAGCCCCCAAACCCCACAAAACACAGAGTTTAGATCATCAGGAAATGACCATTCCAAACAGAACCCTCAATTTGCCTGATAACCAGACATAATACTTTTCGAAATAATCATTTTGTGTATGTTTTGCGAATCGTTTAAGTGTTCAGAGAAGTCAGCCATGTTTTCATTATAGTATGTAGTTGTATTAATAGTAACATCTCTATAGCTCAAGTGACTGAGTACAAATCTAACACTTACCAACTCTGTGACCTTGGGCAAGTGACTTCACCTCTCTGGGCTTCAGTCACCTCAGCTGCAAAATGGAACGAGTTAATTGCTCAGTCGTATCTGACTCTTTGCTACCCTGTGGACTGTAGTCCATCAGGCTCCTCTGTCCATGGAATTCTCCACGCAAGAATACTGGAGTGGGTAGACATTCCCTTCTCCAGGGGATCTTCCCGACTCAGGGATCGAACCCGGGTCTCCTGCATGGCAGGCAGATTCTTTACCATCTGAGCCACCATACTTACCTTCCTTGAAGGGCTGTTGTGAGGATTAATGAAGTAATATATGTAAGGCACGTCAAACAGTGCTTCAGGCATAATAAAGACAATATTCAGTGTTACCAATTTTTATCATCATTGTATTGGTAATTCATGTTTAAAATGTTAGGAGAAATTTAATTTGTCAAATTCCTAAATGTTAATTTGTGCTTGAGTGACTATCAGAGAGGTTGGTTGTTTATTTTTATTTGCCTTATTCATTTATTTTTTGACTACACTGTGTGGCTTGTGGGGTCTTAGTTCCCTGACCAGGGACTGAACCCAGGGCCACAGCAGTGAAAGTGCCAAGTCCTAACCATTGGCCCACCAGGGAATTCCCTTTTTTATTTTATTTATTCTATTTTTTGATTGTTTAAAGTGATGTCAATTATTTAGTAGATACAGAAGGTTAATAAACTGGACGCAAAACAAAGTTCAGGTAATAGTGAGGATTTCTCTCCATCAGTAAAGATTCTTAAAGGTTGAAGTTTCTAATAAACAACCTCTCCTCCCTGGAGGATCCCAGGGACAAGAGCCTGGTGGGCTGCCGTCTATGGGGTCGCACAGAGTCGGACACGACTGGAGTGACTTAGCATGAGCAGCCTCCCACAAGGCCTGTAAACTTGTCTGCAGTGACACCACCGATCCTCTAGGGGGCTCAGGCTGTTCCACGGGACACTCAACTTCTCAGGATCACTCCACTCCCACCCTGAGGCACAGGCCACTCTGGACTTCCTCCCTACTCTCCTTCCCCAACTTATTCCTTCCCCATAGCCCTGAAGGAGCTCAAGTCTATCCATGGAAATAACCAGACAAGCTTCTCTTGACCCTAGAGAGGTTGCTCTGTTGCTCTCCACGCCTTCAAACGCATAGTACTCTCCTCAATTCTCTCACCTCTCATTCTCTCCTCTGCCCAAGACAGCTCAGCTTCTCCTCTATCTCCCCTTTCCACTAATAACCTGCAAGCTGTCAAGTCTCATGAACACTGCCCAGCTTCCCAGCTGGGTTTCTTCATAGCATTTGACATGTGCAGCGTCTCCCTTCTTAGAGGTATCTGCTCTCACTTCCTCTCCTGTCTGTTGGATGGTTTCTGCTCTATCTTCTTGGCTGGCTCATCTTCCTCCTATCACCTCCCCCCATGTTGATGCTCCCCCAAGTTCATCTTTCTTGGGCTATCTTCTCGCTCCACTCTGCATGCTCTTGCAACTTGGCCCTCATCCAAGGTGAACTAGCTCAGCCAGTGACAACCCAGTCTACCCAGTGCTCAAGCTAGAAACCTGGAAATGACTGCAAAGCCTCCACCTTATTTGGCCAGTTACCAAGGAACTGCCCATTGACTTGTCTATAACTAATGACCTTTTAAAAACCCAACCTGGAGCCTGTCACTCCTTGCTAATGTTCAGAACTCATAGTTGGGGGTGGGGGAGAGAGGAGAGGGGATAGTTAGGGAATTGGGGATTGACATGTACACACTACTGTGTTTAAAATGGATAACCAACAAGGACTTACTCTATAGCAGAGGGAACTCTGCTCAATATTATGTAATAACCTAAATGGGGAAAGAATTTTTAAAAAGAGATATATGTATATGTAAAATGGAATCACTTTTCTGTACACTTGAGACTGTCACAACGTTGTTGACTAACTATACTTCAATAGAAAATAAAAAGTTTAAAAAAATCCCACTAATGTTCAGTAACTTCCCTAGTGGTCCAGAGGTTAAGACTCTGGGCTTTAGCTCCTGGGTTGGGAAACTAAGATCCTATATACCCTGTGGCTCAGCCAAAAAATATTTTTTTAAAATGCTAATGTTCAAATCCTGTAGCTCTGTATAACCTTGAGTTTCATTCTTCCTCTTCATTCTCTCCACTTATATACTAAACTACACGTAGATTCTATATGATTAGCACAGGCCATGGCACACAGTAGGTACTCAATAAATGTTTGTTGAATGTGCATGCTGAAAGGTGAAGATAAGAACATGGGAAATACATATACCATGCAGTTTCCAGTGGCCAAAGCTAGAATAATTTGAACAAAATAGAACAAATATCCATGAGTCCATATTGATATATTTAAGTAATTGCATAAATTAATAAGTGGAGCAGGAGACAAATTTCCCATGTGGAAGAATTACAAATAATGTATCAATATATTGATGATACTCCTCTCTCAAGGATGGGGAGCTTGACTCCCCTCACCCCACTTTTAAACCATTTTTAAAAGTTTTTATTGAACTGTTATTAATATGATACTGCTTCTGATTTGGTTTTTTGGCCCCTGAGGTGTGTGGGTCTTAGCTTCCTGACCAGGGATTGAACCTGCAGCCCTTGCACTGGAAGGTATATTCTTAATCACTGGACCAGGAAAGTCACATGACTCCCCCTGCTTTAAGTGTGGGCTGCACATAATGATTACTTAAAAAAAAAACAAAAAACCCTGCAAATTACAGTGGAATAACTTGACAAACACTAGCTCAGCCAGCAACAGAGTCAACATCATCAATCATAAATTATGTTGATATTATGTACACTTGAGATGATGGGATGAAAAAGGGACTCTGTGATCTTCCTCCTCAAAATTCATAACTGAGTCTAATCATGAGAGAAGTATCAGACAGACAACAGCATGATGGTTAATTCCATGTGTCAACTTGGTTAGTCCACAGTACTCAGTTATTCCATCAAACCACTAATCTAAACATCACTATGAAGGTATGGGATTAATATCTACAATGTGTTGGCTTTAAGGATATTCTGGATGGTTCTCATCCAATCAGCTGAAAGCCCATAAGAGAAAAACTACGGGTTCCTTGAGGAAGGAGAAATTCTGTGAACTGCAATGTCAGTGCCTGCCCTACAGATTTCAGACTTGTCTAACCAGCCCTCACAATTGACTAAGTCAATTCCTTGGCAATAAAACAGTAAATCAATCAATCAATCTTCTCTCTTTCTCTGTAAGTATTTATCTATAAATACATCTAGAAATACACAAATATATCTATGCTGCTGCTGCTAAGTCGCTTCAGTCGTGTCCAACTCTGTGCGACCCCATAGACGGCGGCCCACCAGGCTCCCCCGTCCCTGGGATTCTCCAGGCAAGAACACTGGAGTGGGTTGCCATTTCCTTCTCCAATGCATGAACGGGAAAAGTGAAAGTGAAGTCACTCAGTCGTGTCCGACTCTTCGCGAGCCCATGGTCTGCAGCCTACCAGGCTCCTCTGTCCATGGGATTTTCCAGGCAAGAGTACTGGAGTGGAGTGCATACAAATATCTATCTATATTTACATATATATGTCTGTCTATATATATATAGAGAGAGAAATGTTTATATATCTATATATGTCCACCTATTTGATCTACTGGTTCTCACAGGTTAAAGAAGAAACCATAAGGAAATTATACAATGTTTTGAAATGAATGAAAAAAAATTGTGGGATATGGCTAAAGCAATATTCACAGAAAAATTTATAGCCTTAATTGTATATATTAGAAAATAAGTATATAATGGACAATCTAAATTACCCATTTCTTTTTTAAAAATTACTTTAGATATTTATTGGGAATTAATCCTTGAGAGGAACCAGACTTACTCTTTCTTGTATCCTCAGCCTACTTCTTGGGGCTTTCTTTCCTTTTTTTTCTTTGCAGGATCTTAGTTCCCTGACAAGGAATCAAACCTGTGTCCCCTACAATGGGGATGCAGAGTCCTAATGACTGGACCAAGGAATTCCCTAAATTACCCATTTCTATAATTTAGCAGGAGCTTCCAAGTGGCACTAGTGGTAAAGAACCCACCTGCCATTGCAGGTTAGACATAACGGACATGCATTTGATCCCTGGATTGGGAAGATCCTCTGGTGGAGGGCATGGCAACCCACTCCAGTATTCTTGCCTGGAGAATTCCATTAACAGAGGAGCCTGGCAGGCTGCAGTCCATGTAGATGCACAGAGTCGTACACGGGGGAAGTGACTTAGCATGCACACATAACTCAGCAGAAAAACAAAATGAGTCCCTTAAAAGTAGAAAGAAGAAAAATAATAATAAAAATATATAAAATATAGAATGAAATATCAATAAAGGGAATCAATGAAGACAAATGTAGTTCTTTAAGTAGATTAATAAAATGTAGAAATCTCTAGTGTGATTTATCATGAAAGAAAAAGATCACATACTGCAAATATCAGAATGAAAAGAGTTTCATTACCAAATTTAGGGACATTTGAAAAAATGAGGATATCACAGATACATTTATCTTATACCAAAGAATTTAAAAGTTTCAATAAAACGAACAAAGTCCTAGAAAGTTATAATATCACAAACCAACTCAAGAAGAAATAAGGGAATTATATCTCATCATGATGGAATTATAGGGACTTGCTGTCTTGCAAGTGGAAACAGTGGCAGACTTTATTTATTTGGGCTCCAAAAATCATTGCAGATGGTGACTGTAGCCATGAAAGTAAAAGATGCTTACTCCTTGGAAGGAAAGTTATGACCAACCTAGACAGCATATTAAAAAGCAGAGACATTACTTTGCCAACAAAGGTCCATCTAGTCAAGGCTATGGTTTTTCCAGTGGTTATGTATGGATGTGAGAGTTGGACAGTGAAGAAAGCTGAGTGCCGAAGAATTGATACTTTTGAACTGTGGTGTTGGAGAAGACTCTTGAGAGTCCCTTGGACTGCAAGGAGATCCAACCAGTCCATCCTAAAGGAGATCAGTCCTGGGTGTTCACTGGAAGGACAGATGTTGAAGATGAAACTCCAATACTTTGGCCACCTGATGCGAAGAGCTGACTCATTTGAAAAGACCCTGATGCTGGGAAGGATTGAGGGCAGGAGGAGAAGGGGACAACAGAGGATGAGATGGTTGGATGGCATCACCGACTCAATGGACATGAGTTTGGGTAAACTCCAGGAGTTGGTGATGGACAAGGAGGCCTGGCGTGCTGCAGTCCATGGGGTCGCAAAGAGTTGGACACGACTGAACTGAACTGCCATTTTGCTTAAACAAGAAAACTAGATAAAATATTTGAAACAACTGTTGTAGACATTGGATGATAGGCAGTACAGGGCTGAGATATCTAAAAGAAAGGGAACAAGCAAAGTGAGCCCAATGATTGCCTCAAGTTCTGCCTGAAGGCACTCTCTAAACCACTGTGTCAGGAAGGGGTCCCAATGTCGGGAAGGGGTCCCAGTGTCAGGAAGGGGTCCCAAAGCAGTAGGTTTGCTGGATTGGGATGAGAGATCACAGCTTAAGGAGGCTGTAACACTTGGAATTTACAAAGTAGAATATTAAAGAAAAGGAAGCTGTGTAGAGAGAGAGCTCCAGTGACATGCATGAGTGTTCTTGAGAGAGTCTGAGTTAACTAAACCACTCATGTGAGGGTCAAACACTGCACATCTCAGAGAGTCGGACAAGCTGTGAGCTACAGGATTCCTGGAGCTTACACAAGGCTAGGATATAATCAAGTTTTGATCACCCAGAATGGAGAATATTCCTTAAAATATCCAGGTCATTCAGCAGAGACCCCAGAAAGTTAACACTTTAGTAGTTAATGAGAGCTGTTTCAGCTTTATTAAGTTTGGATTGTATATTGTCACCCTGTTTATTTAACTTATATGCAGAGTACATCATGAGAAATGCCAGGCTGGATGAATCACAAACTGAAATCAAGATTGCTGGGAGAAATATCAACAACCTCAGATATGCAGATGATACCACTCTAAAGGCAGAAAGTGAAGAGGAACTAAAGAGCCTCTTGATGAGGGTTAAAGTGAAGAGTGAAAAAGCTGGCTTGAAATTCAACATTTTAAAAACTAAGATCATGGTATTTGGTCCCATCACTTCATGGCAAATGGAAGGAGAAAAAGTGGAAGCAGTGACAGATTTTATTTTCTTGGGCTCCAAAATCACTGTGGACAGGGACTGCAGCCATGAAATTAAAAGATGCTTGCTCCTTGGAAGGAAAGCTACCAGGCATAAACCCAGGCATCTTGTTAAAAAACAGAGAGCTCACTTCTCTGACAAAGGTCTGTCTAGTCAAAGCTATGGTTTCACCAGTAGTCATGCATGGATGTGAGAGTTGTACCATAAAGAAAGCTGAGTGCCGAAGAATTGATGTTTTTGAATGGTGGTGCTGGAGAAGACTCTTGAGAGTCCTTGGACTGCAAGGAGATCAAACCAGTTAAACCTAAAGGAAATCAACCTTGAATATTCATTGGTTGGAAGGACTGAACTGAAGCTGAAACTCCAATAATTTGGCCGCCTGATGCAAAGAGCTGACTGATAGGCAAACACTCTGATGCTGAGAAAAATTGAAGGTAAAAGGAGAAGAGGGCAGCAGAGGATGAGATGGTTGGGTGGCATCACTGACTCAATGGGCATGAATTTGAGCAAACTCTGGGAGCTAGAGGAGGATAGAGAAGCCTGGCGTGCTGTAGTCCATGGGATCGCAGAGTCAGACATGACTTAGCGACTAAACAACAACAACAGCAAGTTTAGATCTTCCCTAACACCTTAAAAATAAACTTCAAATGAATTAAGTTGATCATGGATAATTTCGAGACTAGCCTATTAGAACAAAGTTCAGTATCTTGGAAAACAACAAAATGCAACACCTCAGTCCTTACAACAAATCATGGTCTGGGTAAAAATGTTTGCAATGCTTTTATCTGACAAAAGATCTGCATCTAGAATACATAAAGAACCCCTGCAATTCAATTATAAGAAGAGGCAAATTGGTCAATTAAAATGTTAATGAAAGACCTGGACACTTTGCAAAAGAAAATGCACAATGGGCTAATAAGCTCATGAAAAAAACATCTAATGATGGCTAATGCTGATATCTTTAGTCATCAGAGAATGCAAATTAAGTCCACAATGAGATACTACTACAGACCCACTTAATGGCTAAAAGTCAAAAAGACTGGTGGTCCAGTGGTTAGAGCTCAGCACTTTTACTGCTGTGGGTCCAGGTTCAATCATTTGTTGGGGAACTAAGATCTTACAACCCACATGGCATGGCCCCCCCCAAAAGATTGAGAACACAGAGCGTCAGAAAAGAGAGGGAACAATCTTACACATGTGTACATTGTACAAATGGAAAAATCACTTTGAAAAACAGTTTGGCGGTTTCTTAAAAATTAATCACGTCAATCATATACTTATCCTGTGATTTATTCACATGCTTTTGGTATTTATCTAAGAGAAATAAAATATATGTCTACAAAAATCTTTAATGAGAATTTTCATGGAAGTTTTTTCACAGTAGCCAAAAAGCTAGAAACAGCTCAAATATCTATCAATAAGGGACTGAATGGACAAACTGTGGTACATTTCTCATTGATAAAAATAAACAAATTACTTATACATACTACAGCATTAATGAATCTCAAAAAGTTTATACTTAAGGAAAAAAGCCAGTGCCAAAGAGTATTTATTATATGATTCCATCTGTAGAAAGTTCTAGAATAAGGAAAACAAGTCTATGGTCCTAGAAATCAAAGCAATGGTTGCTTCTGGTGATGGTGGGGATTGACTGGGAAGAGGCAGAGGAGAACTTCCTGGGAGCGATGGAAATGTTTTGTCTCCTAATTGGTGTGTGGGATACATGAGCACATGTATTTATTAAATCATTAAATGACAGTGATTAAAACTGAAACATTTTGCTGTATGTAAATTGCACTTCAATAAAGAAGAACCACACTGACATACTGAAATGACTAAAATTAAAAAGAATAATAAATAGAATGGATAAACAACAAAGTCCTACTGTATAGCACAGGGAGCTGTATTCAATTGCCTATGATAAACCATAATGGAAAAATGTATATATGTGTACAATTGAATCACTTGGCTGTACAGCAGAAATTAATACAACATTATAAATCAAATAGACTTCAATAAAATAAATTTTAAAAAGAGACTAAAAATACTGGATATTGGGGAGTGTGTGAAATAACTAGACCTCCCCTACATTGATGATGAGTATGTAAAATGGTACAACCACTTTGCAAGTCTGGGAGTTTCTTACAAATGTAAATATGTACTTCTCATGTGACCCGGTGTTTCCACTTCTAGGTATTTACCCAACTGGAATGAAAACACCTCATTACACAATACTTTATACAACACCATTTTTAGCAACTTATACTAGTAAGAAGAACTGAAAAAATCCTAAAGTCCAGCAACAAGTGAATGGACAACTAAATTGCAGTACATTTATATAATAGACTATCACATAGCACTAGGCGCTAGTGATAAAGAACCCACCAATACAGGAGACGTAAGAGATGCAGGTTCAATCCCTGGGTGGGGAAGATCCCCTGGAAGAGAGCATGGCATCCCACTCCAGTTTTCTTGCCTGGAGAATCCCATAGACAGAGGAGCCTCGTGGGCTAATGTCCATAGGGTCGCAAAGAGTCAGACGTGACTGAAGCAACTTAGCACACAAGTAATGAATTAACAACATAAATGACTTTCCAAAATGTTGTGCTGAGTATGAGAAGCCACACACAATGTAGCAAATCCATGATTCCTTTTAGATGAAATTCTAAAAAAGCCTAGTCTGCAGCAACAGGGAGTAGATAAATAGTTGCCTGGGGTCGGGGTTAGGCAGAGTGTTGACTAGGAAGAAGCACTGAAGAGACTTTCCCAGTGATGGAAATATTCCCTGCCTTAATGGTGGGTATATGTGTTGCTCAGAACTCATTGACTGGTCCAGTTAACCTAGGTCCATTTATTGTGTGTAAATTATACTTCAGTAATGCTGATTTTATAATGGAGAAATTAACTGACAAAAACCTTCTAGGATTGAAAAAGAATAGAATACCTACATAGTCTACAATCATAAAATAAATTGAATATGCAGTCAAAAATATTCCCACAAAGCAAATTCCATGATCAGAGAACTTCATCACTTAATTTAATCATATAATCAAGAAGGAAATACTTCCAAACAGTCACAAATGGCTCCAGATTATAGAAAATGTATCATTTAACATATTCTTAGTACCAAAGCCTGGCATGGAAGGTACAAGAAAGAAAAATAACAGGTCAGTCTTACTCATGAACATAAATTCAAAAGTCCTAAATGAATAAAGCATTAACAAACCAGTAATAAAAGAAAAAGGTAATACATCATGACCAAATGGGTTATCCCAGATATAGAGTTTAGTAACATTAGAAAAATCAATTAATCTAATCCTCCACATGAACAGGAATGAAGAATCAAAACCATATATTCATCTCAGAAACAAAGAAAGTATTTGATAATATTGCCACCCATTAATGATAAACATTTTGAGCAAATTAAGAATAGAAGGGAACTTCTATAACTTGATTAGAAATATTTATAAAAAGCCTATAGCAAACATCATATCTAAGATTGAAATCTTTCCCTCTGAGGTCAGAAACTGGACAAGGATGCTTGTTATTTGGTGAGAAAGAAAATACCTATTATTTGCAAAAAATCTGATCATGTAGCAAGAAAAATTGTTACAAATAAATTATTTCAATTTATAAAAATGCTCAATAAATTAAAAGAATAAACTTCAAAATTAATTGCACAAACAACCCAATTTAAAAATGGTCAAGGTACACGGATAGATATTTCTCCAAAGAAGATATACAAGTGGCCAATAAATATGAAAAGATCCTCAACATCATTAGGTATTAAGAAAACAGAAATCTGAACTACAATGAGATACCACTTCACACCTTCTAGGAGGCCTATTACGAAAATTGAAAGATAGTAAGTATTGGTGAGGCTGTAGAGAAATTGGAACCCTTGTATGTTACTGGGAATGCAAAATGGTTCAGCCACCGTGGAAACAGTTTGGCTGCTCCTCAAAAAGTTAAACATAGAATTACCATATGACACAGCAGTTCAAAAGAATTGAAAACAGGGACTCAAACAGATACTTGTACCCAAATGTTCATAGCAGCCTGATGAAGGGTGATGGAAATATTTTGGAAATAGATAGTGGCGATGGTTTGCATAACATTGTGAGTGTCATTAATGCCACTGAATTGTACACTGAAAAATAGTTAAAATGCAACTTTTATGTTATATATATATTTTAGCACAATAAAAAAACCCATCAACTGCTCATCTACCCCAGCAAGAATTCGAAAATGAAATTTTAACAAAGTACCTTTCAAAATAGCATAAAACTTATGAATAACCTAGAATAAACCTAACAAAGTATGTAGAAGACTTCTTTGAATAAAATGAGAAAATTTTATTGATAAATTTTTAAGGTGAACTAAGTAAAAAGAGAAATATACTATATCCAATGATTGGAAGACTCAGAATTATACAGATGTAAGTTTTATGCAAATTAAGCTATAGATTCAATATAATCACAATTCCAATATATATCCTATTAAGTTTAGTTTTTAATCCATAATTTTAAATTTGTCAGTCATACCTCAATAAAGCTTGTTTTTGTTGCACCAAAACACGAGGGAAACACAAGTGGCCAAGAAAAAAACAAGACACACTTAAAGAAGAATAAATAAGATGGCAGGACTCGCCCTACCATTCCTCAAGACTCATTATAAAGTTTTAATAAGTAAGACATTATAATTTGGTGCAAGGATAGACAAAGAGACCACTAAAGCAGAACACAGCCGAGAAACAGACCCACATATGCACAGATACTTGATTAGAGACAGAAAAGCAGTGGGGAAAGTACTTTAAAAAAAAATCATGAATGGAGCTGGATCAAACTGAAATTGGATCCCCACCTCACACCATACACAAAATGTACTCCAGGTAAATTACAGACTTTGAAGTAAAACAACACTACAAAACTCTTGTAAGATGATTTAAGAAAAAAATATCATAACCTCAAAATAAGAAAGACTTTTTAAAAAAAAAATTTATTTATTTGGTTGCATAGGGTTGCTGCAAGAGAGATTTTACTGCATCATGCAGGATCTTTCACTGTGGCCAGTGCCCCAGCTTAGCTGCATCCTTCGTGGCTGACTATAATCATTGTCATTCCACCTGGGATGTGGTAGTGCTTCTGATTTAATATCTTGGCAGGGGTAGGGGGTACTTTCTACTTGGTCTTTTCTACTTTGGTGGTTCTTGTTTCAGGAAACCAATACGGGAGTTCTGCTTTCTGCCAAGTACATCTATTTCAATTATATATTCAGGGACCAGGAAACTAACCACCAGGTAAGTCTGTGGGCCTATTGGACCCACTGTGGGAATGACTTTGCCAGGTCTCCTTTCATCACTTGGCCTCTGGATGCCCCTACTCTAATACATGTCCATGATGTCATTTTGATCCCCGTTATATCTGTCAGCTCAGATCCTGTACCCAAAAGCCTTGAAAGAGCTGAATCTTTTGCTAGTGTACAATTGCTCTGAGAAATGGCTTTGGAGGAGGAGTGAGATAATTACTATGAGATAAGCTTGTTGTGGAATTCCAAGGTTCTTCCTGAAGGGCACCGTCCTCCCCTTTGATTAACGGATTCTGTAGCCGAAAAAACGGCTAGGGTCTGGAAACTGGGTTATGGATTGTGATTTTTTCCTTCACAGTGGCTGACATCAGCCTTCTGTTTACACATTCTTGCTTTTTATATAAAAAAAAAATATTTATTTGGCTGCGCCAGGTCTCAGTTGAGGCACACGGGATCTGCAATCTTCACTGAGGCATGTGGAATCTTTAGTTAACGCATGCAAACTCTAAATTACGGCATGTGGAATTTAGTTGTTTGACCAGGGACTGAACCCAGGGCCCCTGCATTGGGAGCAAGGAGTCTTACCCACTGGACCACCATAGAAATCTCAACTTGTTTTTGGTTATATAAATCCAGAAATACCTTCATTGGCTGCCCACCTACCTAGGAAGACCATGGTCTTCCTTGTGAAGACCATTAGCGATCACAGTAGATTGCAGTTTTCCATTTTGGTCTTTTTGCACATATAATTACATCCACCTTGACTCAGATAACTGAGTGCCATCACCTGGCCTCTGTTCTGGGTTCCAGTCATACCCATTGACTTTATGAAGCCCTGTTCCATAGCCATGTCCGCTACTATCAACTTTGGCCTGCAGAGAATAGCCCCTACTGAGTGGCAAATGATGCCGGTGTCTTTCCAACAACTGGCACGTTTCTTTTGTTTTTTTGGTTAAATTTTATTATTGACTGCCCTGGGTCTTTGATGTGGCACACAGGCCCTTCATTACGGTGTGTGGGCTTTCTCTGGTTGCGGTGAGCAGGGGCTACTGTCTAGCTGCGGGGCGTGGGCTTCTCCTTGCAGTGGCTTTCCTTGTTTCGGAGCATGGGCTCTAGGCTCTTGGGCTTCAGTAGTTGCAGCACAAAGACTCAGTAGTTGTGGCGCGTGGGCTTAATTGCCCCACTGCATGTGGAATCTTCCTGGACCAGGGATTGAACCAGTGTACCCTGCATTGACAGGCAGATTCTTAACCACTGGACTGCTAGCAAAGTCCCAATAAAGCACGTGTCTTCTCACTTTATTTAAGGGAGTATCTTTGGGTCCTCATGAGGAACACAGGAAGCTGGAGGGTTCTCTGGTCTTATATAATGATAATAATTTCATTCTGGTGAGCTCATCTTTCTGAACCTTTTGACCTTTCCCCGGTGCTCTGTCAAGGAAATGCTAGCATCTCCACCTCATTTGCTGTAACACATGGTTTCCTCCAAACTTTGATGCTCTATCCCAGTAGCATATTGCAACTGGCTTCAAATGTCCTTTCTAGGGCTTTAAAATATTAAATGCTTAGTCATGGCAGAGTATCCCAGATCAATATAAACTCTCCACTCTCCAGCCTTTTATTCCACTCCCTGACTGTAGGCCAACACCCTCAAGAACTGTTCTCAAGCATGTTCTCCCAATTTGTGCTGCTACCTTAGCCAGAGCCTGCAGCACTTTTTGGTGAATAATCCCTCTCCCCCCTTAGTTAGGATAGTACTTCCCCACTTGTTCCACGTTGAGACTTGCCCACTAGGTCATGTCTCTAGAATCCTGGAGTGGGGTCAGGGCCAGAGCTTGAAGAGAACAAGTATCATCTTGTGAGGCATCTGCCTCAGGTAAGGACCTGGCATCTTATCTGGCAAGGAGACACTGCTCTCTTCCATCAAGGGAGAGAGGCCATGTCTACTGGCCCTATTGGTTCAGGATAATATGGGGGTTCTAGAACAGATGTTTCCATACCAGGCCTCAGCATCCCACTCCTTCCCTCCCTCCTGCTACTTCCGCAGCATTATGGGATTGATTTTCAGCGCACAGCAGCCACACGGGCTACAGATGAGCACTTCCTTGAGTGCTGCCGTAGGAGACTCCTGGGTTTTACACCGTATCCTGAGTTAATAGCCATTGTGAGTCTGTTGTGTTTTTTTCTTTTAGCAATTCGATGGCATTTACCAAAGAATGACTCCACAATCCTAATTCCCATCTCCCTCCCATATCACAATTACTAGAGATATGCACAGGTGGTGTGTCCCTGTATTCACCAGGGTGAGAGTTTTAGTAATCGTGCTGGTGCTCTGGGTATCAGCACCCTACTTACCCCAGCCACGGAATTCTTATTGTCATTTGGATGGTGAGTGATCCAATTCCAGAATCCCATGCAGGAGATCTGCTTCCTAGGATCACTTTAGATACCAACTAGGTTTGGCAGGGGAGGGAGGTCCCCCTAGGAATAAAACCTCAGTTGAAGATTTGAAGGCATGTACATTTTTTGAGATTTTTTTGGTTTTGTTTTGGCCACACCATGAGGCATGTAAAAAATTTAGTTAACCGATGAGGGATAGAACCCAAGCTCCCTGCAGTGGAAGTTCAGAGTCCTAACCACTAGACTATCAGGGAATTCCCATATTTGAGAACTGATGCTAGTGGTAAAGAACCCACCTGCCAATGCAGGAGAGGTAATATCCCTGGTTTGGGAAGATCTCCTGGAAGAGGGCATGGTAATCCACCCCAGTATTCTTGCCTGGAGAATCCCATGGACGGAGGAGCTTGGCGGGCTATGGTCCAGAAGGTTGCAAAGAGTCAGACACGACTAAAGTAACTTAGCATGCACACACATGAGGAACCACCTCCAAGTGAGAAAGTGACACAGAAAAGAGAAGAAGATTGATAAAGGCTGCACTGCTGCTGCTGCTGCTAAGTCGCTTCAGTCGTGTCCGACTCTGTGCGACCCCTTAGACGGCAGCCCGTGAGGCTCCCCCGTCCCTGGGATTCTCCAGGCAAGAACACTGGAGTGGGTTGCCATTTCCTTCTCCAATGCATGAAAGTGAAAAGTGAAAACGAAGTTGCTCAGTCGTGTCCAACTCTTTGCGACCCCATGGACTGCAGCCTACCAGGCTCCTCCGTCCATGGGATTTTCCAGGCAAGAGTACTGGAGCGGGGTGCCATTGCCTTCTCCGAAAGGCTGCACTATCAAGGAAATTAAGCTTGTGGGCTGGAAATGAGTCCTGCTGGGGACTCAGGAAGTCAGTAATGATGAAGCCTCAGGACTATCCCACCAGATGGCTGAGAGAACTGGGGTATTTATCCACCAGTCACCATCAGTTATTGCCTGAGGGTTGTTGAAGATTGGAGTAGAATTCCTCAGAATGTTCTGCCTGCATAGCGTCTGAGTAGTTCAGCTTCAGTGGCCAGAGAGAAGAGCCCTCGGGTAGCGTTGTAGTTTTCTGGCAGCTGGAAGTTTGCCCACTGTACCCCAGTGCTTAGGGAGTGTGGGAGGGATGCTGATAACATCTGCTATACCAAGGGGAGGAATCCTTTCACTAGATACAGCAATGGTTCTACTCAACTGACAGCAATCCAATTCTGAGGATCTTGATTCTTCACAAATGAAGTGGTCACCTGACATGGTTTAAAAAACAACAGCCGACTGAAGTGCCGGCTAAGGGTAAAGTGAAGATGAAATGAGCAGTAGAACAGGAAATTAAAGATATCAACTTCTAACCAGTTACAGAAATAAGGACTGTAGAAGCTATGGGTATTTTCTTGCTTGTTTGTTTTATATTATATACTCTATGTGCATATGTATATATGTATGTATATAATTTTTTTCCTTCCTTCCTTTGCTTTATCATCTTATAAAAAGATTGTTGTTGGTAGTGAGCTTTATTATTTAGTCTTTAGGTTCCTTTAGAGAAAAATGTAAGTTTCCCTGGTGGCTCAGTGGTAAAGAATCTACCTGCCGATGCAGGAGACGTGGGCTTGGTCCCTGGCCAGGAAGAGTCCCCTGGAGAAGGAATTGGCAACCCACTCCAGTATTCTTGCCTGGGAAATCCCATGGATATCGAAGCCTGGTAGGCTATAGTCCATGGGGTCTCAAAGGGGTCAGATGTAACAGCAACTGCTGCTGCTGCTGCTGCTAAGTCGCTTCAGTCGCGTCCGACTCTGTGCAACCCCACAGACGGCAGCCCACCAGGCTCCCCTGTCCCTGGGATTCTCCAGGCAAGAACACTGGAGTGGGTTGCCATTTCCTTCTCCAATGCATGAAAGTGAAAAGTGAAAGTGAAGAGGCTCAGTCGTGTCCAACTCTTAGCAACCCCATGGACTGCAGCCCACCAGGCTCCTCCATCCATGGGATTTGCCAGACAAGAGTACTGGAGTGGGGTGCCATTGCCTTCTCCGTAACAGCAACTAAACAACAACAAAAGAGAAAATGTGGCTGAACTCAGAAAGGTGTTACCATCACCCAGAGATGGATATTGTTACTGCAGAGACTTTGCAACTCCGCTTTGTGGGAGTTGAGGACAGACTCCCTGTGTTCGCTAGAGCACAGACTCCCTGTGCTCATTAGAGCACAGACCTTTGTACCAATGACAATTACATCTTTTTTTTTTTTTTTTTTTTGGACAATTACATCTTAATGGGCAAAGGCATGAAGTTGTTATTGTTCAAATATGTATAGAAAAGATGTGTGCACATGCTGAGCAGAAGGCTCCTGCTTTTTCTGTGCAGGTTATTTAGTTCTTGCTTTCCCTGGTGGCTCAGACAGTAAAGAGTCTGCCTGCAATGTGGGAGACCAGGGTTGCATCCCTGGGTTGGGAAGATCAAATTCCAGTAGATGTTCTTTCACGCATCTGATATATCTTGCAATTGAAAAGCAAAAGAACAAACATCATGATTGCCCCTGGCAATGAATCTGGAGGAAAGAAGACAAAGGTGAGGCGAGAGGGAAAAAGCAGAGAGGAAGGGCTGAAATGACTAAGTCTGAGCCCCCAGAAGCCAAGAATTGAGGCTGAGGTTGAGTGAACAGGAGATCTGTGCTGGAGTCAGGACCTTCTCCCCAGTCCCCAGGGAGTCAGACCAAGATTGGGAATTTCTACAGGTCTTCCATCTCTTCCTCCTCTCTTTGTGCTAATGGAGAGTCCCTGCCTGCTGGTCATTTTCAGATGTGGGTACCCATCTGGATCAATATGGAGACACTGACCAGCCACTATTGAGCAGCGTCAACCCAGAGAGTGGGCAGAGTTGGAGAATGGACATTCCTGAGGCCAGATGGAGAAACTGGGTGAAGCTCTTGTGATCAACACAGAAAGCCTTTCTGTGGGAGCTGGGGATTTCAGTGGTTGAAAGAGAACAGGCTAAATAGAGGAATAGAGGAATGCAGCATGTGGGAGCAGTGATGTGAGAGAGCAACGGGTAGTATGGAAGCCAGATTGTCCCTCTGTTTGTTTGCCCCACCTTCCCTAAAAGATGCAACCAGCACTGTAAATCAACTATATTTCAATTAAAAAAAACATGGAAAATGGATGCAACCAGCTTTTCTGGCCTTGAAGAGAGGGTTGATGGCACCTCGCAGCGGTTCTAGCAGCCAAGGGGTTAATCCTCAAACCAGCTGCCTCTGGGGTGGTGTGAGGAGGTAGGACTCAGAAGCAGTTCCTTGGCACCACTATGGGCATCAGCTCTACTGCTGGAAACCTCCACAGAGCCCAGGCCTTTAGCTGCCAGTCTACTCTCCACTCTGTCCCGAGGGGTTCCAGGCGCAGGGCTCCTACGGCTTATTCTGGATTCCCATCCCCCACCCTACAGCGGTGGACTCTGCCGGCTGGCGCAGACGAACCAAGCCCGGGGGCAGACAGATACGCAGTTTCCGACTGCTCCTTGGTCTCCAGGGTCTCTGAACGCAGACCCGGCCTGGCCTCGCTGGGAATGCCGATAGTCAGCGGGTGGGCGGAGGGGGCCGGGATAAAGGTGCGGAGAAACGAGAAGACATCTGAGATAGACACCACTAATCAGAGGTCAGAAACAAGGGAGTAGAGGCGTCGGGACGCAGAGACGCGAGACGTGGGGTCCTGGGCTCTGAGCCTGGAGGTGGAGGGCAAGCCAGAAGCCCCCTTTCTTCCTTCCCATCGCTGCCTCTTCCTGGGACCCTCTCGGCGCTCCCTGAGGCCCCTTCCTCCTCCCCTACCCGCCCCCCCCAAATCCTGCACCCTCTGCGGATTGGTCCCCGGCCTGCCGGGGGGCGGGGCTCGAGGGCTTTGACGTCACCGGCGGAGGGGGGCGGGCAGCTAGGGGAGGGGGTGACGGGCCCCGGCTCAGCACCTCGGAGAGTTCCCTCCCCGGCCTTGTTTTGCTTCGGAATCGCCGCCGGGGGAGGGAGCCAGGGGGCCGGGCAACACGCGCAGAGGCTGGAGGATGGCCGTGGAGGGGTCGATGTGCCCCGGCGGGCAGAGGGCCCAGCGGTGATCCGGCGGTGGGGGGGCCGGGGCGCCGGGCAGGGTGAGGGGCAGCTGGCGGCGGCAGCAGTGGCCACACATCTGGATGGAAGCGAGCTTTGTCCAGACCACCATGGCTCTGGGGTTGTCCTCCAAGAAAGCGTCTTCCCGCAATGTGGCCGTGGAGCGCAGGAACCTGATCACCGTGTGCAGGTGGGCACCGCCGGCGGGCGGGGGTGGGGTGGTCAAGGAGAGGCGATGGGGCCTGCTGGATGCGAGGATGCACAGCAGACGCGAAGAAAAGGGAAGCAGCACAGGGTTAAGAGGAGCACGCATCCGCTATCCTCAGACCCAGGCTTGGAGAGGGTCTGGAGGTCTGGTCCCTACCCTTCTAGGCCAGGCCAGGCCAGGCCCGTGCCCAGCCTGGGGCCTGGAGGGTGAGGGGTATTTAATTGGCACTGCAGCTTCCTGTGAGAACCAGGAAGTGACATTGTCTGTGAGGGGGAGGGGTGGGGAGGGCTGGCTCCCTTGTTGGGGGCGGGAGCTGGGTGGGCAGAGGAGAACTGATGGGAGAGGGGAATGAACGCCCTCCAAGCATGTCCTCACTCCCACCCCTTCCAACCTGGCCTCTGTGGGGTAGGGCTTTTCTGGGAGATTTCCCAATGCTCAAATCCTGGAGCAGAAGTGGTGCCCTCTTCAATCTCTGGGCAGTTGCAGCCCATGGCAGGGTCAACCGGGCATGTAGGTGAAGTCCCGGCATCCATCCAGTGAAGACACAGCACTGCCCCTGTGGTGGGAAGGAGTGAGGGCCTGATCACAGAAGCTAGGTTCTCCCGGGTTCAAGGGGAAGAGATTGGGAGGGCCGAGCCCTTGGTTCCCAAGGGTGGGGTTGTCGCAGTGTTAGGAAGACTTGCCCTCTTTCTTGGGTCCCAGAAAGTGAACCTTCCCACTCCCCAGCCCTGCAGTGGCTCACTCTCCCCGCCCTGAAGCCAGGAATGACCAGTCCTCACCCCCTACCTGCACGCATCTCCCCCTTGGAGCCCCCTGCCAGCTGCCTTCTCCACCTGCAATCTCTCCTCTGCCCCACGCCACCTCTGAGGGCTCAGCTGTCTTCCCTTGCCAGACCCACCTGCCTGCATACCAACCTTGGTCCTGCTCCTTCCCCCAGGGATCAGTGCCCACCTGATGCCCTGGGTCAGTCTCCTATAACTCTTCCAGGTTCCTGGGTGCACACTCAGCTCTACTACATCTGTCTCATACCATTATATCCCCAGTGCCTAGCATGGTGCTGTGCACACATGACCTCTGTAAAAATGCCTGGAACGTTAGAGAAGGAATGAGTGTGGCAGTGGCCCAGCCCAAATGCAGGCCTCTGCCTCCATGCTCACCTCCCAGGCCCTGCCAGTGTAAAACACAGACAGTCCTGGGTTCAGGCTCTTCTTCAGTTATTAGCTGTACCACCTTGCGGAAGTCTCCTAACCACTCTGAGCCTTGGGTGTCTCACCATCTCCATGGTAGATGTAACAGCCACACCAAGGAATGGTCATGACACGATGCATGTTGGAGCCTAGTACAGTTCCTGGCACATGAAAACAGCCTGTCCCGATGCCATCCTTCCTGTCCCTCTCATCTCTCTTTACCTCCGAGGTTCTTCTTCCTTCTCTTGCCTGCCAGGACAGCTGGGACTGTTGAAAGTGTAGGGAAGGGACAAACGCCCCTGGGCCTCAGCTGTAGAAGCAGATGTTCTGGGGGACTGGAAGTGGGGTTAGAGCTGGAATGTAAGAGACAGAGTTGGCAGGGGGGATTGGGAGCATGACAGAGGCTCAGAAAGCCCTCCGGCCCCTGCCGCCTCATCACAGTCACATGGTTTGCCTCCAGCTCCGGGAACAGTTCCCTTTAGCAGGCCGAGGGCTCCCCTGGGCCCTGGTTGCCCTGTCTCCATGGTAACCTGCAGCAGCCACTGCACCTCTGAGCAGGGAACACACCATGGGGCTCCCGGGGGCGATGACCAGCACCACAGCACCCCTGAGGACAGATGGCAGAGGGCTGCCATGCTGAAACCAGCCACAGGCCCCCACTGAGGTCTGACCCAAATGACCAGAAGACATCACAGGAGCAGGGCTGTATAATAAAGTCCAGATAATGCCCTAAACACAGACTCCTCTGGCTATGCCATTAATGGCCCAGTTCCTTACCACCCCTGCCCCATGGCTTGCTCACTCACCTTCTCCCAGACTTTTCCCAGAATTTGAACCAAAATTTGATGAGACAGGTACTATTATTCTTGTTTACACCTGGGGAATATGGGCTTGGAGAGGTTGAGTGACTTGTCCAAGGCCACAAAGGTACCACCAGGACACAGGATTTGAGCCCATCCAGGCTGCCTCCCTTGGTACAACCCCAGCACTGACCTGACTCTTATCTCAGGCCAGACCAACTCAAAGGAAGGGAGTGAGGTCTGTGGGCTTAGTTGTGCCATTGGCCTAGAGCCATGGAGGCCGGTGTTTGAGGGCTGGAGCACGGAGTGGAGGACAGAGTGTGGAGGAGGCAGGGGCTGCTTGGGGCCTCACTGATCCTGACATCCACCAGGAGGCCCCAGAAAGAGCAAGGGCATTGGGATCAGACATACCTGTTGACGCCTCACAAGCGGTGTGACTTTGAACAGATCAAGCAATCTCTTAGACCGTTCAGTTATCTTATCTGTAAAATCGGGGTGATGGTGATACTAAGAGGACCTTCCTCCCAAGGCTGTCAGGATAGATGAGATGACGCATACAGAGTATAGCGCTGGCACATTACAGGACTGGATGAGCTTAGAGAAAGAAGGATGGTTCCAAGCAGCCCCCATGTCCCTGGATACATCCCCCCTGCTGTACCACCCACAGAGGGGCCATGATGGGATGCTGGGAACCACGTCCTTATCCCTGCCCCACCCCGCTGCAGCGATGGCAGGTGGAGACTGCAGGCGTAGGGACTGCAGAGGGAGCCCAGGCTCTGGGTGGATTGGAGGGAGGGTGGGGGCTGCTGGGCTCCAGTCTCTCAGCCCCATTGGCTTCCCTTGGCTTCTTTCCTCTCTGAGAGGCCAGGTGTCCAGGCCCTCAAGCCCCCTTCTAGAGATGCTGCCAGTAACCCCTCCCACCCACTGTGATTGTCAGACCCGCACCCTGCACCTCCCCCGGCCCAGCTCTGCACTGCCTGGTTCTGGGCAGCTGGTGTGTGGGTGGCCGAGCTAGGAAGGAAAAGGGGGAAGGGGGGCATCCGTGTGCTGGGGGTCCACCTGGCCACCCATGCATGCCCACGCTCCATGTGCTTGGTGCAACTCACATGCTCTGGCACAGGTGACCCCACCCCCACCCCAGAAGGGACTGGAGACTGTTCTAGCAATGGCAGAAGGCAGCTCAGGACAGGGGCACAAAGCAGCTCCCACCTCCGAGCCAACCCCCACCCTTCTCTGACAGAGAGAATACAACTCCAAAGGGTGGGTGATCAGGAAGAGGCTCTGGGCTGGCCCCCTGGCTCTAGGTGCCTCATCCTTCTACCTGTTGTTTCATCCCCTCTCATACCTTGTTCCTGAAGCTTCCCTTCTCTGCCTGTCACCTCTCCCATCTGCCACCCTACTCACTCACATCACAGCCCCTCTCTGGTCACTACAGCCTCACTTGTCCCCCACCCTCTTTCCATCTGCCTCCCTACCACATCCATGCTCCTGGTGATCTCTTCTTATCCTGCCTTTTACCCCCATTACCCTGTCTTCTCACCTGACACCCCACTGCCCCTTCTCCCTCCCTCTCACCCAGGTTCTCCGTGAAAACCCTGCTGGAGAAGTACACAACGGAGCCCATCGATGACTCATCCGAGGAGTTTGTGAATTTTGCAGCCATCTTAGAGCAGATCCTCAGCCACCGTTTCAAAGGTGGGTCCAGGTTCCTGTTCCCTATTGCTCCCAGATACCCCCTTCTGATCTACTCTGTGGCTGTCTGAACCCCATCATTGACCCTGGTCCCAATTCTAGATCATGCACAGAAGCTCAAGCACAGAGCTGGGAAGGGGGGGCACAATACAAGGGGTACCCACAAGCCCCAGCAGTGAGCCTTGCATGTACATGCATGTGTGGGTATGTCTGTTTGGGGTAGGCGCGATGCACGTGCATGGCTGCTTTTATTTATGCATGTGGATGCCCCATTACATGAACCCTCTCCAAACTCCCTGGTCTTGCTGAGCCCACTCCCTGCCCTGGCTCAGCCTGTGCCCCAGCAGGTCCGGTGAGCTGGTTCAGCTCAGATGGGCAGCGAGGCTTTTGGGACTACATCCGCCTGGCCTGCAGCAAAGTGCCCAACAACTGTGTGAGCAGCATTGAGAACATGGAAAACATCAGTACTGCCCGGGCCAAGGTGAGGGGCCTGCAGCGGGCAGGAGGGCAGCTGCCCCCTCCTCTGGATATAGAGGGGCTGCTTGCTCCTTGGTCCTCGCCCCAGCCCACAGGCACTGGGGAGAAGGGCCACAGGAGGTCCAGACCCAGGGGCACACACATGGGTCCCTCTGGGGCAGCCAGTAAAAGTGAATGTGCTTTCCAGGGCCGGGCATGGATCCGGGTGGCCCTGATGGAGAAACGCATGTCGGAATACATCACCACAGCCCTGCGGGACACTCGGACCACCAGGTCAGACCCCCTCAATCAGTGTGGACCACAAATCTCAGGGTGTACATTCATTGCCTAAACACACTTGATCCTTAAGTTGCCACAGCAACCTTCAGTATCTGGACTACAACTACCAGCATGCACTGCTAGTTTCCCTCTCCCAGACCATCCACCCGTCAGCTGGGCCAGCCCTTCCCAGAACACACTTTCAGCACCACCTTCATCTCTTCCAAGTCAAATTCATTATCCCCCATGACCCCAGTGCTGGTCTCACACACACAGCTCTGGACAAGCCTCAACTATGTATTATTTTACTTGTTGGCCTCATTCCATGACCTACAGCACACAGCTCTACCTGCTCTGCAAACAGCAGCAGTACTGTACTTGCTACCCATGGACTACAGAGTTTCGGTCCATGCACTGTGGGTCTGCAGAGACATTGGGTCTGGGAGGCAGGGTCACAGGCAAGATGTGCCAAAGGGGAAAATGGGTACAGTGGGGACATGTGCTTTGCTACCCCCCCACGTGGTCACACCCAACCTGATGTTTTTAGCTGCACTGTATCTCTGGTGTGTCCTCACATTTCAGGATTCACATTATTTTTAAAAATCGACTGTATGCCAGAATACTTCCCTGGCAGCTCAGATTGTAGAGAATCTGCTTACAATGCAGGAAACCTGGGTTCTATTCCTGGGTCGCGAAGATCCCCTGGAGAAGGGAATGGCAACCCACTCCAGTATTCTTGCCTGGAAAATCCCATGGCCAGAGGAGCCTGGTAGGCTACAGTCCATGGGGTTGTAAAGAGTGGGACACGACTGAGAGACTAACACATCACTATATGCCAAGCGCTGTTTAGGAATTGTTTCCTGATTTTAAGGATCTGGATGACTCTGTACTTGGTGGAGAAGGGGTAGTTCAGAGGGATGGAGGTCGAATCTCCAGGGACACGCGTTTTAATAGGTGGGAGACACAGGCGCTATACCCAGTGGGCCCCAGCCTGAGGAGGAGACACAGTGAGGGGTGAGCAGGAAAAAAGACACCTCCTTCCTCCAGGCAAGGTTTGTGATAAACCAACAGGAGAAGCCCTGAGGTGTGGGGTTCCCTGGGAAGACTACATTGCGGGTACCTCCCTCCTCCCCACAGACGCTTCTACGACTCAGGAGCCATCATGATGCGGGAGGAAGCCACGGTTCTCACTGGGATGCTGATCGGACTGAGCGCCATAGACTTCAGGTGGGGTCTGGGTGGCGGTGGCGGTCGCCGTGACGGTGGGATTGGGGTTGTTTCTCTGCGAAAGTCCACACTCCCATCCTCTCATACCTGCCCCCTACCCTGTGGCTGCTCTGCCCCCAGCTTCTGCTTAAAGGGCGAAGTGCTGGACGGGAAGACCCCCGTGGTCATCGACTACACGCCCTACCTAAAGTTCACTCAGAGGTGAGCAGCCCGATTGTTACGGAGGTGGGTGGGTGCGGACAGACAACCGCCCTGAGGGGTGGGGATGGCGGCCAGGAGGCAAGCGGTCTTGGCATCATGCCGCCCCCCTCCCCGCCCCCCGCCCCCGGCCCAGGAGGCTTGTCGGTGTAACTGTGTAACCTTGGCTGTGTAACTGCTCCCTCCCTCAAGCTACGACTACTTGACGGACGAGGAGGAGCGGCACAGCGCCGAGAGCAGCACGAGCGAGGACAACTCGCCCGAGCACCCGTACCTGCCGCTCGTCACCGACGAGGACAGCTGGTACAGCAAGTGGCACAAGATGGAACAGAAGTTCCGCATTGTCTACGCGCAGAAGGTGCGCGGCGCGCGGTGTGGGCGGGGCGTGGGCGGGGCGAGCCCGGCAGAAGGCGGGGCGGGCGGCCGCGGGGACCCCCTTCTTTCGCCGCCCGGGCTGAGCCGGCGCCCCGCAGGGCTACCTGGAGGAGCTGGTGCGTCTGCGCGAGTCGCAGCTGAAGGACCTGGAGGCGGAGAACCGGCGGCTGCAACTGCAGCTGGAGGAGGCGGCGGCGCAGAACCAGCGGGAGAAGCGGGAGCTGGAAGGCGTGATCCTGGAGCTCCAGGAGCAGCTGTGAGTGCCGCCGTCGCGGCCCTGACTCCGGTTCCCCGCCACCCCGACCACATCGCCCCCGCTGACTCTAACATCACCTTTCCTGATACCATCCACCAACATCAGACCACTGAGCCCGATACCACCACCCTGAGATCCCCCTCCCCGGGCAACCTAGCTTTTTTCTCAACATTAAGACCCGCCCCACCCCCTCCCCCACCCCCGCCCCAAGCCGGCTCCCCACTTCCTCCTCAGCTACGCGACACCAGCTAGAATGGCCACTCAGCAGTACTCCTGGGATTCCGGCACTACAGGAGCCCCAGTATTACTCACAAGCATCTCTAATTAATAGTATTCAACGCCCTTCAACATGATTGCATCATTCCTTCTGTTCAACACATCTGAACAGCAGTGTAGGCCCACTGAGCATCATCAGGCACAGTGACCCCCAACCTCACTTCTACCCATCCTTCTAACAGTTCCTCTTTAAACGTTTTCATCAACCGGGGGCCTCCCAGCCTGATCTCCTGACACCCCATTACTCTTCATGATCCCTGCCCTGCTCTGCACCCACCTGCCCACCACCCTGACTCCACATCTCATTATTCCGCTAAACCTCAACATAAGTGCACTAATTCCTATCACCCCTGTGACCCCCCAGTACACTCCACTGACTCCCAGGATCTGCCCCACTGACTCTCAACATTCGCAATGTTTCTGCCACCCAGGTTTCAATCCTAGCCCCTTCCCGCACCTCTCTCTGAGCCCCTCTTCCCCACTTCTGCTCCCTCTTCCAGCCAGGCCTGACCCCCCCTCCCCATCCCAGGACAGGTCTGATCCCTGGTGACCACGCTCCCCTGGCCCAGGGTTCCAAGGACCTCACCACACGCCTGGTCAACCAATGGCCATCACTGGGCACACTCAGTGGGGCCGAGGGTGCCAACAACCCCAAGCTCTACCGGAGGTAAGCCCCAGCCAGACTCAGCCTGGGCTCAGTGCTGGTCCCGCCTCTCCTACAGAAGAGGGGCGCTAGGGGCTGTGGGCCTCTGTCCGCCCACCAGCTCTCTCTCTGCTTTGCCACAGACACAGTTTCATGAGCACGGAGCCCCTATCTGCTGAAGCCAGTCTAAGCTCGGACTCTCAGCGCCTGGGAGAGGGCAAGCGGGACGAGGAGCCCTGGGGCCCCATCGGTGAGCCCCCCAATTCAGCACCCAGTACCCACTCCAGAAGGGCTGAGGCCAGGCCTTGGGGCTTGTAGTCAGGCCCTAGCCATTTCCCTCATTCACTCCACCCTGCCTGGGAGCTTAGCACAGCAACTGAGAGCTTGGTTTGGGGTATCAGGCAGACCCTGGCACAAATCCCAGCCGTGCCTTCTCTGGTCATGGGAGCTTGGTCATTGAGTCCACCTTGCTGAGCCTTTCTTATCTGTAAAATGGGGGTGCTGATTAGAACAGTAACCAGTGTTGGCAAATGGTGAGGGCTCCATTACATCCTCAAAGGCCCCACAAAGGCCCTACAGATCCTTCGGGAGTTCTCTGCCTAACTATTTTGCTCTTATTTCCTGCGCTCTATGAACCAGTTGCCTGACCATTGTTTCCCCCTTCTCTTTGGCTGCCAGGAAGCTCAGAACCAAATTAGTGGCTCCCTTCAAGCGAATGTCCAGGACTTCAACGCATGCATTTTGTGTTGCCCTCCCTCCTTGGCTTCACCTGGCTTTCCCACCCTAGTTTCCCTGGTGCCTGGACCGCCTGTCTTTTCTTTCTAAAATCCACACTGCACTGGATGACCCTAGAACTTCTTTGAGACGAGGCAGGCTATGGACCGTGGAACCCCGCCACACTGTGTCTGTGATTGTCTGTGTGTCTGTCTCCCCACCAGACTGTGAGCTCCGTGAGGGCAGGGACCGTGTCTCGTCCGCTCTCTGTATCCCCCGCACTTGGAACCGAACAAGTGCTCACCACGTGTTTAATAAACGGACAAAGAGACGATGAACCCTCAGGGGGAGACAGAGACAGAAATTGACGATTACAATACAGTGTCTGTCCCCAGCTCTGTGCATGACAGCGCCAGGTGCTGTTCCCGGGCTTCACTGCAAAAGGCCAGCGCTCCAGGAATGAGGGTCTCCTGGCGGGTGACCCGAGGGCTGTCCCTTCGCTGCCTGCACCCGAGCACCGCCCACCACTCACTCGCGGAGGCCTCACCCGCCCTCTCTCCCCAGGGAAGGACCCCACGCCCTCCATGCTGGGCCTCTGCGGCTCCCTGGCCTCCATCCCCAGCTGCAAGTCCCTGGCGAGCTTCAAATCCAACGAGTGCCTGGTGAGCGACAGTCCCGAGGGCAGCCCGGCACTGAGCCCCAGCTGAGGAGCGGCGTGGGCAGCGCCAGCCCCACCTGCTGCCCTTCCTCAGAGCCTCCCCAACCCAGGCCACCCTCCAGAGAACGCTGCCCACTCAGCCAGGAGTCTCTCTGGAGACACCCTTTGCTTCTAGCCCAGTTCAGCTTCTTGCCCACGGAGGCCGGAGCTGCAGAGGGAGGCTGCTGGGGCCGAGAGGCAGGGGAACCAAGGCCACGGGGAGCCCTCAGGAAGCTGCTTCTTCCGGTGACCCCGATGCCTGGTTAGCTCCCAGCTGGACTCTCCTTCGCTCATCACCCAACCCTCCTCGGGCTGGCGACCCAGCCTCAGCAGCCCCATCTCCCATGCCTCTTCCGTCTGCCCCTGTGTATGCCCTGGAGTCACTCCTTTCTCAGCCCCCTGGCTGGGGGCGGGGGGCAGCTATGAGGGTATCAGGCAAATAAAAACCAGAGGACTGAGGGCGGCCTTGTCTGTGGAGGGGCTGGGACAGGGGGCCTGCTCCTGAGGTTGGCAGAATGTGGTGGAGTTAGTGCTGGGCCCACAACCAGGTGATGCTGGACCCGCTAAACCCTAGGAACAGACTGGTTGGAATGATTCAGGGAGCGGGTGGCTTTTGTTATGAAGTGTCTGAAATAGTAGGCCAGCCCAGGGAAACACCAAAATGTGTTAAGGGTCCCTTGGATAACTCATCTACCCCAGGCAGAGAAGATGTTGGACATCCTGGGCAGGGAGTTGGAGGTGGGGCAGAGATGGAGAAGGCAAGCCCTGGCAGGGCCCCATTTCCCATCCATAACCCTGAG
Organism: Bubalus kerabau; assembly: GCF_029407905.1. Taxonomy (NCBI): domain Eukaryota; kingdom Metazoa; phylum Chordata; class Mammalia; order Artiodactyla; family Bovidae; genus Bubalus; species Bubalus kerabau. The sequence goes on along the minus strand of NC_073627.1, from coordinate 20,082,382 downwards.
CAATTCAGCTTTGGCCTACAGGTCCAGACTCTTCCATTAGGCCAAAGCCTGGCATTGAAGCCATCTTCCTTCCTGGGTTATCACTTAAGTGTGCCCTTGGGTAAAGGTCTCACCCCCACCAGTTCTCATAACATCGCAGGAGGGCTCCTCTACAGGGATGCCACCTGGTCAGCCAAAGCCAACGTCAAGGTCCCTTCCAGGCCTCTTCTGTGCAAATCGCTCACCAAGCCCTGTTTTCCCACCCACTCCAGACACCTCCTGCAGTCACAAGCACTGGAAATAAGTTTATCATCTTTAGACTCAACAAATTAACAGGGGTGGATGTAGACTACACCAGGCCCAGGGTTTTGTGGCTCCTAGAGACAAGCTTACTTACAGCAGACCCACAGGGAAATGAGGGGAGAAGTGAGCAGATTTGGTCTTGAACTTGAGGGGACAGAGTGATGATTCTCAGGGCCGGGGAATGGGGAACAGCAGGAAGCAGTTGGGGTTGGGGGGGTGCTCTGGGTGGGTGCAGAGGGGCATTCCCCTACCCCTGGGGCTGAGTGGGGAGGAAAGAGAAATGAGCCCCTCCCCTCAGTGCCAAAGGAAAAGGCACTTGGCTCAGTCTCCTCCTGCCCCACCCTGTCCATGGAAGAGGTAGGGTCCTTGTCCCCTCACTCCTTTCAAGGGCTCAGAAGCTGTTCCCTGTTGAGCCTCTGGAAGAAGTTTTTGCCGAACTCATAAGTGCTGATCATGATGGCGCAGGAAGGGGCGGCCTTGATGATCCTCGGGAGGAAGCCTGTGGGGGGAGGGGGGGGCTAGGGTCAGAGGTCGAGTCCCAGGGAGCACCAACTTCACCAGGGTGTGGACATATACACAAAGACGCCCACCTGCAAAGAGGCCCCTGGTGCCTGACTCGGCCAGGATCCTCCGTAGCAGCAGCCAAGTGGAGTCGGTGTGCGGGGGGATCACTGCAAATCCAGGCCCAGTAAGACCCCGCTGGGCACCCCCAACCCCGCCTGCCCTGCCCCACACTAGCCAGGGCTCCTCACCTCTCAGAGCCTCCACTGCTCCTAGCGCAACCTGGCGTTGAGTCTTCACCACGTCGAAGGGTAGAGTCAGGGTGGCCGCCACCTGGTGGGGTGGGGACAGGCTTGTCTCCATTCCCAGAACCCCCATCCCTTGCATCCAACCAGGGCCTCCTGGCCTTAGCTAGAATATCACTAGGGGAATGGAGTGAGCGTACCCCTGGACAGGCACGCAAAGATTCTTTTCCAGAACATCTCCAACAACCCTTTGGTCACTTCAAGGACACATCAATGGCCTCACTCCCAGCATGATCGACTCACCATCCCTGAGATGCCGCCAGCGACAAAGCTGATGCCCACGGAGGTCTGGTCCTTTGGCCTGAGCCTGCTCAGCCAGCTCTTCACCAGCTCATAGTTGAACCAGTACAGAGCTTGGGGGCATGGGGGTGCACTCGTTAGACACTGGGAGGGCAGTGGGGTAGGCGCAGACCTCCCATCTCCCACGGATCTACATCACAACTACTCCCTCTCAATTATGAAGCCTGCATGCTATGTGCCACTGGATTTCACAGGCCCTGGGCAGGAAGCGTCTCATGAAAACGTGGGGCCCACTTAACACGTGAGATGGATACTCATGGCTCAGAGAAGTTACATGACTTATAGATTAGTAGCAGCAAAACTGGGCTTTAGCTGTAGTCCTTCTAGGGCCCCTCCTCAACCCCTGCACTCCAGGTGCCTACCTGAGAAGGGCACATCCCGAAGGGCAGTGGGACCCCAGCCCAGCCAGAGTGAGCGCCAGCCACCCTGAGCCACAGCCGCTCGGACACAGGTGCCCAGCTCCCGGTATGATAGATGCTGAGCCTGCAGCTTTGTCCGCACCAGCTCTAGGGGGCTGATCACAGTCACGGTGCCCACTGCGGGGAATGGGAGGATGGGTCAGCTCACAGGTCCCAGTGGCAGCCCTCCCAGAGTCTGGGGGCCTTGAACATCCCCCCACCCCAAGGCTGGCATAGGTTGGGAGTTTGGACTGGGCTCCTGCACAGGGGGGTGGTCAAAGGGAGATGGCGGGCCCAGGGCTGTGCTCACGGCGGGCCAGTGCGCCAGCCACCATGGGAGCGTAGAGGTCAGAGGTCAGGGCTCGACCACACAGGAAGGCCTTGAGTTGGTCATAGGCGGTGAAGTAGACGGCAGTGGCTGGCACAGTCATCACCCTGGGGGTGTGTGTAGGTTAGCCAAGACTCTCCAAAGCTCCCAAACCTCCCAAGGTTCCCTGGCCCCACTCAGCCAGCCAACATTGGGAGTAAGAGGTCGGAATGGGGGGATCGGGGGAGGCAAGCTGCAGAACTGGGGTGCTCACAGGGTGGCTGGGAGGCCGCTCCACAGGGTCCTGGTACCCTCATGTCGCACAATCTTCACAAAAGCATCCTGGTCATGCAGACACCAGCCCAAAAGGAGGAAGGATGAAATGAACAAGGCTCGTGGCAGGGGTGGCCCAGGCTGGGCCCTCCCCTGACGCCCTCGCTTCTACCCAGGAGCCCTTCAGGCCTCCACACATGTAACTCCCTATTTGACTCCAAACAGACTCCTACTCGGGCTTCCCAGGTAGTGCTACTGGTAAGAATATGCCTGCCAATGAGGGAGACATAAGAGACATGGGTTCAAGCCCTGGGTTGGAAAGATAACCTCTTTCCTGGGCCAGGAAAGAGCAACCCACTCCAGTACTGGTGCCTGGAATATTCCATGGGCAGAGCAGCCTGGTGGGCTACAGTCGATGGGGTCTCAAAGAGTCAGACACGACTGAGCATGGAACAGGAGAGACTCCTAATCACCTTTCAAACCTCGTGAAGGCCCTGCCCCCTCAGGGGAGCGCGTCCCAAAATGAACTAGCCATCTCTACGTGCTTTAGGCTACCCACTGTTTTCTGGGTCTGCTGCCCTACCAATCTGTATCCCTCCGAATGCCCACAGACCCATCCAGGGGCACAGCTGCTCCTCACCATGGTACCAGTGAAGCGAGTGGGGTCCTGAAACCAGGTGGCACAGCGGGCACCATTTGGGCACAGGTAGAGGGGCTCTAGGACACCATTGCAGTACAGGAGGCACTTCCCTGTGGATCGGAGAGAGGAGGGTACTGGGGAAGGGGTGGGGGCGTCAGAAATACAGGGGCCTGGGACCTCACAGGGAGGTGGTGAGCTCCCATCCCTGGAGGAAGCCTGGGGTCCCTGGGTGGACATTCTAGTGTAGGACAGAGGGCTGGCTGATAAGATCTAGAAGTGTGTGCCAGTCCACAGCTGTGGGGCCCCCATGTGCCCTGAGAGACCGGGACACTCCCTTCCCTGAACCCTTACAGGCTCCCCATGGTGCGGGCACTCACATTTGGCATAGGAGAGGCTCCATAGTCTGGAGGGAGGCATTAGCTCTAAAACACAAGACGGTACCTCAAGTCAGAAGTGTCCCCCACCTGCCCCCAGGCACCCCATCCCTGGGGAACCCTGCACCCCCATTGGCTCCAAAGTCAGACACTCACCACTGGCCACTGAGGGGCGCTGAGACTGCAAGCGTACCTTCACCACATCCAGGGGGGTCACTAAGGGAGGAAGGCAGGACTGGAAGCTCCTTCAGGACCCCTCCCTGAGCCCTCATCCAGAGCCAAGTCACTTGTCAACGTCTGGTTGGCCCAAGCCCCCAGCTGCTCCCACCCCACCTTCCCAGGTCTTACTGAAGAGGGAGGTGACCACAGCCCCCGCGCCGGATGCCACCATTTGTTGGAGGGGGCTGATGCCCCCTGGGTCCTGGTCAGCCATCTTGTAGCTTCAGTTCTGAAAAGCAAGTGTCAACTGGAGCAAAAACCAGAGTCAGGAAGGGGAAGAAAGGAAGCAGGAGTGCCTGGGGACACTACAGGGACTCTCACCCCATTCACTCACTGAGTATGAGTTTCTCACAACCACTTTCTAAAGCAGTTATTCTCAGCTTCACTTTGTTCGGGGCGTGGGGGTGGGGAACATACTCAGAGAGGTGAGTTGACCGGGCCAAGGTCACACTGGGAGTAGTCAGCAAGGAAACTGGGAGAGTCACCCATCAGTTAATAGACAATAACGGCCCACCGCCATTCCCTCTCCCTCGCCACACCGGCATACTGTGATCCAGTTCAGTGCAGGTGCCCTGGCAGGCCTGGGGACCAACGATCAAAGCGCCTGAGCTGCCCCCAACTCCAGCGCCCAGGCCCGAGATGGGTGCATGCGAGCCTCGAGTCACACACACAGCGTGGAGAGGTGAGGCCGGGCGGCGAGGGAAAGGTAACAAATCTGAGGGCGGCGAAGGGTCCATCCCCTTTCCTGGGACTGAAGGTGAGGACTCCCAGACCTCCCCCACACCCGTCCTCTCGAGGCCCGAAGGGCTAGGCCCCGGGTCCGAAGGGTAAAGACAAAATTCTCTGCTTTCTCTTGCGAGCGGTGGCGGTGGCCTGGGGGTGGGGGTAGGCTAGGCCGAAAGTGCTTGAGGTAGGAATAGGACGACAAGATCGCTCTTCACGCCTCAGAGACATTCTGTTTCGACTCCTCGCGCAGGGAGCGCCGGGTGGGGCCGACTAGGTCGGCCCGCGACTCCCAGCCCCCCAGACCAGGCCCGCCCGGCTCAGGCTCCCTCGGACCCCTAGGAACCCAACTCCCGCCTCTGCCTCCCGCTTGGCCCTCAGCCTTGGTCCAGTCCCGCCCACCTGGCTCTAGGCCGGTGCTCGAGCGGCGCGGTGCCCGGGGCCGGGCGGACCCATAGCGGCTCCGCCGCCGGTGCAGGCTCCGCGCGCGCTCACTCGGCACCGAGGCCGACTCGGAAAGCGGCCGAGCTCGCCCCGCCCCCGGTTGGCCCTGTGAGGCCCCGCCCCCGGGCCGACCGACCGTTTGCCCGGAGTGGCCGTCCCGCCCACTCGCGGCCTCCTCCTAGTCCCGCGCTAACCTGAACCCGCGCGGCTGATGCCCAGTCCCGCCCGCGCGCCAAGGTCGAATGTCTCCACGCCGCGCTCGACCTGGCGGCAGGGCTGTACTCGACAACTTATTGTCCCAAACACCACCCCACCATTACCCCGGCAGAGCGCTGCTCCCGCAAACTTTCCAGACGAGCATGGGTAAAGCACTCCCCCCGTTTTCTTCATTCGCGGGCCGGAAGAGATTTGAATCAATTCTTCCACGATCGCTAGGGCGATCAGATAGTGATGGCAAACATCAACCCACCCGGCTCTTTTTTGAGGTTTTTACAACTTCATGACGACCGTATCAAACAGGGTCGTCCCCGTTTAACAGACAATCCACCGAGGTTGCAACGCCAAAACCACTTGGCAAACTGCGGGGTACCATGCGGGTGTGGGCGATGGAGTTAACGAGTAAGCAACTGAAGCCAGACAGGCTGGCCCGAGGAACGGCTGGCCCGGGAGCCCCTGGGAGATCTGGGTTTAACCTGGGCTTCGTCCCACCTCCTTGTGACCCTGGGCAAGTTACAACGCCGCTCCGGGCCTCGGATTTCTTCTTTGCACTGAGATAGGATCGAGTAGGGGGAAAGGGGACCGACATTTCTGTGTTGGTTACTCTCACAAAACCTATTTCTACGTCTCAACACTTTTAGAAATAGATTATTATTCGCCTTCCCCATTTTACGGAAGACGAAACTGAGGGTCAAAGTTAAGAACCCGGAATTCGAAGTGGACAAATACCAAACCCCTCCCCTCAAGTTGTCTCTCCGGGGTGACGTGAATTCACGGGTTGGAGTGAATCCTGTAACGACGTCTCCGATCCTGCTTCTCAGGAGACTCAGTTTTTCTCCCAGGCCAGCCCCGTTAGCCGAGACTCCACCAACTGCTTCGCCTTTAAAACTTTTCTTTCGCTTACTGATTATTTGTTTTAACAGAAAAACGAACACGGGCTATGAGCCTGCGCCTTTAAGAAGGGTAGGCCGTGACTCTGACGTCACTTGCTTCTCCGCCCCTCACCCCCAGAACGGTTTCTTCCCTGCCGAGAGTAACCCAGCCAGCCGGTGCACGCCGGATTAGCACGTGGATTCCGTGGGGCCAACCATGCGCTTTCCCTGAGAAAAGTCTTTGGTGCTCTCCGAGGCTAGGAAACCCGAAGTGGGGGCGGGGAGTGACCCACCGGTGAAGTGCTGTTGGTCTAAAGGGCCCCGAGGGAAGGCGCCATTCACATTCCCTTCTTATACCAAGTGAATTTTGAAACAACACAAAATTATTTTATCAGCTGTCAGGGAGAGAGCCCAGCCTCAGTTAAGGTCCTTTACCGCCTTAAAGACATGGCTTACAAACAGTTTCAAGCCATCAGCCAAGAGATATCTCTTCCCATTTTACAGAGGAGGAAACTGAAGTCCTTGTGTGTAATGACTCCTAGTGTGGAGTAGAATCCAGACTTCTCCCATGCACTCTTCCCATTTTACGGTGAGAAAATGAGGACCCTAGAGGTCAAGTTGCATCAAAATCACATGAATGTAAGAGCTTGAGTTCAAACTCCCACCTTCCTCTGTCCAGAGGACCTCCCACCGCAGCCCATTCTAGACCAGGGCTCTCTGCTCCCGGCAAAGGTTTACTCAGGCCTTAGGTCCCAAGAACTCTAAGATACAGCATGTGCAGGCCCGCACCACTTACCTGCCTCAAGATCAGAGTTCTGGGACGCCAGGACCTGGTTCCAGTCTGAGCTGCCTCCTGCAGCAGCTGTGGGACATCTAGCAAATATCTAGGGGTCTTTAAGCCATTTATAAAATGAGCTGATGGGGATAAAAATACCTGCACCTCCCAGGAATTTTGTATTTTATGAGTTAATAGCTCTAAAGTACATAGAGCCCTGTCTGGCACTTGGCAAGCAGTCAGTGACTGTTACTATTACTGTTGTTGTTTAGTTGCTAAGTCCTGTCTGACTCTTTGTAACCCCATGGATTGTAGCCTGCCAGGCTCCTCTGTCCATGGGATTTCCCAGGCAAGAATACTGGAGTGGGTTGCGATGTCCTTCTCCAAGGGATCTTCCCAACACAGGAATCAAACCTGGGTCTCCTGCATTAGCAGGTGAATTCTTTACCACTGAGCCAGCTGGGGAAAGCACTGTTATTATTCATTGTCCCCTCCCCCTTGGCACAGAAATTTCTGGAAAGGGTCTTTAGAGCAACCAGGGATTCTGATCCTACTTCTGCCTCTAAATGCAGACGCAGATAGTGATGACTCCTCACATGCCTTCTTCCCCAGAGCAACCAGGAATCAAACCTGGTGATCTCTGAGCCTCAGTTTCCTTCACAGTAGAAGGAGGGGCTTGCACTCCTTGCATTTCTGAGTTTCTTCTTACAAAAGGATGCCTTTGAGGTTTGTCACTACACTTCAGTTTCCTTGACTGAAAATAAAGATGAGGTCACCTGCCTGCTGATTTACAGACTCTTAGCTGAAGACAGGACTGTAAAAAGCTAAGTAAAGAGTTGACAAATAGTTCTGTGGCCCCACCCAGAGCTGAGCAGATCACAGCCCCTGCCATACCCTACAAGTAAATGCTTTGAGGCTGGGAAAACCTTGGGCACAGAAGGTCAGCACACTGGCAGCAGTGTGGGTAGCTGGGAGACGTTATCTACCACTGGAGCTGATGGAGGTGCCATCCAAGGGCAATCAGAGCAACTTCAAGGGTGGAGCCACAACTTGAGATGCTCATAACTGTGGGACCCTGGCTAGACTGGCCTGTCCTGAGAAGCAAGCCTAGAGTCCTGAGGAGGAGACGGCCACTGTCCTGGCTGACTCAGCCATGGTTCACACTGACCAGGCACCCAAAAGTCCTAGAGGCAGCATGTGGCCATCACCAGCCTCCTTGCCAGATGGAAAAAACAGATACTCCTTTCAACTGTAAAAGGGGAGAAAACAGTACCAGCGCCAGGGGTTATCTCAGGGACTGATGGGCAAGTCCTTGCCTGGCACTGGGGAAGGGATATAAACAGAAGATAGTTTATTGTGAGGCTCAGTTCTTCCAGGGCAAGCCCCAGCTTGCACCCCTAGGGCCTAGGAAGACATTTAGGGCCCTGAAGTAGGGCTCAGGTCCCTCCCATGGACTCTACCAGCACCTCTGAGTTTAGAGCCAGAACTGTTCCCACCAGAAGTACCTTGCTGGAGGCCAGTCCCCAGGCTGCTGGATCACAGAACCAGAGAAAAGAGATCCAAATTCTGGTGGTGGTGGCTTAGCTGCTAAGTTGTGTCTGACTCTTGTGACCCCATGGACTGTAGCCTGCCTGGCTCCTCTGCCGAATTCTAGGCCCCCAGCTAAATGCCAAGTCAGAGCTTTGATTGAGCCCAGTGGGCAGGGAGGGGTGGGGAAGTTAGTGTTGTATTGTGTGTTGTTTAGTCAAGCCCGACTCTTGCAACCCCGCAGACTGTAGCCCACCAGGCTCCTCTGTCCTTGGGATTTCCCAGGCAAGAATACTGGAGTGTGTTGACATTTCCTCCTCCAGGGACTCTTCCCGACCCAGGGATTGAACCCATGTCTCCTACATTGGCAGGAGGATTCTTTACTACTGAGCCACCAGGGAAGCCCGGGGGAGTTAGAGAGGACTTTATTATGACAACTGGAGAAAACTGAAGAAGGCCTGTATGGTCAATATTATTTTATCAACATTGAATTTCTTGAATGTGATAATCATACAGCAGGTTTGTAGGAGCATGCCCTTGTTCTCAGGAAATGTTCTTAGGAGTGCTGAGGGGTGAATATCTGCAACTTAGTCTCAAATGATTCAGCAAAAAGAAAGAAATAAGGCCAATGTAGCAGAGTGTGAGGAGAAGCCAATGGCACCCCACTCCAGTACTCTTGCCTGGAAAATCCCATGGACGGAGGAGCCTGGTAGGCTGCAGTCCATGGGGTCGCGAAGAGTCTGACACGACTGAAGTGACTTAGCAGCAGCAGCAACAAAATGTGAACAACTGTGGATCAAAGCAAAGGGTATATGCTGCTCACTGTACCGTTCTCAAAATTTTTCTGAAGTTTTAAAAGATTTCAAAATTAAAAGCTGGTGGGGAAAAGGATTTCTCCCTCTGAAATATATATGTATGGTATATGTGTATATGTATGTGTGTATATATATATATATATATATATATATATATATATATATATAGTGCTAGTGGTAAAGAACCCACCTGCCAATGCAGGTAAACATAAGAGACCTGGGTTCAATCCTGGGTTGGGAAGATCCGCTGGAGAAGGAAATGGCTTGCCTGAAGAATCCCATGGACAGAGGAGCCTGGCAGGCTGCAGTCCATAGCGTCGCAAAGAGTCAGATGTGACTGAAGGGACTTAGCACACATGTACAGAATCAGAAGGCAACGAAGCTGGAAATTCCCTGGAGGTCCAGAGGTTAGGACTCCGCTTTCACAGTGGAGGGCTTGGGTTCAATCCCTGTTCGTGGAACTGTGCATAAGAAAAAACAAAAAACATACAACAAAACTGTCTTTCATTTTTTGAAGGTTAAAAAAAAATAAGAAATAAATGTAATAGCTAGAATCAGCCCACCTGCAGAGAGGCCTCTATCTGACCCCCACCCCAGACCTCCCTGGCCTGAATAGGGGGACCTGGGTGTGGTCTGAGGGGGTGGCCTCTAGAGGGGAATAGTCCTGGCTAAGACTCTGTAGAATTGCCTTCCCCCATCCTGCCGGGAACTCGGACAGGCTCTCTGTACTCTGCTGGAGGAATGTGGATTAATCTACCTTGGAGGAGGGCAGTTTTGAGCCATAACTATCAAAATTCCACATACCCAAGCCTGGTGCTAAAGTCAAGAATCCGCCTGCCAATACAGGTTAGAAGATGAGGAAGATCCTCTGGAGAGCGGAATGGCAATCCACTCAAGTATTCTTGCCTGGAGAATCCCATGGACTCAGCCAGGCCACTTGTGAGCATTCCTCTGCTGATTGGCTTGCTGCTGTTCCCAGCAGGTTTCCTTGATCGTAGCCCTGTGTGTAACGGCAGAAAGCCGTGGAAGGGGACTGCCTGACAATATCTCCGTATAACAAACACCACCCTGAAAGGGATGCTGATATTCACCTCCGAGTGTAAAACAACCTCAAAGGTGTTAAATTGAAAAGCGGGCAGTTGTTCTCGATCGGAGCTCTACCGCCCCCTAGGGGAAGTTTGGGGAATTTAAGGGGCCGTCTCTGGTTTTCACAAGTTCCCGAAGCCCTGGCATTTTGATAGAGCGCGGGGCAGGGATGCTCAATGTCCTGTAAAGAATAGGCAGACTGACATAACAAGAATTTATCCCCATACACCTCTCAGCTTTCCTCGGTCTTTCTGGACAACCGCATACATTCTTCCCTCGGTGTTCATGGAGGACTGGTCCTAAGAGCCCCTGTAGATACTAAAATCCAGGGATGGTCGAATTCCTTATATAAAATGGCCTAGGAGAGTGAATACAGCCGGCCCTTTGTATCCGCGGGTTTCACCTCTGTGGATTCAAAAAATCTGTTGGTAATTATCTGACCTGGAAGCCAGCTCTATTTCACCCGTGCCATGAAGTGCTAAGTTGCTTCAGTTGTGTCCAACTCCATGCAACCTTATGAACTGTAGCCCACCAGGCTCCTCTGTCCATGAGATTCTCTAGGCAAGAATACTGGAGTTGATTGCCATTCCCTTCTCCAGGGGACCCTCCAGACCCAGGGATCGAATTGGTGTGTCTTACATCTAACCTTCATTGGCAGGCGGGTTCTTTACCATTAGCGCCACCTCACCCACATCTTCTTAAATGATTTTATAATATGTTGAATTTCCCAGGAATAAAACAATCATGCAGTCTTCAGGAAGACACGTCTTTGTCTCCGTTAGAACTTTACCGACGATCACTGACCATTCAGAATTTCTGGTCTGTTGGCCACCTGGCCGGTGTGAGCTGAGAAGCTGACACAATACTCCAGCCCAGTCTCCATTTCTGGTTCTCCATCACCAGAGATTCATGGGCATCTACAAATTTCTTTTCTTACATGGAGTCAAGCCTGAGCTTTCACGCACAGAAGATACATAATATTTTATTCTAAATTACTTTCTTTTATTTTTCCTCTCTATTACAGTTTGCATTTCATACAGATTTTTTAAATGTGAATAGGAAATATACTATCTGTACATTTCACTTCTGAAAATGTATTGCAGGAGATATAAAACTATATCACCAGAAGAAGACTTCGGATCTGACTCTGCTGAGAACCTCAGAAAGGACCAGGAGCTAACCAAGCGCCAGTAGTCCCGTGTAGTGTCATTGTCTCCTGGGAGCTGCAGGCTCTGCTTCTCACCGTGACCGAATCTGCCGGGAAAATGTCAGCCTTCAGAACAGGGTGGCCATGGTGCATGCAGGGCTGAGCCCATGTCTCATCAACCCAAACAGAGGAAGTGCTGTCCCAGCTGGGCCCAGACCAAAGGCCTGACCTGTGTTCCTCTCTCTCCCCTTGTCTCTCTTTGATTTTTTTTAGTGTTTGTCTTTTTCTCTCTTTAAAAATATTTGGGACTTCCCAGTGTTTAACATTCCACACTTCCAAGGCAGGGAGTGTTGGTTTGATTCCTGATTGGGGAACCAAGATCCCATATAGCTCAGAGTGCCACGAAAAAAAAAAAGAAAGTTTGAGTGTACTGTTGTAAGCCCTGGGATATAGCAGGGAACAAGGCATTTGGGGTCCCTGCTAATACTTCTAATACAGGAGACACACACAAACAAGTAAATAAGACAACTGCAGACCTGGAGGACATCTGCAATTTAGTGAAAGCACTGAAACACGTCATGTGATGGAGAGGCCCTGAGTTAGCCTAGAAAAAGGGAGAAGTAGGGGTCAGGGAACATGGAGATTAACCCATGGTGAAGGCCAAGGGAGAGCAGGGCAGGCTGGGTTGAAGGGGAGTGCTCAGATGACGGCTCAGATGTCATAGTGACTTACACTGAAAGAACAACTATGATGGTTACAAACATAGGCTCCGGACCAGACCTGGGTCCAGTTTCTGATTTCACCCCTTCCCAACTACAGAGCCCCAGGAAAGTTGCTTAACCTCTCTGAGTCTTTCTCCTTTCATCGTAAGATGAGAATGATAATTGTACCTCCCTCACAAGGCTGTGTTAAAGATTAAAGGAGAGCTTAGTATGGAACCTTACACAACCTGAGTCTCCATAAACATTAGCCAGAACTACTTTTTAAAAACAGGAAATCCAGTATACCAGTGACCATCCTAACATAAGAAATTGAATTATCATGTCCTCTGATGTGTATGTGAGCACAGATTTCTCTGCTAACTTGTTGGGGAAATTTGTCTCTTTTCTGGGCTTCGTTTTTGTCATTTTTGAAATGGAAACAATAATTCTCTCAGCCCTACTTCCCTTTCAGGACTGCTGAGAGGTTTAAGATGACAGATGAGGCGTGTGAAGGAGGTTTGTGACCCAGAAAGGGTGACCTGGGTTGAGGAGGGGGGAGTTCCCTCCTGTCCTGCCTCCTCTCTCTGTTCCTCCTCGGGCTCCTGGACATGACACTGACCTGACTTCTCTGAGTTTTCTGGGGAAGGCAGTTTTCCTTACTGAAGCCCTGGCCCTCTGCTTCAGAGGCAGATCATTAGATTAACAAGAGGAACCTCTTTGATGTCCTAAAAAGAATTCCTCCTCCCATTTAATGCGCCACTTTACAAGGTTTCTTTACATCTGTCATCCCATGTGAACCTCTCATGACTGTGTAAGAGAGCATGTGGGGGTTACTGTGCACCCATCTTACAGATGAGGAAACAATCTCAGAGGAGTGAAGTGGCCTGTCCAAGTGACTCAGAGCGGGTGTCTCCTGATGCCTAGGGGGACTGCCTGGAGAAGGGACAGAGAACTCAGGTGGGCTGGAAGGGCTTGGGGTGGGGGGAAGGACCTGGTTGAATTGGCGTCAGCATCCAGGAGAGCCTGGAGATGCGGGCAAGAGCTCTGAGGTCTGATCAGCTTGAACTCGGATACTGCCACCACTGTCCAGCAGCTGGCTGACCCTGGACAAGACCCCAGTGTCTCATACATCCGTGAGATGGAGCTAACACTCTGCGGTGTTGTTAGAAGGACTCAGTGAAGTGGCAGAGATGAGCCAGGCAAAACGTGGTCTTGATTCTTCCCTCCACTCCCCCCACCCAAGTTCATGAACATCCCAGCCCTAATTGTCAATGAGTCAGCTGTGCCCACAAGTTGTCCTTTCACTTCCGTGACCCAACCTGTCCACCTGCCCCCCTTGACAACAGCTAGGCGCCAAGTCTGGGAGTCCACAGGCAGTGAAGCAACCACTCAGGGCCACAGCTGCCCCTAGGGCATTCTCAAGTTCAGAAAAAGGCACCAGGTGGGGAAAGTTTCTCCCTGTACCCACAGGGAGGCATAACTCTGGCCAGACCACCATTGTGGCCCAGCCTTTCCCAAGCCTTCCAGGGGAGGGGTGGGGTGTCCTTAGATGTGGGTGCAGGGCAGTCACCCTGAAGGAGCTTCGGAAGGGTTTGGTGGAACCTTAGCCTCTGTCTTGGGTTTGGCTGGATGTTTTCTTTTTCACTTGAGTGGCGTCAGATTTTTACATTGTTGATTTTGTAATTTTTGTTTGTTTCTTGTTTGGGTCATGCTGAGCAGCTGATGGGATCATAGTTCCCTGACCAGGGATCGAACCTGGGCCCTCAGCAGTAAAAGCATGGAGTCCTAACCACTGGACCGCCAGGGAGTTCTGTGATTTTGTACATTTTATTTGGAAAACGAATTTTAGTGCTGAATAAATGTGCTTTAGTCAGAATTCTCTCAAGCATAGGAGTTGTGGAGAAGGAGATGACAGCTTATAAAGGACGACTGTGTGCTTGGCAATTTTCATACGTCTGTGAGCACGTTCCATTCTCCCGAAGCCCTGGCAGGTAATTATGATTACTCCATTTGATAGATGAAGGCATTTGGGGTCAAAGAAATAAGCCAAAGTCACCCAGCTGGCAAGAGGCTGAGCTGGAACTTGAGATCAACAGGCAAAGATGAGGTCCTGCTGCCCCAACCCCAGGCCACCGCCCATGTTTCCCGAAAAAGCTAATTCCCATCTCTGGCCCCGGGCACCTGCCTCTCCCGGACACCACTCTGGCTTCCTGGAGAGTCGCAGAGGTCAGTCCTTTCCTCAACCAGGAAGTTCTTCTCCAGGTCACCCCCCTGCTCTCAGCACATTAGAAACAAACTTTACCTGGGAAGGTGCCCTCCTCTCCCTCAGAAGCTGGGTGCTGACCCCACATCCTGATGGGAGAAGTCAGCCCAGCTCACCCTACCCCGTGTCTCTCTGTCTGGACCCTGTCCCTGAGGGGCTGATACTTCCTCTGCCCCCTCCATCCTGGTCTGGCTGAGAGATCCTGATGGTTTCAGCCTGAGGGATGCCCTTCTCAGGAGTCTGAAATGGACAAGGTGCAAAGAGCCCCTACTGGACAGGGTCCTGGACCCTGGGCCAAGAGGATGCCATGGGGTGCAGCCAGGCATGTGGGGGATCCAGGTGAATTTCTGGGAAGAAAGATACGTGGAAGGAGAGGGTGAGGTGGGCTGCAGGATGGCTGGGCAGCTGCCCATGCTAAAGTGTGTGTGTGTGGTGGGGGGGCGGGGCCTGAGAGGGTCCAAGGGGAAGTATCCCCGTTACAGTGGCAGCTTCGTGAACTGAGCATATTCATGGCTCAGGCCCCACGCTGAGGGCTCCTCGGACAATACCTCATCGGGAGGGAAGTGGTCGATGTCCTCAATGTACAGACCATGACGCTGAGGCAGAGAGGTTAAGCCAAGTCACACAGCTTATAAGAGGAAACGGGACTAGAAGAGAATGTCCTCGCTGGTTCTTCATTGCATCAAAAGGGGGTCTGGCGAGATGAGGGGCTCTTAGACCTGCACCTCAGCCCTCTGCTGCTGCTGAAGCTCCTTGAGTGACAGGCGCTCGAGCTGTGAACCCTGGGCCAGAGGATCCCTGACGCTCCCTCCATCCAGGGCCTCTGCAAAGCCAAGTAATTGACTTCCCATAGCTGCCTTCCTTTCCTGCTTCCTTCCCTTCTCTCCCTCTGTATCCCTACCCTGCATCCTGTGCCCCGAGAGCTGGATTTAAAGGTACCGTCCAGTATCAGCCTGCCTGCACAGAGGGGTGGTCCTACCCCTCCACCCCACCCCGGGGCCAGGTGGGGCAGCCACCACCCTGTGTAGACTCTGAATCTCCTACCTGACAGAGGGCAGGGCAATGCTTACTCACTGCCCAGATGAACACATTGAGGCCAAAGAAAAATTAAGAACTCATATACAAGCACACAGGGGAAAGTCACAGAAGCAACTGTTAGAGGATTTGAAAGTGGAAGTCTGGGGTGGGAAAAGAAAGGATAGCAATGCTGTTTCGTGTGGGGCCTTCCCTGGTGGTCTAGTGGTTAGGACTCCGAGCTTCCACTGCAGGGAGCCTGGGTCGGGGAACTAAGATCCTGCAGGTGTGTGGCACAGCCAAAAAAGAAAAAAGAGTGCTGCTTTGTGTTATAACTTGACTATAATTTATTTGCATGTTATACTTTGTTAAAAAATAGTCATGGATTAAAAAACAGCAAGGGAAGTGCCCTGCCCACTGGCACTGGGCAAGTTCAGGGCCTCTGCTCGGGCAGGAGTCCAGATCTGGCGCCTCTATTGCTAACTATCCCGCCACAGACTTGGGCCTGGGTGCTGGCCAGTTCCTGCCTCCCCTCCCCCACACCTACCCAGCTAGGCTGGAGGGCCAAGCTAAGCCCCACAGACACCAGTCAGGTGCCCCATGATGAGGGCTGGCGCCACAGGAACTGGGCAACAATTGCTCACCCTAAGGTGACTCAGGCAGGAAAGGGAAGGAAGGAGTAGGTGTGTGTGAGGCAGAGGCCATTTCTATGCCCTCACCCAGGCCTCACTGTTCAGGGCTGCCAGACTTAGGAAATAAAAACATAAGACTCCCAGTCAAATCTGTATTTCAGAAACACAAGGGATAAAATGATTTTTAGCCACAGCCCCACACAACTTGTGGGATCTCAGCTACCTGACCAAGGACTGAACCCAGAGAACTCCAAAGGAATAATTTTTAAGTGTAAGTATGTGTCAAATAAGGCTTCCCTGATGGCTCAGATGGTAAAGAATCTGCCAGTAATGTGGGAGACCTGGGTTCAATCCCTGGGTCAGGAAGATCCCCTGCAGAAGGGAATGGCAACCCATTCCAGTATTCTTGCCTGGAGAATCCCATGGGTAGAGGAGCCTGGTGAGCTACAGTCTGTGGTCTTGCAAAGAGTCAGACATGACTGAGCAGCTAACACACACACACGTGTCAAATATTGCATGGGACATACTTATGCTTAAAAAGTGTGTCTTTAATCTGAAATTCAAATTTAACAAGGCATCTGATGTTTTATTGCACAACTCAAGATCTTGGTGGGGGGCTTCCCTGGTGGCTCAGTGGTAAAGAACCTGCTTGCTAACGCAGGAGACGCAGGTTTGATCCCTGATCTGGGAATATCCCATATGGCTTGAGCAATTACAACAGTGCACCACAGATATGCAGCCTGTGCCCTGGAGCCCTGGAGCCGTAACTACTCAAGCCTGCATGCCCTAGAGCCCATATTCTGCAATAAGAGAAGCCACTGTAATGAGGAACCTACAGATGACAACTAAAGACTAGCCCCGGCTACCACAACTAGAGAAACGTCTGAGAAGTAACAAAGACTCAGCACAGCCAAAGATTAATAAATTAAATAAAAAAACAATCTTGCGGGGAAAGGCCCCTGCTCTGGGGCAGCTGTGAGGCAGAACTGGAAGTCTGAATGAAGAAAATCCTGAAGGGGTGATGGGCAGAATTGGAGAGAGGCTGAGAGTAGCAAAAGGAGGAAGAGAAAGGGATGCTGTCCGACCCTGTATCCAGACCACCACCTCTGAAAGCAGCCTTGGGGCTGAGCCAGAGGGACTTCTTAGCCAGAGTCGCATCCAGGCTTCTCTTTGTGTCTGATCACAGGGATCTCCTGTCCCTGTGGTGCCTCAGTCAAGGGCAGTGCTGGCATTCAAGGTGGGACTACAGCAGGAAGAACATATTTCTAACTTCTTAAGCAAGTAGGGGGTGGTGGGGAGGGAGAAGCCACAAAGGAAAAGATCGATTGCTAGATTTCAGATGACATAACAACACGACTTCTGACCACAAAAGACACCAAAAACAAAGATAAAAGACAAATGACAGACTGGGAAGAGATGTGTGCAACGCATATAACATCCAGATTATAAACGAAACTCCCGCAGTTCAGTGAGGAAAAGAGAAACACGGGAGAAAAACGAACAAAGCATAATGTGATGGTTAGTTTATTTATCTATTATTGAACTACAGTTGATGTACAATATCATGTAAGTTACAGATATCAGTTCAGTTCAGTCGCTCAGTTATGTCCGACTCTTTGCGACCCCATGAATCGCAGCACGCCGGACCTCCCTGTCCGTCACCAACTCCCGGAGTTCACTCAAACTCACGTCCATTGAGTCGGTGATGCCATCCAGTCATCTCATCCTCTGTTGTCCCCTTCTCCTCCTGCCCCCAGTCCCTCCCAGAATCAGGGTCTTTTCCAATGAGTCAACTCTTCGCATCAGGTGGCCAAAGTATTGGAGTTTCAGCCTCAGCATCAGTCCTTCCAATGAACACCCAGGACTGGTCTCAGACCCATGTTCAGAAATATTCGTTGTATAATTATTTGTAACCGCAAAAATTGGAAACACATAAAAGTCCACAGTGACACTGTTTAAGGGAATTCCTTGGTAGTCCAGTGGTTAAGACTCTGTGTTTCCATTGCAGGGAGTATGGGTTTGATCCCTGATTGGGAAACTAAGTTCCCATAAGCCACATGGCGTGGCCAAAAAAATAAAAAAGAGAAAGACTAGTTAAATAAACATGTAATGCCTATAGTGTGGAATACTTGGCAATTGTCAGAAAGAAACTGATAAATAAGTCAAAAGACATCTCATGTTCATGGGCAGGAAGACTTAATAACTTAATATTGTTAAGATGGTAATATACCCCAAATACAGTGCATTCTCTGTCAAAATCTCAGCTGTCTTTGTAGAAACAAATTCTAAAATCCACATAGAAATTCAGGAGGCTTAGAATAGCCAAGATAATCTTGAGAAAGAAGTTAGAGGACTCCTACTTCTCCTCATTTCAAAATTTGCTACAAAGCTATAGCAATTAAGACAGTGTAATACTGACCTTAAGGATGGACATATACCTCAATACAATAGAACTGATTGTCTAGAGTCCATTCCTCATATTTACAGCCAGTTTATTCTATCAAAATAAAAAATCAAAAGGCCTGACCAAAGGAGCCTGGGAGGAGTCAGGGAATAGGGCAAAAAGGGATGGACCTTTTGATATCAAATCTTTCTGTGACCCTGGAAATTTTTGCTTCTTCTCAGTCTACCCTATTCACAAAATAATGCTTCCTCCTTAAAAGCAAAAAGCAGAGGGAGAGAGATTCCTGACTTGGGAGGTTTAAGGACATGCGTGTTTGTTGAGGAATGTGGGAGAGATTTTTTTTTTCAGTCTTTGGGGGAACTACCCTCTCCACTGAAGTGGAGGTTCGCTGCATCCATTTTGACAAGACCTTTAGTAAAGATACTTTAAGTAAATATCTTATGTTTCTTTGCCACAGTAATCAAAGTAACTGCATATGATTAAAATTTTCCTAACTGCTCAGGCTCGTACCTTAACTATTAATTACCATTCTTTAAGACGGCAATAAGATCCATTGAGTTGACCAGGACTGTTTGTCCCTAAACTCAATGTCCCCAGGACATTTGGCTTCTAAGTTCTTCAGTCTGCTTTTTGTACTTTTTCCTATTGAATGCTTTTAATCCTTGCTAAACTGCAAGTGACTGCTTCTAAAAAACTTCAACGCATAAATCCCCTGATCTTTGGGTAATCCACCGATGCTGGGAAGTCAGGTGACAGCATTTATTAAAAGTATATAAAATAAAGGAGGCGCTGCATGAGGGACACTAGTGCTTTCATGGAGAACATTTGTGATCCTTCAGAGAGGGTTTCTTAGCCTCAGCACACCTGACATTTTGGGCAGAATAATCTTTGTTGTTCTTCCCTGGTGGCTTAGATGGTAAAGAATCTGCCTGCAATGCAGGAGATCTGGGTTCGATCCCTGGGTCGGGAAGATCTGCTGGAGAAGGGCATGGCAACCCACTCCAGTATTCTTGCCTGGAAAATCCCATGGACAGAGGAGCCTGGGGGGCTACAGTCCATGGGGTCACAAAGAGTCGGACACAACTGAGCAACTAACACTTTCAGTCCTTGTTGTGGGGGCCATCCTGTGCATTGTAGGCTGTTCAGAACATCCCTGTGTCCTGCCCACTAGATGCCAGTAGCATCTCCCCACAACTGTGACAATTTAGAATGTCTCCAAACACTGCCTAATGTCCCCAGTGGGCAAATCACTCTATTATGGATTTTGTGATATTTATTTCAGTCATTCTAGGTGTTTTTTTTTTTTCCTCTTTGTGTATTTTTTTTCTGGTTCCGTGTAGTCATGATTATAGGTTCATGTATTGATTTGCCAAACATTGCATGGTATTTGTGTATCTGTGCTTGCTGTGTCCATAGAAGCATATGGATACATGAGAATAAGCATAGAGTCACCAGTATACAGAACAGTCCTGATTCTCAGCAGGAGCCTTATCCGCCTTTTGGACCCTCTGCGGGCCCAGGCTGAGCACCGCTGTCACACCGTCCTTCAACTCCACCACTTCTTCCCTACACAGACTCCCACCACCCCTGAGTCTGCCTGTTTGTCCCCAACCCCAGCCTCACCCGCACCCCAAGCTCTCTGCTTAACCTACAGTGCTTCCCATCCACTTGGCAACCAAACACTGCCCTTCCTCCAAGTTACGGCATCAGGCTTCCTCTAGTATCTCCTGGTACATCTCCCATCACCCATCTCTGCCTGGGCCAGGCCCCCTAAAGGGCACCGAGCACTCTAGCTCCTGCTACTGGTGAATTTGTTCTGTGTAGTTTATTTTCTCTCCCTCACTGGCTTCCCTGGTGGCTAAGATGGTAAAGAATCTGCCTGCAATGTGCAAGACATGGGTTTGATCCCTGAGTTGAGAAGATCCCCTAGAGAAGGATCCCCTACCCACTCCAGTATTTTTTCCTGGAGAATTACATGGACAGAAGAGCCTAGAAAGCTACAGTCCATGGGGTCGCAAAAAGTCGGACACAACTGAGCGACTAACACTTTCACTTTGGGGCTTCCCTGGTGGCTCAGTGGTAAAGAATCTGCTTGCAGTGCAGGAGATGCAGGAGACTGCGGTTTCATCCCTGGAGAAGGGAATGGCAATCCACTCCTATATTCTTGCCTGGAAAATTCCATGGACAGAGGAGACTTGTGGGCTATATAGTTCATGGGGTCGCAGAGTCGGATACGACTGAGTACACACGCGCGCGCGCGCGCACATCAACAAGTCAGTTCCTGAAAGGTAGGGCTTGGCTGAAACTAAGGAGCTACTTCCGGTATGCACCCACACCCACAGTCAGCCCAGGCTGGTGCCACACACCCAGCAACTCCACAAGTCCACTCCACTGAACCTGGCATTCAATCCCTGCCCAAGGCTGCCCTTCCATCTGGTTTTCTAATGCTTTTCCCAATACCCGCTGGTCTAGCCCCTTCTCCAACCCCTCTCCACTTGCCACTTATAATCCTCCCAGACTCAGCTTCAAAAAGTGCCCTCAAGGTGGCACTTTTTTCCTGCTCAGATCTAACCTACTACCTCTTCTCTACACACACCTGAAGCACCTGGAACACGATTCTCCAACCCCCTCCCCATCCCCTGCTGTGAGCACCTTGAGGAAAGGGCCTGAGGTCTGTTTATCCTTGCCCTCACAACTCTCCTTCAGTCCCCTTTGGGGCCCGGCTGCCGAGCATTAAATCTGCATGGGATGAACAGAATAGAGACAGGATGCACAAATGTTCTAAATCCAAGAGACACCCCTTAAACGCTCTTGAACGCACCCATTAAGGGACAGATCTCTTGGCTCTCAATGTCCCCGAAAAGGAGCTGACCCTCGGGATGGGTTAACAGAAGGCAGCGGGCACCCGCAAGCAGGCTGAGCCGGCCCAGGGCGTCACATGATTCTCCAATCACATGATCCCTAGAAATGGGGGGTTGGGGAGAGAGAGGAAGGAGGGAGGGGAGTGAATTGAGTAGGAAAAGAAACACAGGATTCCAGGTTGGCCCCGCCTTTACGTCGACGAGTAGCCAATGGGAGCGCGACATTCCGGACACCTGACCAATGGAAATTGAGGTGGGTGGGCCATCGAGCCGAGTGGCCCAAGTGGATGAGCTGCCTGACTGCTGCTACCCAGCGATCGCGGACCCCGACGCAGGTAAGGAGGGTGGACTTCGCTTGCTCCTTCCCAGGGGCCCAGCCTGGGGGACGTGGGAGATGGGGCTCCTCTGGAGTTTCAGCGGGGATACAAAAAAAGATTCCCTTATAGAAACTCCGATGCATCGGAGGGAGTTTTATGGGTGATGGGAGTAAACAGTAATTGCAGTGACCCCCATTAGAAGGTGCTCTCTCTCTCCAGCACCCCTGGAAGCTGCAGCCCCTTCTCCCAAAGCTGAGATCACTCTGTTCTTGAGTCGACTCCGCCCCCGTCGGCAGGTGCTGGTAGTGGTGCTGGTGGGCAGTCCCCGCTGCGGCTGGCAGCAAGCGAGGCGCCCGCCCCGGCCCCGGAGCTCAGAGGGCTGGGAGTGGGGCTTGAGACCCTGGCCTCCTCAAAGACAGCAGGGACTCGGGAGTGGTGATTGAACCCCTGGGTCGTGTCTGACTCTCTCTAACTTCCTCTCGTGGGGCTAACTTCCGCCTCCCCCGGCCACTTTTTCCTGCTCTCTCCGCTCTTGGGTTGGCTCACCTTTTGGGAAATCTTTCTCCTGGCACTCGAAGTGGGGGGCTGCCACCTAGTGGAAGATGACGGAGCTGGGGGCTTGAAGAGGCTCCTCTCCTCCCTCTCTGTAGTGGCAGTGTCGGGTGGGGGTGAGAGGTCACCACTTGGAACCCTACTGAGATGAATTGGGTTCCCTCTTCCCCATTCTAGTCCGGAGTGTGTGTTTTTGCGCGTGTGCATACATGTGTATTCAGTAGAAGCGTACACTATTCCGAACCTCAGGATACCCAGGAAGAAGGATGTACCTAAATGAATCACTAGGGTGCTGAGTAGTCAGAGATGTGTGCAGACAGGCATTCCTTCTGGCCAGGGCAGCCCAGCGAGCCTACAGAGGGTTATGGTTGGACTCCTAAAAAGCAGGACGGCCAGCTCCCTTTCCAGGGAGCTGTGGGCATTGGGGAAGAGAGTGAAAGGGGCCAAGGTCCAGGACCAGTCTTCTTCAGCCTCACCTGTACAGGAGATAGGCTCCTGGGGATGGTCTTTGAGTTGGAGAGAGGGCAGTGAGGAAAGCCAGGTGAGGGAGAGAGGATGTGAGTGACCCTGTGTGTGCTATTCCCTGCCACACAAAGTGTGCAGTGTCCACACTGAGAACTGAGGCCTAAAAACATGAAGCAACTTCTGAGGCCTTCCTTCTAGCACTCATGTGCAGTATCCAGACAGCCCCTGTACCCCACATTTCTGTCTGGGTCCAGTCCACTTGCCCAGAGAAACATTTCTATCCCTCTTCTCTGCTTGGACACCAGGCCTCTATCCTCCTTGGGTTTGGGGTGTGGGGGGGGTCCATTCCCAGGCACTGTCCATGGTACCACTTGTGAACCCAGGTCCAATATACTCTGGAGCCATCAGAGCCTGTCATCTCTATGTCTTGATATATGACATGGGTGGGTTACTTCCTATCTCTGAGCCTCACTTTGGATGGTTGTTACAGAAAAAGAAAAGAAAATACATAGAATGTTGTCACTGGCTTCTAAAAGGTTCAGCACACATGACTGTTTTGGCCCCTCTAGACAGGGTAAGATCTCCTGGGCCTGCCCCATTGAACTAGCAGGGCTGGCTGAGCTTGGGGGAAGAGTTGTTCAGGAAGTGAAAGGCCACTCCCCTTCAGAGAATGAGGCTTGCTTCCTTCTGCTGATGCAGATGGCAGCCTGGTGGGCACACATTGGGCTCTCTACATGCAGCTGAGTTTCTGCTCCAGGATAGAGAGAGGTAGAGGGGAAGGGTGGTGGGTATGTTTGAAGATCCTGAAAGGGCCTGGTGTGGGGCTTCCCCGGCAGTCTGGTGGTTAAGACTCCGAGCTCCCAATGTAGGGGGCATGGGTTCAGTCCCTGATCAGGGAACTAAGAACCAACATGCTGCATGGGCATGGCCCCACAATTTTTTTAATTAAAAAAATTTTTAAAAAGAAAGGGCCTGGTGGTATTGGGGGCCCATGGAACACAGGTGCCCCAAAGGTTGACCAAGCCTGTGTGTCTCCTTTGGATGGGGAGGGGACAGTCAGCGGGCACGTGGTGGCTGGCCTTTGGGGAAGGCAGCCCAGACTCCGTCAACATCATACTTCCTTTTTCACAACTTTCTCAACCCCGTGGTTGATCATGTCATCATGTGACCTCCCCTCCCCTGCCAACAGGCCTTAGCAGAGGGCAGGTGTGAACACAGCACTGGGTAAGAAGGCAACTGGAGGGGCTGGCTCGGGAAGTGAAACCCTGGCTTTCCTTCAAGGGGAGACCTCATTTCTGTCTTCCTAGGGCAACTAATGTCTTTCCCACCCCCATGGAGGTGGCTTACGTCCCCACAGCTCAGGCCCACAAAACCCACAGGTCTTCCGGACTCTCACATACCCACATCTGCACACACTCAGCCACAGAGATTCAACTGTTAGGCCATGTATTGGGGACACAGATTCACACACGTACTCACGCCAGCATTCATGCTCATGGATATACACTCGCTGGTGCATGTGTGACCCCCGCACAGGACACACGTAGGAAGCTGAGCCTCAAGCCCTGCATCTTTCTTCCTGCCCGGACAGGCTGTTGTTATGGAGGCTCAGATGGTCCTGGGCCTTCGGCAGGGGGGAGTGACTGGTCCCAGAATCAAGGGTGACGTTGGCTTAAGCCAGTTGCCAAATGCCTCTTGGCACTTTGCAGGTGGACCATGTGGACTTTGGTGAGCTGGGTGGCCTTAGTGACAGGGCTGGTGGTTGGAACACAGTGCCCAGATGGTCAGCTCTGCCCTGTGGCCTGCTGCCTGGACCCAAATGGAGCCACCTACAGCTGCTGCAATCCCGTTCAGGTGAGTGCCCTATGGCCCAGGCAAAGAGCTGGCAGCCTGTGATCCGGCCTCTTGGATTGGCCATAGGAGCGGGCCGAGCTCAGGTCCTTCGATTTATCTCCTCGTCTCGCTTCCCAGGACCAGCGGCCGTCTGTGCTGAGCCAGCGTCTGGGCCGACCCTGCCAGGCTGATGGCCACTGTGCTCCTGGCTACTCCTGCATCCTCACTGTCTCGGGGACCTCCAGCTGCTGCCCGTTCCCAGAGGTGAGGGTGCCATTAGGTCTATGGAGAAGCTTGGGTCTGCATTTACACTTTTCCTGCACTCTCCCACCCTCCCAGGGAAATGGGCCTCGGTAACCAAGGCACTTCTGTGTCCCATAGGCTGTGTCATGTGGGGATGGCCGCCACTGTTGCCCCCGGGGCTTCCACTGCAACGCTGACGGGCGGTCCTGCTTCCAAAGATCAGGTGCGGCAGAGGTGGAGGTGGAGGGCAGGGAGGTGGGAGCAGAAGAATCTGGAGCATCCAGGAGCCCAGCCAGCAGAGTGACCTTGATTCCTGCCTTTGTGCCCTCATTTGTATGACATCTGTACTAAGCAACACCCCCCCACACACCCTGCTCTGGACAGAGGGGCGCGTAGGGGTCAGAAGAGAATGCAAGAACCCAGGCCCAGGACCAAGCACTGTGGGGGTGAGGACAGGCCAAGTTGAACTGTTTTTTGTTTTTTTTTTAAGATTTTTTTTGACATGGACCATTTTTAAAATCTTTATTTAATTTGTTATAATATTGTTTCTGATTTATATTATTTTGGTTTTGCTTGGTTTGAGGCATGTGGGATCTTAGCCCCCTGACCAGGGATCAACCCACACCCCCTGCATTGCAAGGTGAAGTCTTAACCACTGGACTCCAGGGAAGTCCCAAAAGCTGCACTGGTTTAATGCCTACCCAGTCAGTGGATGCCCTTGCCCTGAGGCATGTTGCTGGCACGAGGACTGGCTTGGGGGAGAGTGAGTTAAGAGAGCCGGGGGAGCCCTGAGCCCTAGTGCCAGCCCCTGAATCCTCCTGTAGCTGGGCTGGAAGGCACTGGCGCCAGCAGCTCCTTGAGTGATGGGGGGAATGACAGTCACTGACTGGGCGGAGTCCTGGGTCATCCCGTCTACAGATACCAAGCTCCTGGATGCCGTCCAGTGCCCCGACAAACAGTTCCAGTGCCCCAACTCCTCCACGTGCTGCACCATGCCTGATGGCTCCTGGGGATGCTGCCCCATGCCCCAGGTACAACTTTGGGAAGATGGAGGGTGGCGGGGGAAGGCAGTGTGGGCAGAGGAAGGGGTGGAGGGAGCAAAGACAGAGTCAGGGCCATCTCTTCTCAGGCTTCTTGCTGTGAAGACAAGATACACTGCTGCCCCCATGGCACATCCTGTGACCTGGCTCGTGGCCGCTGTCTCTCTGCCACAGGCACCCACCCCCTGGCTAAGAAGATGCCTGCACACAAGACTAAAAGTTCAGGTAAGGAGGTATGAGTCTGGGGTGAAGAGAGACCTTTTCTAACTCCTAGCTGGAGAGAGCTGGAGAGACTGTCCCCTCCACTCTGGCTGCCCCTCACCTTTCTTTCCCCTTCCAGTGATCTTATGCCCAGATGGACAGTCCCAGTGCCCCGATGGCTCTACCTGCTGCGAGCTGCCCACTGGAAAGTATGGCTGCTGCCCGATGCCCAATGTAAGTGAGGGGCTATAGTCAGCTGGACTGTGTGCCCGCAGTCACCTGGCCTGGACACCCACCTACCTACCCAGCAGTGACTCCAGGGGGTGGGGCTGGCTGGCTGGCAGCTGGGAGCCTGACTGCTCAGGACTCATGCCACCCCCTAGTGGTAGACTTGGGGAACTGCCTGCTGTCAGCCTGGCTGCTCCCTGCACCAGGGAGACTGGAAATCCCAAAGACCCTGCCCTCACCCAGGCCATTTGCTGCTCCGACCACCTGCACTGCTGCCCCCAGAACACTGTGTGTGACCTGACCCAGAGTAAGTGCCTCTCCAAGGAGAACACTACGGACCTCCTCACCAAGCTGCCCGCACACACAGGTACCAGGGGAGACCGCAGACCCCATTCTACCTACACCATGAGGAGTGAACAGATATGGGGGTGGGGACTGACTGCCACATGCATGGAGGGGCTGAAGCAGGGACAGTCCCCTTCCATCCACACTGGGCCTCGCCTTAGGATCACTTCCAGGGGTGGCCTGAGCCGTACCCTCCGTCCTCCGCATCTGGTTCTCACTGTGGAGCTGGCAGAGGGAGGGCACTCCCGAGGGTCCCCAGTGCCACTGCTGACCTGCCGCCTCACCTGTCTCACAGTGCAGGATGTCAAGTGCGACATGGAGGTGAGCTGCCCAGACGACTACACCTGCTGCCGCCTACAGTCCGGGGCCTGGGGCTGCTGCCCTTTTGTGCAGGTACCGAGGAGTTGGGAGTGGCCCGGGCTGAGCAGAGGGCGGCCACCAGCCAGTCCCCCCAGGCCCACCGTCCCCTCTCCCGCCACCTTAGGCCGTGTGCTGTGAGGACCATGTGCACTGCTGCCCGTCCGGGTTTAGGTGTGACACAGAGAAGGGTGTGTGTGAGCAGGGGACCCGCCGGGTGCCGTGGATGAAGAAAGCCCCAGCCCGCCTCAGCCTGCCGGACCCCGGAGCCGTGGAGGGGGATGTCGCCTGTGATAACGTCACCAGCTGTCCTTCTTCCACTACCTGCTGTCGACTCACGTCTGGGGAGTGGGGCTGCTGTCCTGCCCCAGAGGTGCCTGGGGAGGGGGCTGATTTGGGGGAGGGGGGCAGTGTCCTGGCCTGGGCACATGGCCAGGCTCCTGTTGCCTTGCTCTTCTACCTTCTGCCCAGCCCATGGGGGACCCCAGCTCAGTCACAGTCATGCCCAGCTGGAGGAGCCGAGCAGGAGAGGCAGGGTGGGAGCTGCAGGGGCTCAGGGCCCAGAGTAGCTGCCTAGACCACCCTTTTCTGCCATCTCCGCAGGCTGTCTGCTGCTCGGACCAGCAGCACTGCTGCCCGAAGGGCTACACGTGTGTGGCCAGAGGGCACTGTCAGAGGGGGAGACAGGTGGTGACCGGACTGGACAAAGTGCCTGCCCACAGGGCCTCCCCGTCCCACCCCAGAGACACGGGCTGTGACCAGCACACCAGCTGCCCGGTGGGGCAGACCTGCTGCCCGAGCCTGAGGGGGGCCTGGGCCTGCTGCCAGTTGCCGCATGTGAGTGCCCACCTGCCCACTCCTGGTCAGAATGGGGGCCCCGTCTCAGGTGGGAGGGAACATTGGGGGGGTGAGTGTGCGAGGCCCCTTTGTCCCCCGCAGGCCGTGTGCTGTGAGGACCGCCAGCACTGCTGCCCGGCTGGCTACACCTGCAACGTGAAGGCCCGATCCTGTGAGAAGGAGCTGGACCCTGCGCACCCTGCCCTCCGCCTGGCCAGCGGCCCTCCTGTGGGCGTGGGGAACGTGGAGTGTGGGGCGAGGCACTTCTGCCACGATAACCAGACCTGCTGCCCGGACAGCCAAGGGGGCTGGGCCTGCTGCCCCTACCGCCAGGTCAGTGCCACCCCCCACCCAGGGGCTGGGTAAGGGCCTGGGCCGGGTCCTGCCACATCCAACTCTCGCCCCCTACTCTGACCATCAAGGGCACCTGTTGTGGGGACAAGCGTCACTGCTGTCCCAGTGGCTTCCGCTGTGGAGCCAGGGGGACCAAGTGCTTACGTCGGGAGGCCCTGCGCTGGGACGCTCCTTGGAGGGACCCGACACCGAGACAGCTGCTGTGAGGAGGGCCTGAGGACTGAAGACACTTGGCAGCCCTCAGGACCCTGCTCAGAGGGTCCCCACTGCTCAGGCCTCCCCAGCACCTCTCCCCCACCACATTCTCCCAGACCCCCTTCTGAGTCCCCCATCACCCTGGGAGGTGGGGCCTCAATCTAAGGCCTCCCCTATGCCAAGGTGGTGGTGGGGGGGCTGTGGCAAAAGCCACGTTTCAAGCTGCCATCCCCTCCCCCAATTTCTGTCAACTCTGTGGCCAGGTGCTCTTCCTATCCACGGGTGTGCGTGCGTGCGTATGTGTGCGTGTGAGTGCGTGCTGCAATAAAGTTTGTACACTTTCTTAACAGTGTCTGATTTGGCCACTCTGCCTGCCCTCCCCCAGGAGGCCCCTGAGCCAGGGTCCCCATCCAGTGGCCACATTCCCCAACCCCAGACCACAGAAAGACACAGAGCAGTTCATCTCACGTTTTATATTTGCTGTTGCCCACAGTGATCCCATCACATTACTCCCTAGTCCCCGGAGCCGCCCCAGCCTCCAGTCCTGTGACATCGCAGCCCAGAGGTGGGCCAGTCAGCAAGCAGCACCCCCTCCCCTCCCAGGGGTCCGCTAGAACGCCCCCTCCCTTCCCGGCCCTCAGGCTAGCAGCTGAGGCCTCGTTGCCCCTCCTGCTTTCCCACGATAGAGCTTTCTATGTACAGCCACGTTTATACAGGCACTGCTTCCCCCCACCCAGCCCTCCTCCCCAGTACCTCCCATCGGGGGTCTGGTCCCCCCTCCCTCACCTCCCTCTCGGAGGCAGACACGGGTCCCTCCCAAAACATTACCCAGCACATACCACCGGACAGCTCCGCAGGGCCCCGGGCCCCTTTCCAGCCGGGCTGGGGGCTAAGGGCGAGGGCCCCCGCGGCCCCCCGGAGCGCGCACCCTGGGGGCGGGCCCGGGCGGAGGGGGCGGGGGCCGGCCCAGAGGCGGCGCCAGGCCGGGCGCTACTTGACGTTGAACACCATGAGCGGCCGCTCCTCCCGCCGCTGCCACGGGCTCTTCTTGTCGCCCGCTTCGTCGCCCACCTCCGCCCCCAGCTCGTCCTCCGGGCTGGTGAGCGAATCGCGCCGCAATTCGCTGGCGCTGCTGCGAGAACTGTCCCCGCGGCTGCGGCCCCTCCCCCGGGGTACCGTGGCCGCCCGGCCCTCGGGCGCAGCCACCTCGTCCAGCAGCGGCGTCAGCGAGTTGTCCTCCGGGGAGCAGAGGCCCGTGCGGCTCTCGCTGCTGCTCGGCTCCGTGTCCTCGCTGAGCGCCAGGCGCGGGGGCGCCGGCGGGGGCGGCGGGGGCGGCGGCGGGGCTGCGGCCGGGGCGCGTTCCCGCTCCTCCCGCAGGGGCCGCCGGCGCGCCGGCCGCGCCTCGTGCACGTCGACGCCCGAGTCCAGGCTGGCGTCCGTGCTGCGTCCGCCGCCGCCCGCCTGCAGGTCGATGTACGAGTGGCGCACTTGCGAGTTGGAGCGCCCGTCGAGGGACACGAACCAGGCGCGCGGGTGAGGCTTCACGCCCAGTTCCAGCAGCTTCTTCTCGGTCAGGGCCTGCAGCTCTCCGTTGAGCTGCGCCATCGTCGACTCGTTGAACAGCACCGGGATGGTGACCGAGCCGCTGACCGGCGCCGAGCGCCCACTCCCCCAGCCCTCGCCGCCACCACCCCCGCCGCCCTCGCCCCCCGCGCCCGAGTGGCCCGGCATCAGAGGGCGCTGGGGGTCGGGCTGGGGAAAAGGACGTGCGGGGCCGGGGGCCGCGCCCTCGGGCGGGGCCGACTCCTCGCCTGCCCCCGTTGCGCCCGCCTCGCTGCCTAGGCGCACGTAGTGCGCGGGGATCACCAGGGTGGGCATGACGTTGCGGTAGACGCTGTCCTTAAGGTGGTCGATGGAGCCACAGAAGATGAGCTGCCCAGCCTGGCTGAGCGACGGCGGCCGCGCCAGCTGGTCCACCGACTGCGACAGCAGGAAGTCGGGGGTCTTGCTCTCGGCCGCCCCCTTGTGGCCCAGGTAGTGCTCGAAGGGCGGCGGCGGCGAGGGCGGCTCCTGCAGAAAGGCCGGGGTCCCCGGGGGCCCCCGCCGGTACTCCTCCAGGCCTGGCTCCAGCCCGGCGGGACCGTCGACGGAGCGGGCGCCCTTGAGCCCGGCGCCCTCGCCCCCGCGGGCACCCGTAGGCTCGGCGGCCGGGCGACTGGCGGAGCGCGGCTTGGCACGGAAGAAGTCGTCCCGGGAGCCGGTCAAGTCCCGTGAGCTGGAGAAGGCGGAGTGGAGGGGCCCTGGAGGTGGAGCCTCGGGGTCTCCCGACGGCGCGGGCTCCAGGGATCCCCCACAGATGAGGTGGAGTTGGGACATCGAGGTGGCCTGGTCTCGTTTGTTACCGTCAGAGGGGCCGGAGAGCTGCAGCTTGCGATGCTGTTGCCTCGGCTTCAGGCAGCGCCTCCTGGAGACACGGGGGGCAGATCGGGGTGTCAGGAAAGGGTGCGGGTCCCTGACCCTGAAGTTGGAAGATGGGTTTGGGTATAGTTGGAGGGGTCCTAACAATGCCTGGGACTCAGGAGAGGATGGGGAGCCCAGGTGGGTCCTGGGAGAGGTTTGTGGACAGAGTTGGGAGTGTCTGCGGGAGGTCCAGCAGGCAGCGGTATCCATCTGGGTCCCACCTCGGGGTAAACCGCACTCCGTGGTTCATGGCAGGTGCAGTGAAAGCCAGAGAGGAACTTAGGCCAACCAGGGGCATGTGTGGCCTCAGGTCCCCTGGAAGTGGGGACTGGGGTGGTAGAAGCAGCTGTGGATGGTCTCTGGAGGGGCCTGGCCTGCAGCTCCTGCCTCCTTTCCCCCCAACTTCTCTGCAGCTCCTGCCTCCTCACCCCAACTTCTCTGAAGTCACCAGTCTTTCTGTCTTTACATATGCATGTGCATATGCATTGCCTTCTTGGCAGCACCTTAAGAATCCCAGTGGTGTTTTATGCATCTCTAGGGCCCCAACACCTAGCTCAAGACCAGGCATGGAGCAGGCCTCAGGCCATGGCTGGAATGAGGGGGCTTGGGCATCAGGAGGCAGTGGGAGGGGATCGGGGCACTCACCGACAGTAGTAGACAAGCAGACACAGCAGAATGAGTACGAGCAGGGCCAGGGCTGCCAGGATGGTGAGCAGGAAGATAGTGTGGTAGGTGCCGATGTCCTGGATGCCCGACGTGATGGTGACCAGCCCTATGCCAGGCGAGGGCTTAGCATTCCCAGGGGTGGCTGTCCCTCCTGCCGTTCAGAAGGAGTCCATTCTCCCCGCCTCCCCTTCTAACACCGCCCCCGGTCCCTGCTGCCCCCTCAACTCTTACCAGCCGTGGGGGAGGCCATGGCGGCTGCCCAGTACCCCAGCTGAGGGGAGACGAAGGTCCAGTAGAGCTGCTGGCCTTCCTTTCGGATCACACCTGTGCCGTTGCGTACCCACAGCCCTGGGAGAGGCAGGGCTTTCAGCATACTCAGTGTCCCCAACTTGAGTCCCACTTTTTTCCCCAAACTCCAGGCCCTGCACACACATCCCCCGCCAGGCACTCACCACTCTTGGGGTCGAACCTCCAGGCTGGAATGCTGGTGCCCACAGCGAGGGCACGAGGTTCCGAGGGCACTGGCAGGGATAGGTGAATGGGGCCTGAGAGCGGCACTTCTGTCCCGTTACCTGCCAGCAGGTGCACGCTCACAGCGGCCACGGGCATCAGCTCCAGCCAGGAGCCGTTGCCTGCAGGAAGGGGACACAAGGGCTGAGGGCTAAGTCCTGGTGGTGGTGGGGCATGGCAGGGGGAATCCCTTCCGTGGCTGGCACCCAGCATACCTGAGCTGGAGGCCTCCGTGCCCAGGAAGGCAGGGAAAGCCCGCATTTCCTGCTGGGTGCTGGCAGGTGTGAGTGAAGCCCAGAGCTGGCTGTAGGTAGAAGTAACGGGCAGGCGGGCAGCCCGGCGCTGGAACTGCACCCAGGGCTGGGAGCGGGCACCTGGAATGGAGAGAAGGGCTGCAGTGGCCTGGCCAGGGACAAGCTGCTCCAGAGACCAGAACAGAAAGCAAGTATCTGAGGCAGGGGTCCCCAACCTCCGGACCACGGACAGTACCTCCTTGTCAGATCAGCAGTGGTGTTAGATTAGGAAGAAAGTGCACAATAAAGGTATGCATTTGAATTATCCTGAAGTCACCCCCAAGCCTGGTCTGTGGAAAAGCTGACTCCCACAAACCATTCCTTGGTGCCAGAAACGTTGTGAACCACTGATCTAAGGAGAAGGGGAGCCAATGGGTCAGAACACGTGGGAAGGCCAGGGAGGGTGGTAACTTGGGGAGAGAACTGGGCAGGCTTAGAATGGTAACTTTGAAGGGGCAGGAACCTGAAATCTGCTCCAGTAACTACTAGACACACAGGGCTGTTAAGCACTTGACATGTAGCTAGTGGGACTGGGGAACTGCATTGATTTCTAACTCTAAGAAGTTTAATGAATTTTTAATTTATTCAAATTTAAATAGCTACATGTGGCTCCTGCATTTGACAACTTAGGTTTTGGGTGTGTGTCTGTCTGTCTGTCTTGAAGCAGAGGGAATGTATAAATAATATTCCAATATAATATGGTAATGGCTAACATTTACTAAGCTTTAAGATATGCTGGGCACTGTTCTAAGCAGGTTACTTACATTAACCCCTATAATTAGCACAACAGCCCCTGAGGTAGGCGCCTTTTATTATCAGCCCCATTTTAAAGATGCAGAATTAGAGGCAGGAAAGGTTCAGTAACTTCCCCAAGGTCACTGAAGCCTGATCGAAGCCCAGGCAGTTGGGTACCAGGGCCCCTCCCCTCACTCACCATTACATCCTGCCTCCCTCTTGAAATAGCAGGGTGCAAGGGGAGCTTGCCCTGCCCATCTTGGAAATAGTCTGTGGAGCCCTGCAGGGTGAGTAAGACTCAGGCAGGAAAAAAGTGGGAAGGAACTTCTCAGAGGACTGACAGGAGGAAGGCCTGGGGCATGAGGCGACTGGCTGGTTGGGGGAAGACAGGTGACTCGAGTGGGAGGCTAGCAAGGCAGCCAGCAGTGCACAGGCTCCTGGAGGGCGCTGCCAGCTTTGTGAAAGAGTCTAGGCTTTCTACGGAAAGCAGTGGGAGCCGTGGGAGGGCTTTCAGCTAGGGGGCAATGAAGGGTTCCTCTGGCATTTTAGAAACCTCCAAAGACATTTTAGAAGCCTCTGGTTCAGGATCAGAGAGGAGATGAGCAACCAAGAAGAGTAATGTAGGGACAAGGATTCAAGCTAAGAATATAAATTGGGGAAGGGAGGCACCCTGTTCAGAACCCACGTTGGCTCCCCAGTACTAGCCAGATGGAAGCTACCCTCTGCCTGGCTGCATCAACCAGTCTACACCAGGCACCCCTCCTGTACAGCCAGACCAGAGCACCCTTACAGTCCCTTTCTGCCCCTGCATCTATTTTTTGGGGGGAGGGGGCAGGGGGCGCTGTGCTGGGTCTTCTTGTGGCTCATGGGTTCTTCGTTTCAGCGTGTGGACTTTCTCTAGTTGCAGTATACAGGCTCTAGAGCACATGGGCTTAGTTGCCCCATGGCATGTGGAATCTTAGTTCCCAGACCAGGGATCGAACCCACATCCCCCGCATTGGAAGGTAGATTCCCAACCACTGGACCACCAGGGCAGTCCTTGCCCCTGAATCTCGATTCTGCTCCAGTGAAGGTGCCTTTGCTCCCTCTTCATGAGCCCACTTGCCCCACAGCTCCCTTCGCCAGATCCTCTCACCCTGCTGTTGTCCCACGTGGAGGTCCTCTCAGTATTGAACACAGCTGCCCTCCACTCCACGGCCCTGCCTGCTCTGTAGTTATTTCAGGGTTTGCAGCGTTCTGTCTTTCTGTTTGTCAGTGAACTCCACAAGGCGAGGAGCCAGTTAGCTCTTCCTCACCATTGTCCCCCAGCATGACACAGTACCTGGCACAGCACAGGGGCTGCAGCAAGTATCAACTGGGTGAGACCAAAAGTCTAGGGGTGGACAAGGTCCACTGCAGGATTGCTCCAGGCCTCGCACTTGATAGGTGTTCTGTGTCTGTGGATTGACCCTAGTATCGAACATAGTCGGGCACCCAGTAGGTGCACAAGAAGTGCTTGTAGATCCACTGAAGACAAGGTGGCAGGAAGTAGGAATTCTAATGGTAGAAGAGGGAGAACAGAAACCACGAGAAGCCCCCCAAACAGCAAGCATTTATTGACCACCTTCTGTGCCATTTTTTGCCTGCCTGATACCATTTAATCCTTAGCTCAATTTGACAACATAGATCCTATCAATATTCACATCTTACTGAGGAACTAACTGAGGTTCAGAGAGGTTAAGTGACTTGCCCAAGGGCACCCAGCCAAACTGTGGCAGAAGGGAGCACTCTGTACCCAGGTCAGGGAGTGGGTGGAGGGGAGGGGACTGGAGCAGGGAGAGTCTTACCAGGAGAGCCCAGCAGGATGTGCACCAGGTCCTCATAGAGGATGAGGGTGGCCGGCCGCTCAGGGAGCAGGTAGAGGCTGACTGACGCATACACTGCAGGAGGGGTGGCCTGTCAGCTTCAGAGAAAGCCCCCCTTCCCCAGGCCGGGCACTCCCACCATCTGAATCCCAGTGACTTCACCCTCTCTCAGCCCCTTCTGCGTACCCCAGCCCAGGCAGCAACTGCCAGAAAGCCTGCCCCTCCGCCCCCAAGAGCTATTTTGGGAAGGGGCTGATGGGGTCAGCTGCTCCCCCCGCCCCACTCCAGCTGCCCCTGCACTCACAGGGCAGCTTGTCAACACGCCAGGGCACAGAGTTGGTGAGGAAGCCAGGGCGGGCAGCAGTAACCAGCACCCAGGTGCCCAGGCGGTAGCTGAGGGGCAGTGTGGCCACGCCCTCTGAGTCCGTGGTGCCGGCCGCCAGCAGCATCCGGTTTCCAAACACATCCACTGAGGCCCGGGCCAGGGGCACCAGCTCCCCGCTCACATACACCTGCACCTTGATCAGGATCTCTGTGGGCAAGATCGGGTGAGGGGAGTAAGGAGGAGGGAGGGGGGATGAGAAGCCCAGGGGGGGAGCCTCAAGATCAGAAGAGGGAGCTGTGGTTGGGAGTGGCTTTGGGACCCAGGCTAGACAAGGTATTATGAGCCAACATATATAGAGCCCTCATGTAAACCTCACATTAGCCTGTGAGGTAGGCGGTACTATTAACATATTTCATCAAGTCTAACACATGCACATTTTGACATTTTAACATTCTGAACTCAGGCTGTGCCTAAGATTGATGATGTCATAATTCTAATCAGCATTTTTTTTTTTGCTGGCACATGAAATAATGGTGTATCTTACAGTCAGTGATTCATTAGACCCAATAAAATATGCTTGTAGCCCATTTTATAGCTAAGGAAACTGAGGCTCAAAGGGTTTAGATTCTTGCCCTACAGTTAAGTGGGAGATCTGGGATCCAAACCTGGGAGTCTGTCTCTAGACCCAGATCCTTAACCACTGGACTCTATGGGAGTGGTGTCAGGGAGAGGAGAGGGAAGGAGAGCTGAGAAAGGATGAATAACCGGCAAACCAGGGATCTGCAAGTGGAGCAGAGAGGAGAGTGGTCAAGAGTCAGTCATTTGGAAGGAAGGAAGAGGAGTTGGGGCAGAGTTTGGGTTCTCAAGAAAAAAATCAAGAAAGGGACACCAGCAGGCTAGCCATTCCCATCATTCAGCCTCTTCCCAGAATCCTGTGCATGAGCCTGTCTCCCTTCAGATTTAGGGACTCACACAACCCCTGAGCTCCAACAAGTACCCCCTGACCCCTCCCCCTCACAGGGACTGCCAGCCCCCTCCCAGCTGGTCAGCTACAGCCAGTCACCATGACAACGCCCTCATTCTTCCCAGGCGATGGGCAGTGAGCTGGGGCCCTGGCAAGGGGAAGGAGATCTGGGGGGCTGACACAGGCCCAAGGGTAACCAGTGTGGAGGGGGCTGGGAAGCGAAGTCTAAGTCTTTCTTTCCAGCCACTTGGCCCCTGGCCCCAGGATGGTCTGGCCAGGATGGGCCTGCAGGTGTCCTGAGCTCAGAGGAGCTGACAGAGGAGGGACCAGGCCAGAGTTGTTCTCATGGATTTGCAGCATCCTCTCTGACCCATAGCGCTAACTCCCCTTTCTACTCAGCGCAGTTCTTCCTCAAGAGCATCCTCACCCCTCTCTTGTTGCTAAGAATGGGAGTAGGTATCTTGCCTGAAAAGGTACAGAGGCCTCAGTGTGGCAGCCCCGGGGGAGTGGGCGAGGTGCTAGACACAAACCTACGAGAGTCCAGGTGCAGAAGGACGAGCCCGGAACTGCGGGCAGCAGGGCACGAGGAGGCCATGGGGCCTCCTGGTGGAGCCTGACACGCAACAGCGACAGGTGTCTCGTCTCAGGCTTTCAACCAACCCCAGGGCCAGCGCCACGCCTGCCCTTGGCATCCCGTCCAGCTGTTCGCCTGAGCCCACCTCCCTCTCGCCTCCCAGGCCAGAGCCCAACTCAGAGGGTGGGTGTGCATGCACTCGACCCTTTCCTGCTTTCTGGTTCTCCTGGGTACTGACAGCCTGTCCACACTCCCCCTCTCCCCACCACCACCCAGCAGGAATTCTGAGAAGCCAGAGGGGCCTGCAGGCTCCCCACCCCTGCCCCGGGCTAGGAGCAGCTGGATGGAGCAGCTGGGAAGAAGGGACCTGGGAGTCTGGAATATGGTCATTTGAAGGAATGCCTTGGGTTCAAGGGCCAGAGCCTCAGAAAAGGGGAGGGGTCCCAGGGAATAAGACAGGGGTGGGCAGGTAAGGCCTGAGGAGGCATCAGTGCCAAGCTGGGGAGGGGGTGGGCAGGTGCCTAGTAGAGTCCCCCTTTCTTCTCAACCTGGGCCCCAACCAGCAACCTGGGAGAACCCCCTCTTCTGGCTCATTTCCAGCCAATTCCCTGGGCTCCCTCCCTAGGCGTGCAGCTCTTGAGGAAGAGGCTTCCTGAAAAAACAGGGCCCCTTCCTACCTATCAAAGCCTCCACCCCTGCAGAGCGGAGGGGAGACTGAGGCCAGGGAGATCCTTCCCCATTCCTCCAAGCTTGACATTCCACCCAGGATCCGCCTGTCCAGGCTTCAGCCCTGCCCCATTCCAGGAGGAAATCCGACCCCCTCCCTTCATCCGGACCTTACTTCCCTCATCCAGACACCACCCACCCCCCTGCTTTTCCTGCCAGCTCCTTGATGGAAAGGCAGAGAGTAGAGAGCACCATGTCAGGCCGGGATGGGGCTCAGAGGCAGGAGTGGGGAGAACAGTGCCTGGGGTGGTGGGGTCAGGGGCTAGGAGGCAGGCGCAGGGCTGGGGTGGGGTGGACGCCCCTGAGAACCCTGGCATCGGTAGGGAGTCATGGTCTAGCCCTCCCGCCCTCTCCCGTGGCAGGAGCCAGCCCCGCCCCCACCTCACACTCCCACCTGGGCCCGTGAGACGCTGGGAGGGTCTCCTCCACTGCGATGGAGAGGTAAGAGGAGGAGGGGGTGAGCTGGGGGCGGGCTGGGACAGGAGTGGCTGGAGACTTGCTGAACGGGGACCCAGGCACCTGCCCTTCCAGCCGACACTGCCCACAGCCAGTTAGCCAGCTCAGCATGGCTCCTCCACCAACCACAGCCCTGCCATGCGCCTTGAGCTGGGAATCAACGTACCCCTTTTTCCAGACAGCCCCCCAACTGCAGCCCCTCCTCCATCACGGGCCAATCGGTGTTTCTTTGGTGCACCCCAAATTCTGAACCTGGGGGCCGGCGGGGGGCTGTCAGGCTCCAGGGCGAAGAACCCCATTCGAGCAGCCAATCCGCCCACCGTCTCACCCACTCCCCCTTCTCCCCTCCCCCCTTCAAACCCAGCTCCAGGCGCCCAACCCCCGTCCGGGCCCAGGGTGGCAGCCGCTGCCTGCGCCCCCAACCCAGCGGGGTTCGGGAGCGAGGAACCCGCTGGGGGCTGCGGAGCGGGCGCCCGCCCCAGCCCGCCCCTGGGCGGGTGTCTCCGATAGACAATGGCTCAGGCAGCAGCGCCTCGCGGACCAGGAGGGAGAAAAACAAGGCGGGAGGGGGCGGTGGCGCGGAGCCTGGGGACCCCGGCCCTCCCCATTGTGCCTCCCCGAGACCCCCGTCCGGCGGTCTCCCTCTCTCTCCCTCCTCTCCCCTGTAAGCGACGACCCCAGGTCGCCTAGCTCCCCCCACCCAAATCCAGGGAATAGAATACCCCTCAATTCACAAGCGCCGCGAAGAAGGGGCTGGCGGGCGGGTCCCGATCGGGGGTAGTGGGGGTACGCAGGCCCAGGATCAGTGCCCCTCCCGGCCAAGACTCACCCTGCGGGCTGGGGGGCTCCGGCGGCGACTTGCCGGGAGCCCGGGAGGCGCCGCCGAGCAGCAGCCCCAGGAGCGGCAGCAGCCGCGCGAGGACGCTGGGGCCACTCGGCGGCGGCATCGCGGGGCTCGGCCCGGCCCTAGCGGCCCATGGCTCCCGCCCGGCCCCGCTCGGCCGGCCCCGCTCAGCCCCAGCTCAGCGCCGCGCCGCGCGGCTCGGGCTCCCGCTCTGGCTGCGGTGGCAGCTCAGCGCGATTGTCTCCGCCCGGAGTCGCCGCCAGCGCCCCCTGCAGGCGGCGCCCCACCCCCGCGGGCCTCCGGGCGCCGCCCCCTCGATGCCCGCAGCCCACTCCGCAGCCCCCGCTGCGCGCCCAGATCCCTGGCTGCAAGGGAGTGTAGCGAATAGGGTCCGACCACTGGGGTTCTCGGAGTTCCAGAGCCCTCAAAATTGGGTGCAAAATTTGGGTAGGGAGAATTGCTGTTGCTTACAACAAAGAGTTGCTCATGAGTGTCTCCAAAAACTGTCAAGAACTGCGCAGTCCTCTCCGCACAAACAACCTGCGCGGTGCTGGGAAGGTAGGGCGCAGTCCCATGGGGGAATAACCCCGGTCCGGGGGTTCTTGTCTAGCTTCTTCCTCCTCTTGAGTTCTAAGCAAGTTCCTTAGCCTTCTGCTCCACAGCCTTCCTTTAAGATGAGAGTTGTGGTAATCTCTGCCTTGTAGGATTATTGTAAGGATTAAAAGAGATAATGATGTAAAGGGTGCTTTACTGGAGCGCAACAGATGTTGCTGTTGGCTCAGGGTGAGGTTCACCCTCGGGGTGAGGCTCACCACTGCCCAGTAGTATATCCATCCCTGGGCAAACCGAATGATTAGAACCGCACGTTTGAATCCCGCACTGGAAGCTTGCCCTGGCACCCACCAATCTCTCCTTCTTTCCAGTTTCTGGTCATCTTTATCATTCAACTTGGTCAAATCCTCATCTAATCTGCATCTCTCTTCTGGTTTTCTTTTGCTTGTCACCTTCTCTTTCTCACAATATGGTGCCCTGAAAGGGCCTGGACACTTAGGGTAAGGAACTCCCTGTCTCTCCAGAGGTCAAGCTTTTTTCCTGGTTAGGGGCCTCTTTTGGGTCTCCTGTCAAGGACACATAATTATGAGCTTGTGAACAAAACCACCTGATTGATTCTTTGTTTCCCTCCCTCTCTCTCTCATTCTCCCTTCCTTCCTCCCTCTATCCCTTTTTCTTTCTTTTTCACAAATTTCCATCTATTCATATTTCCCCCGTCTAATTCTTATGTAACCAATTTTTTTTTTCACAACCTCAACACAGGATTTAGCACTCATTCCTGGTGAATTTCATCTTGTTGGTTTCAACCCAACTTTACAATCTGTCAAGGCTGCCTTGAATCTGCTTCATCACCCATTGTATTGGAGCTGCCTCTCAGCCAGCAGCCATCTGCAGGGTGAAAGCAGCTTTGCTGCCTCCATTCACGGGACTCATGACAATACCAGGCATCCCGAGGATGGAGCTTTGGGATGCCCCCACAGAGATTGCCTCTGCTTTATCAAAATTGTTCAATTTTAAATCCGCATCTCTATCATCCAGGTCACATTTCTGTCTTGTTTATAAGGACAAATGCCAAATGCTTTGCTGGATCAAGATAAATTGTCTGGGGCCATCCAATTACAATGGCCACGGGAAGAGAGGGTTTGGCTGCTATTTAAGGATCACAGCTTAATATTTTCCTAAATGGTCACAGTCACCCATGAAGAAACCTGTTCTGGAACCTGCCATGCATGGATGTCAAATTGTTCTCTTTACATAATTTACCTTTTACCCCTTTGGGTAAAATCAAATGCCAGCAGCTCTTGTGTGGTAAGTCTGTTCATCAGTGGCTTCCCTCAACACTCAGCATCAAGTCCAAAGTTCTTCCCCATGGCTGCAAAGTGCTGCATGCCTGCCCCCACCCCTGACTTCATCTGGATTCCTCGCCTGCCTTCAGCCCAAGGGTCTCCTTTCTTTTGCTTGAATACATCAAGCCTGTTCCCACTTCAGTTCAGTCGCTCAGTTGTGTCTGACTCTTTGTGACCCCATGGACTGCAGCATTCCAGGCTTCCCTGTCCATCACCAACTCCCGGACCTTATGCAAACTCATGTCCATTGAATCGGTGATGCCATCTAACCATCTCATTCTCTGTTGTCTCCTTCTTCTGCCTTCAATCTTTCCCAGCATCAGGGTCTTTTCCAATGAATCAGTTCTTCACATCAGGTGGCCAAAGTATTGGGATTTCAGCTTCAGCATCAGTTCTTCCAATGAATATTCAGGATTGATTTCCTTAAAACTGACAGGTTTGATCTCCTTGCAGTCCCAGGGACTCTCAAGAGTCTTCTCCAACATCACAGTTCAAAAGCATCAATTCTTCCGTTCTAAGCTCTCTTTATGTTCCAACTCTCACATCCTTACATGACTACTGGAAAAACAACAGCTTTGACTAGACAGACCTTTGTTGACAAAGTAATGTCTCTGCTTTTTAATATGCTGTCTAGGTTGGTCATAGCTTTTCTTCCAAGGAGCAAGCGTCTTTTAATTTCATGGCTGCAATCACCATCTGCAGTGATTTTGGAGCCCCCGAAAATAAAGTCTCTCACTGTTTCCATTGTTTCCCCATCTATTCGCCATGAAGTGATGGGACCAGATGCCATGATCTTAGTTTTCTGAATGTTGAGTTTTAAGCCAACTTTTTCCCTCTCCTCTTTTACTTTCATCAAGAGGCTGTTTAGTTCTTCGCTTTCTGCCATAAGGGTAGTGTCATCCGCATATCTGAGGTTATTGATATTTCTCCCAGCCATCTTGACTCCAGCTTGTGCTTCATCCAGTCAGGTATTTTGCATAATGTATTCTGCATATAAGTAAAATAAGCAGAGTGACAATATACAGCCCTGACATGCTCCTTTCCCAATTTGGAACCAGTCTGTTGTTCGATGTCCAGTTCTAACTGTTGCTTCTTGACCTGCATACAGATTTCTCTGTATTACGGTAGACTGGTATTCCCATCTCTTTAAGAATTTTCTGCAGTTTGTTGTGATCCACACAGTCAAAGGCTTTG
Source organism: Bubalus kerabau (assembly GCF_029407905.1). Lineage (NCBI taxonomy): Eukaryota > Metazoa > Chordata > Mammalia > Artiodactyla > Bovidae > Bubalus > Bubalus kerabau. Next base: position 20,040,847 of record NC_073627.1, on the reverse strand, counting down.
GCATAGTCAATAAGGCAGAAATAGATGTTTTTCTGGAACTCTCTTGCTTTTTTGATGATCCAGTGGATGTTGGCAATTTGATCTGTGGTTCCTCTGCCTTTTCTAAATCCAACTTGAACATCTGGAAGTTCATGGTTCATGTACTGTTGAAGCCTGGCTTGGAGAATTTTGAGCATCACTTTACTAGCATGTGAGATGAGTGCAATTGTGCGGTAGTTTCAGCATTCTTTGGCATTGCCTTTCTTTGGGATTGGGATGAAAACTGACCTTTTCCAGTCCTGTGGCCACTGCTGAGTTTTCCAAATTTGTAATATATTGAGTGCAGCACTTTTATAGCATCATCTTTTAGGATTTGAAATAGCTCAACTGGAATTTTATCACCTCCACTAGCTTTGTTCATAGTGATGCTTCCTAAAGCCCACTTGACTTCACATTCCAGGATGTCTGGCTCTAGGTGAGTGATCACACCATTGTGGTTATCTGGTTCATGAAGATTTTTTTGGTACAGTTCTGTGTATTCTTGCCACTTCTGCTTAAAATCTTCTGCTTCTGTTAGGTCCATACCATTTCTGTCCTTTATTGTACCCATTTTTGCATGATATGTTCCCTTGGTATCTCTAATTTTCTTGAAGAGATCTCTAGTCTTTCCCATTCTGTTGTTTTCCTCTATTTCTTTGCATTGATAACTGAGGATGGCTTTCTTATCTCTCTTTGCTATTCTTTGGAACTCTGAATTCAAATGGGTATATATTTCCTTTTCTCCTTTGCCTTTAGCTGCTCTTCTTTTTTCAGCTATTTGTGAGGCCTCCTCAGACAACCATTCTGCCTTTTTGCATTTCTTTTTCTTGGGAATGGTCTTGATCACTGCCTCCTGTACAATGTCACGAACCTCCGTCCATCATTCTTCAGGCACTCTATCAGATCTAATCCCTGAATCTTTTCATTCCTCTCTCTGCTTATCTCATCACAAGGGCTTTCCCTGACCACTTTCCCTAAAATGTCAGCCCTCTCCCAGCACCAATTATTCGATCACTGTCTCCTTATCTTTATTTTGACCTCCACTGATCATACATTAGTTTGTCCGTTCTTTCCTCCTGGTTGAATGTAAGTTCCATGAGCTTAGGGACTTTGTTTCATCCCTTGCTCCATCCTAGCACTGGAACAGGACTAGGCACATGGTAGCTGCTCCGTAAATATTTACTGAACTCATGAACCAACACATCTCTCAGCACTCCAGGAGGACCCCCCCACCACTACTCACTGGCTCCAGCCTCCACCGTGGGACAGCTGTGTTCCACTCCCAGCTCTCCTGCGAGCTCCCTGCCTGTGCCCTCATTCCAAACTGAAGACCCCTCCCCTTAGTGGGGAAGAAGGAACAGCAAGCAGCAGGGTAGCCAGAGAGCAATGCCTGCTCTTCTGTCCCTGCTGAAACTCTGCCTTCCTCAGACTGAGGGCTTACTCAGCCTCCCTCTGCCCCTTCTCACTCTGAACATCTTTTTTTTTTTTTTAAGATTTTTTTGGGGTATGGCTTCCCTGGTGGTCTAGTGATTAAGAATACCTCTGCCAGTGCAGGGGACATGGATTCCATCCCTGGTCAAGGAAGATCCCACATGTCTGGAAGCAACTAAGCCTGTGTGCCACAACTACTGAAGCCCAGCTCACTGCAAGGAAAAGCAGTCCCGGCTCCCGGCAACTAGAGAAAGCCCAGGTGTAGCAAGGAAGACCCAGAGCAGCCAAAAATAAAAAATAATAATAAATAAATCTTACAAAACATTTTTATATGGACCATTTTTTTTCTCTTTATAGAATGTTACAACATTGTTTCTGTTTTATGTTTTGATTTTTTGATCCCATCAGAAATCGAACCCACACGCCCTGCATTGGAAGGTGAGTCTTAACCACTGACCACCAAGGAAATCCCTGAATACAGCTTTAAGGACCTTTTTTTATGAGAGTGGAGACAGTGTATTACTTCCCCAACCCTCAACTCATCTTGGGGTTTATTTCCTCCAAAATCATGGAAAAAAAATATTTAAATTCACCCACCAGGGACTCAGCCTCCCTTTTCTGATGCGCCCAACCCCCCTCTCACCCAACCACCCTGAGACACCCCATCCTCCTCCAGTCTCACTTGGAGGCTCTGCCATCCCTTTTCCCTTGTTCCACTCTTTTGCTCCTGATACTCCCCAAAGACAGTAATTTGCACCCTAACCCTGGCAGAGACCTCTCTGCTCACACTTCTTCCAGTCCTAGATTCCTCAGCCCAAACATCACCTCAGGCCCCTCTCCTCTTCTGACCCCCAAGAAGAGGCAGCATGCTGTGGAGCTGGGTTCCAAGTTCTTTATTAGGCAGCAGAAGAGGGGGTGACTCAGCTCTGAAGGGAGGGAGAGGACATCAGGAGGCAGAGAGATGCTGGCCTAAGTAGATGACTCAGGGTCCATCTGATCTCCATCTCCACTATTAGAATGTCATCCTCCCAGCCTTGGGCAACCAGAGACGGGGCGGGGGCGGGGTGGGGGCACTCATTGGAGAAGGGACACAACATCACACCCAGCCTTGCTGCCAGGACAGAGATGTGTGGGCTCATCACTCCTCTTCATCATCTTCTTCTAAGGGTGGACGATTCCGCTTGAAGAAGCCAACCTAGGAGGTGCACAGGGGCCAGGAATGAGGTGTAAAGGTGAATTTTTCAGCCCCAGAGCAGCAATGGAGAATGTATGCTAGAAACCAGTCAGCCACAAGGTCCTCACCCTGGACCAACACAATCCCCACTATATGATCAAGTGGAGGCATTTCCCATTTAGAGATAATGCATGAAACAAAAAAAATTTTTAAATTTTGCTTTTCATTTCCTGAATTTTTCTTAAGTACTGATGATTATGTCTCTATATGACTCCAGCGTGTGATGGTATATATTTGATTATTATAAGTCTAATGTATGTTTTCCCTAAAAGCACTGTGGCTTTTTAGGGTTTGGACACTTGAGTGAGTTTGAGAACAGTGCAGGTGTTCTCCAGGGGTAGAGGAGGGAATGACCCACCAGGGACACATTGGAGCAGGAAGACCTGGGTCCTTCTAGGGGAGGGACAGAGCAGGGAGGAGGTGAAAATTCTCAGGGGTCAATGGATTCCAGAAGGCAAGACTCAGTCCCTGGGACTCCTGCTCTCAGGGGGAACGGGTCTAAAGGACTTAGGATTTCAGGTGCCACCTCTCCCAGGGACCTGTGCCCTGGAAGAGATCCTCTGGAAGGTGACATTCTAATAGTGGAAATAGAAATCAGATGGACCCTGGGTCATCTACTTGGGCCACCATCTCTCTCTGCCTCCCTGTGGGATTGCCTGCCCTCCTCACCTCCGACCCCCACCACCTCAGTTCTACCCTCCCCACACCACCACCACCGCCCCCCGCCCCCGCCCCGCCCACCACCACCTCAACCTTGCTTCATGCCTCACCTTCCACATGGCCAGGATCAGGAATGTGAGCAGCAGCAGGCCGCCCAGCACGCCTACCAGCACCCACCATATTGGAATCTCTCTCTCCTCCGAGACCCGAAGCAGCTGCGTCTGCACCTGAGGGGAGACCCGCGGGTCTCCTCAGTCAACGGGACACTTGCCTTTCCCAGAGACTCAGACTTGCGAGCCGGTGACCTGCGGCCAAGCCACCTCCTTGTCCCACCTCTCAGATCCAGGCAGTCCCGGCTGGGCAGGGACTCAGGGGAAGACCAATGGGAGACCCGCGGGACCCTTTCTGCCACCACCATTCCACACCCACCAGAGCTTCCCCGCTGGGCAGGCTGAGGGCAGGCACGGAGTAGGGAAAGGAGGAGACGTTGAACCAAGCGTGCGACTGCAGCACAAACTGATCCAGGGGCCTCTGTATGGGGTGGAGGTGAAAGGCGTTTACCCGAGGCCTGTTGGTTGCAGGAGTCCCGGCCTCGGACTCGGCTGTACGGGAGATCCGTCCGGGCCTAATTCTATCCACTCCAAATTAAATCCAGCCCTCACTCTCTCCCCGCCCTAAAGCCCCGCCTCCTCCCAAGCTCCGCCCCAAGTACATCAGGCCCCGCCTCTAGAAGGCCCCGCCCACCCGCATCCGGGTTCACCTCTTGGAGGATGGGCAGTGACAGCAAGGCCAGCACCGTGACCATGACCCGCTGCCCGCGTGCCATCTCCTGCAGCTCACACTGCACCACAGTACAGGGCGCCGAGTCGCAGCTCTGAGGGGACGAGTCGCAGCTCTGAGGGTCCCCAGCCCCTACTGATCCATTATCACCCCCATCATAGGACCCAAGTCAGAGGGGGATAGGGGGTCGAAGAGCTTGGGCCAGGCCTCCCTGTCGCGAAGGGCCTCAGATTCAAGCTTGGGACGTTATCTTTGAATGGGATTGCTTACACTGTCCCAGAGATACGGGGAAAGGGCAGGAAGAAGTGGGTCAATCGTATAGCGTTCAGTACTAAGCCTTATTGTAACCCTGCTTTGGCATTTATTCATTTTCTTTAATGTACTGGATACCTTGAAATATACAAGTGCTCCCCCCCACCCCCACCCCAGACACAAGGCGAGCACAATCCTTCATATTCACCTGGAGGTCCCTGTGAGACCAAGGTGACCCACACGAGGTCCCCACCACACCCTTCTCTCTCCTCTGCCTCCCATCCCCTCTGCCTCTGGGCCCCAGGGTGGCCCCAGCTGGAGACCACAGAGCCTGCTCACCACCAAGATTGGATCTTGGAGCCTTGAGGGCTGCTTCTCCTCCAGCAGGACGGCCTGTCTGCGATCCCGCTTGTGGTGGGCTGGGGAAGGGCTGGGGGTGGGCAGCCTCCATTCCAGCTGAGGAGGCAAAGAGGCCCTCAGGTCTCACGCTCTGCCCATCTGCCAGCCCTCCCACAGGGGCCCTAGTTGATGGCTAGGGATTCACGCAGGCTCTCACCTGGAGGGGGTTGGGAGAGGGCTCTGAGGCGCACTGAAGGCCTCCCTGTGGATGAATATCCAGGATGTAGAGCAGGTCTGAGGGCTGTGACTGGCTGGGGAGGTAGAGGTTGAGGCGGAGACCACTTACAGCACCAGGGCCATTGTTGTGGAGCTGGCAGGGTGGTGGCGGCAGGATGTTAGGAGGCTCAGCACCAAAACCAGCTCCTGGGACCCTCCTACCCCAGCCTGGGGCCCAGAGCCTCCTTCCTACCTCGTAGGTGTGCTCCACTTTGGGGCCCCAGCTGTCAGAGCTGTTCTGCCCATTGCCTTCTTCTGCAGCCACCACCAGGGAGGCTGGAAAGGAATTCCTGCAGAGGCCCGAGACCCCCAGAGTGAGCCTGGCCCCCTGACTTGCCTGTGGGGGTTTGCCCAGGACCTCCTGAGCCTCAGGGCTGTGCCTGCCAACTCCCTTTTGTTTCCCTGGCCTCTCACCCTCTCAACTCCACATGGGCCACTGCCCGGACTGGCACATCCAGCTCCACCATCTCACTATTTGGATTCTGGCTGTTCTTGCTGTAGGAAGGGGGCCGAGGAGAAACAGATCAGGGATACCAGCCCAGTGAACATTAGGACTCTCAGGGCGGGGGGCAGGGGAGGGAGGGCAGAATATCAGAGGGCTCAGGAAGAGCTAACTCCATAAACAGCACACCACTCTAAAGTTAGTTCCTCTAGGGCTCCAAAACTCAAGTCTCTGAGGAAGAAAGGAAACAGGGAAGTCTGAAGAACATGCCTCCTAGAGAACACTTCTGTGTGGCGGGCATCTGAGGGTCTCTGTGTGGGGATCAGACAGGGGGAGGGAGTGCCCCCCAGTCTAGTATACCTCCTGATCTGCAGCAGGAAGGACACCTGCTCCCCAGCCTCTTCCAGCTTCTCCACGCTCACCCACATTATGACTTCTATCTGAGACACGGGGAGGGCCAGAGTCACTGTCCAGATGCCCACTCTGAATGTGGCCTCCAGTCCTCGTCCTGAAGACCACTCAGAGAGGGAGTCACTCACCCAAGACCACACAGCCAGGGAGTGAGAGGACAAGGATTCCAGTCTGGAGCCATCTGACTTCAAACCCAGCCCCCGAAACCCAGCTGTCTATGAACCCCTGGTAGAGGAGACCCAGCACCCAGGCCTGAGTGGCCTCACCTGGGCGTTACTCTTCATGGGGTTGCCCAGCTCACACAGCACCACCTTGGTCTCATTCTCCTTCTTCTGGTTACAGATGAGTCTCTCAAACCCCTTCGGAGAAGCAGTTCCAAGAAAGAAGATGGTTACACAGCATCCCTTATATATTTAAGGTCCCTTGGAAAGTCAGGGTGGGGAGGATTCCAGGGTGGGATGGAGGGTTTCAAGGGGAGGTGGAATTCAAGGACTGTCACATTCCTGTTTATGTATTACTGTGTATTACTGTATGTATTACTATTCTTTTTAATGATTAAAAAAAATGAAAACCACAAAACATCACATGGAGGGTAACTGCATTGTTATAAACTGCATCAGTAAAATAAAAAATAAATACACACCTATGTAAGTATCCATTTCGAGAAAAAAGAACGCAAGGAAATCCAAATTTAACAGCACAGAAATTTAAGGGAAATCCAAAACCAAATCTAAACGGTGGCTCCTGTTAACAGTTATTTCCTGATTTTATAATCGAGTTCTTGAATTGTATGCCATTAGCAAATATTCCTCTTTCAAATTAGAGGGGTAAAAAAAATCGGAGCTCTTGAAGGAAAGCATAGACAAACGGGAGCTATCAGGTGGGAGATGAGAATCAAGGCTCCCACACTTCCCAGGTCCCCATGGACGCCCGGGTTGGGGCTCACCTCCATGTTGCTGACAGCCCGCATGTAGTGGGCGCCTGGGGGCAGGTACACAGCCAGCTCAGCCTCGTAGGCTCCCTCACCCTCATTGGCCGCATCCATTCGCAGCTCCAGCACGTTGTCGGCTCCAATTAGGAGTGGGGAGCCCTTCCTGTGGCGGTTGAGAAGGGAGTAAAGCCAAGGAGGCTGGGTCCAAGCCCAGGGGCTGGGATGAGGAGACAGAGTATCAGGATCCAGGTGAGGAGGGGCTGTCTCAGGGTAGACAGGGAGGGTTGGGGGGGCAGTGGGAGGTGTTGGGGGGCGGTGGGCGGTGTGGGGGGGCAGTGGGTGTTGGGGGGGCAGTGGGTGGTGTTGGGGGGCAGTGGGTGGTGTGGGGGGGCAGTGGGCGGTGTGGGGGGCAGTGGGCGGTGTTAGGGGGCAGTGGGCGGTGTGGGGGGCAGTGGGCGGTGTGGGGGGCAGGGGGCGGTCTTCTCACACGCGGGCGGTGAGCTGCAGCTGCGGCACACACAGGTCATCGTCCCCACAGTCCAGAATGATGCGGGTCTAGAGGGGACATCTCATGTGGGTGGGTAGGTTTGGGGGTCACAGTGGGTTTGGGGAGTTAGAAGGTTTGAGAAGAAAAGGTTGATGATGGTATCAGAGCTTTGGGGTTTGCCTCAGGGTTTGGGATGATGTCAGGGCTTTGATGATGCAAGGAAATCCATCAAACGTTAACAATGTTTCCTGTTAACATGTATTTCCAGATTTTATAACTCAGTTCTTGAATTGGATACCATCAGCAAATATCCCTCTTCCAAATTAAGGGAAAAAAAAAAAAACCACAGCTCTTAAAGGAAAGCACGGAGAAGTGCAAGCTCTCAGGTGGGAGATGAGCAGGTAGACATCAGGGTTTAAATGAGAGTTTAGAGGTGATGTCAACATCTGAGGTTTATATGAGGCTTTGGGGGTATTGAGATTTGGCAGTTTTCATTAGGGTTTAGAGTAACACCAGAGATTAGAGGTGACATCCAGGTTTGGATGTCTATTTGGATGTCAGTATGGACACCAACCCAAACCTTGACAATCTTGCAGGGGTCCTCCCCCTCCCCTGCCTGCACCTGCCCACCTCTACCTGTTCCTGGACGTGGGTGTCTCCGTGCAGCACGAGAGCAGGGGCTCCTCCATCCTTCTCCGGCGGCAGGGACACACTAAAGCTGAGCACGATAGGGCTTAGCTTGTCCCGGAAGTCGGCCTCATCCTAAGGAAGGGGGCAAGAGATGGGCTGTCTTGCTACCACGTACCCCACCTACCCTGTGTGTCCTGCTGACCACCCCTGCAGTGCCTGGCCCCATGCCCCGGGGCTGGATTAACAGGCTCTGCACACCCAGCCCTGCCCACCCCCAGCCTGGGCATACTCGGAGGAAGGCCGTGGCGGTGGAGCAGTTGGGGTTGTGTCTGCCTCTCAGATCCAGGTCCAGGATGGTGCCTGCCTGCTGAGAGTCCAGCAGTAGGACCCGCCGGCCCTGGCGGGGCTTCTGCCGGTCCAGCTGCAGCTCGGCATTCAGGTCTGGCCCAGGCAAGTGGGGCACGTCAGAGTCTCCCAGGCCAGCCTCCAGCGGAGCCCAGGCCCACCTGCCTCCTGTCCCCAGGGTGCCACTCACGCAGCTTCTCGGGAATGTTGTGCCCAGTGGCTCCCACACACATCTGGATGTTAAAGCTGCAGAGAGATGAATGGGGCTCAGGGACTAGGGTCACCCAGCTGAAGTCCTAGATCCTGCTTGGCCCACACCCTCCATTTCCTCACCAGCTCACTGGGGTCTTGGTCTGGGACAGGACACAAGTCTTCACAGCAGGGTTCAGTGAATCTTGCACCATCAGCTGGACAGTGACCATCACCACCGGCTGAGCCCTGGTGGGAATTGGGAGGCTTGACTTGGTGGCCCCTCCTGACCTAGTCTCTGATGGGGTGGGTTCTTCCCCATCCCACCCCTGGAGCCAGCGCTCACCTGTATACCGCGACCTTGCTAGCCCCGTAAGCTCCCACAAGCAGGTCTATAGACATTGTGGGAAGGAGGGGAGGTGTCAGAATGGTTAATTAGAGAGTTATGGGGTCTTCATCTAATTTTCTCAGGGGTTTCCCACACTACCTACCCCCATAGGAGGTTTGATCTTGCCCCCCAACCCACAGAGTTCTCAGTGGGGCACCAGGTCAGGTTCAAGCCCCTTGCTGTGTCTCTCAGTATCTCCAGCTAATGCCCAAGGGCCCTTCCTGTCTAGTTGGAGGCAGTCCAGGGGCACCTGGGTATCCGTTGTCATCGATATCTGTGGCACCTCGAAGGGAGAAACCAAAGCCAGAGCCTGTGGAGAAGGGGCTGTCTAGGACCTGGGAGGGGGATGGGTTAAGCCCCTCACTCTGACCCAGGTACACCAACACTTGGCCTTGACCGCTGGGACCCCCGTAGGGGGCGGCTACTGCAACATCTGGAAAGAACAACAGAAAGGGAGTAGCTATCTGTTATCCAGTCTCTCTAGGCCCTGTAACATTTTCCTGAGCTCTTTCTCTAGGCAGACCCCAGGGAACCAGGAGAGGAATGTGGGGGTCAAGGAGGCATCTGCCCCACTCTCCAGGAGTTTACACTGGGTGGGAGGAAGACCCATCAAGTCAGATCATTGTAAAAACAGTCTAACAGCCCTCACTATCTATTGAGGACAATATATTGTCATGATTTCTTTTCATCCTGAAAACTAGGCATTATTATTCCCATTTTAAAGGAGAAAATAGAGTCCCAGAAGATTAAGTAACCAACACCTGCTAAATATTTGCCCCCTCTTCAGCTGGGGCATGCCACTCCCACCATGTAAACCCAGGGTCACACCATGGGGTTGTCATCACTAATAACTTTAATGACAACTCTTGAAAATGTAATCATCATTAATAACAATCATTAATAATCTTATTAATCTATAAGAATTCTTTGCATGTGATGGCAATTAAGATCTTTGATATATATATATATATATAGTAACTGTCTTTCCCTTGCCTTCTGACTTCATGGTATGTTTCCTGTGCAGTTTTTTTCTTTTAAAGATCTACTGACTTTTCTGATAGACTCAACACAGTCTCGTCCAGTCACCTGATCTTTGGCTTCCCTATCTCTCCACCTATTTTCTAAACATTCAGTTACCCTTGCCATATCCTCAGCCATCCCGCCCCATTGCCAGTCCTGGCCAGATCCCACCACACTGGCCACCATGAATTCCTGACCTCCAGCCATCACTAGGGGCCTCCGTGTATGCCTAGCAGTCCCTCAGGGTTTTCTGCTCAGCACCTATTTCAAACCTTTTCTACTCAATCAAGCTCCCTGCCTCTCACTTCCTTCCCAAACAGAAGCAACCAAACTGTTGTGCTTTTTGCTCTTCTCCCCTCTTGACCCTAGAATAGTGTCCCTCCTACCCCTGCCACTAGGCTGAGCATCCCAGCCCTGCATCTCTCAGGCATTGCAGGGACCCACCTCCAGCTCACTCCCCGCCCCTATTTCCCCACAAGATCATTTTCCTCCACATTCCACCTACTCCATAGTCTTTACAATTAAAATAGCCTTCCTTTGATCCTCATCTCCTTTCAGTAATCACCTTTCTCTTTCTCCTTTCACAAACTGGTAGAAAGAGCAGTCTACTCTGGCTGTCATCAGATCTTCACGTTCATTCATACCTTGCACCATGCTAGTCCTGAATTGGTTCTTGTCACTGTCACCAATGACTTCCTTCTTGCTAAAGCCCAGGAATACTTCTCCAGCCCCATCTAATTGTATCTTTCAGCAGCATCTGGAGCCACTGACCCAGCTTCCTTCTGCTTCCAGCACTCTTCCTTTGAGTTCTGGGCCATCAGATCTCCTAGTTTCCCTCCTATCCCTCTGAACATCCCTCTGTCTCCTTTCTAGATCTACTTTCTCTGGGAGTCCCCTAAGTGCTCTTGCTCCCCAGGGCTCTCTCCTGGGCCTCTTCCCACACTGCAAGCTCCCAGGGCCCCATCGACCTTCCCCAATCCCCTATCTCCCATTCAGACCTCTGTGCTGGAAATGGAGGAAGTCACACCCAACTGTTCTCTGGATATGTCTGCCTAAGGCTCCCAAGCCTTTCATGATCAAAAAAGTCCAGGGAATTCCCTGGCGGTCCACTGGTTAGGACTCCATACTTTCACTGCCAGGGGTATGGGGTTCGATCCCTGATTGGGGAACTAAGATCCTGCAAGTTGTATAGCATGGCCAAAAAAAAAAAAAGAAAAAGACCAAACGAGAGCAGAGCTGAACTGCTGATCTCTCTCCAGGCCTGTGGCAAGACTTGAGTTTCAGGCAGTGAAGGGCACCACCACCCACCCAACTCCTCTCTCTTAGCCCCACCTGCAGTCACCCATCAAGTTCTAATAATCTAAGTAATAACTATCTAGAACTCACCCTCATCTCTAACTCTGCTGCCAAAGCCCACATCCCAGTGGTCACCATCTTTTGCCTGGACTAATGCAAACAAATCCCGACTGGTCTCCTTTAACTCTCTCCTGCTCAAAGCCCTTCTTGGCTCCCTCTGCCCTCAGGTCAAATTCACGATCTTTGCCATGGCATAAACCCCTTCTCTCTTCCCTTACCGTTGTACCCATCCCGGTTGAGGTCTCCCAGAGGTGCAATGGCTGAGCCAAATCGCCCATAGAGCTGTGTGCCAGTCAGCAGTAGGTTGGGGGCCCCCAGCATTCGGGCGCCTCGAGCCTGCAGGAACAAGTACACACGCCCCACCTCGGCCAGCTTGCGGTCAGCACGGCTCTCCATGTACAGTGGTGCACCCACCAAGAGGTCATGCCTCCTGCAGGCCCAATGGGTGGTTATGTGGGGATGGGCTACAGGGATGCTGTGGGCCTGAGCTCAGGCTTATCCATCCTTGTCCTCCCGCTCCCCTCAGTGGTCATGTGTGAGTGAGGGCTGGGAAAGGAAGAGACGGGAGACTGAGGGTAGTCAACACCTCTGGTAATTTGGGACCCAAGTGGGTAGGGGTGGGGGCGCCTGGCTTCTCACCCATCCCCATTGACGTCAGTGACGGCCACTGAGTGCCCAAAATATGAAGCCATCTGCAGGAAATGGGGCACTCCTTAATTTCTGTCCTCATACTCACACTTCGATCCCACCATGTCTCGTGGAATATTCCAGGGTCTCAATTCCCTTGCCTTGGCCACCCCCACCTGATCCTCACCTGCTCTCCATGCAGCTGGTGCAGCATCTGGTGGTACGAGTCCAAAATTTCCACCTGCTCAGAAAACATACAGGAGCATGTCACAGTTGACCTCACCACAGAAGGGCAGGAAGTTGGGGGGGCGGGGGGCGCGGTTCAGGCTGAAGAGTGAAATCAGTGAGGGGTGGACAGAGGGCACTCACCGCTCCCAGAGTCCAACTCCAGGTGGGGGCACCGAAGACATACTCTGGGGAGAGTCGGGCCCAGAAAGTGAGGTCTCTGGAACCCCCACCTGCCTCCCGCCTGCCCTTCCGAATCCCAGGGAGATTTCGATGCCGTCTTGGAAGTGCTCCTTTCCGGGCGGGACTCCCCAAACCCCACCCCTAAGTGAATTTCTTGCCTGTAGTGTTGGGATTTCCGTCGAAGTTGCCCACGGCCACGGAGTACCCTGAAGGCACAGTGCGAATTAGTCCTTCCGGGAGGGTGAAGCAGGGAAGGGGCCCGAGTGGGAAGGGAGGGGACTCAGAGACCACCCAGTTCAAACTCTGCATTGCGGAGACGGGGAAATCGAGGCCATCGAGAGGTCAAGACCTGCCCGAGGCCGCGAAGCGAATTCAGTGCGAGAAGTCGACGTGCTCGCCATTGGGAGCTGGGCGGTCTGCAGAGGGTAGGGAGAGGGAGCTGCCTGAGCAGAGTGGGGGCGCCTTAGTCCTGGAGCTGGCCAGCCAAAGTTGACAATGGGGCATTCCTGCAGGGGTAGGACCGGGCCGGCGGTGACACTTGAGTGCTAGGAAGCCTCGAAGGGAGGTGCCACGTTACCCCGGTAGCCATCGTAGTATTGTAAGTGACTCTGGTCGTAGGTGAACTGGGTGCGCACGTGCCACAAAAGGGTGCCTGGGCGGTAACTTGAGATGATATCGGCGATTGGAGCCCGCGCCAGGAGACCTAGGGCGCGTGGGACAGTTGGTATGGGCGCCCAGGAGTCTGGGGTCTGCCCGGGTCGAGAGAAGGGAGGGAGGTGTACGGATGGGCACGTACCTACGAAATAGTACCCGCCAGGAGCCCCAAGCACCAGCTCCCCAGCCTGAAATAGAAGTTCTGAAGGTGAGAGAGGGTCCTGTTTGGGGGGACACCCCCACGCCGTTAATGCTCCCTACTCGCCTGAGTGACTACCGAGCTGAAGCCGGCTTCGCAGTAACGCCTGTCGTCTCCTAGAGAAGGCAAAAAGGAAGGGTCAGCGAAGCCTGCTCTGGAGGGTGGCGCGGGGCCGGGAGGCGGGGTCAAACGAGGCCGGGGCCACAGGGTAATAAGGGGCGTGATTTACTATCGACACCCAGTGGGCAGAGCATGGGGGTGGAGTCAGGAACTGGGGCCTCTGGGCGACCCCAGACTGCAAGCAGGATTTGGGAGAGTTGGAGGACAGGAAAGATCGGGTGAAGGGGGCGGGGGTGGGGGGTGGGGAGCTAATGGATAACCGCCGCGAGTGGGCGGAGCCGAAACGGAGAGCGGAGCTCACTGAAATAATTTCTCTCGTAAAACTGGCTCATTTTGTTGGCCCGGCAGGGCGAGTACTCTGTGCGGTCGCCGTTTTGGAGCTGAGCCACGAAGCAGCCACCTACGGGCGTCTTCTGAGCCTCCTCCTCGTTCCTATCTAGGACGTTCCAGTGCTGCCAGGGGGCGCAGGCCTGAAGCAGAGCCAGAGGGGAGTGGGGAAGGGGCGGGACTCGGGTTCCTCCCTCCACGTGTCCCCACCCTCCGTCTGCTCCCTGATCCCGGTCCGGTAGCGCCCACCACAATGCTGTCTCTCCAACTAACGACCGACGCCCCGAGTCCTTGCCCAGCCTTGAAGGTTTGGAAAGTTTGGGTGCCTATGCTTCGCGTTTCATCATCTGGAGGGCACAAGAAGGGGGTAGGGTGCTGAAGCCCGGCTGTCCGCGCTCCTTGTAGCCCCTCCCTTTCTCTTGTGCGAGACTCACAGAGGTCGAAGGGCAGCGAGATGCACTGGCCGCCCTCGGCCTTCCAGGGGCACAGGAAAACGCCGCCGGTCTCCTCCTCTCTGCGGCCCAGGGTCCGTGGGGCGCCCACCACGACGGACACACTGTATAAGAAAGCTGGGTGAGCGCTCCGTGGATTCTGGGGTACCCCGTGCCCCAGTGCCTGTGCCGGGAGCACTCCTCGGAAGGGCGGTGTGCCTTGAGGGTCACTGGATCTTTTCTCAGTGAGACGACACAGACCATAGAAGCAAATCTTTTCATTTTACGGCCAGTGAAACTGACGCCCAGCGAGGAAAGTCACATACCCATCAGTAACCGCGGAAATTAAGGATAAAACTGAGAATATAACTTAGTAGATCTAGGTTCAAATGACAGCTCTACTGTATATAAAAGGTGGACAATACCAATCAATGCTGTCAGGAGAAGTAAATGAAATAAACGCATGAAAAACATTTATGCCAGTGCCAGCCAAATAATACATAACGAGGGCTCCAAAAATGCTGTAATTTTTTTTTCTTTTTAGTTTGCAGGATGTTTACTAAGAAGTGCCCATGAGACCAGTATCTGTGAAAAGGAGGAGAAAGAAGCAGGAGCAGGCAGGGGGCATTGAGTTGAGATTCAGACCGAATAATAGCCATGGGTCAATGTCCTGGGAACTTTGGAGCTAGAAAGATCCTCAGAACTGTCTGGAGTTGAGATGAGAGAGTCAGACCCTTAACCTCTCCCCTCCCTCCACATTCCTCATTGACTGCTTCCTGGGGCACATTTGGAAGTGGGGGAGATTTGAGGGAGGTGGCTCTCTTCAGCAGAGGCAACTCCCCAAGGTGCTGATACTTAAAGTTCATCTGCTATTGCTATGCTCTGAAGCTGGACCTTAGTGTCCATCGCAATAAGGAACTAGCTCAGGGTTGTTCCTATAGCGAGAAAGAGCCAGGACTCTAATTTTAGCAGTCTGAATTTGCAGCCTGATCAATCCCAACCAATAATGCTCTATTGCTTCTTTTCAAATATCAATCGTTTTGCTGGGTTGAGGGGATTGGAATAGAAAAACAAAGTGGGAGTAGACAGACAGTTTCACAATTCTGCAGGTCAACTTAAGACATGTGCTCCTTTCTGTATTTCAAGGGGATGAGGGTGGAGTGGGTCATAAAACTGACCCTTGAGGAAAAAATAAGGCATCAACATGGGTCTCCCCTTTGTCTTTGCTCTGCTCAGCTCCCCACTTGTGCCTCTCACTGACACCCCAGTATTCCTAACAAGAACTCAGCCCAAATAGACCCTGGAAATCACTTTGCTCAACCTCTATCACAAATGGGGAACTCAAGACCCACAGAAGCAGTGATGGTGGGGAAGTTTCCCAGGGCTCACCTCCCATTGCTGTTCTTGTAGAAGTCCAGTGAAAACCCAAAGTGGCTGCCATTAGGGCCTGTGTAGACGGTGAACTGCACTGAATCCAGGTTCAAGGCCCAGGTTGGAGGCACAGCACCAGGTCCCAAAAGCAGCTGCACCCACTCCAGAAGCCAGAGGGCACGAAGTAGACACAGAGCTCTGGCCATCTTCCTTCTCCCACAGCCTCCTAGGCAGTACTGGGTTAGTGGCTTCCTCTTTCAGTTCCACCACAGGAAGTCTTTCCTTATCAACCTGAAACCTACTTGCTGAGTAGTAGGCAGAGTCCTGGGCCATATGGTTTCTAGGGTTGCTGGGAAGAGAGTAAGTCCACCCTGGGGGTGGATGCTTATGGTTGAAAGCCAATTCTTCCCTTTTCTTGAACGTATTTTATCATCAAGTCCTGCTGGTTCTGCTCAACAATGTCTCTCAAATCTTCATTCCATTTCTGCTACCACCACGCTAGCCTAAACCACCACTGCTTCCTGCTTGGGATAGTGCAACATGCCTCCACTCTAGCCCAGTTCTACAGGTCCTCCTCCCCGTCCCCCACAGTTCCCTGCGCTGCCAAGGCACACTGTGACTTGGTCAGAAGTGGGGGAAGGAGTGAGGAAGCTCCTGGCCCCTGATAAGACCTGAGGCTGCTGTATCCTTAAAAGAATAAGGCACTTATCCACTTCCTCCTTCTGGGACCTTTGGCAGCTTCACTCAGTCATATTGGCACAACAGCTTCCTCACTCACCCTCCATCTGGGGCCAAGTCTTAATGTGGCCACAGCAATGTAGCCAGTGCTGGGGGAGGGGTGGTGAATGGATCCTGGCTGAAGGGAGGAGATGGGGATAAAGTGGAGTCATCCCAGGGTGTTCTGGCTCACAGGCTCTAAGATTTGCACCAGCTGTTCAGTTGAAGGCAGGTCAAACTCCTTCTTGGGTGACAGAGCTCTTGTCCAATCACTAAGACTTGATTTTAGTGGGGTCATTGCCTAGGGGATGCCTCCTCAATTCCTCGGGCTGGCACTCTGGGGTTAACACACAGGGGTGCGGCACTGATCACTCTGCTTAGTCACGGTCTGTTCACTGGATTTTGTCCACGGGCCCCTTGAGAATGAGGTTTCTTTCTGGTGCCCCAGGACCTAGCCAAGAGCCCATCACACTGTAGGCATTGCCGACAGACTGAACAGCAGCAGGCACTGAGGACTGGAAGATGCAAATGCAGGCTCACTCAGTGGAAAGAAAAGGAATAGTTTTGAGCAGAAAGGGCATTTTTTAACGGATGTTCAGAGGAAGAGGAGTGCCAAGCAAGTCTTACTGGCACACTGCATTGTCTTCCCAAAAAAGCAGGTTGTCAGGAAGGAAAATTTAAGAGATCTGCTGGGGTAAAGAACATAGTCACATTGCTTTTGCTCATATTTTCTTTTTAAATATTTTATTTATCTGGCTGCGTTGGGTCTTAGTTGCGTCATCTGGGATCTTTTCTTGCAGTGCACGGATTCTGTAGTTGCGGTGTGGGAACTGTTGCTCCTTGGCGTGTGGGATCTTAAGTTTCCCAACCAGGGATCGAACCCAAGTTCTCTGCATTGCAAGGTGGATTCCACTGGACTACCAGGGCTGTTACATTTTCTGATCAAACTTAACCATCATCTTATCCCACTCAACTCCCCAGGCCATTCTGGAATCCCTGCAGCACCGCCTTTGTCCTCATAATTCACCTCCTTTGAGCACACAGCTCAAAATCCTATCCCGTTCTAGGTTAGAAGCACCTTGAACTTTAGTCTGGGCCTCCTCCACTGCTGAATTCCCAGTGCCAAGCTCACAGCAGGCACGTAATACTTACCTTCCACCCTCCCAGTCCTCAGCTGAGTGGAACTGTATTACTGGTGTACCGTGTGTAGCCCCAAATTAACTCACACTTCACCAAGGTTTTTAATACATTCTCATTCTGTTGAAGACATTCAGTGGTAAGAGATACAAAGACAGTTGTCAAGGATCCTTAAAAAACTTAGTCCAGAGAGAGTTAAGACATGACATGAACACATATAACTGCAGCAGAATAGTAAATGCCTTGAAAAAGGTAGGGGTGATACCTAGCTGAAGTCATTTATATTATCAGCTTCTTCATAACAACCCTATGAATTAGCTACTATTATGTCCACTTTAGAAATGCTAAAACTGTGGCACGGGGTTTTAGGTAAATAGTCCAAGTGTACACAGAGTGGCGAAAACTGTGTGTCAAACACATTTGTGCTTGAACTCATGTTCTTAACCATTGTACTATATTGCCTTTTGTCAGAGAATGAAGGGGTTTTTCAACACAGGAAGTAACAGCAGAACAGAGGTCAGTTATAGAGAAAGGTAAGTAGTCAACACAGGAGAGGACTGGGGCATGAGGGTGGAATGAAGGCTGGAATCTCATCACTGCAGGTCCCTGAATGTCTGAGAAATCCGAACTTTAATCCACAGGAGATGGAGAATCAGATTTTTTAATTAATAAATCAGAGAATAAGATACATGATAAGTGGTGCTCCAATCAGAATTATACTAGCTGCCTATGGATAGAAGGGATTAGAAAAGGCAGGACTTAGTGGGAAGATCAGATGGATGGTGCCTACCATCCTCTCAGTTAAAGGTGATGAGGCCTGAACCAGGGTACTGGTGGCAGGAGCAAAGGAGGGCAGAGATTACACAATCAGCAACTGCCATGTGGTAGGGAGGTGTCAAAAGTAATTCAGAGCTATGCTGGCTGGCTGGCAGGATGGGTACTATCATTAACTCAAACAGGATC
Source organism: Bubalus kerabau (assembly GCF_029407905.1). Taxonomy (NCBI): domain Eukaryota; kingdom Metazoa; phylum Chordata; class Mammalia; order Artiodactyla; family Bovidae; genus Bubalus; species Bubalus kerabau. The sequence continues at coordinate 20,022,704 of NC_073627.1, read as the reverse complement.
AGATTCGGGAAGGGACAGTTTTGGTATTCAATAAAGATTCTATTCCTTGTGGGAGTTCTGTTGGGGACACAGCTGGGTTGACAGTAGGCAGAGGAGGGCTGACACATTGCTCTCACTTTTCCATCCCATCAGCCTAAGTCTTTGAATCTCTCAATGAATGTTAAGCCTTCATGAAGTCAACAATTGCTGAACTACCATGGGTCTGGCAGTGAGCTAGGCAATGTGGAGGATATAGAGAAAAATCTTCATCTTTGATGTTTCCTTGCTAAATCCTGATGCATAATCCTGTTATTAATAGTATTTTGCTTTGCTTTTATCTTTCTTGAACACATAATCAAAATGTTACTGAAAGTGTTCAACTCCCTATATAAAACACTAGTCTAAGGGATTAAGAAAAAAAAAAAAAAAGTACAAGAATTGGTCCCTGCACTCTCAAGAGTTTACTATTTTACTGGGAAGCAGCGAGTACTAAATGAACCACAATTCTGAAAATCCAGTATATCCGAGTCAGGGAGGCCAGCCAGGAAAAGGGTGCAATAATTCAGACACGGGATAAGGTGATGGTACCCCTGGCAAACAAGAATGGAAAGGGTTGACACAAGGCCTGAATTAGTCACTGAGGGTGTAGAGGAGGAAGAACTTCCATGTTGTAGCCCAGGCGGCTGAGGTAGGTAGCAGAACCCTTGCTGTAATCAGGCAGACGCACAGACCTTCACATGGAGGATCTCTACAGGTCAGTCTGCCTCTTTGCTGACACCTTGCCTGCTCAGAACACCACTTTTTTTTGGCTGTGCCACAAGACTTGGGGGATCTTAGTTCCCTGACTAGGGACTGAACCCAAGCCATGGTGGTGAAAATGCAGAGTCCTAACCACCAGACCGCCAGGGAATTTCCACTTTTCATTTTCTAACATCCTTTACTTGGGGGCGGGGATTTTGCTATTTTAGAGAAATAGGCAGATCTGAGTTGAGCATCCAACTCAAGGTTCAAGTTGAATAGCTTCTCTTTTCAAGGGGAGAATACAACTGTGTAAGAGTAGGAAAATAGAAATAGACATTGTACTGTTCCTTCTTGAAAGGCTGAAGAAGAGAGGAAACTAATTCATCACTACAGGACTATGGTAAGCATTTGATGCACAATCTCCCCTGCCTTTTGCATACAGAAGAGTAGAGAATTTTATCTGTTCAGTAACAATTAGCACACCCTTCCTTTTACCAGGTAGCTCTCTAGCACTGTACTCATAGTCAAGGGTTGAGAATAATTCAGGACTGGTACTGGAGGACTCAGGACTCTGGCAGGGAAGGCCAGGCAGGTGACTCATTTCAATTGCCCTGAAGTCCACTCAAAAGCCCCCAAATCGGGATTTCCCTGGTAGTCGAGATTAAGATTCCATGCTTCCACTGTAGGGTGCACTGGTTCAATCCCTGGTCAGGAAAAGATCCTGCATGCCACCCAGTGCAGCCAAAAAGAAAAACAAATCTGGGAGTTGGTGGAAAGGAGATATACATTCCAAGACATCTACGTAAGACTGACAGAAACTTAACCATCACTTCCTCCCACAATATAACGTTTCACCTCTACTTGCACAGACTGAGCTTTGAGAAGCACAATCTAAACATCATAAACAGCTGGTTCATAAGAATCTATCCTTTGACCACTTCATACAAGATGTTATTTGTGACCCATAACTCCATCCCTTCCCCACTCAGTGGATGGGGCAACAATCACGACAGACTCTAAAGTTTCCACAAATCATTGGTTTATTAGAAAGTTCCTTTCCCTAATTTTACAGCGTATGTATCTCTATCATATGTGATAAAGTTAAATACAATCTGTTATGCTTGTAAGTAAGGATAGATTATTTTGTTTCTCCTTTTAGTTTTAAAATCACTACTGTGGAAATTAAAGGAAACTGCCCCCAGGAAGGTAGAGAGGCAGCCAGAGTATGGCTCAATCTACAAGCTAATAGGAAGCAGCACAAAAATGTTAATACTGTATTATTTAAATATTTACATGGGCTGAAAGCAAAGAAAAATGAGTCCCTTCACTTCAAACAGATGATTTCATTTTCCAGTGCTATTTATCAAAAAAGTGATGCTTCTGAATCAGATGAGGAGCATTAAACAGGTAGAAGGCTCAACAGAATCTGTTTGCCCAGCACTTGCTTGACATGAACTCAAAGCCTTTCTGTCTTGGAAATTGAAGAAGAAAGGCAGAACACGGAGCGCTGGCCCATGTACGTAGGGTTTTGTTTTTCCTGTCAGGTGACCACCCAACCAATTCTAGCCACAGGAGTAGGTAAGGAAATTCCCAACAGGGAAGTTCTAACTACATCAAAGACGAGATCTACAAGATGAACACCTTTGGGTCATTGTATTAATCAGTACTGAGAGCCAGGTGAAAGATAAGAAGAGGAGGAAGAGGAATTCAGGTGGTACTTCCTCTGCTAAGTGTCATGGGAGAAAAGAAAAAAGGAATCTTTACTGCCTAAACTAAGCTGGGTAGAGGCATGGAAACTATGAAGCAAAAAAATCTGCAGAATCTAAAAATGTGCTCACCTCAATAAGAGGAGGAAGACCGTCCCAACTCTACCACGCTCCAGTCTACTTCTACTTCAGTTTCTAGCCAACCCAAAAGGCACATTAAAAATTTTTGTCAGAGGGGGCTAAGTACTAGGAAGGCAAATGGACTGCCTGGGACAGGCACCCTGGAAACCCAGGAATCCCCAAGGACAAACACTTTGAATCTCACTGCTTCCAGAGAATAAAGCTCTTGAATCTCTCTGCTCCTCCGTGGGGCCCACCAGTTTCTCTGTATGAAACGGCAAACCACATAAGGGAGACTGTCAAAACTATTCCTCAACACCCCTAGCTGACTGCAGCCCGTTAGTTCGAAACTCCCAGTACTGGCGGCACCACTTACTGCAAATTAGGTCTCAGCAAAAAAAAAGTTAAGCAATATTCCTCTTTTTAACATTTTTATGGTTCATAACTTCAAAAAATACATGAACTTGATAAAATATACATGCTTAGTCATTTTTGCATCTAGCAGAAAACAAATACTTTATTTTTTGTTTTGTTTTCATTTGATAACCTTTTAAGTTTCTTAATTCAACTAGGGCAAACATATTTACACAAAGCCACCAGAACAAGGATCACTTAAAGAGCCGGATGTAAAAAATATTATTGCAGTATACTACAAATATGGAACCTTTTTTATATGAGCTACAAAAAGCAGCATTTACGTTTATAGAGTTCAGTGCAATTTTTTACATTAAAAAAAATCCTATAAATTAAGAAGGAAACATCAACATGACAGAAGAAAATACACCCTTCGGACACATGAGCTCCTCTCTGTTCCGCAGCTTCTATTCATGATACGATCTTCTTTTCTGGGATATGCAGATGTCTCTTCTGCGATGAAGGACACAAGGACAACAGTGCCAAACGTGTGGCTCTGTTTGTGTGGGAAGTGGATCAAATGACAGCCTGAGTGGCATCTGGTTCCAGGTCAGACTCCCTTTCCACCTCACTCGGGATAAATAAGGTCACCAAGGTCAAAGACACTGAGAAGGCAGGACCGGATGGACAACCCACCAACCAGAGAGGAGGAAAATGTTTTAAAATTTATACACAGAAGTGCAGAGGATAAAAAGTAGAGGGAGGAGGGGAGTATCTAAACTCGACAGTTTGGGGATGTTGCCAAAGAGGGGTGGGTAGCACTTACTGGTGTTCCCTAGCCTAGAAACACAGGAGAGGGAGGGACAAACAGAAAAGGAAAAAGGGAAAAAAAATCCCTGATAGTAAACCCAAAGCAAACCTCAAATCTAAAACCACCCCTGCAAGCCAAAACTCACTTCTTTGGCTGTCAGACACTGCCCATTCCAGCTTCTACTTGCTGGTATTAATGGCTCGACACATCAAAGGAAGATGCATGGGTCACCTTCCCTGGCCCTGTCTGGGCTCCTATCCCCTAACTCATGTGCCATGGCTGGGGGGGTGCTGCAGGTCCTGACCTGAGAAGATGGGGTGAAGTAGTGGGTGAAGGTGGAGGGCAGTGGCAGCTGCTGCAGCAGGCCGGGGAGCCAGCAGGGTAGGGTAGAGGGCAGCGTGTGGAACAGGGTGGAAGGTGAAGGGCCCGGGATGGATGGCTGAGGCAGGAATGATGTGGATGGGGTGGCTAGCCAGAAAGGTGGCGGGATGACCAGGGATGATGGAGTGAGTGAGGTGGGACAAGGAGATGGGGGTCAGGTGGGGCTGGGGGATATGATGCACTTGGGCTAGTGGCTGGGGGTGAGGGTGGGGGTGAATGCCAATGGCAGCGGCAGCTGCTGCGGCATGATGCTGTAGGATGGCATGCTGCACAGTTGTGATGGAGGTGGCAGAGGCCGTGGCCGGCTGCTGAATGTGGATAGGCTGCAAGGCTGGAGTGGCTGGGGCCAGGGCGGCCGAAGCGGGGAAGGCCTTCACCTGCTTGGCCAGAAGCTGCTGCTGGATGTGCTGCTGTGCGGCCTGCTGGAGCTTGCTGTACTTCTCCATCTCCTCGGGAGTGAAGGTGATGGGCTGGCTCTCCAGGGGGGCGAGGGATGCATCCTCCGCTCCATCAGCTGACTCAATACTGGGTTCCCCACTGGGCGGTGCGTAACCGGGGAAGGGCTCGAGGTCTGATGCTATAGGCAGCAAGCTGGGCTCCACGGGGCCTGGCTGACTGCCGCTATCCAGGGACTCAAGGGTATCCCCGTCGCTGGGGTCAGGGAGGTAGTTATGGGAGATGGATGGGTCCCCAGGATAGCAGTCAGAGTGCACTGGGGTGCCTAGCGGAGCCACAGGGTGATCAGCAGTAGCTTCTTCAGACTTTGGCTCTTCTGGGGGTGGGTCTGATAAGGGGCCAGCTGTTTCCTCTGAGGGGAACTGATGTCCAAATGGAGCATCACTATTCCCTGGAGGCCCTTCTTCTGTCTCTGACTGTTCTTGCTCTTCTCCCCTTTCTAAGCCAGACTCTTCACATTTCTTGGCATTGGGCTTTCGGGTAGCTGGGAGCTTCCCTATCAGAGGAAGGACAGGCTTGTTGCCAAGAGAAGGGGGGAGCTTGGGTCCAAAATAACCTTGTGGGGGGTCCTTGAGCTTGAGACCGGCTTTATTAGGGGTGGCCAGCACCTCCTCACTCACACTGGGTTTCCTCTCCACTTTCCTTGACTGAATCTTTTCCAGTAGCAGCTTGGCAGTGACAGAGTTCTTGTCTTCAGGGCTGCAGTCACCTTCCGACGCTCTTCCTGGGCCAACGCTACTGTTCTGGGAGGGTGGGCCTATTCCCTTACCATCATCTCCTCTGCCGTCTTCTTTCTTCTTCTCCCCAGGACCTTCTCCCCGGCCTGATCGGAAGTAATGGGGAGACTGGGAGCGGTAGATTTTAGAGCGAATGAAGTCTCGACGACCAGAACGCCTCTCTTCAGGGCTCTCGTGCCCCCACGATCCCTTCCTGGAGCCTGATCTCTGTGAAGGGCTGCGGGTGCTGCGGCTGCGGTCCCGGCTATAGCTCCGACTCCGCTGCCAGCTGTGGGCTGTGGTGCTGCGGCTTCTCCTTTTGCTCCGGCTGCGACTACAGCTGCTGCTGCGGCTACGGCCCCTGGATCTTGAGCGCTCTCTGGTATGACTCCGAGATCGGCTTCTGGACTGGCTGCCACTGAGGCTATAGTCATCATCAGAAGATGAGTATTTGTGCCGCTTGGACCGGTGCTTGGAGCTGGCGTAGTCTGAGTCATCAGAGTCATGGGAGCGCTTGGAGTGCCTTCGTGACCGGTCACTATAGTCACTATAGCTGTCATCAGAGTAACTGTGTTGTCTACTATAGCAGCTCTGGTCTGAAGAAGCATCTGAGCTACTGGAGTAAGAGCGCCGGGAGGAATGGCGAGAGGAATGGTGCCGGCCAGACCGTGAGCGGCTTCGGGAATGCTCACTGCCCGACTCTTCCTCTTCCTCCTCCTCCTCCTCCTCCTCCTCCTCACTGTACTGGGATGGAGACTTCTGGTGCAGCCGGCGTGATGATGCATCATCACTGTCCTCATCTCCACTACTGGGTCGACTTCGATGGCTGGATCGGCTGCTCCGCTTGGTGCCAGCTCTTCGCTGGCAGGATGACGCAGGAGGTTCACCCCTGTGTTTCCTCCCACCATGATCTTGGGCGCTCCCACTGCCTCCGCCTTCATCCTTCTTGCCGCTGCTCCCTTCTTCAGCTGGAAGGGATCTCCGCTGCGAATCATCCTGGGCTCGCCGCCGTCTTCTTGGTGGTGCAGGGCTACCACTACCAGGGGGTTCTGGTTTGGGCCCCCGTTCAGAATCTGCTGGGGCTGATGATTTATTCTTTTTTCGTTTTCGCTTCTTGCGCTTCTTAGACTTCTCCCCAGATTCTGCCTTAGAGCTTTTCTCTTCTGGGTCAGCCCTGTGTTTCCGTTTATGTTTGCTGGATTTTTTGTGCTTCTTTTTCTTTTTGTGTCGGTGGGACTTTCCAGATCGTTCTTTCTTGCTAGGAAGGCTTCTCCCTGTGTCTTCTGTCTCTGATCCATGGCTACCCCCAGGCTCCTGCTTATTTAGGCTGCTACAGGCAGCCCCTGAAGCAGGTGCATCGATTCTGCCTCCTGAAGAATGTTGAACACTCTCTTCCTCCTCCTGGCTTTTATGTAGCTCACTAGGATCAAGGCCTTGGAGATGGTCCTTTGAGGAGCCTCCTATGTCCTTTGGCTTTTCTGTCCCTTTTGCTCTGGCATCTTTGTTCCTTGAAAGCTTGAAGTCAAAATACAAAGGGTTACAACTGTACGAAATGGAGGGTTCTGCCTTCGTGAAAATTAACAGTTCTGATGGCCACTGGAGGGCAGTGCTTTCATCTTTGCTTAAAACCGGAAAGAAAGGACCGGTTGGATGTTTGGGTCCCTCCCGGCTTTCTCTCCCTGCTGGAGTAGCCTGAGAAGTTTCTTTAGGAGGGTCAGACTCACACATTTGGATCTCTGAATCCTTCTGACTCTGAATCTCTAAACTATGTTCACTTACATCCCCTCCTGAGGGCTTCTTTGTCTCAGCTTTGCTTCCAGGCTCTGAGGGCTCAGCCACACTGGTTTCCATCTGCTGTTCGGAGACTTCACTGACTGTCTTTTCTGGTCCTTGGCTTGCTGTCACCTTGATGCAGCCTTTAGGCTTGGGAGAACTACTTTTTTTGCTGTCTAGGGCATTCTTTGGGTGTGTACTATTATCACCTTCCATTTGTTCACTGGCTCTCATAAAGAGCAGAAAAGGAAAATTAGGTTTTACTTTGCAGTGTGCTGGGGGGATGTAGTGGTAATACTCTGGCTCTGTAGCCCCAGCTCCTTCTTCTCGCTTCATTCTTTTTAACTTAGATAACGTTGAGGCAAGGGACCCTCCGTCCTGAGGGTCTTCATCCTCTTTTTTACCATCGAGATTACTGCTACCATCAGAATCTCCCACCTTCTGCAGTCCTTGGTCTGCACCCTTTTCATCAGCTTTTGTTCCATCATCAGAGGTCCCTTCCTCTGCGTGGTCCTTGAAAACTGATGCTATTGATTCGAGTTTGACAGGAGCCTTCTTAGCAAAGGAAAATGACACTCCCAATTTTTGTAGTGGGGTCCCCAGATTATTCTTAATGCCAAAGCTGATACCTTGAGAAGCTGACCCAGGAGCCTGTGCCAGCCCAGTGGTATTAGTGATTTGTACTGCAGTGAATGGGCCTCCTTTATCTGTGGAGAATTCAGATCCCAGGCCACAAGTGGCAGTGGTACTTGTGCCACTGTTGGTTGCTGATTCATCCTTCTCATCATCTCCACCTTCTTCATCTACAGCCACTGTGGTTGGTCTGAACATGGGACCACTTCCAGGTGCACTATACAATGGTTTAAAAAAATGAAAAACAAACAAAAAAACAGGTTTAGGGGTACATTTCATACTATGTTATTTTTTTGGCCATGCCACAAAGCATGCAGGATCTTAGTTCCCTGAGGAGGGATCAAACCCATGCTCCCTGCAGTGGAGGCACAGAGTCTTAACCGTTGGACCACCAGGGAAGTCCCTCATACTTCTAAAACACTTCTCTCTTATGTTTGACCATTCATCACAGGCAGATCTTAAAGACACTGAATGGCGGTCCTTCCTCAGCCCTATGCTAACGAAAGGAACTTGCTCAGTAAGGTAAGGCAAAGTCTCATATTGCTAATCTACCAAGCTACATTCATAGGGATAGCCAGTTACTGCTGTTTCTTCCTAAGCTGTCTAAATACTGAGGTTTACCTCACAATTTGAATACACTATCATTACCATCTGGCACAGCCCACCTGTCTTGTATCTGCTCTCAATTTTTACTGTACCATCCTACCCATCATTACGCTACCAAACATATGGCTGAAAATTTATTCCCAAAGGTTGCATAGTTCACCCTTGAATGATATGGGTTTGCAGGTTTGAAATACAAGGGCCCACTTATACAGATTTTTTTTTAGTATATACATGTCACACAATTTGCAGCTGACTGAATCTTTGGATGTGGAACTGCAAATACAGAAGACTGACTATAAAGTTATACACAATTTCTGACTGTGTAGGTGTATGCGTTTGTGTGGGGACTGGAGTCATCAGCACCCCTCACCTCCACATTGTTCAAGGATCAATTGTACTTTGTACAGCTAAAAAACAAAACAAAACAAAAACACAACCCTCGATTTCCTCTCGCTTTCAAATTTCAGTTTTTTAAAATGTGCCTATTCCCTGAGTTGAACACAGTCAGAGACCTCCACTGTGCTGCTACTCTCTGATGGTCTGTGGTTAGGTTAGCATGTCTGTTACAGAAACGAAGAGTCTGTGTCTATCTCCTGGCACCATGTCCAAACATTTACTTTGGTTTTATGACATCTTCTGGGCACTCCATACAATGATCATGATTCTACCAAGTACTTTCTCAGCTTTGAAAACAGAAACACCAAGGAGCCTCAGAGCCAGTGTTTTAAACTCCTGTCACATCTGAAATTTTTACAGTGTGGGTTATACAGGTATCTCTTAAGCCAAACTCAAGACCTGAAGACAATTATTTGGATGAAATTCTCTTAATCTAAACCCTAACGACTAGTTGTCCTAAACTCAGGGACCAAATATATTCACAGATAATATGGTAACCCCTTTGCTATCTGAACTCTTGTTATTGGAAGATGGAACCCACCAGACTAGGGTAGCAAGAGATACTCTCACTGTGTCACAATATCCACCCCATGGCAAAGAAACCTTCAAACTGAAATAAAAAAGAATTTATTGTGACCTTTTGCTTACTCTTTGCCATGTAACTCCAATATACTATGGGGTCATGCATTACTCCTAGGATGATGAAATATACCTGATGATGGATCAAAACCTTCTTCTATCTTCCCAAGAGATTACTTGGTCATCTTTTAATTGTTTATTTCTTAAACAGTACTAATGCTGCACAGTTTGATAGAATAAATAAATAAAAAAGAACTAGAAGTCACCAATGAAGAAAAACATGTATTAAAATATGTCTGGAACTAAAAAGTGGTCTGGTATATATTTTTTAAGAAAGTATCCTTACAACAAGTCCAAGAGGAATGTATTTATTACATAAAGAACTGCTAAGAAGGAATCAGAATCAGTTTACAGGCATTGTAACTCATTATTAGAGGTCATGGGTTAATTCTGTTTCAAAACTTACACTATATGTGTTCTCTTCCTTCCTCCTTTTTCCAAAACACAAGAGAAGTTAATAAGTAAACAAGTACCCTAAAATCTAGAGAGGTCACGATCTTGAAAACTCTGGCCTCAACATTACTGTAAACTTTTAAAAGTCACATAGTTTTTCTTTCCACTGTAACCAGCTCCTCTTGTTCCTGGCCAGCCTTTAAAAATAAACAGAGGGACCTAAATCCTTCAGATTGAGGCACATACCTCATGAATTCTCAGATGCTAAAAGACTAGGTCCATCAAAGACTAGCTGCTTGGGAATGCAGCCCTAGGTGGGGCTAACGGGGGCTAATTCCACCTAAGGCTAAATACCAGCCCCATACTTATCATCAAGAACCATGAAGGAACATTAAAAACAATACTCAAGAAGGCAGGAATCTGTAGAGAAATAAATAGAATTTCCTAGGCTTTATTGCTTATTACTAACTAACAGAAGCAGAAGGTATTAAGAGGTGGCAAGAATACACAGAAGAACCGTACAAAAAAGATCTTTATGACCAAGATAATCACGATGGTATGATCACTCACCTAGAGCCAGACATCCTGGAATGTGAAGTCAAGTGGGCCTTAGAAAACATCACTATGAACAAAGCTAGTGGAGATGATGGAATTCCAGTTGAGCTATTTCAAATCCTGAAAGATGATGCTGTGAAAGTGCTGCACTCAATATGCCAGCAAATTTGGAAAACTCAGCAGTGGCCACAGGACTGGAAAAGGTCTGTTTTCATTCCAATCCCAAAGAAAGGCAATGCCAAAGAATGCTCAGACTACTACACAATTGCACTCATCTCACACGCTAGTAAAGTAATGCTCAAAATTCTCCAAGCCAGGCTTCAGCAATACGTGAACCATGAACTTCCAGATGTTCAAGCTGGTTTTAGAAAAGGCAGAGGAACCAGAGATCAAATTGCCAACATCCGCTGGATCATGGAAAAAGCAAGAGAGGTCCAGAAAAACATCTATTTCTGCCTTATTGACTATGCCAAAGCCTTTGACTGTGTGGATCACAATAAACTGTGGAAAATTCTGAATGAGATGGGAATACCAGACCACCTGACCTGCCTCTTGAGAAACCTATATGCAGGTCAGGAAGCAACAGTTAGAACTGGACATGGAACAACAGACTGGTTCCAAACAGGAAAAGGAGTGCATCAAGACTGTATACTGTCACCCTGCTTATTTAACTTATATGCAGAGTACATTATGAGAAATGCTGGGCTGGAAGAAGCACAAGCTGGAATCAAGATTGCCAGGAAAAATATCAATAACCTCAGATATGCAGATGACACCACCCTTATGGCAGAAAGTGAAGAGGAACGAAAAAGCCTCTTGATGAAAGTGAAAGAGGAGAGTGAAAAGGTTGGCTTAAAGCTCAACATTCAGAAAACGAAGATCATGGCATCTGGTCCCATCACTTCATGGAAAATAGATGGAGAAACAGTGGAAACAGTGTCAGACTTTATTTTTTGGGGGCTCCAAAATCACTGCAGATGGTGACTGCAGCCATGAAATTAAAAGACGCTTACTCCTTGGAAGGAAAGTTATGACCAACCTAGATAGCATATTGAAAAGCAGAGACATTACTTTGCCAACAAAGGTCCGTCTAGTCAAGGCTATGGTTTTTCCAGTGGTCATGTATGGATGTGAGAGTTGGACTGTGAAGAAAGCTGAGCGCCGAAAAATTGATGCTTTTGAACTGTGGTGTTGGAGAAGACTCTTGAGAGTCCCTTGGACTGCAGGGAGATCCAAACAGTCCATTCTGAAGGAGATCAGCCCTGGGATTTCTTTGGAAGGAATGATGCTAAAGCTGAAACTCCAGTACTTTGGCCACCTCATGTGAAGAGTTGACTCATTGGAAAAGACTCTGATGCTGGGAGGGGTTGGGGGCAGGAGGAAAAGGGGACGACAGAGGATGAGATGGCTGGATGGCATCACCAACTCGATGGACCTAAGTTTGAGTGAACTCCGGGAGTTGGTGATGGACAGGGAGGCCTGGCGTGCTGCGCGATTCATGGGGTTTCAAGGAGTCGGACACGACTGAGCGACTGAACTGAAGTGAACTGACTGAACTCTACACAGTTAAAACACTGAAATCTGCTCCAGTAGAATACTGTAAGGTATGTGCTTTTCTACATAAGAATAATATGGGAGGGGAATTCCCTGGTGCGGTTAGGACTTGGCGATTTCACTGCCGTGGCCCGGGGTTCAATCCCTGGTTGGGCACTGAGATCCTTCAAGCAGAGAGGCAAGGAAAGATGGAGAATGGGAATAATATTTGCATAATTTACTGATTTACTGAGGATCTTCTATGTGCTAGAATTCTTTTGTAAGCACTTTGATATAACAACTTAATGACTTCTCACAAGAACTGTAAGAATTAAGTTATTATCATTTCCATCTTACAGATAAGGAAACTGAGGCATAGAGCTTAGATAATTAAGGTCACACAGATCATAGGTTATGGCCTCAGGAGCATATATTCTTCTTCTTTTTTTTTAATTTGGCTGTGTTGGGTCTTAGTTGCAGCATGCAGGCTCAACTGCTCTGATCCATGTGGGATTTTAGTTCCCCTATTAGGGATCGAACCCACATCCCCTGCATTGCAAGGCAGATGGTCCCTTAACCACTGGACCATCAGGGAAGTTCCAGGAGTGCATATTCTTAATCAGTATATTATACTCCAAGTATAGATATTCTTTTAGCTTGAAAGAAGGATCTATTTAAAATTTAAGGATTATATGTCAATTATACCTTAATTTTTTAAGAAAAGGATTATTAAATTCTTAAATCTTAAAAATTATTAATTATTTGTAAGCCCTCAAGAGAGACAATGTCCTCACCATTCAGCTTGTTTTCTTTGCTCTGCCAACTCGTGGAGCCGCCGTAGGGCTTTCTCCTGTTTCTTCTCATCCTTGCGGGATCTTGAGGAGACATTTCGAGCAAACTCTCTCTGCTTGAGATCTTTCAATCTCTGAGGTAACAAAAGAAAGGAACAGGGAGTGGGTGATTTAGAATAACTTGGGGATCCTGAAAGCAAGGCCTTCAGAATTTTTATCCATAATCAATGGTTTTAGCATAGTGTAGAATATACATTGTTGTACTCTCTTACGGTAATTGAAAACACAATGGCTGATTACTCTGGGTAAAGCACCTGGAGTATCTGCATTCCTAATTAGGACAGCATACCATTTGCTTTATTGGCCAAAATTAAATAATTTCAGAAGCAACAAACAAATTTTAGAACACTAGGAGAAAAGAAAAGGGACTATTTAATCACCTGCTCTTTCAGGATGCAAAACTAGACAAATAGAATATGAGTTAAACTGTAATAACACAAGCCAAAGAGAACAGAAAGGGGTTAAGCCAGTACAGAAAATTACCCAGGTGTAAGATCTTAAAAAGCAATGTACAGCTTACATGGGAAGGTTATCTGAATCAGACTAACAAATAGAAAGCCTACTTTGCTTTCACCATTAAAAGGTGCTATTCTTTTCATCATGAACAGTTTTCCTGTGAATTAATCAAACCGTCTTTCTAATGCTTGCATGTTCAGAGCTCACCAGTCTGACCACTTTCATCTGGTCAGTCTGCTGAAATTAGAAAGTAATAGGTGTGGCTTTTCATTCCTTCATGGCCCCAAGAGGAACCACCAGGGAATGAGATGGGAGAATAGATAAGCCAAAGAATTTATTACTTAAAATCCTGATGAAAGAATGGGTCTTTTATTCTCAGAAGATACTATACATAATTATCCTTAAAACAAAAACAACAACCAGAAAATAACAACAGTGTTATGACACACTGATGACAAGAATCCAGACATGTCTATCTGCAGTGAAGACAGGACTAAAATTAGTTTCAACACACTAGATAATATAAAAGCAAACAAACCAAAACAAAACACATACATTAACCTATGCTTTTTACAACAGCATTGAGAAAAGGAATTTGACCCAATATAAAGTGGACATTGCTTTGTGGAAAGGCATGATGCTGAACAGACAGAGGAATTTTCTTATCTAATATTTATGAAATGTGTTTTGAGTATTTTTGAACTGGGAGAGGGAAAGGGTGGAAAGACACACACAGAAAAAGATATACAGCTAAAGACACTAGTAGAAAAACTCACTCTTGTGATCTGGGCTCCCAAATTAGAAGGATTTGCTTTCAATACATCAGCTGAAAATGTCACATCACAAAGAAAAAAAAAGTAAAAAATAAAACAAGAGTGGAAGAGAAAAAAAATAAAGCAAGCATTACTACACAAGCTCTCTTAGTGACTCTGCAAACTATTATACTGAACAATCAGGGTCAAAGCCATCAACTCTAAAACGTTTGAGGAGAGGGAAGCACCTGCACAAAACATGTATGTGTACATACACACAGACTGACACAGTAATAATCCCTTCTAGATACATGGAACTGTCTCCATTCCTTTAGGAAAAATGGTTACAGAACTTCAGGAGAGACCACTGCGGTCTACAAGTAGTTAAGTCTTATTTACCTTTATTTGGGGGATGTTCAAGTAACCGACGGCTGGCAAAATTGTTTTACTGAGGCTGGCTACTCAGAATTAAGCTTTTTATAAAAAACACTTCAAGATGAAGGAGCAACTATTTTAAATAAACATGAATTCCAAATTCCTCCTTCCAAGGAGAATGGGGCACGGAGAGTCTATCAGGTCTACTGAATGATTATTTTAGACCACAAACCTAGTTTTTTTCCTGACCCAAACACTTAACAGACTCTCTGGCCAAGATAAATAAAATGTCATATTTCTTCTCATTTCTACTGTTTTTTCTCCAGCCACCTCATAGGCCTGGAAAAATCTCCCCACACCCAGTCATTCCTTTCCCTCTTACACTTTTAGGAGTTATTTCCCAAACTAAAGGACCCTGTCTAAAAGAATGAGCATTTTATCAAAGTCTTGAGTCTCCAGGCCAAGTCAATGATTTCCAGTCATTCAGCAGCCACTTGGTACAAACTTGAAATTCAAGGGACAGACTATTTCCACATCATCCTGAACACATCCCATCTCAAATTCCCACCCACCACAATAATTAGAAGTAGGGAAGGAAGAAAATAGGATGATATCAATAAAACAAGTGCAAATCCCAATCCTATACAAGGTATAGGCAACACTCCTATATCACCTCTATAAACTCTATGTTCAAGTCTGCGGTTTTAAAAAGACAATTTGGAACCCTAGAATTTTAACTCAAATCTTAAAGACAAGACTTGGCAACTTTCCCAAACCCAAAATGTCTATTTGAGGTGTCTCTTAGATAAGGGTGTTCCGATGGTAAAAAATGGATTCCTAAACCCAAGTCTCTTCTTTCTATTCAAGGTCAAACTGAATTCCCCTCACAAAGTTTCTATTGATCTCTACGTAAGACGGGATTCTTTTTCTTTCTGAACTGTCTTACTAGCACTTTGTTACAGTGCTCACCTAGCAACCATCATTTTGTCTGGCTACTTATTCCTGTCTTTCAGAAGGGCAGTATGTATAAAATTTCAGTTTCACCTCTCTGAACTCAAAATCCCTCATTAGAAAAACAGGGCTATATAGCAATAGACTAACAAGATTAAGTGTCAAAATAAATACATGTAAAGCATTTTTTATGTCTAAACTGTTCAATTCTGCCCCTTCCCCTGTATTTGGGGCAGGAACTTTGGCTTATCTTTATAATCAACCCTGCATTGTTAAGGAGCAGCACTAAACCCACAGACTGCATCTGGTAAGTGGCTGGTGAATAATTTGGCTTAAAACACTGGATCCTTGATTTTCAACAATTTCTTTTTGTTATCATCCGTAGGAAAGTTTGATAAGAAATATTTTCCTATATTTACTAGAGACATATGCTAAGTCCCTTCAGTCGTGTTCAACTCTGTGCGACCCCATAGACGGCAGCCCAGCAGGCTTCCCTGTCCCTGGGATTCTCCAGGCAAGAACACTGGAGTGGGTTGCCATTTCCTTCTCCAGTGCATGAAAGTGAAAAGTTAAAGTGAAGTTGCTCAGTCGTGTCTGACCCTCAGCGACCCCATGGACTGCTGGCCTCCAGGCTCCTCCATCCACGGGATTTTCCAGGCAAGAGTACTGGAGTGGGGTGCCATTGCCTTCTCTGGCTAGAGACATAGTCAAGTTAAATAACATAATTTTCCTAGGTATTACTATTATATAGTAAGGAAGTCTTACTCTTTTTTTTGTCTGGACAAACTGCTTGGCATGTAGAAGGTTAAGTTCCCCAGTCAGGGTTTGAATCCAGGCACTGGCAGTGAAAGTGCCAAGTCCTAACCACTGCATTGCCAGGGAATTCTCATAAATCTCATTCTTTAGAGAACCAAAAGGTCAGAATTTTAAGCCCCTTAACTTCTGAACAGAATTGGACCAATGGCAAAAAAAGGTATTGACCAGAAACTTCTCAATTTTCAATCTAAAAAGTAATTTTTTATAAAGGTATAAGACCCTAATTCAGAGTCAGTTTTCCGAAGTTGCCTATTTTATTTCAAAAGGCTACCAAGCTTAGCTCATTTGTCACTGAATACCCACATGAAATTCTCCCTGTGACCTGTACTTTTACTTTCCACTTGAATTCTGAGGGGAACTCAACTTTAGATAACTTTTTCTAAACAAGAATAAAGGAGCAACATACCTGTCTGTCAAAGAAGACAGAGTTCCAGTAAGGAAACCAAAAAGTACAGATGTGTCATCAATCCAAAACTATTTTCAAAGGCTGAGCAAATTCCATACTGTACACACAAAGTCAAGTTAAAACCTTCAAACTAGCACACAGTCTAATGTGAATGGATCTAATTAATCATTTAGGTGACTCCAAAGCTACTATGTCCTATATATTATCTCTGAAAATTATAAAGTATAATTTCTGAAGAAAATTGCTAATAAATTTATGTATTTATTGAACTATTAATGTTTATTAATATAAATTTAAGCCATATAACACAATTTTAGCTGGAAAATATCTGATTCAAAGGAAAGGAGACCAAATCCCATTCATAATGAAAGGGTTTGAAGATCCTGTTTTTCTAAAAAATCAACAACAAATGTCCAAAAAAGTATATACACTTGCGGCAGGAAACATAATTTCTCATTGATTTCAATCACATGGTAGCTGGCATTTCCATTAAATTTCCCAAAAGACCAGTAGAGGGACGAACTTAACAAATAACCCAGCACTTAAAATATCCATCCACAGTTGGGCTAAAGACCACTTCAAATGTAAATGACATTTCCAGTTCTTAAAACCAGCTAAACCACAGTGTACTGGCAGAAAAATATCTGCTCCAGACACAAAATCCTGCTCTATCTTTCAACTCTGAACAATTAAACCAAGGAACTGAGAATCTGGTATATCTTACCAGGTTTTTAGTGCAGGTGATAAACTTGCCCTCGTTATTAATAATGTGGAGTGTCAACAGTAAGGAGTGGTGATGTATGTGAGCCAGGAATGAATGAGCCACAGACTTCTGCACACTGTTTTCCCTACCAACAAAAGATAGTAACGACCTCAATCTAATAAAATACTTTTTATATCTTTTGATGCTACACTTCTCTCTTGAACCACAACAAAATTTGATGCTAGAAGCTTATATTTGATTGAGTATACTTCACTAGGAATAAATCTATTATCTTTCTCAAGTATTTAAAATCTATTATTGCACTTTAAATAATAAAACCGTTATTTCCATGTGAAGAGAATTTCAGGCATTAGAAAATAGGCAGAGAGTATTTTCTATTGCCACTAAACATCCTATGTTCCAATATACATGCAATTCTAAAGAGAAACTGAATTCTATCTCTTTGGGGTCAGAAGATTATCTGTGATTTCTTTCTCTCACCAGACAGCAATCCCTCTCTCCAAGGAGACAGACTGCTCTTAGTCTTCCTTCATAACTAACCCTCCAACACACACACCTTATCTATGGTACAGGAGACTTCATGAACATAGATGGAAAATAGTGAGCAAAGCAGCAGTGGTTGTTTGTAACTCAATCTGTTTTTCTGCCCAAACATAATCCAGCCTTTTTTGAGCTTCAACTACTCCCTTTCCATTATGTCAACGATCCCACATACCCCTAAATCCATGGCTCTTCTCCCCACTGTTCCCAGCCTCTCTCCAATGACAAAACATTAATGAGGAATGTCTCTCCTCTCCCAAACCGGAGCAGTCATGCTGCAGTTACTTGGCCAATTCAAGATTCAGTGTGTGTGATGCCTCTGGATGAGCCAGTCCAGGAAATCACTGTGCAGTGAGGGAGGGAAAAGACCAGCAGAGAACACAGAGAGCCTCAGCAGTAAACCACTCAGGGAAAAAAGATTCAAGTTGAAGGGTTAAGGAAATCCAAGTTACTGGGCATTAGGTGTAAATTCCTCTTTTAGCACGTGCATATCAGTAAGTGATGAAAATGAGTTTTATTCAGTAACATAGAAACCCAAATGTTTTGTAACAGAAAACTAAAACTAATGCTGATTACAGATACTGAAAAAAGTCAGAGGGGAAAGAGATAAGTATACATTTTTTGGGGGCTAAGTAACTGTAATTCTAATTAGTCATTTATGGCAATACTTAATTTGTGCACAATTACTCTGAAACACAGTAACTTAATATCATTTGGTGAATGTCAAATTAATCTGTCATAAAATCACGGCATTATATTTATGTTCTGAAATTCAGCAAAAGCCTTAAAAGTATGGTATTAACAGCATCATGTATATACTACTTTAAGGTATTTTCCACACATCCATACCTAAACACACACACACATATCTATGTACATGAAGTCACCATCATCACTACTAAAAGTTAACTTTGATAATGAAGTTTTAAAAAATAATTCTATTAATATGTATTTCATATATCATAAAATTAATCCATTTAAAGTGTAAAATTTAGTGGGTTTATTAGTATATTTTCAGAGTTGTACCACCAGCAGCACTAATTTTAGAATATTTCCATTATCCCCAAAGGAAAACCCAACCACTAGCATTCATTCCTCACTGTCCCTTGCTACCCGATGTGTGGAAACCTAAACTGTATTACCCATAGATTTGCTTATTCTAAACTTCTCATATAAACAAAATCATACAATGTAAGGTTTTTTTGTGACTGGCTTCTTCCACTTAGCATAATATTTTCAAGATTCATGCATGCTGTATTTATCAGTAAGTCATTCTATTTTATTGCTGAATAACATTTCATTGTATGACTGCCACATCTTGTATATCCATCACTTAATGGATATTTCAGTTGTTTCCACTTTTTGGTCATGATGAATAGTGTTGCTGTAAACAAACCTGTACAAGTTTTCGTGTGGACGTATTTTTATTTCTCTTGAGTACATATTGGTCATATGGTAGCTTTATATTTAACATTCTGAGGAACTATCAACTGTTTTCCACAGTGGCTGCACCATTTTATTACCCCTCTAGCAGTGTAGAAAAGTTCTAATTTCTTCATATCTTTTCTAGCGCTTACTGTATTTCTTTCATTTTGGCAACCTAAGTAGGTGTGAAATGGTATACCATTGTGGTTTTGCAGATAACAAGTTTTAAGAATATCTATGTAATTCTCGAGATCATATCTGAAAACAAAGATTTGCCCTCTATGTAACATTTGAAGGAGCATAATTCAGAAGAGCTGCTTAGGCCCAAAGCAAATGAAACAGCAACATCCTAGTTCAGAGTTCTCTTTTCAGTAATATTGTTCATAAACTTATCATTCCTGAAGTTGCTTTAACTTTTCAGATTACAACAGAACATATAGCCTCATATGCCAGAATCTCCCATGGTGCATCACTGTGAAGAATGTATGTGTACAGGAGCAGAAAACCAGCTGAAAGCTACAGAATGTAAATAAGGCAGAATCACTTTTATTCACTTTGGAACTGAGTGCCAAAAGGAAGAACAGAGTTAGAAATACATACTAACAGTATTAAAATACAGGGTTTACCAGCAACCTTAGCGCCGAAAACGTCTGCTTAGGGTTACCCCTGATCACAAAAGCAGACAGCTTCCCTGAACAGACACAGAGTTTTCCAAGATTAACTATGCTGTGATAGCAGGGTTTAAGGAGTCTATTTTCAACAAAAGCAGAGGTGGTGGGTAAGATTTAACAGGTGAAAAGGCTCAAATCATGCTCAATTTTTGGGAGACTGGCCAAATGAAGTCACTCTTTTATTAACTAGAACAGTCCCAAAGAAAAGAGCATCCACAGCAATACAAAACACAACCAAACCTAAAATTTTCACCTCTCTGCTGTAGGTTATTAAATTACAACTACAATATGCTTAAGTTCTGAGATACATTCCTCTCTCATCACATTTGCTTTTGCTTCTCAGAGAAAAATCTCTTCAGAAGTGAACTGTGCTCTTTAAGTCAATATTTATAAAGCTTTGGCATTCATAAATACTTTATGATTTTCTTAACCTTTTTCACATTTTTACAATAATCAATTTATTATTTTTCTAATTTATAATTTTCTATCAACACTTCAAATATACAGCAGCTATGAAATATCTTCATGGTAGCTAATCTTAGTGGTTTCACTTAGAATGATCTTTTTCATTTTACTTTAGTCCAAGAATTATCTTTTCTCATCTTGCCTTTTTAGTTTTGTTTTTATTGATACTTTTCTGTGTCCCATCCACCGTGACCCCTGCACTAAATATAAGTTGCACTGAAAAAGGAATACAGTTACATTTCATATCTGCAGTGGTCTTGCCAGAGGTTCAACTGGCTTTGGTATGCTTACTGTCCTGATGTAGGAAGTGCCAAGCATAGAGGATTGAATGTATCTTGGCAAAAACTGGACCAGTAAGTAGTGAAATTTCAAGTGGAGAGTACACCAAACTTGAATGAAGCCCATGTGAAGTCCAAAAATGATCATTCCTTCCATCACCAATTTCTCAGAAAATACTTCAATTCAGAACCTATTTTATTTTTGAGAGATGAGGAAAACTCTGAACATTTCTGTTTTTTGGTACACATTACCAGGTGCTATAGTTAACTAAGAGCAAGCAATGCTGTCAGAAAGTCAACAGCTTAGACAAAGTTAATTTAAATCATGTAGTAGTTACAGATTCTACTCTGTATAGTTCAGAATACAGAAGTCACTAATACCTGTTACAGGCTTAAATGGTTTAGTAATTTAATTTAGTTCAGTCATTTACAAAGTCCAGGAAACCATTATTTTTACAGCTAAAACAGACCTTGGTATTTCTTTTTTTTTTTTTTTAAAGTAGAACAGTACAGGGGTTTTCGTACTGAAGCTATTTTAGCAGGAAGAAGAGGCAGGCTGAAAGCATTCTTTACTCTGATGGAGATATTGATTCTATGAACAAGTTCAAGCAATTTCTCAAGGTTGCTTTACAGTACCAGATTTTGATAACTGGATCGTACTACCACATGGTTTTGAAACTGCAAGGAAGTTACACAAACACTAACTAAGCAGGAACAAGCAGGCGTCTTTTCAATGTGCTACTTTCCTAGCATCAACTACAACCTGTGGAAGCTTGTGTGGAGGTGAGGGAAAGGTATAGTCCTGGGTCACAAACTCAAAAATGTTTATAGCGGGATTTGGCAGGTATCACAGGTTGATGTAAGAGAGAAGATGAAGTGGAAATCATATATATATAATTGGAGAAGGAGCACATGCGTTTCTAAAGAGAAGGTAAGCTTTCAGCTTTAGCCAACTGTTACGTTGATTATGTAGGCCCAATGTTCTCAGAAGCTTCAATTTTTCAAGATAAGTCAAAACCTGAATTATGTAACATCTCATTTAAAAATGTTGGGAATCAACTGAAATTAAAGGAGAAAAAACTACCACCACAAATACCAGACAAACACAGTTGATCCTTGAATAACATGGGTTTGAATTGTGCAGATCCACTGATATGTGGACTTTTTTCAATAGTAAATACTACAGTACTATAGGACAGGATTTTCTTCAATAGTAAATACTACAGTACAATAATAAATATTACAGTACTACAGATCTGGGGTTGGGTGAATCCACAGATATGGAACCATCCAAAGGGAGAGAAATTTCAGATATGAAGGGCCAACAACAAATCATACTCAGATTTTCGACTGAATGGAGGGTTGGCACCGCTAACCCTATGTTGTTCAAGGGTCAATTGTGCATGCATCTGGGGGAATTTGTGATCTCTAGTTTACGTACTGGAAGCTAGTGAGGAGGGCCCCTTAGTGGCACAAATAAAAGAGTAAGACTGGAAGAATCCTGAATGAGTAACAAGGCACTAAGAAAGCAAAACTAAAACATATCAGTGTTAAAATAATGCACCGACCACTGTGCTGCTACAAATTTACCTCTGGGAAAGAGACGATTCTTTGGAGTTTGGAATTTAAATCTTGCAAGGCTAAAGAAAATGGTTTCTACTGTATATCCATTAGCAGATATGTGTTTCTAAAACCTATGCAAAATAAAAAGGCACAGAGGTAGAGATGGAAAAATGTTTTGCTTCACAGTCAACTTTAACTTTTATAACTAAGCCAACAAAGGTAGAAGATGAATACTAACGTTTATTGAACACTCATGCATATGAAACTTATATAAAAATGAACCACAGATTGGATTACCTCTTAAGAAAAGGAAGGCTTACCCTTGGAGATCTCAAAATGTACAAAATTATCACTATTAAAGAGTGTTAAACTGCTAAAAACAGCCAAAATGTCTAATTAGGATTTTCATCTCTGAAAATCAAGCTGGGTCTTAATACTTGCGTATTAATGACTCTCTTCACAAGATATCTTAGAAAACTGAGAAAAACTAGTGCATAGTGAGATGTACATAGCACCAAGGAGGTGGGGAGGATTACAAAAATCACCACAAATGAAGGTGACCAAATAGATCCTTTTTGAGACATTGTGTGTGTGTGCACGCAAAATTGCTTCAGTCGTCTCTAACTCTTCACGACCCTATGGACTATAGCCCACAAGGCTCCTCTGCTCATGGGATTCTCCAGGCAAGAATACTGGAGTGGATAGCCATTCTTCTACAGAGGATCTTCCCAACCCAAGGATCAAACCCGTGTCTCTTATGTCTCCTGCATTGGCAGGCAGGTTCTTAACCGCTAGCGATTATTTGTGCTTAATAAAGATAAGGGCGTGTTCAGGATCCTACCTATACTAGGAAGTTTACCACTAACATATAGATTATTTCTCTGGAAAGTTTTAATGGTGTAACTTTGACAGAAGATGCAAACTAGGGATTACTAATATAGGGTTGAAAGTACTTACCTATTATCTCAGATTCATAATAATCCTGTGTGCCTGCCTGGAAGACAAGACAGGGTGTCTATGATTTTAGAGCATAAATTTGGAAAATGGTAGGTCCATTTGTATGGTAAGTTCATGTCCATCAAAGAGGAATGAAAAATAGGACCTATCTCCTCCTCTTAGGAGTTATTTAGCTGTTTTGTACCAAGATCAATTAAAGTCTCCTTCGAAATCCTAAAGGCAGGAAAAAGAACTATAATAACAAACTTAGACTGCATCTGTTCTTTGTTTTATACCTAAGATGGGTTTTTGATTAAGATGAAGAAATCAACTTACATACATTCATTAATCATACCAGCTAGATTTTTTTGCCAGACCAGGAATCACAGATATATTCTATATTAATGGATAAGGTAATTCAATATAAGACATCCTTAATTTTTTACTTTCATTTTGATGATACTCTAAAACAGAGTAATACATGAATATATCTGAGATCACTGAGATGAAAACAGTATAAATGTTTACAACATAACTAGGGGCTTAAAATGACAGAAACTGGTCTGTATCAAACAAAGGTCACACAGTATCATGGGTACTTGAAAGTTTTTCAATAGTTCTAAGAGAACAGAGTTTCTCAACCTCAGCACTACTGATCAATATTCTGGGCCAGATTCTTTGTTACAAGGAGCTTTTCTGTGAACTGTAGGATGTTTAGCAGCACCCTTAGACTCTACTCACTAGGTGCCATTAACACCATCTCTCTTGTTGTGATAATCAAAGATGTCTCCAGACATTGCCAAGTGTCCCCCGGGAGACAAAATCTCCCCAGGTGAAGAATCACAAAAGAAGAGAAAAGTGGTGAGAGAACTGAGTCCACACAAGGTGCACAAGAGAATAAATATGTGAAATTCAAATGAACCAGAGCTATAATAATTTTACTATTCTCAAACTGAGAGCACATCACTAAAAATCATCATCACTTTAACTGTTGTCAATGCGAATTTTATTAGTTTTGTAGTTATCTCAGATTTAATCTGCCAAACTGTTTTGCTCTGACAGAATTTTTTCCCGTTATATAAAGCAAGTCAACACATGATTCAAGTTTGAATCATACTTCCTCATTCATTTTTTTCTAAGAAAGGGAAGTCGAGAAACTTCTTATCAACTACAAATGTAATCTTTCTTAATGTTCTTTTGGTGTCTAAAGTTTCTTCTGGAGTCTTAATTTTTTAAAAAAAATTTATTTTATATTGGCGTATAGTTAATTTGTAATGCATTAGTTTTAAGTAAACAGCAAAATGATTTAGTTATACATATACATGTAACTATTCATTTATCAAATACAATTCTTAAAGAAATTTCTTAAAGAAATTCTCATGAGCCCAAAATAGTAGACATATATTTAGATGCTAAATGTCTTTGTTAACTCCAGAAAACAAAACAAAAACAAAAAACTCCCAAATTTGACTTACACACACACCGAAAAGCTGAGAAAAATTATTGGATACAATAATTTGGATGCAATAAATCGGATGCAACAGTCACTGTTACATTTGTCTTTCTTGATTCTTTGAAATAGTAAGGTAACTGCTAATATATCTTGTCCATATATATGCTCTCTAGTTTTCTCTTCCTTAGATCAAGCAGAGCTGACAATATATTAAAACAATGTCTAAAGTTGCATATAAAGTTGAAAAGTTGTCTTCCATACAACTCTATTAATGAAAGATTCTTAAATCTTAAACTGGTTAGGTGTGGTTAACTATGGAAAAGATTGCTGCAAAAAAGTGGAAGACCACAACTAGCTTATAAAGTATTCCTATGCTAGTAAAAGAAAACTTGGTCAAAGCTTGCCTTTTACGTGCACTGAAATGGTTGGTTGGAAGATGAAGCAAAGATTAGAAAAACGGTTCAAAATGTCTAGCTTATAAGAGCATTTCAGCAATGCTCATACATCTTACAAATTTATCAAATACAACCACTGTGCCCCCAAAGACCTGGCAAGTTTTGCTAAAGTCACCTACGATCAAATGTCTCAAAATTGTCCTACAGGTTTAAGGACTCATTTCCTTCTTCTAAAATTTCCCAAGGGAATTAATGCCACCTTCTTTATGCTGGTAACTAGTTAGGAATAATTTACTTTTCTAAATCAATGAATGGAAGAGAGAAAAAAGGCCATAAAGAAGGTGTAATTTGTTTTTCAGCAAGCTCTTCAACATGCAGCATCAGAATTTTTTGTTAAAGTTAAAATAGCATCTAACTTTATTTCTCTTTTCAAGATTTATCTATCTTCCAAGGTATACCAAGTAACAAAATGACTTACTGATAGGAAATACCCAACACAGCATGAATTCTTAGATAACAGAAGATGAAATGACCAAAGCCTGAGATAACTGTTCAAAGTTTAACAAGTTCAGGAACAGGGAGAACTGGAAAAAAGCTCCCAATGATCCTTAGCTGAATTATCAAACTAAATACAAATTTAGAAACCATTCAAAGCCAAAAATTTTATGCATGAAGCTCACAATTCTTCACTCTACAATCTTAGAAGGATGAGGTCTATGTCAGGACTTCTGTCACTGAAAAAAAATCAAGTCAGTCAGATGACCTCAGATAAAGACAGGCAGATAAAAGAAACCCCAGTCAACAAGTTTGGGGGAGTATTCTCATAGAGTTTAAAATTTATAACAACAAATAACGTATCTTTTTCTTTTTTAGAAATTAACTATTCCTCACCTGCTTGTGTGCATGATCATAGGAGTTGATATGGTTGTCAAATTCCTGGTGTTTCTGATACTGCTTATCACAGAGTTCACAGTAAAAGTTGGCTCTAAGGTCTTCCAGTGCTTTGGCAATGGCCTTCTCTTTGTCAACATAATCCTACAGGAACCACAAAATAAAACAAAAAAAATGAACTTGGCGAATGTTATTAAAAAGTAGTCTTATTGGAAGAGAGAAAAAGGGCTTTTCATAATATTTAATGGTACCAGTTAAAGTCAGATAGAACACAAGTAGCAATTTGGTAGGGTAACTAGTGTGTGGTTACACTAAGAGCTGTCTTCAAATAAACAAAAGTCCAAAGAACTTAATTTCACCTTCGCTTTTGGCAGCCTGGTGGACTAGATACTGTGGCATCCCCTACTCCTATTCCTGGCTAAAAGCCCCTTAACCAACCAGACGACATAAAACACAATTTTCACTGTATTGCAGGAACCATAGAAAGAAAAGTAAATCCCAAAAGGGGCAATCAAAGAAGAAAAAAAAAAACAAAACAAAATTTAAATCAGCTATGATCTGAAACTGAAATTAGGGCTGTGATAGGCAAGGGCTCGCCTTAGGACATATGGGTGACAACGGTGCTTGAGTTTTGAGCAAGGTGGTGCAGCTAAACCTGAGAAGCCTCACTAACAAGGAAAAGAGCCTGGAAGTGGGCTGGAAATTTCAGCATCTCTGGGTCTTGGCAGAAGGGATAAAAAATGTTCTCAGAACGCATCCTCAATTTTGGTCCCAAATTTTCCCCTAGATTAGGAACAGCAAAATAGGAGTTATAATCAAAGATTAGTACACACATAAGAGGAAATAAATCTATCAAAAGCAAGAGTCACAAAAAATAAGCAACAGATTTAAGCCTCCAAGAACTCAGATTTTGGAATATTCTATTATAGAATATAAAGTAATTATAAAATGTTTAAAATATAAAATGGAGTTACAAATATGAGCAAACAAAACACTATTATAAAAAACAACAAAACCAAAAAACTATGCAAATTGCAGAAAGAACCAAATGAGATTTTTACAACTGAAAAACCTAATTGCAAAAAAATTTTAAATGCATTAACTATTTAGGGGATAGGTTTAAAGACAGTCAAGAAACAGCTCAAAATAGATAAAGCAGGGGTGGTGAAAATGTTCTGGAATTAGACTGCAGCAATAGCTGCATGACCTTGTGGAATATACTAAAAAGCACTGAACTGTACAATTTAAAAGGATGAGTTTCATGGTAGGTTGCACTGACATAAAAGCTGAAAAATTTGCAGAAGTGATAAGACAGGATTTCACAGGTACACAAAGCACAAGGTAAACCACACAGGTTAAATAAAAAATAAGCACCTAATACATGCTAGTGAAACTGAAAGTTATGGGATTAAAGACAACGAAATCATAAAACTACCCAGAAAAAAATTAAGGATCACCCATAATCATACTGATAGCAGATTCAAAAGCAATTAAAAGATAGAAAATAGTATGCTTCAGTGTGAGAGAAAACATTTTCAACTGTATACCAAAAGAAAATTTTTTTAGAAATGATCAAGGCATTTCTAGATAAAAAGAGAATTTACCAAGAGATTCATTAAAAAGGACCTTCTTAAAGCAGAATTTTTGAAATCATAGATTGTGACCCACTAGTGGGTCATGACATTGATTTAGCAGACTGTTACAAATACAAATATGATGCTGTGGAAGTGCTGCACTCAATATGCTAAAAAATCTGGAAAACCAGCAGTGGCCACAGGACTGGAAAAGGTCAGTTTCCATCCTAATCCCAAGGAAAGGCAATGCCAAAGAATGTTCAAACTATCGCACAATTGCACTCATCTCACACACACCACTGAAGCAACTTAGCAGCAGCAGCACACACTAATAAAGTAATGGTCAAAATTCCCCAAGCCAGGCTTCAACAGTACGTGAACCATGAACTTCCAGATGTTCAAGCTGGATTCAGAAAAGGCAGAGGAACCAGAGATCAAATTGCCAACATCCACTGGATCATCGAAAAAGCAAGAGAGTTCCAGAAAAACATCTACTTCTGCTTTATTGACTATGCCAAAGCCTTTGACTGTGTGGATCACTTGGAACCAACTGTGGAAAATTCTGAAAGAGATGGGAATACCAGACCACCTGACCTGCCTCTTGAGAAATCTGAATGCAGGTCAGTAAGCAAGTTAGAACTGGACATGGAACAACAGACTGATCCCAAATTGGGAAAGGAGTACTTTAAGGCTGTACAGTGCCACCCTGCTTATTTAACTTATATGTAGAGTACATCATGAGAAATGCTGGGCTGGATGAAGCACAAGCTGGAATCAAGATTCCAAGAGAAATATCAATAACCTCAGATATGCAGATGACCCCACCCTTCTGGCAGAAAGTGAAGAAGAACTAAAGAGCCTCTTGATGAAAGTGAAAGAGGAGAGTGAAAAAGTTGGCTTAAAACTCAAAATTCAGAAAAGTAAGATTATGGCATCTGGTCCCATCAGTTTGTGGCAAACAGATGGGGAGACAATGGAAACAGTGACAGACTTCATTTTCCTGGGCTCAAAATCACTACAGATGTTGACTGCAGCCATGAAATTAAAAGACGCTTGCTCCTTGGAGGAAAAGCTATGACCAACCTAGACAGCATATTAAAAAGCAGAGACATTACTTTGCCAACAAAGGCCCATCTAGTCAAAGCAAAGGTTTTTCCAGTAGTCATGTATGGATGTGAGAGTTGGACTATAAAGAAAGCTGAGCGCCGAAGAATTGATGCTTTTGAGCTGTGGTGTTGGAGAAGACTCTTGAGAGTCCCTTGGACTGCAAGGAGATCCAACCAGTCCATCCGAAAGGAAATCAGCCCTGAATGTTCTTTGGAAGGACTGATGTTGAAGCTGAAACTCCAATACTTTGGCCACCTGATGCAAAGAACTGGCTCACTGGAAAACACCCTGATGCTGGGAAAGACTGAAAGTGGGAGGAAAAGGGGACGACAGAGGATGAAATGGTTGGATGGCATCACTGACTTGATGGACATGAGTTTGAGCAAGCTCCAGGAGTTGCTGATGGACAGGGAAGCCTGGTGTGCTGCAGTCCATGGGGTCACAAACAGTTGGACACAACTGAGTGACTGAACTGAACTTTAGACTTTGTTAAATTAAGCATTATTTGTATTAAAATTTCAAAGATCATTATTAGAAAGAGAGAAAGGAGAGTAAAAAAGTTGGCTTAAAGCTCAACATTCAGAAAACAAAGATCATGGCATCCAGTCCCCATCACTTCATGGCAAATAGATGGAGAAACAGTGGAAACAGTGGCAGACTTTATTTTCTTGGGCTCCAAAATCACTGCAGATGGTGACTGCAGCCATGAAATTAAAAGACGTTTACTCCTTGGAAGAAAAGTTATGACCAACCTAGACAGAGGATGAGATGGTTGGATGGCATCACCGACTCAATGGACATGAGTCTGAATAAACTCCGGGAGTTGGTGATGGACAGGGAGGCCTGGCGTGCTGCAGTCCATGGGGTCACAAAGAGTTGGACACGACTGAGTGACTGAACTGAACTGAGGAATACTAAAGGGGGGAAGATTAAGAAAACTTCAGTTTTATAAAGGTAATACAGGCCAACAAAACACAGAAAAATTAGGAATATAGAAAGTAAAAAGATCTAAGAAACAGACTTACAAGTAATCACAAGAAATGTAAATGCACTAAAATAAACTGTCAGAAAAATTTAACTACATGCTGATTAGAAGAGATATCCCTATGAGGACTTTGAAAGTTAAAGGACAGAAAAAGATATGCCAGGCAAATTACTAACCAAAAGAAGTTGGAATGACTATTAATGTTCAAGTTTTTAGACTTTATAGTAGAAAACTTTACTTGAGTTTGTGGCCAGCTATGGACTTAAACATAACAAGATTATTCTCCAAATAAGTGGCACTGGTAAGTTTGAAAAGCCAACACAGATATGCTGGTTTTACATTAGTCTTAATGAGGTTTTGGCTGAAAACTGTGGGGACTGGCAAAAAGAGGTGGTCTGGTTTGACTCAGCAGTTCCACTTAAAAAGAGATCAAAGCAAGTGGCTTAATTCATTTGCTATAAGGTAATACAGAAGAGTGAGAAGGGGAAAGGAATGGTAACATGATTGCTTTGCTAGCCTTTTATAGCAGAGTAGGTGCCATTACTCTCATGAGCAGCTCCTTCTAGTTAACAGACCTAAAGATAAATCTCATTGCAAAGGTTCTACAATCAGTTTTTTATTCAGTTTAGTATCTTTTGGACACTTTCAAAACATCTCTATCATCTAACATCTCTCTACAACTATTCAAGTTGAGCTACTTAATTAGTAAGCAAGAAAAGGTTGCTATGTTTTGTGTAAGGCCAGTACTAAACTAGTTTGAACAGACTAGTTAAGACTGAAACATGAATAATGTGGCACATTATGATTTTTTCCCCTCTTCAGTCCTTCTCACTAGTTTTCTCTAAGCTTCCTGGACTACTTCATGTTGTCTGGCTAAAAGCAATTTGTGGATATTCTTCCTTATCAGTGCTGGTTTCCCAGAAAGAAGTCAGAAAGGTCACTTGCCCAATTTTCCTTAAAATTAAGGTGAAGACATATGATCTACCATCTCTTCCTATGAAATGTATTTTACATAAGACTTTGATTCAAAAGTGAGCAGTACAAAGAAGTGCCAAGTGGAATCCATCTTCTAGCAATGGTGGCTGCAAAAGCATATTGATTACAAGAGATTATTGTATCTCAAGTCTTTCAATGGGAACCACATTCCTTCTTTCCTAAGTACTTTCTCTGAAATTTCTTTTAGATAGTCTTTTGCTAGCAAATGGATTTTTTTAATCTGAAAATTTATTTTTAATCTTTATTCTTAAAGATATTTTTGCTGGGTATACAATTATAGGTTGATGGTTGTTTGTTCTGAGCATATTCAACATTCCATTAGATTGCATCAATAACAGGACACTGTATTCTGATTTCCTTGTTACTGTAACAGTTCTTCAAAGACTGTCTTTTGTTTGATATTGTACAGTTTTATCAGGATGTATCTATGTGTACACTTTCTTTTTTATCTTGCTCCAGAGATTCATTAGGCTTCCCGAATATGTGAGTTGTGTCTTTCATCAAATTCTGGGATCTCTTCTTTGAACACTGCCTCTGCCATTTTTCTTTCATTCTGGAACTCTATCTAAACACATTAGTTTTACATTCTTTATCATATAACTCAATTTTTTTCATGTATTTTCCATTTCTCCTTTTCTTGCCCTCCCTCTCTCCACTTTTGCCACATTCTTCAGATGTGTTACAATTCAAAATTCAACTTTGTGTAAAATGCTATTAAATCTTCCCCTTAAGTCTCAGGCCCTTCCTTACTCATAATCTGAATTCCTTTTTAAAAAATTTTTTTAAACAAATCCACTTTATTTATTTTTCAATAAGTTTAAATCCTCAAAGGGTAACAGCATCACACAGATTCCGGATCCAATGGCCTTAGCAGGAAAGATGGTTTTGGAACTGGTATGAACCATGTCACTGTTTCCATGAGTGTAAATTATCCTTCCCCAGATTACTCTGGTTTTGTTAGGTTTTCCACCAGGAGTTAGTGAGTTGTTCTTTGCTTTGCACACATAAGCACATCTCTTGCCTAGATAGAATTCAGTTTCATCTCAAGCATATACACCTTCCATTTTTAGGAGAGTTGTGTGGTTCCCTCTGGTTCCATAGACCTTGCTTATAGACAGCAAAAATGGCCTCAGACCACAACCTTCCAGACATATTTGTTGTTTTAGAAGTCCTATTTCCAGCAAGCCTCCAGAGTCCAAGATGGTTGAAAGAGCCCGATTTATTCTTAAACATACTAAATATGCTTGTCTTACATGCTTTAATCTGTGCTTACAATTTTAGTATCTTAAATCTTAAAGAGGTCTGACCCGTCTCTTTTTTTCTTCATTCATTCTAGTCCATAGTGTCTAGTTTCTCAGTTGGATTTATGATCTGACTATGATCTCTTATTTGGGGGAGCTTTATTTAGGAGTTCTTTTTTTCATGTGTGTGACTAGCAAGATTTTAGTTCCCCATTCAGGGACTGAATCTGCGCTATAGCAGTGAAAGCGCCACTGCACCATCAGGTAAATTCCCTTTATAGGAGTTCTTTGAGGCCTAAGTTGTTCCAGAGAAGTTTGAATTTTCTTCTTCCCAAGGGCCTGAGATCATTTTATCATGTACTTCATTTGTTTTTAAAATGTCCCACTTTTTATTTTATGTCCCACTAAAAAAGAAAAAACTTCTCAGTCATTATCTCTACTTTTTCCTAATAGGATTTTAAAAATACTGCATTAAACTATTACCCCACTGATTTTAGATATTCTGTTCTGTTTGTTTGGGTTTTTTTTTTTTTTTTTAGTGTTTTCTTTCAATTTCAGTTTAGATGATTTCTATTGACTTGCCTTCAAATATATAGATTCTATCCTCTTCTGTGTTTAGTCTGCTGCTAAGTTCAATCTTCATCTCTGATACTGTATTTTCCCTTTCTCCCTGGGTGATTTAATCCATTTTCATGACAATAACATCATCGATATGCTACAAATCTCCCAGTCCAATATTTCTTGCTGAGACCAACAAAAGAATGCAGCTTTAAAGAAGAAAAGAAGTAGGGGAAGGGAAGGTGGGAAAACAGGGAAGACAAAATAAGATGGCAGATTTAAATCCAAATATACTTGAAATGACTTTATTACTAAATATTCCAATTAAGAAAGACTAGGAGGAAATAAGAAATTAGAAGATAAACAGACTAGATAAAACACCTCTAAATAATCCAATTAAATATTGATCACAAAAGTTAACAGAAAAAGGGTGAAAAAAGATGCATTCTCTATGAATTGAAGGGAACTTCCTCAATCTGATAAAGCCATCTATGAAAAACGTCAGCTAACATCACACTTAAAAGACTAAAAGCTTGCCCCTAAAATCAGAAGTGAGATATCTGTTCCCTTCTAAGACAGTTATCTGCTTTTGCCATTTCACTGCTAAATGAATTTAGCAAAGTTGTAGGATACAAGATAGGATACAAGATTAACATAAAAAATAACAATATCATAAAAAACTAGTGTGTGTGTGTGCCTAGTCACTCAGTCATGTCCACTCTTTGCGACCACATGGACTGTAGCCTGCCAGGCTCCTCTGTCCATGGGGATTCTCTAGGCAAGAACACTGGAGTAGGTTGCCATCCCCTCCTTCAGGGGATCTTCTCAACCCAGGAGCTGAACCCAGGTTTCCCACACTGCAGGCAGATTCTTTACCATCTTAGCCACCAGGGAAGCCCAAGAATACTGGAGTGGGTAGCCTATCCCTTCTCCAGGGGAACTTCCCAACCAAGGAATCAAACCAGGGTCTCCTGCATTGCAGGCAGATTCTTTACTAGCTGAGCATCTGGGAAGCCCAAAAAACCACAATACATAGGATTAAATTAACAAGAGAAATATAGAACTTAAACATTGAATTTGTATGGAAGCACAAAAGACCCCAAACAGCCAAAGCAATCTCTAGAAAGAAAAACAGCTGGAGGAATCAGAGTCCCTGAGTTCAGACTATACTACAAACTAGAG
The DNA here is from genome assembly GCF_029407905.1 of Bubalus kerabau. NCBI lineage: Eukaryota > Metazoa > Chordata > Mammalia > Artiodactyla > Bovidae > Bubalus > Bubalus kerabau. The sequence goes on along the minus strand of NC_073627.1, from coordinate 19,989,321 downwards.
TAATCAAGACACTGTGGTACTGGCATAAAAACAGAAATATAGATCAATGATACAAGATAGAAAGCCCATAGATAAACCCAAGCACCTATAGTCACCTAATCTATGACAGAGGAGGCAAGATTATACAAGGGAGAAAAGACAGCCTCTTCAATAAGTGGTGCTGGGAAAACTGGATGACTCTAGGTAAAAGAATGAAATAAGAACACTATTTAACACCCTACACAAAATAAACTCAAAATGGATTAAAGACCTAAATGTAAGATCAGACACTATAAAACTCTTAGAGGAAAATACAAGCAAAACGTTATTTGACATAAACCACAGCAAGACCTTTTTGACTCACCTTCTAAAGCAATGAAATTTAAAATAAACAAATGGGATCTATTTAAACTTAAAAGTTTTTGCACGACAAAGGAAATCATAAACAAGACAAAAAGACAACCCACAGAACAGGAGAAAATATCTGCAAACGAAACAATGGACAAAGGATTGATTAATCTCCAAAATATACAAACAGCTCACGGAGCTCAATATCAATAAAACGAACAAACAATCCAATCAAAAAAATGGGTCAGTCAAAAACTTAAACAGATATCTCTCCAGGGGAGACACAGATGGCCAAAAGGCACATGAAAAGATGCTCAACATCATTAATTATTAGACAAATACAAATAAAAATTACAATGAAGTATCATCTCACACAGGTCAGAACGACCATCATCAAAAAATCTACAAACAATAAATGCTGGAGAGTGGAGAAAAGGGAACCCTATTACAGGTTGGTGGGAATGTAAATTGATATAGCCTCTGTGGAGAACGGTATGGAGGTTCCTTAAAAGACTAAAAACAGAACTACCATAGGACCCAGCAATTCCACTACTAGGCATATACCCTAAGAAAACCAAAATTCAAAGTGACACATGTTCACTGCAACCCTATTTACAAAAACCAGGAAACAACCTAAATGTCCAATGATGGATGAATGGATAAAGAGGTGGTACATATATACAACTGAATATTGCTCAGCCATAAAAAAGAACAAAATTTGGTCATTTGTAGAGATGTGGATGGACCTACAGTCTGTCATACTGAGTGAAGCTAGTCAGAAAGAGAAAAACATCATATTTTAGTGCATACATGTGGAATGTAAAGCAATTATACTTCAATTTAAAACACCCCAAACCAATCTATAGAATCAACATAATCTTATCAAGAGTCCCAGGTGGGGGATTTCCCTGGCAGTCGAGTGGTTAAGACTGTGCTTCCGGACTTCCCTGATGGTCCAGCAGTTAAGAATCCGCCTGCCAATGCAGGGGGTGTGGGTTCAATCCCTGGTCCAGGAAGATCCCACATGCTACGGAGCAACTGGGCCCATGAGCCAGTGCTACAACTATTGGAGCCACTGGGTCCCAGAGCCCGTGCTCTGAAACGGAGAAGCCACCACAATGAGAAGCCCACACACTGCAACCAGGGAAAGCCTGTGCACATCAATGAAGACCCAGCACAGCCATAAATAAACACATAATAAAAATTTTTTTTAATTAAAAAAAAAAAAGAAAAAAAGACTTTGTGCTTCCAATGCAGGGGGCACGGGTTCAATCCACGGTCAGGGAACTAAGATGCCAGATGCTGCAAGGTACAGCCAAAAACAGAATAAGTAAAAAGATTTAATAAACAAATAATGAAAGAACTGCAACTGCCTTCTTTGTAGAAATTGACAAGCTCATTCTAAAATGCACACAGAACTGTAAGGGACCAAGAACAGCCAAAACAATCCTAAAAATGAGTAAATTAGAAAGGCTCACACTTCTCAACTGCAAAACTTGCTACAAAGCAACAGTAATAAAGACAGTGTGTTTCTCCAAAGGCATGTAGATTAATGGAATATAATTGAGAGGAAAAAACCCACACATTTATGGTCAACTGATTTTTGATGAGGTGCCAAGGCCATTCAATGGGGAAAAAATAGTCTTTTCAACAAATAATGCTGGGACAACTGTGTAGGCACAGGCAAAAGACTGAATTTGGACCCCTTTCTGTTAATTTTGACATGCAAAAATTATTTTAAAATATACCAAAGACCCAAAGCTGTAAGAGCTAAAACTATAAAACTCTTAGAAGGAAACATAGGTGTAACTTTTCATGGTCTTGGATTAAGCAATGGGTTCTTAAATATGATATCAAAAACGCAAGCAACCAAAGAAACAAAGATAAAATGGACTTCACCAAAATTTAAAACTATGAGCAACAAAGGACATTATCAAGTGAAACGACAATAAAAAAAAAAAGGAAGAAAATACCTGCAAATCATACATCTGACAAAGGTTCTTACAACACAATAAAATGAAAATTAATAAAACACAGTCAAAAGACAGACCTCCCTGTAGTCCAATGGTTAATAATCCTCCTGCCAAAGCAGGCAACACAGATTTGATCCGTGGTCTGGGCAGATTCCACATACCATGGGGCAACTAAGCCTGTGTGGCACAACTACTGAAGCCCACACACCCTAGAGCTGCTGCTCCACAACAAGAGAAGCCACCACAATGAGAAGCCCTTTCATCACAACTACAGAGTAGCCCCCACTCATACCCAGCACAGCCAAAAATAAAACAAATTAAAATTTTTTTAATTTTAAGAAATACAGTATTATTTTTTAAAAATGCTCAAAAGATCTGAATAGACATTTCTCAAAAAAACATCATTTAAAGGTCAATAAGCACATGAAAAGGTGCTCAACCAAAACCACAAGAAGATACTGCTACTTCATACCTACTACAGTAACTATAATAAAAAAGAAAATTAGTGTTAAGAATGTGGAGAAATTCTAACTCTCACAAAGTACTGGTGGGAATGCAAAATGGTACAACCATTTGTGGAAAAGAGTGGTGGTTCCTTCAAAAGTTAAACACTGACTGACCATTTAACCAGCAATTTCATTCCTAGGTATACACAAAAGAGAATTGAAAAATACATTCACACAAAAACTTGCACAAGATGTTCAGAGCAGGATTATCACAATAGCCAAAAATTGGAAACAACTCATATGGCCATTAATTGATGAATAAACAAACTGTAGTATACTCATACAATGCAATATTATTCAGTCCTAAAAACGGATGAAGTTTTGATACATACTATTTACATGGATGAACTTGGGAAACATTATGCTAAGTAAAAGAAGTCAGATACAAAAAGCCACATATTGAATGATTTATTAATAATTTACATGAAATGATCAGAATAGGCAGATCTATAGTGACAAACAGTGGCTGCCAGGGGAGGGAGACGCGGTGGGGTGGGGGAAGGAGGAGGAGTGACTGCTGACAAGTACACGGTTTCTTCTGGGAGTAAAGTAAATGTTCTAGAATTAATGGTGATGGTTGTACAACACTGTGAATATGCTGAGTTACTAAACTATATATTACATATGGGTGAACAGCAGCAAAAAAAAAAATCTACCTGAAAAAACATAACTGAATGATAAACACGAAATTCAGAATAGTGCTTACCTCAGGAAGAGGAAGGAAATGGGACGGGATCATAAAGTTATTGATAACGTTCTTTTTCTTAAATAGAGCAGAGTGTTAAACACAAGTGTCTATAGTTGCTTTTTATATCTTTTACATATTTGCTAAATATCTTATCAATATTGATGCTAAGGGTATCAAAATAGGACAGCATTTTTCCCCCCCATTAAAAGTGTGGTAGAGCTATTTGGCTTTAAAACTATGTACAACTTTCACACACACACACAAAGAATAGAAGGCATTGAGTGTAGACTATTTTTTCAAAAATAGTAGCTGCAGTGACTAAGAGTCAATAGAGTGAAGTTTACTTTGGTTTTAGTGGTTCCTTTCCCCTAAGAATGTGTGAGTATGTTTACTGGTGATAGGAAATGTATGAGTGAGTTTGCCAGCACAAGAAAAAAGATGCAAACTTCTTGATAAGACAGAGAGGATTAGGATCCAGAATTCAGATGTAGGTAGGAAGTTCATTTGACAAACCATGAAACCAGGGAAAAACATTTAAGGATGGGAACAGATAGACCAAAGTTTGATGGCAGATTTATAGATAGAAGAAGGCACTCTCATTTGATAGTCTAAATGGTCTCTACGCTTCCTACTACGAGTAAGAAAAGATGCAAGAAGGACAAGGGTAGCTGAGGGAAGGTAAGAGCTTGAGGATCAATGTTTGAGAATGACAGCTGGACAGACTAAGAGGAAGATAACACATGAAAGGATTCCTTGACAGTTCTGAGAGTCCACTGAGTTGGCACCAGTCCCAGACTACACTACTGCAATGATGTAGAAATGAAGGATGCAAGTATTTGTACTGAGTGGAGATAGGTTCTTGGTAAGCAGGCATGACAAAAAGGACTGGGAAGAAAGGAAGTTGGAATTGAAGTGTTGAGAGAAGGAAAAAGCTCAATCTGTGGTGTTCAAGACCTATAAATTAAGGAGTGGCTAAGTTAGTAAAGTCAAGGTTCCAAGGTCATGTGAAGGTGAAGAACAAATATGAAATAAAGGAGTGAAACATCAAGAAATGGAGAGGATTTTAGGAGCTGTATAATTCACAGTTGATAAGATTTCTGAGTAAAAAAAAAATCTGATCAATAAAATGAGAATAAGTAATTCCTGTTCTATCTCCACAAAGAGTTCAAAAGTGAAATAATTTCTTAGTCAGGAGAGAAAGGGTCTCAAAATATAATATATAATTTAATGAGGTTGTGTACTACTCAGATATTTCATGTATTCGTTACTTGATAACTTTTACTTGAAAAACAATAAAAATGCATTCTCTAAAATGTTTATATTCCTGACAGTGTATCAAATGAGATGACAATCAAAACTGCAAACTACACAAGGAAACAAATCACTGTGAGAAAGTCAGAAGCAGCAAATTACAAAAACATTTATGAAGTACTATAGATAATAGAGACTTGAAAGAAATTATAAAATAAGAAAATTTAGAATGTTTTAAGAAAAAAAAGACAGAAATAGTAACCAAAAGGCCGTTTTGCTTTCCAAAAAATTGGCAATTTTGGGGGAAAAGAATCAAAAAGATATTTTAAGAGGCACTGATTTTCAATACAGTTGTTTTTAAATAAGTCATTGAAATATAATAAAACTATAAATATTAATTTTAGAATATACATGGTAGGTATATAAGTACTAAGTATACAGATCTTTCAATTTTCCTGTATGCTCAACAATTTTCATTATAAAGTATCACTGAAATAAAAGTAAGTAAATGATAAATTAGGTACAACTAGAAGAGAAAATCCTCTATACTATCTTCTAAACTCTATGTTTTTCCCTTTTAGATTTAAATCTTTAATCCACCTGTAGTTGATTACTGTACAGTATGAGAGTACAGTCTCCTCCAACAATACAAGAGAAGACTCTACACATGGACATCATCAGATGGCCAAAACCAAAATCAGACTGATTATATTCTTTGCAGCCAAAGATGGAGAAGCTTTATACAGTCAACAAAAACAAGACTGGGAGCTAACTGTGGCTCAGATCATGAATTCCTTATTGCCAAATTCAGACTTAAATTGACCATTCAGGTATGACCTGAATCACATCCCTTGATTATACAGTGGAAGTGAGAAATAGATTCAAGGGATTAGATCTGATAGAGTGCCTCAAGAACTATGGACAAAGGTTCGTGACACTGTACAGGAGACAGTGAGCAAGACCATCCCCAAGAAAAAGAAATGCAAAAAAGCAAAATGGCTGTCTGGGGAGGCCTTACAAATAGCTGAGAAAAGAAGTGAAGCAAAAAACAAAGGAGAAAAGCAAAGATATACCCATCTGAATGCAGAGTTCCAAAGAATAGCAAGGAGAGATAGGAAAGCCTTCCTCAGTGATCAGTGCAAAGAAATAGAGGAAAACAATAGAATGGGAAAGACTAGAGATCTCTTCAAGAAAATTAAAGATACCAAGGGAACACTTCATGCAAAGATGGACACAATAAAGGACAGAAATGGTATGGACCTAACAGAAGCAGAAGATATTAAGAAGTGGCAAAAATGTACAGAAGAACTATACAACAAAGATCTTCATGACCCAGATAATCACAATAGTATGATTACTCACCTAGAGCCAGACATCCTGGAACACAAAGTCAAGTAGGCCTTAGGAAGCATTACTACGAACAAAGCTAACGGAGGTGATGGAATTCCAGTTGAGCTATTTCAAATCCTGAAAGATGATGCTGTGAAAGTGCTGCACTCAATATGCCAGCAAATTTGGAAAACTCAGCAGTGGCCATACTGGAAAAGGTCAGTTTTCATCCTAATCCCAAAGAAAGGCAATGCCAAAGAATGTTCAAACTATTGCACAATTGCATTCATCTCACATGCTAGTAAAGTAATGCTCAAAATTCTCCAAGCCAGGCTTCAACAGTACGTGAACCATGAACTTCCAGATGTTCAAGCTGGATTCAGAAAAGGCAGAGGAACCAGAGATCAAATTGCCAACATCCGCTAGATCATCGAAAAAGCAAGAGAGTTCCAGAAAAACACCTACTTCTGCTTTATTGACTATGCCAAAGCCTTTGACTGTGTGGATCACTTGGAACCAACTGTGGAAAATTCTGAATGAGATGGGAATACCAGACCACCTGACCTGCCTCTTGAGAAATCTGAATGCAGGTCAGTAAGCAAGTTAGAACTGGACATGGAACAACAGACTGATCCCAAATTGGGAAAGGAGTACTTTAAGGCTGTACAGTGCCACCCTGCTTATTTAACTTATATGTAGAGTACATCATGAGAAATGCTGGGCTGGATGAAGCACAAGCTGGAATCAAGATTCCAAGAGAAATATCAATAACCTCAGATATGCAGATGACCCCACCCTTCTGGCAGAAAGTGAAGAAGAACTAAAGAGCCTCTTGATGAAAGTGAAAGAGGAGAGTGAAAAAGTTGGCTTAAAACTCAAAATTCAGAAAAGTAAGATTATGGCATCTGGTCCCATCAGTTTGTGGCAAACAGATGGGGAGACAATGGAAACAGTGACAGACTTCATTTTCCTGGGCTCAAAATCACTACAGATGTTGACTGCAGCCATGAAATTAAAAGACGCTTGCTCCTTGGAGGAAAAGCTATGACCAACCTAGACAGCATATTAAAAAGCAGAGACATTACTTTGCCAACAAAGGCCCATCTAGTCAAAGCAAAGGTTTTTCCAGTAGTCATGTATGGATGTGAGAGTTGGACTATAAAGAAAGCTGAGCGCCGAAGAATTGATGCTTTTGAGCTGTGGTGTTGGAGAAGACTCTTGAGAGTCCCTTGGACTGCAAGGAGATCCAACCAGTCCATCCGAAAGGAAATCAGCCCTGAATGTTCTTTGGAAGGACTGATGTTGAAGCTGAAACTCCAATACTTTGGCCACCTGATGCAAAGAACTGATTCACTGGAGAAGACCCTGATGCTGGGAAGGATTGAGGGCGGGAGTGGAAGAGGACAGAGGATGATATGGTTGGATGGCATCATCAACTCAATGGATATGAGTTTGAGTAAACCCCAGGAGTTGGTGATGGACAGGGAGGCCTGGCATGCTGCTGTCCATGGGGTCACAAAGAGTCGAACACGACTGAGCAACTGAACTGAACTGAACTGATGGGGGTAGAAGTTCAAAGTCACTATTTCCCATATGGATAGCCAACTGTCTCAGAATCATTTACTAAAAAATTCATTCTTTTCCCCACTTATTTGCAATATCACCTTTCTCTTATCAAGTGGTCAAATATGTAAGGGTCTGCATCTGGGCTCTCTTTTCTGTTCCATTGGCCTATTCCTGTGCCAATAACATACCTTAATTACTGTAGCTTTCTATCTTATACTTTTAAGAATGCTTTGACTATTCTTGGGCCTTTGCACTTCCATATAAATTTTGGAATCAGCTATCAAATTCCATACAAAATTTTGTTGGGATTTCTATCTGACTGATTTGAATATATAGGAAGATTGAAGGAAAACAAATGCCCTTACGATATTGGATCTTTTAATTCATGACCATAATAAAAAAAATCTCATTTTTAAAATTTATTGTTCTTTAATGCCTCATTGAAAATAATGCTTCACAATTTTTCTCTTAAGTCTCCCACATCTCATTAGATCTATACTCAAATGCTTCATACACTTGTTTGCTATTACAATTGATGTCATTTTGTTATCTCCAGCTTCTAATTCTCTGTTGTTGATATACAGATGCCACCCCTTGGTGGCTCAGATGGTAAAGAATCTGCTTTCAATGCAGGAGACCCAGGTTCAATCCCTGGGTCGGAAAGATCCCCTGGAGAAGGAAATGGCTACCCACTCCAGTACTCTTGCCTGGAGAACCCCATGGACAGAGGAGCCTGGCAGGCTACAGTCTGTATGCAAATTTAAATTAGATTTTGTATCAAGCATCCCGCTAAACTCTGTTATTTGTAACTCTTCTGTAAATTCTCTTGGATATCTCTGAACAAAATCATAGCTACAAATAAAAGACCGTTGTCTCTCCCTTTCATCTTATATCTTTGTTTCTACCTGTCTGCCTTACTGCCTTGCTACTTAAGACTTCGAACACAATATTTAATAAAAACAATAACTCAGGCATCCTTGTCATGTTTCCCTATCTCAAAAGGAAACTTTTCAACTTTTCAATATTAAGTATGATGTCTCCTGTACAGTTTTTATAGGCATTTCATCTGGTTAAAAAAGGTCCTTTTTTGGTCAGGTGGACAAGATCATGAATGAATGATCTATTAAGATGATCACATAATTTTTTCTCTTTAGTCATGTAACATGGTTGACTATATAAACTGATTTTAACATTAAATCAATCTTGCATTCCTGGGATAACTTAGTTATGGTATATCCTAAATTAGTTCTCGTATTTTAAGATTTGCATCTGTAACCTATGTGCAGGGCAGGGAGAGAAACTCAAACACAGAGAACAGACTTATGGACACAGTGGAGGAAGGAGAGGGTGGGACGAGTTGAGAGTAACACTGAAATATATACATTCAGTCCAGTTCAGTTTAGCTGCTCAGTCGTGTCCGACTCTTTGTGACCCCACGGACTGCAGCACGCCAGGCTTCCCTGTCCATCACCAACTCCCAGAGTTTGCTCAAATTCATGTCCATTGAGTCGGTGACGCCATCCAACCATCTCACCCTCTGTCGTCCCCTTCTCTTCCTGCCTTCAATCCTTCCCGGCATCAGGGTCTTTTCAAATCAGTCAGCTCTTCACATCAGGTGGCCAAAGTATTGGAGTTTAAGCTTCAACATCAGTCCTTCCAATGAACAGTCAGGACTGATTTCCTTTAGGATATACATTACCATGTGTAAAACAGATAGCTAATGGGAAGCTGCTGTATAGCACAGGGAGCTTAGTCTAGGGCTTTGTGACAAACCAGAGGGGTGTCAGATGGGGTGAGAGGTAGGATGGAGGTTCAAGAGGGAGGGGACATATGTATACCTATGGCTGATTCATGCTGATGTATGGTAGAAACCAATCAACACTGTAAAGCAATTATCCTCCGATTAAAAAATAAGTTTAAAAAAAGAAAAAATTTTTAAAAAATCTGCATTTGTGTTATATGTCATTATAATTAACTGTCCTTGTCAGGATTTATCTTCAAGACGGTACTTTCTGTTGTTTTTTATAGCCACTAAGTCATGTCTGACTCTTTTGTAATCCCCATGGGCTACAGCCTGTTAGGCTCCTTCTGTCCATGGGATTGCCCAAGCAAGAATACTGGAGTAAGTTGCCATTTCTTTCTCCAGGGGATCTATGGTACTAGTCTCTTTCATTAAATGAGCTAGGATTTTTTCTTCATTTTCAATTCCCTGAAGATCAGGAATAGCTGCTGTGCAAGGCTGAAGTTATTTCTTCTATGATTTTTGATAGAACTCAGTAGTGAAGTTATTTGGGCTGTATGGAAAGATTTTTCACTACATATTTAACTTATATAATTTATACACATTATAAGATTACTGAGGTTTTCCATTTCTATTCAAGTCTATTTTAGGAAGTTATATATTTTAAGAATTTGTCTACTTAAAACTATCTTTACATTCAAAGCATAGTTATCCATACTATTTTTATCTTTTACTGCCTGCCACATCTACAATGATATCCTCTCTTTTCATTATTGATACTGGTTTTCTATGATCTTTTCTTTCTTAATATCACAAGTATGTCAAAGAACAAACTTTTGGATCTGTTGTATATTTGTTTTCTATTTCATTCTTTTTTTGTTCTTATCATTATCTTCATTACTTTTTTTTTTTTTAACATTCTTTGTGTTTATTTTGCTATTCTTTTGCTAACTTCCCAAGAGAAACGTTTACTTCATTTATTTCTTGCCTTTCTTTTTTTCTAAGGTAAGCATTTAAGGACATGTATTTGCTATAAAATATAATATTGCTTTAGCTTACCTTACAAATTTTGATGTGTAACATTTCTATCTTTCAGTCCAAAATATTTTTCAATTACTATTGTGATTTCTGCTTCTACTGGCAGGTTAAATAAAAATGTGTATCTTAATTTTGAAAGGTTTTAAAAAACTTTTAAAAAAGCTAATTGTTTTGTGGCTTGATAACTTGATTTTCCAGGTGGCACTAGTGGTAAAGAATCCGCCTGCCAACGCAAGAGACACAAGAGAGGCTGGTTTGATCCCTGGGTCTGGAAGATCACCTAGAGGAGGAAATGGCACCCCACTCCAGTATTCCTGACTGCAAAATTCCATGAAAGGAGCCTGGAGGGCTACAGTCTGTGGGGCCGCAAAGTGTTGGACATGACGGAGAAACTAAGCACACACACACACAAAATTTGATTTCAGTTCTCTGAAATTTGTTTGTACTTTATGACACACCAAACATGGTAGAAAAAAATTTTTTGTTTAAATAAATGTTTTATATACATTTTAAAATTGCTATTTTCAAAGTGATTGGATACACAGCTCTATAAAAGCATTAGGTGAAATTTGTTAAATGTGTTGTTCCAAGCTTCCAAACATCCTTGCAGATATTTCTTTCCTCTACTTTTATCAATTACTGAGAGATATATATTAAAATCTCCCATTACTGTGGTAGATTTAACAATTCTACTTGCAGTTCTGTCAGTTTTCGCTTTATACATTTTTTTTTAATGGTAGAACAGGTTTTTAAAAATGAATCCCTTTACTTTCTGCTCACCTTAAATACCAAGACCAAAATCAGTTTCTTTATGATAGTTTTCACTAAATCTGTTTCTTATCTTCAAATTTACCTATTTCATAGTAGAGATTGAACTTACTGAAACGTCTTAAAAAGCAAGTACGTTGGTCTTTTTTTTCCCAAGAGAAAAACAATCAGAAATTTATTGTTAAGAAAAAAAAAAAAAAGAAATTTATTACCAGGGCATCATGCATACACATCCGAGTAGTCAGTGATGGCTAACTCAAAAGGGGTGGTTAAAACTTGAGCTTATATGCATCTTAACAAAATAACAATAACTTTTTAGAGAAGTGACAAGACAAAGGAAAAGGACTTTAAGTTTCTAGAGCAGCAAATGGGGGAACTAATGGAAGATAAGAGTTAGTTAGTAAAGGTTTGCTTCCCTGTTGGTGCTAAGTCGTAAAGAACCTGCCTGCTAATGCAGGAGACATGAGATGCAGGTTCAATCCCTGGGTCGGGAAGATCCCCTGGAAGAAGAAGTGGCAACATACTCCAGTATCTTTGCCTGGAGAATGCCAAAGACGGAGGAGTCTAGCAGGTTACAGTCCACGGGGTTGCACAGAGTAGGACATGACTGAAGCGACTGAGCACAAAGCACGATAAAGGTTTGCTATGTAGACCTCTCTGGTGCCCATCTCTGGGCTAATCTTAGGGTCTAGAGTTGTCTCTGGTGATTAATTTCTGTCCTCCTGGTAGAGAAGGGAAGGGGGATGCCCCTGGTGAGTCATTTTGAAAGCTAACTTATATTCTACGCTACAGTTTTCTATTACTCTCAGCTTAAAAAGGAAGCTACTAAAGTTCTCCATTGTTATTCTTTAAACACCTCATCCATTGTAAAAAAGGAAAAAATGGCTTATCAATAGTATCAAGCTCTCAAAGGACTCATCAGTTCTTACTATTATTACCTAATGTATTCCAGACACTAATGTAATCTCCACAACAGACATACAAAGTGGTTGTTATTATTATCTCTAAAGTTTAACAGAAGCAATAAATAACAGAAACCTGAGGACTAAGACTAATCAATACCAAATGGCAAACAAATATTGTTGTCCAAGGATTGTTTTCACCAAAATGAATATCTCAATGTGAAAGCCCCACATGCAAGAATGGTTTCATTTAAGTACCTTGTACTTCTGCCTCAGTTCTTCCGTGTCTTCTTTTTCTACTTCTAGGACACGGCGCCGTTCGGTAGCATCTTCAGCATAATCAAGCTTAACAAAAATAGATACAATTAGACTTAATTGCCCTAGTACTCCCATCAAGCCATAAAAAAGTCATTTACACAACTACAGTACTATATGAAAATATGTAATTTGCTCAACTACCTCTTGCTTTACTGTCACACTACAGAGAAAAAAAAACATGCAAAATAGTTCATTAATCCTTTCATGCTGGTGGTTCCCAACAGGCATAGTTGATAACAGATTTTACTTCAATGTTCAATGACAAAGAATTAGCAGTAAATGGAGCATAATATTTCAAGCAATGAAAAGAAGGTATCACAGATGAGAGCAGTACACAGCTCTATCGTTGTTCAGTCACTAAGTACTGTCCAACTCTTTGCAACCCCAAGAATTGCAGCAAGCCAGGCCTCCTTATCCTTCACTATCTCCCGGAGTTTGCTCAAACTCATGTCCATTGAGTTGATGATGTCATCCAACCATTTCATCCTCTGTCACCCCCTTCTCCCTTTGCCCTCAATCTTTCTCAGCATTAGGATCTTTTCCAATGAGTTGGCTCTTCACATTAGGTAGCCAAAGTATTGGAGCTTCAGCATCAGTCCTTCCAATGAATATTCAGGGTTGATATCCTTTAGGATTGGCTGGTTTGATCTCCGTGCTGTTCAAGGGACTCTCAAGAGTCCAGTACCACAGTTGGAAAGCATCGATTCTTCAGCGTGCAGCCTTCTTCATGGTCCAACTCTCACATCTGTACGTGACTACAGGAAAAACTATAGCTTTGACTACATGAACCTTTGTTGGCAAAGTGATGTCTCTTCTTTTTAATATGCTGTTTAGGTTTGTCATAGCTTTCCTTTCAAGGAGCAAGCATCTCTTAACTTCATGGCTGCAGTCACCGTCCGATGAAAATAAAATCTGCTGCTGTTTCCATTTTTACCCCGTCTATTTGCCATGAAGTGATAGGACTGGATGCCATGATCTTAGTTTTTTGAACGTGAGTTTTAAGCCAGCTTTTTCACTCTCCTCTTTCACCTTCATCAAAAGGCTCTTTAGTTCCTCTTCGCTTTCTGCCCTTAGAGTGGTATCATCTGCATATCTGAGGTTGTTGACACAGCTCTGTAGGGGCAAAGCTTCTACCACAACAAATATTTTAAGATTTGAGCTACAGAGCCTACTGAAATGAGCATAAGGGCCTGGGTTTAAGTCTGATCTTATCTTGTGGCATAATGTTGGGGCAATCACTCAACTTCTTTGTAAAAGGGGCATTATTTGCCACCTACCTACCTCAAAGAGAGCACTAAATGAGAATATAAAATAAGTTTTTTAATTTTCCCTCAAAAATATTAATATTACACCTGAATTTTGGAATTAGTATCCATTTTAAATACCCCATAAAACAAGTCAACCAATGAGATCAATTTACCTCCATTTCCATGCGACCCATGCCCATGACATCATATTTGACGACGATTGGAATGGGATCTGTTCTCCCTGTAACAGGAACATATAATCAAGGTGAGATGTAAGGCTAAGCCAACAGCTCGCTTTACACATTGGGTTTGGGTGGTTAGAGATCTTGCCTTGGAGTGCAGAGACCAGAAAGCTACAGTGAACCAAACACAAGCCATTCTCACAGCTTACAACCAAACCTACCTCTCCAGTTTAAGCCCAACTAACCACCTTGGCTGACCTTCCAGTTGGGGATGATTCCAGATTACTAAAGCAAAATTAAATAAGTAATGCAAAGCATTCCTAAGCAATGGCACCAGCAAGTTTAAAATCAAGAACACTAGAAATTCCTTTTTAAAAAGGCTCCCAAATAACTTTCCATCAAGAATCACTTCACTCTTACTGTTCACTGACATTTTCCCACACACACTTTTAAAACTGGTAATAAATATGTCAACTGACAGGTTTAAATCGGAAGAGCACAGTTTCAAACATGACACAGGAAAATTCAATAACTGCAACTCAGCGTGTTTAATATTTCTTTGTATTCAAAACATGCTTTACAATTAAATGAAGGGGTGAAAATAATTAAAAGGAACGCAACAGTTAGTTGCCCTGAGGAAAGAATAGTTTTACTTTTAAACTGGTGCTCTAAGGTCCCATTTTTCCAGAGTGGATTTAACACTGACTATGGCAATCAGTAAGCTGTGAAAAGGACTAGTTGCGAAGAAAATTGACTTTAAACTAATTGATCTATGCTGGAGATTTTTTAAAATGTATATTTAATCCACTCATAACCAGCCAAACAAAGCAAAATGGGGCAGACAAGCACTTTACTACCACAGCTGTTTTACATCACAACTTGCGCTGTTTATTGTGATGTAAGCCCACTGAAAAGAGGACTTACCTTATCCGTTGTATACCTTTAGTGAAAAAACACAATGTTTACTTCCCTCATCATTTCACTCAGGCTGGTGTAAACAATTGTTTTTTAAATTAATTTATTTTTTTGTTGTTGTTATACACACATATATATTATACCTTTGGGCTAAAAGTTGAGTTTTGTCAGGCTAAATCTGAGATATGACCAAAACTGAATTTGGGGGGTTAAAAAAAAGGCAAAAAATGCCATGCCCATGACTAGGATTTGTCTCGGAGGGGAAAAAAGCTGTTTCCAAAGTGACCAGCAACCACTTGAATCTAGTTGCTCTGTATTTGTGGGATTGATTTTTGTTTCAAAAAGAAATGAAAAACAAATTCAGAAGTTTAATTACTTATCACCAATCTCCCATTATTGCTTTTAAACAATAAGAAGCTAATCAAGAATAATTATCACATGAAAAAAAAATTTAAGTAAATAAAGAACATCTCACACCAGAAAAAGAGAACAAAGTTGTAAAACAGCCTTATTTTAGATACTATCAAAAACTGCCAGTTAAACAAAATAAAAATGTGTTACTACCTTCTGCCCAATGGTATAATAAATAAGCAGTGACTGCAATCTTTAGCAAAAGGACCAAATTAAGACAGGTTATAAAAATGACTTCCTAGGTGCAATATCACTTTCATAACGTCTCAATCAGGGATTTACTGGTTAAAAACAAATGGTCCAATGAAAGAATTGGAAAGAAATGTCAAAGTTATTTTTTTGTTTTGATATCTTTTTTGATCTGTCAGAATTTGCTTTGTTAAGAATCAAGAAAATTTTGGTAGAAATTCATTACCTCTGTAAACCCCTGTTATAAACTCTGCATTAGTACTTTTGCCTTCTAGGGCAGTCAAAGTTTGTTTTAATTCATTTATAAATTGCAGTAGCAAGTGCTAGTGCCCATTATATTGTGGGGAAATCAAGTTTTTACAGTATTAGAATTTAATGTTTTAACTGATTTTTTTTTTTTGGCAATTCTAACACAAACAGATACATCCCTTCTTAACGTTACCCTTTCATGAACAAGGATCAGACAAGTTGCATAAGGAAAGGAAAGGAAAATGAAAAAGACCAAGCAGAAGGATGAAGGCTACAACAGAGAAAGTAAGCCTAACATATTGGTGCACTGATGACAAAGGAGTAATTCAGTCTGAAAATAAAAAATTACCACTGCTAAGTTTACCATCACCACAACAAGTCCAGGATCATAATGCTGTAAAAAAGAAACACCATTTGTTAGGCAGAAACCATTAGGGTAGGAAACAGGCCTTCTAGCAGGCAGACAGGCTGGGGTAAAGTAACAAATTGGGCTTTGTCCCTCCCCCAATTTCAGCTGGGGACGCAGGAAGGTCACTATGTGCTACCGCAGTTGTTTTCATACCGGTTGGATCAGGGTGTAAGATTTTTGTACTGCTACTTGAGAACAAACATGAACAACCTCTTCTACAAAAATGCAGGGGTTGGGGGGAAGGTGGGAGAAAGTGCGAGAACTATCTCTCGCTTCCAGTCTCTCATTTAACTACTCATTCTGTTCAAATCGGTACTCAAGGCCCGAGGTGGGACTTGTTCCTTAAGGAAATAACATCAAAGACAGATCATCAAGTGATTATCAAGTCATTGGCTGCACTAAAAGAACTCTAAGAGGACTGTCTCATAGAGGGGATCATCAAGACCTCACTATAATAAATAAAAGGTCTGGAAAATAACCTTAGATTGTCAGTGCTTGGAAAACATGCACATTTGAGTTCTGTCATGAATGAATACAACTTTTGTGGTAGACTTCCTCAGAACTTTGTTTCCTTTTAATCAAGTCTTCCCAAGTCCACCAACAGCTTTCTTTCTGCATATAATAAAGCCAAACTTTGAAGAACACCAGGAACTCCAGAGAAATTGGCATCAAAAGACCTGTCACATTTACAATTAGTCCACTCAGAGAAAACAGTCTGGCTTTAAAAACAATCTGAAGGTAAAATTGCTGCCTCCGCTAAGTGGTAATTTTTTTCCATTATTAGAAGTTCCAGACCAAGGAAAAATCCCACTGGGAAAAGACACTGAAGAATACATACATGAAGAGGCTGCAGTATTTAAAAACAAAAAAACAAAAAAAACCCCTCATTTATTCATTTGTGATCAATGACAAATCCTATCATAAAGGAATACCTGAGTAACAACCCATAGTGATGACTTTTCAATGGTAAATAGCAAAAGAATGTTTGCTAATATAATAATCCCCTAGAAAACTCAACTTCTTTTTAATACAAATTGAACTAAATCCAGTTTCTCTTATTTCTTGGCTTCTCTTAACAGGGACAAGTATTTCTTAAAATTCATTAAAATAAGAACATTTTGTTGTTTATTTCATTTCAAAGGAGGCAACTTCAACCAGAAAATAAATACTTTCCTTAAGAAGAAACTGTCCTCTTCAGCCAAAGATCTATATATAGATACTCTGACTGTGATCTAGCTGACTGGACAAGGGTGGGAAAAAAACATACTACTTATAGAAAATTCTACTATCAATGTATTCATGTGAGGAGAAAAAATTGATATTCATATTTTCTAAATAAAAACTAAATATATATATATATATAGACACACACACAAGTATTAAATCATTATGCTGTATACCTGAAACCAAAATAATATTCTATATCAACTGTACCTCAATAAAAATTTTTTTAAAGAGATGGAAAAAACTTTTAATGAGGTTTCACTGACCAACTGGTACTGTATACTCTATATTTTAGAAGATAGGCTTACTTCTACAATGACACATGTGCTAAAATACTCATGTACACATCTCTTGCTAAAATGTAAAGGTATTATAACTTATCTTAACTCAAGAGAGAATAAGGTCAAATATGAAAACTCACTGATTGCTTATAGCCACAGTTTCTGAGAATGAGCCTTTCCATTAACCAGTTTCGATTTTGAAACACTTTAGGATACTCCAATCTACAAAACTGGCCCAAAGAACTGGACTGTAGAGAAATTATTTTTTTTTTAAACAAACACTATTTTTAAACAAATCCCAGGAAAAGAACAACTGGGGAGAAAATATCGAAGAACCATAACCTGGTAAACAGCACATTTCAGAAACAGAAGACACATGACTTCTCCATAGAAACAAATTAGAAATGAAGAAGCTTCCAAAGTGATTAAAACAGTTTTTGGATAGTCAGCAGATTAAGATAACACTACAATTTACCTCTGCTGTCTGTTCCTTTGCTGAGATTCATCCAACAACAAATAATTATTGAGTTGCTTCTACATACCAAGCACTACTGGAAGGCTTTGGGCATATTTTTGTGATAGTAATTAAAACAAAGTCCTATAGCCCATGAATTATCTATAATTAGGCAAAATAATCTTACCAATATAAACTTCTGGCATGAGGAGTAGAAAATAACATTTATGGACCCAATGCATGTATGGTTCAAAAAGCTTTAATGTCTAACATCTTTCAAAGAAGTCTAAAACTGTTTTTAAAGACTGACCCTAATAAGGCAGAAGTAAATATAAAAGCCATCACAAAAGTCACAAATTTTACTTCCAAAAGGCCACTAAGTTGATAAAAGTCAAGAATCTGACCTGACATCTTAAATTTATTTAGTTTAAGCAACTCATATATGTGAAAATCAAGAATAATACAAAATTAGGATGGTGACTATTCTCTGATTTGTAAAATTACTCAAAATAAGGCTCTATAGTAAGCTATAGTGAAGTCGCTCAGTCGTGTCCAACTCTTTGCAACCCCATGGACTATAGCCTACCAGGCTCCTCTGTCCATGGGATTTTCCAGGCAATAGTACTGGAGTGGATTGCCATTTCCTTCTCCAAGGGATCTTCCCAACCCAGGGATCGAACCCAGGTCTCCCACGATGTAGACAGACGCTTTACCATCTGAGCCACCAGTGAAGTCATTATGTTAGTGTGTTTAAATATAATTTCATTCATTTAAAAAAACAGTGATTACATACAACTTTCAGAAATACTTCCTGGGTAAAAAGTGGTATATATATTTCCAAACCAAAGCTTTACTTCTACAAATTTCTCCTTAAAATAACAGTCTTCAGTAGCATAAAAATAATGATTATTTTCAGCATCGTTTAGATATCTTTTTCTTAGTAAACATCAAGTATATTAATTATACCCTATGGCTTTTAAGTTTTGTGTTTGTGTTTTGTTTTTTTTTTTTAAAGAATTCCTACTCAAAATAGAATCCAAAGTCTCTAGTGCTACAAAAACTAACTATATTCTTGCCACAGACTGTTTAATGATCTATACAACAACCAGGTTATTCTGATTTTCAGGCACAGGTTTTTTTTTTTTTTTTTTTTAAGGGCACAGAAGTTTAAAAAACTATGACCTAAAAATCCTTCCATCTTCCCAAAGAATCAGAGCTACTTTCTAGAACAAAATAGTTCAATTTTAATCATGTAATCTAATATATTAAGAAAAGGTTAGTTTTGTTTTGTTTCTCTTGGTTAAGCATACATATATTTATTTCATTGTCAGCTGACAGGGCCTCAAAACAACCCCCTGGTGGCTCAGTGGTAAAGAATCTGCCTGCCAATGCAGGAGATGTAAGTTTGATCCCTGGGTCAGGAAGATCCTCTGGAGAAGGAAATGGCAACCCACTCCAGTATTCTTGCCTGGAAAATCCCATGGACAGAGAAGCTTGGTGGGCTACAGTCCATGGGGTCACAAAAGAGACACCACTTAGTGGCTAAACGTACACAGTATAGAGTAGCTAGTCCTATGGTATTGTAATATCCAACGATCCAATGTTTTCTTAGAGTTGTATTCACTTACTATTAAGTTATTCCATAACTACACTGAGAATTCCTTAATATTCCAAGATCATTCTTAAACCCCAAAATGTTTTCCAGCTCCATTTAAACTGCTCTTCCTTAATCCTACACCTCAAACCCTCAACTCACCTTTATTTTCTTTCTTTATTTTTCTAGGTAGTCCCTAAAAAGGTGGCTACAAAATCTCAGTTCTCTAGTAAAAGGTAACTTCTAAACACTTGTGTCACTCTGGACAACTAGTGCACCAGTCTCTGCAGCCTCTCCAGCAAAATGGAGACATTATCTCCACTTTCGGGACTGGCATGTAGATCAAAACAGACAATAGAAGATGCTTTGTAAACCCTAACATTTCACCATGATGCTGCTAAACACTGTTGTCTTAAGGCCTCAGAAAATTAAAAAATCAATTTGTTCATTTCCAAAACTGGCATTTTAAAATACCTTAAAATTAAAAATACTCTAAGAAGCTGTGATAGATTCTAATGTTCTACCAACAACCTGGGGATAATGAAACAGTCCTATTTACTGAAGGAGAAAATTATCATCTACCCCCAAATCCTTCCCATATTATCATTCCATTAACAAGAGTGACTACTGAGTTTGAAAAGGTTACACAAATATTAAATCTAAGCCAAATGAATGAAGTATACTTTAGCAAGACTTTCTCCAAATTAAAACAGATCACCTAAGAAATTTATCAGGTACATGTATCAGGTACAAACAATTTTCTTAGGTAAATTATACCTAAACAAAACAGAAAAACTTAAACACTGTCAAAATGCTTACTATTTTACTGTCACCTGAGAAATACACTAACACCTATGTATGTGTACTGAACAGTAAGTTATTAATCCACTGTATGCCAAATTTGTAATAGATGAAGTCTACAAGGAATGTAGAAGTAAATTGAGAAAGTAAAAAAAATTGAAATTACTGAAAAATCTCCCTTATTTCCTCTGGCGTCTCTTCTAAAAAGCCCAGAGATCCTAGGTTATCCATAGAAATTTTCTTTTCCAGTTCTAAAGTCTATGATTCCATACAACTTTGAAGGCATTTCTGTCTCCTCTTAGTTTCAACTTTTCAAATATTGGCTAACCAGTGAAATTTTATATTTTCAACTGTTTCCACCTGATTGGAAACGCTACTCTAATTACAATAAAATCATGATGATTATATACTAATATTATATATTGGTATATTTTATATACTAATTTTATATATTGCTAATTTTAAGTTTCTTGGACATGCCACTCTCGTAAGAAGTACGAGAAACCAGTTTCCATGCAAACCAGTTTCATTTTAATCATGCAAACTAATCTAGGGCACGAAGTCCATAAATAATAATGTAGGAAACAGTATAAATCAGGATAAAGATAAGATTATAAGAAAAATAAATAGCATTATACTAAATCAGACTAAAAATCACTAATCTATTTTGGATGAGCAAAAGAACCAACTGTCTACCCCGACTTGCCACAGTGAAGGTAACATTCTCAGAAGCTTATTTTATTCATATGATCTAAAGCAAATTACTTGGGGAGCTTATTTAAAATGTAATTTCCTGAACCCCACTGCAGACCTGCTGAGTTGTACTGGTTGGGAATCTACATTTTTAACAAGCACCCAAAGTGATTCTGCTGCTCACTAAAGCTTGAGAATCACCAATCTAATGGTAAAAGTACTAGAGTAGAGGTCAGAAGATTTGTTATAAACACAGCTACTATCCTCAGCAGTTTGACTATGGATAAACACTTAGGTTTCTCAATCTGTTTGTTTTTTTTTTCCTCAATCTGTTTAAAGTGGCATTATCTCCCAACCTACTATTGGGAGAGGAAAATGAGATAAGATACAGGTATAAAGCTTATATGCCATCATGTTTAATTCCCCAAACAGTTCTGAAATCTTTTAAAGATTTGAGCATACTGAGGAAAGGTCACACCACTAACTGATTGCAGAGCTTGAATTTAAACCCAGGTCAAATTTCAAGTGAGATCATAAAGTAGTAGTAACCTGTGAATCAAATATAGGCCTTGCATATGTTTGTTTATCTCAGATTACTTTAAACTTTGAGCCAACATTTTTCAATTACTAAGTTTCACCAGAATATCTGGATTTCTGGTTTTGTTTTTTAAATTCAGGTCTGGCAACACATGAGACTATATTCCTACACAGTAACAATGAGCAGGAGCTAGCTGAATGGCAGTTACTCCTCTCCAGACATGGCACAACTCACACTACTTCCTACTTACTGTCTCAAGTTCAGTGGGCTTCAACTGTGTATGTTACCACCTGGCCCCAACAGGCATCGGAGCTTCCAAGTCCTACTTTTGAGACTGTCCTCTGCTCTTTCCTTCTAAGCTCCAGCTAGATTTTCTCTGTAACTCATTTGGTTACAGAATTATCTACGTCACAGATTTCAAAAGACTTAGTAAGACAGAAAAGGCTGAATTTAGAACTAATAAACCACATTTATACATGTAAGATGATATTATTTTGTCCCCTTTTCTAAATGTACAATCCATTACTTCAAATTTTGGTAGCCATTTTTAATAAATATTTTCATTTTTAGCTTTTTTCTTTATCAAAATATATATCTCACAAATCATACTTATAAACTTTGTGTTCTTATCATGTTTATATCTGGTCCTCCTTTTAAATACCAGTGGTTCTTATGGATGAATGATTCCATGCATCAACTAACTAACAAGTATAGTTGGGCAGATGCTAATATAGTTGTTTGCTTCCTTATTCTCACAATGAGATCTTTCACTTATTAAATCCTTCAAGAAATAAGTTAAAATTCTAAGTTATGTTTTTCAATTCTCTATTAAGCCCCCACTGTACCTTTAACTTCACAATTACAGTATTATATTGCACTAGATTTATTTGTTACAGTTGTGTCTATATTAGACATAAGCCTCAGGAGACAAGAGCTATATCTTATTCATTCCTTAACTCTTAAGACTTAGTACAGATCTGGCACATTCTACAGATTCAGTAACTATATGCAGAATAAAAAAACATATTGAAAAGCAACAACAGAAAACACATAAATGCCTGTAATTGTTATCACTTAGGAGTTTACAGTCTAACAAGAGTTAAGTAAGTAAGTGAAGTAGCTCAGTAGTGTCCGACTCTTTGCGACCCCATGGATTGTAGCCTACCAGGCTTCTCCGTCCATGGGATTCTCCAGGCAAGAATACTGGAGTGGGTTACCATTTCCTTCTCCAGGGGATCTTCCTGACCCAGGGATCGAACCCAGGTCTCCCACATTGGAGGCAGACGCTTTAACCTCTGAGCCACCAGGGAAGATGGCTCACGAGAGTTAAGAGACACATAAATACAAATTATTCAAGGTAGAATGTTAAAAACACCACAAGAGAAATACAAAGTGTAAGAAAAAATAAAGGAGGAAATTATAGTACGAGACAAGAAATTACAGTATTCTCTTTACCTTTGGAGATCAATTATCTATCACTCCTAAAAATGTGGCCAAGGTTCTTAATACTCAATCTAGCCTACAGTTTCCAGTGAATTTACAGAAATTTATATTCATCATCAAGAACATAAATGACCACTTCACGTGCTCTAAGAAAAAATACCACATTCAAAGCTACCTACATTTTTTTCAACCAGAGTAATTATTGTACATTTCAATTATGCAGTACTTTATTTCTCACCACCATCACATTTCTCCAGAAGACAGAAGTTAAGCCACCACACAGCATTTAAGTACATTATAGATAGCATACTGATTAAAAGCATAGGTTTTTGGCAACATGATTCTACTACCTATCTGCTGTAAGATTTTGGGCAAAGAAGTGCTTAAAATGTCAATCTCCTCATCTGTAAAAAAAAGAGTAACTACCCCAGAGAGGACTTAAATTAGACTATACATGTGCAAGCACTTTGTAAACACTTAAAACACTAGCTATTATTAAGGATTAACACTAAACCCAGTGAACAAAGGCTTGCTAGCCAGACACATGCATGAATCAACTGTATATTATGCTTCATAGTTGATTTATCATCCTTCATAACTACACTTTCCTTTCCAGTTCCACTGCTATCATTTTATTCTATGCCCTTATCAACTCATACCTAGACAACTTTCTAAATGGTTTTACATCTTCAGTCATACTTTGGCAATATTCGTACTTAACTTCTACCACCAATGTGCTAATTGGTATAATGGAAAGAAATAGATCACAAATCAAGAGAACTAGGGGCTGCCTTTCAACATTCTGGAACCCTAAACCTACATTTCTTCATTTGTAAAATGAATTTCTGATTAAATTAGCTTTAATATTTCTATCTGCTAGATAAGTCTATACCTCTCTTCTAATAAAAAACTGCCTTTGTTTACAAAATAAAGTTTCAAATTGGAGCAGCCTTCTACACTCAGTGTGGTAGTTAGTTAGCAGCATGGGTTTTGGAGTCAGAAAGACCAAGGTTTGAATTTTGATATTGTCATTTACTGACGGTTTATTCTTAAGCAACTTGCTCAACTTCTTTAAGCCTCAGTTTTTCCTCTGCAAAGCTGGAATAACATAGTCTTGCTTTAAGAATTGTATGTGTTAAATAGACAGACAACGGAAGAAGCTGCTATATGGGGACAGAGAACTCAACCCGGTGCTCTGTGACAAACTAGAGGGGTGGGATGAGGTAGGGAGTGGGAGGAGATTCAGGAGGGAGGGGACATACATGGACTTGCGGCTGATTTATGTTGTTGTATGGCAGAAGCCAACATAACACTGTAAAGCAATTATCTTCCAATTAAAAATTAAAAAAAAAATAATTAGATGAGGTTTTAGTTAAGATAATACTAGATTTGTGCCTATCTGAACCAAATTCCCATTACTGCTTTCTAGTTATGGTTTCTCAACTGCTCTTGGACACCCAGAACCCTGCTTCAACCAAATAATTATGGTTTTTTCCATCCTTTTATATGTCAAAGTTCATTTTAAAAATATATATTTTGATAAGTTCTTCTGCTTTTAAAGTGTGACATTCACTGCCGAATGGACACTTTCTGCTCTAGCCAGCTACACCTTCTCTTCACCAACTGTAATCACCTTGTATACATCAGTGTCTCTTTCTTTGGTAATACCTATTCCTCCCTCCTTAAGACTTCATTGTGAGGTCTTCCCTAGTCATTTATCCTTAAAGAGTTTACTGTTAAGGTTTCTTCCACTTATCTCCTAAAATAAATGGCAAACTTATGAGAGTAAGGGTAGTATCTCACAATGTCATGTATACTGTTGATTATGGTCTCTTGAAAACAAGTATTTAATAGAAGTGCAACTATTTTAATGTAATTCTTCACCAGTGAGTGCTTCATTTAAAGTAATCTGCCTTGAGGATGTCCAAACTGCTTCTATAACCGGTCTACTCTTTTCTTAGTAAAAAAGTATCTGATCTAAATTTAGAAAAATTTGCTACTTCCTTTCTAATTATTTTGCATGAACTTGGTATATATTTAATGTCTTCTGATTAAATAACACTTTAACATATATTTAATGTCTGTCTATAAATGCAACAATCTCTATACTGAGAAACAAGTAGTCTATACAGCATCTAAGTTCACTATTTCCCCTTCTCATCTCCCCCAATCCCTTTTCATTTCTCAGTTCAGTTCAGTCACTCAGTCGTGTCCGACTCTTTGCGACCCCATGAATCTCAGCACGCCAGGCCTCCCTGTCTGTCTATCACCAACTCCCGGAGTTCACTCAAACTCATGTCCATCAAGTCAGTGATGCCATCCAGCCATCTCATCCTCTCTCGTCCCCTTCTCCTCCTGCCCCCAATCCCTCCCAGCATCAGGGTCTTTTCCAGTGAGTCAACTCTTCGCATGAGGTGGCCAAAGTATTGGAGTTTCAGCTTTAGCATCAGTCCTTTCAATGAACACCCAGGAGTGATCTCCCTTAGGATGGACTGGTTGGATGTCCTTGCAGTCCAAGGGACTCTCAAGAGTCTTCTCCAACACCACAGTTGAAAAGCATCAATTCTTCTGCACTCAGCTTTCTTCACAGTTCAACTCTCACATCCATACATGACCACTGGAAAAACCACAGCCTTGACTAGATGGACCTTTGTTGGCAAAGTAATATCTCTGCTTTTTAATATGCTATCTAGGTTGGTAATCGAGAAGGCAATGGCACCCACTCCAGTACTCTTGCCTGGAAAATCCCATGGATGGAGGAGCCGGTAGGCTGCAGTCCATGGGGTCGCTAAGAGTCAGGCACGACTGAGCGACTTCACTTTCACTTTTCACTTTCATGCAATGGAGAAGGAAATGGCAGCCCACTCCAATGTTCTTGCCTGGAGAATTCCAGGGACGGCAGAGCCTGGTGTGTTGCCATCTATGGGGTTGCACAGAGTTGGACACGACTGAAGTGACTTAGCAGCAGCAGCAGCAGGTTGGTAAGAACTCTAGCTCTAAAATCTAGACTTTTTAACTACAGACTGTCAATTCTAAATTTTGTTTACTAACTGGATTCAACTGGATTCATTTGTTTATATTAACTAAATCCCATTAAGATAGTCAGGGGTTATATATAATCTGTTATCTTACTAAATTTGATACCTGAATTACTAAAATTATGCTTACCTTTGGAAACGCATAAAGACCGCACAGCTCATTTAATTACCTAGGAACAAAGATCATTATAGCTACCAGGCTCCTTCAGCTAGACCAGCAACAAGTATAAATAAGCCTTTCTGACAATCCATACTGACATGCAGAATGTTTAGATTCTAGATGTGGCACATAATCCATGAAAACAAATTTCAAAGGGAAACTAAGGAAGAAGGACAACTCCTCAGCTTTTTACAAATATCCTATCCAGAACATTTATCTGTGTCATCATAGTATTAAAGAAAACCTATTTTTCCCCAACCAAAGAATGATTTTTCTTAGAAGTTAGTGTGGTTTTAAAAATCAATATTCTAACTTAACAATAAAGTCCAAATTTTAACACTACATATTTCTACTGTATGGGATTCAAATCTAGTTTTTCTTTAATCATAAAATGTATTAATATAAGCACTGTTGGGGCTTAGCTAATGCAGGGTTTATCCAACTATATTTACCATTTGTTTGCTAACTGAAACTAGAGTGGGAGGAGGGATACATACATAAAACCAAAGAAACACTAAAGAAACCAACTCTACTCTGCTTGGATTCTGTCTACTCTGAGTCTTTTTCAAAACAATTTTCTTTCTACATTTTTTAGTAGTAATAGTATATCATATCAAATTTTAAAAGGATACAGTAAAAAGCAACTCACTTTCCCTTCACAGTCTGCCTTAACAATGACTTTTCTCTGCTGCCGCTCGCTTCAGTCGTGTCTGACTCTGTGCAACCCCATAGATGGCCTCCCATCAGGCTCTCCCGTCCCTGGGATTCCCCAGGCAAGAACACTGGAGTGGGTTACCATTTCCTTCTCCAATGCATGAAAGTGAAAGTGAAGTCGCTCAGTTGCAACCCCATGGACTGCAGCCCACCAGGCTCTTCCGTCCATGGATTTTCCAGGCAAGACTTTTCTCTGCACAGTCAAGCAAATAAGAAACAAATATACGCACAAACCCTACAGAATGTACCCTTTTAATGTTTCACAGTGAAATGCTTCAGTTCATCTCTCTTGACATATTTTCCAGCCAACAATTTCATACAATAAAATTTTTATGCTTCAATCTCAAAAATCTAATTCAACATTTTTAAGAAAAAGATATGTGAGAAACCTAGAGATATAATACATTTCATATACAACTTGTAGGACTTTGGGAAAGCTGCTTAAGTATCAACAAAAGCTATGGACATGTTACAACAGAGAAAGCAACTGTTAAGAACCACAGAAATTATTTGGTAATCAGGAAAAAATGTATACTTTATATCTTAATTTTTTTTTTTAATCAATAAACAGGCAGCTATGTTTTAAAAGCTGGTTAGCTGCTGGGTTGATGTGTATTCCATTTAAAATAATGGAAAATAGAAACACACTGTTTTATGTGCCACTAAGAAATTTTAAAAGCTGCCATTATAATTTTAATGCCATTAATAAGGTACATCTAATTTTACCTTTATTAAAATATGAAAAAATGACTTAGGATCAAGGAAATATGGTAGACTATTTCCAATCTTTTATCACAGTGATATAATGAATAACTTCAATCATACATTATTTTGCGCATTTCATGAATAAGTTAAAGATAGAAACCGAACTGTTGGATCTAAAAGGATACATGCATTTTAATCTTTAAGTAATTCAAATTGTTCTCTATCGTGGTTTTATCCGTTTACAGTCTCACTGGCTATAATGTAAGAACCTATTTTCCCCAAATCTGACCAGGCTAGTCTTTTTTAAAGCCTTTTCCAAGCCAACAAGTAAAAAATCATACCTCATAGTTTAATATGCATTATCTCTGAGAAGAAATGAGAATATTTTCATATGCCTAAAGGTCATCTGCAATACTTTTCTGTAAACAGTATTCATAGCATTTCCCCCTTTCTATTTAGATTACAAGTATTTCACATACCAATAAATACATAAAGAAATCTGTCCTTGGTCTACAATGAGATATTACAGATATTTCCCCCAGTTTGTTTAGCTGTTGTTCTTTTACTTTACTATGATGAAATATAGTCAAATTTATCCTTCTTTTAAGGATTTCTGGGTTTGGAGTTGAACTTAAAGTTCTCCTTATTATAAGATTATCTTTAATAATTATCCTATTGTTCATTTTAACAATTTTATTTTTTACATTTAATTATTTTAGTCATCTGTAATATGTTTTGGGGTAAGGTGGGGATCCAACTTCTTTTTTTAGGTTACTATACAGTTTGTCCCAACCCCACTGCTTAGTGACTGAGGCTTTTTTAGATGTAACTAAGAGCTCAGAATTACTGAAACAAAGAGCAAAATTAGGGACTTGTGACCCTAAAACATACACAGCATTAAAAGCACAGAACTGGGAATCAAATATCTAGCACATATTCAGTTCAGTTCAGTTGCTCAGTCATGTCCGATTCTTTGCAACCCCATTGACTAACACACCAAGCTTCCCTGTCCATCACCAACTCCTGGAGCTTGCTCAAACTCATGTCCACAGAGTTGGTGATGCCATCCAAACAGTAATAGCACATATTAGTATCTTAGCGGAGAAGGCAATGGCACCCCACTCCAGTACTCTTGCCTGGAAAATCCCATGGACAGAGGAGCCTGGTAGGCTGCAGTCCATGGGGTCACGAAGAGTCAGACACGACTGAGTGACTTCCCTTTCACTTTTCACTTTCATGCACTGGAGAAGGAAACGGCAACCCACTCCAGTGTTCTTGCCTGGAGAATCCCAAGGACGGAGGAGCCTGGTGGGCTGCAGTCCATGGGGTCGCGAAGAGTCGGACATGACTGAGCGACTTCTCTTTCACTTTTCACTTTCCTGCACTGGAGAAGGAAATGGCAACCCACTCCAGTGTTCTTGCCTGGAGAATCCCAGGGACAGCAGAGCCTGGTAGGCTGCCGTCTATGAGGTCGCACAGAGTCGAACACGACTGAAGCGACTTAGCAGCAGCAGCAGCAGTATCTTAGCTGCTGCTGCTACTGCTACTACTGTTACAAAATCTGGGAAATAGAGAGTAGCAAGATAGAGGCTTCTCTGTGATTTTTATGATACTTAGGTTTTTGATGAATACCTAAAGATTAACTCAAATTCAGTTAAAATACTTAAACATACACCATACAATTGAGGTGTTAATAACAATTAGCATTTACATAGTGTTTTGCAGTTTGCATAAAGTAACTTCACTTAATTACTTTACCCTCATAATCACTGCGAGAATATAGGCAGAGATTTTAATCCTCATTTATTGCTGAAACAAATAATTCAACTTGTCCCTTTACTTAAAGTAAGTGGCAGAGCCAAATTCAAACCTAAATCCTAAGTTTCCAAATGCTGCTCACATTGCTTCATACCCTAAACCAAGTGCTTCTAAACAAAAATAAAAGAGAATCCCTACTCTCAAGGAACTTAAAGCAATTTGTCAATTAAGTATTCAATTGATCACATACTAAAAAATATAAAACACGGTCCCTGGCCTCAAAAAACCTTCAAAAGCGTACCGTAAGTTTAAAAAGCAAGACTTAGAGGACTGGAAAATAAACCTGAAGAGCAGGAACAATCTTATTTACTTTGCCCATGACTTACATTATTTACAGCTGGTATAACTAGAATACATTATTATCTCATAGCTGAGCTAATGCTGATTGACTGTCACTGAGTGAACCCTCTAAATATGGAATATGAAATATATCATACCTCTTCATTTGTCTTTGTGACCAAAAAAATCAGCCACATCATCAAACAGCTCTTAGACAATATAACAAAGAAAGTTTAGGAACCACCTCTGGGCTACATCTACTTACCTATTTCATAGCAAAATAAAGATTTTGAGCTACATTCCATTCCATTTCAAAGCTGCCAGAAGGTCATAAAACAATTTCAAGAACCAAATCCAATTCAACAGCCACAAAATACAACTATCATTTGCTGTTGTTTATTCCAAATTAAACATACCCTCTGCCTCCATTAAAAAACACACACACAATCGTTCATAATATTTCTCATCAGCAGGCCTTTCTTTATTGTTGTTTCCTTCAGGTATCTTGCCAACAACCTTTTCTACAAGTCTTTGATTTTTTTAATACTAACAATCACTTATCTGCCACATATAAATTTTAACTTTTGAATATTTTAATAAACACTGTGATGTGTGCTACATCGCTTCAGTCGTGTCCAACTGTGCGACCCCATGGACTGAAGCCCTCCAGGCTCCTCTGTCCATGGGATTCTCCAGGCAAGAATACCGGTGTGGGATGCCATTCCCTTCTCTAGGGGATCTTCCCGAAAGGGATGAAACTGGTGTGTCTTATGTCTAACCTGCATTGGCAGGCGGGTTCGTTTACCACTAGCACTACTGCTGCTGCTGCTGCTGCTAAGTCGCTTCAGTCGTGTCCGACTCTGTGCGACCCCAGAGACGGCAGCCCACCAGGCTCTGCTGTCCCTGGGATTCTCCAGGCAAGAACACTGCAGTCGGTTGCCATTTCCTTCTCCAATGCATAAAAATGAAAAGTGAAAGTGAAGTAGTATCCGACTCTTCGCGACTCCATGGACTGCAGCCTACCAGGATTCTCCGTCCACGGGATTTTCCAGGCAAGAGTACTGGAGTGGGTTGCCATTGCCTTCTCCGAGCACCACTAGGGAAGCCCTAATAAATATTAGGGGAGAACAAAAGGTAAATAAGGGAAATTCAAGTAAAAATTAAACCCACCTAACAAAGTTGAATTTTCTATCGTGCCACAAAGAATTCTGTTTCAGAGTTAGCATGCCCTATTCTCCAACCTATCCAGTGACAAGTTATATACATACACTGCAGCCCCAAAGACTAGCACTCTGTAAAGTCTCACAGGGCTTTCAATAAATTTTAAATGTTAACAAAATCTCTAAAAGATCAGGCTTAAATTCAGTGGATGACTGCATGTTAAAAAATGTTAGAGCCTAAAATCAAACAAAAGCAACTAAAAGTGGACAATAAACAAGTAAATGCAAAGAACTTACAAAGCCATGAATCTAGAAATTATTTGCAGTGATTAGTCTATGCAGTAGTAAGAAGGCATTATGATTTTCTGCAGAGCAACAGGGCTTTCTTTATTCAGTGGTTATTTGTAGCAAAGGTTTGGTACAATGAAAAAAATTTGTCATGAATTATCTAAATATGTCATAAATGTGGCTATATTCTAGTCAAACGATGTGGGCATTACACAAAGAGCTATGTAAGAGAAATCAATTCAATGCCTGGACAATGTTGAATGTGACACTAAAAAAATAAAAGAGCCATTTCCAAGACAATTAAAGTGAAAGTGAAAGTGAAGTTGTCAGTCGTGTCCGACTCTTTGTGACCCCATGGACTGTAGCCTACCAGTTTCTTCCATCCATGGGATTTTCCAGGCAAGAGTACTAGATTGGGTTGCCATTTCCTTCTCCAGAGGATCTTCCTGACCCAGGGATAGAACCTGGGTCTCCCGCATTGTAGGCAGACACTTTATGTCTGAGCCATCAGGGAAATCCATTTTGTTGGCAGGAGAATAAGGTCTCATTCTTTTTGAAGGGTAGAGACCGTACTAGCCATTCAAGACACATGGGCTTTGAACAACAATGTGAATTTAGTAAACACTACTGAAATGTACACTTAAAAATGGTTAAGATGGCAATTTTATGTTATGTGGGCTTTGCCACAATTAAAAGAAAAAAAGGAAGGGCTTCAAATTTCTCTTTTATTTTAAATAAATAATGGATTGATGAGTTATTGAGTGCTTATTACATGCCAATCACCACAGAGATGAAATGTGAAATATGGATAAAATCTGATTTCTCTTTTCAAGGAGTTCAAAGTTTAAAGACACCCAAATTTGAAAGTATTCTTAAAATGAAACAATAATTTTCCATCACCCAAAAATAGTTAAGTACCCGTTTACCTAATCTTTTTTTAAATTTTACTTTATTTTTAACTGGAGGATAATTACTCTACAATATTGTGATGGTTTCTGCCATACATCAACATGAATCAGCCATAGGTATATATACGTCCCTCCCCTCCTAAACCGCCCTCCTACTTCCCTCCCCATCCCACCTCTTTAGACCATCACAGAGCACCTTTCTAAACTCGCTTGCTATACGTCTCTCTCACTCTTTTTCTCTGCCAGTTTTAGTTGTACTTTGAAGTCTCCGATGCTTACAATGGAAAACTCTGGGATTCAAACAGATTCGCTAGCCCCCTACGTAATGTCCCCAAATTCTACTCCCCTCTGTACCTGAACAAAAACAGTAACAATCAACAATGCTCCTGGGAATCTCTGAATAGGAAGAGAGGTTTCAAATAGTAGGGGAAAAGATCAAATAAAATCTTCAGACCTTATTCTGAACTATCACCTCCATTCAACCCAACCCAACATTTAACTGTGCAAACCACTGGGACTAAACCTACCAAGAAGTCATTTCTACTTTAGTCCTGATGACCCTTTCTCTTTTCTGGTCTCTTAGAAAATCTATGGTCTATGCCATACAAATTGCTCTCAGTTGTTGAGTATTCTTTATACTGTGTACAATGAGTTCTTGCACCACTGGAAAACAAGTTTAGTGGTGATCAAATCTTTCTACCTCCCCCAAAGGATAGGTTAATGCTTAGTAATAAATATTCATTTGAAATATATTTTTGAGCATTTCTCATGTTCACCACTGAATAGAATTTGTGGATGTATACTTTTAAAAGCAAAGGCTTTAAAGACTGAAACATCCTGTTTCATGCCCCGTCCTATTATGGCCCTTAACACAGACATTTGAACTGATTAGACTGCCCACTCATATTATGGAAATTCATTTCCCAAATTCAAAAAATTAGTCAACAGTAGTGCACCTCTCCCCAAATATCCCTTTATACAATGAGACCCTTCATGACCAAATGTAGAAGTACAATGATTTCCATCATTTCTGAGGTACTGTTCACATCTGCAGAGAACAGCAGCCCTTGAATACGACAGAGCTAATAAGTAAATGGAGTTGGTTGACTGGTTTTCAACTAGTAAGAACTCAGAAGCAGAAATGTTAGCAGTGTTTGTTATCCAAATGATTAGTACAGTTAAAAGAAAAAATTACATACAATGTAAACTTTAAACCATACATTTCCCAGAGACTGACCTGAACTTAAGAAATGGCCTCTCAGAGAACCCTAGGAAATCTGTTTCAATTTTATGTTTCATATAGGTTAATTATTCTACTATTGCATGGATTCTGATTAGAGACAAAGAACCAGGGCAATCACCAGCTTCAGGAAGAATTCAGGAGGGCAAAAATTAAACTCTGCTGTTGAAATTAATCCTCTTAAAAATACAGCAGCCATAATACATCACTAAGTGATACAAAGAAAGTACATTCTGATACTACGTATTTCATTTACTTTACCCAACCATCACTTCCACCAAAAGAAATTTAAAACAGACTGAGCCATACATAGAATGTTTCCTGAAAGTATTCACGACACAGCAGCTTACTCTTGCAAATTATTAGCTTAATAGTGATTTCAAATACAGTTATAGGAAAAACAGACTACTCTACGGGATAAAAGGCAGTGGGAGAAAGCCCAAAAACTTTTTCAAGAAAGACAAAAAATATATTCAGGCATAAGATCTGCATCAGAAACATTTTTTCTTTCTTTTTTCTTGGTATATTTAAAAAACTTACCCTGAAGAGATTTTCCCAATCCCTGGCCCAGCTTCCACCCATGTTTCTGGAGTAAGCGATGTCCAATATTATCCTGACAGACAGAACAGAGAGACAAACCAAAAATATTCCAATAATATATTCTTCCCTTCCTAGTGATATTTAACAGGTGATGAACAAGAGATAATTCTACATATATGCATGCAAAATAGGTGCTAATAGGGGAAATGTGCCCAATAAAGGGGGCATTAATGTAAAAAGAAATACTGGCTAGTATTTTATACAGGAAGACCAAAGAGGGTAAGGGTCCTTTCTGATGGTGTGTTGGGCAATTTTTATATACAACACTTTTAAAAAGAGAAAAAAGGGAAGGGGAAAGGGGGAAGAATACACTTATGAAGTTTAAAACTAACATTAAAAAGCATAAAATCAAAGTACTTATACAATCATATCCACCACCTAGACAGCACCACTTTAAGAGCTTTTTTTTTAATAAAGAAAATCTACATTGTATTTAGTTATTTTGCTTATGTGTCAGGCTTTCATGATACAAAGTAAGTTGTAAGTGTAAGACTGCCCCACCACTAGAAATGAAAACACAATCAGAGCAAAATCCAGGCTAGACTTGATTGGTTTTTTAATACATATATATAAAATATAAATATTTAACTAGCATGCAGCCAATATTAAACTGAAAAAACAGTGAGGTTAGTAAAACGAGAAATTAAATTGATTAAACAGAAAAATAAAATGAGCTCAAGCACAGACTGAGTGATGCATTTCAACATGTAATCTAACAAAAATGCTAAAATGTTAGAATGAAACAGGCCTAGCAATAAGTTAACAGTAAAGAACCATTAGTGCATGTAGGGGAAAAAAACCAATATACATAATGTCTCATCTTCCTAGGAGCACAGTGGAAAAGATCCTTCAATGTAAATCACATGTAAAGACACTAGAAACAACAATTAAATGTCAGCTTTTGCGTAAGGTTTCAAGATCTTAGAAACCTCTGCAGACCTTTGTCCAATTCTTTGCTTTTTACAAATATAGAGAGAACACTAAAATACTCATTTAACTGTATCTGATAAAATGTTACTTATCAAAAGGAAAACATTTAAAAATTGTAAACAGAAAGTGTTCTGTATGCATTAAAATGTAATTTATAATATTAATTGGGTATCACCACTTGAAAATAATCTCGTATTTCCTAAAATCAAATTATGAAGTCAACTAAACCATAAATCTCTGAATTAAAAACAAACATCTCCTATTAAATTGACTTTTATCTTCCAGCTACATATTCAATGGTAAAATGCTCTGGAATTACAGGAAAAAATATGCTACTATTATCTGATAGTAAGTTACAAGAAGAAGATTAGGTCTCTTCAATGCTCTGTTTAAAAAAAAAAAAAGGTCAACTTCCTTCTATGAGTTTATGACAGGATGCCAACTAGAAAACTGGACTGAGCAGCTTATTACTTTATTGATTAGAGGAACAAAGATCAGGATACTTGAAAAAATGGGGCAAATGATAATGAAAACTATTTCTATAACAAAACATGCAATTACTTTAAACATACATATACACAGTCATTACTGTACACAAAAGGTCACTAGACATTATTTTTTGCTAGAAATTGAGAGAATGAATAAATACTATGGTTATATGTAATCCCAGTACTGAATGCCTATATATAAATAACTTTATTGTTAAAAAAAAAAACAAAAAACTTTTGTAAGTCTTAACACAACTAATTTTAGCAGAAAATGAAGATAAAGAGAGAGGCCTTTATAGTACTACTGTGGAAATACACTTACCTGCACATAAAATCCTTGTTTTATACCATAATTCCTACAACTAAATTAACTACAGAAAGGACAAGGATAGCAGAATGACTCTAAGATAATGTAGCTGAATAAAGTATTGTTTAATCTCTTAATAGGCTAATTTTATAACTAGGCACAGATTTAGGGTATTAAAACCATGCTGACAAAAACTGTTGTCCCTTTTTTTAAATTAAGAAAACTCTATCTTTTGGCTAAGTGGAGATGAGACATTATGCTGACCGTGTTATATTATGAATGCACTAAAATAAACAGACAGATGAAGCAGTATGCTATTTCCAAAAGCAGTGCAAGTGGAGTGAAAGCATTTCCATACGAACCTGGCTTTAAAAACTGGGCTGTCAAAAGAACAGTTAAATGTAACACAAAGTAAGAAACTGTCCAATCACTAATGGTCGTTTTTTTTTTTTTTTTTTTTTGTCTTGTTTTCAATTCACTGCTTGCAATTAATGTATTTATTAAAGAAGAGTGAAAGCATAAGTAAATTCACGAGTCAAGACCAGCTGAGAGATTCAAGAGCAGCGTGTTGTGACTGACAACAGTGAAAGGAAAAGCAAATGTTAAAGGGAGAGGGAGAAAAAAGAAAAATTTAGGGTTATACACATTAGCATCACTTTTACAAAACCACTCAAGATGGCTGTCACCTTCTCAAAAAAAGCTATTGATACAAAATGGCAGTGATACTTCTCTTCTAAATCTTTAAACGAAAACTGTTCTTTAATTAAATCTACTTCCCTGGTGGCCCAGACAGTAAAGCATCTGCCTACAATGCGGGAGGCCCGGGTTTAATCCCTGGGTTGGGAAGATCTCCTGGAGAAGGAAATGGCAACTCACTCCAGTATTCTTGCCTGGAAAATCCCATGGACGGAGGAAACTGGTAGGCTGTAGTCCATGGGGTCGCAGAGAGTCGGACACGACCAAGTGACTTCATTTTCTTTCACTTTCCCCAAGTATGAACAGGGAATGAAATGTCAGGGGTTATGTATTAATATTATTAATATGCCACTCTATGACCTTGCAATTATAACAAAAAGCAACAAAAATAATAGGCATATCTCCCAGAAAGTCTTCTACTCAGCAACCTCTGAGATTAAGTGAATGACTATTACGGAAAATCTGAGCCTTTCCTATCATTTCAGACTATCTGTTTTTGGAGAAAAAAATGGCAGTTCTGCAACTCTGCAGAAAGGACTAGTATTCACTATGGTCCCTTTTCCTACCAAAAGAAAAAAGTTTTATAAAGACTAGTGAAAAATCCAGTAGGCTTAAGGATGATGGGTAACACAAGAAAGGCATGTCAAAATATCTCATAACAAAGTACTAATAGAACAAAGCAGACTTGTCTAATTTGAAGTGATCAAACTGTTCACTGAACTTTCACTGTGAAAGAGCAAGGAATTCAGTGGCCAACTGGTGATAATCATTACTCTCTCTGGTTAGAGTGTCAATCATTTCTATGAACGTCATTTATAACAGTAAACTGCAGTAATCTGTAGCCTCAACTGGTAATCTAGACATAACAAGGGCATTGAGCACTATTTAACTTCTGAAATAACAGTTTATTATTTTGGTTACTACAAAAGTGACTAAAAAAGCTTCATTTTTTATTTTTAAGCAAAATAAATAATTTGAAGTTTAGTTATAATCTTACAGAACTGAAAATAAATTTTTTTAACACAGCCTGGTTTGTGACTGACAAAGGGGCATGTATAGTGATAGGCTGTTTATAATTTAAATACACATGGAAGAAATGCAGGGAAATACTAATTTTAAACAATTAATAAAGCAACTAACTTTGCCCAAGGGAGGTACGCAAAAGGGTGGTTTTCCAGATCATTCATAAAGAGTTCCCACAACCTATTTGTTGTTGTTTGGCTGTCCCACACAGCCTGTGGGGTGTCAGTACCCTGATGAGGGATTGAACCTGGGTTCTTGGCAGTTAAAGTGCAGAGGTCCTAACCACTGGACTGCCAGGGAATTCCTCCCATGACCTATTCATTACTCTCTGTCCTTAAGACTCCAAAAATGGTGGCAATGTGGCATTTTATTTGGTTAGGAATGAAGTTCTTAATTCTGGTTAAACTATGAAGCTGAGCTAAAAACTCAAAACTTTTTTCATCTAGATTACCTAAACAGGCCTTTATGGTTTTTCTATTTCTAAACTCAAATGTAAATTAAAGTGCTATATTTTAATCCTCTGTACTAAATGTGCAAGAAAGGAGGATATAATTTTTAAATGGGAACATCAATAATAGCAAGAAATGTGTATTAGAAACAACTACCAATATGCTAAAAACACAATACCAGCCAAAACACAAAAACAAAAAACCATCTCATTATTGTTTCAGCCATTCCTCAACAATTTTATTAATTAAATACCAAGTAGAAAACTTTCTCAGGAACTTCTCTCTGCTCCCTGAAGCTGTATACCATCAAAGAAACAATAACCATTTGGGAAACAGCCCCACCAATCTGTATAATGGGAGTCTGCCAAACCCCACCAATCTGTATAATAGGAGTCTGCCAAAATATAGACTAAAGTTCACTTCATTGTGTGGGGCTGATTTCTAAGTTTTTTAATAATAGGAAATAGAATACCAAGTCTCAAGAGAAAACTATACTATAATTATGGCAGTGACTAGATGAATACTAATTCCACACTGAATTTTCTTTTAGTTGACAGCCACATTCAATTTACACCATTTAGCTCAGTTTCAACAGTGACAAAAATGGCAAATCTCTTGAGTGGATTGTAAGCTTTGCTGATTGTGTATTAAAGACTCTATAAGCAAAAACCAAGTGCTACTAGGTGAACCCATGCAAACAACAAGTTGTAAAAATTCCCCAACAAAAAAATCTATAGCTCACTACAGATGACACAATGAAGACTAGAGAGAAAAGCCATATAGTAATGCTACACCATTCAGCTCCAAGAAGCACATTATTTATAGTGCAGTCCACATATGGTCACTGCTAAATATCAAATCAGCAGTCTTATAGAGTTACAGTTTGGAACTAGTGGAGTCCACAGATCTAAACAGATATGCAACATGACAAAACCCACTTATACATATACTTCTAAATCCTTAGATATGCAAAGTAAACATCAGCAACTGGAATTTGAAAACTTAATTTTTTTAAACCTGCTCAGTCAACCTGACAACTATAAAGACAGAATTTTAATCAGTCAGGTAGAACAAAGACCAAGTACTGGCTGACGGGCAGTTTCACTTCCAACTGCAACAATGACAACATATTTTAAGTCTATGGCGCAGGGATTTGCCTTTTGTACAGCTTAGAATCACTCTCCCATCTGATTTCTCATCTTCTTTCTATGGTAAAGATCACAACGAACCATATACCTTAAGTCAGATCAACCAATTTTTGGATCTATGGTGGAATCCTAGACTGGGTTATGGTTTTAAGATTTTGGTTTTTAAACGCTTTATTTTTCAGTATAAAGTGAAAATCATAATCATAGGTGGGACCTAAAAATCTCATAAAGTAGCTACATTAAAACATAAATTTTAAAAAGTTTTTTGTAATAAGAGCAAAATGTTAATACTTCCCACCTTCTCCTTAATTCAGATAAACAAGTTATCTGGCAATTCTTTAATAATTTTCTTGGAACAGTGTTTTATTATTGACCAGAAACTTCACTGAAAGATATCTGGTTGGTTGAAATAAACCAGGGAAAATAAAAATTTATACCAAAGATAATGAACTATTTCATTAATGCTGGATTTTGATGTATTTTCAACATTTCCAGATTGAAACTGAAATACCTGTATCATCTCAGGAACAAATCTAAGCTTCAGGAGTTTATCAAAATCATAATGTATTATTACATCTTTGTATCTCATTTCCTATCTTGCTGGTTTGCAACACATTTACCCTATTACAAAACAAAAAGACCTTAATCCTATACTCACAATAACCCCTCACACGGGCATATTCTTGGCACAAACCTGTGCAGAGACTTCCTCGGTTACCAGCTGCTGCAGATTACCTTCGTTTAAAAAAAAAAAATGACTAGACCTTTAGCTCCTGCAATGATCTGTAGACTCCCAAAGCTGCATATTTCCAGCCACTTTTGAGTTGCATGCTGTAGCAAAACAGTCAGCACCTCTCAATAGATATTGCTGCAGAGAAAGATTTTAATTCAGCAGAGACTCTTTCTGTGTGTTAGAAGCAACCTCTATTTCCCCCTAAGAAGAAGATAGCTCAATAGCTCAACAAGATAGCCAGCCAGCCAGACATGTAACTAATATACACTTACTTGGTGGGCATTCCTAAGGTGATAGGGCTCTTGGAGGTTACTACACTATCTATTTTTATGCCAATCGTTTTAGGACTTTCTTTTAAAACTTTAAATTTACCCCCAAATGACTGGGGAACAGAAATAAAATCCTTCTCTTTTTGCCCCACTTCTATCTAACACCACGTTGGCTATGAAGCACCTTACTATTACTACCTAAACTACTACATCACAAATAATCCATGTTTTAATGTGTTTCAGGAGTAAATTTTCATTAGAAGTACAATTTACTACTATACATCTCTGAACATATACTTATTCATAAAAAATTAAACATCTGGTCCAAGGATACTTGCTATTTTTAGTGGAGAAGATAATACTATTTAATAAATAAGGCATATATCAATTCCACTCCTACTCACTGAGATTACTCAGTCAGACTGCCTTATGATAGTGTTCTTTCTATGATATATGCTGGGAAAATTCCTGGACATCGTGAGAGGAAAAAGAGCACTAGTCCCACATGCCGAAGGAATGAACTTTCCAAAAACCTTTAAATGCAGTCCTAAAAGAAGGCTTTTAAAATGTTAAATATCATTTAATTTCATGCTTTTATTAAAACTTTCTTGAGTAAAGTAATAATGAATACTAGGCCGCAAATTTAGTCCAGCTAAATTTCCTGCTACTGTTGAGTCAGAGTACCCACTGAATTATAGCTTGTATAATATTAATCAACTTTGTACCTTGCAGAATATGGCACCTGGGCCTTTCTTTTGACAACTATCTATTCTTAAACTTTGACCCAAAGAAACATTTAAATGATATGGAAAAGTTATTTTCCAAGTATAAAATACTGACCTAGCTAGCCCATATATTTCACTGTAAAACTCCACCTTGTGATAATTCCCAAGACGATAGTAAAATAAGACAAAACTTCAAATATTTTTTAACTCATCAAAGTGGGCCTGGCATTTCATCCTTAAGTCAAAACACAAGACTGGGCTTTCAGCACAACATCAGATGTGAATTCTCCCTCTGCAGCATTATCACATGCGTCATCAATTACTGCCATGCCTAAGTCTAGCATCATGCCAGCACATTAAGACAGAAGGTACTATATGCAGTGTTCACTGGACCAGAAGAACAGAAATAAGAAGGGGAGGTGGGGAGAAAGAAACCCTAGAGAAGAAATTAAAAAAAGGCAGACCGTGCAATACAAACCAGATCATGGCTGCTTAGCTAATATGGGCCAACTGCTGTGGAAGAAAAATGTCGAACACCCCAAGTTGTGTAAATTTCTGTAAACATCTAAACACACACACAAACACACACAACACCAACCTAGTTAGGAACATAAATATATGTTGATCCTTTACTATGCTACAGCTATGAAAATAAAAGCTAAAGTTAAAATATCTGTATTCTCTAAATTGCCTTATTTTCCTGAGGGAGGAGGAGAAGCTAGTATTTCTTAAAGGGAGAAGGGGGAACGTCTTGACTGTTATAGAGACTCTCTCTCTGGTGACTTTCCATTCTAGTTAATCAATAACTCTGAAACCCTTACTAAATACATACACTTAAGAACA
Organism: Bubalus kerabau; assembly: GCF_029407905.1. Taxonomy (NCBI): domain Eukaryota; kingdom Metazoa; phylum Chordata; class Mammalia; order Artiodactyla; family Bovidae; genus Bubalus; species Bubalus kerabau. The sequence continues at coordinate 19,947,763 of NC_073627.1, read as the reverse complement.
AATATTAAATACTGACAATACTGACAAATTTAGACATTTTAACAATGGACTGTGTAATCTGAAAATAAAGGGCTTTTCAAAAAAAAAATAATGTTCAAAAATTAAAGAGTCAGGAAAATAAATCTACTTGTTCTGTTGCATTGTATCAATATTTAAAATTAAGTCATGTGAATAGATACAATCAACTTTCGACAAAAACCAGACATCTCTTAAACCACAGAAACCAAAGTGACCATGTCTCACAAGAGTCTGGTAAATAAAAATATTAGCCCCTAACCATTCCTAATGGAACATTTCACACATGATTGTGTTGCCAGGAAAGGTGAAGTTTTTTAAAGGATCAAAATACATTTTACTCCTTTATTCAATTTACAAAAACTTCAACTAAACTTAAACTTATTATCTTTAACAGAGTATGGGCCAAAAATGATATTTTTCCATCAAAATTCTAAAGTGTTTCTAGATTTTTTTCACTGATTTCCTAACATATTAAATATTAGATTACAACTCAAACTCTACTTGATTACTGTAGGGCATGCAAGAAAACAGCTCTAAACTGTACTCTAAGTTAATTAATAAGTTTAACTTCATTCACATCAAGTGTCACACGAACACTACCTAACTAACTATCTATGACCCCAAATTAAGCACTGATCTTACCGATTCTATAGGCTTGTCAAGGGATGCTTGTTCAATTTCCAAATGTCCTTCTTCATATTGATCAAAGTGATTACCCTGAAAAAACAAGACTACAGTTATTTTTCTAAAAGCAAATGCCAAAATTATTAGTAAAACTAATCAAACTAGGGGTTATCTTTAATTTTTCATTCTTTTTGAATAAACAACCAAAACTGTCACAAATTCAGGCTTTCTTAAATCTGTAAACACAATTTATGAGAAGTCTAGATCTAGTAATATGAACTTTTCTTATGATAAACATTGAAATTGCTAACTAAAACATTAACCATCATTTGGGATAGCAGCTCTTTCTTAGACTGACTATATTAGGAAGACGGCAGAATCTTAAAAACAAAGGGCTGTATTGTGTTTTACTTTTCCAAAACAATCTTGTGCTATAGCAAACAAACCCTGACAGCAGAATGCAAATAAAATCTGTATTACAACACTATTCAATGTTGCTAACACTGCCTTTCACTAAAACTGCTAAAATAGACAACTTTAAATCATCAACTTCCAACTCCAAAGCTTCAAGGAGTTCAGAAACACAATCTCTTGACACAGTATCCTAAATACAGCTATTCCTCAAATGATCTGCCAAAAGACACAAGCATGCCCGCATAACGCTATATTTGACCATAATCAAGGAAGCTGTCACTACAACTAGAATAAGTCAAAACAGCTCAACTGAGGTGGGAACAGACAACTAGGAAGTTCTCTGTTTTTTTCTTCTGCTCCATGAGAAAAGGAAGAGTTCATAATTTAGCTTTAAATCAGAATATCAATTTTTCAGTTTCTTTCTTGTTATAAAGTTACAAGTATCAAATCTGGGTCTCCTGCACTACAGGCAGATTATTTTACCATCCCAAATACAGCTATTCTCAAATGATCTTACAAAGTAAGAGCATGAGGAGTTGTGAGCCCTAAATTTATTTAAGCCAAGAAGACTAAAGATTTCGGTCTAGCCTAAATTTAATTCCGGTATGGAGTGGTAGGACAACCTGGATGTTAACCTAACCAAAAATTACTTTGCTCTCTCAAAGTAAAATTTTAGTTGAACGAATACAGCTTAATTATAGCAAGCTCTGACATGTAATTTGCCACACTATATGGTAAACATTAAGTTACTTATTTTCGCAACCAGACTGTGAAGTCCTTAAGGACAAGAATGGGGTCTTGTAGTGACGAAAAAGTTCTGGAACTAGACAATGGTAACAATGGTTGTATAACACTGGTAATGTATTTAACGTCACTGGACTATGCACTTTAATTAAAATGAAAAATGCTATGTTATTTGTTTTTACCAGGTTAAAGATAATAAAACTGTATGGTAGAGTCTATCCAAAAGAAGAAAGGAGCAATAGGATAGGAGTGGGGTTTCCAAAGATAAAAGCTAATCTCAAAAATAGAACAGGATTTAAGAGCAGAGGGGCTCAGACAGTAAAAGGATCTGCCTGCAGTGAAGGAGACTTGGTTTCCACTCCTGGGTTGGAAAGATCCCCTGGAGAAGGAAATGGTAACCCACTCCATTATTCTTGACTGGCGAATCCCATGGACAGAGGAGCCTGGCAGGCTACATACAGTCCATGGGCTCACAAAGAGTCGGACATGACTAAGCAACTAACACTACAACTCTCCCTTCCCAGAATAATGAAAAAACAACCATCAACAAATAATATTAAAAAAATAGCCATTAATCCTGAAAGTCTGTCTTAATCTCCAATATTTCATCCAATGATCTCTTTAAAGTAACACCTGCCTCTTGGCATTTAACTTCTATTCTAGCATTTAAAAGTTTAATAGTTGGGGTTTCCCTGGTGGTTCAGTGGTAAAGAATCCACCTGCCAATGCAGAAGACATGGGTCTGATCCCTCATCTGGGAAGATCTCACATGCTGCAGAGCAACTAAGCCTAGGAAACACAACCACTGAGCCCACTGCTACAACTACTAAAGCCCACACACAGCAACTAGAGAAAACCTTGTGCAGCAACAAAGACCCAGCACAGCCAAAAATAAATAAATTTATGTTTTAAGTTTAACAGTTACTTAAAAGTTGTTAACTGCAAAGTACATCTAAATTCCTAAATAATAAATACTCGGATAAATTAGATTAACCCAAATCTCACAGTATAGGACACCAAAGTGAAAGTGATAGTCACTCAGTCATGTCAGACTCTTTGCAACCCGATGGACTATACAGTCCATGGAATTCTCCAGGCCAGAATACTGGAGTGGGTAGCCTTTCCCTTCTCCAGGTGATCTTCCCAACCCAGGGATTGAACCCAGGTCTCCCACATTGCAGGCAGATTCTTTACCAGTTTAGCCACAAGGCAAGCCCACAGGACACCAATGTCTGGCCAAATTTCATTATTCTCTTTTACTCTATCAGTCAGTCAGTTCAGTCGCTCATCTGTGTCCGACTCTTCGTAACCCCATAGACTGCAGCACGCCAGGCCTCCCTGTCCATCACCAACTCCCAGAATTCACTCAAACTCATGTTCGCGTCAGTTCTTTTACTCTATAGCTTGATATAATTTAATTATAAAAGAATAATTTCAAACTACCAACAATAATTGGCTACTATTTTTTAAAGCAGCTAAACCTTTATTTAACTTAGGACAATTGATTAATTGATCTTCAACAAAGGTTCAAAAACAATTAGAGAAATAAGTATTTTCCATATATGGTGCTAGAACTAGGTACTCATATGTAAAAAAGTCTCAATCTACACTGCACACCATAATAAAAATATAACTCAGAAAATGTATCACAGACCTAATAGCAGACCTTGAGTGAGACAAGGATTTAAGATACAATCCCAAAAGCACAACTTATGAAAGAAAAAATTGAAAAATTGAATTGAGAGAAAATATTCACAAACCTTAAAAGATTTGTATCCAGAATATATAAAGAAGTCACAAAACACAATATTAAGAAAACCTAGCTCTAAAGTAGGCAAAAGTTGGCTGGCAGGAATGTAAAATGGTACAGCCACTTAAGAAAATAGTTTGGCAGTTTCTTATACACTTATACACACATTTATCCAAATAACCCATCAATATTGTCACTAGGTATTCACACAAGTAAAACGAAAAACCTATGTTCACACAAAACCTGCCTGTGAATGTTTGGAAATTACTCAAATGTCCCTCAACTGGGAAAGGAATGTAAAAACTATAGTACACCCATACATGGACAAATATTCAGCAATAAAAGGAACAAACTACTCATATAAGCAACATCTGTATGAATTTCAAACACATTATGCTAAGTAAAAGAGGTCATGCTGAAGAAGCTACCCAATTCTATTTATATAGCATTCTGAAAAAAGCAAAACTAGAGGAAAACACCAACTAGTGGTTTTTTCAGCCCCCTAAAAACTGCTTGATTCTAGAAGTTAACTCAGAAACCTGTTTAAGAGACAAGAGATGAGACAGAGGCCATTTTTAACTGCACATGTTTTTTTCTTTTGAATTTTATACTTAACTACCCAAAACTCAAATATCCTAATAGAAATCACAATCACTTTGTATTTTATCTCTGAATATTTAAAATGAAAGCTGTATGTATTTTTGAATCAGTATCACTTTAAAATAAATTTTAAAATATTTCCCCAGAAATTTTAAATGGTGTTGATTCAAAAATACAGTTATGTATTATGCTGTGTTACTTTGGGAGTTTTTCCCCAGAAGTAAAAGGTACTAGGGGGGAACACTGAGAGAAGAGTATCACATTTTCCACAGCTATTACATATTTAAAATGCAGATGATACTGTAGCATTTCTCTTTCGTTTTAAAAAGTAGAGACCTATGTCCAAGAAGGGAAGAGTTTAATTCTATTTTATTAATGCAACAATTAGGGAGTCATTTAAAAGTTTTAAAACTATGTGGAAGTATGTTAATTTGAAGTTAAATGGAAGGGGAAAACTCAGAAAGGTTGTGTGAGACTATGTGGACAAAAATAAAACAAGCAATGTTATGTAAATATGACAGGAGCTGGTAAGTATTTCTGGGGAAAAAAAACAAAACTAACCAACATCTAAAGTTTAGTTTTTTAAGTATCTGCTGACTTTAATGATAGAACTTGAATTTAAACAGCCTGAAAAGAAATATCCTACAAATTATCATAACTAACTTAGGGAATTGAGAGAGATCACTTTTCAATATTTTGAGTATCTGATTTGCCATAATAAACCAAACAATTAGTGTCCTGTTTTTATTACTATCTTGTATTTGGCCTCATACAAATCATGTTATAGTTTTCATCCATTCTGTACTCATCTGCAAAATGAACTTGAACTAGACACTCATGTCATTTCTTGGCCTAAAATTCTATGAATTTGCAGATTTAAAGTGAATTAAAAGTATCCTACAAGGGAAAAAAACCCCTGACATTTAAAATTTGCCACTACAAAAACCTAATTACTATCAAAAGTAAAATGTTAACCAAAAAGCTAATAATCCCTAGTGGTGAAGCATAGAACATTTTTCATCTACACCGAAATAAACATAATGACATGAAAATCAAGTAAAAGCAAGCAATAAATAAGCTACGTGACCCTGGGCTTGCTGTTGACTTTTCAGATACAATACCAAAAGGCACAGGACTTCCCAGGTGGCACTAGTGGTAAGGAGCCCGCCTGCCAATGCAGGAGACGCGGGTTTGATCCCTGGGTCGGGAAGAGTCTCTGGAGGAGGAAATGGCAACCCACTCCAGTATTCCTGGAGAATCAATCCCATAGACAGAGGAGCCTGGCACGCTATGGTCCACAGGGTCACAAAGAGTCAGACACGAAGGAAGTGACTTAGCACAGCACAGCACACAAAAGGCATGATGCATAAAAAAAAATAACTGCTAAGGACTTTAATAAAATGTAAAACGTCTGCTCTGTGAAAGTCACTGTCAAGAGGATAAGAGGACAAGCCACAAATCAGGAGAAAATATTGCAAAAAAGCACATCGGACAAAGAGCTGTTATCTAAAATATACAAAGAACTCAAACAATAAGAAAAAAACAACTAAAAAATGGGCAAAAGATCTAAACTGACACTTCACCAAAGAAAATATACATGTAACAAATACTATATGGAAAGATGCTCAACAACTTATTTCATTAGAGAACTGCAAGTTAAAATGAAATGCCACTACATATGAGAATGGCTAACATCCAAGATACTGACAACATCAAATGCTAGCAAGGATGTGGGAGCAACAGGAATTCTCACTCACTGCTGGTGGGAAAACAAAATACAAAAGACAGTTTGGCAGTTTCTTACAATACTAAACATACTCTTACCATACCATCCAGCAATTGCATTCCTTGGTATTTATCCAGATGAGTTTAAAATTTACATCAAACAAAACCCTGTACATGACAGTTACCGTAGTTTTTATTCACAACTGCTAGAATTTGGAAACAACCAAGATGTTGAAGAGATGAACAGATTAACTGACCATGATACATCTATGCAACAAAGTATTTTTCACCACTAAAAAGATGAGCTATCAAGTCAGAGAAAGACACAGAGGAGTCCTGAAAACATATTACTAAGTGAGAGATGCCAATCTGAAAAGATAACATATTTTGACTCCAAGTAAGTAACACTCTGGAAGAAGCAATACAATGGAAACAGTTACGGGTACACACACATACAGTGTGTGGCTGTCAGGGGCTTAAAGGGAAAAAAGGGATAAACAGATGGAACACAGATTTTTAGGACAGTGAAACTACTCTATATGATACTGTAATGGTGGATACATGTCATTATACTACATACATCAACACTACAGAACTACATCAACAGTGAACCCTAAGATATACTAGGACCTTGGGTGATAATTAGGTGTCAATGCTGGTTCACCTCTTGTAACAAATGTACCACTCTGGTGGGAATTGTTGATTACAGCTGATGTGAAGGAGGGAATGGATATATGGAAACTGAATGTTGAGCCTAATTTAAAACTGACTTAAAAAATAAAATCTATGTATTTTTTAAAAAGTAAACAACAAAAAAGTTAATAATCTGAGTAAACCCATAGTCAAAATTTCCAAGGCATTTCTTCAAAATAGTATGTTCATTTTAAAACTTGACTACAAAATTGTAAAATTGATAACAATGATTATCTCAAAGAAATGAAATAAAGTAGCACTTTCTTTCACTTTTTCCTATTACAATGTAGCCTGAACTTTTAACAATATCTACTTTTACATTTGTATTACTTGCTCTGTTTTAGTGGAGGTTTTTTCCCTGATTTTTGCTTTTTAATTGCTTTATTAACTTAACATTTTTCCACGCAAATGGGTGAAACTATACTGTTGACAGAAACTTAGATTGGGTACCAAGGCAATGTCCAATTAGAAGCTGGTAACATCTGACACATGGGAAATTACAAAAGGTTTACAGCAAATGGATCAGTAAAGGCATATCAGGAAAATGCAAGGGAAAAGAATAATAGTATTAATCTCATGGAAAATGGCAGGAGTCAAGGCATAAGGCAAAATTCATCATGATGGTCATGGTGATTAGAGACATTAATACAGAAATAAATGTCCCGTACTAATGAAAGATGTTAATAAGGGGGAAACAGGCACAGAGTATATGAGAGGTGTGGTGTATAAAAAAACTCTGTGCTACCTTAGCAAACTTTCTGTAAATCTAAAACTGTTCTAAAATAAAAGGTTTATTTTTATAAGTTTTGGGAAGGATCAATACCATTCCACAGACACAGACATGTATAGCTTTCTTTAGCTTTATAAAATCCTTTAGAAACCTTACCCACTAAGCTCATGATATACTCAATACAGGATCTGGGAAACAGTTGAATTTAGGGGATTTTTTTTTTAATCATTTCTATTTTACAAACAAGAGAACTGATATATGAACTGATACAGAGATTGTCACAAATTCACAAAGGCTTCTGATTCTTAGTCCCATATTCCTACCACTGTATTCTACTATACAAAACCCAAAGATTAAAAAAACAATAACCTTGCCTCCATAATTCTGAAATAATATTCTCTATAGAAAGCAGAATAGTCAAAACTTAGTTAGCGATATGTAAAACAGATAATAACCTGCTGTACAGATGGATGGATATACAGCATAGGGAACTCTATTCAATACTTTGTAATGGCCTATATGGGAAAAGAATCTTAAAAAAAAAAAAACGGTGGAGATATATATATATAGATATAGATATATAGATATATAACTGGCTCACTTTACTGTACATTTGAAACCAGCAACACTGTAAATCAACTATCAGTTCACTTCAGTTGCTCAGTCGTGTCCGACTCTTTGTGACCCCATGAATCGCAGCACACCAGGCCTCCCTGTCCATCACCAACTGCCGGAGTTCACTCCGACTCATGTCCATTGAGTCAGTGACGCCATCCAGCCATTTCATCCTCTGTCATCCCCTTCTCCTCCTGCCCCCAATCCCTCCCAGCATCAGATCCTTTTCCAATGAGTCAACTCTTTGCATGAGGTGGCCAAAGTACTGGAGTTTCAGCTTTAGCATCATTCCTTCCAAAGAAATCCCAGGGCTGATCTTCAGAATGGACTGGTTGGATCTCCTTGCGGTCCAAGAGACTCTCAAGAGTCTTCTCCAACACCATAGTTCAAAGGCATCAATTCTTCAGCGCTCAGCCTTCTTCACAGTCCAACTCTCACATCCATACATGACCACAGGGAAAACCATAGCCTTGACTAGACGGACCTTTGTTGGCAAAGTAATGTCTCTGCTTTTGAATATGCTATCTAGGTTGGTCGTAACTTTCCTTCCAAGGAGTAAGCATCTTTTAATTTCATGGCCACAGTCACCATCTGCAGTGATTTTGGAGCCCCCCAAAATAAAAGTCTGACCCTGTTTCCACTGTTTCCCCATCTATTTCCCATGAAGTCATGGGACCAGATGCCATGATCTTCGTTTTCTGAATGTTGAGCTTTAAGCCAACATTTTCACTCTCCACTTTCACTTTCATCAAGAGGCTTTTTAGTTCCTCTTCATTTTCTGCCATAAGGGTGGTGTCATCTGCATATCTGAGGTTATTGATATTTTTCCTGGCAATCTTGATTCCAGCTTGTGCTTCTTCCAGCTTAGCGTTTCTCATGATATACTCTGCATATAAGTTAAATAAACAGGGTAACAATATACAGCCTTGACATACTCCTTTTCCTATTTGGAACCAGTCTGTTGTTCCACGTCCAGTTCTAACTGTTGCTTCCTGACCTGCATACAGGTTTCTCAAGAGGTAGGTCAGGTGGTCTGGTATTCCCATCTCTTTCAGAATTTTCCACAGTTTACTGTGATGCACATAGTCAAAGGCTTTGGCATAGTCAATAAAGCAGAAATAGATGTTTTTCTGGAACTCTCTTCTCCAATAAATTTTTTAAAATTTAGTTATCATAGAATACATGGAAAGACTGAAGATGTATTACAAATGAGAGAAGACAACCAAGAAACAGCTAAATGTAAACAATGTGGAAACCTGGATGGGATCCTGGAACAGAAAAAGGACATCAGTGGAAAAACTGGTAAAATTCAAATAAGGTCTATGATTTAGTTAATATTATCTTACCAATGATAATTTCTTAGTCTTGATAATTATGTTATGGCTATTATACAAATATTGTAGCAGAAGAACTTGAGTGAGTAGTATACCAAAACCCTCTACACTATTTTGGGGACTACTCTGTAAGTCTAAAATTAGTTAAAAATAAAAACAAAAAGCAAAAACCTTTCAGTTATTATTATTATTGAAAGCATATTATGAGAAAAAAATCAAAGAGCTAAAAACTGTACTTTTGGAAAGGTAGAATAGAAACTGCTTGTATATATTAAGTAACTCTGAAAGAATCCACGTATAATTAAACAGTGGTTGTCTTTGAGAAGAAGTGATTTAACTTTTCACTCTGAATCCTTCTGTCTCTTCTGAATGTTGTACTAGAAAAGCAAAATGAAGGATGGAATATAAGAAGTGATTTCAAACTCCCAGGGCACAAACTATAGTAGCAGTAGCAGTGATGATGATGATAATATTTCTTGGCTTTCTCCCCCACAAAAGTTTTTTCCAAGTCATTCTGATAAATTTAGTAAGATTGTTCTTTCCAAAAATAATCAGCAAGGCATCTGATTATCTGCTGGCCTCAACAGGGATTTGAAGAGAAGTAATTTTTTCTGCTTTACCCTGTTTCCAAAACCACATTTAGATCTCTGAAATCCCATTAGAGCTAGGATGACTGTATCATACAAACCAGGGCATAGACAGAGGAAGAGGGTGTGCTAATCCTAATTACCCCTGGACAAGAGGTATAAACAGTCATCCTGGTGAAAATTCACAGATCCTGTGATTATTAAGGCATTCTTAAAATTTGATTTCAATGATCACTGTTTTGAACAGTTATTTCATTGTCCAAATCAATTCTTCCTTTTCAAATATTACCTGCTTTTAGAGTGAAATATAGCTTTTCATTTATGCTGATCAGAAATATAAGTTCAAAAAGATTAGACATACACATAATGTGTCTAAGATTTTTAAATGCACACCCACATATACATACTGCCAGCTGACTTTCTTTTAACTGCCTCTTCTTTCAAAAAAGGATCAACTTGGGGTAGGTCTTAACTACAAATGAATAGAACCTGACCGACCTGCATATTACTGAAGTACACGGTAGCTTTAGTTCCTTACAGGTCAAGGATTCTGCTCCCAAGCACAGGACAAATGTGGAAATTTTCTATTACAAATTTAGCTGCAGTGATCATTTCAATATAAATAGAGACTAAGGTTGCCCTAAATTTATCCATATAAATGAATCTTGTTATTTGCTAACCAGTGCTGATTTTGAAATCTACATGATCCCACAGCTTTTCCAGTAATTAACTATATGGTAATTAATACAGAAAATGAGAAATAAAGAAAAGTGTGGAACCATTCTTTAAGGATCACAACCAACAACCCATAATTTCAAATAGCAAAACAAAGTATTTAAGACCTCGAAGAGGTGAGCCTCTTCCATCTTCTTATAGTTATTAAAATTCCATACCATTTCTAAAAAAAATTTTTTTGATGAAAAGTATTACTCATAGTAAAAGTTGGCAGATCCAAAGTTTCCAATTTGAATCAAATCCATTATTAACAGGAGGATTATACAGACCGAAAATTTAAATCCTGTCTGGCTTTCCTATCTAGACTAGGTATGAGCCAAGTTTAAAGTTTTATCTTTGTCAGCTTTATTGTACCACTCATGCAAACCCATCTTAGCCCCTGTCTCTAGCTATTAAGCTACCTGTTATACATGTTCCTGTCTCGGCTCCAAATCTCTGCAATCAAAATTTATTTTTTCTACTGTATTTACCATTATCCCCTTAGAGACTGTCTAAAGTCACAAAGTAGATATATTAATCGTAACCCTACATCACAACTCAAATAATATATTTGTTTATAATTTGGAGTTTCTAAATTCAAAACATATAATGATGCTGATTTCACCTGCCATGGATTAAAAATGGTTTTGTTTAGTGTATAAAGCCATACAGAACAGCTTCATATTTCACCTATGAACAAAACTTGTTCTCCTCTGACAACAAATAATGAGAATTCATCTCTGTCTCCCTCTCCCTTACCCCTGCCAAATAAACTAATTCTAGTATGGTCTCAAATCAGAAAGAAAACATCTCAGGATGAAAAACATATCCAAAAAGTAATGGACATTTGGGGAATCCCTTACTGATCCAGTGGTCAGGACTCTGAGCTTCCACTGCTGAGGGCCCAGGTTCAATCACTGGTCGGGGAACTAAGATCCCACAAGCTACATGGCTTGGCCATAAAAATAAAGAAATGAACATCCTGGGGGATTACTGATATCATTTTACTAGTATAATAAAAATATATTTAAATTTAGAAACACCACTGTGGTCAATTCCTCAAAAACCCAAGTTCTTCACTATTGTTTTCATCATCATACAGTCTGATTTCCAATGACTTTCAGTACATTACTGTAAAGCCAAAGATTTCTGAAGTCAGACACCAGAAATCAAAGCAGTCTGCTGGGGGTGGGGGTGGGGGTGGGGGTGTGTGTCTGCTAGGGGTGTGTGTGTGTCTGCTAGGGGGGTGTGTGTGTGTGTGTGTGTCTGCTAGGGTGTGTGTGTGTGTGTGTGTGCGTGCACGTGTGCTTACTCACTCAGTTTTGTCCAATTATGGGTGTATGTGTGTTTTTGCCCACATGCGCACTTACTCACTCAGTTGGGACCCTGGGCTGTAGCCCGCCTGGCTCCTCTATTCATGGGCTTTTTCAGGCAAGAATATACTGGACAGAGTTGCCATTTTCCTCCTCCAGGGGATCTTCCCAACCCAGGGATTGAACTTGTGTCTCTTCTGTCTCCTGCACTGCAGGCAGATTCTTTACCCGCTGAGCCATCTATAACCTTAGGCAGATTACCAAACCACTCGCTGGGCTTAGGCCTGTTTCCCCAGCTATCAAGTCCAGATGATGACACTACTGTATTACTGCACAGGCTTTGAGATTTAAAGAGTTAAAAAAAAGTAATAAATTATTATTTTAAGACATTGTTGAGGCCAGTCAGTAACCCAGAAATATAAATCCACTTACTAAATTTAATTCTATGTAATTTGGTAGGAGAGATAATTGGCTAAGCAATCTCAGTAAGTATCTAAGAATTTGAAAACACACTACACTGAGTCAAGGGTATGAGCATATCACACCCTTGTCTAAAAATACATGTACATCTGTTTGACATATCAAATTTTCTGGATAATTGGACTTCAGACCAAGAAAGGACTGGTTTCCAAAAACTCACTACACTGAAAAATTAGTATCTTTTAAAAACCCCACAGGAGAAATACACCTTTTTCAGAAATGCAGGCAAAATCAGCAAACAATTTCTGAGGTGTTCAAAAAGATATGGAGACAGTAGTTAAGAAGTCCTATGGGATCCACATCAATGCTTATTATTTCTTTCACCACTCGCTGGTACGATAAATGTCTATTTAGACATGTGACAAAAATTCTGCACTATTCCACAGAATAACAATGTGTATATACAATATGTCACACAAAAGAAAACTCACAACTAAGATTGCTATCATTAATATATACAATATAAAGTGAGATTACAACTCTCCATAAGACAACCTCCATTCCTGAAATATCGTTCAGTTGGCTTTATAGGATATCACAGAACTAACAGTTCAACTTAGATAATCCACAACACAGCAGAAGTTGATCCCCCAAGTTGGACATAATCCTCAGACTCTACATAGTCTTTCCTTCCTACATATGTGCCTCTGCTGCTAAGTCACTTCAGTCGTGTCCAACTCTGTGCGACCCCATAGACAACAGCCCACCAGGCTCTCCCGTCCCTGGGATTCTCCAGGCAAGAACACTGGAGTGGGTTGCCATTTCTTTCTCCAATGCATGAAAGTGAAAAGTGAAAGTGAAAAGTGAGAGTGAAGTTGCTCAGTTGTGCCAGACTCTTAGTGACCCCATGGACTGCAGCCCACCAGGCTCCTCTGTCCATGGAATTTTCCAGGCAAAAGAGTACTGGAGTGGGGTGCCATTGCCTTCTCTGTATGTGCCTCTACTTAACCATTAATTCAAATATCTGAGCAACTTGTAGGTGCCAGACCCTGAACCAATTCTAGAAAAATGAACAAGAAAGAATCTGCATTCAAGGAGTTCTACATCCAGGGAGATGAGGTAATTATAAGCATTATAATATAATAAAATAATAAGTATCATAAAGTATACACTAGGAGAGATAAAAACAATACAGTGGTTAAAGGCTGAGACTAGTCCAAACTACTTGAAAGCTATCTCTTCGACTCACTAGCTGTGTGAAGTGGGTAAGTTTTTCATTTGTAAAACGGAGATAAAAATAGAATCCACCTAACTGGGAGATTGTACGAGATAATAAGCATAACATAGTGCCCAACAGAGAGCACTCTGTACTGTTAGCTGCTACTATTACTAATAAAAGTGCTGTTACTGAAATATGACCAAAGAAAATAAGCAACTAACTGCCTAGGGAAGATGTCAGAGACACAACAAATTGAGTCTTGAAGAATGAGTGGTAAGAATTTCAGACAGGTAGGAGGACATGCAAAAACAAAACAACAAAAAAGCCTAGCAGGTCCAGATAAAAACAGAAACTACAGGATGGCAAGACAATGACAGGGCAAGAAAAGAAACACATCTGTTACAATGGCACCAGATGCTTAACAGTCTCAAAAGCCAAATTAGTGCATTTGGATTTTATTCTTGAAACGATCAGGAACGACAGGAAAAGTCATATTTTAGGAGAGAACAAGGTTCAAATCTGAGTTTACTGTGTGGCCTCAATTTCTGTTTTCTCTTCTGTAAAGTGAAGGATACTACCACCTCGCTTGGATGGTTACTTAGATAAATATCTCCAAAATGCCTTGGCACAAAGCCTGTCATTTAATACTATTCAACAAACAGTAGCTGATAGTTTCATCACTAGATTCCACAGCAGTCAACTTCTGATGCTATAATGGTCATGGATACATTTTGACACCTTATTTTGACAGTATCCAGTAGAAGTACCACTCTTCTCTGCCATCTACTCTTCTACTGGAATAAATGAAAAAAAATAGACTGATTTTTAAAAACCTTTTCTTATCCTTTTTTATATTTTATGATGCTGTGCCAACAAACAGGAACTCAATAAATGACTGGGAAATGGAATGGAATTTTTGGTAAACCTATATAACAGCAAAAAGGCAGGCAAGAAGTCATAAACGACCAATTAAGCTTATAAAGGTAAGATACTCCGGGGGGGGGGGGGGGGGCATTAATGATAAGCATACCAACTATTTCCAACCAGTTAGTTAACTGGTAGAAAATGCTGTGAAGTATTAAAGAGAAACAATGCTTTGTATAATGTAGACCATACCAACACTCATCACCTCAAAGGGGCTATAAGTCACAGCATAAAGAATGCTATAAAAGAAATGAGAAGATTAAAGTTCAAAACTCAGGTCTGTACTAGACAAGTTTCCTCATCTATAATAGACTTACTACCTACTCTATTTACCTTGTTGAGTTACTGGGAGAATTAGACAAGACTGTATACAAGGGCACTTATTAAACTGTCATGACAGTATGCAACTACACAATATTACCATTCTAATATCCAGGTTAGAAGAGTTTACAACATCCTGGTGCCTCAGTTTCCAAACTTCCTTTCCTAAAATGATCCTGACGTCCATTCTACTGTAGCCATTTCACTCTCATGGTCATTACAATTTCAACTCCTCCATTATCTCTATTTCAAACACTGTGCTCTCCAGCCACAACCTTCTGTCTTTCCAACTCCTCTAGAACCTCCACTCCAAGAATCCTTCAACCTCATCAGAACCTACGACCCAATGATCCAACTTTCTCTACCCTTAACCCTCGAAGTCCTCACTTGTCTCTCTGTCAAGCTTAAAATCACATAGCCCACTACTGTAATCATTCCCTTGTATACACCTTCTACTCTACTCCCTTGCCCCCATTCACATTAATTCCGGTTAATGGAGACCGGTCATCACAGCTTTAACAGTATGTGTAGCACATCTAACACAACTCTATCTAAATCAGTCTTCCTACGTCTTTTCCTCTGCTTAACACCTTAAATAGCTAGTGCATGCCTGCTTACAGCATTAAAACTTTTGTAGCCCTAGCTTTTCCTTTTCCCGTTCCCAATGGTTTATTCATTGTCCTTAAAAAAAAAAAAAAAACACCCCACAACCAACTCTGCTAGTTTTACCTCTACATTTTTACCCTGGCTATTTTCTCCAGCTGAATGCCTCCCAATCTTTTCCTTTGCAAGGATGCAAACCCATCTTTCAAGACTCAGTTTAAATGTTTCATAAAGGCACACTTAATCATCCCACTTTAAGGGTTCTCTTTCTCCCTTAGGGTTTTGCATTTATTTACTGTAATACTATTTATCTGATAATCATGTTAGTCTTGTGTATAATACATACTGTTTTTACTTTTGGTATCTCTCCAGCTATAACAATAGCTCCCTGAAAAACACCACTTCTTAATCAACTCCCCCAAAGACATAATCATATATACTATTCCTAAAACAAACACTTCAAATATTGTTTTAACAACTTATCAAAAAATTAACTTATATTCTAAAAAATATTTCTGAAGTAAATATACCTTTTTGTATCTCTTGCGCAGATGAATCCCTAAAGTAGTATTAATTAGATTTTCAACTACTTTTGTCCCTTTTATACTCCATAATTTTACTCATAGGAACAAGATAAGTTATTGACACTACAGCAACCACAAGCATCAACTTTAGTTTCTTCTATAGTCAAGACCTAAAGTATCAAATTAATTTATTGATTTTATCAGTACTGCCTATAAAGGGTGAAAAATTAAGCCCCTCTCTCTCATCAACTCTGGAAAAATAATATTAAATGAATCATGAGATATGAATACTGACTTTTCCAACATTCATTATTTAAAATGTCAGATACAGAACATGATCAATCACTTTTCTCTATAACAACTTTAAACCTGGAGAGCTATTTTCTATTCCAGTTTTAATAAACAGAGACATAAACTGAAATCCCCCCTTGAAATCAACATATTTACTTTAGCAAGGATCACAAAAATAATTGGAAACTCATGAGAGAAGAGTAAATGTAATATTACAAAGGTAACTTTCTGGCCACTTGAGTGACACAAAATACAAGATTTACCTTACTCTAACATTGTTGGTAAAAAGAAGAATTCAGGCAAATAACAGGAAACTCTGTTTGGGGCCCAAATGTTAATTTTTTACTCACTATAGCACATACTAAAACATTATGTGCTATTAACTTGTGTACAATGCCAAAGTAACTTTAGCTATATTTTTTTCTCCCAAACATTCCTAAATTAGATATAAAATACTAAGTGTATGTTAAATCTCAAAGAAATCATTTTGTATAGGCATAACAATACAGTATATTCAGCTTGGGCATATTTAATTTTTTGCACTGATTAATACAACATGTATTAAGCACATTTGGTTAGACTTCCACAGTTAAATGGACAATTCACTTTTTATAACTGGAAAATCATTACAACATCTTCTGGTATTCACTGCAATATCAAATCAATGATTCACTGCAATATCAAATCAATGCCTTCTTTCAGTATTTGTGGTGGTCATTTGTAATGCCTTTGGTAACTGCCATGAGTCAGCTTTCACTTAATACTAAATGGCAATGTTAATATGAAGAGAGAATGCCAGACATATAAGTATCAAGTAGTTTCAAGGAAGGAATTTTAACAGAATTCAAGAACTGGATGTCTACCTCAAGCTGGAATTCATTTTCATTAATAAAACATTAGAAACTTATTAAGTCACAAGAGCAAAGACGAAACCTCTACATGGAGGGGTTCAAGATTTCATGAACTTTTGCTTTTTTTCCGAAAATGGTAATCTTGACCACATCAAGAAAACAAACCGTCCTTTATTCATTTTATCATGTTATCCAAATAGATTGAATTGATATGGAAATTATCCCAGAGATGAAGCAGCACAATCGAGGTAACCAGTTATATATGCTTTTAAAATTTTTTTAAGTCACAAATGTTAGTTCTGGTTATTTAACTTATAAATAGACCTGAGAAAATGTAATAAAAATATCTCTCGCAGTACTTTAATGAGAAGTTTGTGACACATACAAAATAAACGGAAGGACTACAACAGAACATTTATTTTTCCATAACTTTATTGGCACTCAGCCTAATGATATATTTATCTAGATATTTTTCTTCTTGGTCTTCCATACCTACTTTAAAATGAAATAAGTAAGGCTGCCATCAAATGAAGCCCTATGATCACAGTTCTTGCCAACCCCATCCTCCCTTCAAGGAAGGTTGTAATAAATGTCTTTCTCTCTGATGTTATTTCTTAATATGTCTCATGTTTTTAAATGCCTTTTGCCTTAAATATATACCCTGTACCCTTGAAATCACAACCAGGGAGACTTCCTTTATGTTGCCCTTACTTTGGTCACTCTTAATCCCTTGAGAATATACTAACCAGTAATGGTGCATTTGCTAATAACCATACCAATGCATGGTGAGTATATTGAAGTTTGTACAGCCTTGATTCCAGGCCTTTCCACCTATCATCATGTGTACGGGAATTGAAACAGTAATGATTTTGCGTAAGTTTCAATATCCTAAGCAAAGTTGACAATGATTTTCACAGCAGTGGTATCTTTCAGATGATAGGAAACAGAGGTTAGAACATTTGCCCATGGGTGATCTCTGGCATGTCTGCATTAGAATGCCAACTGTATTACACAGTCCCACATAGAAAATATATTAATATACTTCTATGACCTAAATATTTTAAAACTGTAAACCTCCTGACAATGGTCTCACTTAAGAATTATCTGAAGGTCACATCTTGGTGTCACATATGAAACACAAAAAACATACTACATAAAAGTAATATAGCTTATTGCTGTGTACCACTATGATTACTATATACGTTACAGAAAGTTCTTGGGTAATTTCTACACTTTTATTATGACCTTTAAGATAGTTGTTTTTTTCATTACTTTATCACCTACTGATCTATTACTGTAGCTCCTTTTCATTAGAAATCTCAAGCAGAATGCATTCAGAACAAGAGGAAATGAGAAGCTACTTGAAATCACCAGTCCTCTGCAAGCACACAAGCTGAGGAGCATTTCCTCACTAACATTCAGCTGCATCATCATTAATAGCTGCGCAACCACTAAATGCTAAGCAGTGTGTATATATACCTCATTGCTGTACATCACAGTACAAAAAATACTTTATTTAGTGAACTTGGAATTCAAAGTGTTGAAAATATATCTACATTTGTAAATTATACCATGCTATTTTCCACTAGTTTCTGTAACGTTTCAATCTGTGAACAAATATGCCTTAATCTGGTAAATGTAGGCAGAAGTCATGTCTCATTCAGAAATTGAGGTCAGATTCTTAAAAAAGTAGTTAAAACTCTTAAAACATTTAGAAAATAAATACATCAGCCCAAACCACAAAGATTTCCAAAGATAAAACACCACTTAAAGGGGGTATTTTTAAATAATGTCAGAACTAAGACAAGAGTTAACAATATATCCTCTATGACAAAGGGTAACATCACTGTCAGAAGCCTTCCTAGAAGCCCTTGGGAGACCAACAAGAAACAGATCTGGACAAAATGCAACAGAGTAGAAACTGTAATTGTATCACCTCTCTGAAAGCTCATTTATTCTTTGTGACCTATAAGTTTATCCTCCATATTTGATGACTCAGTTACAGTTATAGAAAATATACAATTGCCAGTAAAGTTATTGGTCATGAGCACAGGTTCAAAGTCAAAAGCAGGAGTCTAAATCCTGGTTCTGCCATTACCAGCTGCGGATACTTGGCCAAGTTATTTAACTATCTGTACCTGAGCTGCCTCATTTGACAGTAAGAGTAACACTATGCACCTCATAGAGTTATTGGAAGATTAAGAGACAACATATGTAAAATCCACAGAACAGTACCTGTTTATTATTAAAATGAAGTTATCAAATGCTTTCAAACATATCCCTGATAATAATGATTACTCTTTATATTCATTAAGTGCTTCAAGTAATATGCCAATTAGGCTCCTCTCTATATTATATAAAACACCTTTGAAACTTTAAGTGTTCACAAAATCTAATAGTGAAAAAAAAAAAAATCTAATAGTGAAGCCTCCTCTGACTCCATACTAAATTCAAGAGACAACCCTTAAACTCGCCAAAATTTGCACCTAATGGTAAACTGGTAAAGAGTGAAATTCTACAATTCTAAATTCCCTTGCCAAATTAAAGGCAAAGAAAATGATAGTCATCTTGAACTTACCAGAGAAGGTGCACAGAAAAATTTCCACTGCTAGAAGATCTGTTTAAAGAAACAGGATCATGTACTGTATCTGGAAACCTACTTTGGATTTGTTTTCAAGTGTACTCAGTAGCTTCACCTCATTTATCACTTAAAGCCTTAAAAGGCCAAGTTAATTTTGAATAACCTGACCTTGAACAATGTTTCAGATAAGCTATATGCAGGAGCTTTCTAGGGCATTTTCTCTCCAATAACTTTAAATCAAATGACATAAAAAATAAATAAATAAATCAAATGACATCATTAATAAAAATTCACCTACATTTTCCCCTTTATTGAAACACTCAGAAAAAATAGTACTTAAAATATTTTAAAATGAATGATTAAAAAAAATGTTAGCACAATAATTTACAGAAGTTCTAACATCCTGTAATTGTCTAATAGGTTTTCATTACTAATATCCTATTTACCCCTAATGCTGGGACATCTGAATCTTAAAAACCAACATTTACCTGGCTGACACAATACAGCAGAAATTGGCTATACCAATATAGAAGCAGTAGGTAAAACATATGTAGTTATCTTCAAAGGCCTACCAAGCAACCAAAAGCATATCGTATATACACAACTAAAGCATGAGAAGAGAAAGTCATTTAACTTGAAAAAGAAGCTTTCCTCAATTTATTCAGGTGACTGCATTCATTTTCTGTTCTCCAGTTTTCAAATCTTTTAAGGTCCTAAAAATCCTGCCTGTTCAACACTGCTGAAATCCTGTGGTTAATTAACATTTTCCCACAAAACTTATTTGGCCGTATTATCTATTTTCAATTTTAAGTGACCTTCAAATTCTCTCTGAAAAGCACTAGAAGATTTTAATTATCAACATGTCTCCTTAAAAACTACCAATAAAACCCCCACATCTTGCAGCCTACTCTTATTTTATGGTGCTCCCTAAAAAACAAACAAAAAACCTCACCTTTCCCAAGGATCAAATAGCTAATAAGAACTGCTTTAAACTTCCCAGGACCTGCATTCCAGCCTTAAACACCTTGAGATCCTGTATTGTGCTGCAGCTATTCAGCAGGCACATGATCACAAGATTTTTCAGCAGCCTTAGGTCTTCCACTGTTGCAAAACTTCTCTTCAGCGTTCTAGCTGCTAGATTGTTACATTGTTGCCTTCACTGCTTTACCTGTTTAGTTACCAACCCAAACATCCGGCGGAATTCAAACCCTTCAAACTACCTTCCTAAACCTACCTAGAGTATTCCCATGTAACTTGGAGAAAGAGCTGCAGCGGGATAATAACTTGAGTTCGGACGTTCACCCCTTGAACCAAACTGCTGTTGCCAGGGTCTGCGGCAGTAATGCAGGGGTTTGTTTGAGACTAATGACGTCTTTTACCCTAGAAATAGCCCATCTCTACTAAATCCCTTTTAGTCGCTGAGATTTCTGCGTTAACAATGCTCAACAGGAAGGTACTCGAAACAGTCGAAGGACGTGTTGTTCTAATTTGGTCTTAATATTTTCCTCAATCATGCTGGCCACGGCAAGGACATTTTTCCATACAACGTTTGCAACTGAAGAAAAGAAAAATCAAGCTGTTGGTAGCAGTCACCACCCGGATGTAAAGTCCATTATCAAGAAGCTTTCTACAAATCTCTTAAGGTAGCATTTGGGGCTAAGCTTACATCGACCATCCTCCTGTAACTTACTGTTTTGCAAGCCCATTTAACAACGTAATGACAACAGCAACATTTACGCTCTGGGAAATCTCAATGTTTGACTAACCATGGAGGTGTCTGATAACTAAAGCCCCCTTTTTCCGGGTGAGGAAATGGAAAAATAGACAATGAAAGTGATTTGTTACAGTGAGCAAGGAGGGAGAAGGATCCCATGAAGAGCCGTGCGAGCAAAATCCAGGGGTTTAGGAGCCCCAGTCTCAGCAACACTCGCCCCAAAACCTCCCACCCCACCCCACCCCCGCTTTCTCCTGGGAGCCAACCCAGCGCCCGCACACGCTGGGCACACCCGAGGGCAGCACAGCCACCCCACCCAGCAGCCAGGCTGGGGCTCCCAAACCCGCAGACCAAACAGGACGAGGCCGCAAACCCAGCGGCCCGAGTTAAAGACCTAAGATACAGAGTGAGAGAAGATGCGGCCTCGCCTCAAACCCGGAGGCCCCTAGAGGAATCGGAGGCGGGAGAAAAGGGAGCAGGTTCGGAAGCCACAGCAGAGCCCCGAGCTAAAGAAAACTGGGAGTGGGGGATGTGGAGGCTCTGGTTCGGCCAGCGCCTTCCCCGGACCTCGGCGACGCCCGTGTTTACCTGAAAGTCTCGGTCCTCGTTGAAGCGGGAGAAGCGGTCCGCCATTTTGCCGCCTTCACTCCTCTCAGGACGACGCTCTCCGGTTCGCTCCTTCCCTCCCGCGACACCCGCCCCCTCGCTCTCCTTCTGTGTTCCCCGCCTCCTCCCACGCCCACCCGCGCGCGCAGGCGAGGGAGGGAGGAAGCGAGAATGCGTATCCCGACCACTGCCCCGATGGCGCAGGCGCCTTTCCGTCCTGGAGGCGGAACCTTCCCTGGCGTCTCGGTTTCGCGCGCGACCCAAAGCGACCCCGGCGCCGCGCGTGCGTACTCGCGCTAGAGGGCCGCAAGCGCTTCCGGAGAGAAAGGTCACGAGGGGGCGCTGAGCGCCTGGATCCGGATGTTTTTCTTCAGCTCGTTTCTGTTAGTGGGTTCTCTTTTTGTCCGCTTGTTTGCCTGAATACACAGAAGCCCACCTTCTGCTTTCTTCACCAAATAACAGCATAATGTATTGGCCGAAAGCGCAGATTTTGGAGCCAGACTTCTTAGTTTAGAATCCTTGTTTACCTTGAAGATTAATCGTCGAACGAGACAGGAAATATCCCTTCTCTCACAAGGCCTATATTCCAGTGGGGAAAATGAGATAAATAATTACATAATTTTAAAAGTTAACGAGTGCTAGGGTAAAAAAACCAAACAAACAGGGTGATGAGAGAGAGCAACGACCTCCGAAACGACCTTTGATCCAAGAAGCAGCAAAGGGCATGCTGCTTTGGGACCGAGAGAACCTTTAGACCCAAAGAGCCAAAGACTGCTAATAACATGGCATTTTCAAGCGATCACTTGAGAGTATTTCTCAAGAGATGACAGTTGATCCAAATAAACTACAGCTCTCTGGACTTAAGTTTCCTTTTTAAAAATAAGGAAATTAGGGTGCTCGGGGCTGGTGCACTGGGATGACCCAGAGGGATGGGACAGGGAGGGAGGTGGGAGGGTGGTTAGGATGGGGAACACATGTACACCCGTGGCTGATTCATGGCTGCTGCTGCTGCTAGGTCATGTCAGTCGTGTCCAACTCTGTGCGACCCCATAGACAGCGGCCCACCAGGCTCTCCCGTCCCTGGGATTCTCCAGGCAAGAACACGGGAGTGGGTTGCCATTTCCTTCTCCAATGCAGGAAAGTGAAAAGTGAAAGTGACACTTAGCGACCCCATGGACTGCAGCCTACCAGGCTCCCCCGTCCATGGGATTTTCCAGGCAAGAGTACTGGAGTGGGTGATTCATGGCAATGTATGGCAAAACCACTACAATATTGTGAAGTAATTAGCCTCCAATTGAATAAATTTATTTAAAAAATAAGGAAATCGAATTTGGTAATCTCTACTGCCCCTGCCCAGCACTGACTTTGTATGGTTTATGAATCAGATTTTTCCATCCTTTGAACTTCCTGAGCACCACACATAGCCCTCCAGCCCCCTTAGCCAAAATACATAAAACAGGAGAGGTGGCAGGACTTTTAAAAGAAGAGTGTGATGTGCTAAGTCGCTTTAGTTTTGTCCATCTCTGTGCAACCCTATGGACTGTAGCCTGCCAAGCTACTATGCCCATGAGATTCTCCAGGCAAGAATACAGGAGTGGGTTGCCAGTACCCTCCTGCAGGGGATCTTCCCAACCCAGGGACAGAACCCCTGCATCTCTAACTTCTCTTGCATTGGCAGGTGGGGTCTTTACCACTAGTGCCACCTTGAAAAGAGTAGTTGACAGAAATCACACGTTGGAAAAATGGCTCTTACCCTACCCTGAGAGAGTCAAATGAAATGTTTTGAGAACGTGTGTATCTTCTATTCCCTTGTTATTAAACTCTGCCTCACGTTACCCCCAGTCCAAGCAGAATACAATGCTAAGCAGTGAAAAGAGCTCCCTATTTAAGGAGAGGCAGAACACACAGAATTGAAACATTATAAAGAAAGAGACTTGAGGGTAAATAGGGTAGATTGAATTCCATGCAGTCACAAGACACATTTACCTCTTCTCCCTCTGCCAACCCCACTGAAATGACACTTAAAAGGATGAGAAGGGCATAAGCTCCCATGAACAAACAGATCTGAAGAAGGGACAATAGCAAATAAGTGATGTGATGTCAACAACATTTGGAAGCTGGAGAGCATAGATAAATGTAAATGGCTTTAGCAGAATGGAGAAACAAAGTCTTGGAGTAGAGAAGCCAGGAAACAAATTGATTGAGGCTAAGGTGTAGCAGAGAAGCTCAAGAACTGGAATTGCCAGGTACCACTGAAGGTGAGGGTGTAAATGGGGTTAAAAACAAGAGGACTGGTTACAAAGCAGTTCAGGGAGCAGTTAGACTGTAAATCCCTTTCCCACCCAGGTAACAACTGGAGAGCTCGTCTCTGAAAAGACTGAACCAGTGAGGCTTCATGTGATAGCAAAAGAGGGAGATATGCTGAAAATGGGAAGTTTTGGTAGATGGCAACATTCTGATCACAGAGTTGGGCTTCTCCCAGTGAGAGACTATACCATCTGTAGGCTGGAACAACAACAACAAAAAAAACACAACCTAAAAGTTAAGAGTTAATGCTTTATTCTGGCTTCCCTGGTGGCTCAGAGGGTAAAGAATCTGCCTGCAATGCGGGAGATGTGGGTTCAATCCCTGGGTTGGGAAGATCCCCTGGAGGAGGGCATGGCAACCCACTCCAGTATTCTTGCCTGGAGAATCCCGATGGACAGAGGAGCCTCCAGGCTACAGTCCATGGTCTATGGTCTATGGTCACAAACAGTCGGACACAACTGAGCAACTAAGCACAGCATGTTTTATTCAGCAGATATTCTGAGGACTTCAAGCCTGGGAGATAGGACTCTCAGGTCACTCTAAGGAACTTCTCTGAAGAGGGGGGGAAGGGAGGAGCCAGAATCTATAGAAGTTTTTGCAGTAAAGACCAGGTAGTCAGGACATCAAAAGATTACTATTAATTAAAGAAAACCAGATACCTCAAGTTAAAGAATTTAGCACTTTTCTATGTATGGGAAGATGCAAGAGTCTGGGCTCAGTGATAATGCACCTCAGCTCTCTGGTGCCGGTATCCTGTGCTTTCTCATCCTGAGTTTCCTGAGGGTGAACCCTTGGGCATGGCTGCAGCCATGGACATTCTGTTACAACCTGAATTCCCTTAGGGCTCACTGTTCAGATCAGATCAGATCAGTTGCTCAGTCGTGTCTGACGCTTTGCAACCCCATGAATTGCAGCACACCAGGCGTCCCTGTCCATCACCAACTGCCGGAGTTCACTCAGACTCATGTCCATTGAGTCAGTGATGCCATCCAGCCATCTCATCCTCTGTCATCCCTTTCTCCTCTTGCCCCCAATCCCTCCCAGCATCAGAGTCTTTTCCAATGAGTCAACTCTTTGCATGAGGTGGCCAAAGTACTGGAGTTTCAGCTTTAGCATCATTCCTTCCAAAGAAATCCCAGGGCTGATCTCCTTCAGAATGGACTGGTTGGATCTCCTTGCAGTCCAAGGGACTCTCAAGAGTCTTCTCCAACACCACAGTTCAAAAGCATCAATTCTTCGGTGCTCAGCCTTCTTCACAGTCCAACTCTCACATCCATACGTGACCACAGGGAAAACCATAGCCTTGACTAGACGAACCTTTGTTGGCAAAGTAATGTCTCTGCTTTTGAATATGCTATTTAGGTTGGTCATAACTTTCCTTCCAAAGAGTAAGCATCTTTTAATATCATGGCTGCAGTCACCATCTGTAGTGATTTTAGCCCAGAAAAATAAAGTGTGACACTGTTTCCACTGTTTCCCCATCTATTTCACATGAAGTCATGGGACCGGATGCCATGATCTTCGTTTTCTGAATGTTGAGCTTTAAGCCAACTTTTTCACTCTCCACTTTCACTTTCATCAGGAGGCTTTTTAGTTCCTCTTCACTTTCTGCCATAAGGATGGTGTCATCTGCATGTCTGAGGTTATTGATATTTCTCCCGGCAATCTTGATTCCAGCTTGTGTTTCTTCCAGTCCAGAGTTTCTCATGATGTACTCTGCATATAAGTTAAATAAACAGGGTAACAATATACAGCCTTGACGAACTCCTTTTCCTATTTGGAACCAGTCTGTTGTTCCATGTCCAATTCTAACTGTTGCTTCCTGACCTGCATACAAATTTCTCAAGAGGCAGATCAGGTGGTCTGGTATTCCCATCTCTTGAAGAATTTTCCACAGTTTACTGTGATCCACACAGTCAAAGGCTTTGGCATAGTCAATAAAGCAGAAATAGATGCTTTTCTGGAACTCTCTTGCTTTTTCCATGATCCAGCGGATGTTGGCAATTTGATCTCTGGTTCCTCTGCATTTTCTAAAATCAGCTTGAACATCAGGAAGTTCACGGTTCACATATTGCTGAAGCCTGGCTTGGAGAATTTTGAGCATTACTTTACTAGCATGTGAGATGAGTGCAATTGTGTGGTAGTTTGAGCATTCTTTGGCATTGCCTTTCTTTGGGATTGGAATGAAAACTGACCTTTTCCAGTCCTGTGGCCACTGCTGAGTTTTCCAAATTTGCTGGCATATTGAGTGCAGCACTTTCACAGCATCATCTTTCAGGATTTGGAATAGCTCCACTGGAATTCCATCACCTCCACTAGCTTTGTTCATAGTGATGCTTTCTAAGGCCCACTTGACTTCACATTCCAGGATGTCTGGCTCTAGGTCAGTGATCACACCATCGTGATTATCTTGGTCGTGAAGATCTTTTTTGTACAGTTCTTCTGTGTATTCTTGCGATCTCTTCTTAATATCTTCTGATTCTGTTAGGTCTATACCATTTCTGTCCTTTATCGAGCTCATCTTTGCATGAAATGTTCCTTTGGTATCTCTGATTTTCTTGAAGAGATCCCTAGTCTTTCCCATTCTGTTGTTTTCCTCTATTTCTTTGCATTGATCGCTGAAGAAGGCTTTCTTATCTCTCCTTGCTATTCTTTGGAACTCTGCATTCAGATGTTTATATCTTTCCTTTTTTCCTTTGCTTTTCGCTTCTCTTCTTTTCACAGCTATTTGTAAGGTCTCCCCAGACAGCCATTTTGCTTTTTTGCATTTCTTTTCCATGGAGATGGTCTTGATCCCTGTCTCCTGTACAATGTCACGAACCTCATTCCAGAGTTCATCAGGCACTCTATCTATCAGATCTAGGTCCTTAAATCTATTTCTCACTTCCACTGTATAATCATAAGGGATTTGATTTAGGTCATACCTGAATGGTCTAGTGGCTTTCCCTACTTTCTTCAGTTTAAGTCTGAATTTGGCAATAAGGAGTTCATGGTCTGAGCCACAGTCAGCTCCCGGTCTTGTTTTTGCTGACTGTATAGAGTTTCTCCATCTTTGGCTGCAAAGAATATAATCAATCTGATTTCGGTGTTGACCATCTGGTGATGTCCATGTGTAGAGTCTTCTCTTGTGTTGTTGGAAGAGGGTGTTTGTTATGACCAGTGCATTTTCTTGGCAAAACTCTATTAGTCTTTGCCCTGCTTCATTCTGTATTCCAAGGCCAAATTTGCCTGTTACTCCAGGTGTTTCTTGACTTCCTACTTTTGCATTCCAGTCCCCTATAATGAAAAGGACATCTTTTTTGGGTGTTAGTTCTAAAAGGTCTTATAGGTCTTCATAGAACCGTTCAACTTCAGCTTCTTCAGCGTTACTGGTTGGGGCATAGACTTGGATTACTGTGATATTGAATGGTTTGCCTTGGAAACAAACAGAGATCATTCTGTCGTTTTTGAGATTGCATCCAAGTACTGCATTTCTGACTCTTTTGTTGACCATGATAGCCACTCCATTTCTTCTGAGGGATTCCTGCCCGTAGTAGTAGATATAATGGTCATCTGAGTTAAATTCACCCATTCCAGTCCATTTCAGTTTGCTGATTCCTAGAATGTCAACATTCACTCTTGCCAACTCTTGTTTGACCACTTCCAATTTGCCTTGATTCATGGACCTGACATTCCAGGTTCCTATGCAATATTGCTGTTTACAGCACCGGACCTTGCTTGTATCACCAGTCACATCCACAGCTGGGTATTGTTTTTGCTTTGGCTCCATCCCTTCATTCTTTCTGGAGTTATTTCTCCACTGATCTGCAGTAGCATATTGGGCACCTACTGACCTGGGGAGTTCCTCTTCCAGTATCCTATCATTTTGCCTTTTCATACTGTTCATGGGGTTCTCAAGGCAAGAATACTGAAGCGGTTAGGGAGGTTATAATGTGGACTTGATGGATGCAACATCCTTTGTTTACTGTACATCTCTTCCTGTTGGGATCCTTGTTCATATTGTGAATGTTGTGAATATTGTGAATGTTGCCTGCCATATTAGGTAAAAGATAATGCAGCCGTCAAGCCACTACATCCCCCCTGGGTGGGCCTGAAGGGATTTAGAAAAGACAGAGGAACCAGAAGTCAAATTGCCAACATCCATTGGATTGTAGAGAAAGCAAGAGAATTCTAGAAAAACATCTATTTCTGCTTCAGTGACTATGCTAAAGCCTTTGACTCTGTGGATCACAACAAACTGTGGAAAATACTTAAAGAGATGGGAATACCAGACCACATTATCTGTCTCCTGAGAAAACTGTATGCAGGTCAAGAAGCAACAATTAGAACCCGACATGGAACAATGGGCTGGTTCAAAATTGAGAAAAGAGTTCATCAAGGCTGTATATTGTCACCCTGCTTATTTAACTTATATGCAGAGTACATCATATGAAATGCCAGGCTGGATGAATCTGAAGCTGGAATCAAGATTGTAAGGAGAAATATCATCAACCTCAGATATGCAGATGATACCACTTTAACAGAAGAAAACAAAGAGGAACTAAAGAGCCTCTTGATGAGGGTGAAAGAAGAGAGTGAAAAAGCTGGCTTAAAACTCAACATTCAAAAAACTAAGATCATGGCATGCGGTCCCATTACTTCATGGCAAATGGATGGGGGAAAAATGGAAACAGTGACAGACTTTATTTTCTTGGACCCCAAAATCACTGTGGATGGAGACTGCAGCCATGAACTTAAAAGATGCTTGCTTCTTGGGAAAAAAACTATGACAAATCTAGACAACTTGTTAAAAAGCAGAGACATCACTTTGCTGACAAAAGTCCATATAGTCAAAGCTATGGTTTTTCCAGTAGTCATGTACTGATGTGAGAGTTGAACCATAAAAAAGGTTGAGTGCTGAAGAATTGATGCTTTCAAATTGTGGTGCTGGAGACTGCACCCTTGGACTACCAGGAGATCAAACCAGTCAGTTCTAAAGAAAGTCAACCCTGAATATTCATTGGAAGGACTGATGCTGAAACTGAAGCTCCAGTATTTGGCCACCTGATACAAAGAGCCGACTCATTGGAAAAGACCATGATGCTGGAAAGAATGAGAGCAGGAGGAGGAGGGGGTGACAGGATGAGATGGTTGGATGGCATCGTTGACACAATGGACATGAGTCTGAGCAAACTCTGAGAGACAGTGAAGGACAGGGAAGTCTGGCATGCTGCAGTCCACAGGGTTGCAAAGACTCAGGCATGACTTAGCCATGACAATAACATGACAATAACAACAACCCTTCATTAATTTTCACACATTTAATCTCGAAATCATCTAAATAGCTGATAACATAAATATCAGCACCAAAATTGCAACTAGCTGTTGAATAACCATCAACAGAAGGATGCTGGAACCTACCAAAAAAAGATATCCCACATCCAAAGACAGGGAGGAAGCTGCAGCAAGATGGTAGGAGGGGCACAATCACAATAAAATCAAACTCCTTACCCACTGGGTGGGTGGCCCACAAACTGGAGAACAATAATACCAAAGAAGTTGTGAAGGTTCTGAACCCCACACAGGCTTCCCAGCCTGGGGATCTGACAAAGGGCCTGGAAATCCCCAAGGACTCTGACCTTGAAGGTCAGCAGGATTTGATTATAGGACTTCCACAGGACTCTGGATAACAGAGACTCCAGTCTTGGAGTGCACAAATGAAATCTTGTGTACGCCAAGACCCAGAGGAAAGGAGTAGTGACCTCACAGGAGACTGAACCAAAACTACCTACTAGTGTTGGAGGGTCTCCTGTGGAGGTGAGGGTTGGCAGGGGCTCACCACAGGGACAGTGGCACTGGCAGCAGCAGTCCTGGAAGGCCCCTTTTGGCATAAGCCCTCTTGGAGGTTGCCTTTAACTCTACTATAGAACCTGTAGACCCCAGGGCTGGGTTGCCTCAGGCCAAACAATAGGGAGGGAGTGCCACCCTACCCATCAGCAGATAATTGGATTAAAGCAAGGCCTTGCCCACCAGAGCAAAACCTAGGTTTCCCACTCCCAGTCCCTCCAATCAGGAAGCTTACACGAGCCTCTTAGCTTCCTCCTTTAGAGGGCAGAGAGAAGAAGCAAGAAGAACCACAATCCCACAGCTAGAACAAAAACCACATTACAGAAAGTTAATCGAGATGAAAAAGCAGAAAGTTATGACCCAGATGAAGGGACAAGGTAAAACCTCTGAAAAACAACTAAATGAAGTGGAGATAGGCAACCTTTCAGAAAAAGAATTTAGAATAATGATAGTGAAGATGATCCAGGATCTTGGGAAAACAATGGAGAAGATGCAAGAAATGTTTACCAAAGACCTATAAGAAAGAAAGAACAAATAGAGATGAATAATACACTAGAAGGAATCAATAGCAGAATAATAGAAGTAGAAGAACAGATAAATGACCTGGAGGAAAGAATGGTAGAAATCACTGCTGCAGAACAGAATACAGAAAAAAGAATGAAAAAAAAAAGGAAGACAGCCTAAGAGACCTCTGGGACAACATTAAACACACCAAAAATCTCCCAGAAGGAGGAGGAGAGAGAGAAAGGACCTGAGAAAATATTTGAAGAGATAATAACTGAAAACTTCCCTAACATGGGAAAGGAAATAGTCAATCAAGTCCAGGAAGCACAGAGAGTTCCAGGCAGGATAAATGCAAGGAGGAACCCCCCAAGATACACAGTAATAAAACTGACAAAAATTAAAGACAAAGATAAAATATAAAAAGCAACAAGGGAAAAACGACAAATAACCAGGGAACTCCCATCAGGTTATCAGCTGATTTCTCAACAGAAACTCAACAAGCCAGAAGAGAATGGCATGATCTACTTAAAGTGATGAAAGGGAAGAACCTACAGCCAAGGGTACTCTACCCAGCAAGACTCTCATTCAGATTTGATGGAGAAATCAAAAGCTTTCCAGACAAGCAAAAGTTAAGAGAATTCAGCACCACCAAACCAGCTTTACAACAAATGCCAAAGGAACTTCTCTAGGCAGGAAACACAAGACAAAGAAAAGACCAACAGAAAACAAACCCAAAACAATTAAGAAAATGGTAACAGGACCATCAGTTCATTCGCTCAGTAGTATACAACTCTTTGTGACCCCATGGACTGCAGCATGCCAGGCCTCCCTGTCCATCACCAACTCCCAGACCTTACACAAACTCATGTCCATTGAATCAGTGATGCCATCCAACCATCTCATCCTCTGTCATCTCCTTCTCCTCCCACTTTCAATCTTTCCCAGAATCAGGGTCTTTTCAAATGATTCAGTTTTTCGCATGAGGTGGCCAAAGTATTGGAGTTTCAGCTTCAACATTAGTCCTTCCAGTGAACACTCAGGACTGATCTCCTTTAGGATGGACTGGTTGGATCTCCTTGCAGTCCAAGGGACTCTCAAGAGTCTTCTCCAACCCCACAGTTCAAAAGCATCAATTCTTCGGTGCTCAGCTTTCTTTATAGTCCAACTCTCACATCCATACATGACTACTGGAAAAATCATAGCCTTGACTAGATGGACCTTTGTTGGCAAAGTAATGTCTCTGCTTTTTAATTTGCTGTCTAGGTTGGTCATAACTTTCCTTCCAAGGAGTAAGGGTCTTTTAATTTCATGGCTGCAATCACCATCTGCAGTGATTTTGGAGCCCCCCCAAAATAAAGTCTGACACTGTTTCCACTGTTTCCCCATCTATCTGCCATGAAGTGATGGGACAGGATGCCATGATCTTAGTTTTCTGAATGTTGAGCTTTAAGCCAACTTTTTCACTCTCCTCTTTCACTTTCATCAAGAGGCTCTTTAGTTTTTCACTTTCTGCCATAAGGGTGGTATCATCTGCATATCTGAGGTTATTGATATTTCTCCCAGAAATCTTGATTCCAGCTTGTGCTTCATCCAGCCCAGCGTTTCTCATGATGTACTCTGCATATAAGTTAAATAAGCAGGGTGACAATATACAGCCTTGACGTACTCCTTTCCCAGTTTGGAACCAGTCTGTTGTTTCATGTCCAGTTCTAACTGTTGCTTCCTGACCTGCATACAGATTTCTCAAGAGGCAGGTGGTGGTCTGGGCAGGTGATCTGGTATTCCCATCTCTTTCAGAATTTTCCAGTTTACTGTGATGCACATAGTCAAAGGCTTTGGCATAGTCAATAAAGCAGAAATAGATGTTTTTCTGGAACTCTCTCTTGCTTTTTCGATGATCCAACGGATGTTTGGAATTTGATCTCTGGTTCCTCTGCCTTTTCTAAAACCAGCTTGAACATCTGGAAGGTCACAAGCCTGGCTTGGGGAATTTACATATTGATAATTACCTTAAATGTAAATTGATTAAATGCACCAACCAAAAGACATAGACTAGCTGGGTGAATGAAAACATGTGCATGTATGCACTTCCACTTACTACATCACTCTGCTTGATGCCCTCAAACTGTATGTAATTATTTTATATTGTTAGGTTAATCATGTTCCCATTATGGCTTGCAACTGTAATTATCTTTTTTTAGGGGGGCGGTTCTGGCTATTGATTGTGAAAACTGACAAACATCTTTTACTATTGTGATTATGTAACTATTACTCACTTAATACCATGTATCATGATTGGTCAACAGAAAAATAATAGAACTCTATATCAACAAAGGAAGTGAAAGTCGTTCAGTCATGCTCGATTCTTTGCGACCCCATGGACTGTAACCTGCCAGGCTCCTTTGTTCATGGAATTCTCCTGGCAAGAATACTGCCGCCGCCGCTGCCAAGTCGCTTCAGTCATGTCCGACTCTGTGCGACCTCATGGACTGCAGCCTACCAGGCTTCTCCGTCCATGGGATTCTCCAGGCAAGAATACTGCAGTGGGTAGCTGTTCCCTTCTCCAGGGGATCTTCCCAATCCAGGGCTTTAACCCAGGTCTCCTGCATTGCAGGCAGATTCTTTACTGTCTGAGCCACCAGGGAAGCCCAAGAACACAGAAGTGGTTTGCCATGCCCACCTCCAGGGGATCTTCCTGACCCAGGGATCGAACCTGTGTCTCTCACATCTCCTGCATTGGTAGGCAGGGTCTTTACCACTAGCACCATCTGGGAAACCCCTATAGCACCAAAACTAGGATCGAATAGAAAAACCTGTAATCACTTTTGAAAATCCGGATGCATATCAGAATTACCTTGAAATTTTTTGGAAAATACATATGCTGTTATTGCTCTTTTCTCCAGAGTTCTAGATATGTTTCTAATGAGCAGCCATGTTTAAAAACAACTGGACTGGATGATGATCGTTTACTTTTATCTAGCGTGTTCCGCTTTTTCTGTTTCATATTCAGTGCTCCCATTTCATTTAGTTTGTTTTCCATTTCTCCATCTCTTCTTTTTTTTAAAAATTCTTTCTCAATGGCATTGAAACATGTAAAATATCATGTATGAAACGAATTGCCAGTCCAGGTTCGATGCACGATACTGGATGCTTGGGGCTGGTGCACTGGGATGACCCAGAGGGATGGAATGGGGAGGGAGGAGGGAGGAGGGTTCAGGATGGGGAACACATGTATACCTGTGGTGGATTCATTTTGATATTTGGCAAAACTACAATTATGTAAAGTTTAAAAATAAAATAAAATAAAATAAAAATTCTTTCTCAAGCCTTTATCAAGCATAATACAAAGTTTTGTGTACAAATATATAAATAGTATGCATATTATATATCTTAGAAAAGTTATGAATTTTTGCCAAACTAAAAAGTTATGATATTTTGACTCCACTTGTTTGACTTAGCATGAGTAGAATGCTAGATTTTTAATTTTAAAAATAGATATGTCGGACTTCCCTGGTGGTCCAGAGGTTGAGAGTCTGCCTGCCAATGCAGGGGTCACAGGTTCGATCCCTGGTCTGGGAAGATTCCACATGCTGCAGGGCAACTGAGCCCATGCGCCACAACTTCTGAGCCTGTGCTCTAGAGCCTGGGAGCCACAGTTACTGAGCCCACATGCTGCTATACGGAAACCCGTGCTCCCTAGAGCCTGTACTCCCCAACAAGAGAAGCCACTGCAATGAGAAGCCCAAGCGCCGCAGCTAGAGAGCAGCCCACTCGCAGCAATGAAGACCCAATGCAGCCAAAATAAATAAGTAAATAAAAATAAATAAAATATTAAAAAAAAAAAAAAAAATAGATATGCCATAAGCAACAAAGATTTACTGTGTAGCACAGGGGAACTATAGTCAATATCTTGTAATAACTTATAATGGAAAATAATCTGAAAAATTATATATGTGTATATGTATAACTGAATCATCTTGCTGTACACCTGAAACCTTGTAAGTCAACTATACTTAATAATATATACATATTATAAAATTTTAAAATTGAAAAAAAAAAAACTCCTCATTGGGTAGATGAAAAGGCAAGGCTCAGAAAGGTCAAATCATTTGTTCTTGGTCACACAGCTAATTAGATTCAAACACAGTTTGTTCATCCCTGCTCACTCAGAGGAAAGATAGCAACTTAAGTGTGAGACTTAGGATAGAATTAAGGCAATGGGAGAAAAAGAGCCTATGGTATTCGCAATACCCAAAGGATAAAAAGAAAACACTGGGGGCTTCCCTGATGGCTCAGTGGTAAAGAATCCACCTGCCAATGCAGGAGACACAGGATCAATCCCTGATCCAGGAAGATCCCACATGTTGCAGAGCAACTAAGCTAGTGCATTACAACTATTGAGCCTGTGCTCTAGAGTCTTGGAATCACAATTACTTAGGCTCATGAACCCTAGAGCCTGTGCTCCATAACAAGAGAAGCCATCGCAATGAGAAGCCCGGGCATCACAACTAGAGTGGCCCCCTGCTCTCCACAACCAGAGAAAAGCCTGTGCAGCAACACAGACCCAGCACAGTCAAAAATATAGAAATAAATAAAATTATATATATATATATAAAGAAAGAAACACTGCTGGCCATTGGATTCCCCCATGGTAGGTGGTCAATGCTAGACCAGCTTCCTGGACTGTGTTAGCGTATTCATTCCTTTATTCATCAAATATTTATCCTGTACCTAGTCTGAAGTAGCCCTGCTCTAGCTGCTGGAGATACAGAGCTGAGCACAGCGAGAAAGGTCCTTCATTGACCTTATATTCTGGTCATGGGGAGAAGGTGGGGAGAGACAGACAATACTCAAGTAAACAAATGAGATCATTGCAGATATGGCCAGGTGCTGGGAAGAAAATTATACCCAGTGATGTGATAGAGAAGAACTGGATGAGCCTACTTTAAATTCAGTGACAATCAGGTGACACCTCTGATGAGGTGATATTTGAGCTGAGAGCTGGCTATTATAAACTGGGGCAGACAGTTCCAGACAGAGACAGGGCCAGTCACACAAGGATCTGTACTCAGAAGGGCTCTTTGCTTGGTTTAATACTCTGCTAACACATCTTGAAATTCTTAACAATTTTTAAATAAGGGGCCCACATTTTCATTTTTCACTTGAGCTCTTATTTTACACTCAGAAATGAATTGTCCAAGGAGACACACATGCTGATAAAGCAAAAGACTATTGGGAAGAGGCTCCCAGGCAGAGAGCAGAAACGTAAGGGAACCCAGGTGAACTGCTCTGCCACATGGCTCACAGTCTCAGGTTTTATGGTAATGGGGTTAGTTTCTGGGTTCTCTGTGGCCAGTCATCTTGCTTGGTCCATATTGGTCTGACTCAGGGTCCTTCCTGGTGGTGCACATATCTCTCAGCCAAGATGGGTTCCAGCACAAAGGAGTCTGGGAGGTTGGTAGAACAATATTATGAACTCCCTCCTTTGGGCCCCTCCCAAGTCCTCCTGGTTAATTTTGGGTGGCAGCACTATGTTACTTACGTGAAGTGAAAGAGTCGCTTAGTCATGTCTGACTCTTTGTGACCCCATGGACTGTAGCCTGCCAGGCTCCTCTGTCCAAGGGATTTTGCAGGCAAGAATATTGGAGTGGGTTGCCATTCCCTTCCCAGAGGATCTTCCCAACCCAGGGATCAAACCCACATCTCCTGCACTGCAGGTAGATTCTTTACTGCCTGAGCCACCAGGGAAGGAGAAACCTCCTATTGTGAGACAACTCATGCAAGTGGTTATCATTAAGCCTGGCTAAGGCAGTGGTTTCAGTCAAGGGTCCTCTAATAGAAAGGGAAGCAGGGACTGTCTTACCTAGGAGGACCTCTAAGTCATGGCAAGAAGCTGGAGCTCCACACCGGGCGGGGTCTTTGGCAGATCTAGAGGAAAAAAGCAATGTGACCCTATTAACATTTTCAAGAGCTCCGTCATTGCCTATAAGGAGTATGGATTGTAAGGGGGCAAGAATGGACATGGGAAGAACAGAAATGCATCTACTGCAGTAAATTCCATGAGAGATGATAAATGGTGATGACCTGGACTAAGGTGGCAGTTGCCGTCCATGAGGTTGTAAAGAGTCAGACACGACTGAGCGACTGACAGAACAATAGATATGGAGAGAAAGTAACTTAAGGTACATTTTGAAGAAGGATTTGGTAAGATAATGGATTGCTGCTGCTGCTAAGTCACTTCATTCGTGTCCAACTCTGCGCGACCCCATAGACGGCAGCCCACCAGGCTCTGCTGTCCCTGGGATTCTCCAGGCAAGAACACTGGAGTGGGTTGCCATTTCCTTCTCCGATGCATGAAACTGAAAAGTGAAAGTGAAGGCACTCAGTCATGTCTGACTCTTAGCGACCCCATGGACTGCAGCCCACCAAGGCTCCTCCATCCATGGGATTTTCCAGGCAAGAGTACTGGAGTAGGGTGCCATTGCCTTCTCCGAATATAATGGATTAGATGTTGCTAATAAGAAAAGGAGAGAATCAAGAATGGCTTCCAGGTTTCTGGTATGAATAACCAATGGAATGTGGAGTCATTTGCTGAGATTGGGAAGGTTGGGTGGGTGGCAGACAAATTTAGAAGGTATAAAGAGTTGCATTTTGGATGTGATAAGCCTGAGATGTCTCTGAAAATTAAAATGGAGATGAAAAGAAATTGTCCATGTGGATCTTGAGTTTAGAGGAGATTCTCAAAATGGGGTCAGAATAACACAAGAGTGCTGCTTAAAATGCAGATTATGGTGTCCCCTGTCTCCAGTTCTGCCAAATCTGAACACCACCTCCACCCCCCAAAACATGATTCCGATGAACATGAAAATCTGAAGCCTGCTACTCTAAGAGATTCTATGAGGTCAGAGGCCACAGCATCTACTTCCTTTCTGCAGATTCTTCAGGCTGAGCAATGAACCAGGCACTTAGGGAGACTTACTGAATATTTAACCTTCAGCTGACCTGTGTGACCTGTGTGCTGGGAAAGATTGAAGGCAGGAGGAGAAGGGGACAGCAGAGGATGAGATGGTTGGATGGCATCACCGATTCAATGGACATGAGTTTGAGTAAACTTCTGGAATTGATGATGGATAGGGAGGCCTGGCATGCTGCAGTCCATGGGGTCACAAAGAGTCTGAACTGAGCGACTGAACTGAGCAAATGAACTGAACTGTGATAATAATGGCCCATGACCCCCAAACTTTGTGGGAGACAAACGTGATTTAGATATAATTCTTAATGTTCCCAGGCCAGGTGTAGGGATAGGAATGAGTTTGTAAGGGGTACTGTGTGGGTTCAAAGGAAAAGTCAACTCTTGGTTGTTACTTTGTTTTGTTTTTTGGGTTTGGGGTTTTTTTGGTGCTGAAATCTGGGAATGTCACCTCCTTTTGATAGGAGAAGACAGAACATGATGAATGTCTGAAATAGATATTTTCCAATTTTATTCTTGTCAAATGTGTTTATTTTTTCCACATATCATCATAAATAATTTAATCTACACATACAAGTGTAATCTTCCCCCAAATTTTTAAAGCAGTCTTCTTCTTAAAAAAATAACGTGGTTTTCCCTCTCCTACTTCCCTGACCAGCTAATCCATATCTACAACCCCAGTTTGTATTCACTCTTTTTTTTTTTTTTTTTTTTTGCCACACTGCACTGTTTGTGGGATCTTAGTTCCCTAGCCAGAGACTGAACCCTGGTCCATGGCATTGAAAGCACTGACTCCTAACCATAGGACCTCCAGGGAATTCCATGTATTCATTCATTAAAAAAAAACACACTCATATAATTGTATACTCACACACATATATACACATATATGTGAAATATTTTTGTTGTTAGTCTTAAAAATACATGTTCACATTATTCACACTTTCCTGCATCTTGCTTTTCTTATTCAACCATTCCTCATGAGGATTGCTCCAAGACAATTGGTGCAGCTCTCATTCTTTTTAAAAACCGCATAATATTCCATTGTCATCCTTTATTCAACCACTCACTGATGGATGTTCACTGTTTCCGGTGTCTTTGTTATTAATGCTACACTGAGCATCTTTGTACACTTTCATACACTTATCCCTGTGTAGTGGTGGTTTCATTTCCATCAGATAAATTCACAAGAGTGGGGTTGCTCAGTTAAAGAGTAGAAGGGTTTTAAATTTTAATAGATATTGTCAGGTTACTTTTCAGAGAGGTGGCACCACCTCCTTCCCTCAACAATACCCAACAACATCCTAGAATCCACCTTTCTCCATATTCCTTCCAGAAAGTGGTGACTTGGCATCCTTTAATTTTGGTCAGTCTGGTGGGTATAAAGTGACATGTTATTTTGCTATCTGATTTTCCATTTCTCTATCTACTTACGAATTTCAAGTAATTCTTCCATGAATTTCAATGGCTCGGCGGGTAAAGAATCTGCCTGCAATGCAGGAGTTGCAGGTTTGATCTCTGGTTGGAAATATCCCCTGGAGAAAGAAATAGCAACCCACTCCAGTATTCCTGGCTGAAAAATCCCATGGACGGGGAGCCTGGCAGACTATAGTCCAAAGGGTCGCAAAGAATCGGACATGACTGAGCAGGAGCATGACCTTGCCATTTTT
Source organism: Bubalus kerabau (assembly GCF_029407905.1). Taxonomy (NCBI): domain Eukaryota; kingdom Metazoa; phylum Chordata; class Mammalia; order Artiodactyla; family Bovidae; genus Bubalus; species Bubalus kerabau. The sequence goes on along the minus strand of NC_073627.1, from coordinate 19,908,571 downwards.
CTATGGGGTTGTCTTGAATTTGTAAGAATTTTCTGTATGGTAGAGCTGTTAACCTATGATTTCCCAACTGCATCGCACATTTAGAAAAAAATCTCTTGTTAATCTAAACAACTGTGTTTATGGTCTATTTTTCCATCCAAAAATAGAACTTTTTTCAGTTTTAGTGAAAGTTGTGTCTGACTCTTTGTGAGTCTGTGGACCCCATGGACTATACAGTCCATGGAATTCTCCAGGCCAGAATACAGGAGTGGGTAGTTGTTCCCTTCTCCAGGGGATCTTCCTGACCCAGGAATCGAACTGGGGTCTCCTGCATTGCAGGTGGATTCTTTACCAGCTGAGCTACCAGGGCAGCCCTTTTTCAGCTTTATTGAGATATAACTGACATATAACATTGTATAAGTTTAAGGTGTACATCATGATCATTTGATAGATGTGTATATTGCAAAATGATTTTTTTAACGTATATAGTTCTGTTACAGCTTTGGGGTTTTTAGTGTTGGTTAAGATTTTCTCATCCTTACATTGTACATGTAGGCTTCTAGATTTTCATACAAGATTTTATGAAATTATTTCAAGATACAATTGACATACAATATTAAGGTGTACAAAGTATTGGTTTGATACCTTTACACATAGCGATATGATCACTACAGTAGTGTTAGCTAAAACCTCCATCATATTTATCATTTCATTTTTTTGTGTGTTGAGAACAGTTAAGATTTAGTCTCAGCATTTTTGAAGTTTATAATATAGTATTATTTTATATAATCACTATGTTGTGAATTAGATCTCCAGAACTTCTCTATCCACTAGTTGTAAAATAAGTCACTTTTTTACATTTAAAAATTTTAATGCATCTAAAGTTGTTTTTTGTATTTGGTGTAAGATAAAGCTCTAGTTTTATTTTCTTTCATTTGGAAAGCCTGCTTTTACAAAATCATTTTCATTTTTTTCCCCTGGTTAACTTAACAACCCTCTGTGTTATATCTTAGAAACCGATGTTTGTGTGTGTTAGTCGTTCAGTCCTGTCAGACTCTTTGTGACCCCATGGACTGTAGCCCAACAGGCTCCTCTGTCCTGGAATTCTCCAGGCAAGAATACTGGAGTGGGTTGCCAGTCCCTTCTCCAGGGGATCTTCCCAAAACAGGGATCGAACCTGGGTAGTCGGACTTATTTCTGGATTCTCTATTCTGTTCTGATCTGTTTATCCATTCCCATACCAATACTATGTCGATTTAACTCTGGGGGCTTCATAGTCTGTAAGGCAAGACCTCTTTCATTCTGTTCCTTTTCATAGTTTTCTTGGCACTCATTATCATCTGTAAAGTTTAAGATCATTGTAATCAATTAAAACAATTTTTTTTGAACGTAGAATGGTTAATACAGTGGATCGAAAGAGTGAGCGTTTGAGAAGACAGCCAGGGCAAAATTAAGTAGGGGAAAAAAACAACACTGGACAGGAGACGGGAATTTGGTAGGGATTGCCGTAGCTCGAAGCCTTAGGGGAGAGGAGACAGGGAGAGGGTTGGAGGAAAACTTGTTTACTGTATTCTGTTTTGGGCACCGGGGACTAAAAGGAGGTCCAACTTGGGACAGTCACATTCCTTCATGTTCGGATCTGTCCTAGCCCCACCCGGAAGTCCGCGAACAGCCGCAGAGCTGCAATGAGAATGTGTGTGCTGCCACCTACTGTCGACTGGAGGCAGTGCGGACGAGCCTCCTCAGAGGAGACTCACGGAGATCTCAGACTAGACCAGGAAGGTCCAGACCAGAAACAATCTTTCCCAGAAGCCTTCAGCTCTGGGCAGAAGATCCACTCTGTGTGTGTGTGTGTGTGTGTGTGTGGCGGAGAGGGGAGGAGTTCTTAGCCTGCACCTCCAGATGTCTAGTCAGGCCCAGAAACGGCTTCAAACTTCCTGAACTCGAATCTCCCCCATCCCCAAATCTTCTGATTTGCTAGGATTTGGAGCCACTGGTAGGGTCTTTTCCTGCCTTCCCTGAGATGATCATCTAGTGGGGGAGATAATAAGTCATTCCCCAAATTGTTTGATAAGTGAATCATGCAAGACAAGTCCGAGGGTGCTGCCGCTGAATGGGGTACGGTCAGTTCTAGTTCTGCGGTAGAAAAGTTCTAAAGGGCAGAAAGGGAAAGGGCTGGTGGAAGGGAGCCAGTCCTCAGAGAATGGCTCCAATCTGGGGCAGCAGGGAAGGGAGAATATATGACAAACAGGAGGAACGAGGATAAAGGACTTCCATTTCCAGTAATAATGGGCTACTGTTAGACAAACCTTCCCAGTGAAAACAACTGCAAATGCTGCGTAAAAGATTTTTTAAATCTCCTCAACGATATCACAGATATTGGACAAAAGAGTCAATGAATTTCCAGGTGAAGCCTAAGGTGAAGTGGGATCCCAGAAAGGCATTGGAAGATGGAGCAGAAGAAATTATGCAGAATGTGGAAAAGAGGGGCAAAAAGAGAAAGGAGACTGACAGACATGGAGGATAAATTTTAAAGTCAATCATAGATTAATCAGAGTTCTAGAAGAAAAAGACAAGACAGTGTGGCAAGGATAAGATTTGAAAGATAATGACTACAAATTTTCCAGTATTGATAAGGCATCAATCCACAAGTTCTAGGAGTCCAAATACCCAAACAGGACACATAAAACAGAACCTGCATGTAGATACATCACAATGAAACTTCAGAATGACAAATCTAGAAAGAAAACCTTCAAAGTAGTCTTCCTCAACCCAATAATGGAATCCAGAAGACAGTGGAATGAATGATACCTTGAACATGCTGGAAGAAAGTAACTTCTGACCTAGAGTTCAACCATGAATTTTCAAAGAAAACTAGTGAAACTAAGAAAGTTTGCTACCAGCAGAGCCTCACTGAAGGAAATTCTAAAGGTTGCAATTCAAGCAGAAGGAGAGGGATGCCAAAGGGAAGGTCTAAGATGCAGGAAGGAATGAAGACTTGTATACAAAAGCAGAAACAACCCAAACATCTATCAACAGATGAAAGGATAAACAGAAGTGGAACTTCCATCGATGGAATATCATTCAGTCATGAAAAGGAATAAGGTATTGACATATGTTATGATGCATAGGAACCTGGAATTTCAGGTCCATGAATCAAGGCAAATTTGAAGTGATCAAACAAGAGATGGCAAGTGAATGTCGACATTCTAGGAATCAGCAAACTGAAATGGACTGGAATGGGTGAATTTAACTCAGATGACCGTTATATCTAGTACTGCGGGCAGGAATCCCTCAGAAGAAATGGAGTAGCCATCATGGTCAACAAAAGAGTCCGAAATGCAGTACTTGGATGCAATCTCAAAAACGACAGAATGATCTCTGTTTGTTTCCAAGGCAAACCATTCAATATCACAGTAATCCAAGTCTATGCCCCAACCAGTAACGCTGAAGAAGCTGAAGTTGAACGGTTCTATGAAGACCTACAAGACCTTTTAGAACTAACACCCAAAAAAGACGTCCTTTTCATTATAGGGGACTGGAATGCAAAAGTAGGAAGTCAAGAAACACCTAGAGTAACAGGCAAATTTGGCCTTGGAATACAGAATGAAGCAGGGCAAAGACTAATAGAGTTTTGCCAAGAAAATGCACTGGTCATAACAAACACCCTCTTCCAACAACACAAGAGAAGACTCTACACATGGACATCACCAGATGGTCAACACCGAAATCAGATTGATTATATTCTTTGCAGCCAAAGATGGAGAAACTCTATACAGTCAGCAAAAACAAGACCGGGAGCTGACTGTGGCTCAGACCATGAACTCCTTATTGCCAAATTCAGACTTAAACTGAAGAAAGTAGGGAAAGCCACTAGACCATTCAGGTATGACCTAAATCAAATCCCTTATGATTATACAGTGGAAGTGAGAAATAGATTTAAGGGCCTAGATCTGATAGATAGAGTGCCTGATGAACTCTGGAATGAGGTTCGTGACATTGTACAGAAGACAGGGATCAAGACCATCTCCATGGAAAAAAAATGCAAAAAGGCAAAATGGCTGTCTGGGGAGACCTTACAAATAGCTGTGAAAAGAAGAGAAGCGAAAAGCAAAGGAAAAAAGGAAAGATATAAACATCTGAATGCAGAGTTCCAAAGAATAGCAAGGAGAGATAAGAAAGCCTTCTTCAGCGATCAATGCAAAGAAATAGAGGAAAACAACAGAATGGGGAAGACTAGGGATCTCTTCAAGAAAATCAGAGATACCAAAGGAATATTTCATGCAAAGATGGGCTCAATAAAGGACAGAAATGGTATGCTGCTGCTGCTAAGTCGTTTCAGTCGTGTCCGACTCTGTGCGACCCCATAGACAGCAGCCCATCAGGCTGCCCTGTCCCCGGGATTCTCCAGGCAAGAACACTGGAGTGGGTTGCCATTTCCTTCTCCAATGCATGAAAGTGAAGAGTGAAAGTGAAGTCGCTCAGTCGTGTCTGACTCTTAGTGACCCCATGGATTGCAGCCCACCAGGCTCCTCCGTCCATAGGATATTCCAGGCAAGAGTACTGGAGTGGGGTGCCATTGCCTTCTCCGAGAAATGGTATGGACCTAACAGAAGCAGAAGATATTAAGAAGAGATCGCAAGAATACACAGAAGAACTGTACAAAAAAGATCTTCACGACCAAGATAATCACGATGGTGTGATCACTGACCTAGAGCCAGACATCCTGGAATGTGAAGTCAAGTGGGCCTTAGAAAGCATCACTATGAACAAAGCTAGTGGAGGTGATGGAATTCCAGTGGAGCTATTCCAAATCCTGAAAGATGATGCTGTGAAAGTGCTGCACTCAATATGCCAGCAAATTTGGAAAACTCAGCAGTGGCCACAGGACTGGAAAAGGTCAGTTTTCATTCCAATCCCAAAGAAAGGCAATGCCAAAGAATGCTCAAACTACCACACAATTGCACTCATCTCACACGCTAGTCAAGTAATGCTCAAAATTCTCCAAGCCAGGCTTCAGCAATATGTGAACCGTGAACTTCCTGATGTTCAAGCTGATTTTAGAAAATGCAGAGGAACCAGAGATCAAATTGCCAACATCCGCTGGATCATGGAAAAAGCAAGAGAGTTCCAGAAAAACATCTATTTCTGCTTTATTGACTATGCCAAAGCCTTTGACTGTGTGGATCACAGTAAACTGTGGAAAATTCTTCAAGAGATGGGAATACCAGACCACCTGATCTGCCTCTTGAGAAATTTGTATGCAGGTCAGGAAGCAACAGTTAGCACTGGACATGGAACAACAGACTGGTTCCAAATAGGAAAAGGAGTTCGTCAAGGCTGTATATTGTCACCCTGTTTATTTAACTTATATGCAGAGTACATCATGAGAAACGCTGGACTGGAAGAAACACAAGCTGGAATCAAGATTGCCAGGAGAAATATCAATAACCTCAGATATGCAGATGATACCACCCTTATGGCAGAAAGTGAAGAGGAACTAAAAAGCCTCTTGATGAAAGTGAAAGTGGAGAGTGAAAAAGTTGGCTTAAAGCTCAACATACAGAAAACGAAGATCATGGCATCCGGTCCCATGACTTCATGGGAAATAGATGGGGAAACAGTGGAAACAGTGTCAGATTTTATTTTCCTGGGCTCCAAAATCACTGCAGATGGTGACTGCAGCCATGAAATTAAGAGACGGTTACTCCTTGGAAGGAAAGTTATGACCAACCTAGATAGCATATTCAAAAGCAGAGACATTACTTTGCCAACAAAGGTTCGTCTAGTCAAGGCTATGGTTTTCCCTGTGGTCATGTATGGATGTGAGAGTTGGACTGTGAAGAAGGCTGAGCGCTGAAGAATTGATGCTTTTGAACTGTGGTGTTGGAGAAGACTCTTGAGAGTCCCTTGGACTGCAAGGTGATCCAACCAGTCCATTCTGAAGGAGATCAGCCCTGGGATTTCTTTGGAAGGAATGATGCTAAAGCTGAAACTCCAGTACTTTGGCCACCTCATGTGAATAGTTGACTCATTGGAAAAGACTCTGATGCTGGGAGGGATTGGGGGCAAGAGGAGAAGGGGAGACAGAGGATGAGATGGCTGGATGGCGTCACCGACTCGATGGACATGAGTCTGAGTGAACTCCAGGAGTTGGTGATGGACAGGGAGGCCTGGTGTGCTGCGATTCATGGGGTCGCGAAGAGTTGGACACGACTGAGCGACTGATCTGATCTGATGATACATATGAATCTTTAAAACATTAAGTTAAATAAAATAAGCCAGACACAAAAGGTCACATACTGAGTGATCCTGTTTATATGAAATATCCAAAATGGGGAAGTCCATAAAGACAGAAGGTAGATTAGTGGTTGCCCAGACTCGGGTAAGAAAGTATGGGGATGACTACTAATGAGTACAGGATTTATTTTTGGGGATGATAAAATGTTATGAAAGTGTCTAGTGGTGATGATTGTACAATCTTGTGACTGTATTAAAAACCACTGAATTGTACACTTACAATGATGAACTCTATCTCAATTCAAAGAAATTTTTTAAGAAGTGAAAAGATCTGAACACAAATCTAAATAAGTATTGATGATATAAATAATAATAATAATAATGTCCAGTGAGGTTAAAGAAGAGAATTAAAATGTACAACATAAATGATAAATTACGTTAAAGAGTTCTTTGGTCAAGGAGAAAGCAAGTAAATATATTGATTAGCTTTAGACTTTGATGCACAGTGTAGTGTTTGGGGTACAGGCCAAAACAATATGCCCTCTATGTAATTATATAATTTGTAGAATCATCAATAAAGGAATAGAAACAAAGGCATGGAAATGGCAATCAGGCCTGGTGTAGCCAACTGGGGATCCATCTATTCGCAATAACACTGGCTGCCTGGGACTCCTGTTACTGGTTGGAGCGGACAGAGATTACAGGAATCACAAGGAGGACCTGAAGGGTTGCCTGATTTACTGCTCTCTTTCACGTGACCAAGTATGCGGTGGTTCATCCTAGGTTCCAGGCATGGTGCTGAGCGGCGCTGGGGCCACAGTGGTGCCTGAACTCAGTTTTCAGGGAACTGTAGGTCCCGGAGAGGAAGCTGGAGTTGTGAACCAGAGCCCAGCTGCAGAGAGACTGGTAGGTCAGAGCAAGGAGCTCACCACTGATGCCAGGGGCAGTGGAAAGTCATTGACAGGTTTTTGGAAGTGGATGAGGTGATCATGCCAGCTGGGGTGCAGAATGACCTGGGAGGAGATGTGAGGGGAACCATACTAGAGATCTCACTGAGAGACGGGGAGAATGGAGTGCGTAGGGCAAATGTGGGAGAGTAAATGGAGAGGACTGGGGGGAGGCGGGGAGAAGAGTCCAGGAAACTGAGAGGCAGAGGTCCAGGGACTTCCCGGGCTCCTCAAAGTGCTGGTGGCTGAGCCAAGGCTGAGACTGCACCAGAGTCTCTTCACCACAATGTAGCATGTAGCATTAGAGACACGCTAACAACCATGTGGAAATACGGGCCCATGAGAATCAGACGGTCAGAAGCCAGGAAACCCAGATTTGACATCCTCAGCCTGCGAGTGACCGTTGAACCTACAAGAGGCCGAGTTGTCTGGGGAAAGAGCATGAGGGAAAGATGAGAAGCACAGCACACAGCTGGGCTAGCTCGTGGGCGTGAAATTAGCAGAGAGCAGGGGAGGGGGCTTCCAGCATAGCCCTTAACAGACCCCAGGCTTTACCACTGTGGGATCCAAGGCCTCTCCCTAGCCTCTGCTTCTGTGGTGGACAGACTCTAAGATGCCCCCACCTCCTGGGGTTTATGTTCTTCTGCGATCCCTTTTCCTTGCTTGTGGGAGGATCCCTCTAGTTGGTTCTAGTTTTGTAGAATCTGGCAGAGGGGATGGGATGTCAGGCCCATGATTGGTTACATTTATATATGATTTATATATGACTCCTTGCTAGACAGCTCACTGGACAGAAGCTGCTTGCTTGTTGGGGAAGCAAGAGACCACGGGAGGCGTGATGGCAAGTGTCACGTGTCAGCTTGGCCAGGCTCTAGTACCCCGTTATTCAATCCCATCCACTTATCTAGATGTTTCTGTGGAAGTAATTTGTAGATGTGGTGAATACTACAGTTGACTCTAAGTAAAGGAGATTGTTCCTGGTAACGTGGGTGTGCGCCGCATCCTAAGTCGCCTCAGTCGTGTCTGACTCTTTGCGACCCCATGGACTGTAGCCCACCAGGCTCCTCTGTCCTTGGGATTCACCAGGCAAGAATACTGGAGTCGGTTGGCACGCCCTCCTCCAGGGGATCTTCCCCACCCAGGGATGGAACCTGCATCTCTTAGGTCTCCTGCATTGGCAGGCAAGTTCTTTACCGCTAGTGCCACCTGGCCTCATCCAATCAATCAAAAGGCTTTAAGAACAAAACTGGGGAGTTTCCTGGCAGTCCAGTGGGTTAGAACTCTGGGCTTACCCTGCAGGGGACAAAGGTTCCATCCCTGGTCAGGGAACTTGCAAGCTGTGCCAAACAAGAAAAAAGAAGAAGAATAACAAAACTGAAGGTTCTCTGAGGAATAAAGAAGTTCTGCCTTAAGACTGCAGCTTTAGCTCCTGCCTGCCTGTTTCTACCCTGCTGATCTGCCCTGTGAATTTCATACTTGCCAGCCCCCTTTTGGATGTAAGCTAACTTCTTGGAATAAATATCTTTATACCCACTGGTGCTAGGTATAAAGCACATCCTACTGGTGCTTTTTCTCTGGAGGACACTGACTGATAGATTGGGAAACCCCTTGTGGAAAGGAACTACCTTCAGCCAACAACAGACAAGAAACTGAGATGGTCAGTATACCCTGGAGGAAATGAATTTTGCCAAAAACCTGATGGAATTTGGAAACAGAGTCTTCTCCAGTCAAACCTCCAGATAGGAACACAGTCCCGCTGACACCTTGACCGCAGCCTCATGAGACCTTGAGCAGAGGCCCATCCACTAAACCATGCCTCGACTTCTTTTTTGCTGTGCTGCATAGCATGTGGGATTAGTTCCCCGATCAGAAATCAAACCCTCAGACTTCTGATATGTGTTGTTTTAAGCCACGAGGTTTGTGACAATTTGTCATGTAGCGATAGAAAACTAATACACTTCCCCATCTGTAAAAGAGGGGAGATTATAGTAGTCATCTCATTGAGCCATTATGGAGCTTCAATGAGATAAACCAACAGCATGCTTGGCACAGGGCCTGGCATGTATTTAGCACACAACAAATCAATAAATGTTAGGCCTGATTTTTCAACATCAGTTTGCAGTGCTCAGAGACTCAGAGACAAACTCAGAAGGTTCAGATTCATGCAGCACACAGACTTATCATATCTCATGAAAGGGGGAAAGCAGTCCTGAGCATTTAAGAGAAGCAGTAGGTAGCATGGGGCTTCCAGGTGACTCAGTGGGTAGAGACTCTGCCTGCAATGCAGGAAACAAAGGAGCCTCGGGTTCAATCCCTGGGTCAGGAAGATCCCTTAGAGGAGGGCATGGCATCCCACTCCAGTATTATTGCCTGTAAAATCCCATGGACAGAGGAGCCTGGAGGGCTACTCCAAAGCATTAGGAGGTGAAATTATACACTTATCTACACTGACTGAGCAAAGAAAGATGATCCAATAGACAATTACACCTTGGGGGATGCTCATTTTGCTTAAGCTTCCTATATTCTTGTCAATTCTGTTTGTGTGGTTGCCTCAATGGTGTCTGGGGATCAGGAAGGACCCTATCCAGCAGAGAACTTTCCCCTCCCTTTATCCCTGGTAAAGAACCTGCCTGCCAATGCAGGAGACGCGGGTTTGATCCCTGAGTCGGGAAGATCCCTTGGAGAAGGAAATGGCAACCCACTCCAGTACTCTTGCTTGGGAAATCCCAAGGACAGAAGAGCTTGGTGGGCTGTAGTTCATAGCACACGACCTGACTGAACAGCAACGCCTTATTTCCAGCACTTCACACGGCTACCGCTGCCCCAGGTCCCCGTGTCCAGCAGAGGGCGCTAGGGCCTCAAAATGCAACCAGCAGACGCTTCCGTTTCCTAGGAAGCCTGCAGCCAGGGAGGGAGAGTACCTGACCGGGGTAGGCCAGACTCCAGTCAGACCCTTTGTCCCAACTAGTCCCTTTCACCGCGCACTGGGCAAACTCTCTGGCACCCACCACCAGCTGGTTTTCCAGACTTCACGCTGCTCCTTGGAGCGTTTACTCAAGGCTGCAGCCCTCCAGACCTCCCCTTGTTTGAACCCCTGAAGCTTCACTTCAGCAGTGAATCATCCCAGCCCTGTTACTGTTTTCAAATTCCATGACAGCACAGCCATAAACCTTGGTCTGGGCCTCGAAGGAGCCTTCTGCCAGCCACCCACAGCCTTGTCCTTTTCCATCCTATTCCAGCTTCTCGAGAAAAAACTCACTCACCCCACCCAGCTTACTTTTGCCTCAAGCTGCTGCAAGGCAAAGGACTATTTTTTTTTTTTTTTTTCATTCTGTCTTTTGGCTTCACAATTGTTTGGGGCCAAAGTTAGCCTCCTCCAGAAATGAAGATGTCTAATCTTTATAGAGCAACTACTACTGTGCCAGATATTGTTCTGCTCCTGCTGCTGCTGCTAAGTCGCTTCAGTGTTGTCCAACCCTGGGCGACCCCATAGACGGCAGCCAACCAGGCTCCCCTGTCTCTGGGATTCTCCAGGCAAGAACACTGGAGAAGGTTGCCATTTCCTTCTCCAGTGCATGAAAGTGAAAAGTGAAAGGGAAGTCGCTCAGTCGTGTCCGACTCTTAGCGACTCCATGGACTGCAGACTACCAGGCTCCTCCATCCATGGGATTTTCCAGGCAAGAGTAGTGGAGGGGGGTGCCATTGCCTTCTCCGGATATTGTTCTAACCACTTCATATAATCCTATGAGGCTTGTTAGACCCATTCTACAGATGAGACAGTTGAGGCACAGCATGGTTCAGGGGCATATCTAAGATCATACAGCTAATAGCTGAGCTGGTAGTCAAAGCCTGGAAGTCTATTTCAGACAACCAGTCTTCTTAAACAAGATGCTGTCTGAACCTTTAGCATAGACCTGGGGCTCCATCCCTGATTTCTATAACTGTGCTATCCAATATGGATATCCAGTATGGTAACCACTAGCCATGTGACTACTGAGCAAATCTAAATTGAGAGGTGCTGTGAGTGTTAAATACACACTGAATTCCAAAGACTTAGCTTGAAATACATATGTATATAATATATAGCAATAATAATTTTAATATTGATTGCATGTGGAAATGATATTTTGAATCTTTTGAGCTAAATAAAATCTATTATCAAAACTAATTTCACCTGTTTCCTTTTACTCTTTTTAATGTGACTACTAGAACTTTTTATTTTTTAGTAATTTTTTAAAGAACTTTTTAAATGGCATAGGTGGCTCACCTTTTATCTCCGTGGGAAACAAAAGAGCTCTAGGAACTCTCACCTCGGTGGAAAGACAGACAGGCTCTCAGTTCTAAAATAAGGGAAAACACGGCTTGTGTTATGGCAAGGGAAAACAAGGTGGTGTGAAAGGAGCCCAGGGCCGCTTTCACCGTGGAGGTAGCTTTGAGCAGACTTCCCAAGATCCTGGAGAGAGGACAGGTGGGGACAGCAAAGGCCAAAGCAGCCAAGCAGCCGGAACAGCAAGTAAGACAGGGAAGCTGGGGCAGCTCATGCTCCGGGGATAAGTAGTGGAAGCCAAGGCCAGGAGACCTCAGACTGCGGGGGGGCTTTGACTGTGAGGCCAAAGGCTCTAGGCAGGACGGAGCTCCAGACACTGAAAGTTGGGGAGGGCCTGGAGGGGCGGGGGAAATTGCCAGTGCGAGGCTCCAGGGTAGACGGGAGAGAGGGCGGGGCAGTGAGTGTCAGGCCCCGCCCCCTTCCTCCTCCCAGCTTTCTCTCCGCTTCCCAGGTCGCCCCTCCTCCAGCTCCTGGAGGGGCGTGCGGGAGAACAGACTCCTCCGAGGAGTTTAGCTGTGGGAGGATGGCTCTTGAGGAGCATTTCCTGCCTTTGGCTCACAACTACTTCCTGCCCAGAGCTCCAAACCCTTGACCCCCATTAAATCCCTTCCTCCCAGGGGAGGTGGGTGGCCACGAGGGCCTCCTGGGTTTCGCAGATCCCGAGACCAGCACCTCCGCCGCAGAAGGAGGCAGGATCCCAGGTGTCCAGAGGCCCAACCTCCCCGGACCCTTCTGAGGACCTGGAGTCCAGGCCTCGCAGTGAAATTCCCCGAGGACAGATTTTGGAGGCGAGAGCCGACCCTGCCTCTCTGCCCTGGGGTGAAGATCTCGCTTTCCTTCCTTTGGGCCTGTTTACCCCTGTGCGCCCCTCAGCTCTGGGTGGGAACTCACATCCCTTCTTCATCTATAGGGCAGGTTTTCTTCCCCAACAGAGGACAGGGCTTTGTAAAAGGGGGGGTGTGTGCAAATTCCACAGGAAACAGTGCTAAGTGATTCCTTCCCTAGAACCATCTGGGGCCTCCATTTGCAATTTCCTTCCTTGTTCTGCTGTGAGGCTTCTCAGTTCAGTCGTTCAGTCATGTCCAACTCTTTGCAACCCCATGGACTGCAGCATGCCAGGCTTCCCTGTCCTTCACTATCTCCTGGAGTTTGCACAAACTCATGTCCATTGAGTTGGTGATGTCATCCAACCATCTCATCCTCTATTGTCCACTTCTCCTCCTGCCTTCAATCTTTCCCAGCATCAGGGTCTTTTCCAATGAGTCAGTTCTTCACATCAGGTGGCCAAAGTATTGCAGCTTCAGCATCAGTCCTTCCAATGAATATTTAGGACTGATTTCCTTTAGGGTGGACTGGTTGGATCTCCTCACAGTCCGAGGGACTCTCAAGAATTTTCTCCAACACAACAGTTCAAAAGGATCAGTTCTTCAGCACTCAGCTTTCTTTATGGTCCAACTCTTACATCCATACATGACTACTGGAAAAACCATAGCTTTGACTAGACGGACCTTTGGTGGCAAAGTAATGTCTCTGCTTTTTAATATGCTGACTAGGTTGGTCATAGCTTTTCTTCTAAGGAGATTTCCTTCTTTTAATTTCATGGCTGCAGTCACCTAGGCTCCTAGGTCATGAGGTCATGAGGCTCCTAGGATGTGAGTTTTGAGAGCCCACTGAAGGTTGGTAACAGGGGTGGGATCTTCCTTACTTCCCAAGCCTAAACCATGCCTCCCCCGCAACATACACACCCTGAGGTGGGTAGTGTAGTATCAATACTTAAAACAGGGAGCCAAGCTGTGCTGTGCTCAGTCGCTCAGTTGTGGCATACTTTTTGCAACTCCATGGACTGTAGCCCACCAGGCTCCTGTGTCCTTGGGATTTTCCAGGTAAGACTATTGGAGTGGGTTGCCATTTCCTCCTCCAGGGGAGGGGGCCACCCAAAACCACCCAGCTCATCTCAGCTCAACTATGAATCCCCTGCTCTACTTCCAAGTCATTCTTGTCCTATTCCCTTCATAAATCCTGAGGACCCCAGTGCCAACAAGCATCCCCAACTCCTCCCACAAAGCTGTGAGGCGGCGAGCTGAGATGACCCCAGGGGAGCCCTTGTCGCTGCACCTTGCTCTGTCCCTCGATGGCCAGCTGAACCATTATGCTGGACATTTTCTTCTACCTCTCTTTAAAATCAGGGCGAACTCCCTTAAAGGATGGGATCTTCTCTTCCGGGGATGCTCAGTCGCGGTCCAAGGGGAAAGGAAGGCGGTGGGTGCAGGGAGGCCGCACTAGCGATAGGGTACAAACTCCCGGCCGGCTCCAGAGCCCCTACTGTATCCAGGCTGCCCCCTGGCGGCGACAGAAAAACCTACTACCAGAGACTTGGACCGAAGGGAGGAGAGGACCAAGGACGAAACAACTAAAGGAGTAAGGGGCTTGGACCCCGCCCCTCAACTCACCCCCACCCTCCGCGGGGACCAGACGCCAAGAAACGGATCTGTGTGAGCCTAAGAACTGATGCTGAAGCTGAAACTCCAATACTTTGGCCACCTGATGTGAAGAACCGACTCCTTGGAAAAGACCCTGATGCCGGGAAAGATTGAAGGTGGGAGGAGAAGGGGACGACAGAGGATGAGATAGTTGGATGGCATCACCCACGCGATGGACATGAGTTTGAGCAGGCTCCGGGAGTTGATAATGGACAGGGAAGCCTGGCGTGCTGCAGTCCGTGGGGTCGCAAAGAGTCGGACACGACCTAGCGACTGAACTGAACTGAAAAAGGGCTCTGGGATCCGATCTCACCTTTTTCATTTCCCTAGCGGCAGCACCCTCCCACTGCTTGAATCAGGGCTCTAGGCCCCCAGCCCTACACTGAGCCTCGGTGAATGAAGGGGGAACCCAAACTGCAGCATCTCGGCGGGGATGGCGGGGGTGGGGGGGCGGGCAGCCAACGGAAAAGAGGCGAGTGTCCGACTTTCTCTGAGACCGAACCTCCGCCTCCCTCATCACCCGGTGCTTGAACTGCCGCTCACCCTCTTTCCCGTCCTCAGATCTCTAAAAACTTCCTTCCGTCTCTCTGCTCCTCCAGGTCCAAAAACTAAGCCTGCTACGGAGAGGGGGCGGCAAGTGGGAAGAGAGGAAGGAAGAAGAGGCAGTGCAGTGTGGGTTAAGGAAGGGTCCTCTCCACCCCCGCCCCACCCCGAACCAAGCCGCCCCTGGCTTGGCACTTCTAGGTGCTTCCTTGTTTGGAGAACTCCAAGGAAGTCGACGGACTAGCGGGAGAGCTGGCGGGTGGAGCGGTGAGGAGAGGGTGGAGGGAGAGAGGAGAGAGGAGGGGGAAGAGGAGCCCAGGCAGGGAGGCTAGGGTTTGCGAGGTAAGGGGGCTCGTCCCCCTCAGCCCCGTGGGTTGCAAAGAATTGCTAATTGCAACTAAACGAGACCTCGGTGTGGGGGAAGGGGCAGTCTCCCGGCTGTCAGGGGCTACCGTCTCTTTGAGTGCCCGGGTAAGGCCAGGCCAGTCTGCTCTTCTCATGTAAAGCAGCTTTTTGTCTGGGGGAGCCAGGGCTGGGGCCAGGGGCTGGGGAAGGGGCCCAAGCCGTTAGCAAGCTTCTTGTTCCCCAGAAAGGGAGAAGGGTGCCGAGGCCTCCTTGGAATGAGGACACCCCCCTCCTGCTCCACTCTCAAGCTTTCTGCGGTGAGGCTTGGTGGGGTGCTGCCCAGCAGGAGGGGGTGGGCCTGGGATCCCAGCACCCCCCCTTAGAGGGCTGTGGGAAAAAACTGAGCACAAAGAAGGGGGCTGGCCCAGCCGAGTTGGGAGACAGGGCAGCTCTGATCCAGGGATGCCCTGAGCTTGAAGTACCCATGGCTGGAGCCCCTTGTCCCCAGAGAATGGCCCCAGTGGCCACGTGTACCTTCTCTGACTTCCTCAACCACTTTGCCAACCCTTCAACCCTTCTGCACCATGGGGAAGCGTCTTGAGATCCAAGCCTGCTTCCTGTCTGAGCCCAACCTGAAAGGAGAAGGAATAAAACCTGGAGAGAAATCCTCTAAGCATAGGAACAGAGGAATAAAGCTTCCAGGCCCTGGGGCCATTTAACCTCTTAAAGACCCAAGAGTCTTGCCTTCTAATTTGGATGCTCCATTATATAAGCTTCTATAAACCTGGATAAGAAATTGCATAATGTTATTGAGCCTCACTTTTCTCATCTGTGAAACAGGGGGCAATAATATCATGCTCTAAATGTCCTTGTAAAGATGGAAAGAGATGGAAAGCACCCCATGGGGCGGTCTCTATTCTCCATGTTATCTCCCCTCTTAGGAAACACTCATCATTTTATACACACACTCCAGGGATAAAGAAGTTTTGATGTGTGCGTACATGCTAAGTCGCTTCTGTTGTGTCCAGCTCTTTGCGACCCCATGGACTGTAGCCCACCAGGCCCCTCTGTACATGGGATTCTCTGGGCAAGAATACCGGAGTGGGTGGCAATGCCCTTCTCCAGGTGATCTTCCCGACCTAGGGATCGAACCCACATCTTTTATGAATCCTGCATTGGCAGGCGGGTTCTTTACCACTAGAACCACCTGGGAAGCCCAAAGGTGTCTTGGAACCTCACGTTTAAATTTTCCAGACTGCCTGTGTCAGCTCTTGACAATACACAAAGTGGAACAGATTTTTTTCTCCACAGTTGACTGGTCATGAAACTGAAATTCAGCGGGACAGTCTGATCTCCTGAGTCCTTCACCACTTGCTCACCCCACTCCACAGTGTGGCCTCAAGAGATATTATCTCACAGATGAGACCACAGAGCTGAGGGCCAGAGTGAAGCCAGTCCCCACGGCACAGTCCGGGCACCAGCCAGGGTTTCTCAGTCAGACACTTTGTCTTGGTGGCCACCTAGACTCTTCCCCTAAATCAATGTCTGTGTGGCAACTTCAGGACCAGTTGAGTCCCCTTCATTTTATTCCATATCGGGGGTCCCTGGGAAGCAGAGGGGGCCATCTATGGGTAGGAAGGGTTGTTCGTTCCCCCTCCATCCTGGGAGCCTCTGAGACGATTTTTTTCCTCTGAGAGGTAGCAGGGAGACCCAGCGATTTCCTTTGTCAAAGAGCAGGGTCTATCAGCTCTGTCTCTTCTCCCTTTTCTTCCTAGAAGTTGGTTAGTTCACTCAGGAGTGTCTCCTTCCCCCTTCTGTTACAGGGACCCCATGGTATCTCCTCAATACTATGTGTCACCCTGACTGGGCCCCCACCCTCCCCGCCCCTTGTCCAGGTGGAGCGCGCTGACCCTCGCCTGCCAGACACCCAGGGGCTCCTGATCCCAGAGGGCCTTGGGCCAAGGGGCTCTGGCTTTGGGCCAGTGCCTTTCTTACTGCCTGGCTCCCTCCCGACAGGCCCCTAATCCATCTCACCCAGCAGGAAGCCCTTAAGCTGCCTTTTCAGCGGTCTTCCCCAGCCCGCTGTGGGCTCCGTGCCTTTCTATATACCACCCTTGGCAGGAGCTGTGTTATACAAGCCGGAGAGAGCGGCCCCTGCAAAGAGGTCATCGTGCCTAAGGCAGCTTCCAGCTTCAGCAGCCTGTCCTCTCTGGTCACCTCCCCAGGGTTTCCCCCACTAATGCCCTGCCTGGGCATCTGTGGCCACTGACAGCCCTGGCTAACTCACATCCAAGCCCTAGGCTGGATCCAGGTGGAGGGAGGGGGGAGGGATTCCCAGGGGACAGCGGGCAGAAGGCCAGGGGCTGGGGAAGTGTGGCGGGCAGGAGGGGGCCTCTCTGGCGCGGTGCCTTTGGTCCTTTTGGCTGGTCTGTCCAGCTTTCCTGATTCCAGCCCCTGCCCTCCGACTCCTCAAAGCTCATTTGCAGCTGTCTCAGACTCAGCTGGACAGCCCAGACTGAGGACTGGGAGCGTCTGGCTCCTGGAGGGGTGACCAAACAAGATGCTCCCTGGCCCACCACACCCCAGTGTCCAGAGAGACAGAGAACGCTGGAGGTGGGGTGGGAGGGGGAGAGACTGGATTCTTTCTCTCCTCATATATTTGGGTGACTGCTTGCACTCCTGGGTTGGAGACCTTACAGCTAGGGCCAGGCTTGATTCAAACGCCCAATCTCATGGTCCCTGCCAGTATACTCTTCCCAGTTCTGATTTGGGGTTTGAAAAAAATTTGGCTTTTGTATGGCCTAGTCCCTACCCTCCCCTCAATCCTTCCCCCACCCCATCCCCCTCCAGGAAAAAGGTCCCCCCACTGAGGCCCCATCTCCAAGCCCAGCGTAGCCCAAACCCCATCCCAGCCTCTCAGTCCCGGTCTCCCGCTCCAGGAAGCCAGTCTCTAGCTGCCTTGGAGTGGTTGGAGGAGAGTTGGGGGTGCCTCCGGGAGGTCTGTTTGTAGTTCAGATTCTTTTCATTCCAGGCTCAGCAGGCTCTCTCTAAGGAAAGGGCCTGGGATGGGGCGGGGGAATCCTTAGGGCACCAGCTGCAGGGTAGGAAAGCTTCCTGGAGAGAGGAGGGAAGTGGGTTTTCTCCTCCCAATGACCCCCACCCTCTAGGTAGAGCCTTCCTCTCCCAGTTCTATCCTTGGTGTTACACCTCCCCCTCCTGCAAAGGCACCCTCAACAGGAAGGCCCTTACCAACAAATGGAGGTATTTAGAGGGCTCAGGCGAGGTCCTGATCGCTTTCTTTGCTTTCTAATGAGTCAGCTTCTCTCCTTTTGGGACGCTTAGAGGAGTGGAGGAGGGTGTCAAAAGACAGCTGCCTGGAATGACTGGGTCAGCCTCAGCTTCAAAGAGGCCTTGTCTCCCTGTCCCCCAAAATGAAGTCCTCTGTAGATTTTTACTTTAGCCCAACATTAACATATTTGTTCGTCTAGGTTGCCAGTTCTCAGACTACAGAATCCCTCAAGGGTTAATCGGAGTGACCCAGCCATGGAGCAAAGCCTCCTGAACTCCTCAGGGCTTATTAGAAGTCTGACACCTGCTCCAGTTTCCCTGGAAGCCTCCCTTCCAGCTGCCTTTACCTGATTGAGGGAGAGGAGAAAATATAACTCCTAATGACTTATACCGAGTGTCCACTAAGGAATGTTACAGCTCACTTACCACTTCATCTAATCCTCCCAACCCTCAGAGAGAGAAGGTTAATATCCCATATTGTAGATGAAGAGACTGAGCTTCAGAGTGTGAGTGACCCATGTCAGGGGATGTAGCAAGGAAGTGGAGCCAAGATTTAAACCCCTCTTCCGCTGTGGAGGCCTATGCTGGGCTCCAACACACTGCCTTGTTAGGAGGTCCAAGTTGGGTACTTGTGTTCAGGCCTCTGAGTGACCTCTGCTTGACATTCTGCTTCCAGGTTACAGAGTCAAGTGTCCCTTCCCAAAGCAATTGTTCCTGCAAGTCCATTTTATCATTCAGTCCTCAGTTCAAAGGGAATAAGGTTTATTGTACCCATTTTACAGATAGGGAAACTGATACTCCAAAGCAAAGTGAGTCACAGAAAGTTGGAGAGCTAGGAAGTAGGTCAGCTGTGGCCTATTAAGGCCAGGGCCTGAGCATTTAGATTTCCTGGGTCCACTTCATGAGTTCTCACCATTATGTCAAATTTGTTGTTTATCCCTTCCAAGATTAGGGACAAGAACATGTTTGTAATTAAATATGTCTTCAAGGAACTGGATAATCTTGTCAAAAATGAGACTGGAAACCCAGACCTGGTTTGCTCACTTCTCTTCCTCAGAACTTAGCTTTTCCCCTTCTGAAGTATAGGTTCCAGAATGGGGCAAGGTGGTCAGGGTAAGGGAGCTGGACTGAGGCATCCAGAGCAGGATGCTTGAATTTCTAGGCTACTCAACCCAAGAAGTGCTTCAGGCTCTGTCCTGCTTATAGAGGGCATTGATTCCTTAACAAAAGTTTACTGAGCACCTACTATATAAGCATAGGGTGTGTATAAAAACTAAGACACAACCTGTGCCCTCAAGAGATGATCTTCTTGAGAGTGGATGCTAGTTAGACACCATAAGTAACACATACTAAATGCTCTAATTCATGGGTAAAGTCAGGATTCAGTGCAAGAAATGAACACCATTCTAAGTGCTTTATGCAGAAGGATATTTAATACTGGTGATATGGACTGAATTGTGTCCCCCTGAAATTCACATACCTAAGCTCTACCCTTCAATGTGAATATTTTTGGAAAGAGGGTTTTTTAGGAAGTAATTAAGATTAAATGAGATCATAAAAGTGGAGTCCTAATCTGATAGGATTGGTGACTTTATGAGAAGAGGGAGGGACTTCCCTGGTGGTCGCCTAAGATTCCATGCTCCAATTCAGGGGGCCTGGGTTTGATCCTTGGACAGGGAACTAGATCCCACATTCCACTTCTTAAGAGTTTGCATGCTGCATCTAAAGATCCTGCATGCTGCAACGAAGATCAAAGATCCGTCCTGCCACAACTAAGATCCAATGCAGCCAAATAAATAAAAATAATACATAATTTTTTTAAAAAAGACAAGAAGATTTTTTTCTCTCTTCTACAGGTATGTGCCAAGGAAAGCCATGTGAGCACACAGCAAGAAGACACCATCTGCAAGCCAGGAAGAGAGCCCTCACCAAAACCCAACTGTGCTGGCTCCCTGATCTCAGACTTCCAGCCTCCAGAAGGGAAACAATAAATTCCTATTTTTTAAGCCGTTTGCTCTATGGCATTTTGTTACGGTGGCCAAAGCAGACTAAGATGACAGGGAATTAGAGCTTGCAAAATTGTGAGAGGGACGGGAGGAGCAGACTTTCTAATGTAGCCATAGAAATGAGCCTCCAATAGGAGCAGTCTCCTCTGCCAGAATTAGGTAAGGAGAATCACGATGAAGCTGCCACTGGAACTGAGGTCACAGATACACCTCTATAGCCTCAGGGCCCCATAGGAATAGATGCCAGGCTGCTACTGTCATCAAGAGACTGAATGAGGTGTTGTTGCTGGAAAAAAACCAATCTCTAGGACTTTGCCAGCAGAAATAGCTAGAGCAGCAAGAACATGGCCTTATCACCTTATCTCCCTTCCACGTTCCAAGTCTTGAATGAATGCATTTTGCATCCAGAAGTCTAGCTGCAAGGGAGGCTCAGGGTTTTGGCTTTCCAACCTCTGCAGTATAGGAAGGTACCTAGAAGAAGGTGAGAATGGATGCTAAGGGCCAGTCCATCTTGTCCACAATGGGGCAAGTGCGGGAGAAATTACTGCTGGAAAGATACTTCAGGGTCAGATTTTGAAAGGTGATTGAATGGGTCTGCCATTTGCCATGGGGGACAGAGCAAGCCTGGGCAGCTGCCAAGATTAACCAGGGCTCTGAAAGCTAATTGATTGGTCTGGAAAACAGAGAGCTCTAGAGCATGCATAAGAATCAATTGGGAGGAATTCCTTGGGGGTCCATTGGTTAGGACTCTGTGCTCTCACTGCCAAGGGCCCAGAATTCAATCCCTGGTTAGGGAACTAAAATTCCACAATCACTTGGGGATTATAATTAGGAGGGCCCAGGAATCTGTATTTCTAATAGGCAGATCCTGCCTGGGCGCCCTTCTCCCATTGACTCTAATGGGTCCATCCTATAGAGTCCTATGAGCTCTAAAAAGTTTCGATTTGTGGGGGCCACACGCTGAACTGGACTTCCCTGATCGCTCAGACGGTAAAGAATCTGCCTGCAATGCAGGAGACCCAGGTTTGATTCCTGGTTTGGGAAGATCCCCTGGAGAAGAGAATGGCTACCCACTCCAGTATTCTTGCCTGGGAAATCCATGGACAGAGGAGCCTCGCGGGCTACAGTCCACAGGGTCACAAAGACTCGGACATACTGAGCGACTATCACTTTCTTTTTCCTCTTCTTCCTGAGAGTTAGCCCTGAATTTTGGATGCTTGAACCCTGAAAAATACCAATGATGTGAGTGTGCAGGGGACTGAGTCCAGGGATCTAACCCCCCACCCCTTGGAGATTCCCTGGCAGTCCAGTGGTTAGGGCTCCATGCTTCCACTTCAGGGGGCAGGGGTTTGATCCCTGGTTGGGGAACTTAAGATCCCACAGGCCCATAGCACAGACCAAACAAAACGAAACAAAACCAACCCCTCTCCCCAACTGAGGAGGACCAGGTAGTCAGTCAAAAACCTGCACAAACATTTCCTGGGATTGTGACTTACTTTGATCTCTACTTCCATCTGGAAGTGGTGTCTAGGACTCCTGGGACCCTATTCCCATTGCAGAGGCTCCTTTAGAGAGCTCTTACACCTCAAGGAATTTAAGGACCTGACAGAAGAAGAGCAAAGTGAAAAGGAGGGGTGAGGAGGGGAGGAGGGAGGTGGCACTACCATCTAGAATGGCCTTGAGTCTCCCCTCAAACCCAGGGGTGTCCACAGCCCACGCTGGGCTTCAACACAAACGAATTCACTCCAGTAGATTTTCCTTTTCTTTTTCTAGTTCTTACTTTCCACTCCAGGCCCCCAAACCCCGCCCTGTTCCGAGGGAAAGGCCACAACAGATGAAGCAGCGGTGGCCTCCTCCTGTCAGCACCCCCAGCCCCACATCTCTGGGGAGGGAGGTCAACTCAAGCCAGAGCAGGGCTGAGTCTGTGAGGCCAGGCTGCCTGGACTGAGGGGCTTTCCTCCTTCCTGGGGGTCCCCTCCCACACCCAGCTCCTTTAGAAGCATCTGCAGCCCTGCTCAGCCAGGGTCCCCGGGGATGGGGGGCGGCCTTGCTCCTCCCGGCTGGTTCTTCTAGGACAGAAACAGGCTTTCAGGCTCGGGGAGGGAGTCAGGCCTCCTCATCCCCCAAGTTATCACCACAAAGCAAAGTCCAGGGAAGGAGGGGGAGGGACAGGCCTGGGGCTGGGGTGTGGGTTGGAGAGCCAGGTCCTTGCTAGTAAATCAATGTTGGTTTCCCAGATGGAGCTGCAGCCGCTTTGATTTCTCAAGTTGCCCCCCCCCTCCCCCCCTGCTCCCCTCACCCCCAGCTCCATGGTTTCAATTCCTCCCTGAAAAGCAGTGGGGCCTCCTTTCAAACCAGCCCAGCTCCTCCAACTCCCAACAACAGCTTAAGTTACAGGAAAGAGAAAGGGGAGGGGGGCGAGGTGGCCCAGCCTGGAGGAGAAGGAGAGAAATTCTGGGAGAAGGGAAGGGGACAAGGGAGAGAAGGAAGAAGAAAGAAAGGAAGAAAGAAAAAGTGAGGGGAGAGCAAGTTAGGAGACGGGGTGCCGTCCTAGGAAAGGAAAGGTATGCTCTGCAGGCCCAGGAGGGGAGCCCCCAACCCAGAAGCAATTTTGTCTCAGTTCTCCTTCCCCAGTGAGCACCCCCATAGTCATCCCCTCTGAGGGCCCCTCCGCATCTACAAGTCAATGATTCAGGCTCCCCCATTCCGCTCCTCTTGACATTCAGTTCTAGAAGTCTCCAGGAGAAAACTTATCTGTCTCATTCAGTCCCAGGGACACTTATTTCCTGGGCCAAGAAGGCAGAGTCACCCCCAAGAACCTCGCTAACCAAACTCAGCACTGCTTTTTTTCAGCTTGTTTTTTCCCCTGTCTGCTCTTAGCAGCCCACACGGTGCTTTTGCTTGGCCGAGGCCTGGGCTAATTAAAGTCCTTAATTAATACATCATCTGTTATATCTGTTTAATCCTTTTATGGCCCATTTTGCCATCCAGAGAGCTTGGGGGAAGAGTGCTGGAGAGATAAAGGGGATAAGAGCTATACTCTGCCAATTCTCCACCCGCCTCTGTCCCCAGAGCTGAGCAGCCTGGGAACTTGGCAGGGGGGAGGCTGAAGTGCACTGAAGGTGATCTACAAGTGGGGGTTCCAGGAGTCCTAGACCTCCTGATTATTCTGTGCCTGAAGGGCTGGTTCTCTGAGAACTAAATGGAGGATGGAGTTCAGGGAGAGGGAATTTGGTATCTCACCGGAAGGTGGATTCTAGGCTCAGGGAAGAAAAGGAAGATACTGGAAGAGCAGAGGAATACCTTGTAAGTTGAAGATGAGGGTAGCCAAGTAGAGTCTCTGAAGACTCAAATCTGTTTTTCACCAGGCATCCAGAACCTACCCCACTGAGAACAGAGTATTTTTTAAAAATATTTATTGGGCTACACTGGGTCTTAGTTCCAGCCTCAGGATCTTCACTGTGCATTCTCAGGGCTCAGCCTCTGAGAATGAGCCCTCATTCTCAGGGCTCAGCCTCAGTCCTCCCCCTCCTGAATGGATACACACACCCCTTCCCTTCAGGGTGGAGGGACCTCAGTGCTTCTGAAGGGAAAGAATACTGACCTAATGACCGGGGTTGAGGAAACAAAGGGAGGACTCCTAACCCTGCTAGGTGGGACGATTTCTCTGTAAGCAAGGAGACAGGGACACACGCAATTTCCAGGACTCTTCTTGGCAAAATGAAAGGTCAGAAGGAATTCCCTGACAGTCCAGTGGTTAGGATTCTGCGCTTTCACTGCTGAGGGCCCAGGTTCAATCCCTGGTCACGAAACTAAGATCCCATAAGCCTGGCTGTGTTGTAAGAGTGGGCAGACCCCTCCTCCCCACCCAGCCACCCAGGTTTCCTTAGCTGGGAGAAGTTCCCTGTGCTCTCAGTATCCCTGTGGTGTGTTGGCTATTGTTGACTGGCTCCAGCACACGAGCCTTTCACCTTGTCCAGGAGGCACCTAGTAAGGACAGCTGTGATAATCCCAAAGTATTATTTTCACAGCCTCCTACATCTGGCCCAAAGGTAAAATCAGTAGATTTTCTTTCTTTTTTTTTTAATAATCCCCTCATGCAGATGAGGCAGTTGATGCTAAGGAAGGAAAATGTCTTGCCTGAGGTCACTCAATGAGCCCCAGAGCAGGCTTCTTTCCTCTCGACCAGCTATTTATTCTGCTCTCCTGTCGACTTGAGACTTCTGCTCCCATTGAATGGAGTGGGTGGCATCTTTCCAGTGGGCACTCAACAATTATCCTAGATACCAGATTTGTAAGCCAAGAGATAATTGACAGTAGTGTCCCAGGGTTTGGGGCAGAAGTCGCAGCAGCATTGGAAGCAACGTGGGCTTCCAGTCTATTGCGGAAGCCCCAGACCAACCAGAAATATTTCTCAGGAAGGAAAATCAGCCCAATTTTCTGCAGACCATCACCCCTTAGACTTTAAGTCCCTGAACCTGCAGCCTAGGTCTCTGCAGACTTAGTCTACCTTGCCTATAGTAGATGCTCAATAATTTGTTGGATTAAAATAATAGCTATTACTTACCAAGCTTTTTGCCTAGCATTAGGTCAAGCAAGGGCCATTATCTATCTCATTTCAGTCTCACAACTGAAACAATGTAAATAAAAAAATTCTGACTTGAGGCTCTCAAGACCCAGGAAAAACAAGCCAGGCACATTCTTCTGTTGACTAGAATGTCTCCTGGCCCCACTGCTCCTTCTCTGTCTCCCTCTTCCACAGCCCATGGTCCTTAAATGCTGATGCCCCCAAAACTTGAGTCTTCCCATTCAATCCCCTTTCCCTAGGTGATCTTAGCTGCTCTCATAGCTTGAGCTATAGCTAAAGGTACTAGATCTAAATCCATCAAGAGCTCCTTCCAAGCCCCTGGGTTAGAATGTGTGGGTGTGCTCAGTCACTTCAGTCATATCTGATTCTTTGCGACCCCATGGACTGTAGCCCACCAGGCTCCTCTGTCCATGGGATTTTCCAGGCAAGAATACTGGAGTGGGTTGCCATCTCCTTCTCCAGGGGATCTTCCCAACCCAGGAATTGAACCTCAGTCTCTTGCTTCTCCAGCATTGGCAGGCAGATTATTTACCATTGCACGACCTGGAAAGCCCTGTGTTAGAATAGTCACCTTCTATTGAACATACAATCTTCTTTTGAACATAATATAGGCTTGACCTGGCTTGACTATGCTCATTATCTTCCTGTCCCTGCATTTCCTATCCTGGTTAATGACATCAGGTCATCTAAATCAGAATCATTGGTTGGGCTCCTCCCTCACTCTCTTTTCATCTATACTGCCTCAGCTCAGTTCACGCTTTCAGCATCTCTTGCCTGATCTCTTATGATCTATTGCTAACTAGAATCTCTGACTTAGCTGACTCAAATCATGCTCCATCTAACTGTCCAAATATACCATCTAAAACTTTAGAGGGAAAAAACATTTTGCTTCCCTAAATATGCCAGTGCATCTCTATCTCCAGGAGTCCAGATTGTGTGCACAGTATCTCAGGTCTTGCCTTATTTAAAACCTCCTCTGCTGCTACTCTCCCAGGTGTACATGGGTCTCTAACAGGACAAAAGTACTTGTACACTTGTGCCCCCTGCCCAGTCCATCCATTTCACCACATTACACCCTTGCACGTGCTATTCCCTCTGTCTGAAATGCCTATCCCTACCTTGAGATTATAAGGTCATATTTCTACGTCTAGCACCTAACACTTCGTCTGCAAGGCCCTGAAGGTGTGACACCTGCTGACCTCCCTTTGTTTCATCCTGTTTAACTCCTCACTCCAACCACAGAGGCCTCCTAGCGCCACCGCCTTTCCCTTTGTAGCACTGAATCCTGTGGTCATTTTACATTCATTTAAGTGACTTTGATGATTGTGAATCTCTCTCACAACTTCCCACTCCTCTGCCCTCTCCAATTCAAATTCCCTTCCCAATTATGCTTCCCACTATATAAGTTGCTATATTATCACATTTTATACATGGTAATGTATATATATCATTCTTCCCTGGTGGCTCAGACAGTAAAGAGTCTGCCTGCAATGCGGAGACCTGGTTTAGATCCCTGGGTTAGGAAGATCCCCTGGAGAAGGGAATGGCTACCCACTCCAATATTCTGGCCTGGAGAACCCCATGACCAGAGAAGTCTGGCGGGCTACAGTCCGTGGGGTCACAAACAGTCACTCAGGACACGACTGAGTGACTTTCACTTTCACTAATGTGTACATTACAACGCTACTCTCAGTTCTTCCCACCCTCTCCTTCCCCTGCTGTGTCCACAAGTCTAGTTCTCTATGTCTGTGTCTCTATTCTTGCCTTGCAAAATAGGCTCATCAGTAGCATTTTCCTAGATTTCATATATATATATGTGTTAATATACGATATCTGTTTTTCTTCTTTCGACTTATTTTACTCTTAATGACAAGCTCTAGGTTCAACCACCTCAATTCAACTCTTCAAGGGCAGGGATGCTGCCGTTTTTCTCTGTCTTGGCCACAACCTCTACCACAGTGGTTTAAAATCGGAAAACTCAGTAAAAGTGTGATGCATACAGAAAGGTTGATTGTATGAATGAATGTCTTTCATTTCTTTTTTCTTTTTGCAGCTTCAGCTCCCACTTTGCCTTGGGGGTGGAAGGGATAACTGTCACTCAAGCCTGGCCCTAGGGTAGGAAAACAGGTTTGTCATGGAAGGAAATTGAAGATGCTGCATTTCTATTGGAGATTTACTCTCAATTTCCTATCAGACTGTGAGCTCTTCCTGAGTGGAGTGGAGGAGTGTGCCTTACTAATTTTTTTTTTCACTGTTCAGCTCAGAGGCTTGGTACCGGCTCTAGATGTCCTAGGGGTAGAGTAAGAGGGGAGATTTGAAGGCACAGCACCTTGGGCTTAGTTTGGGCCCCACAGGGCAAGACAGCACAATTTTCCCATCCCTAGACTGCTCTGGGGTGAAGGTGGACTTGTGGGTGAAATGAAAATAAAACAGAAGAGCTAAGGCATAGCCTCCCTGATTTTGAAGGAACTCTTTCTTCCGAAAGCTGTGAAAAGTCAACCTCTCCAGGAAATGATAAGGCCAATTTTCATGTTGTAAAGAACCTGAAAATCCGTACTTCATTCAACCAAGGAGGGGAAAAAAATTGAATCCTATCAAACCTGGATCCATTGTTTGTATCTATGACTGAGAATTTTCTTTCCTTTTTCCTAATTTCTCCTTTTTTTTTTCCTTTTAGGTTTCTTTTTGTTGTTGTTTGGTTTTTTGTCTTGTTTTTAAAGCAATCCTTTTCTAGATTGAATTAGGAAACAACTCGCCAGGCTGGGAGGATTTGGACCATATAGAGAAGAGAAGGAGATTTTCTAAACTCAAGTTTCTTTCCTCTTTTTAAGTACCTCCCTCCCCTAACTGAGAAACAATAGAAATAATTGATCCATCATCCAACACCAGGCCCAGGAGATTTACATGCAAATTCCCCCTCTCCGCCCCAGAACTCCCTCCCCACCAAACTTAAAATCCAAGAATGAAGAAAAAAGAAGAAAACCTTTCTAAACCAACCGGAACCCTGCTGGCCACTGCCTTCCACCCCCTAGTCAGGTGAGAGAAGTGTGTGTGTGGTGTGTGTGTGTGTGTGTGTGTGTGTGTGTTGCAGGGGGGGGGGGGCGCAATTCAACCACCACAACCCCCAGCCTCCTTCCTCGCCACACACACCACCCCTTTCTGGTGTGGAATCACTTAAGATTTGGGTAAAACTCCCCTCTCTCCCAGGAGACCATATCTGGAAGCTTTTAGGGGGCGGAGGCAGAGGTGGAGAGAGAGGAGGAAAATTCCCCCAAACGGCCTAAAAGAGCCATCTCTTCCCTGAAAACTGCTCGTCATCCCCCACCCCCCACCATTAACCTCCGATTAAGACCTCCTCGTTATGGCAACTAAACTTTACTTTGCATAATTAAGATTTGCCTCGGAAGAAAGGGGAGGGAGAAGCCGCAGCTCTAGGCCATTCTCCTTCATCTCACTCCCTCCCACCCCCGCCCCAACCCTCCGGCTCAGGGCCTCCGAGTTCCTGAGTTTTCTCACTTTGAGGTGCCACCGAACACAAAGAACCATAATGGGCTCCTTTGTGCTCGCTACGGGGCAATTACGCCCCGGAGTCCAGGCCCCTTTAAGAGCCTCTTAAAGAGACAAGCTCTCATTTTTCAGAGGGTTATTTAAGAGTGCATGTAGAGGGAGAAGCGAGGCAAACTCCTAGAGGTCTACATATAGGGCGACGTGAAACTTTTGTCTGGATGCCATGAAAATGGGCTGAGAGAAGCGTCTTTGTAAACTGTTAGCTTAATTAAAAAAAAAAAACTCTCCCTTAAACAATATTTTTTTTCAAATTTGAGATTTTTTTTTTTTACTTGTTCTGAAAAATTGGACTGAAATAAGTGGGGTTCGAGGAGCAGGCGCGGAGGCACGGATTTAAAGAGGCTCTACCCCTAGAGCTCCGTGGCCCCGGGAAGAAGAGTGATCCAGGGCTGAGTGACGCGGGCCTCCGCAGTTCTGAGGAACGTGTGTCTCCGAATCTCGCCGCCGAGACTCCAGAGAAATCCCGTGTTGGGCAAAAAGCCCTTAATATAATAATAGCTTGTCTCTTTAAAAAGCAAAAGGAGGGGGGGAAAGTTTTGTTGGCATCTGGTTTCTGATCTCATTATGTTGTGGTTGACCAATCCAGCCCTCGGGGCTGGTCCTCGGGTTTAAATCTCATTGGCCGAGAGAACATTTTGGGATGGTGCTTAGAGCTCGACGGGGCGGTTTCAAGGATCCCTTTTTTGGGGGGCTGAGGAGAGGGCGGGGCCGCCGGCGGGGGCCCCCTTGAAACCGACTAATTGGGATCGGAGAGGCCGAGGTGAGGGCTGGAGGAAGGCACAAAGGAGTCGCTGGGCGGAGAAGGGAGGGGAGAGGCGAGAGGAGGAGGAAGAGGAGGAGAGAGGGCAAGCCGCGCGCGGTGTCTCCAGCGGCTCAGTCCGACCTCGGCGAGCTAGCGGGCAGGCGCGCCGCCCCCCTCCCCCGCCCGGCCTCCCCAACTCGGCAGCCGCGAGCAAAGTTTGCAAAGAGGAGCGGGAGGCGGCGGTCGCGGCGAGGAGGCGGCGGGGAAGGCGCGCGGTCTCCGGGCTGGGGGCGGGGGCGGGGGGGCGCCCGGGAGCCGAGTGGGGGGCGGCGGCCAGCATGCGGCCCCGCAGCGCCCTGCCCCGCCTGTTGCTGCCGCTGCTGCTACTGCCCGCCGCCGGGCCGGCCCAATTCCACGGAGAGAAGGGCATATCCATCCCGGACCACGGCTTCTGCCAGCCCATCTCCATCCCGTTGTGCACGGACATCGCCTACAACCAGACCATCATGCCCAACCTTCTGGGCCACACGAACCAAGAGGACGCCGGACTGGAGGTGCACCAGTTCTACCCGTTGGTAAAGGTGCAGTGCTCGCCCGAACTGCGCTTCTTCCTGTGCTCGATGTACGCACCCGTGTGCACCGTGCTGGAGCAGGCCATACCGCCGTGCCGCTCCATCTGCGAGCGCGCGCGCCAGGGCTGCGAGGCGCTCATGAACAAGTTCGGTTTCCAGTGGCCGGAGCGCCTGCGCTGCGAGCACTTCCCTCGCCACGGCGCGGAGCAGATCTGCGTGGGCCAGAACCACTCGGAGGACGGCGCGCCAGCGCTTCTTACCACCGCGCCGCCGCCCGGCCTGCAGCCGGGTGCGGGGGGCACCCCGGGCGGCCCGGGTGGCGGCGGCTCGCCCCCGCGCTATGCCACGCTGGAGCACCCGTTCCACTGTCCGCGCGTCCTCAAGGTGCCGTCCTATCTCAGCTACAAGTTCCTGGGCGAGCGCGACTGCGCGGCTCCCTGTGAGCCGGCGCGGCCGGATGGCTCCATGTTCTTCTCACAGGAGGAGACGCGCTTTGCGCGCCTCTGGATCCTCACCTGGTCCGTGCTGTGCTGCGCCTCCACCTTCTTCACCGTCACCACGTACCTGGTGGACATGCAGCGCTTCCGCTACCCCGAGCGGCCCATCATCTTTCTGTCCGGCTGCTACACTATGGTGTCGGTGGCCTACATCGCGGGTTTCGTGCTCCAGGAGCGCGTGGTGTGTAACGAGCGCTTCTCCGAGGACGGCTACCGCACGGTGGTGCAGGGCACCAAGAAGGAGGGCTGCACCATCCTCTTCATGATGCTCTACTTCTTCAGCATGGCCAGTTCCATCTGGTGGGTCATCTTGTCGCTCACCTGGTTCCTGGCGGCTGGCATGAAGTGGGGCCACGAGGCCATCGAGGCCAACTCGCAGTACTTTCACCTGGCCGCGTGGGCCGTGCCCGCCGTCAAGACCATCACGATCCTGGCTATGGGCCAGATCGACGGCGACCTGCTGAGCGGCGTGTGCTTCGTGGGCCTCAATAGCCTGGACCCGTTGCGGGGCTTCGTGCTGGCGCCGCTCTTCGTGTACCTGTTCATAGGCACGTCCTTCCTCCTGGCCGGCTTCGTGTCCCTCTTCCGCATCCGTACCATCATGAAACACGACGGTACCAAGACGGAGAAGCTGGAGCGGCTGATGGTGCGCATCGGCGTCTTCTCGGTGCTCTACACGGTGCCAGCCACCATCGTCATCGCCTGCTACTTCTACGAGCAGGCCTTCCGAGAGCACTGGGAGCGCTCGTGGGTGAGCCAGCACTGCAAGAGCCTGGCCATCCCGTGCCCGGCGCACTACACGCCGCGCATGTCTCCCGACTTCACCGTCTACATGATCAAATACCTCATGACGCTCATCGTGGGCATCACGTCGGGCTTCTGGATCTGGTCCGGCAAGACGCTGCACTCGTGGAGGAAGTTCTACACCCGTCTCACCAACAGCCGGCACGGCGAGACCACCGTGTGAGCCCGGCGCTTGTGCGCCGCGTCCCCGGCCGGGCCCGCACCGCGCGCTCACCGCCCGCGGGGAGGGGGTGGGGCGGGCGCTCCTACAGACTCCTTATTTTATTTTTTTAAATAAAGAACAATCGAAACCATTTCTTTTTTAGGTCGCTTTTTAAAGAAAACTCTGCCCAACAGCCCCACCAGGTTTGTAATTAAAACTGTAAATAGTCTTTGTAAATTTAATTATATATTTTGTATTTAAAAGAAAAAAAGGGGGGGAGGGCGAGGGCGCCAGGGCCTGAGGAGTAGGGGGTGGGGGGTCTGAGGGGTTCTCTCCTTTCTTCAGGGCCCTTTCAAACACCATCCCTGGTTTGACAGGGCCGGGCCTGCTGGAAGAGGTGTTGGCTCTGAGGAGTTGGCACATTCAACTTCTCAAGCCAAATTTGTGAGCTTTCTCACTGACGCTGGGCCTATGGAAGCTGTTGGATAGTTTTGAACAAGACTTGGATTTATTTTGATTTCCCATTCCCCCTTTCTCTCCTCACTTGTGCTGTCTCCTTCACTCAGTCTTTGGAAACCTCCCAACGGAGATGAAGACGTGGAGGGGGAAAAAAAAATCTAACCCGAACCGACGGGTGGGGTGGTGGGGAGAGGGCGGAGATCGAGTGAGGAATGGCCTCCACACACCCCCATCCCAGGCCCACCCCCCTGCTGGCAGGAAGATCTTTCTCTTCTGACTTTTCTTCTTTTCAACTGGCTGCCGGGAGCTCTTGGAGTGGGCAGAAAGTGCTTTGTGATGTGTGTTTTGAAACAACCCCCCACCCCCACCCCACTAAGTTGAGTACGGATCCTGACTGCCTCCATTTTTAGGGGGAGCATCATCAAGTTTTCAGATGTAGAGGTCTGGAGATACCTTGCATCTCTGTCCTTTCCCCTGCTGTCTACTCCACGCCTGCTCTTTCCCCCACGCCTGCTCTTTGCCCAACGCCCGCTCTTTCCCCCACTCCCGCCCCCAACTGAATGTCTCCTCTGGCATCCAGGTTAGCCGTTTGTGGGTGGTTTGTGTGGTCCGTGTGGGTTTTTGTTTTTGTTTGTTTGTTTGTTTGTTTTTCAAAAAGCAATAAAATGGGTTGGGTTGGAGGGAGGGAACGGATGGACGGGCTGGTGGGATTTTTAGTTTTTCTTTGACAAAAGACTGGTTTCTTTTCAAACTTGCCCAGAAAAGGGAGGGGAGGGGAGAAGTGGGTATCTTTGCTTTGGACACAGGCTCTGGGCAGGCTCTTTGTGACTGTGGGGATGGGGTTGAGTGTTTACATGACATTCTCTATCACAAGATTGATAGAATGTTTATAACAGATGTTTTCTGTCTTCCCCTTATACCCCCCCAAATAAAAGTCAAGACTTTTCTTAAAGTATCATTCATGCTGGTATGAGAACTGCAGTTTCCAATACACATCATTTCCCTCAACCAAATATTTGAAGTATTTTAGAATTTTAATTCCAATGGATTGATTTGAAGACCAAGGGGTGGGGTGAAACAAGTTTGCCCCCATAACTCAACTTTTCACCATCTCCTGTGTCTTGATAATAGTGCAAATTAAAAGCTAATAATCATCATAATAAAGTGCATTTAATTATCTTCTAGAGATCTAGCCCTTTAATTGTATTTAACAGGGTTGTAACATTTTATTAGTTTAACCAAACCACACCTCCTCCTTCCATCTCCCCCTGACCTGGTTGGTTGGGGCTAGGATGGAGAAGAGGTTCCCAGTTCCCATCTTGCTTTTTTAGCTAAATGGTGGTAGGGAAAATGGTGCCTTAACACCCTTTGTTGGCAGTCTTTGGGACAAGGGAGAAAGTAAGTTAGAACCCCTAGTTCGAAGTGTTGGCGTGTGTTAGTTTATGTTGGGGGAGGGGATCTGGAAATGTTTGATGGTAATTGAACACGTATGTGGGGCTTTGTTTGGAATTGAATGAAGCCTGGGGATTTCAGAAAACCCCCCTTCCCAAAATATATAACCCTCCCCTAGATGATTTGTAGCAGTGGCCCATGTTATAAGTTAAAACTAGACGTTTCTCAAATGATGATATGTGTGAAGTTCCAATGGGGAGTTACCTTCCACTATCAAAGAAGCAGGCCAGGGAGGTGGCACCACCCTGTAGCTCCATTTGTTGCAAGATTCTAAAGGAACCCCACAAAGGCTGCAGGAAAGAGTTAAATTACAAACAAATTGTGAGCGCCTCTCCCGGAAAGAATGGCCAAAGCTTGCGAAAGGGGGGATGGGGGGAGGGTGGTTTCCAGTGGCTGAGCTGGAGCCCAGTGGGAAGAGGAGTGCTGGTCTTTGCTGAAGATTTGGGAAAAGCCTCCTCTGCCTCCCAGACCCCAGACCCCTGTACCCTGGGTACACTTGTCGGTGGGCCCTCATGCTGAGGGCAGGAGGGGATGGTAGACTAGCAATAATTACCTTTTTCTTTCCGGAGCCCGGTGGGAGGGAGTGAATTTTGGTAAAGATCCTTCTCAACCCTCCTCCCTCAAAGTCTGCCAACGGAGGGAAAAGAACCTGAGAAAACTGGAAAAATAGGTTTTACAGCTAGGGAGAGGATAGATAATAAGATAATTGCCTCGCTAGGAAAGGATATCTCTCTTAGATGCCCTCCCCTTCTCCAGAGGGGTAGCCGAAGACTGAATTACCTTAGGGAAAGTGGGGAACTTTCTCTCTGGCTGCTCTCCTTGGTCTAATGAAACAACTCTTACAGTAAGGGTGTAGAGCAGGGGTCCCCAACCTCCAGGATCTAATGCCTGATGGTTTGAGGTGGAGCTGCTGGAATAATAATAGAAATAAAGTGCACCATAAATCTCTTGTGCTCAGATCATCCCCAAACCATCCCCCACCCCACCCTGGTCCATGGAAAACTTGTCTTCCATGAAAACTGTTCCCTGGTGCCACAAAGCTTGGGGACTGCTGGTGTACAGGATTTAGGGGACAAAGTGCCATGGAGAAGAGACCCATAAGTGAACCGCTTGAGCTCACTGCCACTGCTGGAGAAGGATCTGTCTCCAGTCCCTAGCTGGGAAAACCTAGTTAAACTCATGAGCCCCAGGTCTGCTTTAGCAGATTTCTGGGTCGCCCTCAACCCCTTGTGAGTGGGTTGGTATTGCCCTCCCTCTGGAAGAGGGCAGCTTTGTCTGGTGGAGGATCAAGGGCCAAGTAAGAAAGCCCTTCACCTGAGGCCCCCAGGCCTGGGCAGGTGTCAGACCACAGAGGCTTTTTACCTGCCCTCCTTCCCGCACCCCTCCCACAAAGCAGCAACTGTGCTTGGTCCTCCAGCTCCCCTGCTTCACTGATGAGACTCCCCCCATCACAGACTCCCCTCCTAAAGACGATTCCTTTCCCTGCAAATTCTTTGTCCTTTAAAGTGCCCCAGAAAAGAACACTTAAGGTTTTCCAAGACAAAATTCTTCTGAACATCCTCAGAGAGTGAGGATCAGTGGAATCTGTAATTTAGATCATTCCAAAAAGTTCTCCAAGAGGGTGTTGAGATCCTAGACTTGAGCTGGATTCTGGAATTGGGAAGATGCTGTCCCAGGGTGCCCTGGGGAACATGTCTGGGGGAGCAGAGCCCAAGTTCCTACCATTTCCAAGGCATTGTCCCTTTGGTAAACTCATTACTCACTGTAGTAGGTCCCTTCCTTCTCCGGACATAGTCTCCTCACCTTGAAATAAATCTTAAACTTCCGCTGACTCCTCTGAGAAACTGCAGTATCTTTGGACATTCTCCTGGTAAAAAATGGCCAGACTTTGGTGAAAACAATTTTGCATGTATCAATAACCTCAGATATGCAGATGACACCACCCTTATGGCAGAAAGTGAAGAGGAACTAAAAATCCTCTTGATGAAAGTGAAAGAGGAGAGTGAAAAAGTTGGCTTAAAGCTCAACATTCAGAAAATGAAGATCATGGCATCTGGTCCCATCACTTCGTGGCCAATAGATGGGGAAACAGTGGAAACAGTGTCAGACTTTATTTTTCTGGGCTCCAAAATCACTGCAGATGGTAATTGCAGTCATAAAATTAAAAGACACTTACTCCTTGGAAGGAAAGTTATGACCAACCTAGAGAGCATATTGAAAAGCAGAGATATTACTTTGCCAAAAAAGGTCCATCTAGTCAAGGCTATGGTTTTTCCAGTAGTCATGTATGGATGTGAGAGTTGGACTGTGAAGAAAGGTGAGCGCCGAAGAATTGATGCTTTTGAACTGTGTTGTTGGAAAAGACTCTTGAGAGTCCCTTGGACTGCAAGGAGATCCAACCAGTCCATCCTAAAGGAGAGCAGTCCTGGGTGCTCATTGGAAGGATTGATGTTGAAGCTGAAACTCCAATACTTTGGCCACCTCATGCGAAGAGTTGACTCATTGGAAAAGACCTTGATGCTGGGAGGGATTGGGGCCAGGAGGAGAAGGGGACGACAGAGGATGAGATGGCTGGATGGCATCACTGATTCGATGGACATGAGTTTGAGTGAACTCCAGGAGTTGGTGATGGACAGGGAGGTCTGGCGTGCTGTGATTCATGGGGTCACAAAGAGTCGGACATGACTGAGCAACTGAACTGAACTGATAGACGGTGTATGGTCTGTCTATCTGTGCACGTCTCCTCCCCCATCTTGCCCCCAAGCTGATTTTTCAATCCCTGGTTAGACATTATCCAGTCTTTATCACTGGGGCAGCCTTCACATCAGACCCCAGTGTCCCCATTTCCATCTGTAATTCCCTCTGCTATGGAAAAGGGGGGCTCTGGACGGCAAACCATCAGATCTACAAAACCAGGAACACCCCCAAGCCAGATTATTCTCTAGATCCTGTCTCTCCTGCAGGTATCAAGATGAAGCACAATGTAATAAACATATAAGACTTTTATAGTTGAGGGAGAAAAGGAGAAAGAGACAGATGTGTATAGGGAGTTACAGGCGTTGGCACGACACAGTGCCAGCTGTGAGCCCTTGTGGATGTCTCCTAACCTCTGAGACTCAGTCCTCATCTGTTAAAAAGGTGATAGTACCTGTCTGGCAAGGTCGTGGTGAAGATTGGGTCAGATGATGCATGTAAAGAGCTAACATTGTAGAAGCTCGATAAATTGTGGCAATCTTCTATACTTAGGATAAATTCCTAAAAATGGAATCACTGGATCAAAGGACGTGCATCTCTTGAGGGCTTTTGGACTCACAGTTACAGGTAGTTTTAACAAAATAGAATGATTTCCTGTGCTCCCACTTGCTCTACCTGACTTGGGGTGCCTGCTCACGATCTAGGGGATCCCCACGGTGGAGGTGGGCAGCAGTTTTCTCCCTCTCTCTTCTCTGATTAGGACAGAAATGTCTTACCCGCCTGAGTGAGCAGGGCACACACACGCGCCGGCTCTCTCTCTGGACGGCTTTGAAGCTGGCTAATTAGGGTTAGGGCTGTCACAGCTGGCTTCCCCGGCGCCTCCCCCCTTCCCTCTGTTCAGCCCTGTCCCCAGCCTCACAGCCTGAGAGCCCCTCCCCAGCTGCCTGGCCTTCCCCTGTAAGCTTGTGGCTGGTCCAGGCCACCTGGGAAGGCCCTGGGATTCAGGGCTGGGAAGGACCAAAGTGACAGCAACCAAGAAAGGACAAGACAGGACCTGGGACATGGAACAAGATCACAGGCCACTGATTGGGTTTAGAGAGGACTGCCGATGGCCTGGGACCGTCCTATTCTTTAGCCTGGAGAGGAGCCGGCCTGGGCTGGGGGCTGAGCCCTGGGCCCTTTGTTTGAAAGCCAAGTTTTCTGAAGGCTCCAGCCTCCCAACCTGGCCCTTATAATTAGCCCCAATCAGAGTGTTTATGTCGGTGCCTCGTGCGGAACTCAGAGCCCCGTGATTTCATTCCAGACCTTGGGGGGAGAGAGGAAGGGAGGGGAGGGGATGGGGTTTGTGTGGGGGTGAGCCAAAAGGAGGATAGGGGTAGGAAGTAATGAGAAGGAGACTTGGGGTGAGGGACAGAGAAGGAGGTCCTGGAGAGGGGAGGACCTCTACCCTCCCATCTGACCATTGCAGGCATCAGGACCCCTCCCAGGGTAGTTGGCGCCCTAGCATCCTGACCCTGGGCCAGGCCCGCACGCCTCTGGGCAGGCTCTGTGGGTGGGTGGGCTTGTGCCAATCGGAAATGGCTTGGATATAATTAACCCAGCTAATCACCAACCTCAGCCTGGTGGGAGGGGAGGGTACAGCCCAGAGCCTTGGCTCCCCCAGGGAGCTCCGGTCTCCCTACTCTCCTTCCTCTGACTGTGGCCTGGAGTGTGCCAGGCTCTGCGGTTGATGGGGATGGTGGAGTTAGAGGGTGGGCCGCAAAAGGATGTAGGAAGGAAGAATACTTAATTCTCATCTCTGGCCTTACCTGGCATGTGACTGACAGGAGGGCATGTACCTGAGGTGGCCACAGCAGTGGTGGTTGGGGAGTGGGGGTGACAGTAGGAATCCTGGACAAGAGGGAGAGAGGATGCCTGGCCACTGCTCCAGGTGGCCCTGGATGTATCCCAGAATCAATTAGCTTCTCCCTCCAGGTCTAGGCCTCCCAGGGAACTCTGGTATGAGATGTGGCTTGTAGGCAATTAAGTGTACTGGGCTTCGTGTCCTGTGGGGTGGGGAGTAGGCAGAGTTCCTTTTTTTTAATATTAAAAAAAATAATTTTATTTATTTATTTTTGGTTGTGCTTGGTCTTTGTTGCTGCATGGATTTTTCTCTAGTTACGGCAAGGGGGGGGTGCCACTTTAGATGCAGTGAGCTGGGCTTCTCATTGCGATGGCTTCTTTTGTTGTAGAGCATGGACTCTAGGCATATGGGCTTCAGTAGTTGCAGTCCCAGGGCTCTAGGGCACAGGCTTAACAATTTTGATGCACAGACTTAGTTGCTCCAAGGCATGTGGGATCTTCCCGGATCAGGGATTGAACTTGTGTCTACTACATTAGCAGGTGGATTCTTTACCACTGAGCCACCAGTGAAGCCCTTTCTAAAACATTTTTATTTATTTATTTGGCTGCGCCAGGTCTTATTTGCGACATTCAGGATCTTTAGTTGTGGCACGTGGATCCCTGACCAAGGATTGAACCCCGGCCCTCTGCGTTGGGAGTACAGAGTCTTAACCAATGGACCACCAGGGAAGTCCTGGGATCTGAGCTTCTAACTCCCTTGCTTACAATCGTATTAGGCCTCCGAGGAATGTCCCAGCTCCTGCCCTGAGCACATACAGGTTTCCAAGATGTGGGTCTGGTTGCTATATCTCCAGTCTTATGTCCACTCATTCTTCCCTACACTCTCATATTGCCAGCCTCCAGAGCCTTCATGTCCTCAGACCAGTCGTGCTCTGCCACTTTGCACATGCCGTTTCTGTGACACAAGTGCTCTTCCCTTCCCCTACCCTGGATATTATGAACTCCAAGAGCCTCAGAACTTACCTGAGGTCGGGGGCCCTCCTGCCGAGAGCCAGATTCCAGGCCAGTCCTGTCCCCACACTATGCTCTCATCTGTCACAGCATAACACGTTACTGTTACTTGTCTTCTTTCTTGACTGTGACCTCCTTGAGAGAGAGTCTGTGTTTGGTCTTTTATCTCTGTATCCCTGAGCCTAGGAATATGCCTGGCACATGGTAAGTGCCCAAGATCACAGGTTCTGGAGCCAGACTACGTGGGCTTGAATCCTGCCTCAGCCCCTTGCGAGCTGTCGACCTTAGGCAAGTCAATTAACCTCTCTGTGTATTATCTGTAAATGAGGATAGTGGTTATATTTACCATTCAAGACTGGTTGGAGAATTAAACAAACTAATTCAAGTAAAAGGCTTAAAATAGTGCTTGGCACATAGTAAGTGCTTAATCAATGCTAGTTAAGCTTATTCATCCTGTGTTGACTCAGTAGATGTGTATTTAGTGGTTACCAGGAGCCAGGCACTTGCTAAGTTCTAGAATGCACACGTGCAGTCCTTGCCCATATGTAGCCTACCATCCAGTTTCTTGAATCAAAGAATGGATAAGTATTAGGTGTTGTACTTGTGAGTTTGGTTGTTACATGTCTTGTTAAACAAGCTCACTATATAATTGTTTGAAAATGTGTGCAGGCTCAAATATGGGATCACAATGAATCTACTTGATGTGTGTAAAACAAGCAATGCAGTTGGGGACAATCCCTTAATAACCTGACATATGTAATCTGGTGTTAGGAGCACATGGGAAAGCTTGCCCAGGACAGAGGGTCCTAGAAGCCTTCTGCTCAATCTTCAGTGCTAATGAGAATGTTTAAAAAATATTTTTTCTCCAAGAAGAGTAATTACTTATAGAAATATACAATGAACACATCAAAATTTCATTTAACTCCTTAGTTAGTGAAGGTGAGACATTCAGACTAGAATCCAAAGAACAGAACAAATGTAGGCCATCAAGAAATAAATTCACTTAATGCAAAACTGAGCAGCTTCCAATGGGCAACAGTAAGTTGTAACACAGACACAGTTTGCATGGACAAAAATCTTTTCCCTTACTACCAGTCGTCTTGAGCTGTAAAATAACCGAACGATAATAAAACTCAGAGATAATCTTCAAGGACATACAGCAATATTTTTGACCACTTCAAAGTCTTTGTTTGCTTTGATAAGAAGTTCTGAACTCAGATACCTCAAGATAACCAGTGCCACCACCCCTTCCAATCAATGAGCCATAGTGCCAGTAGGGAGCCCAGCTCCATCCAAAGAGAGCTGGAAATCGCCCAGCCATCCCCAGGCTGGCACAGCCCTCGTCCACCTTTTCTTCTCCACCTTGATGTCTTTAGCTCTTCTCTCTCCCTTGACTTCCTCTTTCCCACTCGCACCACTCACAGCCCCTCTAATTGTGCAGCCACTCCATTCATCCTTCCATGTAGTAGTCATCATTTATTGAATACTTTCTATATGCAAGACACTGTGCTAAGCTCAATACAATCATAATAGCATTTAAGGTTCAAAAGAACTATGAAATGAGTGCTATCTTTACCTCCAATTATAGACAGCGTATTAAAGTACCTGAGATTCATGGAATCAGCTATTCTGAGAACATCAAGCTAGTCAGAGCAGAGCAAAGGGAATCAGACTCTTAACCACAATACCAGAAATAGCAAATAGAGTTACTTATCTAATTGGTAGTGGCTACCAATTAACAACTCCAGGTAGCGGCTACCTGGTGTACCATGTTGAGATGGATTCTGAGGCATCCTCTTGGTTCAGTGGGTGATAGTGCTGGGATCTACTAGTGATGTCTGTCATGGTCTCAGAATCAGGGAATGTAAAGGTTAGCAAGCATGCCAGATGCTTGTCAGGCTGGTTTTATACTATACTGCCTCTTATATCATCTCCTAAATAAATAAATAAATAAATAAATAATATGTGTATATATATATATATATATATTTTTTTTTTATTTTTTTTTTTACCTTGCTGATGACAGCCTCTTCCTTTGAGGCCTAAGCCCTGAGCCCTCCCTCAGTGTCTGGATCTCAGTGCCACTTTTCAAGGTCTTGGCTACTCAAAGTGTGATTCCATCTGCTTTCTTCCCTGCCCTCCCTAGCCTCCCCGCAAGCTGAGCAGTCCCATCACCTAGGAGCTTGTTAGAAAAGAGGAATCTTGGGTCTGACCTCATACCTACTGAATTGGAAGCTGCATTTTAATAAGATTCCCAGGGGATTTGTCTGCACATTCAAGTATGAGGAGCACTGCTCCAAGAGACCTCTTTACTCAAAGTCTTCGTTTGCTTTGATAAGAAGTTCTTTACCTGCCCCCACCTTAGTAGCTAGAATAAACTTCTAGAAAGGTGTTGGCTCAGGTACAGTTCTTATTCCCCATGGACCCTAATACTTAACCCAGAAAAACCAAGTGTGTTTATGGACAATTTCTTTATTTTTTTATAAATACTATACTTTAGCAAACCAATGCTTTCTTTATTATTTATTTATTGGCTGCAGGGCATGTGGGATTTTAGTTCCCTGACCAGGAATTGAACCTGTACCTCCTGCAGTGGAAGCATGGAGTCTCAACCACTGGACCACCAGGCAAGTCCCTGGATTATTTCAACTGAGGTATAAAGACTTTAGAGCCATGGCAGCGGCTCAGCAGTAAAGAATCTGCCTACCGATGCAGGAGATGTGGGAGGTGCAGGTTCAATTCCTGGATCGAGAATATTCCCTGCAGTAGGAAATGGCTACCCACTCCGGTATTCTTGTCAAGAAAATCCCATTGACAGAGAACCTAGTGGGCTATAGTCTATAGGGTTGCAAAGAGTTGGACACAACAGAGCAATTGAACACGCACACACATACAAAGACTTTAAGACATCGTCCCTTACTTTTGAAAAACCTTGCAGGCTTCTCTGGTTCTTCCCACTGGGGATGTGGGTGCCCTTGGGTCTGCAGTTCAGCACCATGTCCTTTTCTGTTTTCTGAGATTCTGCAGAGTCTGTCTGAGGCCTCAAGAATCCAGCCTAAACTTTCCCCTCAAAGCTTTGAGACCTTTTCCCCTTCTCACAGGGACCCGAGGAGTTGGGTTGGAGTTGGATGGACTGCACAGAGACATGCAGAAGTGGTTGCTGAATCTGAGAGCAATAGCTGCTCATTCAGTCATTGGTTCAATCAGTGTTGTTAAGAACTGTTCTGTGCCAGACACTGGGGACGCAGCAGTGAATAGACCATTGGTCTCTGCTCTTGAGGAAAGTGGACATGTAAGCAGGTAATTGCAATGGCATGTGATACAAAAAGCAGACCCTGGCATCGTCAGGAAAAAGACAAGGGTATTCTGTGCAGAGGGAACAACATGGGCAAAGCTATGGAAGAACATGGCCTGATCAGGGAACAGGGAGGAGAGAGGGCCCGGGACATAGGCTGAATGTGGAGGAGAGTGGCAGGGCCCATCTAAGTAAGGATTTGGGCTGATCCCCAGCAAAATGTAAATCTCACGGTGGCTTGGCCCTGTAGCACATGTCTGAGCCATTTCTGCTTGCTCTCAATACCAGATCTCATTTCTTTACCACAGAAGCCGATTAGAATCAGGAGACACTTATACACACACACACACACACACACACACACACCATTTTTAAATTTTTTATTTATTTATTTGGCTGTGCCAGGTCTCTTAGTTGCAGCCCATGGGGTCTTTGATCCAGCCTGTGGGATCAAGTTTCCTGGTCAGGGATTGAACCTGTGCTCCCTGCATTGGCAGTGTGGAGTCTTAGCCATTGGACCATCAGTTCAGTTCAGTTCAGTCACTCAGTCGTGTTCAACTCTTTGCGACCCCATGAACTGCAGCATGCCAGGCCTCCCTGTCCATCACCAACTCCTGGAGTCCACCCAAACCCATGTCCATTGAGTCAGTGATGCCATCCAACCATCTCATCCTTTGTCCTCCCCTTCTCCTCCTGCCCTCAATCTTTCCCAGAATCAGGGTCTCAAGTGAGTCAGCTCTTTGCATCAGGTGGCCAAAGTATTGGAGTTTCAGCTTCAGCATCAGTCCTTCCAATGAACACCCAGGACTGATCTCCTTTAGGATGGACTGATTGTATCTCCTTGAAGTCCAAGGGACTCTCAAGAGTCTTCTCCAACACCACAGTTCAAAAGCATCAATTTTTCAGCGCTCAGCTTTCTTCACAGTCCAACTCTCACATCCATACATGACCACTGGAAAAAACATAGCCTTGACTAGACGGACCTTTGTTGGCAAAGTAATGTCTCTGCTTTTTAATATGCTATCTAGGTTGGTCATAATTTTACTTCCAAGGAGCAAGCAAGCGCCTTTTAATTTCATGGCTGCAATCATATCTGCAGTGATTTTGGAGCCCAGAAAAATAAAGTCAGCCACAGTTTCCACTGTTTCCCCATCTATTTGCCATGAAGTGATGGGACCAGATGCCATGATCTTAGACCATCAGGGAGGTCCCTAACAGAGCATGTTAGGGCCAAATGGTAGTGGATTTAGGACCTATGCCCTTCCTCCCATCAATGACTGGCTCCATTCCTACCAGTATCCCCTTTCCACACAAGTAGGAGCAAGAATGGGATTCCCTGGTGGCTCTGCTGGTAAAGAATCCTCCTACAGTTCGGGAAACCTGGGTTTAACCCCTGGGTTGGGAAGATCCCCTGGAGAAGGGAAAGGCCACCCATTCCAGCATTCTGGCCTGGAGAATTTTATGGACTGTATAGTCCATGAGGTTGCAAAGAATCATACATAACTGAGTGCTTTTACTTTCAGGAGCAAAAATGGTCAGGGAAAGAACTTTATGGCAGGACTTTGGGTCTCATCAGGCTTCCCTCGTGGGGGAAGTAAAGTGTCTGCCTGCAATGCGGGAGACCCAGGTTCAATCCCTGGGTCAGAAAGATCACCTGGAGAAGGAAATGGCAACCCACTCCAGTACTTTGCCTGGAAAATTCCATGGACAGAGGAGCTTGGTGTGCTACAGTCCATGGGGTTGCAAAGAGTCGGACACGACTGAGCGACTTCACTTTCTTTCACTTTTGGGTCTCATCTAGAGATGGGGGTGGGCTTGGCTACATGTATGGACCGATCTGACTATGTGACTGTGCCTCTGTGTGTGTGTGTTTGCATGTAAATGTGTCAGTGTACACATGTACACCTCTGGGGTTGGGCAGGAATTCATTCAAAATCTCAGGAGATATCATTCCAATTCCTTGCCGGAGAAAGGGACATAGACGGTTCCATTGATGCCCCTCTGGCATTTACAGGGGAAATTTCTTTGAGGCTTGAAAAATGAAGTGGCTTTAATACATCATTTCAAATTATTTGATACTCCTCCTAATGAGAGGTGAGGTCTGTGTCTCCTCACTTTGCATCTGGCCTACTTGGACCAATGGAGTATGATGGAAGTGATGCTCTGTGACATCCAAGTCTGGGTCAGGAGAGCTCAAGTAGTTTCAACCATGTGCGTTGGAACCCCTTGAGAGGCCTGAGCTACCATAAGAAATCAGACTGGCCTGAGGCCACCATGCTAGTGAGGCCGCCCGTAGATGTTCTGCTTAATAGTTCTAACTGAGGGACTTTCCTGATAGTACAGTGGATTAGAATCTTCCTGCCAATGCAGAGGACAAGGGTTCAATCCTTGGTCTGGGAAGATTTGACATGCCTCAGAGCAACTAAGCACATGCACCACAACTACTGAGCCTGTGCTCTAGAGCCTGGGAGCCACAACTACTGAAGCCCACACACCCTAGATCCCATGCTCTGCA
This sequence comes from Bubalus kerabau, assembly GCF_029407905.1. Taxonomy (NCBI): domain Eukaryota; kingdom Metazoa; phylum Chordata; class Mammalia; order Artiodactyla; family Bovidae; genus Bubalus; species Bubalus kerabau. The sequence goes on along the minus strand of NC_073627.1, from coordinate 19,864,236 downwards.
ACAAGAGAAGCCACTGTAATGAGAAGCTGGTACAGTGAGAAGCCTGTGCACCACAGGGAAGAGCAGCCTCCACTCGCCACAACTAGAGAAAACCTGCATGCAGCTATGAAGATCTAGCACAAGCAAAAATAAATAAGTAAATAAATTATAAAAAAAACTATTCTAGCTGAGCCCAGACATGTGGGTGAAACCATCTTGAATCCTCCAGACCAGCCTATCTTCTAGCTGAATATCAAGTATCCTCAATGATGCCTTGTGGAACAGAAGAATCACCCAGCCAAGCCCTGCCCAAATTCCTAATCCATTAAATGGTGAGATATAATAAAATGATTGTGGTTTTAAGCTACTAAGTTTTGGGGTACTTTGCTATACAGCAATAGATAACTGAAACAAGTGGAAATAATAATTAAGTTTATTAAATACGTACTATGCGTCTGGCACTGCTCTAAGTATTTGACATGTATTAACTCATTGATTTCTAAGAAGAGGATTCCTAACTCAAGGGAATAGCTCGTAAGTGGGATCACTTAGAATTGAACCCAGGTTAAAAAAAAAAACAACCCAGGTAATTAGCAAGGTAATGCTCAAAATCTTTCAAGCTAGGCTTCAGCAGTATGGGAACCAAGAACTTCCAGAGGTACAAGCTGGATTTAGAAAAGGCAGAGGAACCAGAGATGTAATTTCCAACATCCACTGGATCATAGAAACAATGAGGGAATTCCAGAAAAACATCTACTTCTGCTTCATTGACTACGCTAAAGCCTTTTTCACAACAAACTGTTGAAAATTCTTAAAGTGATAGGATTACTAGACTACCTTACCTATCTCCTGAGAAATCTGTATGCAGGTCAAGAAGCAACAGTTATAACTGGACACAGAACAATGGACTGGTTCAAAATTGGGAAAGGAATACAATAAGTCTGTATATTGTCATCCTGCACATTTAACTTATATTCAGAGTACATCATGTGAGGTGCCAGGCTAAATGAACCCCAAGCTGTAATCAAGATTTCCAGGAGAAATATCAACAACCTCAGACATGTAGATAATATCATTCTAATGGCAGAAAGAAAAGAGGAACTAAAGAGCCTCCTGAAGAGGGTGAAAGAGGAGAGTAAAAAAGCTGGCTTAAAACTCAACATTGAAAAACTAAGATCATGGCATCTAGTCCCATCACTTCATGGCAAAAAGATGGGGGAGAAATGGAAGCAGTGACAGATTTTGTTTTCTTGGGCAATCCAAAATCACTGTGGATTGTGACAAAATTAAAAGACACTTACTCCTTGGAAGAAAAGCTATGACAAACCTAGACAGCATATTAAAAAGCAGAGACACTTTGCTGACAAAGGTTCATATAGTCAAAATATTTTTCCAGTAGTCATGTACAGATCTGATAGCTGGACCATAAAGAAGGCTAAGCACCAAAGAACTGATGCTTTTGAAATGTGGTGCTTGAGAAGACTGTTGAGAATTTTTTGGATAGCAAGGAGATCAAACCAGTCAATCCTTAATGAAATCAACCCTGAATATTCATTGAAAAGACTGATGCTGATGCCCCAATACTTTGGCTACCTGATGTGAAGAGCCAACTCACTAGAAAAGACCCTGATGCTGGAAACAATTGAGGGCAAGGGGAGGCGGGGGGAATGAGATGGTTGGATGCCATCACCAGCTCAATGAACATGAGTTTTAGCAAACTCTGGGAGATGGTGAAGGACAGAGAAGGCTGGCGGGCTACAGTCCATAGGGTCACACAGAGTCGGACACGACTGACGCCACTTAGCGTGCACAAAGATCCCGTGACTGAACTCCTTTATTTTACAGATAAAGAAGGGAATACCATTAAATTCACCCTTATAAAGCATATAAATCAATGGTTTTAGTTTCTTCATAGAGCTGTACAACCATCAGCACTATCTCATTTTAGAACATGTTCATCACCCTGCAAAAAAGAAACCTTGTATCTATTAGCAGTCACTCCCTAATTCCACTCTCTCCTCAGAGAGTCCACTAACCTACCTTCCATCTCTATAGTGTGCACCTATTCGGGATGTTTCATATGAATGATATACAACATGATGCCTTTTGTGTCTGGCTTCTTTCACATAGTATCTTTTCAAGGTTCATCCATGCTGACTTGTGTATCTGTACTTCATTTCTTTTTATTGCCCAATAATATTCTATTGTATGAACATGCCACAGTTTATCTATTTAAAAAATGAAGCAGTAGGAGAATTAAAAGAAGAACCCCAGGGGACTTCCCTGGTGGTCCAGGGGTTAAGAATTTGCCTTGCAATGTAGGGAACACGGGTTCAATCCCTAGTTGGGGAACTAGATCCCATAAATGGTGCTTTAGTCACTAAGTCATGTCTGACTCTTGCAACACCGTGGACTATAGCCTGCCAGGCTCCTCAATCCATGGGATTCTCTAGGCAAGAGTACTGGAGTGGGTTGCCATTTCCTTCTCCAGGGGATCTTCCTGACCCAGGAATCGAACCTGGGTCTCTTGCATTGCAGGCAGAAGATGCTTACTCCTTGGAAGAAAAGTTATGACCAACCTAGATAGCATATTGAAAAGCAGAGACATTACTTTGCCAACAAAGGTCCGTCTAGTCAAGGCTATGGTTTTCCAGTGGTCATGCATGGATGTGAGAGTTGGACTGTGAAGAAAGCTGAGCACCGAAGAATTGATGCTTTTGAACTGTGGTGTTGGAGAAGACTCTTGAGAGTCCCTTGGACTGCAAGGAGATCCAGCCAGTCCATTCTAAAGGAGATCAGTCCTGGGTGTTCTTTGAAAGGAATGATGCTGAAGCTGAAACTCCAATACTTTGGCCACCTCATGTGAAGAGTTGACTCATTGGAAAAGACCCTGATGCTGGGAGGGATTGGGGGCAGGAGGAGAAGGGGACGACAGAGGATGAGATGGCTGGATAGCATCACTGACTCGATGGACATGAGTCTGAGTGAACTCCGGGAGTTGGTGATGGACAGAGAGGCCTGGCATGCTGTGCTTCATGAGTCGGACACGACTGAGTGACTGAGCTGAACTAAGCTACGAGCATAGCCCAAAGATCCCATAAGCCATGGAGCAACTAAGCCTGTGTGCTGCGTCCACTGAAGCCTACCTGCCACAACTAGAGAGCCTGTGTGCCACAAGGAAAGATCCTGCGTGATACAATGAAGGTCCCACATGCAATGACTAAGACTTGATGCAGTCAATTAAATAAATATTTAAAAAAAAGAAGAACCCTGGGACCCGGAAGTCTCTTTGTGCCAAGTCAGGACCAGATCCCAAGTTTGCTGACTCTCAAGTTTATGGAAAAAACAGAATGGAACATTCTTCTATCTCTAAACCCCCTTCCTGGAAGAGAAGCGGGGATGAATTGAGAGAGTAGCATTGAAACATATACATTACCATATGTAAAATTAGATAGCCAGTGGAAATTTGCTGTATGACACGGGAGCCCAAATCTGGTGCCCTGTGACAACCTAGAGGGGTGGGATGGGGTAGGAGGTGGTAGCGAGTTTCAAGAGGGAGGAGACATATCTATGGCTGATTCATGTTGATATATAACAGGAGTTGCGAGTGGTAAAAAACCCACTTGCCAATGCAGGAAACATGAGAGATACAGGTTTGATCCCTAGGTCTGGAAGATCCCCGGGAGGAAGACATAGCAACCCACTCCAGTATTCTTGCCTGGAGAAGCTCATGGACAGAGGAGCTTGGAGGGCTACAGTCCATGGAGTTGCAAAGAGCTGGATATGACTGAAACAATTTAGCTCGCACGCGTGGCAGAAACCAACACAATATTGCAAAGCAATTATCCCTCCAATTAAATAAATAAGTTTAAATGAAAAACCCTTTCCTTTTGGACCATAGTAACTGCCTCTTGTCCCAGGGTCACCTTACCAAAAATCTTGGTTTCAACCTCTGCCATTGACTGTAGATGTGCAAAAATCTAGCTCCTTCTCAGGACTTCTGGGTGCACACATACACTTTTGTCAGAGGAAGGTAAAATTTATATTGATACTATCTCAGTGATTGGGAATTTTTTTCTCAAAGGCATTAACCTGGCTCTAGGTCCTGCACTAAGGAATTTCTCTTGTCCTCTTTTTTCTCATTCTTCCCTCATGTCATCTAAAGTGGAAAAACTCTATGACCGCACATGGTGAGCAACTTCTAAGTTAGTTCCATTGATGCCTGCTTCCTGGGGTTCCTTTCCTTGTGTAATCTCCTTCCAAAGGGAACTAGGGCCTGCTCACCTCCAAGTGAGTGAACTTGAAAGCAGATTCTCGTCCCCCAGCCCTGCCCCAGTCAAGTTTTTAATAAGACCACAGCCTCAGCTGGCATCTTAAGTGCCACCCCATGATGTTGCACCAAAGTCACCCACCTAAGCTGTGCCCAACTTTGTGACCACAGAAACTGCAAGAGAATACACGCTTGTTGTTTTTTATTTGAAACTTTATTTTTTAACTGTGCCTCTGGTATGTGAGATCTCAGTTCCCTGACTAGGGATAGAACCTTTGCCCCTTGCATTGGAAGCACAGAGTTTTAACCACTGAACTGCCAGTGAAGTTCCTGCTTGTTGTTAACTACTAAGTTTGGGGTGATTATCTACATAGCAATAGATAATACACTACATGTTGAAAAAACTCGCGGGTACAAATAACATATATGTTAAGTAAGAGAATTCTTTCCTCAATCCACCCATCCATTCCTTCACTCTTTCTTTCAACTTGCTTTGCCGCTAGGGACATGAAAGTGAATGATACCATTTCTGCTCCTAAGGAAATTCCAGCCTAATGGGAGATGCAATCTTGTAAATGAATTATTGAAGTTCTAGTGAGAAATACTGATAGGTTCAAGTTACCTGGACAACACAAAAGAGGAAGAAAATAATTCTGCCTGGAGACATGAATAAAGCTTCATAGGAACATTTGATTTGGGTTTTGAAGAATGAGTAAGAGCTTGCCAGACAGGCAATGGGAGGAAGGGCATTCCAGATAGCAAGAGCTATAGGTACATAGACTGAAAGGCAAAAAAAGTCCAGTATGTTTGAGGACTCACAGGTCATCCCATGCAGCTAGACCTTGGACCACTAGGTGACAAGGGGACGCTGACCAGGCAGATAGGGGGCTTGGTACCAGCCTTGGTACCTTTTTGGCTTTTGTCCTATAGAAACTGAAGAACAGGTGGAGGTTTTAAGCCAATGCATGTTGTGATCAGATTTGTGTTTTAGAAAGAGAATTCTGAAAGATATGGAAGATGGTTGGAGAGAGGATGCTGAAGTCAGAGAGGTCAAGTAAGATGGTGATTCTAATCCAAGGGGGGGTCTCCCTTGTAGCTCAGTTGGTAAAGAACCTGCCTGCAGTGCAGGAGACCCAGGTTCAATCCCTGGGTCAGGAAGATCCCCTGGAGAAGGAAATGGCAACCCATGTCAGTATCCTTGCCTGGAAAATCCCATGGACAGAGGAACCTGGTGAGCTGCAGCCCATGGAGTCACAGAGTTGGGTAGACTGAGCGACTAACACTTCTAATCCAAGGGAAAGGTGATGAGACATAGACCAAGCATTGTCTGTCAAATCAAGAGGAAGGTGAAGAAGAAAGGAGCAAGGAACTGAAGGTGGTTTCTACCTGGGATGATAAGACATTTAGCATTGAAAAGAATAAAGATAACACTGGGAGAGTGGAGAATCTTTTAGTCAGGATCGGGTATCTATAGATTATGCTGCAGTAACAAGTAACCTGAAAATCTCACTGACTTAACAAAATAATGGTCTCTTGTTTTCTCACTCATTTTACAGATCCACGTGGTCAGCAGGGTCTCTACTCCATGCAATCATTCAGAGACCGAAGCTAGCAGGGGCTCCACCATCTTGTAGCTACAGCATCTGGAACTCATGGCTTCTTCAGACACCTCTTCAGTTACATGGCAAGAGAAGAGAGAGATACTAGAAAATCATGTATGGGTTTCTTTTACTACTCCAGGTCTCACATTTAATTTGCCAGAACCAGTCTTGTGGCCTGTCCTAACTATAAAGAGTTGGAAAGTGTAGGGGAGCATATGGGATACCTGGTGAGCATGATTATCTCAGCCACGTGGAGATAATGAACTCAGTTTTGAACAGATTTACTTTTTAAAAGATATTTATTTATTTACCTACTTATTTGGCTGTGCCAGGTCCTATTTGTGGCACTCAGTATCCTCAGTTGCACCATGCAGGATGTAGTTCTCTGACTAGGGATCAAACCCGAGCCCCCTGCAGTCGGAGTTTTGAGTCCTAGCCACTGGTCAACCAGGTAAGTCCCTGAACACCATTAACTTTAAGGAAGAGATATCCAGTAGGCAATTGGAAATGTGATTCTGATGCTCAAACAAGAGTTGGGAGCTTGAGCTGTAGGTTTGAGCTTACTAGGGTTGTCCCTGCCTTCTAGAAAGCTTACATTCTAGACAGAAACAGAAACATACAAAAATAGCTGTATCTGTAAGAAGTCAAGTTACATGCTATCTGGCTATGAACAAATAGCCATGAAACGAAAGATGGAGGAGGAATGAATTCCGTGATGGTGAGTAGAAGTCTCTTAAGCAAACAGCAATGATCGCTGACCTCTCAGTAAACTGACAGACCTAGGAAGGTAAGGAGTTTGTGGAAGCCGCATAGTACGGTGGATTCCGGGAGAAGGATCACAAGACAAAGGAGATAAGCATAGAAGGGCAAGGAGTGGAAGTGAAGTGAAGTCGCTCAGTCGTGTCCGACTCTTTGCGACCCCATGGACTGTAGCCTACTGGGTTCCTCCGTCCATGGGATTTTCCAGGCACGAGTACTGGAGTGGGTTGCCATCGCCTTCTCCAGAGGATCTTCCGGACCCAAGGATCGAACCCAGGTCTCCTGCAGTGTAGGCAGACGCTTTACCATCTGAGCCACAAGAGAAGCTCTGCATGGAGTGGACAGATAGTGAAATATTTCAAAGCCAACTCAAGGAGCCCAGGCTCTATGCTGTAGTTACAGAATAACAGGAAGGCTCTGGGAGCAGGCAGGTTGATGTGTAAAGAAAAGTTTTTGCATTACTGTTCTCCTTTTAGTATAAACCAGCTCCCTTTCTCACTTACATGCACACATGTATACACTGCCCACCCCACCACACCTTTTCTGCCCAGATCCCACTTCTATATCTTAGTCCTAGATTATAACTGATTCCTCACTGTTACCAGCTAGGCAGTTTACCTGAATTTCTGGCCAGATAATTCCTTCCTTCCTTCCATCCTTCCTTCCTTTCTTATTGAGATATAACAGAGTAAAATGCATAAATTGCATTTTAATTTTAAGTGGAGATTAATGAATTTTTACATGTGTCTACACTCATGTAAACACAACTTAAATCAAGATGTAGGACATTTTCCTCCTGCCATGTTCCAGTGAGTCCTGGTCTAGAGATAACCACTATTCTGACTTCTATCCAGAATGTCTAGAAATGGGATCATATAATATGCTGTCTTTTGTATCTAATGTCTATGAGATCCATCCTTATGGGGGGCTCCTGACCACATTCTGAACCACTCCAGCTTTTAAACCCACTTGCCTTTCTTCTCTTCCACTTCCCTCCTTTTCTTTCTTCCTCCCTTCCTTTTCCACTTCCACCAATGTGTAGTATTATAAGTACCTTTGGTACACGTGATCAGGAAACAACAGTGAGCAAGGCAGACTTGGTTCCTGCCCTATTGGAAGCATGTGCCTTAGTAGGAAGGACAAAGTGAAGTGCCAGATCATTACAATACAGTACAGCATGATGAGCACAGTGCTTGTCAAGTCCAGGGCACCATGTATATTCATAGAATAGGCATCCAACCCCAACTTTAGGGACCACAGAAGACTTCCTTGGTCTTCTGTGACAGAGGAAACCTCTAATGAGGCCTGAAGGATGATTAGAGTGTTGTGAACAGTCACCTGTGTAAAAGCTACAAAGCAAGAGAAAAAATGGTGCTTTCAAGGAACTACAGGAAGTTCAAAGTACTCGTTTTGCTTGGCTGGAGCACAGAGTGCAAAGTGGGTGATAAGGCTGCAAACCAGGTGGTGCAGATCATGAAGGGCTTTCTAAGCTCCATTAAGAAGTCCAAATTTTATATGGGAGCCCTGGGCCATCACTGAGGGTCTTTCATTAGAATAGTGAATGAGGGCTTGGTTTATTTTATCTATTATTAAATTTGATTTTGATTGTGAATCATTTTTTTTTTTCTATTACAACATCATGATTTATTAAAGCATAGCATTCTGTACAACAAAGGGCCTTAACAGGTGTCTGTTCTCAGCCAAATCTCTCTATAAGTTAGTTTCTCTTAATCAAAAACATGTTACACTTTAAATTAGTAATTTAACTGATGAGGAAGTTACCATAATACCTAGTTTAACATTGAACAAATCTAACCACCTCTTGGACATTAATGTACAATCCTGACATAGAATTTGATTTAAAACTTCTCAAAATAAATTCATTAAAGCAAGTTCCCTGTGAAAATATGTAAGAATGAAAGCTAGCATAATAGCAGGTGCAGTCTTTACATTTTATTAACCATAGAAGATACTTTTTTAACGAGTCTAATAGAGACATTAACTGTGCAAAAGCTGATGAGATTTACAGTCTTAAATACAAGCACCAACACAGAAAGGATATTGTGTCAGTTCAGTTCAGTTCAGTCGCTCAGTCGTGTCCGACTCTTTGTGACCCCATGAATCGCAGCATGCCAGGACCCCCTGTCCATCACCAACTCTTGGCGTTCACCCAAACTCATGTCCATTGAGTTGGTGATGCCATCCAGCCATCTCATCCTGTCGTCCCCTTCTCCTCCTGCCCCCAATTCCTCCCAGCATCAGAGTCTTTTCCAATAAGTCAACTCTTCACTTGAGGTGGCCAAAGTGCTGGAGTTTCAGCTTTAGCATCGGTCCTTCCAATCAACACCCAGGACTGATCTCCTTTAGAATGGACTGGTTGCATCTCCTTGCAGTCCAAGGGACTCACTCTCAAGAGTCTTCTCCAACACCACAGCTCAAAAGCATCAATTCTTTGATGCTCAGCTTTCTTCACAGTCCAACTTTCATATCCATACATGACAACTGGAAGAACCATAGCCTTGACTAGATGGACCTTTGTTGGCAAAGTAATGTCTCTGCTTTTGAATATGCTATCTACGTTGGTCATAACTTTGCTTCCAAGGAGTAAGCGCCTTTTAATTTCATGGCTGCAGTCACCATCTGCAGTGATTTTGGAGCCCCCCAAAATAAAGTCTGACACTGTTTCCCCATCTATTTCCTATGAAGTGATGGGACCAGATACCATGATCTTAGTTTTCTGAATGGTGAGCTTTAAGCCAACTTTTTCACTCTCCTCTTTCACTTTCATCAAGAGGCTTTCTAGTTCCTCTCCCTTTCTGCCTTAAGGGTGATGTTATCTGCATATCTAAAACTCTACTAATTCTACACTTAAGAGGATCATTTCTTTATGTAAGCACAATCTCATTTATGAATTATACATGATATGTAGTTTAGGATCCATCTACATACATTATGCTTATAACTGCGTGCTGCTGCTGCTAAGTCGCTTCAGTCGTGTCCGACTCTGTGCGACCCCATGGACTGCAGCCTACCAGGTTCCTCCGTCCATGGGATTTTCCAGGCAAGAGTACTGGAGTGGGTTGCCATTGCCTTCTCCGTGAATCATTTTTTAAAAGGTATTTTAGTTTTTAGTTTTAGGGTAGGTATACACATGGTAAAAAGGCCACATAATGTATAGAAATGCAACAGATTTCTGTATATTAATTTTGTATCTGCTGCTTTACTCAATTCATTGATGAGTAATTTTTTGGTGACATCTTTAGGATGTTCTCTGTATAGTATCATGTAATCTACAAACAGTGAGTTTTACTTCTTCCTTTTCAGTTTGGATTCATTTTATTTATTTTTCTTATCTGATTGCTGTGGCTAGGATTTCCAATACTACGTTAAATAAAAGTGGTAAGAGTAGGCATCTTGGTCTTAATCTTGCTTTTAGAGAAAATGCCAAAAGGGCATATAATGAAGCACGGGTCTCCCTAGCTCTCCTGTCCCAGACTTGCCCTGCTCCCCATAGATGTGGCTTTTAGAATGATTGTTCTGGCTGCAGTGTGCTAAGCAACACAGCAAAAGTGAAAACAGGAGAATTTTTAGGAAGCTATTGAGCATTCCAGGTAAGAGAGGATGATAGCAACCATGGGAATGATTAGAGAGACTCTGAGGAAGCAAAAACAACAGAACGTAGGCATTGATTAGACATGGGATATGAAAGAGGGAGGGGTTAAAGATGACATGTCAGGGAGGAGGAGAATGCCCTTCAGTGAGTCAAGGGGGAACCAAAGGGGGTACAGGGAATGTGGCAGATAGTCTGCAAAATGGCCACCAGAAATGCCTTTCCTGTACTTTCATCTGTGTTTCTTTCTCCTGAATCTGAGTGGCCTTGTGACTTTCTTTGACCAACAGGATGTAGCAAAACTGATGCCCTGACAGTTCAGGTCTAAGTCTTAAAAAGGCTTGGCACAGCTTCCTCTTTTGCTTTCTTGGAAGCTGGTCACCATGTCAAAAAGTCCAAATACCCTGCAGAACAGAGAAAGGTTACATAGAAAGAGAGGGAGAGAGACACCCTTTGGAGGATGAGAAACAATGAAAAGAAAGAGGGAGGTCCAGCCCGCCTGCATGTCTTCCAGCCACAGCAAGCCCAGGCTTCAGTCAATACCGCGTGGAGCCAAGATGAGCTGTCCACACCAAATCCTGCCCAAATTGCAGAGTTGTGGGCAAATAAAAGATTGCTCTTGTTTTAAGCCAGTCAATTTTGGGGTGTATTGCTACTCAATAGACAGTTGAAAGAGGTAGAAAGGGGTGGGAGAGAGAGAGAATATGAGTTCTTACCTGTTCTTCTTGCTATTGTTGTTCAGTTGCTAAGCCATGTCTAAATCTTTGCAACCCCTGGACTGCAACATGCCAAACTATCTCCCAGAGTTTACTTAGATTCATATTCATTGAATTGGTGATCCCATTCAACTATCTCATCCTCTGCCGTCCCCTTTTTCTTTTGCCTTCAATCCTTCCAAAGCATCAGAGCCTTTTCCAATAAGTTGGCTGTCTACATCAGGTGGCCAAAGTATTGGAGCTTCAGCTTCAACACCAGTCCTTCCAAGGAGAATTTAGGGTTGATTTCCTTTAGGAGTAACTGGTTTGATCTCCTTGTAGTCTAGGGGACTCTCAGGAGTCTTCTCTAGCACCATAGTTTGAAAGCATCAATTCTTCAGTGCTCAGCCTTCCTTATGGTCCAGCTTTCACATCTGTACATAACTACTGGACAAACCATAGCTTTGACTATATGGACCTTTGTCACCAAAGTGATGTCACTGCTTTTTAATATGCTGTCTAGTTTTGTCATAGCTTTCCTTCCAAGGAAGCAAGCGTCTTCCAAGGAGCTCCTTTTTCCAAGGAGCAAGCGTCTTTTAATTTCATGGCTGCAGTCAGTGTCTGCAGTGATTCTAGAGCCCAAGATAACAAAATCTGTCACTGCTTCCACTTTTTCCCCTTCAATTTGCCACGAACTAATGGGACTGGATACCATGATCTTAGTTTTTTGAATGTTGAATTTTAAGTTAGCTTTATTCACTCTCCTCTTTCACCCTCATCAAAAGGCTCTTTAGTTCCTCTTCACTTTCTGCCATTAGAGTGATTTCATCTGTATATCTGAGGTTGTTGATATTTCTCCCAACAATCTTGATTCCAGTTTGTGATTCATCCAGCCCAGCATTTCGCATGATGTACTCTGCATAAGTTAAATAAGCAGGGTGACAATATACAGTCTTGTCATACCCCTTTCCCAATTTTGAACCAATTTTGAACCTCTATCTTAGAGTTTCATTACCATAGTCAGCCGCTTCCTTCTTTTCATTGTTAAAATCCCCAATATCTCTGCTAGTTTACCTGCAGCTTCATAGTCTGGAGACTTGATCTAGGAGGTTCAGGTGTCCTGGACTCTTGTTTCTCCCCTGTCCACACCAAGAGCTCTGACACCCATTGTGGATTGATAACTGTTTCCTTAAGTCAGCCTAGGATTGGTTCCAACTCCACCTTTGATTTGAGGGAAGGAATTTTTTTCTGATATCATACCCCTGGGGGAAATGTGATTTCTTTGTATTCTTCATTTTCTACTGCAGGCCTGAATACAAAGTGGCTGTTCTCTCAATGCTAAATTGAATGGCTAATGAGGTTTAGTAGGAGAGCATCCTGTGTGTACATGTGTGTTAGTTGCTCAGTTGTGTCTGACTCTTTGCCATGCCATGGACTGTAGCCCACCAGTTTCCTCTGTCCATGGAATTCTCCAGGCAAGAATACTGGAGTGGGTTGATACACCCTTCTCTAGGGGATATTCCTGACCCAGGTATCAAACCCAAGTCTCCTGCATTGCAGGCAGATTCTTTACCATCTGAGCCACCAGGGAAGCCTGGAGAGCATCCAAAATGAGGTCCAATTCCTGAGTTTCGGTCCCCAACTTAAACTCTCCAGTTTCTCTTTTCATACCAGGAGGAAGGTCTCATCTCTCTCTCTCCATCTCAGGAAGGAGCTGGAGGTGGAGATGAGTAAGGAAGAGTTAAATGGCTCATATACTGTCCCCTCTCTGCCTCCAAGAAGACATTTCTTCCTTGTGGCAGGGGCTACAAGGAAGCAGGTGATGTGATGTGGGCAGGTGATTGATGGGGACAAAGACCTGAGAGGTCTGTCTGCATTCTTCAGCAGGGGCTGGGTGAGGAGGGCCTATGTGTTTGCTGCATGTCCATGACTGACCGCAGGCTTTCTGTCTCAGTGACCCTCTTCTCTTCTAACACAGGACTGCCACCAAGAACTCAGCCTGCTGGGAGAGTGTCTGCCATTATCTGCCTCCCTGTCTAGTGGATTAGATGTGTTTAGTGGTTCCCGGGGCAGGGACTACCCCCTTCCTCTGAATTGCCCCTCCTGTGGATCCTCCATGAGGTCCCTGTTGATTCTTCTCTGTGGCCTGCCTAGACCCCATTTCTCCAAGCCCCATGGAGATGGAGCTTCTTTCCTGTGCCCCTAAACTCAGCTCTAGTCACCACGGAATCTAAGCAGGGACTCAGAAGAGAACAGTCCAACCTTCTCATATTCAAGATAAGGAAACAAAGTCCCAGCTCAGGGAAGTCACTTGTCCAAAATTTCCAGCTGGTTCATGGAAGAGCTGAGGCCAGAAGCCAAATTTCTAAGCTCCCAAGCTGGTGCTCTTGGCCTCCAGCTCTGCTGTCTCTGAGTTCCCTTTTCTTTTTAAAACATGTGCAATTGAGGGTCTCATGACACCGAGCTGTTTTTTTAAAAAATACATATATAATTATTTACTTGACTGCACCAGGTCTTAGTTGTGGCATGTGGGATCGTCATTGCTGGCATGTGAACTCTTAGTTGCAATATGTGGGATCTAGTTCCTTGACCAAGGATGGAACCTAGGCCCCCTGCATTGGGGATGTGAAGTCTTAGCCATTAAGTCTCTCCCCTTTCTCTTTACCGTTCTCTCTTCTCTGCTTCTCTCCAGCCCATGGCCCAGGGTAAGGGCACTTCCCCCAGGGGAGGGTTGGCCAGCAGGCAGTCTTTCCTAATCAGTGAGGAACTCACAAAGCCCACTTCTGCACACCGAGAGGTGGACGTGCACAGGCACACGCACTCCTCCACCTGCAAACACCGTCAAGTGGTGCCACTTAACACAGCTGTTCACGCACTGTGCACACCCAGAAAGGCACACATCTGTCTTCACGGGGGTCGCCTGTGCTCTCTGCAGTCACCGCCCCATGCACACAAACCCTAGCACAAACACAAGTCACAAGGCTCCTCACCTGGCCTCAGCCCTCGGTGTCCCCCAAACTGGCCTAACTGGTGGCGCCTGGGCCAGGACAGCTGAATGACCAGCCCTGGCCCCGGAACCAGGGGTGGGATCAAGAAGAGAGACAGGTGCACGGCGGTCATCAGTACAGGTGCAGCTTCGCCCACCCAGGACTCCTGCCACTGGGTCCCTGAATGGTCCTCCCTGAGCGGGCAATGAGAGAGTAAGCCCCCCACTTTCCTCCTTCTTCCTGCTGCTTTTGCCACCGCCTCCCACTTCTTGATAAGAATCTGAGTGAAGCGCCTGCCAGGACACGGCTGGATCTCTTAAAACACAAGGGGAAATGTTTATGTTTCCTCTCCACCCTGCCGGGTCACCTCCTCCGGGGTACTGCCAGCCAAGGGCACACTGCCTGGTGAGACGAACCAGGTAAGACAGAGTCGGGGCCCCTGGAACCCAGGACTCAGAATGTGAGCACTGTTTTGTGTGTGTGGGGGGGGGGGGCAGCAGAGCGGGAGGGGTAAGGGGCAGGTAGGGCAGGAACTCCTGAGGTGTCCCTTCAGAGTTTGTTCACCTCTTCCCTTCTCTTCGCCTTAACACTCCTCTCCTCAACCCCCGCCCCCACCCCTGCCAGCCCCGCCCCGCCCCAGCCATTCCAATGCCCCCCACCTCTGGAAAAGCCGAATTGGGATTCGATCCCCAGCCAGTTGCTGGAGTTCCGGAGCAGCTGTCCCAGACTTGGGGGGGAGGGGGCCAGGAATGCTGGGGCTGAGGCCTGGTCTGCCCCAGACAGAGCCGGCTCTGAATTCTGGGAATGTTTGTGCAGCTGGAGCCCATTAGGGGAGGGAGCTGGGCCGCTTATTAATCCCAGCCTTGTTCCCCGGGAGGGGCCAGGGCCCCCGCACACGAGTGGAGGAGTAAGAGGCTCTGCTACAAGAAGTGGGGGGGGTGGGCCTAGGCCAGCCCCCAGTCCTCAGCCCCCTGCTCCAGTTGAGTCTCAGACAGGAGCTTGGAGATTTGGACCTCCCTTGCGAGGTGTCCATGTGTGTGTGTGGATGGAGTGTGGGCACTTAGAGGGGGACCCTTGGGGGCCATGGTGAGGTTTGACAGAAGTGCTCCTACCTGGGGAGGTGGGAGGCACCCAGGGGTCCTGGGATGGGGTGCTCTGTCCTCCTCAGGGATCCTCACACAGCCCTGCAGGAACTCCAGCTGGCTGGCACCCTGGCAATGAGAGAGGAGGAGTAGGAATGGATGAATTGCTGTTGCCCCAACTGCTTGAATGTGTGCACATAGCGGGCTGAGGTGAGAGTGTGGAGGCAGCCACATGGGTCACAACCTGCCACAACTCCAGGGCGTGCCATCTACCAAGGAGACAGATGTCCAGAGGGAGGGGCTCGGCCCTGTGTGACCTGCTCAGCCATGTGTGGTGCCCAGCATGTAGGGATCCTGGGCCCTGGTTTTGATTATCTAGCACTGCTATAGGATACAGTACCCCAAAGACCTGGCACTGTGTTCCATCTCCACTGCTTAGCTGTGAGGCCTTGGATGCATTTCTTACCTCTCTCAGCCTTACTTTCTTTATGCTTAAGTTGGGATAGGGTCTGTCCTAAAAACCTTGCTATTATTGTTGCTTAGTCACTAAGTCATGTCTGACTCTGCGACGGCATGGACTATGGCCTGCCAGGCTCCTCCAACCACGGGATTTCCCAGGCAAGAATACTGGAGTGGGTTGCCATCTCCTTCTCCAGGGGATCTTCCCCACCTAGGAATCGAACACAAGTCTCCTGTATTGGGAGGTGGATTCTTTACCACTGAGCCACCAGGGAAGCCCTCAAGCACCTTGTAGGGTTATCTATATAGGTCATGTTCCTTTACTTGTCCGTGTATCCATCCATCCATCCCACAGACTTGATGACTACTATATGTCACGTGCTCTACTGGTTACCAGGGCCAGAAAAATGAATAAGGACCCTGACCATTAGGAGCTCATCCTTCGGGCTTCTCAGTGGCTCAGTGGTAAAGAATTTGCCTGCCAATGCAGGAGGCGCGGGTTCAATCCTTGATCTGGGAAGATTGCACATGCCATGGGGTAAGCCTATGCACCACTCCACGACTACTTAGGCTGTGCTCTAGAGCCCGGGAGCTGCAACTACTGAGCCCTCGTGCTGTAACTACTAAAGCCCAAGAGCCCTAGAGCCTATGCTCTGCAATAAGAAAAGTCACCTCAATGAGAAGCCCGAGCACACTGCAACTAGAGAATAGCCCCTGTTCCCCACAGCTAGAGAAAAGTCTTCACAGCACTGAAGACCCAGCACAACCAATAAATAAATGAGTATTTTAAAAAAATAGAAATGAAAGGATTTTAAAAAGCTCATCTTTAATAGTATGGAGTGGGGTGGGGTTAGTCACACACACACACACACACACACACACACAGTGTGAATGTGGACAGTGCTCTAACTCTGTGCAGAAGGGAGTGGAGGAGGAAGCACTGCTAGCCAGCCTGTCACCTGTATGTTCTCAGGATGACATCTGCGGGGGCGCCCAGTACTCTGTGAGGCCCAGCACAGTGTGGGAAGAGACTGTGGGAGGATCCTCTGCCAGAGGACCGAGGTATCCTGTATTGACTGCTGTCACTCAGATCCCGCCACATCGCTGGCTGGGGGCTTGGGGTCATTAGATGCGCAGGATGATAATACCAGAAAGATTCCGGAACTCTACTCGAACTTTGGTAAGTTGGGAGCTGTGACAAAAATTTCAGCACCCTCTTTAGCGAGCAGAGAGAAAGTTTCCATGATGGATTCCTTAGAGGGTGGGTTAGCTTTGATGTCTTTGCCGAACCATCATCGCAACTTGTCATGGGAGATGGTGGGGAGGGGCTGGGACAGATGAGTGAGGGAAGGTCACTGGGGGACGGGGGCCTGGGGAGCTTTGGGGAAGGGTCATCCCCAAAGGGGATGCCTTAGCCATCCCTTGGCCTTGGCCAAGGGAGGAAGGTAGGCCTCTCCTTTCTCTCTTCTTCCCCACAGGACTTGCTCAGTTTACAGGGTCTGCAGCTTAGGGAGGGAGCTGCTGCTGCTGCTAAGTCGCTTCAGTTGTGTCCGACTCTGTGCGACCCCATAGACGGAAGCCCACCAGGCTCTCCTGTCCCTGGGATTCTCCAGGCAAGAACACTGGAGTGGGTTGCTATTTCCTTCTCCAATGCGTGAAAGTGAAAAGTGAAAAGTGAAAGTGAAGTCGCTCAGTCGTGTCTGACTCTTAGCGACCCCATGGACTGCAGCCTACCAGGCTCCTCTGTCCATGGGATTTCCCAGGCAAGAGTACTGGAGTGGGGTTCCATTGCCTTCTCCGTAGGGAGGGAGAGCTCCCTTCAAAACAGAGAATTTCTCGGGAGGGCCGGTGGGACAGGAACCACCTAACATCAAGGCTGGTTTATGAGAGTGACAAAAATTTGGAATCTGGGGATGGGCAAGGAGTGGAAACAGCTGTCAAAATTCCCGAGTCCCAAAGCCATGGCCCAGTGACTCCAAATGCCACTAGCCATTCTGGGCAGAGAGAGTATCCAAACTGAATGCTCCTTATTCAAGGGCCTCTGTGCTCTTAGGTCCCAGACCACATAGCTCAGGGACTAATAGCAAGCTGTGTCTGCTGAAGAGAATCATGAAGGTGAAAGGAGGCCCACAGAATTCTGGAGAATCATTTCCTGCTTTCAGGAAACCCCAGTCTAATAGGGGAGATGGCCCCTCCCCTTGGGGAACTTCTCGTGAAAGGGAGACATCATTTGTCCCCTAGGAATGCCTAGACCGATGGTAGAGACAGATCGTCTGTCCTTGGGAAGCCCCCAGTCTGATGGTGGAGGCAGTTTTTATATATATATTGCCTGGAAAATTCCATAGACAGAGGAGCAAGGCAGGCTACAGTCCATGGGGTTGCAGCATCGGACACGACTGAGCACACACACACACACACATACTCCTCAGACACAAAAAGTTATAAACATGGAGTGAATAGGAGATGACCTAATGAGCTTTGCATCATTTGTGGGCAGTTAGGAGTAGTAGAATGAGTGATGGGGGAGAAGAAATGTGCCATTAATTCAAGGAAGACACCGTGGAATGAAGTTCTCTTAGGTTGCTTAGGGGATGGCACTTTTCAATGCACGGATGCCCGGACTCTCTCTCTGCTTCTGGGAGAAGGTTGTAAATTGTCCAGACTGAACCGGTTGATCCCTGAGATCACTTCCAGCTCTAACAGCCTAGGCTTCCTGACCCCAGCCCTCTCACCCCAGCTTCCTCTCCCTCAGAGCCTCCCCCGCCCCTGCCCTTCCTCCCCGCCTTCCATTTGGTCTCTCCTGAGGCAGGTGGCCCAGCCAGCTGCTTGGCCTGTGTGGAGATGCAGTCCCACCCACAGTGTGGGGTGGCGTTCAGTGGGGGTGGGCTGTGACCTGAGGGGCTGACAGCTGGGTCTAGGGCTCAGGCTGGAGGCACAGTAGGCGAGGACGTGGCTCCTGACAGTTTTCCCCAATACCCTCAAGAAGGGGAGGTCTGTGGGGAAGGAGAGGAGGGTTTTGGGAGATGTCATGGGTCCAGGCTGTGGTAGGTCCGGGAGCATCTTTGGGGAAGAACAGGTTGAACTCCACTTCCCCGGAGCTGGGGGAGGGTTCAGAGTTGGGCCAGGCTGGGCGTTCTGCAGCTGCTGGGTGTGCTTGCTGTGAGGGAGCTGGGGTGTGGGGGTGCGGTGTGGATTGGAAAGGACAGCTGGGTCTGCCAGGAAGCCCTGCCTGACACCCCTCCTGAGACACTTCTCCTCCCCCACCCCACCCCCCTCTTGATACACTCCCCACCCCCACCCCCACACGGACTGGGATGGGGCCCCCACCCAGAACAAGAGGCCAGATAGGGGCTGGGGAGAGACTGGGGGTAGGGTTGGGCCTAAAACAGCCATGCTATTTCCATCTCTGTGCCTTTCCTTCAGAAAGGCTTCCATGAAAAGAGTACCCAGCCGTAGGTGATGGCTGGATGGCTGACTGGATGGTCAAATGAGGATTCAACTCCTCACTTCCTGCCCCTCTACACCACTGGTTCCTAAACTTTAGCCTGAGTGTCACCTGGTAGGCCTGTTAAAATACAAGGCCATAGGGGTCATTCCCTGGTGAACCAGTGGCTGAAACTGCATGCTCTCAATTCAGGGGACCTGGGGTTCAATCCCTGGTCAGGGATCTAGATCTGGCGTGCCACAACTAAGAGTTTGAATGCCACAACTAAGACCTGGTGCAGCCAAATAAATGAATATTAAAAACAAAACAAAACATGATGCTGTAGAGGCCACCTCGCTTCAAGATTTTGATTCACGAGGTCAGGAGGTCAAGGGTGGGGGCTGGGAATTTCCAACAAGTCCCTGGGCCCTGCTTTGAGTAGCACTTTGTTGCTTCTTCTCCCACCCACCACCCCTGCCCCCCAGCTGTCTCATCCCTTTCCCAGCCCTGCCGGCTGGCCCTGCCCACTCCCTACACAAGCCATCCCAGCTGTTAGGGGCTAAGCACATGGCTGGGGTGGCAGAGGGCCAGAGTTAGATCTTGCAGGAGGAGAGTGTACAGAGCTGAGCTCAGCCTGGCCTTTTCCTTCTGACCCAGACCCTAGCAACACACAGAGGGGATTCTCTATCCCCTCCTTACTGCTCTTCCCCAGCACAGTGACCCTCCACCTGTGGGGGCCCTGGACCAAACATCACCTCTAGATTGCACAGTTTCTACTGTCTCCCAGATCCACACACTCAGTTCAGTTCAGTTGCTCAGTCGTGTCCGGCTCTTTGTGACCCCATGGACTGCAGCACACCAGGCCTCCCTGTCCATCACCAACTCCCAGAGTTTACTCAAACTCATGTCCACTGAGTTGGTGATGCCATCCAACCATCTCATCCTCTGTCGTCCCCTTCTCTTCCTGCCTTCAATCTTTCCCAGCATCACAGTCTTTTCAAATGAGTCAGTTCTTCGCATCAGGTGGCCAAAGTATTGGAGCTTCAGCTTCAAAATCAGTCCTTCCAATGAATATTCAGGACTGATTTCCTTTAGGATCGACTGGTTGGATCTCCTTGCAGTCCAAGGGATGCTCAAGAGTCTTCTCCAACACCACAGTTCAAAAGCATCAATTCTTTGGCGCTCAGCTTTCTTTATGGTCCAACTCTCACATCCATACATGACTACTGGACAAACCATAGCTTTGACTAGACGGACCTTTGTTGGCAAATTCATGCACTGTTGTTCTTCAAATATGTGTGGTTGCTGTCGTGGTGAAAAAACATAAAATCATTTAAGAGTCATAATGAATTTTTGTTTTCTTAAATTAAAAAAAAGTATTCATATTTATAAACCATATTGGCATTTTGTCAAGATGAATGATTCTTAACACAGCCTAGGAGAGCATGTGTGGCTTGCTCCAGCCTCATCTAAGTTCCCTCTCTCTCCTCACCACTCATGAGTTTCTTCAATTATAGGAAAGGACCTCCTTCCCTCTGGCCCCAGGGCCTTTGCTTACTCTGTTCCCTTTGCCTACAACAATACAATAATGTCTTGCATCGTACCCACTCCCTCTGCTCCTTGGTCTGGTTAACTCTTACTTTTCCCTCAAACCTAGACTAATCACTTTCTTAGTGAATCTTTCCCATCACCGACCAAGTTAATTCCCCCATCGGAGGCTCTCACCATACGTATGTATATTCCTTTGTCTGAAGCCCTCAACGATGTTTTTCTTTTTTTGCCATGTGGCTTGTAGGATCTTAGTTCTCCTACCAGGAATTGAACCTGGGCCACGGCAGTGAAAACACCAAGTGCAAATGACTGGACCACCAGGGAACTCCCTTGTTTTGATTTTACATTATGTATGTGATTTTGACTAATTTCTAACTCACCTATCAGTCTGAAATTTTCATGAGGCAGAGCCTGTTTATTGTAGTTCTAGAGCCAACCATGGTACCTGGTGCGAACCAGGTGTTTAATAAGCATCTGATAAGTGATGTAGTGAGTTATTAACAGATAAAAAGCCCCTCCACTGCTGGAGGCAATGGACTTCCCTGGTGGCTCAGACGGTAAAGCGTCTGTCTACAATGCGGGAGAACTGGGTTCCATCCCTGGGTCGGGAAGATCCACTGGAGAAGGAAATGGCAATTCACTCCAGTACTATTGCCTGGAAAATCCCATGGACAGAGGAGCCTGGTAGGCTACAGTCCATGGGGTCAAAAAGAGTCGGACACGACTGAGCAACTTCACTTCACAATTGCTGGAGGCACCAGCCAGGGGCTTCTTAAAAACAACCAGCACACCTGTACTGCTGCTTATCAGGATTTTCTGACCACCTGTTCTCATAGGTGGACCCTGGTCCTGACTCCTGCAGTGGAGGTGAGAGAATAGCAGAGGTGATTGGCAGGCAGCCAGAGTAGTAGGAGTTGGAGGAAAAGAGGAAATTGGAGGGAGAAGGGCAGACAGGGAAGAGGAGAGAGATGGAAAGGAGAAAAAAGATCTGAAGAGAAGCAAGAGGACAAAGCCCTCTTAGGACAAAGTGAAAGGAACAGAATTTCCAGAGATCAGGATGGGGTCACGAGGTGGGGTCAAAGGGGTGTCATTTGACTGCCTGGCTCTGTGACCTCCTCCACCCTGCTCAGTCACCCTCTCTCTTTGCTCATCCCCTGCTCCCTCCCCCTTTGCCCCAGGAGCTGGGCTAGTTTATTTTGCTTGGGAAGGCTTCCTGAAAGGGGAGCCTAGTTTTCCTGACACATGAAAAGTGTCTCAGACTGCCATCTGACCCTTCCTGCAGAGTTTCAGCTCCGGGGAGTTTGTCTGACATGCAGTCACACACGTGGACACACACATATATCCTGGCACACGGTACGCACAGGCACCCAGGGACCCCAGGGTAAGTCTGGAAGTTGTGTGACCACAAATGTGTATGCACACAGGCACCCTCTTGCATATAGGCAAGAAGTAACGTACATAAACCCAAAGCATATCCCCTGCATGGGTGCCTGATATCTGTGTTTGCATGCTCAGCTTGTAATCTCACTCGTGCATGTGTGCGTGCGTCCTCAGTCATTTCAGTCATGTCTGACTCTTCACGACCCCATGGACTGGAGCCCACCAGGCTCCTCTGTCCATGGGATTCTCCAGGCAAAAATACTGGAGTGGGTTGCCATGCCCTCCTCCAGGGGATCTTCCTGACCCAGGGATCAAACCTGTGTTTGCTGCAACTCCTGTATTGCACGCAGATTCTTTACCACTGAGCCGCCAGGGAAATGTTAGCCCAGATACCCAGTGTGCCATTTCCACTCTTTGCTGTACTGTTGCTGGTGAGAAGAGTTAGAGTGATGGACACATGTGGTGTGGCTGGCGGCATGAGTGGCTGGTGTGGCCCGGGGCCAGCTGCTGCCTCTCCCTGAGTCACAGGAGGAGCTGGCCCAAGAGACCACCCACTGTGTTGGCATGGGTCCTTCCTCTGCCTGTGGGTGGGAGGGGGGATGTTTGTGTCCTCAGAGTTCCCTGACTTCAGGCTCTTTTGGTGTCCTTACACCATCTGTACTTCCATAGAAGGTCCCTGGGGATTGGAAGGGAGTTCTCTCTTCGGGGGGTGTGTGTGTATGTGTGTGCACACACACACATACACACACTTACTGCTGCCTCTCCCTAGCCTCATTCTCCCCTCCTTCTCTGGGCACCTAGCCCCAGGGCTCCTGGCATCTGAGAAGAGCCTTTTCCGGGAGTGGAAAGCTGAGGGATTGCTCTGCCCTCTACCAGATATAGGACATTGCAAAAATAACCTCAGCATCTACTACATCCTACTTGCCAGCTATTAATATTTCATGCATCATATCTCATTTAATACTTCCAAAAGCCCATGAAGAGTCTTATCTTCTTCCTATAGGGAAGGGAAACTGAGGTTTCAGGGGATAAAAGTCTTGACCCCTTCATTACAGCTCAGGAGGCCAAGAGCAGGGATTGTTCCCAGGTCTGTCTGCCACCCAAATCCCTGGTCTTGAACCCTGGGCCATACTGCCTCCAACTTTGCTTGCCTCACCCTGTCTTTGGCTGAGAAATACCTACTTCAAAGGCTTTTCAGGAAGGAACTGAGATGACTTCGGTAAAATGGGCCAGCACACTGCCTGGCACTTGAAAACTCAGTTTTCTTTCTCCTTCGGGTTCCTATTTGGAAGAAAGGGGGACGTGAAACTCTCCCCTGACCTGTGGGAGGGGGACTTTGGCAGCAAGGAGTGAGGTGGACAGAGTAAGTAAAGAGGTACATTAGAAGCAAAGTCCTCCCACCCACCTCTCTGAGCTCTGGAACCTGGCTCTCAGTGGGAAGCTAAAGAAACCAGGTTTTTGTTTTTGTTTTATTGACTGCACCCTGCCGAATGTGGGATCTTGGTTCCCTGACTAGGGATCGAACCTGCAGCCTTTGGATTGGAAGTGCAGAGTCTTAACCCTGGTCCACCAGCAAGGTCCCCAAAGAAACCAGTGATCACCATCCCACGGCCCCAGCACTCATCCACACCTACCCAGCCTCCATGGGGTGGGGGGACACAGCTAGAGAGGGCAGGGAACCTCCCCACCCACAGCCGGTCCACCTTCAATCTGACACCCCCAGGAAAAGGAGGCATTCCCAGATTCTCAGACGGAAGGAGGAAGGGGAGGGGCTGCGGGGAGGGGAGGAGGGGCCGCCACACACTGAAGCCTTTGTGGGATTCCCAAGCGTCGAGGTGGAAACACTTCATATATCAAGTCTGTTTGTCCCTCCCTGGGGAAGGTGGAAGCAAGAGGGAGGGAGGAGGGGGTGGAGGCCCGGAATCGCCTAGGGCTTAGGGCCTGAAATAGGAAACACCAGTGTGTAACTCGAGTCGGTGGGGAGGGGTCCTCCCCAACCTTTCTGGAGGAACAGACCTGTTCTTGGCTCCTGGGATTCCCATTGGAGGCTTTCCCTCCCTTTCTCCAGGCCTCTACTCCTAGTGAGCAGAAACTCACACACCCATCACTCCGTCCGGATCCTGTGCCCGTCCTGCCGGGCTCTGTAGCTCCCTTCCTTGAATCCCATCCCTGGCCTGCCCCTTCGTCCTCCCAGAATTAGCTCCACCCTCCCTTCCCCATCTCCCACTACTCTAAGCCAGGATCCCCTCCCCCTTCCTCTCTTCCACACCCTGCTCTGCTTGAGCCTCTGAGACCCCTGTCCATCTCATCTGGATCTCCCTCACCCGCTCTTCAAACACCGCCTGACCTCCTTTTGCCCCCAACTGGTCCAGGACCCTGACTCAGTCTCCTCTCTAACTCTCGACACGTTCCCTGCCTCTGTGCCTCGACTCATGGCCCTGACCCGCAGGTGATGATGACAAGGGGGCTGGGGCTGCACTGAGAGTCTCTGTCCCAGGAACCTTGTGATGAGTCTGACTGTGATGACTGTGGAAGTCAGTGCTATTCATCTGCTTATTCAAGAAGCATTTATTGAGCACCTGCTACATGCCAGATCCTCTGCTAGATGCCGCACGCCCTTCAAGGAGCTCACAGTTAGTATGCGTCACTCCTCAGCTCCGGACAAGAGGGTCCTTTGTTCTGGGAGCCTCCAGGTGCTTCACACTCCACAGAGCAAACAGTCCATGAGATGCATATACCCAGAGTCTCCACGGCCCCCTCTACCCTCTCTTCTAGACCATTCTCTGGGTTCCTAGCCAAACACAGTGTGGAACCATATTGAAATCTGAGTCAAAAAGAAATCAGTAATACTGAACCCATCTTTACTAAGATTTTTGATATTTTGTTTATTATGGGTCATTTATATGAATTTTTAAAAAATATTGCCTTAAAAATATTTTAAAAATGCATCCTCAGGGGCTTCCCTTTTATAGTTTTATGTATTAATTTTTGGCTGTGCTGGGTCTTCATTGCTGCACATGGGCTTTCCCTAGTTGCGGTGAGTGGGGGCTACTCTCCTTGAGGTGAACAGGGCTTCTAATTGTGGTGGTTTCTCTTCTTGCGGAGCACAGGCTCTGGGCGCACGGGATTCAGTAGTTGCAGCACACAGGCTCAGTAGTTGTGGTGCACAGGCTTAGTTGCTCCGCAGCATGCGGAATCTTCGCAGATCGGGGATCGAACCTGTGTTCCCTGCATTGGCAGGTGAATTCTTATCCACTGCACCAGCAAGGGAGTCCATATTAAAATATTATTTATCATTATTAATGAGTTTTATGGCATCCCTTAAATTGTGTACCTGAGCTGAGGGCCTTGCTGATCCTCAGAATTTCCTATCTAAGTGACCCCAGACTGTTTCCAAAGTCTGTGGACCTCTTTCTCTATCCATCCTACCCACTGAGGACAGGCCAAGTGCAAGTGCCCATTCGCTCAGGGCTGACGGTGGTCAAGGGCAGGCTGGCTTTGGGAATGGACGTGGTTTGCACATGGGGACTGGGGAGGTGTCCTCACCTGAGTGGACCAGAAAGGAACTGCTGGTAGGAAGAGAAAGTGGGTAGATGGGGAGGGGGTGGTGCCACCACATTCCAGCCCTAAACTCCAGTGATTTTGAAAGCAGATTTGTCAAAGAGATAGATCTTTTTAAACATTTGATGTATAACTTTTATTTATTTATTAATTTTTAATTAATTAATTTATTTCTTTATTAATTTTATTTAGTTAATTTATAATTATATAATTATAATGATATATACTATCAGATCATCAAGGCTGTATATTGTCACCCTGTTTATTTAACTTATATGCAGAGTACATCATGAGAAACGCTGGGCTGGAAGAAGCACAAGCTGGAATAAAGATTGGCGGGAGAAATATCAATAACCTCAGATATGCAGATGACACCACCCTTAGGGCAGAAAGTGAAGAGGAACTAAAAAGCCTCTTGATGAAGGTGAAAGAGGAGAGTGAAAAAGTTGGCTTAAAGCTCAACATTCAGAAAATGCAGATCATGGCATCCGGTCCCACCACTTCATGGGAAATAGGGAAACAGTGTCAGACTTTATTTTTCTGGGCTCCAAAATCACTACAGATGGTGACTGCAGCCATGAAATTAAAAGATGCTTACTCCTTGGAAGGAAAGTTATGACCAACCTAGATAGCATATTCAAAAGCAGAGACATTACTTTGCCAGCAAAGGTTCGTCTAGTCAAGGCTATGGTTTTCCCTGTGGTCATGTATGGATGTGAGAGTTGGACTGTGAAGAAGACTCAGCACCGAAGAATTGATGCTTTTGAACTGTGGTGTTGGAGAAGACTCTTGAGAGTCCCATGGACTGCAAGGAGATCCAACCAGTCCATTCTGAAGGAGATCAGCCCTGGGATTTCTTTGGAAGGAATGATGCTAAAGCTGAAACTCCAGTACTATGGCCACCTCATGTGAAGAGTTGACTCATTGGAAAAGACTCATGCTGGAAGGGATTGGGGGCAGGAGGAGAAGGGGACGACAGAGGATGAGATGGCTGGATGGCATCACTGACTCGATGGATGTGAGTCTGAGTGAACTCCAGGAGTTGGTGCTGGACAGGGAGGCCTGGCGTGCTGCGATTCATGGGGTCGCAAAGAGTAGGACATGACTGAGAGACTGATCTGATCTGATACTATCAGTTCAGTTCAGTTACTCAGTCCTGTCCAACTCTTTGCAACCCAATGGACTGCAGCACGCCAGGCCTCCCTGTCCAGCACCAATGCCTGGAGTTTACTCAAACTCATCTTCATTGAGTCTGTGATGCCATCCAACCATCTCATCCTCTGTCATCCCTTCTCCTCCTGCCCTCAATCTTTCCCAGCATCAGGGTCTTTTCAAATGAGTCAGCTCTTCGCATCACGTGGCCAAAGTATTGGAGTTTCAACTTCAACATTAGTCCTTCCAATGAACACCCAGGACTGATCTCCTTTAGTATGGAGTGATTGGACCTCCTTGCAGTCCAAGGGACTCTCAAGAGTCTTCTCCAACACCACAGTTCAAAAACATCAATTCTTCGGCGCTCAGCCTTCTTCATAGTCCAACTCTCACATCCATACATGACCACTGGAAAAACCATAGCCTTGACTAGACGGATCTTTTTTGACAAAGCAATGTCTCTGCTTTTTAATATGCTGTCTAGGTTGGTCATAACTTTCCTTCCAAGGAGTGTCTTTTCATTTCATGGCTACAGTCACCATCTGCAGTGATTTTGGAGCCCAAAAAAACAAAGTCAGCCACTGTTTCCACTGTTTCCCCATCTATTTGCCATAAAGTGAGGGGACCGGATGCCATGATCTTAGTTTTATGAGTGTTGAGCTACTATAATTATATATATATAATGTAAATTATAATTATATAATTTATAATGTGTTAGTTTCAGGTGTACAGCAAAGTGCTTCAGTTACACAACTACATATATCTATTCTTTTTCCAGTTCTTTTATTTCGGTTACATAATATTGAGCAGAGTTCCCTGTGCTTCGCAGTGGGTCCTCATTATAACTTTTAAATATTTAGAAATTTTTTGTTCACGGCTTTTTAAAAAATATTTATTTATTTATTTTTGGCTTGCTGGGTCTTTGCTACTGTTTGGGCTTTTCTCTAGTTGCGGTGAGCAGGGCAACGCTCTAGCTGTGGTGATGGGCTTCTCGTTTTGGCGGCTTCCCTTGTTGCAGAGCAGGGGCTCTAGGGCACACGGGCTCAGGAGCTGTGGTTCCCGGGCTCAGGAGCAGTGGTGCACCTGCTTTGTTGCTCCGCTGCATGTGGGATCCTCCCGGATCAGGGATCAAACCCGTGTCTCCTGCATTGGCAGGCAGACTCTGTACCACTGAGCCACGAGGGAAGCCCCTGTTCTTGGCTTTTTATTGGTTCTCTTGCCCTAAGCCCCACAGATGTTAAGGGCAGGCCTGCTTACAGGGACGGCGAGTGGGCAGACAAAATTTATCAGGATGGAGTAGACCAGCCTGATCTCACTTCTGCTCAATGCCCACCTGTGTACCTTTACTCCTGTCCTTCCCACCACCAACTCCTACCCACCCTTCAAATCCCTCTCCTCCCTCTGCAAAGTCTTCAGCGATTCCTGCTGTCCTTGGTGGCTTCTCCCTCCTCCCAACTGTGTTATTTGCTCCTCATACCACTCCCTGAGTCCTCCTTGCCCATCCTGCCTGATATCAGTCCTGATATCAGTCCCCAAGAAGCTCTTTTTGCTGCCATCTGTTAGTGTACGCGTGTGTGTATGATGTCCTGGGTTAGCAGTGTTTTAATGGTGCTGACAATGTACTGTTTTACTGTTTAAGTTCCCTACAATGTTAGGCTTTGGATAGAATGAGTTTGGAATCAACCAGAGACCTAGGGTTGATGCTGGCCTTACCCCTTATTAGCTATATGACCTTGAGCAAGTTAACCTTCCTGAGTCTCAGATTTCTCCATATAAAAAACAGGGTAATAAAACTTGCTTGGCAGGGTGTTATGAATACAAGAAGTAATCTATATAAACGGCCTGATAAAGTAAGCAGTCAATAAAACGTTAACCATAATAATTATACTATTACACTTAATATATTATTATATAGTTTACATGTATTATATGCCTGCTATTATATTGTTCATAGGACAATTATAATGATATATTATTAAAGGCCTTACATAAACTCGATGACTGAATGGGACGATCAGGAGATGCAAGAAACCTAAGGGAACAGAAATGGAGCTCTTCTAACTTGAGGCTTTTCTGCCTGGGAGAGACTGAGGATGTCATCTGGAACTGGGTTCCTTTGGTAAGGGGATCCTTGGGACCCATGATTCCTCTCTGGGCATCTGGCATAGAAGTGAGGCATCCAGGGCTCAGGATTAATCCTTCCACGTGGCTAAAGCCTCTTGACCCCACACTTCATTTAGTTACACAAGCCACACCCTTGGCACAAGCCTGTTCCTGCCCTGTTAGCAGAGGCAGCTGAGTACCAGGCACCACCTCCATCTGCCACAGAGTTGGCCAGTCTTCCCAAGTGAGTCCTCTGCCCCGACATACCCCAGAGTGCCTGCCTAGGAGTAACCGCAGGAACCAAGGGCTGGGGGGAGCAGGAGACGTTGGATCCCAGCTCCCAGGACCACCCACCCTGACCTCCTCCCCTGTGATTATTAAAAACATATTTCCAAGGAATTAGCAACTATGCCAGGGATGTTGATCGCTAACCCTCAGTCCAACCAATGGTTTTAATCACTAACTGCAGCCACATTAACATTACTAACTAATGAGAAGTCTGCAAGGCGGGGTGGGCAGAGAGTGGGGTGGAGAGGGAGACACCTGCTAGATGGCTGAGCCAAGGGGCCACCCTGTAAGAGAGTGGCTCAAAATGGAATTCCGCGCCCCCACCCCAGTCAGAAGACCAGCTCCTTAGGACATTAAAGACACTGGTTTGGGGATGGGGCGCCTATCTCCAGACATTCTGTATTACCACATCTTGGGGGAACCACAAATTAGGCTCCCTGTGGGAGAGTCCACAGGGCAGGGCGTTCACCTGTGGTCAGCCAAGTTCTTAACTGGGGCCCCTGTAAAGACCTAGCTCTTGGCTCACAAGTGTGTGCAGAATGCAGGAGATTCAGACCCAGAGACTTTGCCGTTGTCCAGCAGCAGCAGCAGCAGCAGCAGCATGACGGGGATCCTAGTCCACTCCTAGTCTTACCTCCACCCCTCCCAGACTGGGATCCCATTTTTAGCATGTGATTGTGATGGTAAAGAATTTGTCCAATGTGGGGGTGAGGGGGTGGGGGGTGGGGGGGCGGGGGATCGTGTGTGAGGGTGGGGTGGTGGTGGTGGTGGTGGCTAAAGGTGACCATTGGTGCACTCAAGATAGATCCTTTTGAGACAGCAGAGAGGAAGTTAAGAAGGCAAGAAAGGCATAGCCTGGGTTGATGAAAGGAGAAAAAAACAGAAGTCAATGAGGTGGTGGAGGGAGAGTAGACAGGTTAAGGAGGGTATGGAGATGCCTCTGGCTCTTTGGAACTCCCTAGGAAGAAGATATTTGACTCAGAGAGGGCTGTCCTTGTAGCTCATGGTTTTAAATTCTTTTTAATAGAGGTAGTTTTTTTATTTTTTTTTTTTTGCTACGAAAACATCTTACTTCTCTCTCTCTTTTTCCTGTGGGATGTGGGATCTTAGGTCCCCAACTGAGGATTGATCCCAAGCCCTCCAAAGTGAGAGCTCAGAACCCTAACCATTGGACCTGCCAGGGAATGCCCCTGGTTGGAAACTTTTATGTTCAACAACTGCTTACCAAACACCGGCCCTCTTACCATCTGTCCTCTTCTCTTCCTCTCTCTCTCTCTTCTTTGTTCATACTCTAGCGAACAGCTAAGGCCTGGAGTTGGCTTCCTCTTCACTCGGTGCAGATTTTCTCGCAGGGCAAGTCCTTGGAGTTCTACCTCTCTCCCAGCCACCAGCCTTGCATCCTTTGCTATCAGCTTCCCTGAAGGCAGCGCCTCCATCCACCACCCAGACAGAGCATCCCTCTTCTCTGTGTGCACACACCATGCCAGGCACTGGAGAATGGACCCCAGGAAGGAGGGGTCCTACAGAAGTAAGGAAGGTGCAGATTCCAGAGCCAAATGGAGCCAAGAGTCAGTCAAAATGCTGAGCACATGTTCAACCAATCAGATTAAAAGAAAAATCAGAGAGATTCTTTAGAAGATGGCAAGGAGGTGTACAGGGAGCTGGGGTCCAGGCCCAGGCCCAGAAGGACTAAGACGGGGAGGCGCAGGGTGGAGAACCACTGGCTTGGAGAGAGTCTGGGTCCTGAGGTGAGGGCAGGGCTGGGATGGGGGTTGTGGGAGGTGGCATAGACTTGACCCCTAGAAGGCCAGACTCAAATGTCTGACATAAATTTGAAGGGAATGGAGGCTTCTCTGTGGGGCCCTAGGCAGGTGAGAAGGCAGCTTGCCTTTGTGCTCTCCCCAGGCAGGGGCAGGCAGGCGTACAGGGGGATAGCGTCTGGGGAACAGTTGTCGTGAACACTGTCCAGTAGCCCTCCACCCAGGCCAACCTGCTGTCTCTATAATCAAGAGCCCCAGCAACCCCTCCTGTGCCACCCCACACAGCCAGTAACAGAAGAACCATCTCTGAAATAAACACCATATAAGAACAACAACCCCCAGAAACTCCAAAGGGGCTTTGATGTTGGGGCCAAGGGTTTTGACTAAACAAACTGGAAGCGATTTAGGCCAGAGAATGCTGGGCAGCTCTGAGGCAGCACTAGGGTATTGAGTCAGGTCGCCAGGAGCTAGTAGAGGACTCTACCCTCCCCACCCCCAACCAGCCACCCTGGAACCTCAGAGACCAGTGCAGAAAGGCGAGGGTGTGTGCTGTCTCCCATCTTCCCTACTTCCTACTGCCTGAGGGGCTGGACCTTTTAAGAACATCATCTCCACCCAGCGAATGCTGCGCTGTGAAGCTGACCCTGTGAAGTCCTCCCCTCCTCCCCCTCCAGCCCCAGCACACACAGTCACTGCCCTCCACTTCCCCGGTATCCTCTCCTCCTCAGCCAGTCCTTATCTTAAATGTCTTTATAAGGAACAACTGATTCCAGGAACAAATCTTGTCCCAGTCTGAAAAGTCCCTGATTCCATAACAGCCACGTGGCTCTGGCACTGAGGGGGGTCAAATCCCAAAGAGTTGGCAGTTCAATCCTTGGACAATCAGCAATCCCCTGGAGGGCATAAACTGCATCTGGTTCATCTCTGTGTCCCCCATGCCTAAGAAAAGAGAGGGGTTCAGTCCCTGTTTGTTGAATGAACAAATGAACAATCCCTTGGGGGAACCACAGAGGGTTAAAGTCCTGGTTCTATCATACGCTTCAGCGTCCTCTGCCAAGAGGTATTACCCAGCTCATAAGTGGTTTTATGAAACCATACATGCACACACACACATCCATATACATACATACAGACATACTACTGATACAAGAACTATGTAGAATGTGCAGCCCAGAGTCCAACATGCAGCAGGTACACAATGGCGGGGTGTAAACGGTTCATGATTTAGGTTACTTCCCTACCGGTCTGTGTCTCATTTGTAGCCAAAAGAACCTACGTTTGTGAATCTGCGCAGAAGGGCTCAGAAGACTGGGGCTGAAAATCTTTCCAGGGTGGTGATTCCAGCAGGAAGGCAATGGTAGTTCCCTCCCCTCCCCAACCGTGGAGAAAGCTGAACCTTTCTGGACTTGTGTGGTGACTTTCTCTATTAGAGACGTGAGGGGGAGGGGCTGGGGTTTCATCTGTGCCCCTTAAATGAGACCCTCTGCTCTGTAAGATGGTCTCCCTCTGGTCTCCTCTCTGACTCTACTCTGGCTGTTTCTCTCCCTCATATCCTCTCCCTGAAGGCCATCTGCCTTCCTGCCTTTTTTTTTTTTTTAAATCTTAATTATTGTTTTACATTTAATCACGAAGTCTTGAGTAATAGGATCCTAAAGAGCCAGTGAGATATCCCCAGGCTGGATTGACTCTCACAAAGGAACATAACAAAACAAGGGAGCCACTCACAGAGAGCCAGACACGTGCTTACACACTTTCTCTCTCTCTCACACACATACACAGAGTCCTATACACGAAAACAAAAAAGTACAGGGAACATGAGCATGCCACACAAATACACAGACACACACACTTAGATATGTACACACAGTGTCTCAAGCACACGCCTACACACATACATTCACTACTAACAAAGAATCTCCAAAAAGCAGCGCATACACATGCACACACACACACACACACACACACAGACTTACAGGAGGCCCGATGACTGTACTTCAAGCTTCACCTCCCAACCCAAGCCCAAAAATCTGTCTCCAATTATCTGGCCCGTGTTGGGAGCAACAGGAAATCCAGAGCTGCCTCTGTCTTCTGGGGGAGATGCCGGGATTTCAGCCATTTCTCCATCTTTGGAAAACAAAAGCCTTCTGGTCTTGCCTCCTTCTCCCTGCTTCCAAGGCAGCTGGGGCTAGAAGGGTGTGCATGTGGGTGGGAGGGAGGGTGTAAAACTGAGACTAAGAACCTCTTGGGAAAGAACAGCCTGGGAGAGTGGCCAGGGATCTCTGAGCTCTGAACATGACCCTTTCCAACTTCCCCCGAAACACTGAACAGGAAAGTTGCTTGGGTCAAGGATAAGGGTCTACAGTGAGGATCTCCGAATCAGCAATGACCCCAGGCACTAGCCTCATGGAGTGACCAGCACAAGAGTGCAACAACCAGCAGACTTCCAATCAGAAGACCTGGGCTCGAGTCCCAGATCTGCAGCGAGCCAGCTGCCAGTGACTTCACGCCTCAGAATCTCACTTAGAAAATGGGGGTAAGACAGCGGCATGCCTTACGGGGTGGTTGTGAACAATCAGTGAGCTGGTCCAAGTGCTTGTGTAGCTGTTGGCTATGAGATGATGCCCCAACCTATGTGAGTGGCATCTCCTCCCCAAATAGAAAGCTGTCCATAGAAAGCTGTCCTTGTCTCCTCCAGATACATTTGGCTATTCCCACAGAAGAGAAAATATGGTTTCAAGAAACCAAAGATTGAGACTTCCCTGGTGGTCCAGTGGCTAAGACTCTGTGCTCCCAATGCAGGGGCCCAAGTTCTATCCCTGTTGGGGGAACTAGATCCCACATGCTGCAACTAAGAGTTTGCATGCTGCAGCGAAAGATCCCGAATGCTACAACAAAAATCTAAGATCCCACTTGCTGTAGTCAAATAGATAAGATCAAATATTAAAAAAAAACCTGGATCAGCTTCTTTATCTCTCTTCCCTTATTAGTCTCCCCATCTTGCAACTTTCTTACTTGACTGCACAGCCCACCCCACTGGATTTGGATATCTTGTTTTTAAAGACACCTAATCTAGGGGCCCATGGAGGAGGGCATGGCAACCCACTCCAGTGTTCTTACCTGGAGAATCCCCATGGACAGAGGAGGTTGGCAGGCTACAGTCCATGGAGTTGCAAAGATTTGGACAAGACTGAGCACAATCCAGCAGTGCCTTCGCCTATTTCAGCCCAGGGTTAATTTCCTCAAATAATGGACACTCTACCTGGCTTTGCTTAGGGGAGGGTTAGAAATCATGACTACATAAAGGTAATAGCTCCCTCAATGGCTTTAAGGAAGGAACTTCTGAAAGTATTTGTTTATCTGGTTGTGCCAGGTCTTAGTTGCAGTGTACGGGATCTTTTGTTTTGGCATGCAAACTCTTAGTTTCAGCATGTGGGATCTAGTTGCCTGCCCAGGGATCGAACCCAGGCCCCCCGCATAGAGAGCACAGAGTCTTAACCACTGGACCACCAGGGAAGTCCCAGTAAGGAACTTTTGAAGGACTCTTGCCACCATCCAACCCACTCTCTGGAACTTCAGGGCTTTGTTGGATTTATACTGCTTTGTAGGATTTAAACATGCAATGGCACCCCGCTCCAGTACTCTTGCCTGGAAAATCCCATGGACGGAGGGGCCTGGTAGGCTGCAGTCCATGGGGTTGCTAAGAGTTGGACACGACTGAGTGACTTTACTTTCACTTTTCACTTTCATGCATTAGAGAAGGAAATGGCAACCCACTCCAGTGTTCTTGCCTGGAGAATCCCAGGGACGAGGGGGCCTGGTAGGCTGCCATCTATGGGGTCGCAGAGTTCAACGTGACTGAAATGACTTAGCAGCAGCAGCAGCTCTGGGAAATACGATTTCATTGTTTTCATCTAAGTTTCTCCACCAGGCAGGGAGTTCTGGGTCACCTTCTCAACACTCCAAGCATGCCAGGATAGTGGATGTGTGATATGCTAGACTTGCAGAGGGAAATGTTTCCTCGGCCCCTCCCCGGGCCCCTGGGATGGGACAATCTTGTTAGAGAGCCAGACTCCAACGGGTGCTCAAATAGAGGGAATTGAAACCAATAGAGTAAAGTATAGAAGGAAGACTTTTCTCACCTCTCTTCTTTATATCGTGAACAATCTTCCCTGGTAGCTCAGCTGGTAAAGAATCCACCTGAAATGTAGGAGACCCTGGTTTGATACCTGGGTTGGGAAGATCCCTTGGCAAAAGGATAGGCTACCCACCCACTCCAGTATTCTTGGGCTTCCCTTGTGGCTCAGCAGTTAAAGAATCTGCCCACAGTGTGGGAGACCTGAGTTTGATCTCTGGGTTGGGAAGATCCCCTGGAGGAGGGCATGGCAACCCACTCCAGTATTCTTACCTGAAGAATCTCATGGACAGAGGAGCCTGGTGGGCTACAGTCCACGGGGTCACAAAGAGTCAGACATGACTGAGTGACTTTCACTTTCTTTCTCCTCTCTCTTCTGTATATCGTGAACAATCTAATGGGCTGATTTAGTGTTTAAGAAACAGTCGGATGATGGGAAAGAGAATGTGGGGGGAAAAGAGAGGAGTGAGAAGAAAGGTATGTGAGCACCACAAGGTCAAGGAACAGTCTTGAACATGGAGAAGAAAATGATGAGAGCGTCCCTGGGGGGTTGGGGCGGAGCTGCTTGATTCTCACTAACTCCAGAGCTGGGGTTTGGGTCCCCCGAGCCAGGCAACAGAGCCCAAATCTTTGGGGGAGGAGGGGTCGGGAGCTCAGATACTTCCCCCTCCGCTCCTGAAAAGCACAGAGAGGACACCTTTCCTCGCCTCCTGCAGGCTCCCAGCAAGTGACCTTTGAACATGTAGGGTCAAGGGGCATGAAATAGTCCAGCTCAGGAATGAGGAGATCCCAACCCTGCCGGCCCAGCCTGGCCCTCCGAGGCTGGCTCAGGGGGTCCACCCACAGTCCGAGCGGCCCTCCTTTGAAGGCTGGGCCGAGAGGTTCAGCTTTCCAGACTCTGGCGGCGGGAGTGAGTCACGGTCTAACAATGTGATCTGTCAAGTGCTGCAGCTCCCTGGGCTGCTTGTACCCACAGCCTCCCACCGCCCGGATCCTCCCTGGGCGTTCCTCAGTCTGAAAAACTCAGAGATCGTGCCTTGGCTTTTCTGTGCCCCCCACCCTCCCCCATCCCAGCTCCAGTTATTACTTTCCAGAGAGCCCATCTGACGGGGACACCAGCCAAAGAGATGGGTCAGAGGTGGAAAATGCTGGAAATATGGGGCAACTTTTCCAGAATTTGAGTCCAGACTCTTAGGGAGTTAAGAATTAGGATGATGGACCTAGAGTCTGTCATGCAGAGTGAAGTAAGTCAGAAAGAGAAAAATCAACATCATAGATTAATGCCTATATATGGAATCTAGAAAAATGGTGCCTGCCCATGAACCTGTTTGAAGGGCAGGAATAGAGATGCAGATGTAGACAATGGACTTGGGGACACAGAGGGGCGCGCGGAGGGTGGGGCAAATTGGGAGACTGGAATTGACGTATACACTACCATGTGTGAAATGATACACATTTTCTCTTAAGGCTAGAGGGAAGCTGCTGTATAGCACAGGGAGCTCAGCCCAGTGCGGGTGGGATGCAGTGAGGAGGCCGGTCTAAGAGCGAGGGGATCAATGTGTACGTATAGCTGATTCACATTGCTGGGTAGCAGAAACTGACAACATTGTAGAGCAATCATACTCAAAAAAAAACAAAAGAAGAAGAATAAGGGTGAGGGGAGTGCAAAGGAAAAGGAACGGAGTTAGTCTGGGTGGCAAAGAAGGCCCAATGAGAGGTTGAGTGTTTTGTATACCAAAGCCCACTGAACGTACACTTGAAAAGGGTGAGCTCATGGTATGTATCAATATATTACATACATCAACAAAGCTGGTTTGTTGTTGTTTCCGGAGTGTCTGAGTGGGAGGCAGGTGAGTCTGTCTCCAGAAGGAGGTAATTCTGTCTGTGCAGGGTAGGTGGTGGTGGGGGAAATGGACAAGAAGGTTAGGAGGACGTGGCTGCCTCCAGCTTCAAGTGGATCTGGGCTGGACGGAAACAGTAGCATCTATGCCGAGGGGATAGTTGGGACCAGTCCCTGCCCACAGGGATCCAGGGCCCATGCAGAATGTGTCAGCCCTGCTATGGGCCTTCAGTCTTCATGCCAAACACCCTGAAACACCACCACCTCAGGGACCCCTTCCACAGACTCAGATAACACTTTATTTTCCCAGCAAACCTTGAGATCCACCTGTAGCAAACAAGGGGTGCCTTTTACCTTGTTTGGGGCTCATTATGTTATTACTTTTTTTCCTTCTGCTTTATTCTCACTTTTAATTGATGCTAGCTTACATCTTCTGTATCATTAAAAAAAATTATTTATTTTTGACAGCACCGCATGCTGGTGGGAGTTTTAGTTCCCTGACCAGGTATGGAACCCAGGCCCTGAGAGCACAGAGTTCCAAGCACTAGGCCACCAGGGAAGTCCCCTCTGTATCTCTTAAGCCTCTTGGAAATCCATTACCCCCACAAGGCAGAGCATACATAACATTTTTAAAAGTACAATTTGCAAAATACCCTCAGGTACATTTTCTGCTTTAGGGTTGAGAATAGCCTAGGTGGAAGGCATTAATAGAGAAAGTGAAGCTATTTCTATTTTTAGGTTGAGAGAAACAAAGAGACTTGGTCAGGGGCATCTGGCTATTGGATGTGGAGTGAAAGCTAAAACTGGGGTCTTGGACCTCCAAGGTACCACTCTTTCTTCTGTGGAAGGTACCAGAAGCAAGCCCAGGAGAAGACCCAGGTTGTCTTCCTCCAGCCGGGCCAAGGCACGCACCTCCTCCCAGGCACGCTGACAGGACTTTTAACAGAAAAGTGCCCCAGCCCATCTGCTCGGTAGGGGAGGCCAGGGCTGAAGGGAAAGGGGAAGATGACTTTCCAGTTCCTTTTCCTGGCCTCATCCCTTCCACGGACTTGAAGTGAATAGATGCTCCTCCTTTCGGTCACTTACACATGTAACCACGGTACGTCCCTCAGGACAAGGGCAGACAGGACAGTTTTTTCCCCAAGTCCCAGGCATAGGTGCCCACTGTTCTGTCTGGAGTTCATTTCAGAAGATATAGTATGACATTATCTCCTGACACCAGTGAGGCAACTCTGAGCCAAGAGGAGACCACTCCTATTGAAAAAAAATTTTTTTTTTATTTTTGACATAGCAGCCTTTATTTATTATTCATTTATTTATTTAAATATTTATTTGGCTGTGGTGTGTCTTTGTTTGGAGGGGAAGCTTGCATATTAAAATACTGACTTATTTACTTTTCACTGTGCTGGGTCTCCCTGTGGCACATGGGATTTCTCCAGCTGGTGCACTGGCTTAGTTGCCTCAGGGCATGTGGGATCTCAGTTCCCAGACTTGGGCTTGAACCCTTGACCCTCACATTAGCAGGCAGATTCTTAATCCACTGGGCCACCAGGGAAGTCTTGAGTGGAGTCTTTTAGTTTAGACATGCTGGATCTCCCATCCTTGGGGCATCCTAGATCTTTAGATGTGGCATGTGGGATCTAGTTTCCTGACCAGGGGTTGAACCCAGGCACCCTGCATTGGGAGCACAGAATCTTAGCCATTGGACCACCAGGGAAGTCCTGAGACCCCTTTTAGAGGAGGGGCTGAAGGAATGACTGTGAAGATCACCGGGACAGGAGCCAAACTCTTCCCATACTCAAAAGTGGAAAAGAGAACCCGCAGCCTCAAGAAGGGACTCCTCCTATTTCAGCGAGACTCAACATACTTGGTGGTTCACAAAAGGGCCACACCCAGCTCTGCTTTCCAGCACTTGCTCTGAGGTGGGGTGGGAATGAGGGTGCAAGATAGAGCATCATCAGAGACACATAATCAGTCTGACTGGGGAGCTAAGGGAAGGAGCGAGTAGCTTATTATGGATTTGAACAGGCGTCTTTGTGGGCAATTACATCTGAGAGGGAACTGGGTGGTTATGTAAGCTTTATTTTC
This sequence comes from Bubalus kerabau, assembly GCF_029407905.1. NCBI lineage: Eukaryota > Metazoa > Chordata > Mammalia > Artiodactyla > Bovidae > Bubalus > Bubalus kerabau. The sequence goes on along the minus strand of NC_073627.1, from coordinate 19,825,515 downwards.
TTTCAGCTTTTTAAAACTTGATAACTCCTACTTTTTGTTTGTTCATTTAAGTTTTAAAATATTCTTTCTTTTTATTTTATCGAGGTAAAATTGACATGTAACCTTATACAAGCTTCAGGTGTGAAAGTGAAAGTTGCTCAGTTGTGTCCAACTCTTTGTGACCCCATGGACTGTAATCCACCAAGTTCCTCTGTAGGCAAGAATATTGGAGTGGGTTGCCATTCCCTTCTCCAGGGGATCCTCCCAATGCAAGGAGCAAACACACTGGTTTTCCTCATTGCAGGCAGATTCTTTACTGTCTGAGCCACCAGGGAAGCCCCATTCAGGTGTGCAGCACACGCAATTTGCCATCAGTATGTACTACAAAGCAATCAAGGCCAAAGGTCCAGCTATCCCTCCCCACATCGCCATCATACAGTTGATCTGCTTCACTCATTTCATCCTCCCCCAGCTCCATTCCCCTTGGGCAACTACCAATCTACTTTTGTATCTCTGAGTTTGATGTTTTTGTTTTTTTGTGCATTTGGGTTTTTGTTTGTTTGGTTTTTGGGTTTTGCTTTGGCCACACTGCAGCACATGGGATCTTAGTTCCCCAACCAATGATTGAACACCTGCCCTTTGGGTTGGAAGAGTGGAGTCCTAACCTCTGGACCACCAGAGAATTTCCTGTTCATTTGTTTTGTTTTTTCAGATTCCTTGTAGGAGTGAAATCATATTGAATTTGTCTCTCTTCGTCTGACATGCCTCACTTAACATAATACCCTCAAGGTCCATCCATGTTTTCACAAGTGGCAGGATTTTGTTCTTTTTTATGGCCAAGTAGTATTCCATTGTGTGTGTATATGTGTGACAACCTCTTTATCTATTCATCCATCCATAGACACTTTGGTTGTTTCCATATCTTGGCTATTGTAAATAGTGCTACAATGGACATAGGGGTACATATGTCTTTTCAAATTAGTGTTTTTGTGCTCTTTGGATGAATACCCAGAAGTGGAATACTAGATCATATAGTAGTTCTATCTCTAATTATAATTTTTTAAGGAATCTCCATTGGAGAAGGCAATGGCACCCCACTCCAGTATTCTTGCCTGGAAAATCCCATGGACGGAGGGGCCTGGTGGGCTGCAGCCCATGGGGTTGCTAGGAGTCGGACACGACTGAGCGACTTCACTTTCACTTCTCTCTTTCATGCATTGGAGAAGAAAACGGCAACCCACTCCAGTGTTCTTGCCTGGAGAATCCCAGGGACGGGGGAGCCTGGTGGGCTTCCGTCTATGGGGTCGCACAGAGTTGGACACGACTGAAGCGACTTAGCAGCAGCAGTAGCAGCAAGGAATCTCCATGCTGTTTTCCATAGTTGCTGCACCAATTTATAATTCAACCAACAGTGCCTAAAGGTTCTCTTTTCTCTACATCCTCGCAAAAACATGTCATTTCTTGTCTTTTTAAAATAACAGTCATTCTGACAAGTGTGAGGTGATATCTCACTATGGTTTTGATTTGCATTTCTCTAATAATTAATAATTAAGGATGTTTTCATGCATTTTGTTGGCTATCTATATTTCTTCTTTGGAAAAATGTTTATTCAGATCCTCTGCCCATTTTTTAAATCAGGTTGTTTGGGTTTCTTTCCTTTTTTTTGCTATTGTTGAGATGTATGAGTTCTTTATATATTTTGAATAGTAATCCTTTATCAGATATATGATTTGCAAATATATTCTACCATTCAGTAGGCTTCCTTCTGTTTTTTTGATGATTTCCTTTACTGCACAGTTTTTTTTTTTTTAAACTTTACATAATTGTATTAGTTTTGCCAAATATCAAAATGAATCCACCACAGGTATACATGTGTTCCCCATCCTGAACCCTCCTCCCTCCTCCCTCCCCATTCCATCCCTCTGGGTCGTCCCAGTGCACTAGCCCCAAGTATCCAGTATTGTGCATCGAACCTGGACTGGCAACTCGTTTCATACATAATATTTTACCTCAATGTAGTCCAGTTATTTAACTTCGTTTGTTTTCCCTTGCCTTGGTAGTCAGATCCATGAATATATTGCTAAGGTCAACATCAAGAAGCTCCACTTCTGTTTTCTTCTAGGAATTTTATGGTTTCAGGTCTTACATTCAAGTTTTTAATCCATGTTGAGTTGATTTTTGTGTATGGTGTAAGATAGTGGTCTAGTTTTATTCTTTTGCATATGTCTGTCCAGTTTCCCCAACAACATTAATTAAAGAGACTGTCCTTTCTCAATAGTACAGTCTTCGCTCTTTCATTATAAATTCATTGATCATATATGCATGGGTTTCCTTCTGGGCTCTCTGTTCATTTCCATTGATCTATATGTCTATTTTTAATGCCAGTACTATACTATTTTGATGACTATAGCTTTGTAGTATAGTTTGAAATCAGGGAGTGATACCTCCAGCTTTCTTCTTCTTTCTCAAGATTACCATGGCCATTTGGGATCCTTTGTGGTTCCATACAAATCTGAGAATTATTTGTTCTAGTTCTGTAAAAAATGCCATTGGAATTTTGATAATGATGACTTATAATTTTTAAACAAAGGGTGGAGTGCGAAGAGAGAGAGAGAAGAGGGCATCAGTGATGGAAGGAAAACAAAGAGGAGAGTGTTCCAGGCAGAGGAAGACTGCCAAGGGCACAGGCAATGCTGTGGAATGTGGGCACACTTGAGAAACATTGAGTAATTCCGCTTGATTGGAGCATGAGGTAGTGGAAAAAAGGACTGGAAAGGTAGACTGGAGCCGTATCAAAACAGAGGCCCTTAAATTCCAAGCTAAGGAATTTGCATTTCATTTAGTAGGCCATAGGGAACTGCTGGAAGTGACTGGCTTAGAGAATGGTTTGGGAGGAAAACTCTGGCAGCTGAACGTCTCTGGAGGTCTCTCTCGTTAAGTTACTAGAGAATGATTCAGGTTTTTGTGAGGTTGTTGTTCTTGGGAACTGGAAGGCCAGAAGATATTCATTTTAAATGCCTATGTGATGATTCTGCCTTTATTCTAATGAGAGATACAAAGATGAACAAAGACACAGACTCTAGTTGATTCCTAGCCTTGTGGAGAAAGCCAGCAAAGGAGCAGTTACCCTGCGATGAGGTCAAGTGTGCTGGGACCCCAATAGAAGAAGGATGTGGGAAACAGTTCAGAGGTTTCTCTCCAAGAAGAGAACAGTGATCCTAATGTCTTATCTTCCCACTTTAATCTAAATAGTCCTATTCCTGGGCTTCCCTGGTGACTCAATGGTAAAGAATCCGCTTGTCAGTACAGGAGACACGGGTTCTGTCCTTGGTCCAAGAAGATCTCACATGCTGTGGAGCAACTCAGCCTGTGAGACACAACCACTGAGCCTGTGCTCTGGACCCCGGAAGCCCAACTACTAAGCCCATGTGCCGAAACTATTGAAGCCCACGGGCTCTAGAGCCCGAGCTCGGCAACAAGAGAAGCCACCACAATGAGAAGCCTGTGCACTACAACTAGAGAGTAGCCCCGCTTGCCACAACAAGAGAAACCCATGTGCAGCAATAAAGACCCAGCATGGCCAAAAATAAATAAATAAAATTATAAAAATAAGTAACTAAATGGTCCTGCTCCTAAACATATTTTACATTTAAGGGGCACCTAGTCTGAGTCTGGAGAAGGCAATGGCATCCTCTCCAGTACTCTTGCCTGGAAAATCCCATGGACGGAGGAGCCTGGTATGCTGCAGTCCATGGGGTCGCTAAGAGTCGGACACGACTGAGCGACTTCACTTTCACTTTTCACTTTTATGCACTGGGGAAGGAAATGGCAACCCACTCCAGTGTTCTTGCCTGGAGAATCCCAGGGACGGGGGAGCCTGGTGTGCTGCCATCTATGGGGTCGCACAGAGTTGGACACGACTAAAGCGACTTAGCAGCAGCAGCTGTAGTCTGAGTCATGAAGCAAATAACATCTGCTGAACGAACACAGACAAGTGTCCAGAACACAGACAAGTGTCCAGGTACCTGCTCTCTGTCTTCCTTTCTAACACCCCAAAGTGTTAGGCATTGACTAACCCCCTAGACTGGGTGGGTCTGAGAAGCCCAAGGACTCAGGGTTAACTTTGACCTCAAGACACATGTCCCCCACCTCTCAGCTTTGCTTAATTGGGTTACAGGAATTAGTCTTGAGAAACAGAGAAACTACATTCTCCTCACTCCTAAGCCTCTAAAGAAGAGGTCAAGTGAGGTCGCCCCTGCTTGACCTGGTGAGGATGGCCAAGCAAGGAAAATAGCTTCTTGGAGGATATGGTAAGGCAGGCCAGTGCAGGGCAGGCAGGAGAATACAGTGGAAGTCGGACCAGGGAGAGCTGGAGGAGGATGCTCCAACCTCGGTACCTACCACACAGGAGGCTGATTATTTATGGATTGCATGAACAAATCTCAGAAGTCAGAAGGCACTCATTTTCAGAGAAATGCAATTAAATTGCAGTGAGAAACCATCTTTCACCTATGGGACAGGCAAAGATCAGAAAGCTTGAGAAGATCCTGTGTTAGTAAGAGTGTAGGAAACAGACCTTCGCATGGCCCGCCCATGCAGCTGTAAATGGGTAGTTACTGTGCGGGGTGAGCTAACAATATAGATCAACATCACAAATGTGTGTAATTTGCAAGCAAGCAATTTCACTTCTGGAGATTTATCCTGCAGACATACAAAGTGTACAAAGTGATCTGTGTACAGTTGCTTCTAATTGCAGAAGATAAAAAATAATAAAGAGCTGATAAAACTGATGATGGCTTACCTATCCAATTAAATACTGTGACTTATGATATGGACTGATTTGCAAGATAAATTACTGCAGAAAACTAGAGGATGAATAGCAGATGTAGTAGGGTAACATTTGTGTGAACAATAAAAAAACAATGTGTGTATATTTGTATGCTCTCATTTGTGTGGAAAGAAAAATACATATTTGGTTATATAAATATAGAATACTTTGAAAAAGGAACAGGAGAAAACTTCCTGGGTTTGCCTCCAGCCTGGTGATCTGGGTAGCAGGGGAGCAGATACATCGTACACATACTCATTTGTACCTTTAAAATTTTATTCTATGTGCAAGTAGTACTTACGAAACCATTTTTAATACAAACAAATTAAAAAGAAGAGAGGGAGGCTTGTGGCTGTTTCCTTCAACAGGGTCTCCCCGGGCAGCACCGTCCCTGTGAGTTGGTCTACAGCGCCCCCTGCTGCTGTTTGTAAATAATGCAAAGTGGGTGTGGGGATGCCCCGCAGGGAATTCTGAGGGAACATTGAGACCTCTTTCAGTCAGTCAGTCAGTTAGTTCAGTCGCTCAGTCGTGTCCGACTCATTGCGATCCCGTGAATCGCAGCACGCCAGGCCTCCCTGTCTATCACCAACTCCCGGAGTTTACTCAAACTCATGTCCATCGAGTCGGTGATACCATCCAGCCATCTCACCCTCTGTCGTCCCCTTCTCCTCCTGCCCCCAATCCCTCCCAGCATCAGGGTCTTTTCCAATGAGTCAACTCTTCGCATCACGTGGCCAAAGTATTGGAGTTTCAGCTTTTAGCATCAGGCCTTCCAATGAACACCCAGGACTGATCTCCTTTAGGACAGACTGGTTGGACCTCCTTGCAGTCCAAGGGACTCTCAAGAGTCTTCTCCAACACCACAGTTCAAAAGCATCAATTCTTCGGCGCTCAGCTTTCTTCACAGTCCAACTCTCACATCCATACATGACCACCGGAAAAACCATTAGCTTTGACTAGACGAACCTTTGTTGGCAAAGTAATGTCTCTGTGTTTTAATATGCTATCTAGGTTGGTCATAACTTTCCTTCCAAGGAGCAAATGTCTTTTAATTTCATGGCTGCAATCACCATCTGCAGTGATTTTGGAGCCCAAAAACATAAAGTCTGACACTGTTTCCACTGTTTCCCCATCTATTTGCCATGAAGTGATGGAACCAGATGCCATGAACTTAGTCTTCTGAATGTTGAGCTTTAAGCCAACTTTTTCACTCTCCTCTTTCACTTTCATCAAGAGGCTTTTTATTTCCTCTTCACTTTCTGCCGTAAGAGTGGTGTCATCTGCATATCTGAGGTTATTGATATTTCCCGTGGCAATCTTGATTCCAGCTTGTGCTTCTTTCAGCCCAGCATTTCTCATGATGTACTCTGCATATAAGTTAAATAAGCAGGGTGACAATATATAGCCTTGATGTACTCCTTTTCCTATTTGGAACAAGTCTGTTGTTCCATGTCCAATTCTAACTGTTGCTTCCTGACCTGCATACAGGTTTCTCAAGAGACCTCTTTAGAGAAACACAAAGAAGAAAGAATCGAGTACGATGTTGAAGCTGCAGGAGGTGAGAAAGGACAGGCTATGCCCTTTGGCATCTGATGTATAATAGGAGGAGCAGTGGGAATGAGCAATACTGGGATCTAGTCCTGAATCTGCCCTCGCTGGCTGTGTGCCCTGGGACACGCGACCTTTTTAAGAAGTCTTAGCTCTTGCCCCATAAATTGGGCTAATAATGTCTACCCCTAGGGTCATTGTGAAGATCAAATAGGTACGGAATGTGAGCAGAGGTTTAGAATTGGAGAAGTGCTATAAAAATGCTAAGGGATTATATTTAATTAGCCCTATTCGTTTTATGAGAAAATAGAGGCAGTTTAGGCCAGTGGTCAAGACAAAGGACTCTGGAGCTAGAACTGCCTGAGTTGTAAGCCCAGCTCCAGCATCCCCCAACTGGGATGATGTAGGATAAATTACTAACTTTGAAGACCTCCTGTTTTTCCATCTGTGAAATAGTGTTAAAATAACATTTTCGGATGGTTATTGTGACAATTAAGTGAACAGGTGTTTCATTTGGTATCTTGCCTGGCACACAGCAAGTGCTAGTTAAGCATCCGCTGTTACTGATTTCTCATAATATATACAGTGCTTATATGCTTTCAGTTGTTGTTTATAGTCGCTAAGTTGTGTTCGACTCCTTTGTGACCCCATGGACTCTAGCCCACCAGTATCCTCTGTCCATGACATTTTCAGGCAAGAATACTGGAGTGGGTTGCCATTTCCTCCTCCAGGGGAATCTTCCCCACCCAGGAATCGAGCCTGTGTCTCCTGCATTGGCAGGCAGATTCTTTACCATTGAGCCACCAGGGAAGCCCATGTACTTTATGTAGGTGCTTTATAAATGTTAGCTAGTCTTACCATTTCTTTTGCGAAGAGCCTGAGGCTTGGAGAGGGGACGTGACTTGCCCAAGCCGCTCAACTAATGAATAGTAATGATTCCAGAACCTTCCAGCCATAAGTACTCTAGTTTAGAGGGCATTTTTAGGTGGGGCTGTATTTAATCCCAGCAACCTGAGTTAGAGCCAGACTGGAGAGGGGATGGAGGTTGGGGGGGACAGTGAAGAAGAGAAGCTTTAGTGGGAGGAAAATGTGGAAGAGGGGAGGACTTGTGGGGAGACCCAGGGACATGTTGTGGCAGGGTCGGTAAGAATTCAGCAAAGAGACGTAGCACTAATAGGAAACCGAGTGGAATCAGGAGTACAGAACTGGAAGGACTTCAGAGGAGAGGATCAAGGATGAGGGATTTTAAGCTAAGTTCCTGGGGGTTGGGTGGGGACTGAGAACATGATGATAATCATCCTTACTGGGAATAAGTATTTCAGAGAAAGGCAACACGATGTAGTAGAAAGAGCACTAACAAGTATTTGTTCTTCATCTACTCTGCCATGCTATCAACCAGAGAGAAAAAAGACTGCTGTTTGCTAACTGGGTGCCCTTAGGCAGATTATTAAGCTTTCTGAGCCTCTGTTCTCACAACAGGCATCATGACTTGACTGGCAGGATTCTCATGAAAAATGAAGCTGACAAAAAATAGAGTTCTATATGATCCAGCAGTCCCACTCCTGGGCACATATCCAGACAAAATTATAACTCAAAAAATTACTTGCACCCCTATGTTCATAGCAGCACTATTCACAAAAGCCAAGGCATGGAAACACCTAAATGTCCATCAACAGATGAAGGGATAAAGAAAATGTGGTACATATATAATACAATGGAATACTACTCAGTCATAAAAAGGACGAGATAGTACCATTTGCAACAACATAAATGGACCTAAAGATTATCATACTAACTGAAGTAAGTCAGAAAGAGAAAGATAAATAGCATATGATATCACTCATGTGGAATTTAAAATACGACACAAGTGAACTTATCACGAAACGGAAACAGACTCATAGACATAGAGAGCAGACTTGTGGTTGCCAAAGTGGACAGGAGGTGAGGGAGGGATGGATTGGGAGTTTGGAATAAGCAGATGCAAACTATTACATATCAGTGGATTCACAACAAGGTCCTACTGTATAGGAAGAAAGGCGTGCTGCAGCTCCTGGGGTTGCAAAGAGTCAGACATGACTTAGCTACTGAACAACAACAACAACAACAACTGTATAGGAACTCTATTCAATATCCTGAGATAGACCAGAATGGAAAAGATTATGAAAAAGAATGCATATATACATATAGCTGAATCACTGTGCTGTACAGCAGAAATTAACACACCATTGTAAATCAACTATACCTCAACAAAATTAATTTTTTTAAATATTAAATCAGGCAATAATGAACATGAAAGCCACTCACAGTGTCTGGTAGCCTGTGGGTACTCACAGGTGTTAGCTGTATTCGAGTTGAGCAACTCTATGCAGGAGACTGAGCCAGGCGCTGTGACGTGCGTGCGCAAGAAGCCTGAGGTAGGAACTTTTCGGCCAAAGAGCTTAGAGTCCAGTTGGAGAAACAGGACAGATGCATAAAAGATTTTAAAACAAAACAGAAAAACTGTCAGCATTGTACATTTCAAAGACTGGAAAGGAGCAGCCTCCTCCACAGGCGGGGCTGCTGAAGGGGGCTCCCTGAAGACATGTAAGGGAGACCTTGAGGGACCTAGACAAGTGGAGAAGGAGGCGGGACGACCCAGAGGGAGGAGAGCAGGGTAAGGTGAGGGACAAGCGAGCAATGAGCGGAAGTAAGTGTTTCCTGAGCATCTGCTCCATGTCAGTTGCCACGCCAGGGGCTTTCCTGGATCTAATCGTGCTGGATTCTCACAGCAACTTGTGAGGTACTCATCTGTCTTGTTTCATAAATGAGAAATGCTGAGAATCAACAATAACATCACTTGCTAATGGTCACCCTTAGTATATGGAAGAATCAACACTCAAAGTCAGAACCCTGACCACAAAATCCACATAAAGAGATAAAAGTTAGAAAATATCAAGGGACTTCCCAGTGGTCCAGTGGCTACGACTCCACTCTCCCAATGCAGGGGGGCCTGTCTTTGATCCCTGGTCAGAGAACTAAAGATCTTGCATGCCACAACTAAAAAAGATCTTACATGCTCCAACTAAGACCTCGTGCAGCCAAATAAATATTTTTATTGTTAATTTTTTGAAAAAGAATCAAAGATTGGTGTATGTATGAGGGAGACAGAGTCTTGAGCAAGGGCGGGGAGGGGGCATTCCAGGTAAAACTGAAAGCACCCAGGCCCTAAGGAAGAAACGTAAGATCATGTGAGGGAGCCAGAGGGTGTCAAGATGAGGTTGGAGAAGCAGAACAACCCTGCCATCACACCCTTGTATATCACGTTCAGAACTGGAGCTTGATCCTAACTTAAGGAGAAGCCAGTTTAAGCAGGGGAGTTATATGATTCAGCTGATTTCTCAGAAAATTCATTCTGGGATGTTGTATGGAACAGGGTTAAAGTGACCAGGATGGAGCAAATTGCAATTGTCTTAGAAGGCTAGTGACGATTTGGATGGGGCTGGAAGTGTGCCTTCCCTGGAGGAGGGCATGACAGCCCATTCCACTATTTCTGTATGGAGAATCCACATGGACAGAGGAGCTGGGCGGGCTGCAGTCCATGGGGTTGCACAGAATCAGACACAACCAAATCGACTTAGCACGAAAGCACACAGAATTGTTTCTTAGGAGTAGCAGCGTGAAGTCAGTCTTGATGACGAATTGGCTATGTGAAGGGTAAGGAGAACATGTTGTCAAGGTTGACAGGAAATGTCATTTCTGAGATGGAAGAAGACTGAAGGAGGAGGAGATTTGGGGCAGCAGGGGATAGATTGGGGTTTACAGAAATGTGGGCCAAGAGAAGGCTATAATGTCAATTTACTTTGAGACTGTTCAATCCTGTTATGAAAGATAAGTGTGTAGTGTGTAAAATACGAGTGAAATATCTTAAGATGTTTTAAGGATAGATAACTAGCTAGTAAGCAAAATGTTTGTTAGAGGGATGTAGACATCATCATTAGCACATAGTTAAACAGCAAGTAACAGAGAAGGTGATGGCACCCCACTCCAGTACTCTTACCTGGAAAATCCCATGGATGGAGGAGCCTGGTAGGCTGCAGTCCATGGGTTCGCAAAGAGTCGGACACCACTGAGTGACTTCACTTTCACTTTTCACTTTCATGCACTGGAGAAGGAAATGGCAACCCACTCCAGTGTTCTTGCCTGGAGAATCCCAGGGACGGGGGAGCCTGGTGGGCTAAAGTCTATGGGGTCGCACAGAGTCGGACACGACTGAAGCAACTTAGCAGCAGCAGCATCAAACAGCAAGTAAAAGGTGTGTGTGTGTATGCGTGTGCGTGTGAAATGTAGATAGGAATTAGTTCATATTCATTTATTCTTTCTTTGAATTACTAGACTATAAGAACCTGAGGGCAGAACCATGTCCCTTTAGAGTGTCAGTTTTTTAGACTTTTGAAAACCATAACCAGGACTTCCCTGACAGTCCAGTGGTTAAGACTCCATGCTTCCATTGCAGGGGGTGTGGGTTCAATTGCTGGTTGGAGAACTAAGATCCCACATGCTGCATGGCAAGGCAAAAAATAAATAAATAAAATGGATAAACAAAAGCTGTAACCCACAGCAAGAAATATATCTTTTGTATGTCTCAGGTAACATATATTTATAAAAATATATAAGTGCATTGGGCTTCCCTGGTGGCTGAGACAGTTTTTACTGTTTATATAAGTGCGTCAAAAGTTTCTCAAGGCAATATGTACTTACTCTTCCTACTGGTTATGCACTCTGATCTTTCCTATTTGATTCTCTTCTATTTTTTTTCCCAACAAAAGATCTCACATATTTATTACTGAGCCAAAGCACTAGTGCAGAAATACTAACACAAAGAGAAAAATCATTTTCCCAATAAAACATGTCCAGCTGTTCAGAAAGTAGTGATGTTCTCAGAGTAGTATGGTAAGATCTAAGTGACCCTGTGTGCGTGCTCAGACACTCAGTCGTGTCCGACTCTTTGCAGCCCTATGGACTGTAGCCCACCAGGCTCCTCTGTCCATGGGATTTCCCAGGCAAGAATACTGGAGAGGGTTCCCATGTCCTCCTCCAGGGGATCTTCCCAACCCAGGGATCAAACCCACATCTCTTACCTCTCCTGCATAGGCAGGCAGGTTCTTTACCACTAGTGCCACCTGGGAAGCCCCAAGTGACCTTGACACAAGCATAAATATGTGTGCCACCTCATGTGCAAGGCTCCTTAGAGACACAGCTTGGTTCTTCTCCAATGTCTTCCCTTGGAGTTGTACCTGATTCTGTTACCAGTTTTGATTCCAATTCATTAGGCAAAGCGACGACTCTGCTTTTATTTCTTGGCCAGGAATCACTTGATGCTGAACGTCTTGTGAGAAGACATGGTGAGGCAAATTCAACCACACGTAGAATGGCAAGGAAGAGAGGAGGAAGCAGGTAGGAGGACGTGTGTAGAACCTATTCTTTTTCAGCGCTGATTACACCTCTAACTGATTCTACAACTCACTAATGGGTTGTAACTTGCGGTTTGGGAAACTGCTAACAAGTGTATGGGGCTTCCCTCATGGCTCGGTGGTAAAGAATCTGCCTGCCAATGCAGGAGATGAAGGTTTGATCCCTGGGTTGGGAAAGTCCCCTGGAGAAGGAAAGGACAACCCACTCCAGTATTCTTGCCTGGGAAATCCCAGGGTCAGAGGTGTCTGGCAGGCTATAGTCCATGGGGTCGAAAAAGAGTCAGATGCAACTTAGCAACTGAACAATAACAAGTGTGCGAAAAGAATGAAAAGCTGAGTCTGAACCCTACTCCAGCCATTTGCTGTGTGACCTCAGGCAAATTACTTTGTCTCTCTGGGCTTCATTTTTCTGACCTGGAAAATAAGAAAATTGGACTTAATGGTTTTTTATCTTCCTTCCAGTATTAAGATCTTTTAGCTCATTACTACTCCCAATACTACACACATACTCCCACCCACCAAATACACTCATACATAGCCCCCAGGATTGGGTTCCTGTTATTATTGACAGAGTATGTCACCTAGGAGGCCAGTATGATGAAGGGTAATCTAATAAAAATAGTTATTGAAATTAGTGTTTATCTAAATTCTTCATGAAGGAAAAATCTTATAGCCATTTTACAAATTGTCAGCACATTTTTTTCTAATTTTTTTTGCCATGCTGCTTCCCTAACTAGGGATTGAATCCCTGCTTTCTGCAGTGGAAGCGTGATCGGTGTCTTAACCAATGGACCATCAGGGAAGCCTCAAACTGTCAGCGCATTTGACCAAATTTGGTCATTATCATTACTCATTATCTCTCCAAAGTCTTTATCATGCAGCTAAATAATAATGACAATAATTTACAGCAAACTGTAACCTTTGCTGACAAAGATCCATCTAGTCAAAGCTATGGTTTTTCCAGTGGTCATGTATGGATGTGAGAGTTGGACTATAAAGAAAGCTGAGCGCTGAAGAATTGATGTTTTTGAACTGTAGTGTTGGAGAAGTCTCTTGAGAGTCCCTGGGACTGCAAGAAGATCAAACCAGTCAATCCTAAAGGAAATCAGTTGGAAGGACTGATGCTGAAGCTGAAACTCCAATACTTTGGCCACCTGATTCAAACAACTGACTCACTGGAGTAGACCCTGATCCTGGGAAAGACTGAGGCAGAAAGAGAAGGGGATGACAGAGGATGAGATGGCTGGATGGCATCACCGATGCAATGGACATGAGTTTGAGCAAGCTCCAGGATTTGGTGATGGACAGGGAAGCCTGGTGTGCTGCAGTCCATGGGGTGGCACGACTGAGCCACTAAGCTCTGAGCAACTGACATGACTGAGCTCTGACACGGCTGAGCAACTAAACGGAACTAAACTGCAACCATGATGTCATAAAAAACTTCATCAGGTAAGAAAGATCCTATCATCATAAACCTCCTCTTTGTTTAACAGACAAGGAAATGTACTAGGATCAGGTGTATTGCAGGTCACAAAGGTCACATGGGGTGCTAAGTGGTGTTGCTGCACCATGAACCCACGCCTCCTGCTTTCACATCTGGAGCCTCTGTCTCCTGAGAACACAGACCCAGGACCATACCAGCCCAGAGGTGGGCTGTCTTTCTGCACCTGTCGGGGTGGGGGGCCGGGGCTGTGTGATTAGGATTTGCTGATGTACTATAACCCTGCCTTGCAATATTCCAAGCCCAGCTGATTGTTGTCTCATTTATTTTTCTTTCCACTTTAAAATGTGAATTTCTTCTGAGGGAAGCCAGTCCACATGTTTCTGATTTGTTTACACTTAATGTCTCCAAATCGGAGAAGGCAATGGCACCCCGCTCCAGTACTCTTGCCTGGAAAATCCCACGGATGGAGGAGCCTGGTAGGCTGCAGTCCATGGGTTCGCAAAGAGTCGGACACCACTGAGTGACTTCACTTTCACTTTTCACTTTCATGCATTGGAGACGGAAATGGCAACCCACTCCAGTGTTCTTGCCTGGAGAATCCCAGGGATGGCGGAGGCTGGTGGGCTGCCATCTATGGGATCACACAGAGTCGGACACGACTGAAGCGACTTAGCAGTAGCAGTAGCAATGTCTCCAAATAGTGCTCTCTGACATCCCTGAGCTTCACACCTTTCCTAGAGAATGCTGGGTGAGCAGATTGAGAAGAGATGGTACTCAAAACGTCCCCTTAGGCTAATGATGTCTCCCAGGCTTGCAGTTGAGGCTTCAGCTGCAGATAGCAGCTTCAGCTCTAGCCAAGGAGACAGTTAAAACAGCTGGGCCAGGGACTTTCCAGTGGTGCAGTGGCTAAGACTCTGTGCTCCCAATGCAGGGGCCTGAGTTCCAACCCTGGTGAGGGAAGTAGATCCCACATGCTGTACCCAAGGTCCCCCATGCCACAACCAAGACCCAGCACAGCCAAATAAATAGAAAACAAAGCAAGCAAACAAAAAACAGCTGGGTCAGCCAGCATGGGACTCCATTCAGAACACAGAATATTACGAAGCAAGGGTGACATTGATCCCTGATAGCTTAGCCAGGGCATGAAGTAAAGTGCTGTATGAGGAAGGGGGTGTTTCTTTGCTACTCCTTGGCTGTCCTAATCATATACCTCAGGAGGAGTGCTTAGATGTTTCCTCTAAGAAAACTTGACTGTAACAGTGGAAGTGAACTGGGATGGGTAGCCATTGGCCCGAAGGAGGGTTGATCTGTGGGGACAACACAGCATGCTAGAAAGTGCTAGATAGTCAGGGGAACCTGACATCCAAGCTTGAATCTGACATTCAGCTCAGGGTCTTTAGGTAAGTTACTTTACCTCTGTGGATATATATCATCAGTAAACCCCCACTGCACATTGTTGTAAGGATTAAAAGAGACAATGTGTATGACAGGAGAGTAAATAGGCACTTATATATGGCAGCTGATGGTTTCATATTATCTGAAAATAAAAGACTGTATGTTTAATTCCCTCTTAATTCTCATTTAAATCATGCTCCGGACTGGAGAAGAGAAAAAAAGTGTGTTTACAAGGTTATTGAGGAGTGGCTTGAGAAAGATGTCACAGATGCTTTAGAAAAATCACAAAGCAGTTTAATAGATCAACAGAATCTAAGTCGAGTTTGGGAGGCTGGGGATGAAGAAGCAAGCTGGGGGAATGCAGAGGCATGCTGGAGTAAGGCCTTAATCAGGGAAGTCTTCTCCATTATCCTGAACTTGGGCTTAAATTTTAAGCTTCCTTAATACACAGTAGCGGAGAAGGCAATGGCACCCCACTCCAGTACTCTTGCCTGGAAAATCCCATGGACGGAGGGGCCTGGTAGGCTGTAGTCCATGGGGTCGCTAAGAGTCGGACACGACTGAGCGACTTCACTTTCACTTTTCACTTGCACGCATTGGAGAAGGAAATGGCAACCCACTCCAGTGTTCTTGCCTGGAGAATCCCAGGGACGGGGGAGCCTGGTGGGCTGCCGTCTATGGGGTCGCACAGAGTTGGACACGACTGTAGTGACTTAGCAACAGCAGCAATATACAGTAGACAGGAAATCTGAGGTTGTATAATCAACGATCAATTTTTTGTGTTAAGAATTTATGGATGGGGGAAGGAGGGAAAACTGCTTAGTAGGATGGGGTTTCCTTTTAGGGTGATGAAAATGTTTGGGAACTATTTAGAAGTGTTGTTTACTCAACAATGGGACTCTACTAATGCCACTGAATTTTTCACTTTAAATTGGTTAATTTTATGTCATATGAATTTCACTTCAATTTAAAACTTATGGAGTTATAACCTAAATGAGAAAAGAATTTGAAGAATAGATGCATGTGTGTGTATATATATATATGTATATAGCTGAATCACTCTGCTGTACATCTAAAACTAATACAACATTGTTAATCAACTATACTCCAACATAGAATAAATTTTTAAAAGCTTGTGTAAATAAAAACTAGTATTTTTAAAGGAGTAGCCCTACCAGATGCTGGATTTTTTTTTTTTTTTTTTTTTTTTGCCATACCACATAGCTTGTGACAACTTATTCCCCCTACCAAGGACTGAATCTATGCTCCTGGAAGTGGAAGCCTGGAGACCTAACCACTGGACTGCCTGGAAATCCCCTAGAAAATATTTTTAAGCTACAGAAATTAAAACAGTGTGTTACTGGCACAGGAATTAAACAGTAGATAAAACAGGGGAACAGAACGGAGTCCAAAGTAAACTCAAATGGCTCCCCTGTCCATGCAATTCTCCACTCAATAATACTGGAGTGGGTTGCCATTTCCTTCTCCAGGGGATCTTCCCAACCCAGGGATCAAAACTGGGTCTCCTATTTTGCAGGAAGATTCTTTACTATTTAAGCCACCAGCAAGGCCTATTTGGGAAATTAGTATTTGCTAAATAAGACAATAAAAATCAGGGCAGAAAATATGGATTATTCAACTGTTCAATAAATGTTGTCAGGACAAGTGCTAACCATTTGGGAAAAAAATTAAAGCTAGACTCATACCTCACAGTTTATAGCAAAATGAATTCCAGATGGATTAAAAGAGTAAATGCAGAAGAATGGAAGTGTGAAAGTTCTGGAAGGAAAATATGGTAGCACTTTGTATAATCCTGGGGTAAGGGGTCTCTTTTTATAGGCTTGACATGAAACCCTGGAACAACAACAAAAAAACGATTGATCAATTTGACCAAACACAAAAAAAACACAGAAATGAAGGCAATTTCTGTATGTTCTATATGGCAAAAATTACTATAAACAAGTTTGAAAGACAAATGACAAATTGGAAGAACATTTGCAGCTCATATGATAGGTAACTAATTTCTCTGATATAGAAAAAACTTTTACAAGTTAATAAGATAAAGCCAATCATTTCTATTGAAATGAGTGTAAGAAAAACTGAATGGTCACGACATATGAGAATATGTTTAACCTTATTAGTAATCACAGAAATAGAAATAAAATCAATAAGGAAAGTATATTTATTGCTGACTAAATTGATGAAGATTATTCCCAGACAATAGATCCTCTGCATTTTTGTAAAGATGTGAAATAGTATATAGAACTTTCCTGGAGGGCATTTTGGCTTGTTTATCAGTATATTAAATGAACTTGCTCTTCAACCCAGAAATTCCACTATTATGACTTTATCATTGAGTTAATAAGTCAAGTGAACAAAAATAAAATGTGAAAATTGGAGGGAAAACCTAAATGTTAAATCAATAGAAGGCTGACCCATACTACTGGAATACTACGAAGTCATTTAAAAAGACTATGTACCCTGATATAAGTTGTACCATGATATTGGCTGGAAAAAGTAAGCTGCAGAATCATCCTACACCTTACAATGGCCTTATTTTTGTAAAAATAAATTAAAAACTGTGTATTGCTTGCTTTTTTTTTTTTGTATCAGAAGTAAAAAAGTCTAGAAGGATACATACCAAACTATTAACAGTGGATACTCCTGGAAGGGAGTGGGGAAGACTGGGGGAAGAAACTTACCTTGTATATTTCTGTAGTGTCTCAAAATGTTTTACTTTTATAATCAAACAAATTTGAGGGTTAATTATAAATTATAGAACATTTGTGTAAGGGAATGCTTCAAAGGACTATAGATCTCTACAGGTAGCTAGATAGAGACATAGGAAGATAGATATCCTTCTAAGTCTATAGATAGAAAGATATCCATAAATTATTGTCTGGTGAAAGTGGGATGCATGCTCAGTCACTAAGTCGTGTCTGACTCTTTGTGATCCTACGGATTATAGCCCACCAGGCTCCTCTGTCCATGAGATTTTCCAGGCAAGAATACTGAAGTGGGTTGTCATTTAGATCATAGTGTGTCCCGATCTTCTATATTTTTCGAAGAAACAATGTAGTAACCAAAATCCCCAAAGGGAGGATAAAATTTTTATAAATTCTGAATCTAATAAAACACATGTACACAAAGATGTACATGAATGTGATAGCATATGAACTCGCCTACATAAATTGCGATTGTAATTTCACAATTGTCAGAACAGAAACTAAAAATAATCTTTAAGCACCATCTCATGGAGATAGTACCACTACCATTTTCAAATATGCCCCAGTGTTTCTATTTTTGTGATCTGGGGAAGAAAATTAGCATACATGCTTGTGTATGTGTGTGTGTGTGTGTATGTGTACACATATGCATAGAAGAGAGAGATTGACGGCTTTGATAGTGTGATGGAATTTCTAGGGATATTTTTCCTTTTTCTTTAACCTATTTGTCTAACTTCTTTACACCAAAAAGTGTTATCTTTGTAAACCAAAAATAAACATTTTTAAGAAAGAAGTGAAAATTAAGGTAAAATGTATATATTTCTTCAGTTTTTTTAGTAACTACTCCCAGCATGGGTAATTCCTGAAAATGTTTTCTAGTAGTGCACTGGTCAAACAATACATCAAGGTCATGATCCATACAACTCTCTTCTCCCTGCCCAGTGTTTGATATTTCCCTAGAGCCAAAAAGAAAGCTCAACAAACAAAAATAAATAATCAAGATGGGGGGTATGTGAGGCTGGGAGTACTGGGTAAACAAAAGCAGTTGAACTCTCCAGGCGCAGTTTGATCTTAATATCCAGTGGGGGTGACCTGCAAACCACATCACCACAATCCCCTTAATTCCCTTTGAAGATCATTGAGCAGCGCTCACTAGTACAGAAAATAGCTTCCCACCGGGGCTAACCACCAGGAGCCCTCCTTTCTCCTAAATCAGAACAGATGACCAGACAAAACCACATCATACGTGGGCAAGTCCCACCCAAGTACTGTTTATTTGAGGATTTTATCTGTACACCAAAACTGCTCCAAAATTGGTGGAATTTATTCCACTCACAAAAATAAAGTTAGTTAGGCGTAAAGTTAGTAAGTAAAATATCAAGATGATCCATTTCCATGGGAAATTTTCAGGAATAATGGAGAGAGGGAAAGAGAGAATTTTTTTTTAATTTAACATTTATTTGGCCGTGTCGAGTCTTAGCTGTGGCACGCAGGGTCTTCTTTTGCTTCTTGCAGCGCATTGACCCTAGTTGTGGCACACAGGCTTAGCTGCTCTGAGGCATGTGGGATCTTAGTTCTCGGACCAGGGATTGAACTTGTGTTTCCTGCATTGCAAAACAGATTCTTAACCACTTGACCACTAAGGAAGTCCCTAAGGTAGAAATTTATTTTACCATAGTCTTGATTTTTTTTTTTTAAGATGGAAAAAATTTTTAAGGTGGAAATCTTTTATACCAGAGTCTTGATTTACTCTACATAATACCAAATAATTGACTTTATTTTCAGTTCAAGAGATCATTACTTCTCTTTTCTTCTAGTAACTGTAACTAGGTTTCCTAAATCAATCAGCTGTTTTTATATTGTATGCACATTAATTTAGTGGGCAAAAAAGCTCCCCCAAAATATAGTTTGCAGGAAAAATTATTGTCTCAGAGTCATACTTATGTTAGCAATTGCAACTGGCTCTTGTGAGCATTGATGTAAAATCCCCACCATTGATCTGTACCACATTAAAAATTATGATCTTCAGCAAATCTTTTTTTTTAAATAATTTATTCATTTATCTGGGGCTTCCCAGGTGGTACTAGTGGTAAAGAATCTGCCTGCCAAAGCAGAAGATGCATGAGACATGGGTTCGATCTCTGTGTTGGGAAGATCCCCTGGAGGAGGTCATGGCAATCCACTCCAGTATTCTTGCCTGGAGAATCCCATGGACGGAGGAGCCTGATGGGCTACAGTCCAGAGGGTCGAAAACAGTCAGACACAACTGAAGTGACTTTACACTCACACTTTCCCTCACGTATCTTAGGTAGCTGTTCATGGGCCCTCTCCAGCTGGGGCTAGAGGGGGCTCCTCTTCGCTGCAGTGCACAGGTTTCTCACTGTGGTCTTTGGTGTAAAGAAGTTAGACAAATAGGTTAAAGAAAAAGGAAAAATATCCCTAGAAATTCCATCACACTATCAAAGCGTCTCCTGGTGTGGAGCACAGGCTCCAGGGAGTACTGGGCTCAGCAGTTACCTCCCAGGGATTCACTAATTTTGGCTCGCAGGCCCTAGAGCACAGGCTCAGCAGTTGTGGCCCATGGACTTTAGTTGCCTGCAGCATGTGGAATCCTCTTGGATCAGGAACCAAACTCGTGTCCTCCATCTTAGTAGGCAGACTCTTATCCTTGGTACCACCAGGGAAGTCCAAACATTTTTTTTTAATTATTTTTATTTGTTTATTTGGCTGTACCAGGTCTTAGTTGCAGTTGTGGCAAGTGGGATCTAGTTCCCCGATCATGGATCGAACGCAGGCCCCCTGCACTGGGAGCAAGGAGTCATAATCACTGGACCACCAGTGATTTGGAAGTCCCTACAGCAAATCTTTAAGGAAAAAAAAAACTCATGGAAGATTTCATTCTTAACCACATTGTCTCCACATATGAAGTCTTTACTTTCCATCCTTATTCCACACCCAGTTTCATGCAGCCTCAAAGCTATGCCATCTCTTTGCAGGAGTGGAGAAATTTCAGAAAGGGCTGCTAATACATTTATTTCACAGCACAGTTATTATGAGTTAGTTAAGTTTCTGTTTATATAGTTACCATGACTACTGTGAGAATGGCCATGATCTCTCCCTCTTACTTGAAAGGTTGCAGGAAGCCAGGCTTGTCTGTCTTTAAGATGCAGAAGCTAAGAAGTATGGGGTTTTATTTCCAATTAAGAATCCTGCAAAACTGAAGTGAAATCTGTGGTGGGATCAAAGTCATAATTATCTCAACTATTAGGTGAGCAACTTCCATCAGGATATTTCCTAGTTTTTCATCCTTAGACCAGAAGAGGTAAAATTGCATAATGGTTAGCCTTTTGTATATGATGATAGTATTTAGTGCAATAGACACTTGTTTTCTAAAAGTGTAGATAGACATTCTCTCATCTACTAACACTTCGAATATATTTGAAAAACAGCTGGCTGGCATTAAGAGGACACGTTGTGGTTGAAGAGCAGTGACGTTAAGGGAAAGCTCTAGTCCTCTCAGCCAAATGAACACTGAAGAATATCCATCGTTTGAAATCAAGCAGACTTTTGCTGAGAAGATTGTTCTAAGAGCAAGAAGGATACAGTCACTAGCAAATCATGTTGATTTCATTGTCATGGAAAGCATTGGGAGGCTGGAGGTCAAAGTTCTGGATCTGGGACTGCTGTTAACAGCTATGTGGTCATGGACAAAGCAAATCACCTCTCTGAGCCTTGGAATAAGAGGAGAATAATATCTTTTCTGATCTCAAAATTCCCTGTCCAAAGCTCTGGGAAGCCCTGTTCTCAGCTGAGGTAGTGTTTACTGTGATAATAGAATGGCGAAATTCTTCTTGATCTGGCTTACAGGGAACAAAAATAACAGCAATCAAATACATCCCATCTGTAGAAAAAACGAACTCTTTTACACTGTTGGTGGGAATGTAAGTTGGTGCAGCCACTATGGAAAACAGTATGGCAGCTTCTCAGAAAACTAAAAAAAGAACTACCATATGATCCAGCAATCCCACTCCTGAGCATATATCCAGGGGTGGGGGGAAATGTACCCCTATGTTCATAGCAGCACTATTCACAATAGCCAAGTTGTAGAAACAACCCAAATGTCCATCAACAGATGAATGGATAAAGAGGATGTGGTGCATATGTACAATGAAATATTTCTCAGCCATAAAAGAGAACAAAATAATGCCATTTGCAGCAACATGGATGGACCTAGAGATTATCACACTAAGGGAAGTAAGTCAAAAAGAGAAAAACAAATACCATATGATATCATTTATATGCGAAATCTAAAATATTACCCAGGGACTTCCCTGGCAGTCCAGTGGTTAAGACTCCATGCTTCCACTGCAGAGGGCACAGGTTCCATCTCTGGGCGGGGAACTTAGATCCTGTACGCTATCAGTGTGGCTAATAAATAAATAAATAATAAAGAAAATAAATAAACAAAATATGACACAAATGAACTTATCTATGATACAGAAACAGACTTTTGATTTTGGGAGAATGGTAGGCATGGACTGGGAATTTGAGGTTAATAGATGCAAACTTTTGCATATAGAGTGAATAAACAATAAAGTCCTACTACATAGCATGGGGAACTATATTCAATATCCTGGGATAAACCATAATGGAAAGGGATCTACATGATGCTAAAACATCTAGGTAAAAGATGAAATTGTATGCAAATGAAATATTTGTACTATATATGTTTTAAAATTTTGGTTTCAAAAACTTAAAATTTATATCTTAAAAAAAAGTACTGTGAATTCCCTGGTGGTCTAGTGATTAAGGTTCCAGGCTTTCACTCCCGTGGCCTGGATTCAACTTCTGTCTGGTCAGGGGACTGAGATCTTGCAATCCTTGAGCCACAGTCAAATAAATAAATACATTTCAAAAAATAAAAATAACGACAACAAAAAAAACTGTACTAATGTAGTCCCATCTGACCCACATTTTACAGATCACTTCCAAAAAGATAGCAGCACTCTGCTTCATCAGTTCAGTTCAGTAGCTCTCTGCGACCCCAGGGATTGCAGCACGCCAGGCCTCCCTGTCCATCACCAACTCCCAGAGTTTACTCAAACTCATGTCCATTGAGTCGGTGATGCCATCTAGCCATCTCATCCTCTGTCATTCACTTCTCCTCCCCTCTTCAATCTTTGCCAGTATCAGGGTCTTTTCAAATGAGTCAGTTCTTTGCATCAGGTGACCAAAGTATTGGAGTCTCAGCTTCAACATCAGTCCTTCCAGTGAATATTCAGGACTGATTTCCTTTAGAGGAAAACTACGCTGCATAGTAGGAAATTATCTCAGGGATCGATGATGATGATTACATGAATAGATAATTATGAGATTATTAAGAGGCTTAACTACAGACTGAGAGTTAAAAACAAAGTGACTGTGATCTTATAAACATCCCTTTCTCCAGGAGGCAATCTTTGTGGGAAACATGAGTTTTGTCTTTTGGGTTTTTTTTTGTCCCCCTCCACCCTACACCCACCACACATGTGGGATTTTACCCTGACCAAGGATCAAATGCATGCCTCTGCTGCAGAAGTGTGGCGTCTTAACTGGTATACCACCAGGGAAGTTCAAATAAACGTGAGCTCTAGAGGCAGCTCTGGTACCACTCGCTCTGTGATTTGGACTTCTCACCCATACATTTGCTGCTGGAGAAGACTCTTGAGAGTCCCCTGAACTGCAAGGATATCAAACCAGTAAATTCTAAAGGAAATCAACCCTGAATATTCATTGGAAGGACTGATGCTGAAGCTGAAGCTCCAATACTTTGGCCACCTGATGTGAAGAGCCAACTTATTGGAAAAGACCCTGATGTTGGGAAAGTTTGAAGGCAGGAGTAGAAGGGGAAGACAGAGGACGAGATGGTTGGTTGACATCACTGACTCAATGGACATGAATTTGTGCAGGCTCCCGGAGTTGGTGATGGACGGGGAAGCCTGGTGTGCTGCAGTCCATGGGGTGGCAAAGAGTTGGACACGGCTGAGTGACTGAACAACCTGTACATTTGAGGATTTAGTGAAATGATCTTCAAGGGCCCTTACAGATCTAAAATTCTATGATTCTATGGTTCTAGTAACTTGAATTGTTCCGTATTCTAATTTTATGAAAAATAAAAATTGTTAACAAAGCTTTCAAGAAGTAATTTTAATTATATATTCTTAACTCTCCCCAGTCTTATCTATAACTCCAGTGTTGTACAATGATTATAGGAATTTGGAATCTATTCTGAAGGCATTATAAGAGGGCAAACCAAAACCTTATTTTATGGTTATCATAATTCCATTGTTGGGCATTCTAATTGCATAAATATTTGCTAATGCATAAATGGTATATAACTATTTCCATTTAACTCCCATATGGAAAATTAGTGTAATACTCCATTACCTACTCGCTCTGATTAAATGAATCTCTCCTGGGGAATTCAACAAGTTTTTATTTCTGGCAGTTCATTAACATTACTCAATCTTTGAATGACAAGGACAGAGATTATTGTTTCTAGGTTAAAGAGGGGGATGTGGAGTCAGGATAACTCAAGAGTTGGAAGGAAGTTTAAAGGTTATCTAACTAGATCCTTTATTTTATAGATGAGAAAAGTGAAACCAAGAAAAGGTAAAAACCAGAAATTTGGTGATCATCTTGGACAACAGCTGGAATAAAACACTAGACTAGGAACTTCCCTGGTGATCTGGTAGTTAAGAATCCACTTTGCCATGCAGGGGATGTGGGTTCCATCCTTTGTCAGGGAACTAACATCCCACATGTTGTGGAGCAACTAAGTCCAAGCACCACAACTAAAGAATCCATGCACCACAACGAAAGATCCCAAGTCCCACACCTAAGACCAGACACAGCCAGATAAATAATAAATAAATAGATAAAATCAAACACTAGACCACTTGATCCCCCAGCTTATTTTCCAACAGAAACCCTTGATAGATTTCCCTCTTCGTGCCCAATATTTAAGATGAGTTAGATAAGAAAAGCCAGGTTTTTTTAGGGTTTATCTCACACGCTAGTAAAATAATGCTCAAAATTCTTCAAGCCAGGCTTCAGCAATACGTGAACCGTGAACTTCCAGATGTTCAAGCTAGTTTTAGAAAAGGCAGAGGAACCAGAGATCAAATTGCCAACATCCACTGGATCATAGAGAAAGCAAGAGAGTTCCAGAAAAACATCTATTTCTGCTTTATTGACTATGCCAACACAATAAACTGTGGAAAATTCTGAAAGAGATGGGAATACCAGACCACCTGACCTGCCTCTTGAGAAACCTGTATACAGGTCAGGAAGCAACAGTTAGAACTGGACATGAAACAACAGACTGGTTCCAAATAGGAAAAGGAGTACGTCAAGGCTGTATATTGTCACCCTGCTTATTTAACTTACATGCAGAGTACATCATGAGAAATGCTGGGCTGGAAGAAGCACAAGCTGGAATCAAGATTGCCGGGAGAAATATCAATAACCACAGATATGCAGATGACACCACCCTGATGGCAGAAAGTGAAGAACTAAAGAGCGTCTTGAGGAAAGTGAAAGAGGAGAGTGAAAAAGTTGGCTTAAAGCTCAACATTCAGATAACTAAGATCATGGCATCCGGTCCCATCACTTCATGGCAAATAGATGGGGAAACAGTGGAAACAGTGGCTGATTTTATTTTTCTGGGCTCCAAAATCACTGCAGATGGTGACTGCAGCCATGAAATTAAAAGACGCTTGCTCCTTGGAAGGAAAGCTATGACCAACCTCGATAGCATATTCAAAAGCAGAGACATTACTTTGCCAGCAAAGTTTCGTCTAGTCAAGGCTATGGTTTTTCCAGTGGTCATGTATGGATGTGAGAGTTGGACTATAAAGAAAGCTGAGCTCAGAAGAATTGGTGCTTTTGAACTGTGGTGTTGGAGAAGACTCTTGAGAGTCCCTTGGACTGCAAGGAGATCCAATCAGTCCATCCTAAAGGAGATCAGTCCTGGGTGTTCATTGGAAGAACTGATGTTGGAGTTGAAACTCCAGTACTTTGGCCACCTGATGTGAACAGCTGACTCATTTGAAAAGACCCTGATGCTGGGAGGGATTGGGGGCAGGAGGAGAAGGGGACGACAGACGATGAGATGGTTGGATGGCATCACTGACACAATGGACATGGGTTTGGGTGGACTCTGGGAGTTGGTGATGGACAGGGAGGCCTGGTGTACTGTGGTTCATGCGGTCACAAAGAGTCAGACACAACTGAGTGACTGAACTGAACTGAACTGAATATGGGAAATGATTCCTACCTCTTGTTATCCACATCCAAGGGCCTCAATTCAGCTCAACTACAGAATCTAAGACACTTGTCTAGAAGAGAGAGTTCTTTTTTTTTTCCTTAAAATATTTTTTTAGATGTGGACCATTTTTTTAAAAGTCTTTATTAAATTTATTATGATATTGCTTCTGATTTATATTTTGTTTCTTTTTTTCCCCCAAGGCACATGGAATCTTAGCTCCTTGACCAGGGATAAACCTGCATCCCCTGCACTGGAAGGCAAAGTCTTAATCATTGAACCACCACAGAAGTCCTGAGAGAGTTCTTAACTGAACAAAGGATACAAGACCCCTTCTTAACTTTGACAATGACCTGTGGTTGAAATGGGGAGCAATACCTCTCAGTGAGGCCCCTTTTAGTCATTGATATTCACTTCATTACAATGTCCAGGGAGCTTACTTACAAACTAGCTCATACTGGAAAGTTAAACAGTTGTAGGTGTAATCTGTAGAGCAAAGAAAAAAGGAATGAAGGACGAGTGAGAAAGAGACATACACAGAAAGAGGGAGATACATGGCATTATACTTTTGTCAAAACCCATAGGATGCACAACACCAAGGATGAACCCTCATGTAAACTGTGGACTTTGGTTGACAATGATGTGTCCAGTGTAGGCTCATTGATTGTAACAAATGTTCCACTTTGGTATGGATGCTGATAGGGAGAACATTGTGCATGTATGGGGGCAGGGAATATTTGGGAACTCTCTATACTTTACATGCAATTTTGCTGTGAACCTCAAACCGTTTTTTAAAAAATAATGTCTAGGGCCTCCCTGGTGGTCCAGTGGTTAAGAATCTGCCTGTCAGTGCAGGGGGCACAGGTTTGATCTCCAGTCCCAGAAGATCCCACATGCAGCAGGGCAACTAAGCCCAGGCACCACAGCTACTGAATCCAAGGGCCCTAGAGCAACAAGAGAAGCTTCCATGAGAAGCCAGAGTACTGCAAAACTAGAGAATGCCCCCCACTTGCCGCACATAGAGAAAAGCCTGTGTGCAGCAATGAAAACCCAGCACAGCCAATAAATAAATAAAAAAAACTTTAAAAAATAATGTCTATATTTAATGTCTATTAAAAAGAGAGAGGAAGAGAGAGAATCAAATCATCAAGCCAGACAAGCAGTGGGACTCCAGATCAGAGGTAAAATCCTTGAAACAGAGGTAGAGCCTTACAAGTGGGGAACCTCCCTTACTCCGCCCTCCAAAGCAGGAGTCAAGGAAGTAGCTTTTCTAGGTTTTAATTTTGTAGGTGCCCTAGGAAAGGACAGGCTGGAGAACTGTACCTACTTAGGGATCAGTTCAGAACCTGAGCAGAATTTAAAAGCTTTTGCAATAAAACAACTATTGAATATTTCCAGGCTCTGACAGATTTTGATAAGGACCCTCAACTTCGTTATTTAATACAATGGTTCACAAAACATCCAGCTTTCAGGTTGACCTGTCAGTAAGTATGTCCTCTCATGGTATTTTAGACTGCACAAATAGAAAGCAAGACAGATAAAATAATATAGGAAATTCAGCTCCTGAAAAATTGCAACAAGGAGGTGGGCTGTGTGTTTTCAGGAATATTCTATATATTCAGAATCTATTTCCCACCTCAACGGTACATAATCATCCAATTTGAAAACCACGTCTTTCAGGAATGTTCTTTAATTTTTTACCTTTTGGAAGGAAGCTTGCTGGCAGCAGTATACCACAACACAAAGCTTTAATGGATCTTTAAATGCCCAGATTAAGAGATAATGACCTGGAACCCTATTTAACTGAAAGGGAAAAGGCAGAAACAACGAATCTTTTTAAAGTTCTCAAACTCTGTGGTCTAAATTAAAACTGCGGATCTCAATTAAAAAAAGAAAAAGAAGCAGCTGTTTTCCAGTCCATTGGTGTCAAGAGATCCTTCATTCTGTATCTGGGGATCCCTCAAATTTGGGATTTTCCATGTTCCAGAAAAACATCTATATCTGCTGTATTGACTACACCAAAGCCTTTGACTGTGTGGACCACAACAAACTGTGAAAGCAGAGAAGTCATAAAACAATTATTTGAGTATTTCTAACTTCTTACTGTAGTCTGAGGTTTATATCTATCTTTAGGCAGTTGTGAAAACAATCCCATCTACCTCTCAACATACCCATTCAGAATGAGATCTTCCAAAAAAGAAATGCAAGAGATGAAAGAAAGAACTAATTATACTAAATACTTGTTTTTACTCCATAACCAAAATGATCCCTTTTTCTAATGTATTCACTTGAGTTCAATGGGGTGTTCCATTTTCCTGTAACCTTCATTTCCAAAATAAACCATATCAATACTAAACAAGACAATACAATCTCAAAAAAATTAGCAAAGGATTTAAATAAATATTATCCGAAAGAATATACACAAATGGTCAATAAGCACATGCAAAGATGCTTAACATCATTAGTCATAAGGGAAATGAAAATCAAAATCACAGTGATATACCATATCACAACTTCTTGAAAGGCTATTTAAAAAAAAAAAGGAAAGAAAAATAACAACTGTTGGCAAGGATGTGAATAAACTGGAACCCTGGTGTATTGCTGTGGGGATGCAAAATGGTGCAGCTTCAGTGGGATAGTTTGGTGTAGAAAATGTTGAACAGAATTACTATATGACAGCAATTCCACTCTTAAACATATATCCAAAAGAATTGAAAAGGGAAATCAAATAGACATTTGTACACTAATGCTCATTACACCATTCTTCATTACAAAGAAAAGGTGAACACAAGCCAAGTGTCCATCAACTGATTAATATTATTCAGCCATAAAATGGAGTGAAGTTCTGACATGCACAACATGAATCTTGACATTATGCTAATGAATGAGTCATGAAAGGACCAATATTGTATGATTCCACTTATATGAAGTACCTAGAATAGGTGAGTTCACAGTAACATGAAGTAGAATAGAGGTTCCCAGAGAGTGGAAGGAAGGGGAAATGGGAGTTATTTCTTTTATTGGGTAAAAAATTTCTGTTTGGGATAATGAAATATTTCTAGATATGGATAGTGGTGATGGTTGCATAACACTTGAGTATAATGTCATTGAATTATACATTCTAAGATGCTTAAAATGGCAAATCTTATGTATATCTTATTACAATAAAAAAGATACATAAGAGGATTCATAGTTTTGCAAAATCATTCTGGGTGTTATGGGAGAGAGACAAAACACTATGTTCTAAGTGTAAGGAGGGAGTAAACTCCAGGTTAGCAACTTTAAGGGTGAGGTGAAGTGAAGTGAAGTCGCTCAGTAGTGTCCGACTCTTGGCGACCCCATGGACTGTAGCCTAATCAGGCTCCTCCGTCCATGGGATTTTCCAGGCAAGAGTACTGGAGTGGATTACCATTTCCTTCTCCAGGGGATCTTCCCGACCCAGGAATCGAACCCAGGTCTCCCGCATTGCATTGTGAGGTAGGGAAATAAATATAATGAATTGGTACAGCCAGGTCAACTAACAAGCTTTCTTAACTCAAAGCAGAGTTGGGATCCAAAATAAGCATCAGAGCAATATAGGCCAAAAAGATATGTCCCCCTATCCTATTTCCATTTATGCTTGAGTTAAAAAAACACCTCCCACTTTATTGCTTCTCAAATTTTGATATTAAATATACATGCCCTAAAGGTGGTAACTGTGCTTACTTTGATCGTCTTCAATATTTCAATGCACACAAAACTGTTCAGCATTTTCTGGGGACAAAATCTTGAGATATCACATCCTCGAATGGGACCATCTATGTGAATGGCCTATTTGGTATAGGTCAGAGTGAAATTTGTTCAGGGGTTCCATAAGCACCAAAATGCCTTCAACCCCACCGAAGCGTGAGGCCTAGGACCGAGAACAGCTCTCTTCCTTCTCGGAAGAGACTTTCCCAACAACCCCCAACTCCTTAACGGGTTCCTCACGCTCCGTAAGCGAGCCCAAGTCTATCATTCTCTGAGGCAGCCCTAAAGGATTCTGGGAGTTAGGGGCAGGACCAGGGGCAAAATGAAATGTTTGGAGCAAGAAGAACAGCCGGTAAATTTAGGATTATCCGCCGGTTGCTGAGCGACTTCTCAAATCTTCCTGACCACTTCCATCTCTTCTCCCACCTGGTAGGCCCGAGCTCCAACTCCTCCTTCCACGCCCCGCCCCTCAGCTGCTCTACTAGCCAATCATCAGGCGGGTGCTTGACGGACTGGGCCAATCCCGAACACGTTCACTTTGAGCGGGAAAGGCTCAGAAACGCAGAGAGAGCGAGGTCGCCTTAACGGCTGGTTCTTGGCCTTGTCTCTAGTGGGTTACAGGCCTTGGAGGCCGCCGCCCATTGGCCGGGCAGCGGGCCAATGAGGGGTGCGAAGCCGGAGACAGGCCTCCCAGGAGGGGGCGTGGCGGGCCCGTGCCGGGTCGCGTGCGGGGTCGCGAGCCCCTGGTGGGCAATGTAACGGCTTCTCCCCAGCCTCTCCCTCCCGGCTCCTGCCCCCGCACCCACAGACCGGCTCCAGGCAGCGCCCGGGGCGGAGGCGGCAGTGGCGGGGTGCGGGTTGAGGGAGCTGGGCCTCGACGCCCCCCCTTATCCCCGTACCCCAGGAGCTGTGCCTAGTCCAGGAGGGGCTGGGAGGCCCATGGAGGTGAGCTGCGTAGACCCCCGTCCGCCCTCTCACCCCCCGGGCCTGAGGGAGGGACTTGAGGTAACCGGCGGGGACTGTCAGGGGTCTGGGTGGCGGCCGGGCTAGGAGGACGGCGACCGTGAGGAGAGACAGAATGGGCGCGTCCCCAGACGCGGGTCTCTGAAGCGGCCGGGCGGGAGAGGCCGGGTCGCTGGCAAGGAGCCCCAACGTGGCGACCGGGCTGCGCCGCGGGGGTGAGCCTGCGGCTCGGCGGCCGGTGTGGTGGGGGCCTGGGGACGCGCCGCGGGCTGACAGAACTGGCGGCGAGGCGGAGCAGGTGACTGGCAGCGACGCGCAGGCTGCCGCTGCCTCCCCAACGTCGGGCCATGGCGGCGCTGAGGCGGAGGCCGTCAGGGAGGGCCCGTCGGGCGCACCTCGGGGCCCGGCCGGTAAAGGGAGAGGGAACCCCGGGGACGGAGGCGCGGGGTCCCCAAATGAGTGTTCTGGGAACGGATTCCGGGTGGAGCTAGGCGCACAGCCAACGTAGAACCGTAGAAGCCGTCGTCCGGCCGTATCGGTCCGGCTCTGCCCTGCGTGACGTGTCTCCTGTTTCCTATCCCCGTTTCGTGCAGCCGAAAGTCGCGTTCCGTGGAGGTGCGAATCGCTGCTGGAACCTCAGTGCGGACGCCAGCAGTCGACTAACAGATGTCTTCAACAGCGTGGTGCTGACGGGCTCCCCTTCCTTCTATGATTGCTACAAATCGCAGGTCCGTTTCTCCGCTCTGCCCTTTGTTAGAGGATTTCTTCTCCTTCAAATCCGACCCTACCCCCAGCACCCAGCCCATTCACGTTGGCGTTTAAATTGCTCCACGTTTAGGACCAGACAATTTTAAATACAGAGTTTGTAAAATACAAACTGGTTTTCAAAGCAAGTTAAGGAATACGATTTTTCATTGATTCTTGCTTTTGCTTTGTCCTCAGCGTTACATGATGCCAGAAATGTAAGAAAATCGTATTTGCTTATACCGTAAGATAATTTTCCCTTCCGGCATTTATTGGAAGTCGGTGCAAACATACGTTTGATCATTTAAAAGGGAAGTTTTTCTATACATTTTTATTCTCTGGCTCTAACAATGTCTTAGATGACGTGGTACCTTTTACCTCACCTAAAACATTTAGTTTGGTTAATCGTGTTAAATTAGCTTAGGATAATATGTCATTTTCATTTGAAATTATTTAACCAGCACATGGCTGTTGATATTGTTATATTTTGAATTATAACAGTGTCCTGAAATAAATAATTTTATTTAATTCACATGACAGCCTTGTATAGTATTATACCCGTTGTACAGATAGAGAAACTGAGGCCCAAATAATTTGACTTATGCTGTAAGTGACAAAACCCAAGTTGACTCCAGGTCTTTTCACTGCCAAGACCAGCATTCCACTGCTGTCTATAATGTTTGCTGCTGCTAAGTCGCTTCAGTCGTATCCAACTCTGCTGCTGCTGCTGCTGCTAAGTCGCTTCAGTCGTGTAGGACTCTGTGCGACCCCATAGACTGGCAACCCACCAGGCTCCCCGGTCCCTGGGATTCTCCAGGCAAGAACACTGGAGTGGGTTGCCATTTCCTTCTCCCTATAATGTTTACCTGACTACTAAAATTTACTTGGATTTAATTTCAGTTGATTAAGCATAGCAAGAATAAAGTGAGACATTTTGCAATTATCTAGACTAATTAGTGTACCAACCCTAAGCATTCACATATTTAACTTCCAGAAATGTTTTGACTGAAAAGGATCTAGATAGCCACCACATTAGTTGCTTGTTTTATCCTAGAGTATTAAATTTAAATCAGTCTTTTAAAAGGATTTAATTTTTCTAATACTCAAATCTTTAAAATATAAAGTATACTTGAAAATAAAAAAAGAAAAAGTATAAAGTATACTTGAAATAATACTTATATATTTTGTTTGAAATACTGTTTACCTCATTTGATATTATATAATCTGAAAATGCTCATTTTGTTTAAGCAACTCTTTCAAAACGATGAACAATTATTTGTATCACTTTGGATACTTCACACCTAAAAGAGAGTTAGGTTGGGCCTGTCATATAAACTTAAGAACTAAAGGAATAAAATTATGAAAGGTTCTAACCATAACAGCCTTTGTAAAAGTTACTGCTAACTAACAGAAATTTTGGAAAGACAGTTTTTAGTGGCACTTTTAGCAAAATCTCTTGTGTGCCTCAGTTTCTCCAACTTCAGAATAGTCAACAAAATAATAAGCTATAAACAAGAAAATTTAGGTTTCAAATAGTATTCATAACTATAATTTAACTAAATGGCTATAAAATGTTTGAGATTTGTAAAGATTTGTGATTAGATTAATTTTCATATATTATTGGTATAAACTCAGTGAATGTTTAAAATGTTATTTTTCAGTTATGTCCATGAAGAACAAAAATTTAGAGTGTTTTGATCTAAACATGTTTTATCTCTTTTCACATCAATTTTGATTGAGAATAAAAGCAATTAGAAAATATTTTTAACCAGGATTATATACCTTCTATATTTATAAGAAAATACCCTTTCTACTCTGTTTATGTCTGGATATTTATAGCTATTACATCTCAGGTTTTAGTAGCTCCTTATTTGGAGAGTTAAAAATTGTGAATCTATGTATTCAGACTATTTTAAGTATTTAAAATTTGAGGTGCAGTATTTTCATTGTACTTCATTCCCTTTTTTGGAAGGAGCCAGAACTTCAAATAATTCATTAAAATCTTAAAACTCAAACCTTTTACCTTATTTACTCAAAATTCATTATAGAAGTATAAAGAAAAAAATGAACTCGTTTTTTCTTATAACTATAATATCTTTAAATTTCTTAAGCTAAAATATGTTATGTATTGTCTCATTTTTATATTTCCTCTTGGAAATAAACTAAGCTGAAAATTAAAGATACTGTTTTAAAAGGCCCTAGTGTAGGAGTGGAGAAGGCAATGGCAACCCATGATGTTTATGAGATTTATCCACATTGTTGTTTTGCCAGTAGTTTATACCTTTTTATTGCTGCGTATGATCCCACTGTTGGAATATATGACAGTTTGGCCACCTGTTGATGGACATTTGCGTTGTTTCCAGGTTTGGACAGAGAAGGCAATAGCACCTCACTCCAGTACTCTTGCCTGGAAAATCCCATGGAAGCAGGAGTCTGGTGGGCTGTAGTTCATGGGGTCACTAAGAGTCATACACGACTGAGCGACTTCACTTTCACCTTTCACTTTCATGCATTGGAGAAGGAAATGGCAACCCACTCCAGTGTTGTTGCCTGGAGAATCCCAGGGATGGGGGAGCCTCGTGGGCTGCCGTTTATGGGGTCGCACAGAGTTGGACACGACTGAAGCAACTTAGCAGCAGCAGCAGTGTAGGAGTAAGACGGCCTTGAGTTTGGGTTTTAGTTTTGTCATCTCTTAGCTCAATAATTTGTAGCCTCATTTTTAAACCCATTATAAAACACCCATTTCCTCATTTTTAAAATACAGAGAATATCCATGTCATAAGGTGACTGAATACAGTGTGTGGAATTTCTTTGAAAATTTGATGTAAATGTACATTTACTTGTTTTTCACAGATTGGGGGCATTAAGACTGAATTTTGTAAATGATTTATTAAAAATAATACTAAAAATAACACAGCTATGGTCCACATAGTGCTCATCTGTTCAAAAAATTAAAACAGCAATAATTGTAGGTGTTCGTGTCCTATCTCAGGGATAAGCAACAGCTATTGGACAGGGGCAAATCTGCTGAGTGGCTGTTTTTGTAAACAGAATTTTATTGGAATAGCCACAGCCTCTAATTTACACATTGTCTATAGTTGCTTTGGTGTTAGGAGTTTCAACAGAGACCTTAACACAGCAAACCATAAAATATTTATTATCTGACCCTTTATAGAAAACAATTGCCATCTCCTACTGTTAAAGTAAGCTTAAGTGGCTAAGTCTAGATTTGTCTCCCAACTTTTACACATGTGTTATTTCCTCAAATTTCTTAATATTTCACTAATATTCTGTAGTTTTTATTGTATCTGATATACAAACATGTCTTTAAAATTTCAGAATGAAGATAGTGTTGACCTAAGGCAGACCTATGCTCCACTTTCTTCATCAACGGAATATGCAAGTTCTGTAGATTCTTCACTTTTCTATGCACCATGGTCTACATATGGAGATGATATTAAACAGCCCTGTAATTCTCAGATCAATGTAAAGAACAGGTAAATTAATACATTAGATTTCTCAGGCTAAACAAAGTGTTCTTAAGTTTGATTACGTGGGAACCTAGTTGTTTTAGCTCTTTGTTCCCTATATCAGTATTTTTATGACATTGCAATTTTATTTATCAAACTTCTAGGAAATAAAGTTATGTGTCTATAATTTTTTTCTTGCTACTTTCTTTCATTAATTAGAGGCAACTCTAAGTGAGTACATCTTAAGTTCCTCTTTCTAAAGATACCATATAAATGAGTTACAATTTTTCAATCTATTTTTTAATCCAGTTCTAAGTTTTTAGTAATTCTTCCCTTTACAAGTATACAACAAACAGGATTTTATCAAATGTAAGATACTTATTTTCTATTCAGTTCCACTAATAATGGGGGCTAACTCTATGTCAGATTCTCTCCTATTGGGGATATTAGAATTAACATGGCAAATATTATCTCTGCCTTTATAGATCTTACAGTAATGGTGATGATTATAACTTGCCAGGTGCTGCAAGTGCCTGGTGTACTGCAAGGTAAGGTCTAAGGAAGAAGTATAAAATATTATGGGAGCTTATTGCAAAGAGAAGCTTAAGGGAGTGACACTACCTTTATGTTAATTATAATGAGGGAACAGTTAAAAGAGGCTGATGTGTCTTTAGTTTACCAGGAAATAATTATTTTTAAAATCTACTAATTAAATAATTGTTAAAAATTTAGAAATTAGTTTTAAGTTCTCTAAAGTAGATTTTATTAGGTAGACTATATAATATATAACTCTACACAAAAAAAGTATTTTTTTAGTTAATACATGTTCATTGAAAAACTTCAGACTTTATAGAAATATGTAAAGGCAAGCAGAAGTTTACCTTTACCCTGCCTTTCCACCTCCCAGTAACAACTATTAACAGTTTGGTATATATTACATCGAATATTTTTCTAGATATATACTAACATATTATTATACAAAAAGTTTATATCAAATCTTTTTGAAATAAGTATTAGACTTGTAAGTAGACCATTTATTCAACAAGCATGGCAAATGATAAACCTTTGCAAAATTCAAGTTTTTTAATATCATGATCATTTATTCAGTTTAATGATTACTAATACCTACCTTTCCTATGTTATGAAGATCAATGAAATGTTTGAATGTTATGCAAGTATAAGGTATTTTCATTTCTAAAATGTCCTAACACTATGAAATGTTAGACCTAAAATATTAAAAACCAAGAAGTTACAATTTTAAAACAACATATTACTTCTAGGAACAAATTACCCAAAATCCATAAGAGGTAAAAAGGGTCCAGTATATTCCATCTCATTGTTGTTTTTTACATTTTGTATTGTTTAGATAGTCTTGGTCACTAGGTAGGATTTCATCTACATGGAGAACCAGTCACTTCTTTGGCAAAGACTTAGGGATAGCCCCCAAATATTTTACATTTAAGGGACAACTGCTACATTCTTGTGATATTTAGGATGACCATATCACTGTACTTTTTAATCTAACTTTTAGTATAAGAGTCACAAAAAGAGAGTAACAGGTTCATATGGTTTTCAAATCACAGATGAAAAAACTTAGCAAGTGTGATGTAATGATGTATAATAGGACTAGACATGCTTTCAGAAGCAGCCATGGTACCAATCATGTCTATAACATCATAGATTAGAGATTTATATCTTGGTCATCTAAAATGAATAGCATGTGTTTTGGAGAAATAAGAGGTAAGCATTCATTGAGAACTAGACATAAGATTTGGAATGAAGGAGAAATACTTATGTAGGATAAATAGTATGCCAAAGTGGAAAATATTCTTGAGTTCCTATTCCCTCTTTAGTTGAAATGAAGGTATAGAGTTAATCCAAATATTTTATAGAAAAATAAGTCAGAATAAGTCTGGAAAAAGAAATATATTATGTTTCAATATGAGCAAAAGAATTTACATGTGATATTCGTTTATTTTTAGGATTCAAACAGAAAGAAATGACTATGGTAGTGAAACAGACTTATATGGACTTGTGTCTAACATTTTGGAAGAACAAGATAAATCACAGCCATACTTTGCTGAGGGGTTAGTATATTACATAACCTATATAGTATGTAATAAACTTTTAAATTCCCAGGTACTAGATCATTAACTTTTATTTTTACTTAATAGAGGATCATCTGACATTCGACATCGTAATTCAGATATTTGTTTCTAGGAGCCTAGATTTTCCTGAGGTGCTTGCCATACAGTTGAAAGTTTAATTTGCTATTAAGAACTTTCATTTGAAAAATCATTCTTCCATAACTCAAAGCTGTTTTCCTTGAGTTCATGAGCTAAAATTTGGCTTAAAGAGTATAAATTTCAACGACTTTTATACTTATACCTCCAAAAATAAAACTATCATCGCTTCTGAGTAGAAATATGTATGGATTTTATTCATATAGTAAAAACTTTTAAAGTAT
This sequence comes from Bubalus kerabau, assembly GCF_029407905.1. Classification (NCBI taxonomy): domain Eukaryota; kingdom Metazoa; phylum Chordata; class Mammalia; order Artiodactyla; family Bovidae; genus Bubalus; species Bubalus kerabau. The sequence continues at coordinate 19,788,467 of NC_073627.1, read as the reverse complement.
GCATTAATTGTTTTACTTGGGTATAGAAGCCATATTATCCAGATTCCCTATTTCATAAATAGGGAAATATGTAGCATACATATAACCAATGAAAATGTTTTCATTTCAATGAGAGTACATCTTTTTTAATTAAAAAAATTGTAGTCAACAGCACTTTTGTATTGATCTTATATAATAATGTAAGAAAAACCTTATCTGGTTTCTACTTACTATATGTAAACAGTTCATGTAAGACCGTGCAATCACCAGCCTCAGGCTTTAGTTTATGTCGCCTCGAAAAGTATACTGAAGACATATTAAGACTAAAATGCATATTTATGCAGCATATAGCACATTTTAATTGGCAAAAAGTTATTTGGATGTAATGGCAGCTTATAAGGCAAAGTTGGAAAGGATTAGAGAATGGTGAAATGGGGCAATATAAATGTTTTGAAAGCCTTTCCTCCCTTCTCCACTAAGAAAATAAAGACTTTAAAAATCTAAATTGTAATTAAATATATTTGCTTGTTCTAGGACCTGTTCCTCCAATTTAAAGTCAGTTTGGCCAATGAACACAAGCAGATTTGCAGATCACCATGACCTCTTAACAGAAACCAAAAGGCCAGTAGATACAGCCATCTCTCAGCAAGCTTTTTATACTGGTGAATCTGTGTCAGCAGTGGAAAAGCAGTACCTACATAACAGTAATCTCATACCACAACAAAAAATAGATGAACTTTATCATGGATTTACTGGTTTAGACCTTGAAGAACAATGGATGTACCCCTCACGAAATGATCATTCTAACTGTTACAATATTCAGCCAAATGATACAGCTAAGATAGCATTTCAAGAATATCCATTTATCAAAAATTGTTTTACACCACAGACTGGTCTGTCTGACATCATGAAAGAATCAGGAGTTGATACTTACTCTTACGGAAGAGAGAAAATATGTGCTAAAGGTCTTGAGGCACCATTACAGCAAAAGAGGGCAGAGATATTTCTTTCCCAATTTAATAGGTACAGTGAAAATCCAGATTATTGTAGATACCCAGAATATGCTCATCCTAATAAGGCTAAGCTGAGTAAGTGTTCGAATTTTAGTGTCCAAGATAGTAAAAAATTAGCTAGTGCCACACCTGAAACACCAACTGTAGAAGCAGACACCTACACAAAGTTATTTCAGGTAAAACCAGCAAATCAGAAAAAAATGGAGGAGACAATACCTGACCAGCAGAATTTCACATTTCCAAAAACTACACCACATCTGACAGAAAAACAGTTTGGAAAGGAAGCAGCATTTACTGCTGATTTTGGCTTAAAATCAGAATATGGACTAAAACCTCATACAACTTGTTCAGCTAATAATGATTTTGCTAATGTCACAGAAAAACAACAGTTTACAAAACCTGACCCCCCAAATTCTGAGTATTTTAAATCAGTGAATTTACTAGCAAATTCAGCAACATCTTCAGGAGGTATCAACTTAAACAGACCAACATGGATGAATGTCCAAACAAAAAATAACACTCCTATTCTTTATCGAAACCAAGGTAACTTGATGAAATTAAATTCTCATTTAAGTGCAGCTTCAAAAGGTTCTAACCATTCTTCGGATTTCCCCCAACTATCATCTACAAATTTAACCCCAAATAGCAATTTATTTCAGAAGTATTGCCAAGAAAACCCTTCAGCATTTTCTAGTTTTGATTTTGGTTACAATGGTGCAGAAAGAATTCAATCTATCAATCACATGGAAGGACTGACAAAGACTGGAGAAGAAAATCTCTTTGAATCTGTTACCGATAAAAAAATAAAGCAGCCAAATGGATTTTGTGATAACTATTCAGCTCAACAGTATGGGATCATTGAAAGTGTAAACAAACATAATTTTCAAGCTAAGCCCCAAAGTGGACATTATGATCCTGAGGAAGGGCCAAAGCATTTAGATGGCTTATCTCAAAATACATATCAAGATCTGTTGGAGTCACAGGGTCATTTTAATAGCCACAGACAAGGAAGTGGAGACAACAATATTAATAGCCGTGTGAATCGCACACAGGCATCATGCTTTTCAAATAATTATATGATGGGAAATTTAAGGCATAATCAGAGTTTTCAACAACTTGGTTCAAGTGGGTTTCCACTAAGATCCACTCATCCATTTGGCCATTCAGTTGTTCCACTGTTGGATTCGTATGATTTGTTTTCTTATGATGACTTAAGCCATTTATACCCATATTTTAATGATATGATGTATGGTGATAATTCCTTTTCTGGTTTCGTGCCAACTTTTGGATTTCAAAGACCAATTAAAACCCGCAGTGGACCAGCCAGTGAACTTCATGTTCGTCTAGAAGAGTGCTATGAGCAATGGAGAGCATTAGAAAAGGAGAGAAAAAAGGTAATACAAAACTATCCATTTAGGCATAACTTAATATATCCCCTTTGCCTATTTTCATTTTGTTTACCCTAGTGTAGTTTAAGAAAGAGTACTTACTTTTAAGTTGAATTCTTCTATAATGTGTAGTATTTGTTAAGTCCATGACTACGGAATTAATTAGGTGACTTAAGAGACTAAAAATGCTTGGGGCTTAAAATTTTTTTTAAGTTTATTTTGCCTGTTAGGTAGACTTTTTCCTTAATGGGTTGAAAGTTTATTTATTTGAATTTTCTAAGTATTAAACTATTGGAGTGTTCAGGTATTTTATGCAGTAAGTGTGACAGAAAAGTACATGGTACTATGGTTTGTATTTATTGCCTTTTGATTCCAAAACAGAATTTTTATCTAAAGGAGTAATTTTCGATTTTCTTTTTAGGCCTATGAGAAATATTATTCATGATTGAATCATATTTAGAAAATTTAGTATCTAAAAGTTACGTATTTTTTTTACAGACTGAATTGGCCCTTGCAAAGAATTATCCAGGGAAAAAAGTATCCAGTACTAATAATACTCCAATTCCACGGCTAACCTCCAATCCATCTAGAGTTGATCGGTTAATTGTGGATGAACTTCGAGAACAAGCCAGAGTAAGCTGTGAAAATATCTAATAGCAGATTTTTTTAACTGGTTGATAAAATTTTTAAATGCCTCAGCAAGTTAGAGTTCTGAAGGATTCTTAAATCACATTTATGTGTAACTCTCTGAAATGTATTCTTTCCCATGTTTGGACCTAGAACTATTAGTTATTTAGGAAAGGGAAAATAGCCCCACTCAGTCATTAAAATATTAAGTTTAGTAATCTTAAGAGATTCCTCTTCAAGAAATCCAGATTAGCAATGGAACTAATCCACAAAAGAAGGAAAAAATTTTAAAGCAAAACCATTTAAAATATTTATAGGGAAAGTCCCATTTCTTATTCACAAACATTTGTTTTCTAGCTTCACGAAAAAGCTTTGCTTATATTATACAAGGTAGTAAATTAATAGGAAAATTACCTTATTTCGTTTTCTTGACCCTGTTCTCTTGAGTTATTTAACAAACATTAAGTATATCTAGCAATGTATTAATTACTAATAAACTGAAGTATGTAGGTATATGCATAATTTTATAAAATAGCCTTATTTTGGAAAAGTAGTATATCACTTCAGATCAAATGTAAAGAATCTTGATGTTAATTAAAAATTATTTTCCTATTATCTCCTTTGTAATTTCAGAATTTTCCAAGCAACTGTAATAGAATAGGGTAGTTTTTTCTTTCTGACCTTCCTCTTTTAAAAACTTCTGTTTCCTGGGACTTCCCTGTGGTCCAGTGGCTAAGACTCCATGTTCCCAATGTAGGGGCTCCTGGTTCCATCCCTGGTCAGGGAACTAGATCCCACAGGCTGCAACTAAGAGTTCTTATGCTGCTATGTAGATTCACTATGCCGAGTGCTGCAACTATGACCTGGTGCAGCCAAATAAATAAAATAATTTTTAAAAACTTCTGTTTTCCAAATAAAATTTGATAATGATTCCTAGGAAAAGGTATGCAGTGAAACAGATTGCATCTATGATTGAATAAAAGCCATTTAAGGAATTATAAAAAATCAGCACAACAGAGTCTTTTTTTATTGATCATTATTTTCTTACCTATACCATGCTGTCTTTAAAATACAGATATGAAATACTTCAATGGAAAAATATTGATTTTTACTTAGCTTTCAGCCTTGATCAGTTGTAATTTTTAATCAAATTCGTAAATTTGTACAATGGAATTTATCAGTGGTGTGGTCAGATATAGCCAAATGTTATAAAAACTTAAGTCTTTTTTTTTTTAAACTTCCAAGTTAAAATTTTTCTCAGTAATGCATTTCTAGGCAATAAATCAAAGAATTGCTAATGTGAGTATTAAGAAATGTACTTAATACTTTCCAGCCTTACATAGGCTTCACCTTAGTTTAGCATATTTATAGCTGTTATAATAATTTTGTTTCTGTTTAGCAACATTAGCCTAATAATATACAAAGGGCAAAAATATTTTTATGTGTACTACTTCTAGTTTGCTGGTTTTATAGAATTCTGAAAAAAATCTTTTAAAAGTTTATTAAAAATCACTTGTATAAATTTTTACACTTATTCAAAATGACTATCTTATTTTAAAAATATATAATTTGTAGTTCACTGGAGTTTTTACTATGGTATTTTTTCCTTGTGTTGTCTTATTTTCTCCCTCAAGAATCTGGCTGGTTGTACAGTTGGGAGGAAAATATTTAATACCTGTACACTTGTGTTTTCTCCATGGGCTTGAACTGGCATGGACTTACGCCAAAGAAATTTGGTAGGAGTGTAAGGTTAGAGGCATTCATTCAGGTGCTTATTAATTGAGAGGTATTTTTCTGTTCTTTCCAGTCACTGAATTATATGAGTTTTAAATCATTTGGCTCCCAAAGGCAGTTACTGTATTTATTAGATGTTCAAATCCTAGCTACTCAAAAGTTCTCCTTCCTTACTCTTTCCAAGTTTAGAATTTGAAATTTTAGGCATATACAATATGAAACATACTCCCCTTACTATATATCTAAGATATATAGTGTTCTTTTTTAGGCTTAATTAACCAGAAGATTCTTCTACCACCAGAAGATTAAGACCTCCTAATTTTCCCTAGCAATTTTGACACTTAATAGGATTTATTTTGTTACTTAAGCTAAACTTAAGTCAGTATTTTCTGGATTATGGACTCCTTAAAACTAACACTAGCCAATATTATTTCTGACTTCCAAAAGGGAGAACATTGAAGGCCCAGAAAGGAATTGCTGAGGTCAAGATTAATCAGATCTAGAGACTGATTGACCCTTTTTAGCTCAATTTTTTTCTTTTAACTACAGTAACTCCTAATAATGCTCTTTTGGCAGGCTATTCTCTTATTTACCAAAAAGAATGTCAGATTTTATATTTGCACTTACTGTTAATCATATGGATATATTTAAATGTTTGGCTTTTTCACTGTTGCTTATTCTCAGAAACTGACTTTTAAACTGTCTACAATTAACATATGTACAAAAGACGGACTTTCCATCTTTGTTTCCCTCATCATGGTGTCAGGATATAGTAAGCTAGTGAAGTGAAAGTTGCTCAGTCGCGTCTGACTCTTTGCAACCCTATGGACTGTACAGTCCATGGGATTTTCCAAGCCAGAAGAATGGGTTGGGTAGCCTTTCCCTTCTCCAGGGGATCTTCCCAACCCAGGGATGGAACAGGGGTCTCCTGCACATTGTAGGCAGATTATTTACCAAATGAGCTATGAGGGAAGCCTAAACATTTACTTATTACTGAATGAACATTATTCCTGTCATCTCTATTCTGCTTCATTGAAGATTTGTTTTAAATTAATGACAGGGCAATGTTAAATTTTAAATGCCTCATCAAAATTTAAAATGTTTCTCTCAGGTTGTGACTCTACTGGGCAAAATGGAACGTCTTCGAAGCTCTCCCCTTCATGCCAATATCTCTACAGCTCTTGATAGACACTTGGAGTCCATTCACATTGTACAGTCACGTAGAAAGGATGAAATTGTTAATGCTTCAAATCGGCAAAGGCAAGGAGTTCCTAGATGCCAAGATGACAGAGGTACAAACATTAATGCATATCCTTTTGATAAGGCAGTTAATTTGAATGTTAATAAAATCAGATTCTGAAGTTAAAAAGGTTGGATTTCTAACACTTACACTTATCTAAAAAATAAATTGTTAAATGGTGCCTACATAATTTACTCCAAAAGTGAAAGTGAAGTTATTATCTATTTTGCTAATTTTACTCATTTAATTGTAATAACTCTGTCAAAGTCTGTGTTCTACCCAAAGTATAGTCATGGTCATACAAGTCAGAAATAAAATACAAGTGTAACACTTTTTTTTACATTAGTATTTATATTTAAGGTATAACACTTTTAAATATTAAGTCAAGTACTTTGATTAGCTCAGTCAGTAGCCATCTTTCTTTTATAAAAAATAATGATGTTTGATCATTTAGTAGCACAGACTGGGTTTTATAAAGAGTTAAGGAGTACTTAAATGATATTTAATTTGAACTGACCACAAATGTTTCTTTTACAGATGTTTTTGCGCTTGCTTCAGCAATTAAAGAGATGTGTGTAGCTACTCGGAAAGCGCGTACTACCCTGTGGTGTGCACTGCAGATGACCTTGCCAAAAACAGCCAGTACAGCTGGCCAAACAGATGTAGAAAAGGCTTTACAAGATATAGTAAACTGTGAAGATAAAGTCCATGAAAGCCTAAATAGTAGCAATCCAATGAACCAGAGAGGTGAAGCAAACAAACATTAAGGAAATGGCAGCAGAAAGAAGAATAAAAAGCTGATAAGTAAATGTATCAAGACATGCTAAAAAATTTTAATGAACTTGTCAGGCTTGAAAATTTCATTACATTAATTGTCTTTCAGATTTAAAGTTAATAATACCTTAATGAAGTCTAACTTCTATTTAAAAATCTATTTGGAATGAATCAGATGTAGTTGAAAGTGAGTCAGACGTAAGTAAAGTTGACTATTCTAGGGCAACTAGAAATGCCCAGGTAGTCAAAGGTAACAAGTTTAAATTAAATTTTTCCTAACAGCTGAAATATTGCTGAAACTCATTCTGCAGTGCAGGGAAATGCAAATATGAAATTCTTCTAGAAGATAAGTTTCATTTAGGTCTGCCTTAGTAAGTATAATTCCAAATAATGAATCTTAAGTGACTGTAACACAATTATGGCTACAGTCTAGTAACCAAAACAAGTTTTGATTGTGATATAAGAATGTTTTCCTTACAAAACTGGATAATACCTAGGGAACAAAGGAAAGAGGGATGAGCCCAATATTCATGTAAAAATTTAATATTTAAAATACTACCATATTTATAAATTTGAAATCTTAGTGCCTAAGTATTTGGAGGGAAGTGCATCTGATTCTCCTAAATTAGTGATAAAAGTGCCAGTGTAAAAACCATGCAAGTTACTGAATATAAAACCTGTTCAAATCATTTGTGTATATTATTTAAATTTTAATTACACTATCAATTATTAAATATTTCCAGTTTTAAAGTATTTTAATTGAATCAAAAAAACAAAACATTTCCTTTACCTGGATCTTTTAGACTTGATGCATCTAAAATAATGACTATTGTCTTAATACCCTTAGTTTGCTGCCTTTTTGAGGGTATCACGAAGTTCTAAAATGTATTTTTTTAAGGTTAATCTTTTACTAGTTTAGTTTGCAATTGGTTAGTGTATATTTTGTGTAGTTATGTTCATTAGTTTGCTTCTGAATTTTTTAAGAGCTCTTGAAAGCTTGGCTTTTTCTGTTTCTCATCTTAATATCTTTGTATGGAACCCAAGTAATTTATTCAGTAATATGAAATGTTGGTATTATGTGACTCAGAAGATCTTGGGTTTTAACATTTCTAGCATGAGTTAAACTATAATATAATGTACTGATGAAATTTAATTGAACTACCCTAGACTAGAAACACTAATGTTTTAAATGTTGGTGTTTTTCTTAGTTTTAGAAATCCTGGTATTAAAAAAAAAAAAAAGTGTAATCACACCACGTAAATTTTCTTTAGATGATGTGCAGAAGAAACTGATTGAGAATGCAGGAGTAACTGTAGGGAGAAACATTTTGATCACTGAAATGCCTTAAAACTACCCAAATGAATTACATTGAGGGTAGTCAAATAAAATAGATCATCCCACCACAGTCACTGCATAGAAAGTGGTTAAGTTTGATATAAGACATGTTGGATGTTATGGAAACAAATATTGTACTGAATTTAGTCTCTCAAGAAAAGTAAATAAATTGCTTTGTTGAAAATAGCTTTTTTTTTTTGAGTTTGTGTTAGTTTGTAACATTGAGTCACTCATCAGAAAACCAATTAAATTTCATTTAACTGATAAGAACTGGTGCTAAGTTTTAAACTTCATTATTAACACATAAATAATGTTGGCAGATAATAAACCAACACCATTCTGATTTCCTTGGATTTAACCTGACCTTGTTCAAATATGAAATTTTTGTTCTGCCTTTGTGCTAATCCAGGAGAACCATAGTAAAACTACTAGGGAAACTTTTACATACAGTAGTCAGAAATGAAACACTATTAACAAAAAACAAAAATTATTTCAAATTTTGTTAATCAAGTTACACTGCAGATAACTCTCAAATTAGTTGGTTGTCCCTTTCTATTGAATACCCTCTAATGGATGGTTCTTATGTATTATACTTCTGAATTACAACTTATGAAAGTGTTATAAAAGTTATGACAAGATTTACAGTCTGATCAAACTGATGGTTCCATCATTTCTAATCCAAAAGAATTTGGAATACTCAGTTTTTTTTTTTTTAATAGAAAAAGCAGTTTTTTATAAAGGTGGTTGAAAATTAGGTACCTTGAATTATATCAATATCTTTCCCACTTGAATAGTCTGGTACTGTAGGGTTTAGAAGGTTGGGGAATTAATGACTGAAATTCCAAATTTGGCCTAAAATGTCCATCATAGAGTAGAAAACATAGTTGTTTTAAAATTTGCCTTTTCCAATATTGAATATTTTAGACATAAAAGGTTTATTAGCACCTGAGTTACGTGGATAACCTTACTCAAAGCCTAATAAGTTGATCCTTTTCTTCTGTTTAAACATTAGTTCAGGTGTACATTTAACTGTGACCTAGCTAACAGAGTCCTGGAAAAATGAATTGAGTACTCTTAAAACAGATTGAAACTACTATCCTTCAGGGGTCTATGGATATAAACTGACTCTGCTTCAGAGACCAAAATTAAGGTGAAAACAAACCAAAAATTCAAAATAAGGGTTATTAAAACAGGCTCTCTCACATGCCAACTGTAGCCACAGCCACATATAAAACTAAAATACCAGCAGGACTCGAGAGACTTCAAAGCCAACCTACTGTCCAAAAAAGAAGGTAATCTTTCTGATCTCCTAATATCCAACCTCACAGAAAGGAAAACTGAGGCAGAGAACTTATCCAGGAAGAGGGTCTAATAGCAGAGGAGATTATTGGACTAATCAAAACATAAGTAAAATTCAAACACATTCCTGAGGGACTATCCACACAGAACTCACTTCCAGCTGGAAGGAATCAGAATAAATCAAGATACTGATTTAAATAGTTTATTTTTTAAAAAGGTGGTTATTTTTTTAAAAAATTTTACAATGACATGGCTATAGGAGTGTATACAGGTGACACATCATTTCCTTAACCATGTTTTTTACCTTCTGTGGAGCGGTAAACATTTTTTTGTTAATCTCATAATTAATGGTATAAAACAGAGGTCAGCAGACATTTTCTCTGAAGGGCCAGGTAGTAAGTATTTTACGCTTTATAGGTCACATAAGGTCTCTGTCACATGTTCTTTCTTTTACAACCCTTTAAAAATGTACAATCCATTGTTAGCTCGAACCATACAAAAACAAATGACCGAATTTGGCAGTAGTTTGCCCGCCCCTGGTATAATGTATCTACTTTCTGTCTTGACAGAGAAAGTGCTCTCTCTTCAGGCTTCTTGACGGTCTGCTTCCTGAAGTAGAGAAAGGGCTACTTATAACCAAATGTGGTTTGTCACAAAAGTGGAAATGGAGGAGAGTTCCTACTCACTTCAACTCTCTCAAGCAGTTTCTCCACTCACTCACTCATTCAATAAATTTGTTGAGCACCTACTATGTACACTCTTAAATATCTCTGTGTTAGCAGAGATTTTCAGTGTTTTTCCTTAAAAGGGTTTCTCTAAACCTGTAATTATCAGGTCCTTGTATGTTTTAGGGCAGATCAGGGTTAAAATCTCTACTAGCACTCAAGAGAGTTCATGATTATAAAAAAAGAATCTAGCTAATGATGATTCCCTGCACTCAATACTGACACATCCTTCTTAAAATCACAGCCTAGATGAGGAAAAATATATAACTATCTCTTACTAAAAGAAACTTTGTTTCCTATCATAGGCTGAAACTTAAAAAAAAAAAAATCTCAAATGCAGAACATCCACCAAATAACCTTTTCTTATTTTCCTATTTTGTCACCATGTAACATAAAAGTCTGGATCCGGGTAGGGGTCTTCATTAGCTTCCTAGTTCAGCCCTAAAACCATTTATTTAGATGTGAATAATACTTCTGAAGCAATTGACACTCCTACAATTCATCTGGAGAGTCCCATGGATGGAGGGGCCTGGTGGGCTGCCATCTATGGGGTTGCAAAGAGTCGGACACGACTAAGCAACTAACACACACACATAATTCATCTCAGGGAAGGAGTGGTCATGATTCAGCTCCTTCAGGACAAAAATTCAGCTTTCTGAATATTCCTGCTGTTTATCCAAGGTAAGGGAAGACTTTTTAAAATGGTCAAAAGGAGTACAGGACTTCAGTATTAAAATATAAAGGCTGTCCCCATCCCAGATCTTTGGTTCAGACATTAGCTACAGTAATCCGATTACCCACACCACAGAGACATGGCACATTTTGTAATTAGAATTGTTTGCGATTTTCCTTGTGACCATGTAAACAAAAGGGGAAATGCCTTGGGAAACTACCTGGCAATGTTCTCTCATTTCTCTTAAATACACAAATGCACAACCAGGTCTCCCTTTGACCAAGTTCATTAGGAGAAATAGAGTGGACCAAGGTTATCGCTTTCGCTCCCCTCTTTGTGTCCTTTTCTTTTCCTTTTCCTTGCGTTCCTGCTTGGCTAGTTTGTCTCTCTCCCTCTGCAGCTTGTCCTGCTCCTTCTTCCTCTGGGACTCATCCCGAAGCGTGTCTCGCTCCAGTTTTCGGGCATTGAGGACATCTTCCACATTGGTGTTTCGGAACAGAGCTGCAGGTGAGTTAAGGGATAAGGGTCCAGGTCACACAGGTCTCAACTCCTGCTCTTCTCATTCAAGCCAAGTTTCAAATACTATCTATCCCTCATCTTTAAAAACCAACCAACCAACCAACTTTATGTTTATCTTTAGTCCAATGAAAAATCCTACAACTGCTATTAGTAAAAAAAAAAAAAAAAAAATTGAATAAAAATTTCATTCAGACTTGCCTAAATCTGAGTGCAAATATTTTATGAAAATGAAATCTCATTCTAGAATAAGTACTCATATCATTCACTGGCAGAATATTGTTGGAGCATCCAGGCTAGTTTTAGTGACTAGAGTATTCAAGTAACTGGCAAAATTTTCCTATACTCAGCACTATTAAAATGCTTGAAAAGAGTTTAAAAAGTTGTTTAACCTTACTAAACTTTATCAATTTGCTTCTTTTCCTAGACCACTAAAGTTTTAAGTGAAAATCATGTTCTAAAGAAATACTTTAACCACAGTTAGAAAATAGGTGCCGTCTATGGGGTCGCACAGAGTCGGATACGACTGAAGCGACTTAGCAGCAGCAGCCAAAAATTTACCCCTCATTTCTTATGACTTTAAAACATAACCTGTTACTATCAGACAAGCTCCTTTTTACTCTTTCCACATAATCTTTTTCTGCTTTAGTGCTTTAAAATGAATGTTTCCCTGAAATAACCCCCATTTCTCAGAAAATAACCTCCCTTTCAGAAAATCCACCTTACTCCTCACCTTTAAGAAGGTGGATTTCTAAATCCACCTTCTCTATAAGCTGCTCATAAGTGATTTTGTTGGTAGGGACTTTTTATACCACATATGTTTCAATTTGTCCATATTTTCACTTAAAGTATTCAGTGCTTTTATTCTCTTTCCAATGAGTTCCCCAGGTCTTTGAGGACAAGGACCAAAACTGCAATATTATTCTAATTGCTTCCACATTGCTGGGAAACCCAACACTATACACAAGGAGTACAGATTCTCATTTTCCCTCAGAAACCCTTTCTCTAAACTTACCCCTTCACAGTTCATGTCAACATATTTTTGGGGGGGGGGGAAATTCTTGCTAAATTGACTATTTAGCAGTCCAAGGACTGGGGCTCACAATGTTGACCTAACATGTGTTCTTGGAGGTAGAGGGAGCCCCCAGCAATGACAGTGAAACACAAACTGACCCACAAGAAGATCCTATGGAGCAACACCTGGAGATGCACACAGAGAAGGATACATTTGTCAGAACCAATGCTCATCGTGGTGGCGCCCGAGTCATCCTTCTCATCGGCTTCGGTGAGTGGTGTTAAGGAAAGTCACATGTAAAACAAAGGTTAGCACATCCCATCACAACATCAGAAAATAGTGATTAAGCTGATGGGAAGGAAAAGCAGGCTTCATGGAAGGACTCTGACAGGGATGTGATGGTAAATCCAGGAAAGTCACCTTTAGAAGTCTCAACTTGGGGAAGACTGCTCAGAGCTCCTATAGGATTCTTATCTGTTAGGGTCTGAAAAGAAACTGAAGCTGGTCTGGGTGGACTGCCACATTACCTGGGAGCCAGGGGATGGTCAGATGACCTCTGAAACAGTGGTTCTCTAAGTGTGGTTCCAGAACTCCCTAAGAGCTTTTGAGAAATGCACACCATTGGGCCCCTCTCTATATCTACAAAATCCCAAACTCTGGGGCTCAGGGCCCAGCAATTTGTGTTTTAACAAGTCCTCCAGGAGAACTAATGCTTAAAATGTTTTTTTCTAGCCCAGGAAATGAGACTTTTTTGTAATTGGAACCCCAGTTCTGCCAAACCTAACAAGAAAAATCATGAGAGAAAACAAGAAGTTGACCCCAAAGAGCCTAAGAATTCTTTCCTAACCTAGTGATTAGATAGCAAACATTTCTGATACAACAGTCACTCCATTCAAGCAGGCTCAGTAAGCTAAGTATTCCCTAAACAAATTTCAGATCCAGGTTTGGAACCAAACCTGTTCCTACCAGCAACACTTTCTTTTTACCTAGTCCTCACTCAAATTCCAGGTTTATTTTGGTGTCACTTTTATTAATTATGTAGTCACTGGAGTATCACTCATTCATCTCTTATTGCCTCCATTCCCTTATCAACTATGATAAAAATTACAAAGATGTATTATACACATAACACTATACTTCATAGAAAGGTATTATACAAATATGAAGAATCCTAATTGTAAATCAACTATTTCAATTTTTTAAGCTAGATCTTATTTTCTGAAAACACAATAAGAAGTGGTCCATTCAGGCATTATTTGTTTCACACAGAAGTTTTCAAGAACATATACATTGCAATAGTCCAGTATCAATCATTCCAGCATCATTCCTCATGCCCACAAAGGGCTACAATCTCTGCCATTTTAGAGGAGAATATTAAGCTCTGGTGGGGTGGGGGTGGAGGGTGTACTTCCCTGGTGGCCCAGTGGCTAACGTTCTGTGTTTCCAATGCAGGGGGCTGGGGTTCAATGCCTGGTCAGGGAACTAGATCCCACATGCTGTAACTAAGAGTTTGCAGTGCAACTAAACAAATCCCACATGCAGCAACTAATACCTGATGTAGCCAAAGAAATAAATAATTTTTTTTTTAAATAATAAAGCTATAGAGGGGGACTAGCAACTTCCCAGAGTTCAGTGAAAACCAGCAAAGGCTTTTGACTTGAGCCTTAGGGAATGGCGCTGAGACTCCAGAAAGGATATTCCTCTTCATCTGTCACATCAGCATACTGGGCCAGGAGGGCAGCTTTTCTCTGCTTCTCCTCTTCTGACACCATTCTGGGCTTCACCACGATCTGCGCCTGCTTCTCAATGAGGGTGGCAATGGCCTGGACTTCATCTGGGAGGTGGTGGGAGGGAAGTGGGGGACAACAAGGTTGTATGTGAGAGGAAAGATGCTTCCAAACCACCAGTCCACCCAGGCAGTGCTTGGAGCAAAGGCAACGGCAGCTGCTGACTCCTGAGAGCCCTGGGGTACAAAGGAGGTGCCTCAGGGGCCAATGAGAAAGGCAAGGAAAGGCCACGCAGGCCAGGCTTTAGGTCTCATATCCATCTTCAATCAGAGCAGCCCTGCTTTTACTTTTATTGTATGCTGAAGTTCTGCTGCTTTAAGGAAAAAAAAAAAAAAGTTGACAAGTACTGCATTAGAAGCAGAGAAAATCAAGCCTCCAAACATGCAACTTTCTCTTGTCTCAAACCAGAAGCCTAAGAAGGAATCTAGCATTAACTTAGGCTGGTCTATCCCATGTTGATAATTATGCCAGGTGAAACTTGGATTATTTTAAAAACAAAATTATTTTTTGACTTCTCCATACTCAAAGAAAGGAGGCAATGATGTCAAGCAGGCATCCTGCTTGTCAAGGAGGCAATGATGACTCTCATGCCTGGTTGCATACTAGAATCATCTGGGGGAGCTTTTGAAAAAATAACAATGCCTGGGTCCACACCCCAAAGAGGTTTATATAATTGGCTCATGGTGCAGCCTGGGCACTGGCACTTTCAAACATACAGCAAGCGCTTCCAGTGTACAGCCACAACTGAGAACCAGCATGTGAACAGCTCAGAATAGATTCTATTCAAGTTTGGATTTCTGTTTTGAGCTGTGTGTAGCTGATTTTTCATCCTAATGGGATCATCTCTTTCATTTGAAAGGATGGAGGGTTTAGCTGAATGAAGCAAAAGACCAATCACAGTCTGTGTTATGAAATGAGATTATGAAAAGGGTGGGAAAATATAGTTGACCCCATACCTGCAGAGCAAATATACACAGGGGAGTGTAAAAAGGAAAGAGAAAGAAAAAAGCAAGAACCACAGTGAAGACAGCCATGGTCAGCTGAAGTGGTAAAATGTAAAAGAAAACCAACCTTCAGTTAAAAAGTTAAAATAAGCTGCCAGGTGTTTACCGGTTTAGCACACCTGAGTGAGGAAAACTAAAGACTCTTAACAGCTGTACAGAAAAAGTGGTTGGAGGTTAGACATAAAAACTCCAACTCTACCTTCTTTTTTCACTTTGGTGACAACATTCTGAGTTTCTGACCATCGTTCCACAATCTCCTTGCAGATAATAAGGAGGGAATCTTCTTCCTGGTTGAAAAAGTAGACCAATTAATTTCCGGAGAGCCCTCAACCTAATGCAGAAGGAAATGGCAACTCATTCCAGTACCTTCGCCTGGAAAATCCCATGGACAGGGGAGCCTGGTAGGCTACAGCCTATGGGTTCTCAAAGACTCCGACACAACTGAGGGTCTTCACTTGCACTTTCTCAACCTTATCAAATCTACGCAAAGGGCAGAGCTCCCCCTGCTGTTGATGGGAAGAAATCACAAAGCAGGTTTGGGACCCACAGAATAGAAATGATGATTCTCTTCTGAGGGCTCCCAACACAGAGGGAATCCTATGTGAGTCACAGAAGCCACACCTGCTAGAGCACCCACTCCATCCTGCCAAGCTCCAAAGGAGAGGATTCTCACCAACTCAGGGCAGTCCTCCTCTTGGAGCAAAAACTTGTTGAGTCAAAATGCTCCTCTATGAAAATCTTCCTTGGCCAATATACTCAATTCAGTACATTCTCCAATGTACTCACTGATCCATAATAAAGAGAAGTTAAGTGAGTAGATGGTCTCCTATCCAGCCATCTCTCTGTCCATTTTACATAAGCAGACATATTCTGCACACCAACCGATCTTCCTCTTTAGCATGGTATGACCAAAAGGATGTTGGCTTTGGTGTCACACTTAAATTAAAATCCAGATCTACGAGAAAGTTTCTTTTCGTAGAAAAAGGCTGGTGTATGAACAGCTGCCACAAAATGTAATATCCTGCTCACTAAACTCATTGTGATAAAATTTCATGATGTATGTAAGTCAAATCATTATACCGTATACCTTAAACTTATGTAGTGCTGTATGTCAATTACATCTCAATACAACTAGAAGAAAAAAAATGTAACATCCTACTTAATGTAATGACCCTACTTAAAACTGCTCGCCCTCCATTCTACTCCCAGTTTTCTCACAATGCTTCTTTTTCTCCTAGCACTATCATTTTCAAATACCCTAGATAATTTACTGATTATGTTTTTCTTTACCGGAATATAACCCCTCAAGGACAGGGATTTCTGATTTCTGTCTGTGTTGTTTCCTGAAGAACCCCCAAGCACTTAGGGCAGTGCCTGGCAGAAGAGTAGTCCATCAATAAAAATTTGAAGACTCAATCAATCAGCATAAGTGGAATCAGAAGGAATAAACAGGATGACAGGAAGCTTTTGTTTACTGTCATTTTCCCCCAACCATATATATACTGTTCTTAAGTCTTACCTCAAATTGTTGCTGATAAGCTTCTAAATTCCTAGTAATGAATCCTAGCCCAATAGAGCAACTAATTTGGCTATCTTTTGTTTTTCCTAAAATGGGATTCAGTATAATAGTTGGGAGCTTTTATACCCAGCCCAGCTGACTAAGTAGTGCTATAAGTGATGTTTGGTGTCTGCCATATTCACTGGCCTTGCTGCTCTATAAGGTTGCTCCCAAGTTGTTTCATGGACAGGACCCTGCCTCACCATATTGTTCCTGGCAAATTTTTTTCAAAGTTATTTTCTACACAGAAGGGGCTGGAGAAATTACAAGAAAATTAAGTAGGGTTTGTGAACTGGGCAGGGGGAGGAAGGAAAGTCACCTTAAAAGTGAGTTTGTCTTGGAACTTCCCTGGTGGTCCAGTGGCTAAGACTGTGCTCCCAATGCAGGGGGCTTAGGTTCTGTCCCTGGTCAGAGAACTAGATCCCACAAGCTGCAACTAAGAGTTCACATGCCACAATTAAAATGATCCCCAAGCCTCAACTAAAGGTCCCACATGCTGCAATGAAGATCAAAGATTTTGTGTGCCCCAATTGAGACCCAGAGCAGCCAAATATATATATATTTTTTAAGACTCAATTATTTAAAAAAAAGTGAGTTTGTCTCTGCAGTTTATGCAAACAAGAGATACAAAAAATAATAATAATAATAATAAATCTGGTCTAGAAAACTCTTCTGGTAAGACTGTAAATAGTCTCGGGCAAAATTCAGGTCTACCTTTATCAGCAGACATACAGTTCTAAGTAATGATACAATGAAAAGAACAAGTCAAGGAGCTGTACCAGTGAGTACCCAAGTTACCTGAACTTCTTTTTCATGGACTTTTTAGGAACTTCCCAGTGGGAAATTTTTTTAAGGTAACTTAATTTGTTTGCCTCCTATTCTTTCCAATTACAACCTGCAATGTAAGGATTCAGGAAAAGAATTTATTCCTCTGTGTTGTAGTTCCAGCAAACTCATGAGCTGCATCACAAGCTGTGTTAAGGCTTTCCCATTTATAGGTCAATCTCACCAGAGCAGGTTCTGGAATTAAAAAGGGGGCCCTTGCCAGGAGGCCCTGGGACAGCTGCACTAGTGTTAGATTTCAACCATGTTGAAATCAATGAACTGCATTTTCACCAAATAAGAGTAAGCAGAGATGAAGGCGGAGAAGGAAATGGCAACCCACTCCAGTGTTCTTGCCTGGAGAATCCCAGGGAACGGGGAAGCCTGGTGGGCTGCCGTCTATGGGGTCGCACAGAGTCGGACACGACTGAAGTGATTTAGCAGCAGTAGCAGCAGAGATGAAGGCAGCAGAAACGGTCAGGTTGGAAAAGTGTGGACTTCTTGGTGACTTACTACTTAAACACAGTTTAAAGCACACATTTCTGAAAGCCTGGATCTGCTTCTAGGAGGCTAAGTATCATGTTTATTTCTCTTAAACTCTGATCTCTCTTATTCCTCCACCCACTCCCCCCAATGATTACTGCATTTCTAAATACAGTAAAGGATCGAGCCCAAATTTGCTTCCATTCTGCCTAGGCGTGAAAAGACCTCTACTGCCTAAACTGATCTTTTTGGGAATCCTACCTCCAAAATAGGAAACCAAGAGGGTACTTCCTGCGGGCTTTTGTCAGGGGCTCTGCCTCCTATGGGGCACAGGCACCCCAGAACACTTAATTTTCCCCTCTCATCACTGTCAACGGACGGGAATGAAATTGGTTGTTAGACGTTTATGATAAATCTAATTTCAATGCCTTTGGAAGAATACTCACCCAGCTGACCTACAGGCACCTAAGAGGGCAGAAATAAGAGAAAGCTTTTCCTCTCTCTGCACCTGCAACCCTCTGGCTCCCGAAACCCTGGATGAAAAGTAGCTCCCTGTCCCCGAGGCCAGGGCTCAGAAAATTATTTCTCTTCCAGGTGAGACCACTAATCCTCTGGGACACTAGGTAGGGGAAAGAAGTACTAACAGGAAATGGCTTAAGAGGCTAAAGGAATGTGTCTGGGCTTCTCACCAGGAAAGCAGAGAGAATACCCTGCAGAGCATCCAGCTTCTCTTCTTCCTCCTCCTCCTGCAAGACACCCAAGATGTAGGAGCCATAAACGGCTCGGTCCACTCCCAGCGCCTCCAACCGTCCATCTAGCCACGATTCAAAGCCGCTGCCCCCTCCATCTCTCTCGCTGGAGGTGGCAGCAGCCACTGCGCTGGGCGCCGCCATCTTGGGGCCAGGGACCTGCCAGCCTGCAGGGCGCCTACCGCAGTGCCTGACGGGCCGCACCGCGGCCCACTGCGCATGCTCAGCGAGGAAATCCACGCCCCCGGCGCGCTTGGCTTAGAGCCCAGTTGACCCCTAGTAACCTGCTGGTGCGTTTTGTACCTTCTAAATAGAGCGCATCCTGGCTTCTGCACGATCATGCGGTCTCTCTGGAATCCTGGCAGGTGAGTATTCTTAACAGACTCTTTTTTACAGTTGGGGAAGTTCAGTGACTTGGCCAAAGTCACGCGGCTACTAACTAAACAGGACTGGAACTCAGCTTCGATTCCAGCGCTTTGACAGGCCTCACCAAGCCGCCCTTTCTTGCCAGTCGTAGAAAGCTAAGCCACCCGCTCCCACACTTTCAAGGAGGAAACCGCCGGCTCTGTGGAATATGCACTATGGCTATCAACTGCCACCTGCGCCTTTCCAGGCTACCCCCGCCCCCGCGCCCCGCCCCCCATCAAAATTCAAGCTCCAGAAACCTTCCCTGATTCCCTGCAATCTGTGTTAAATTAAGGCCTCTCCAAAGTGCTGTGGTTGCTCCTCTGCACCTAGCATGCTTGCTTAACGCAGTACCGGACACATAGTGGGTGCTCAATAAATGAACTGGCAACCTCCAGTCGTTTTTCATTCACCCAGTCAACACTTACATAGAAATATCTTCGAAGAGCCTTCTTTACCCATTTCCAAGCGTTATCTAAGAGCTTTTGAGGCATTGCTGCTGCTGCTAAGTCACTTCAGTCGTCTCCGACTGTTTGCGACCCCATAGACGGCAGCCCACCAGGCTCCTCTGTCCCTGGGATTCTCCAGGCAAGAATACTGGAGTGGGTTGCCATTGCCTTCTCCAATGCGTGAAAGTGAAGTCGCTCAGTCGTGTCCGACTCTGTGTGACTCTATAGACAGCAGCCCACCAGGCTCCTCTGTCCACGGGATTCTCTAGGCAAGAATATTGGAGTGGGTTGCCTTTTCCTTCTCCATTTGAGGCATTAGCTCTTATAATCCTCCTAACAACCGTGTGAGGAGATGCTTTTATTGTCCACATAGTAAAAATAAGGAAAAAACACACTCACACATTTACAGGGAGCATAACCAGAAGCAAGTGCTCCTTTACATCAGGAAGAGTCTCAGCTGATTCTCAAAACACCTGGCTCTGGACTGAAATGAATTACCCAAGAACCCAGGTTGTCTTTCCCTGAACTGCAGAGGAGGCTGACAAGTCAGTAAATATTTATTGGCATTGCTGCTGGGCACTAAAAGACAAAAATTAATGTCACAAAATCTCTCCCTTCAAAGGATCTTCAGTGGGTTGAACAGACATGTTTAAACTAATAATGGCAATACAGTGAAAGAAATGTTTCAGTGTCTAATGGAAATTGCAGTAGGATGGCTGGAAGATTAGGTTAACCTTGCCTGTTGGATTAAAGTTGGAAACTGGAGATGAGAGATGGAGGAAAGCTTCCTAGTGGAGGTGAGGCTTTCTCTTTTTTGAAGACCAAGTGAGAGTCCTTTAGGCAAAAAGACTGAAAGAGAAAAGTCCTTTAGGCAAAAAGACTGAAAGAGAAAAGGAGCAGACCCAGATGCAGGGAGCTGTGGGGGGCCCTCCAGAGAATTATGGATGGCTTGAACCACAGAGTTCGGATAGAAGATATTCAGGGGGTGACAACAAAAGGAAAGGAAGGATCTGGTATAACTGGCAAAGGGCCTCTTGAGAGAATTCTCTACCTTTATTATCGTTGGGGTAATGTAAATGGATGGACATGGAACACTGTAAAGCTCAGTAGAAATACAGGATATGTGTCTGTTAGCCTCATGGCTTCTGTGTGCTCCCTGAGCTAGAATGTGACAATAATGGAGTCAGAGGCCAGAGTCAACCCCCAAAGACTTGTCCCAGTTTCGGGTTCTCAGATGTACATTTTAATCCAGTGGCTGTCTTGCAGGTGGAGTTTGTTAGGTAACAGACTTGGGAGCCGTCATGACTCAGGGATCACAGTTTGATGTCAGAGCCCCCACAATCAGAAAAGGACCACAACATTTTGTTCTTTCTGAACTTTTTAATTTGAAACTATTCCAGACTCACAGGGAGTTACATAAGTAGTACATAGAGACCTGTACACCTTTACTCAGGTTGCTCCCATGGTAACATCTTGCTTGTATAGCTATAGTATTAGTGTCAGGAAGCCAGTTTAGCACAATGCAACAAAGGCTTTTTGAAGACACATACAAGCTTCTCACAAAACTGAGGGAAGGCTCTACAGATTCTGCAATTAAAAGAATCCTCGCTGGCTATTTTATTACAAAAGTACTTAGCTCGTAGTTCAAAAAACCAATTCATACCACTGGACAAATGACAGAAAACTTATAGAAAAAAATCAAGATGGGTTTTTACACTATAAAAAATAGCATCACATTTATAATTTTTTAAATATGCAAACATATTCCCTGGTGGTCCAATGACTAAGCCTTGGAGTTCCCAATACAGGGGGCCCTGATTCGGTCCCTGGTCAGGGAACTAGATCGCACATGCCACAGCTGAGAATTGCGTGCCGCAACTAAAGAACCCACATGCTGCAACCAAAGAACTCTTACACCACAGTGAAGATTGAAGATCCCACATGCTGGCACTAAGACCTGGTGCAGCCAAGTAAACATCCTTTAAAAAATAAAATACGCAAATTAACCCGTAATGAGATACCATGTTTTCTTCTCAAAGCCTGATAATACACAGTGTTGGTCTATGACTGGGTGATATAGGCACTAGGAAATGTTGCTGCAGCAGATGAACTGGTAGAGTCTTGCTGGAGGGCAGTTTGAAAAAGACCCAACATTTCTCCTTCTGGGAATTGATTATAATACATGCATGTGTGCAGAATGACATTTATAATAGGATATGTGTTGCAGTGACGCATTGTAGTGAAAGAATAGAAATAGTTTACATTCTGTCCACAGAAGACTGACTCAAGCCACAGAAACAGGGATTGTGCAGCCATAAAGGTGGGGGAAGCTCTTGATGTACTTACTGACAACAAACTTCAGGATACATTGTTAAAGAAAAAAAGTGAGGCACAGAATAATATGTAACCTTTGCTACCATTTGTGTTTAAAAAGAGAAAGGATGGGGAGAAATACATATACATATGTGGCCTGGTATGTGCATAAAATATCTGGAAAGATACACAAGGGAATGTGAAGACAGTTGTCACTGAGGAGAACTCAGGGAGACTTGTTCTAAAAGTATGAGCTATCGGGATTTCCCTGGTGGCTCAGTGGTTAAGACTCTATGCTCCCAATGGGACACAGGTTTTATGTCTGGTCAGGGAACTACGAACCCACATGCTGCCCAATGTGGCTGAAAATAAATAAAAAATAAAGTAATATAAAAAATAATGTTATTTCTTACATTAATTTACCTTGCGTCTTTTGTTTTAAATCTCCTTTGCTTCCTTCCCTACCCAGAGGAAACTTTTGTTCCTGAACTTTGTATCTGTCTTCCTCTTGAATGTTTTTAAACGTAGTACCTATTACTGCATATGCATATGTAATATGTGTGTATCCATGGGTGTGAATCCATAAACAATATATCACATTGTTTTACATGTTGGACATTTCTTTCTGCAGCATGATTTTTTCATTTAAGATCTTGAAAATATTTTCCTGTGTTGATACATGTAGCTCTTATCCATTCATTTAAACCACTGTATAATATTCCATTGCTTGAATATAGCCCAGCTGATTCATTCCTCTGCTGATAGGCATTTAGATTATTTCCCAGTTCTTCAAACAGTGCTTCAAGTCCCATTCTTATATGTATCTCCTCGCCACCCTGTGAAAAAATTTCTCTGGGCCAATGAGCATCAAACGTTTTTGCTACATTTTGCAGAAAAAATATTTTTGCATACCTAGCATATTAATATGTATTTATGAATCACATAATAGTGTAAACCACTATACAAAATGTGTATGTCCATCATAAGATATATAAAAAGGTAACTTAGAAAGGGTGGTTAAGGGACTTCCCTAGCAGTCCAGTGATGAAGACTCCACGCTTCCAATGCAGGCGGCCTAGGTTAGATCCCTGGTCAGGGAACTAAGATCCCACATGCCACACGGCACACCCAAAAAATAAATAACAAAAGGTTGATTCAAAAGAAAAACAATATGGAGAAGGAAATGGCAACCCACTCCAATGTTCTTGCCTGGAGAATCCCAGGGACGGAGGAGCCTGGTGGGCTGCCCTCTATGGGGTCTCGCAGAGTCGGACACGACTGAAGCGACTTAGCAGCAGCAGCAGTAGAGATAATTAAACAGAACACGCAGCAAAAAAAAAAAAAAGAATATGTTATAAATATTTATTTGTTTGTAGTACCAAAATACTTAGTGAAAATAATGTGGATGAATATGCTTCATTCCTTTCCTACATTATTACTATTTAAAAATTTTTATTGTAAATGCTCATAGCATAAAATTTACCATCTGAACCACTTTCAAGTGTACAGTTGATTAGGGCAAAGGATTCATTACTGGCAAGAGTTCCTCTTGAACATCAGTGATTTTTCTCAATCATTGGCCAGCTGACTCCTCACTGAACCTCAGAGTTTGTACCTGGAGTGTTCACTTGTGTGTGTCATTCAGATTATTTGTAAACTTAACTTTGCTTCTTTGGACAAATCTTATTAAGCCTCTTGTTCACTTCTGGGAGTTAGGAAAATCCAGATAGCATAATCTGTAAATTTATCTGGGGATATGAAAATTGTGGAGAACAGTGTAAAACCACGCTGAACTCTGCAGAGAAAACACAGACAACCTGTCTAGATAGGAAGCTCCCTTACCCTTTACCCAGATAGCTCAGTTGCTTTACTATGTAAGCCAGGATCTCTGAGAAGAGCACGGGAAGGACACCAGCGTTAGCCTGCTTGCTAAAGATTGTTAAGCTTACTTGTTTTACTCTTAAATAAAAAAATATATTTAGGGTTTCCCTGGTGGTACAGTGGATAAGACTCCTCCTACCAACACAGGGGACACAACTTCGATCTCTGGTCCAGGTAGATTGCACATTTTTGTTGTGTAGTGGCTAGGTCGTGTCTGACTCTTGTGACCCCATGGACAGTAGCCCTCCAGGCTCCTCGGTCCATGGGATATCCCAGGCAAGAATACTGGAATGGGTAGCAGTTTCCTTCTTCAGGGGATCTTCCCAACCCAGGGCTCGAACCTGCATCTCCTCCTTTGCAGGCAGATTCTTTACCACTGAGCCAGCCGGGAAGCCCAGCTGCCACAGGCAACTAAAGCCTGAGAGCCACAACTACTGAGTCCATGCCCTAGGGCCCAAGAGCCGAAACTTCTGAAGCCTGAGTGCCTAGCCTGTGCTATGCAATGAGAGAGGCCACTGCAATGAGAAGCCCGTGCATAGCAACCGAGACCTAGCACAGCCAAAAGTAAATAAATATTTAAATACTAATGCTTTCTTTTGGCACTTCTGTGAATATCTTGTGTCTGAGGGGTGCGCACCTCTCTTCAGAGACCAGGATATATCAAGAAACAGAATTGCTGGGTTGAAGGGCATGAGCCTTGCTGGCTATCACCATATTGCTCTCCTAAGTGCTTGTTCCAGTTTACATTCCCTTGCCTTCCTGTTTTTACTAAAACTTGCTTTTAATATACTTTAATTTTTGCCAGTGAAAAGTGTGTGAAAGAGCTTCTAATTGTTTAATTTGCATTACTAGCTTGGGCTTAATTTGCATTCAATTACAATTGAGTCCGAGCACTTTTTATGTACTTATCAGCCATTAAAATTTCCTCATTTTTTTTTAAGTGTTTCTTTTGTTTATCTGTTTGTTTGTTGGCTGCACCAGGTAGCATTCGGGATCTTAGTGACCATGGATCAAACCTGTGTCCCCTGTGTTGGGAGCTCAGAGTCTTAACCACCGGACTACCAGGGAAGTCCAAAATTACCTCATCTTTGAATTGCCTGTTTATATCCCTTGTGGGTTTTTCTATTAGATTATTTTTCTTTGTCATGCTCATTTGTAGGAATCTACTTTTTCTTTCCTTTTTTCTTAATTTTTTCATTGGCCTTATTAATTTTTCTTAATTTCATTAATTTCTTTTATCATTTCTGACTCTCCATAATCTTTGGGTGTACTTTTCATTTTCTGACCTCTCAAGGTGAACACTTAGCTAATTCATTTTCAGTCTGTCTTATTTTCTAATATAGCATCTACATTTAAGTTCATACGTTCTCTCTAGTTACTTTAGCTGAATTTTACAGCTTTTAAAAAGGTATTTAACAGCTTTTGATCTAAAGTTTTTCGTTGGTGAGGTTCTAAATATACTGCAATTTCCATTGTTTTATCATGAATTATTTAGAAATGTGGTTTTAAAAATTCTAGAGTAATGTGTTTTGTTTTACTCTTTAAAAGAAACTTAAGTTTTTGTTATTGGTTTCTAACTTCGTTTTGTGGTCATAGGATGTATTCTGTATGATATTGGTGTTTTGGCATTGGTTGATACTTAGTGGCGTAGTTCAAGTCAATTTTTTAGCGTTCCATGTACTTGAGAGTATTTTCTAATATTTATATATTAAAATGTATTAGTTATATCATTGAATCTTTTATTTATTTATTTATTTATTGGGTCCTCCTGGACAGCGCATGGGATCTTAGTTCCTCATCCAGGGATCAAACCCTGCATTGGAAGATGAAGTCTTTACCACTGGACCACCAGGGAATTCTCCTCATTGAATCTTTTATATGTTACTAGTCTTGTTTTATTTTTGTTTCATCTATCATCTATTTTTAGAAGAAAAGTATCTTAAAATTTCCTTGTATATTGCAGATTTTATAGTTTTTCCTTCCCTTTCTGGCTTATTTTGATGTTGTTAGAGTCATATAAGGACTAGGTTATTTAGTCCCTGGTAAACTGTTTATCATCAGAAATGACATCTGTATTCCTAATAATCCTTTATCTCTCAAAATCTATTCTGTCAGATTTTAATATCACTGTATCAGATTTCTGTTTACCCTACATTGAGAAGCAACAGAGAACAACATTAAGAGCATGGATTCTGATGTCAGGCTGCTGGGGTTCAAATTCCAGTACTAACACCTTTTAGGTATGTGACCTCAAGCCAACTTTTAACCTCAATATGAAATGGGTTTAGTTACTACCTACCTCAGAGGATTGTTATGAAGATTAATTACTATTTTTAAAGCACTTTGAACGTTATAGTATGCATTTCATATGTATTTGTAGCATTAAATAAATAGATATATATGCATCCCTTTTCTGTGTCATTATTTTATAGATATTTGTCTAATAAACACCATGTAGCTGCTAAATATGGTAATGCTTCAGTAAATACCTTTATTACAGAAGTTATATCCCATATGAGTGTATGAGTGTATCTGTAGAAGAACTCCTAGACACAGGACTGTTGGGTAGAAAGATACGTGCGTTTATAATTTTCCTAGAGCTTGCCAAATTGCCTTACACAGGAGTCTGGTACAAACCCTACGTAAGGCAATTTGGCAGTCTCGAAAAACTGATCTTTGCCAGTCTGTTAAGTGAAAAATGGTATTTCAATATAGATGTCATTTGCATTTATCTTATTTTAAATGAGGCTGAGCATATTTGAATGCTCTTTGTATTTCCTTTACTGTGACTGTTCCCATACCCATTTTTCAATTGGGTGGTTGATCTTTTCTGAATCTATCTGTACAAGTTTTTTAGATATTGAAAAATCAATCCTTGCTCTATGGTATGAGTTGATTTTTTTTCTAAGCACTTCCCCTCAGGAATCAAAAACAACCAGAAAGAACAATTTGAATTATTATCTCAAAATATTTTCTGCCAAGTAGTAAATATTCTTTCCTGGTGGCTCTGATGGGAAAGAGTCTGCTTGCAATTCAGGAGACCCAGGTTCAATCCCTGGGTGGGGAACATCCTCTGGAGAAGGGAATGGCAACCCACTCCAGTATTCTTGCCTGGAGAATTCCATGGACAGAGGAGCCTGGCAGGCTGTAGTCCATGGGGTCACAAAGAATTGGACACAACTGAGTGACTAACACACATATTAAAAGCTACCTTTTTCTGTTCACAGACTTTGCTAAACACATCTTTAATCTTTAAAACCTCACTGCCTGGTAGTAATATAATCTTCACTTTACAAATAAAAAAAAATGAAGATCAGAGAGATTAATTTTTTTTCACTCATTTAACAACATTCATTAAGAATGTACTACCTTCTTGGGACTTCTCTGTTCGTCTGCTGCTAAGACCCCATGCTCCCAATGCAGCAGGCCAGAGTTCAGTCCCTGGTCAGGAAACTAGCTCCCACATGCCACAGATAAAGACCCTGAAGATCTTGTGTGCTGTAATTAAAACCTGGCACAGCCAGATAAATAAGTTTTAAAAAAAAAAAAAAAAGAATCTACTACATTCTTACTTCGGGGATATAGCAGTGAGTAAAACAGAAAAGGTCCTTGTTCTATAAACTTAACCTTCTAGGGGGGAAATATAGACCACAAACAAGTAAAGTACCGTTAGGTTGAGCAGTCCAGAAGTCCTATCTGAAAAAACATGAGATTTGATCTGGTGCCTAAAAGGAAAGAGACGATCTGGGAAATGGACCCATTAGTGCAAAGGTCCTAAGGCAGGAACGAGCTCGGTTTGTTCAAGACTCAGACAAGTGTGGTCTGAGGAGCAAACTGGGAAAGCCGCTGGCTACTGGGAGTTTTTGAAAAGAGGAATTTGATCTGATTTTGTCAATGAGGATAAGGTAAGTTCTGGTTTTAGGCCGTTTTCGTTTTTGATTTTTGGCCGCACAGCTTTTGAGATCTGAACCCAGGCCCTGGGCAGTGGAAGGCCGGAATTCTAACCTCTGGATGGCCAGGGAATTCCCTCCCTTTTACATTGTTTAAAATGGAGACTCCCAAACAGCTTTTTTGTTTATGTGTATATTTGTTAATCTATTGCTGTGTAATAAATCACCTCAAAATTTAGGGACTTAAAACAACATTAATCATTTATTTTCTCAGTTTCTGTGGGCCTGCAACTTAGGAGCAGCTTGACTGGAATTTTTCTGACTTGGGGTCTCTTGTGAGGTTGCAGTCATCTGAAAGCTAAGCTGATACTGAAGGATCTACTTGCCAGATGGCTCGGTCACAGATGGGAAAGTCAGGACCAGCTGTTGGCAGGAAGCCTCAGTTCCTCTCCACAAGGAGCCTCTCCACAGGCATACTTGCTTGAGTGCCCTCATGTTATGGCAGCTGGCTTTCCCCACATCAGGCATCCAAGAAAGAGCAATGAAGATATTGAGATGTCTTTTATGACCTAGCCTCCAGAGTCACACATTGTCACTTCCTCAATACTCTATTGGTACAGGGGCTCCCCAGTGGCCCAGTGGTTAAGAATCCATGTGCCAGTGCAGGGTGGATGGGCTGGATCCCTGGTCTGGAAAGATTCCACTTGCCACAGGGCAACTGGGCCTGACTGCCACAACCACTGAGCCTGTGCTCTAGAGCTTGTGTTTCACAATAAACAAGCCTCCACAGTGAGAAGCCTGCACGCCGGAACTAGTGAGTAGCCTCTACTCACCGCAACTTGAGAAAGCCTGTGCAATAATGAAGACCCAGCACAGCCGAACATAAATAAACAAATATTTTAAAAAATACTCTATTGGTATATAGCCTTACTGGATGTGAGTATGACTATCAGGAGGGCTTCCCTGGTGGTTCAGTGGTCAAGAATCCACCTGCCAATGCAGGAGACTTGAGTTGGATTCCTGGGTCAGGAAGATCCCCTGGAGAAGGAAATGGCAACCCACTCAAGTATTCTTGCCTGGGAGATCCCATGGACAGAGGAGCCTGGTGGGCTACATTCCATGGGGTTGCAAAAGAATCAGACAAAATTTAGCAACTAAACAATGACTCTCAGGAGTCAAGGATAGTCATTGCAGGCCATCTTCGAGACCAACTACCACCACGTGGGTATCTTTAAATTTGTACTAATAGATATATTTTATGTATTTGAGTATATACTTATAAAATCATACTTGATATTTACCATATTAGAAATTAAAACAAGTTTAAAATGCATTTATTCATTTAAAAATAAGCCCACTGTGTGTTAAGATAAATGATGCATTTTCTTAAGCACTTAAAAAAATTTTTTTGACAGGTACACACTATGATATTTTTAAATTTATTTTTGGCTGTGCTGGATCTTTGTTGTTGCATGTTAGCCTTCTCTAGTTGCGGAGAGCGGCGGCTACTCTCTAGTTAAAGTGCACAGACTTCTCACTGAGGTGGCCCCTCTTGTGGAGCACAGGCTTTAGGCACACGGTTTCAGCAGTTGCAGCGCCCAGGCTCAGTAGTTGTGGTGCAAGGACTTAGTTGCTCTGAGGCACGTGGGATCTTCCCGGATCAGGGATCAAACCCATGTCCTCTGCCTTGGCAGGCGGATTCTTATCCACTGCACCACCAGGGAAGTCCTAATGATGCATTTTTAATGGAATTAAAAGAGTGGCATTATTTTACATTTCTGCAAATCTTTTAAATATCTGATATAATGAAAAAATGCTAGATTCTCATTTTTGCTTTTGCATACTCTACTGAATATTCATGACACAATGAAAGCAAAAGTGAATAATGATGTTAGTATCATTGTAAAAACAGTTTTGACCTCATGGAACCTTGTGAAAGGGCTGAACCACACTTTGAGAAACTTGAGCTAGATTCTGGTTGTTGTGGTTTAGTCACTAAGTTGTGTCTGACTCTTTGTGACCCCATGAACTGTAGCCCGCCAGGCTCCTCTGTGGGATTTCTCAGGCAAGAAATAACAGGAGTAGATTGCCATTTCCTGCAGGGGATCTTCCCGACCCAGGGATCAAACCCTGCATGTCTACTGCATCGGCAGGCAGATTCTTTACCACTGAACCACCTGGGAAGCCCCAGGTAATAAATGATGCCCAAATCTCAGTAGCTTACAACAACAAAGGTTTATTTCTTGCTCATGCTACCTGGAGAAGGAAATGGCAACCCACTCCAGTATTTTCACCTGGAGAATTCCATGGACAGAGGAGCCTGACAGGCTACAGTTCATGGGGTTGCAAAGAGTCGGACACAACTGAGCGACTGTCACTCATGCTACATGTCAGTTATGGCTTGCCTATGCTTGTTGCAAGTCTTCACCAAGGAACCCATGTTGACAGGGTACCCTCTGGCTGGACATTGCTAGATAAGGGAAAAGAGAACTTGATAAACCAGCCTGGCTTTTAAACTTATTCTTGGAAGTGATGTGTCACTTGTTTTCTTTTTTTCCCATCAGCCAAAGCAAGTCACGTGGCCAAGTTTGTGTTCCCCAGGAACTCAAATCTGCAGGGAGAGGCCCCACTGGAAGGGATACAAGGTGTTTGTGGTATATACACTTCTACCATGGGTTTAATGAATAATGCTGGTTGCTCATGGAAAACGGATTATATTGGGAAGAGGTAGAAAGCTATTTAAGTGTAGAAATATGTTAGGAATTAACTGCAGCACTTTGGGCAAGAAATTGGTGGCTGGGTCTGATTCAAGAGGTACTTTGGAATTGGTAGAATTTGTTTTGGGAGCAGGGTGGGGATAAGGGAAAGTTCTGAAAGATAACTTAAAGTTTTTGTTTTTTAATTTTTAAAAAATATAACATAGGTTTGAACTGAGTGGATAATGAGATAGGATAAGGATAGGTGAGGAGGGTTTTTTTTGGCAGGGGGCAGTGGAACAAATGTTGAACTTGTTAAGCCTGAGTCTTCACCTAAATGGAAATGTCCAGTAGATACTTGACCATATGTCTGGAGATCTGGGGATAAGTCAGAACTCAGGCATTAACGTAGAGCTGAATTTTAAAGTTATGGAGTTGGAAGAGATCCCCTTGGGAGAAAGTGTTACTAGGGAAGAGAAGAGGGCTAAAAGCTAAAGCCTTGGTGCACACCAACATTTATAAGTGGAACTGGCATTGGATCCAGCAAAAGAGATGGAGAAGGAGCCCATTGAGGTAAGGTGAAAATGGGTAGAAATGGAAGCAAAAGGAAGAAAGTGTTTCAAGAAGAAGGAAGTAGTATGTTTCAATGTTCTATAAGTCAGCTAGGGGAAAATGGAAGTCACAGTTGGCTGGGTAAGTACGGTTTTGATGGAGAGGTGAGAATCAAGCTCTAATCAGGTGAATTGAAGAAAACATGTAAGTGAGGAATGGAGACACCACTTTTGAGAATTTTTTTTTTTTTTTGGTTGGGTGGATAAGTAGAAAATGAAGGGAGACAAAGATGTGAAGACGAAATTCTATGTATGTGAAATCTTTATGTAAACTGTAAACGCTCTATCTATAAGCGTTAGGTTTGTTATTTATTATTGAACCCCTAGGAATTTCAAACTAGCTCAATGTGAAGAATCACTAAGACGCTACTGCTAGTCCCCAGCTCGCTGGCTATTAAACCTCAAAAGATCTCAAGCCTATGAAAAGTGGACAGATGAAGAGACAGAAAGAGCAGAGTGAAAAAATGAAGGGCAAGAGAGAGGGCGGCCTAGCTAATATTGTCCTCCGAGGGCCTCCGTATGGCAGTCTCACAGCTCTTACGTAATTTTAGGGGCGGGGCCAACAGGAAATTTAAACCGAACCCGCGGCCGAGGGTGCCTAGAGAATATGCTGTAGTTGCGGAGAAGCATTCGGTGCACGGGAGCTTGAAAGAGCCCATGGAGCTCACGATTGGGATACGGCGGCCTTGAAGGAGTACGGAGACAGGGAAAGAGCAGAGAATTGGAGGAGGGATCCGGGAAAGGGTACGGATGCCGAAAGGGGGAAGGAGGGATAAGAAGGAAGGTGGAAAGGGTCAAAGGCGTTAATGAGGGGTTCGGGGTTGGGAAGTGGGCATAGGAATTGGGAAGCAGATAGGTTACGGGAGCTGGGAGGGTAGAGGGACCGGGGAGGGGTCATAGGAATTGAGAAGACAGAGGTCTAAAGGGGCAGAGGGAGTGGGGGAACAAGAGTCTGGAAGGAGGCGCGGGAGTTGAGAGGGGATGTGGGTTGGGATGGAGTTGAGTCTTGGAGTTCCCGGGAGCCTCGATGGAAATTGTGCAGGACTTGGGAGGTTGGAGGAGGGGATGATGGAGGGTCGAAGATTAGTGGAGGTGGTTCACCTGATGTTTTGTCCTTTTTCAGTCAACGATCGCCTTCAACTGGAGAGTTCAATGGATGAGAGTAAGCTACGGGCTCCGGACCCAGGTAGGTAACAGGGCAGTTAATGAGGGTTTCGAGGTCCCAGTTGGTACTCCTGCCCCAGAGTCTCTTGGGAAGAAAAGGCCGAGAAATGTTATCTCTTGGGGTTTTCTAGTTACTGTGTGTGTGTGTGTGTGTGTGTGTGTGTGTGTGTTGGGAGGGGGTTGTTTGTGTTGAGGCATGTCATGGATCGTTAAGGAATTCATGATAAAGGTCAAACAAGAGTTTTCTCTCTGATATTATGAGCAGATGGAGAGTCAGGATGGAGTAACTTATTAAACCTATATTCATGGTTACTTTTACCATAAAATTCTTAAATTTATTGATAAACTTAAAGAGCCCCACCCAATTAGATAAGTATTTCAGCACTAGTCACTTCCCTCAGTGCTCCCCTTTGCCCTCTTAGTATCATCTAGTTTGAGTTCTGGATTTTTACAGATATGCCATTTCATTGTTGCCTTTTAAACGGTGATATATTTCACTAAATTATTTACTCTCCCTTCCCATATGGTGTTGCTTTCTTCTAGCTCTAGTTCTCTTTTGGCTGATGAACTTCCTCCAAGCATATTTTCAAAAGGGGGCTTTATGTGATAAACTTTTTGAGGCTTGTATGCCTAAGAACATCTTTATTTCACCCTTATATTAAAGTTTTTGAGTCAGTTTTTTTCCCTTCAACACATTGAAAAGTGACAGTGGTCTCTTCTTGCTAAAAAGTAGATGCTGTTGAGAATTGATGTCAATCTGATTCTTGTTCCTTAGTGTATAACCTGCTTTTCCCTGTAGAAGATTTTAGATTATTCTCTTTGTATTTGTTCTTAAAATTCACAATAACATAACTGTGTTAATTTTAGAGGGTTTTAGTTTTCATAAGAATAAAGATACAAGAATTGAAAACATGCAGGTAAAGAAGCAACAGTTAGAACCAGACATGGAACAACTGACTGGTTCCAATTTGGGAAAGGAATATGACAAGGCTGTATATACAGAGAACATCGTGCAAAATGCCAGACTGGATGAATCACAAGCTGGAATCAAGAATGCCAGGAGAAATATCAACCTCAGATATGCAAATGGTAACACTCTAATGGCAGAAAATGAAGAGGAACTAAAGAATCTCTTGATGATGGTGAAAGAGGAGAGTGAAAAAGATGGCTTACAACTCAGCATTCAAAATACTAAGATCATGGCATCTAGTCCCTTACTTCATGCCAAATAGAAGGAGAAAAAGTGGAAACAATGACAAATTTTATTTTCTTGGGCTCCAAAATCACTGTGGACAGTGACTACAGCCATGAAATTAAAAGATGCTTGCTCCTAGGAAGAAAAGCTATGACAAACCTAGAGAGCATATTAAAAAACAGAGACATTACTTTGCTGACAAAGGTCTGCATAGTCAAAGCTATGGTTTTTCCAGTAGTCATATAAAGATTTGCGCGTTGGACTGTAAAAATGGCTGAACACCAAAGAATTGATGCCTTCAAAGTGTGGTGCTGGAGAAGACTCTTGATAATCTCTTGGACTGCAAGGAGATCAAACCAGGCAATCCTAAAGGAAATTAACCCTGAATATTCATTGGAAGGACTGATACTGAAGCTGAAGCTCCAATATTTTGGCTACTTGATGCAAAGAGCTGACTCATTGGAAAAGACCCTGATGCTGGGAAAGATTGAAGGCAAAAGGAGAAGGGGGTAGCAGAGGATGAGACAGTTAGATAGCATCACTGACTCAATGGACATAAATTTGAGTAAACTCCATGAAATAGTGGAGGACAGAGGAGCCGGGCATGCTGCAGTTCATGGGGCTGCAGAGTCAGACACGACTTAGCAACTGAACATCAACTATTCATCTGCAAATGATTGTGCACATTACTCTGTTTTTTAAAAAATTCTTATTTATTTATTTTTGACTGCACTGGGTCTTCTTTTCTACTCAGGCTCTTTCTAGTTTTGTCCAGGAGGGTCACTCTAGTTGCCATGCACTGGCTTCTCATTGCAGTGGCCTGTCCTGTTGCAGAGCACGGTCTCTAGGGCAGGCGGCCTCTAGAGCACAGGCTCAATAATTGTGTCTCAGGCTCAGCTGCTCCAAGGCATGTGGGATCTTCCTGGATCAGGGGTCAAACCCCTGTCTCCCGCATTGGCAGGTGGATTCTTTACCACTGAGCCACCAGGAAAACCCTAGCTGGGATTACTTTTTAATGTTAATCTCTATTGGGTGATGGGGGTAGTGGGTTCTTAATCCACATGACTAGAATGAATTTGAACTCCAGTCTCTTGAGAGGCTTGTACTTTGGATTCTCAGTGAAGATTTTCCTTTCATGTGGAGCCCAGGCTAAGGTAGGCAGTATTCCTTTTTTGTCTTTTCTAGTGGATGGATTATTTTCTGGCTTCCCTTTTCTCCTAGATTCATGCAGGAGTTCCCAATCCTCGCTCCCCACTTTAGGCTTGCACAAGACCTCATCTCCACGGCTCATGTGGCTCTTCAGTCTCAAGCTCTTTGCTTTTAAGTCCATAGACTCCCTCCCTCAGGGCAGTCAGCATTCGCTTTCACCACTGTGGTTTTCAACTTTCTCATCATGTGGAGC
Source organism: Bubalus kerabau (assembly GCF_029407905.1). Lineage (NCBI taxonomy): Eukaryota > Metazoa > Chordata > Mammalia > Artiodactyla > Bovidae > Bubalus > Bubalus kerabau. The sequence continues at coordinate 19,753,740 of NC_073627.1, read as the reverse complement.
ACTTTTGTTGTCTTCTTACTAATTTTGTGGACTTAGCAGTTAGATAGGATTGGTATTTCTATTTCAGCTGGTATTTTTAGACATTTGTGTTAAGGAGGGCTTTTAGGTAACCTCTCCAGTATTACCTGAAATGAAGCCAAAATCCTCTCTTTCTCTTCAGCATCCTGAAATTTCATGAATAGTGTGCCATGGGACTTTTTTCATTCATGGAGCTAGCACTTGGTGGAAACTTTCAATCTGGAGGCTCATGTTCTTTATTTCCTTTGTGTGGATTACCACATTTTATCCATTCATTAGTTGATGGACATAAGAGTTTTCTGTTTCCTGGCTATTATGAACAATACTGTTATAAACATTTGTTTCCAGGTTATCATTTTTTTCTTGGAATGTATACCTAGAAGTATAATTGCTGGGTCCTATGGTAAGTTGGATGGGGAAACAGTGGAAACAGCATCAGACTTTATTTTGGGGGGCTCCAAAATCACTGCTGATGGTGATTGCAGCCATGAAATTAAAAGACGCTTACTCCTTGGAAGAAAAGTTATGACCAACCTAGATAGCATATTAAAAAGCAGAGATATTACTTTGCCAACAAAGGTCCGTTTAGTCAAGGCTATGGTTTTCCAGTGGTCATGTATGGATGTGAAAGTTTGACTGTGAAGAAAGCTGAGCACCGAAGAATTGATGCTTTTGAACTGTGGTGTTGGAGAAGACTCTTGAGAGTCCCTTGGACTGCAAGGAGATCCAACCAGTCCATCCTAAAGGAGAGCAATCCTGGGTGTTCATTGGAAGGACTGATGCTAAAGCTGAAACTCCAATACTTTGGCCACCTCATGCGAAGAGTTGACTCATTGGAAAAGACCCTGATGCTGGGAGGGATTGGGGGCAGGAGGAGAAGGGGACGACAGAGGATGAGATGGCTGGATGGCATCACCGACTCGATAGACATGAGTTTGAATGAACTCCAGGAGTTGGTGATGGACAGGGAGGCCTGGTGTGCTGTGATTCATGGGGTCACGGAGAGTCGGACACAACTGATCAACTGAAGTGAACTGATGGTAAGTCTCTGTTTAACTTTGTGAGAAACTGGCAGACTTTCCCTGTTGGCTACACCATTTACATTCCCACCAACAAAGTATGAGGATTCCAGTTCTGCAGGTCCTCACCAACACTTGTTATTACCTGTCTTTTTTGTTAAAGCCATCCTAGTGCGTTTGGCATGAGACCCTATAGCTCAGGGTTTAGAGTGCTGGTCTTATAAACCAGGTGTCAGGAGTTCATATCTCCCTGGGGCCTGCTAAGCAACTCTCTTATTGGGCTTCCCTCATGGCTGAGACGGTAAAGAATCTGCCTGCAATGCAGGAGACCTGGGTGTGATCCCTGGGTTGGGAAGATCCCCTGGAGGAGGGCGTGGCAACCCACTCCAGTATTCTTGCCTGGAGAATCCCCATGGACAGAGGAACCTGGCCGGCTAAAGTCCATGGGGTCGCAAAGAGATGGACACGACTGAGGAACTCAGCACACAGACAGTCGGTTTGAAGTGGTATCTCTTTGTGTTTTCAATTTACGTTTTCCTAACAAGGCTAATCCGGAGAAGGCAATGGCACCCCACTCTAGTACTCTTGCCTGGAAAATCCCATGGACGGAGGAACCTGGTAGGCTGCAGTCCATGGGGTCGCTAGGAGTCAGACACGACTGAGCGACTTCACTTTCACTTTTCACTTTCATGCATTGGAGAAGGAAATGGCAACTCACTCCAGTGTTGTTGCCTGGAGAATCCCAGGGACAGGGAAGCCTGGTGGGCTGCTGTCGCTGGGGTCGCACAGAGTTGGACATGACTGAAGCGACTTAGCAGCAGCAGCAGCAGCAACAAGGCTAATCGGAGAAGGCAATGGCACCCCACTCCAGTACTCTTGCCTGGAAAATCCCATGGACGGAGGAGCCTGGTAGGCTGTAGTCCATGGGGTCGCTAAGAGTCAGACACGACTAAGCGACTTCACTTTCACTTTTCACTTTTCTGCATTGGAGAAGGAAATGGCAACCCACTCCAGTGTTCTTGCCTGGAGAATCCCAGGGACAGGGGAGCCTGGTGGGCTGCCGTCTATGGGATCACACAGAGTCGGACACATCTGCAGTGACTTAGCAGCAGCAACAAGGCTAATGACCTTGTGTATCTTTTCATGTGCTTATTGGTCATTGGTATACCTTTGGAGAAATGTCTATCTGTTGCTCATTTTTAAATGATTTTTTTTTTTTTTACTATTTGAAGTGTTTTTTAACTATTGTATTTTTTTATATCCCTTATCTTCAATTAATTATTTTATTTACCTGCTGTTCTTCTTTTATGTTTCTAGTAAGCTCCTTGCCTTCTTGAGATATTTATTATGCTTTAAAATTCTTCTTTCTGTCTGGTCCATTACTTATAACAGAAGGGCACCTATGCCAGAGAAAGCTTCTTTTATAGTACTTGCCTTCTTCGGTTGCCTCATATTTTCTTAGAAGCTAATGTTCCCTTGAGACTGCTAGCCACTCTAACTGATAATGTGCGCCTGGAAGGAAGATGCAAAAGCTTAGGTTCTGTGTTATGCTCCTCCTTTGAGTTCAGGGATTGGGGTTTGGTTAGAAGAGGAAAACCACCCTAAGGTGGGAAGCCCCTGGTTCCAGTGTGGGCTCAGTCACCACCCCCCTCTAATACATGTGTTGCCTTGTACTGCTCATTTGCAAGAGCTGCTGTTTTCCTTAAGTTGTAATTTCCTGATTCACCAAATGAATAGTGAGGAGGGAGGGAAGCTCATTTGTGCCAGCCAGCTCACTGACCTCCTTGACTTCACAACTCCCCTTGACCCTGACCTTTTGTTAACTGCTTCACACTCACACACTCATACTCACATACACTCACACTGCCTTGATGTTACCCTACTGTCTCTGGTCGGTGCTGGACTGCTTACCTGGCACTGGCTACAGGCGGGCAGGGGCCCACTGAGCACAACTAGAAGCCATTCTCCGGTCTCACCTTCCTGCGAGTCCTGGCACTCTTCCGCTTTAGGCTTGCTGTTCACCCAGCGCAGCACCGCCCTCACCCGCACGCCAGTGTCTGACTCTGCCATTCATCTCATCTAATTCCTTCTTTCTTCAGAGATTTCCCTAGGATTAGGTCCTGTGGAGAAAGTTGTAGGCCTGTGTGAATGTCAAAAGGGCTTACTCTGAGAAAGCCTTCTATACAAATATTGAATCATTATGTTGTATCCCCTGGAACTAATATAATGTTGTATGTCAGTTAGACTGCTCAATAAAAGGAAAAAGAGGACCTTCCCTGGCAGTTCAGGGGTTTAGACTTCACCTCCCAGTGCAGGGGTTGCCGGTTCAGTCCCTGGTTGGGGAGCTATGACCCCACATGGCTCACCTTCTGGAGAAGATGGCCTTAGGGAGGGACCCAGAATGGCTACAGTTAGAATAATGCCCTGGCCTGACATCCAGCTGGTATTCCTGGTATGGCTGGATCAGATGTTTCTGGCCAGTCTCCATCCTGAGTGCTTATTAAGTATTTGAATAACTCCTAAATACCATTACCTGACACCATTTATGATATTTTACGTATCCCATATGGACTGCCCATGAGAGTGGGTGTTTATTATTACCACTATTTCAGAAGTGAGGAAATAGAGACTGAGACATCCTAAGTAAGATTACTGTAAGTAAGATTATTTACTTAAGATTACATCCTAAGTAAGACTTAGGGTTACACAGCTAGTAAGAGATGGAAGCAGGACTCAGAACAAAGGCCTTTTCTGTTAAATGCCAAGCTGACTTTCCAGTTTTCGGTCTCTAAATACCTAGGACTCTCAGGAAAAGGGAGGTTTACAGGAACAGAGGGTGAATGCTTGAAGGTCAGATGCTAGCTGAGGATGGGAAAGCAGGATCTAGTTTAAGCATTATGGAAATGTACAGATGGGACTGCAGCCATGAAATTAAAAGATGCTTACTCCTTGGAAGGAAAGTTATGACCAACCTAGATAGCATATTCAAAAGCAGAGACATTACTTTGCCAGCAAAGGTTCGTCTAGTCAAGGCTATGGTTTTTCTTGTGGTCATGTATGGATGTGAAAGTTGGACCGTGAAGAAGGCTGAGCGCCGAAGAATTGATGCTTTTGAACTGTGGTGTTGGAGAAGACTCTTGAGAGTCCCTTGGACTGCAAGGAGATCCAACCAGTCCATTCTGAAGGAGATCAGCCCTGGGATTTCTTTGGAAGGAATGATGCTAAAGCTGAAACTCCAGTACTTTGGCCACCTCATGTGAAGAGTTGACTCATTGGAAAAGACTCTGATGCTGGGATGGATTGGGGGCAGGAGGAGAAGGGGACGACAGAGGATGAGATGGCTGGATGGCATCACTGACTTGATGGACGTGAGTCTGAGTGAACTCCGGGAGTTGGTGAGGGACAGGGAGGCCTGGCGTGCTGCGATTCATGGGGTCGCAAAGAGTCGGACACGACTGAGTGACTGATCTGATCTGATCACATGTAAGTCAAACATCTCTTCCCAAGGACTTCCTTGGTGGTGCCGTGGCTAATACTCCAAGCTCCCAATGCAGGGGGCCTGGGTTCAATCAGTGGTCAGGGAACTAGATCCCACATGCCACAGCTAAAGATCCCACCTGACGAAACTAAGACCCAGTGCAGCCAAATTAAAAAAAAAAAAATCTCTTCCCCAAGTAGTTTTTGGTCTAATGGAGTGAGTAAACAAGAATATGAAGCCAAAAATACTAGAAGTACAGATAATAAGTAATTTGTAACTCAGAAAAAGAAAAATAGTATCTCATCAGGGCAAGCAGGGTTTAACTGAGGAGATCCAATTAAAAGCCTGACTGGATGGTAGGTAGGCGAGTTGCAGGAATTTATAGAATCAAAGTTTTGTAGAAAACTTTTAAAAATATCAGGTCCAGGGGCTTCCCTGGTGGCTCAGTGGTAAAGAATCCACCTGCCAATGCAGGAGACACAAGTTCGATCCCTGATCTGGGAAGATCTCACACGCCTCAGAGCAACTAAGTCCGTGCCACACAACTATTGAGCCTGTGCTCTGGAGCCCGGGATCTGCAACCATTGAGCCCATGTGCTGCAACTGTTGAAGTCCACATGCCCTAGAGCCCGTGCTCCACAGCACGAGAAGCCACCGCAGATAGTGTCTGTCCTCTTAGTTTTGTCAGGCTCATATGTCTGTTTACTCTCTCCTTTGGGTCCACCTCTGACTTCATTGGAGAAGGAAATGGCAACCCACTCCAGTGTTGTTGCCTAGAGAATCCCAGGGACGGGGAGCCTGGTGGGCTGCCATCTATGGGGTCGCACAGAGTCGGACATGACTGAAGCGACTTAGCAGCTGGACTGCAGCACGCCAGGCTTCCCTGTCCATCACCCACTCCTGGAGCTTGCTCAAACTCATGTCCATCAAGTCGGTGATGCCGTCCAACCATCTCATCCTCTGTCGTCCCCTTCTCCTCCTGCGTTCAATCTTTCCCAGCAACAGGGTCTTTTCCAATGAGTCAGTTCTTTGTATCAGGTGGCCAAAGTATTGGAGCTTCAACTTCAGCACAAGTCTTTCCAATGAATATTCAGGACTGATTTCTTTCAGGATTGACTGGTTTGATCTCCTTGCAGTCCAAGGGACTCTCAAGAGTCTTCTCCAGCACCCCAGTTCAAAAGCATCAATTCTTCGGCACTCAGCTTTCTTTATGGTCCAACTCTCACATCCATACATGACCACTGGAAAAACCATAGCTTTGACTAGACAAATCCTTGTCAGCAAAGTAATGTCTCTGCTTTTTAATATGCTATCCAGGTTAGTCATAGCTTTTCTTCCAAGGAACAAGCATTTAATTTCATGGCTGCAGTCACCATCTGCAGTGATTTTGGAGCCCAAGAAAATAAAGTCTGTGACTGTTTCCATTGTTTCCCCATCTATTTGCCGAGAAATGATGGGACCAGATTCTATGACCTTAGTTTTTTGAATGTTGAGTTTTAAGCCAGCTTTTTCATTCTCCTCTTTCACTCTCATCAAGAGTCTCTCTAGTTCTTCTTCGTTTTCTGCCATAAGGGTGGTATCATCTGCATACCTGAGGTTATTGACATTTCTCCCTGCAATCTTGATTCCAGCTTGTGCTTCATCCAGCCCAGCATTTCTCATGATGTACTCTGCATATAAGTTAAATAAGCAAGGTGACAATATACAGCCTTGACTTACTCCTTTCCCAATTTGGAACCAGTCCATTGTTCCATGTCTGGTCTTAACTGTTGCTTCTTGACCTGCATACAGATTTCTCAGGAGGCAGGTCAGGTGGTCTGATATTCCCATCTCTTTAAGGATTTTCCACAGTTTGTTGTGATCCACACAGTCAGTGAAGGAGCAGTAGATGTTTTTCTGGAATTCTCTTGCTTTTTCTATGATCCAATGGATGTTGGCAATTTAATCTCTGATTCCTCTGCCTTTTCTAAATCCAGCTTGAACATCTGGAAGTTCTCAGTTCACATACTGTTGAAGCCTGGCTTGGAGAATTTTGAGCATTACTTTGTTAGTGTGTGAGATGAGTGCAATTGTGCGATAGTTTGAACGTTCTTTGGCATTGCCTTTCTTTGGGATGAAAACTGACCTTTTCCAGTCCTGTGGCCACTGCTGAGTTTTCCGAATTTACTGGCATATTGAGTGCAGCTATCAGGGCTTCCCTGATAGCTCAGTTGGTAAAGAATCTGCCTGCAATGCAGGAGACCCTGGTTTGATTCTTGGGTTGGGAAGATCCGCTGGAGAAGGGATAGGCTACCCACTCCAGTATTCTGGCCTGGACAACTGGGGTTGCAAAGAGTCGGACACAACTGAGTGACTTTCACTTTCACTTTTTAAATTAATTAATTAATTAATTTGGCTGCCACTGGATCCCTATGGCATGTAGGATCTTAGTTCCCCAACCAGGGATTGAACTGGTGTCCCTTGCATTGGCAGGCAGACTCTTAATTACTGGACTACCAGGGAAGTCCTGATAGTTCATTGGTTTTTATTGCCAAGTAGTATTCCATCATATGAATGTGCTGCATTTTGCTGTTTTATTCACATTTGAATTGTTGCCACTTTGGGGCTACAGTGAGTAATGCTGCTATGAACTTTATCTGGATGTATGTTTTCATTTCTCCTGGGAGTATGCCTAGGAATTGGATTGCTGAGTCTTATGTTAACTCTATACTTGACCTTTCAAGAAACAGCGGCACTGTTGTCTAAAGTGGCTGCACCATTTTACATTCCAACATCCATGTATGTGGATTGTGTTTCTCTGCACCTGGGCTTCCCAAGGGCAGGAGCAGGAGTCTCGTGTCCACCTTGGTGGCCAGGGCCTGGCCAGGCACCACACAGGGGCTGTCGGCCGCAAAGGCTCCTTGACCCCCAGGGGTCTCTCTTACCTCAAGCTTTTCACTGTCTTCCCCTTTATTGTTGTCTTCTAGGAGCTCAGCTCACAGTTTCCAGTTGTCTGGGAAAATGCCAGAAGAGCTCACCAGATGCCAGGAGGCAGCCCTTTTCTGGAAAATCCTTCTACTTGGATCTGCCTGCCGGCAAGAACCTCCAGTTTTTGACGGGGGCCATTCAGCAGCTGGGTGGGGTAGGTAACCTGCTTCTCCCCTGTGGTGCCATGTGCCTTCATGGATTCAAGGGCAGGAGCTGGAGAAGGGTTCTGCCTGTGACTTCCAGGTATTTTCAGGGGTATCACTGCATTTTCCAAAGCAGCTTAAATGTAAACCATTTTTTAAAAGTAAAGATAATTTTTTTTTCCTAATTAGAAAAGTAATTTCTGTTCATTCTAGAAATCTGGAGAACTGAAACAGCAGAGTGGCACTGCTAAGGAGTGGACTTGTTGGGATAGGAGAAATGTGTGGCCATGAAATCATTTATCTTTTTGCCATATTACAGAAGGTAGACAGACATACTCCTTCAACCTATCACTTTAAAGATTTTTTTAAATTGTGATAAAATTTATATGACATAAAATATGCCTTTGTAATTGTTTATAGGTTCATTCTTCTTAATTTAAAAAAAGTTTTTTGTTTTTTTTTTTTTAAATTTTGGCTGCCATGGGTCTTTATTGTGGCACACAGGCTCAGTAACAGCAGCATGTGGACTTAGTTCCCCAATCAGAGATGGAACCCATGTCCCCTGCATTGGAAGGTGGATTCTTAATCACTGGACTACCAGAGAAGTCCCTGTAAATTAATTATTTTAAAATTCATGGACATTAATTACATTCACCCTGTTGTGTAACCATCACTCTCTGTTTCCCAAACTTTTATCACCCCAAACAGAAGCTCTGTAACCTTTAAGCAAGAACTTCCCTTTTCACCTCCCCCTACCTCCCCAGCATTCACATCTACATTATGTTTCTGAATTTGCCCATTCTAGATATGTGGTATCAGCGGGATCACTGATGTTGGTCCTTTTGTTTCTGGTTTGTTACACTTTAACATAAAGCTTTCAAGGCTCACCCATGCTGTAGAGTAGATCAGAGTTTCCTTTCTCTCTCATGACTGAATAGTGCTCCACTGTATGGACAGACCACATTTTGCTTATCCATTCATACGTTAATGGACACTCGGTTTGTTTCTGCATTTTAGCTATTATGAATAATGCTGCTGTGAACATGGGTAGACAAGTGTCCATTCGAGTCCCTATTTTCAATTCTGTTGGACGTATACCTCGGAGAGGAGTTGCTGGGTCGTGTGGTAATCCATGTTTAGCTTTTGAGGGACCGCAACTTCTTTTTTAAACCTAAGTGCCAGGTTTCTCTCGTCAGAGAGATCATCCATCCTTCCTTTCACAGGGTGCTGGGGCCGGCTGGTCCTGGCTCATGAGAACCAGTTGTTAACATCTCTTTCCACTCCCACATTAAGGGATGTCATATGGCTACCTTGAAATCAGCCCCAGTAGTATTTTACCCCACAGAAACCAGCAAACGCTACAAAGCAGGGCTTTTTTTTTCCCCCTTTCCCCCCAAGAGTCCGGCATTAAGCATTTGCCAGCTCACTACTGCTTATTTCCATCTTTTCTTCTTCCACCAGACATGAGTTGTGTCATTGTGTTTCCAGCACTGTTTTGGGTTTCTTAGGATGAGTCAGACCCTCTCAGTGTCATAAAGGGCTTGCAGGTAAGATGAGCAGACACTTACGCAGCTGAGTAATATCCAGAACCCAATTTTATTTCAGGCTCCTCTTCGTAGTGTGGTAAAGATGACAGATGCAGCATCTGGATGGCCCAGTGTATCTTCACAGCAAAACCATGGCTTAGCCAAGCTCCTGATCCTCCAGTCCCATCAGCGTGCTCTCTCTCTGGGCAAACCCTCACCAGTCAGATATTCAGAGCCCACAAGGCTCTGCTGGGAGGACTACAGTTCTGGAGTCAAGAACCTGTGTCCTGTACATAAACCTTATTATATTTTGGGATGATGTCTTCTTGGGGGCCCAGCACAGGATTGCATCTGGTCTATTTAAGGACATTAATTCTGCAGCTTCTGTGAGCCAACCTGATTTCCTTCCTCGACCTGTCAATATTGATGATTCTACTTCTGCCTTTTGGGTTTCAGCCACCTCTGTGATCTGGTTTCAGGTAATTGAGGGTTTTCTGAGCAAAGAAGTAAGTTACATCGTGTCCAGCCGCAGGGAGGCGAAGGCCGAGAGCAGCAGGACAAGTCACAGAGGCTGCCCCAGCCCCAGCGAGGTCACAGTGGACACACCGCCCGTGGCCAACCCAAAAGGCAGCCGTGCTAGGCCCGCACAGAAAGCCATGGACCCAGTAAGAACCTCGTGGGGCGGGAAGTGTGTGTCTAGTAAACGAAGGAAGTAGGCCTTTGTGAGCCCACTTCAACAGTTTCTGGTTTTAGTTTCATCTGGTTTATTTTAATCTCTCATTTGAATTCAGGGGCTGAAACTATCTTGTCACAGCTCTGGATCCACACACCTCAGTGACATGCCATCCCTATGCCCTCCCTTCTGTGATAAATATTCACTTTTCCTGGGACTTCAGAGTCTGAGATTCAAAAACAGTAGGGGAGGACTTTCCTGGTGGTTCAGTGGTTAAGAATCCACCTGCCACTGCAGGGTCCATGGGGTTGATCCCTGGTCCAGGAAGATCCCACATACCATGGGGCAACTAAGCCCGTGCACCTCAGCTACTGAATCTGTTTGCTCTTGAACTTGCGCTCTGCAACAAGAGAAGCCCACACACCACAGCTCGAGTAGCCCCTGCTTACCACAACTAGAAAAAGTCCACGTGCAGCACTGAAGACCAGCACAGCCAAAAATAAATAAACATTTTTTTAAAAAATAAGAAAAAGAAACAGTAGGGGAATAAACCAGAGAGGGCTTGTTAGGATTGACTGACACTTGTCTGCTGGGGAGTGTGAGCTTTTAAAGAGAGGTCTAAAAAAATAACAAAGAAGAAGAAGAGAGGTCTCGGGACCTTTGTAACACTTGACCTTGGGTGAATTCAAAATGCCCCTCCCCAGGCTTCAGGCCACCCAGGCTGCAGCTCCCTGTGAGTGACCCGAACCTGAGGATGGCTTTACCTTTACCTCTGGAAGGTTCTCCCAGCTTTCACTTCTGCCGCTGCTCAGCTGTCCCTGCTCCCAGGTTTCCGAGGGACATGACTCCCAGACATCCTGGCCAGCCCCTGTGGAAACGTGTGTTTGTGCACAGGTGGTCTCCACAGCTCCCCCATCGCTCCTTTCTTCCGCCAGGTGCCTCTGAGCAGAGGGAAGGAGCTCCTGCAGAAGGCCATCAGAAACCAGGTGAGCAGAGGGGGACGGGCTGGAGGCCGGTGTGTCTGGCGCAGGGAGAGAATAAGCCCCGCCTCCGAAGGTTCTTCTGAAGCACTGACACAAAAGGCATGCCCGGCCAGGCTTGTAGCACTGTCATGATTTCCTCCTTTCTGACGAGGAAGTGGGGCTCAGAGGAGTTCAGTCATCTGTCCAGAGTCACCCAGGCTGGAGGTGGAAGAGCCAGGTTTTGACTCCATGATCTTAAGAACCTGGGAGAAATGCGGTGGGGTGTCTTTCGCACGTAGCTATTTATCCCTTCTGTGAGGACCCAGGGCCATTACAGTTGAGTGGCAGCAGGAAGAGTTAATGTGATCTTGCAGAGGACTGGTTCAGGTGCCATCAGCAGGTGCCCCAGCCGTGGTCTGTGATGCAGGAGGGTGGTGTGGCCAGTGTAGCTTCCTGTATGATGAGGGTGGTGTTTATTGTGTCCCTCCTGTGGGCTCAGAGCGTTCCTCACAGAAGCTCTCCCGACAAGCCGCTCACATGAACACACATGTCCCTTCCTGGTCCCGAGGTGGCTGGAGCAGAGCCACCAGCCAGATCAGCCACCCGTCCCTCCCAAGGTGGCCAGCCCCCTGCGAAGGACAGGGTCCTCCCAGGGTTTGAAGTCGACTTTCCAGGCTCTGTGCTTGCTCCCCTGCCCACCTTCTCGCAACAGCTCCGCACATGGATGACCTGGAGCTCCCAGAAGCCAGGCCAGCCTGTCCCCAGGTGGTTGAGCCTCAGGCGGGGGTCTCGTCCTCCTGCCTCACTCCACTTGTCTTTCCAGGGCAGCAGCAGTGGAGGCGGCAGTGGACACGGCAGCAGCCTCCTGAGCAACGCCCGCTCCTGGGGGGTGCAGATTCTCCACGTGGACGGTACTCTTCCTGCCCAGGGCCGCAGAGGGGAGGGTTGGCAACTTTGCCTGGGAACCTGGGCTGTGAGAAGGGTCCGCGTCATGTACTGGCTGAAGCCAGATGTATTCAGTCACTTACTGTGTTGGTCCACAGAGGTGGAGAGCAGCCGCAGCAATAGCAGAGCGCAGGTGCTGGGAAGGGCTGCTTCCTTTAACCCCGGTGCCAGCTTTCCTCAGCAGGATTGAATAAGAACCAATCCTAATATCCATTACCCCTTATCAGGCATTTACTCTGAACTAGGAAACACCTCATTTAATCCTCACCACAGTCTCTGCCCATTGTACAGATGAGGAAGTTGAGCCTCAGGGAATAGATTGAGTAAATTACTCATAGTCTTACCAGGCCCACATTCCCTCCTAGTTTGGCTCAACTACATTTCCTGTTCTTTCTTTCCTCTAGGGTTTGCCACACATTATAACCACCTGTGTGCAGGCTGTAATACATTTACATGAGAGCAGCTGTCTTGAATCTGCTGGCAGTGGCCAGCCCTCCTACCCAGCTCCACTTTGAGTCTGGCATTTTCTCTGACCCATTAAAGGGGGCAGGTCTAGATCCAGCCTGAGATCTGTCGGAGGGGCAGGGAGCTGTGCCAGGCAGGTCCTGGTCTGGGATGGTGGGAGGTTCCATCGTCTCTGGAAAACCAGCCATTTCTGACTTGATCTAATTTCCTGCTTTTCTGTGTATTAGAGAAGCTCCAGCATGTATAGCTCCTGCAGGGTCTCCCACCAAGGATATAACTGAGTAAATGCCATGGCTTGATCTCCCCCACAAAACTGCTCTTCAGTAGCACCTTAAAGCCCTTTATGGGTCATCAGGCACCTCCTGTTCAAGACTTGTATTCAGTGCTCCAAAGGAGCATGCAGCCAGCACAGGTGCTTTTCCAGGGATAGAGCACCCTGCGCTCTCTTTTATTATCAGCAGGTGCAGAGATGACACGTAGCCAGAAGGTGGCAGGCAAGGCTGGTGTGATCCAGTGAGCCAGGCCAGGTGGGACCTTCAGTCCCCCAGCCCCAGGACAGGGCTGTGCTGGGGAAACAAGAAGAGGAAGCCTTTGGCCACAGCCCTCTGTTTCCTCCCCAGAAATGCTGATACGGGTGCAGCAACTGTCTCTTGATGCTCCACGTGTGAAGAAACAAGGGCTGAAGAAGCCAGAGGTAAGTCATCCCCTCCCAAACCGAAGGGAAATGGGAAAGGCTGTGACAGCATTGGCAAATCCATGACCTGCCGCAGCCGCCTCCTCCCGGCCTTGCTGGGGAAGTGGGAGGAACACAGCCTCTCAGCTCAGCCCTGGTGCCTGCAGCCCTGTGTGGGGCCAAGGACTGCCTGCAGCTAAGTCCTCATGGCCTGCTGGCCAGGCTGCCATTCTGGGGATAGTTCTTGGTCTGGAAACGAGCCTGCAGATTGCATGGGTGATGGCAGGGGGGTAGTGGCATTTGAAATAGCTGCCATATTCCAAATTCTTGTTTGGCTTTTCCTTCTTTTTCTGGGGTTAGAACTGTGTACTACCTCAAGAGAGCCCAGGCTGATTTAAAGCTGCAGGGTCTTCACCCAGCCCTGAATTCAAGGAAGAATCAGGCTCTACAAGTCTGTCCAGGGCCTGGCACCCAGGAGAGGGACCACATCCAAACCAGGTGGAACGCTCAGCCTCACCAGCCCTCACCCCACCCCCTCTGGTCTGGGCATCTTTAAGGTTTTGCTGTAATGTATACAGGCCTTCCCTGATGGCACAAGCATTAAAGAATCAGCCTGCAATGCAAGAGACCAGAATTTGATCCCTGGGTTGGGATGATACCCCCTGGAGGAGGAAATGGCAACCCTCTGCAGTATCCTTGCCTGGAAAATTCCATAGACAAAGGAGCCCGGCTGGCTACAGTCCATGGGGTCGCATACACTGAAAGTCTCTTTCTCCTCCGACTTCTGCTCCCCAACCACCAAGCTCCCTCCCTGAGGTCAATAGTGTGAACAGTTGTGCAAATGTCCTTCCAGGACTCCCAAGTATCTACAAGCAAATACATTGAAATTCCCCCCTTTTACGCAAATGTGTAGTATTATTACTTTGCTTTGTTCGCTTAATAATCTCTTTTGTAGCTACTTGGGACTCTTTTGGGGCAAGTTTTGGGTGCAGTCTGCTGATGGGGGAGGGCCTGTTGCAGGCTTCTTTGGGCTGTGTTGGCCCTGGTGGTGTGCCCTGGAAGAGAATCTGGAATCCCCTTGGGCCCAGAGGCCCAGACAGTTATATAGCCGCTGGATCTCTTATTCTATCCACACCCTCCCAACTCTTTAGCTGATTTTTTTTTAATTTTGTTTCATTTGGCTTGTAACATTAGCTTTGTTTGACCTTGGCCTGAAAGCCAGTTTTGACAAACACAGTCAGGGTGTGTAAGATAGGGTGCTGAAAACCAAAAGGCATTGTCTTCACCCTCATCCTGTCGGCTGCCCTGGCATGCCAGCCGCGCCCAGAGTACACGGGCTGCTGCCAGTGAGCCCCTCCTCGGCGCCAGGTGTGTCACCTGCTGCAGTTTCATCTGTGCCACATCCGGGGTGTTAGGTGGGAACCCCGAACATCATGGGTGGCACGGGCCCCATTCCCACGGTGGTGGGGTTTGCTCCTCAGCCCTTGCTTGCTTTTTGCTCTGTCCTGCATTCCTTGCACAAAGTCAGGGCCCTTGAGATTCACGCTCAGAGCTCACCATGCAAAGAGCATGGTGCTCAGGTCTGCTCCAGCTCAGGGTCCAGCCGTGGGCAGAAAGCTAAAGTGGGGCAGACGAGGAGCAGCTCGGCTCACCGGGCCCAGTTCCTCGACCCCCCTAGCTCCCTCACATCCTTAACCTATTTTTCCTTTCCATTCAGGGAACATGTCCAGCAGAGTCAAGAACACGGAAAGGTCAGTGCAGGAGCTCTTCCTCATTTAATTGCCATCCCTCCCTCCCTAAACGCTTCCCCACGACTCCCTCTGTGGCAGCATCTGCTCACTTTTCTGCGGCAGGAAGCAAGTCCAGGTTGTGTACAGCCTCGTCCTGTTGCCAGGGCCCGAGCTTCAGAGAGGAGGGCAGCGGGAGAGGGACGTCTGTGAGCAAGTCCAGGGCTGCTGGGCCGGGCCTTCTGTGTAGAGCCAAGACCTCCTGTGGTTGCTCTGGCTCCTGCAGCCTCTGGCTGTTCCCAGGCATCGATGGAAGTTCAGCATCCTTTTCTTTCTGATTCAGGAGCAGTTTGGGGTGGGCAGTTTGACAGCTGCCTACTACTTTCAGAAATGCCAAACTCCCTGAAATTGACAAATAGGCAGATTGACGGGCCCAGCTCCCGGCTCCTCTTGGACAGCAGGAAAGTTTCTCCCCCTGGATATTTCTCCCAAAGATGCTCTGTCGGTGGCATTTATTCGTGCACAAGTGGGAACTAATAAGGAAAGTCACTTGGCACCTCTTACGCTTGCAAATCAAGGAAGTCTGTGGGAGAATTGATTTTAATCACTGTGTCAGTTAATTAGAAAGACGAGGAGTCGCCCCAAAAAAGTAATTAAGGAAGAAAGGCTGCTTCTGCTCGGGCACTGGGAGCTGAGAAGCACCAGCCTCTTGGGGATTTGGTGGCAGCTAGCTGTGCCCAGCCTTTCGGTGCCTCAACTGCCCCTTTGACAGGACTTGGGCATCGTGGAAGGGCAGAAGGGGTTTATAATGCCTCAGAGAATCTGTAAACTGTGCAAATAGCCAGCTAGTAGGGGACAAATCTCTTGATTAACTGACTCCAAATCTGTTTTCCCAGCACCCCTTTGCCCTATTTTTTTCAAGAACCAGATTTCACTTTTTTTTTTTAACTGTCCTTCTGCCAAGACCTCGAAACACTCTTCAGTTCTCCTCCTTGCTGTTCCTGCCCTCCAGAACCCCAGACTCCTCATGGAGAATTCTGTCTGAGAACCATCCTCAGGCCCCCTTGGGATTCTGAGACACCAGGAGTTAAGGTCTGGGAAGGAGCTGAGGCTCTTAGCAGAAACCAGCAAGGGCTGGGTTTCTCTTACCCAGCCAGGTTCCTGACTCTCAAGGTTGACAGCCTTCAGCACCCACATGCAGGAGGCTGAGGGTGGGCACATTTAGGACCCTGGGGCACTGTGTAGCCTCTCCCCCCAAGGGTGGTAGAGGCTGGGGGAGATGGCAGCAGGGGCCTCACTCAGCCAAGGGAAAGGCACTCCTTGGGGCCACGAGGTCTCTGGCTCTGAGAGCCTCTTGGGCTTTGGCAGAGCCTCGTCTCTCTGAGCATTTCCTGTGGGCAGAGCTTAGGCTCTGCACCAGGGCAGACAGATGGCTGACGGGCGCACTCTTCCTTCCAGTGGCCAGACTGAAGGCACCGTTCCTCAAAGTCGAAGATGAAAGCAGGTGAGTGGACCGCCAGACCTACACGGAGAAGAGGTACTCAGGGGCCCCAGGCTGCCATGGGGAGGTCTCATAGATCAGAGGAGCCATGCCCAGCTGGCACTCCTCTTGATCATGAGTCAGAGGTTAATAATCCTATAGGTGAATTCCTTCCTTATTTTTTAAATATTTATTTATTTGGCTGTGCCAGGTCTTAGTTGCAACACGTGGGATCCAGTCCCCTGACCAGGGATCGAACCTGGGCTCCCTGCACTGGGAGCTCAGAGTCTTGGCCACTGGACCACCAAGGAAGTCCCTGAATTCCTTCCTTTCAAAGCTCTGCATTTTTGAGTCTGTGATGTTGCATCCAGGCTGTTTGACTCCCCATTTCCCCCATGTGTACACTGACACTCAATACGAAATCATTGCTGGTGTTAGTGCTGGTCGTCTCTGCTAAAGTGAGGATCTCTGCAGTGCTACTGGGGTTCCCTTGTCAGACCACCTTGTATCAACACTTGACCAAGCCTTTCCATTTGCTGTGTAAAACCCTTTCCTGGTATGTGTTATCTCCTCATAGCCATGGGTAAAACTGCCATGAGAAGAGTCCATCCTCTTCCCAGTGGGGAAACTGAGGTCAGAGACATTAAGGGCCATGAACACAGCCACTTTGCTAGTAAGTCTCAGTCTGAGGCTAGAGTCCACATCCAGCCTGGGGCCCTCTCCCCTCTGCCCTGTCTGTCCCCGTGAGGGCCCTTTCTTACCTAGCAGGAGGGTCACATCAATGATAATCTGATGAGCTGTTAGCCACCTGGGTTGTCACTGACTCTTCGGTAAGTACCAGATTAAAAGTCTGTGAAAATCTAGAATTAACCCCAGAAGTTTTTTTAAAGCCCAGGCGTCCCCAGGAGAGACTCCTGGGTCAGAATGCTCTGTGTCCCTCAGCTTTGGGCTGGCCACCAAGAGACCCAGCCCCAGGAGCCCGGCAGGCCTGCCCATGCCTCACCTGACAGTGGCACATTGGACAGAGTTGGCGCTGGCGGCTCAAAAGCCAGTAGAAGGAATCCAGGGCTGGAAGGAGGCCCTCTCATCTCCCCTTCCGGGCAGGTGGGGGAGGGGCATGTCCTGCGCAGCCCGCCCTTCACAACCAGCCGGGTACAAGTAGTCATGACTGGACCGTTGTGGCTGAGACACCACTAGGGCCTTAGTATCTCTGCACATGGAGCTGAGCCTTCTCTCGATCCTTCTTTGCGTGCTGTTCTAAAGCAGGCGCTCTTCAAAACCCAACATAGCCGCACCAGCCTCAACTTTTCAACCTCCTCAGCAGAAACAAAATAACACGGAGGAGGGCGAAAGCCGGGTACCAGGGCTGTGAAGGGCGCCTCCTTCTCCTTCAGGATCCAAGAAGACATTTTATTTTGGCTGTGCTGTGCACTCTACGGGATCTTGGTTCCCCAACCAGGAATCAAACTTGGGCCCCCTGCGGTGGAAGCTCGGAGTCCTAGCCACTGGACTGCCAGATAAATCCCCAAGAAGACTCATTGGTTAATTTCCTCCTGAGGCTGCAGGGTCTCAATATGTCCCTGGAACCCAGGGCCTGCTTTCCCCTGGAGCACCGTCCACTGTACCGTAACATGGTGTGGTCAGAGGCTGCCGAGTACCCACAGATCACCACGTCTGGCCCCGAAAGTCTCCTGAATGTGAGCTACTTAAGGCAAACGACTCAGTGTATGTCTGACTGCCCAGAACCTTCACTGCACCTCTCTTTTCCATTCAGAGCATCACCCCTCAGATAGTACAAAGGCCCAGCCCATAGCAAAGATATTCCTCTTCATGGAACAGGAAGATCACTGATCTGGTCTTAACATCCTTGCGTTTAGATTCTGCCAGGCTAGAGTTCTCAGAGGTCACTTGAGGGTCGAGAAACAAAATGGAAAGGTGGGAGGAACTAGATCAGAAGTTGGGAGACGTGGCTTCCCATCTGGACTTGGCTGCTTATAGGTCATGAGCCCTTGGGCAAGCCACAGAACCTTTAGGGCTTCGTTTCCTCTTCGTGATATAAAGTATGAAAACACCGTTATTCTGCTCAGCTCAGAGGTTGCAGGATATGGGGGAGGCAATGATTGTAAACAGGCTTGGAAAGTAGACAGGAAGAGTGTTCATTTAAAATATTAATCTAACCCAGTAAGGCAGATAAGAATGTTGTTCTAGTATTTAAAAGCTGGGCAAGTGAGGGATTTCCCTGGTGGTCCAGTGGTTGAGATTCTGAGCTTCTAATACAGGGGGCATGAGTTTGATCCCTGGTCAGGGAACTAAGATCCCACATGCTGTGTGACATGGCCCAAAAAAGATGGGCAGGTGAGAGTCTGCTTTATTAAGATGGGAATTCTCAGCATTTGGGCTGGCCCCTCTTCCTCGCCTTTTCCCTTCCCCACTGGAGTCAAAATGGAAGTTTTGTGTGTTTCAGGAAGTTTCGTCCTTTCCACCTTCAGTTTAAATCCTTTCCTGAAATTTCTTTTCTGGGACCCAAAGCCGCCAGTCCTTTTGAGGCCCCGATGACTCCAAGCAGCTCGCACCATACCAGGTGGGTCTTTCTGGTTCCTGAGTACAAGAGCTGGTTCCAGGTCAAAGTCCTCCCCGCTGGGGGCTTGCTGGTCAGCCTGGGGAATGGCCATGTGTTAGCTCCTTAGGCAAAGTCTATTCTGGGAACTTAGCCCAGAGAAGAGGGACACCAGGAGTGTTCATCCGTTTTATCTGGTGTTCTCCATCCGTACTGAAGAACTTGACTTGTGTCCAAAGGGCATGAGGCTGGTTTCTGAACCTCGGAGTATAAACCTCCTTTCTTAGAGTCTCCTTGTGAAAGTGAAGTCGTTCAGTCATATCTGACTCTTTGCAACCCCATGGACTGTAGTTTAAGGGAGTCTCCTTGGGGGCCTGTTAAAAATGCAGATTCCTGGACTCCCCCCCTGCAGAATCACAGTCTCAGGTGATGGAGACCCCAGAGCTCCATGCTCCCGGGCTCCCCACGTGGTTTCAGTGCACGTCCACATTTGAGGCCTTTGAAGCTAAACATAGCAGGCAGAGGGTCTGGGGGACCTGCCACACTGTGTGGCCTGAAGTGACTTGTAGGCTGCTTGGTACCCCTACTCTGCAGATAGATGAGTTTGGACCCTTCATTGACCAACATGCAGAAGGCATGCAGTTCAGGTGATGACCTGGACACTTTCCCAGACCTTTCTAACCTATGGGCCAGGAGACTAGAGGGCAGATGCCCAGCCCGAGGGTCCCCAGTACCAGGGAGGACCTGTGGTTTACACCAGCAGACAGGGGCTAAGGGGTCAGGAAATAGTGCGAATGGGAGGAAAAACAGAAAGGGACTGTGGCAGTAGATAAAGAGCGGAGGAAGGCGAGAACAAGCCAGGGTGAAGTCTAAGGGCCCTTCATCCCTTTCCCAGAAGATACAAGGGACACAAGAGGGGCAGCCCAGCGGCTGCCTGGGCTGGGGCTGCGGGGGGTGCTTGGCCTGGGAAGGCCTGGGGATGGCACAGGAGCTGATAAAGGGAAGATGAAGGGTTTACAGTGAAGCGTCTGTATTCTTTGCCTATCCTCCAATCTCTAGACCGTGAGTCTCTCCAGAGAGAGTTTATGGACAGTACATCGTGTACCCTTTGTTCTCTCTTCTCACAAAGAGTAGCAAAATATTCACTGTGCTGGATCTTGCTTTTTTTTCCACTGAATATTTCTTAATTTCCTATTAGTACCTGAAGAGCTTCTTCATTCCCTTTAATCACTGCAGGGTATTCCATGGTATGGATTTACCGTATTTTATTTAACACACGCGTGGATGATTTCCAGTCTTTTGCGGTGAATAGTCTTGTTCAGAGTAAATTTATGATTGTTCAAGTATATTTGCAGGACAAATTCCTAAAAGTGGAAATGCCAGGTCAAAGGGTGCCTACATTTATAATTTTGAGAAGTGCAGCCAAATTGCTCTTCGTGGAGGTAATGCCAGGGCACACTTTCACTCGCAGTGGACCAGAGCCCATTTCCTGTCCCCGAGGCTCAGATGGTGAGCTGTCAGACTTGTGACTTCAGCCAGTCCGGTAGATCAAAACCCATATCTCAGTGTAATGCAGTTTTCATTTTTCTCTTTATGAATGCGCTTAAGTATGTTTTCCTATGTTGGATCGTTTGAATCTCTCTTTTTTTATATCTCTTTTTGTGTGAACCTTTTTCATAGCCTTTGCCAGTTTTTCTATTCAGTTATTGATCACTTATTGATTTGTAAGGAGCCCTTGGCTATGCTATTAGTTATAAATATCCTCCTCAGTTCCTGGTGTGTTTTTTTGAGTTTGTTTATATTTTCTACCATGCATATATATATATTTAATTGTTTGTCGTTGAGCTTTTTTACTGTTTCCTGGGTTTTGTGTCATACTTAGAAAGTCCTTAGGGGAATAGTTTGGACCCACTGAATTTGCTCAAATACCAGTACCTTACAGGCCGTTTAAAAATGCAGGACTGACTACAAGTAATAAATGCTGGAGAGGATGTGGAGGAAAGGAAACCCTTCTACACTGTTGGTGGGGATGTAAATTGGTGTAGCCACTGTGGAAAACAGTATGGAGTTCCCTTAAAAAATTAAAAATAGAGTTGCCATATGACCCAGCAGTCCCACTCATAGGTATATATCTGGAGAAAATGCTAATTCAAAAAGATACTTGCACCCCAATTTCATAGCAGGAATATTTACGATAGCCAAGACACAGAACCAACCTAAATGTCCATAAATGGATAAAGAAGATGTGGTGCATATATATATATGTACATATATATATGTATACACACACACAGTGAAATACTGCTCTGCTCAACCATAAGCAAGACTGAAACAATGCCATTTGTAGCAACATGGGTGGATTTAATAGAGATTATGAGTGAAGCAAATCAGAGAAAGAGAGGTATCATATCACTTATATGTGGAATCTAAAAAATAATACAAATGAATTTATTTACAAAATAGACTCACAGACATGGAAAACAAATTTATGGTTACCAAAGGGGAAAGCAGATGGAGGAGGGATCAGTTCAGTTCAGTTCAGTCACTCAGTCTTGTCTGACTCTTTGCGACCCCATGGACTGCAGCACGCCAGGCTTCCCTGTCCATCACCCACTCCCAGAGTTTGCTCAAACTCATGTCCATCAAGTCGGTGGTACCATCCAACCATCACATTCTCTGTCGTCCCCTTCTCCTGCGTTCAATCTTTCCCAGCATCAGGGTCTTTTCCAATGAGTCAGTTCTTCATATCAGGTGGCCAAAGTATTGGAGCTTCAACTTCAGCACAAGTCTTTCCAATGAATATTCAGGACTGATTTCTTTCAGGATTGACTGGTTTGATCTCCTTGCAGTCCAAGGGACTCTCAAGAGTCTTCTCCAGCACCCCAGTTCAAAAGCATCAATTCTTCAGCACTCAGCTTTCTTTATGGTCCAACTCTCACATCCATACATGACTACTGGAAAAACCATAGCTTTGACTAGACAAATCCTTGTCAGCAAAGTAATGTCTCTGCTTTTTAATATGCTGTCCAGGTTAGTCATAGCTTATCTTCCAAGGAGCAAGCATTTAATTTCATGGCTGCAGTCACCATCTGCAGTGATTTTGGAGCCCAAGAAAATAAAGTCTGTCACTGTTTCCATCTATTTGCCACGAAGTGATGGGACCAGATGCCATGATCTTAGTTTTCTGAATGTTGAGTTTTAAGCCAGCTTTTTCACTCTCCTCTTTCACTTCCATCAAGAGGCTCTTTAGTTCCTCTTCACTTTATGCCATAAGGGTGGTATCATCTGTGTATGTGAGGTTATTGATATTTCTCCCAGAATCTTGATTCCAGCTTGTGCTTCATTCAGCCCAGCATTTCTCATGATGTACTCTGCATATAAGTTAAATAAACAGGGTGACAATATACACCCTTGATATACTCCTTTCCCAGTTTGGTACCAGTCCGTTGTTCCATGTCCAGTTCTAACTGTTGCTTCTTGACCTGCATACAGGTTTCTCAGGAGGCAGATCGGGTGGTCTGGTATTCCTATCTCTTTAAGAATTTTCCACAGTTGGTTGTGATCCACATAGTCAAAGACTTTGGCGTAGTCAATGAAGCAGATGTTTTTCTGGACTTCTCTTACTTTTTCTATGATCCAACAGATGTTGGCAATTTGATCTCGGGTTTCTCTGCCTTTTCTAAATCCAGCTTGAACATCTGGAAGTTCTCAGTTCATGTACTGTTGAAGCCTAGCTTGGAGAATTTTGAGCATTATTTTGATAGCGTGTGAGGTGAGTGCAGTTATGCGGTAGTTTGAACATTCTTTGCCATTACCTTTCTTTGGGATTGGAATGAAAACTGACCTTTTCCAGTCCTGTGGCCACAGCTGAGTTTTCCAAATTTGCTGGCATATTGACTGCAGCACTTTCATAGCATCATCTTTTAGGATTTGAAATAGCTTAGCTGGAATTCCATCACCTCCACTAGGTTTTTTCGTAGTGATGCTTCCTAAGGCCCACTTGACTTCGCACTTGAGGATGTCTGGCTCTAGCTGAGTGATCACACCATCGTGGTTATCCAGGTCATTAAGATCTTTTCTGTATAGTTCTTCTGTGTATTCTTGCCACCTCTTCTTAATATCTTTTGCTTCTTTTAGGTCCATACCGTTTCTGTCCTTTATTGTGCCCATTTTTGCATGAAGTGTTTCCATGGTATCTAATCTTTTTGTAGGGATCTCTAGTCTTTCCCATTCTATTGTTTTCCTCTATTTCTTTGCATTGATCATTTAGGAAGGCTTTCTTACTTTTCCTTGCTATATCAGATGGATATATCAGATGGAGGAAGAATAAATCAGGGTTAACAGGTTGGGATTAACAGGTACAAAGTACTGTATATAAAATAAACAAGAAGGTCCTACTGGATAGCACAGGGAAGCATATTGACTATCCTGTAATAAACCATAATGGAAAAGAATATGAGAAAGAAAAAAGAACTAAATCACTTTGCTGCATACCAGAAACTAACACAACATTGCAAATCAACTATACTTCAGTTAACAAATCAAAACTCAAATGCAGGACTGAAATTCAAAGTCAGGCTTGAGAAAGATGTGAAAGTCCTCAGGGAAGGTACAGCTGTGTGGGTCAAATGACCCTGGGTTTGGGTATGAGCATGGAGCTGGAACATCATCAGGGATTCTTGCCTGTGGTTTGAGGTGTGTGGGTGGGATCAAGATGGAGCTAAGATGGGGTACTCACAGAGAGGCCTCATTCCTTGCTGCCTCTCCTGCCCACCTTGTACGAGTGGTGCCAACTGTAGGCAGGCCAGTCTGTGCCTGCCCTACTCTGGCCATTTTGGTCCCTCCTCCCCCACTGGCCTGGACTCCAGGCCACAGGGCCGCAGTTCGCTCTAAGGGCTCCAGCAGTGACCACTTGGCCCCACCCTGTATTCTCCCCAGAGAAGCCAAGGACCAGGAGCCAAGCCGGCGATCGGCTGCCTGCACTGTGCCCAGGAGGAGGAAAGGGTACTGTGAGTGCTGCCAAGAAGCCTTCGAGGAGCTGCATGGGGTGAGCTCCTTCCCCACCACGCAGCTGCTCCCAGACGGTCTCTCCACCCTGGTGAGGTTGGGTGGTCTGCTTGTGTCCCGCCCCAGCCTAGTCTAACATGCCCCCCTACCTCCTCTCACCCCGGGCAGCATCTCCAGAGCCCCAGGCACCAGGGCTTTGCCCTGGAAGCCCACCTGTACGCTGAAGTCGATCGGATCATTGCCCAGCTGAGCCACAGCTTTGCAGACGTCCCCTTCCAGGCCAGCCTCCCCGGGTAAGCACCGCCATGCCACCCTGCCATGGGTGGTGGGCACGACCGCCTTCTCAGCTCTCCTGCTGCTGCCCTGAGGTGGAGAGGAACCCTTGGGATGGCGACAGCAGAGGCCTGGCTGTGGTTCCTCACCTTTCTTACTCCTTCCTTCCCTTTCTTTTCCTGCCATCTTCTGTTCTGTTCTTCTGGGGGTGGTCAAGGGAAGGCCTCCATTTGGGGCTTCAGCCCATCAGATCAGGACGGACCCCAACCAGAGCTCCCTTCCTAACGCCACAATTGGGGACGCAGGGGGAGCAATTCAGCTGTCGCTGCTGCTCCTGGCATGTGTCTGGTCATGTGCCTGTCTGGCCTTCTAGAAGTAGGGTGGGGGATTCCTGGATCTTTCCTGTGTAGGTGAAAAGGAGGGTTTCCTGCTTCTCTAGAATTTTACCCCAGAAAGGATGGCAGAGGATTTGGCAGAATCCCAGGGCCCTCTGAGCAGCACTCCCCTCTGCTGCCCACCAAGGAGCTGTGGCTTCATCCCCTGCACCCCCAAGTCTCCACCTCAGGCAGCCTCCCTGGGCTCAGGGTGGACAGCCAGGATCTGTGCTGCTTTCTCTAGCCACCAAAGGGCAGCCTCCTCCATGACTGCCTTATTAAACAGAGCAGCCTCTAACCTGTTCCTCTGGCCAGCCCCAACCACAGACCGCAGAGCCAAGAATAGGCCTTTCACCTGGGACCCAGAATGGCAGCTCTTTTCTGAACACCAAACCCCATAAGGGTAGCACCATACGGGCCTCCACTGTGCCCCCAGCCCGGGAGGACCCCTGCTTGCTCTGGAGTTGAACTCTGTGACCCACTGGGTGTTTCTGTCCCCACAGGCAGCCAGGCTCCTTGGCTTCCGACTGTGACCCTCTGTGTCCTGAGCTTCCGCCTCCCCACTGGCCCTCCCCTCTCAGGGCAGCGTCTCCCTGGAGGAAGAAAGACGGTCATCAGCAGGCCCCAGGTGCCACCGAGCATGGTGGGACTATGAGTGGCATGAAGGCAGCGGCAGAACCTGTGGAGGCTGGCAAGACTCCTGGACCGATAGCAAGCTGCCGGGAGCTGAAGGGGTCAGCTGACAGCTTTGTGGACCCCCCAGAAACCCCAGGGTCTGGGAGCTCTGCTTACCAGGACCTCCTAACCAGCTCAGGACTTGCTGAACTCTCCTCTGGCCCAGAGCTGCCTCATTTTGGCCACAAGCGGAAGGTTCAGTTCCCCAGTGGCAGTGCCGAAAAGAGGCCGGGCGCATCCTGGCCACAAGCCTCACTCCTTGTCCCGAGAGCCCCCAGCCCCTGTGGCACCCCCAGCTCCTGTGGCATCAGGACAACCAGCAGCAAGCACCTTCCCCTTCCAGGCCATGTGCCCAGGTCTCTGGCCTCCCTCCAGCCTGTGCGCCACCCACAGGAAGAGACCTGCCTCTCCCTCCCAGGCAGCCCCCCAGTAGGTTGGCAGAGTGCTGGGCCACACAGGCCCCCTGGCCTGGGGGAGGAAGGCCCCCAGGACCTAAGTGTTCTGAGAGTGCCACCCCTGGCCCTGTCTCCCAGCAGGCTGAGCAGCTCTGGGCCAGCTGCCAGCCCACCTGCCCTCAGCTGCAGGCACGGAGCCCCCAGGAGGACCTGCAGAGAGCCTGGCTGCCTCTCCCCGCCACCCTCTGCCAGCCGGCGGGCGGACCAGCTGCTCCCGATGGTTCTGGACCTCCCAGCCTCTTCCAGGCCCCTGACTCCCAACCCCAGCCCACCGCCAACAGAGAACTACTTCTATGAGTCCCCGCCCACCCCTGGGCATGCAGCTCTGGGGCCAGACAGCTCCCAACTTGAGGGCAAGTTATACGTCAGCTGAGGGCTGCACACCCAGCCCAGGCTGACCTGACACACAAGGAGGAGCCGGCCCAGAGCCTGGCCCTGGACGACCATGGCCGAGCTCTAGGTGCATTAGACGGAGCCAGTCCTCCCAGCCACCAGGTCTTTGGGGCTGGGGGCTGCCCTCTCCAGCCATGGATCGTGCAGGCACGGCCAGCTGCTCAGACCAGGAGGCAGGGGCAAGGTTGGCATAGGGAGGGCCCACAGAGAAGCCAGAGCAGCAGGAGTCCTGGCCTGGCTTCCTGTCCCTCTGCAGGCACTTGCTCAGCCAAGAGGGTTAGTTGTCGGTGTTCCCCACCCCCACCCCAGCCTCCTTTCCCACAAGCGTGCGGCTCTCCTGCTTTCCGAGATGCCTGTGTGTTGTCCCCTCCCCCAGCCCCCCACGCTGGTGCACACAGATCCTCAGGAACATATGAAGCAGAGGAGGGGCTCGGCTGCGCCATTTCCAAAGCTCCCTCCCCGCCACACTTACTGGGGGCCCAGCACTGACCCTCCCCTGAGCCCAGGATGTGGCCTGAACCCCTCTGGGGACCCCTCTCAGCTCTTCCCTGCCGCCTCAGCTCCGGCTGCCCACCCAGAGTTCTGTTCCAGGGTCAGTAGCTCACCTGCCAACTTCTGCATCCCCCTCCTTCCCCGAGGACCTCCCCCCATTTCTTTCAGCTGAGCCATTAATCTGGAGACAGAGATGAGTTTGCTATCGATTCTTTGACCACTTTTTTTTTTATTATTATTACATCTTGTACTGTGGTTCTTCTCACCCTTCTCTGCCTCTGTGTTTGTCTCTTTAAACGTTGAAGCTTCCAGAAGCCTGGTGCTATTCTGTATCTCATTTTGGAGGAAGAAACTTGGGCAGAGGGGGCGCCTAGATGCAGGTGAGGACCTGAGTTGTTAGTTTGGAAATAGAACAGCTATGTGTACAATGCTCACAGAAATCAGGTTTGGCCTTTTCATGCCATCCCGCTAAATTTCACAATTAATCTTGGTTCAGGAGATGTAAAATAAATTTATTAATAACAAATAGTAAAGAGATGGGGCTGGTGTGTGATCTGCCCTTCAGGGCCTTGATCTGCCCTCCAGGGACCCATGCAGGCTGACAGCCCAGCAGATACAGACAGAACAATGAGGTAGCAAGCTGGTGCCACCTGCAAGTGGGAGAGCGTGAGTAGGTGCCCCCACCCTCCGCAGGCCTGGCCCCAGAGGGCTCAGGGGAGGTGGGGGTATGCCTGTCCAGTCTGCTTAAGTCACTCACTGGCCCTGCTGCCCACTTCACAGTTGCCTGAAGCGGGCATACATGCCACCCACTCCCAAGGAAAACCCCTTTGCTCCAATGAACCAGGGCTCCAGGTCCTCCTCTCCGCCTGGAGTCCAGACAGTAGCTTCTTTCCAGGCCTCATGGGTGCATCTCTTCTACAATTCAGGGATATGCCTCGTCCCCCACTGCCTTTCCCGCGACACTGCCTCTTGAGTGGGGAGCTCCCCCGCCCCTTTCTCAGACCTCTGAGAGCCTCACGTGCTATTCACTCAAAGACTGACACACCAGGTCCTGATGCCCTTGTCACCGTCTGCCCAGGACCTCGCATCCAACTATATGGCCTTCCCCTCCCATTTCAGCAACTTGATGTGACATCTGGACATCACATCGCTGCCAGGTCAAGCCCCAACGTTACATCTCCCTGCCTCCAGGTCTCTGTTCCGGCTTCTAGGATGTCAGTTGAGAGAGGAACCCAGGCTACCTGAGCCCAGAGCCAGGACAGCGAGGTGCTGCTTGACACAAGCCCCTTGGTGGCTCCTCCAGACGGGCACTGTTCACACCTCCTTCCCCTCCCTTCATCTCAGCAGATGACTTTGACCCAGCAGGACAGCCTCAGCCTGCCATGCCCCCTTCAGTCTGACTCTCAGAGGATGCAGCGTGCCGCCGTCTGCTCTCCAGCCCACCCCGCCAGCCTTGGCAGTGTCCTCCTCCGGCTCGTCACCTCTCCTTCCTTCTGACCGAAAACTCCAGCCTGGAGAACACTTGCATTGATTCAGCAGCTTAAAGAGAGCTCCCTTCTGTTCTCTGGCTACATCTTGCGGTCTACAGCCACTGCCTCCGTGCCCGAACCTCCTGCCCCGTCCAAACCTCCGCGGTGGCTCTACCCAAAGCACTCCACTAGGATCGTCCCTTCCAAGGTCACCTCGGAGAACCTGATAATGACCAAAATTGGCATCCTTTTCCTTTTTTCCGCCTTGTTGGAACCTGGCTCCCCTGCTCCCGCTGACCTCAGGTTCCCCTCCCTCCCCTAGCCTCTGCCCTCTCTACCACGGGCACTGGTTCCCTCAGCAGCCCCAGCCCACAGCCCCCAGCCCTCACTGCCTCTCCAGATGTGAGTCTGGGCCCTTGTTCTCACCTCCCAACTCTGGTTCTTTCAGCGAATTGGTAGCTCCACCCCTGACTCCCTTCTGAGTTCCAGTCTTCACCCATGCTGGGTGAGAAGGCAGGAGATTTAGCCACACTCAACACAAGACCCTTTACTACCCTGGGTCTTGGTTTCCTCATCTTTAAGTGAGGGGCTCATGTGAGATGATTTCAAGGGTCCTTCCTCCAATAATAAAAAAAACCACAACCTCCTGTGAATCCCTTGTATGCCTCCTGTTCTACTTGCCTCAGAGGGACTCGCCCAGAACTCAGTCCCTGTGCGAGAACCACTCCCCTGCCCGCCCCGTCTTACATCTCTTCCCCTTTCTCTGGCAGCCCCAGGCCTTCCTATTCCCTCTCCCTGTTGACCCTCCTCCCCTTAACCCACCCTGCCTCCCTGCCCTCTCCGCCACCTCCTGCCAGACCACCCTGGGCCATCCAGCCCCTGTGTGCCCACTTTTAGGCCCTGACCTGACCCTTGACAACAGCCAGAATGCTCTTCAAGGCACACCCTCCATATTCTCCATGAATCCTGTAGACTTCAAGTCACGCAGGCCTGAGTTCAAATCCAGGTCCTGCCACTCTGTGACTCTGGGCAAACTCCTGAAAGTCAGCTTTCTAAATCTAAAGAAGTAAGAGTCGTTGCCACCTTACTAGGGAGTCAGAATGAAAGCTTGGTCTTCCCCTGGTGGCTCAGAGGTAAAGACTCCACCTGCCAGGACAGGAGACATGGGAAGACCCCACATTCCTCGGAGCAACTAAGCCCCTGGGCCACAACTGTTGAGCACACGCTCTATCGCCCGGGAGCTGCAACCACTAAGCCCATGTGTCACAACTACTGAAACCCGCGTGCCCTATAGTCTGTGCTGCAACAGGAGAAGCCACCGCAACAAAAAGACTGCACACCACAACCGGAGAGCAGCCCCCGCTCGCGGCGACTAGAGAAAGCCCACGCAGCAACAGAGACCCAAGCACAGTCAGAAATCAATATTAGTAAATAAAAATATATTTTAAAAGAATTAAATACATTGGCGAGGTGCGTGGCACATTGTACACACTCAACAAATGTATTTCAACCCCCACCAACATACACACACCTGCGAGTCCTCTGTTCTAGAAATTTCAATGGAGCTGATTTTCACTCATTTCCCTCGTTCATGGCTTGCTGACCCAAAGCCCCATCTCCAGTGTAAATCTGTGGATGAAGCCACTAAAGGATTGTATGAGACACTCCATCCCTGAGCTCCCCGGCTTTCCAGCAGCTGGTTCTCCACAGCTCCAGGAGGATCGCTTGCATCGGGCAGAAGTGGCAGTGGAGCACTGTGCTGTTGGGCCTTTGGGGGCACGATCGCAACGCATGACTCCAATGCAAGAGACACTGGTTTAATCCCCGGTCCAGGAAGATTCCACACGCCTCAGAGCAGCTAAGTCCATGGGCCACAACTATTGAGCCTGTGCTCTAGAGCCCAGGAGCTGCAACTACTGAAACCCGAGTACCCGAGGGCCTGTGCTTCACAAGAGAAGCCACCACAATGAGAAGTCCAAGCACCACGACTAGAGAGTAGCTCCCACTCACAGAGAAAACATAAGAAAAGCCCATGCGGCAACCCAAGACTCAGAGCAGCCATAAATAAATAAACAAGTAAACAAAAAGGAGGAGGCCATCCAGACAGCCAGGAGGGAGGAGACCAAGGCTTCCCTCCAAGAGATACTCAAATGACAATAGCAGTCCTCTCCTGGTTGAAAAGGACGGTGATGAGACTTGGGAGGCGGCAGAAGGAACTCCTTGTTCTAGTGCTGCGGGCATTTCCCTACTCCCCGACCCCTCAGTATCATGTCATCAGCCTCCCCATGTGCTGGGTAGAGGGGACACCGAGGCCCCCAAGCCATAAAGGAGTCCCTTGGGTTTTGGACAACGGCCAGGAGCTAGTTTCTTCCTCGGGAGTGTTAGGGCGACATGAACGCTGCGAGCTCAGGGTGAGTGAACCCTTGTCACCAGGCGCTCTTCTGAGCTCCAGAGGCTCGTCCACACAGTTATCCCTCTGCATCACTGTTGGGGAGCACTTTTGAAGCCCCATTTCCCAGGTGAAGAAACGGAGGCTCAGAGAGATTGGAGGACTTGCTCCAGGTCACACAGCTGTTAACCAGGATTGGGACCCCAGTGGGTTTCCTGGAGCCCTTTCCCACCTCTCACCCTGCCTCCTTGCCTGGCACGGCCTCTGCTGCAGGCCTCTCAGACTAGGTGGGGGTCTGGGGGCCTCTGTCAGCAGGATCCCTGCCCACTGAGCCACCCCAGGTCCAGGGCAGCAGACTCCCCTCCCTAACCTGCAGCTGCTGCTGGGTGGGACTAGGTCTTCGCCCCGCATCAGCTCAGCTTGGCCCCTGTGCAGAAAAATTTGAAGGGAAAATTGGCTGAAGGGCAGGAAGAACTGCACAGGAGAAGGAGGCCCCAGCCTCCTGACAGTCAGGGGCTCCTGAGGGAGGGCTCTGGGGGGGACCAGAGCCTAACAGCTCCCCCAGAGGGTGGCCCAAGGGTGATGTCAGGATGACAATGGCCACCAACCTCTGGTTTCTTCCGAGTGGGAGAAACAAGCGATGGGCCGAGGGTCCAAAGGAGCCCCCACAGCTGTGAGGTTGTCAGGGGGAGGGGCGGGCACTCCCCCAGGAAAACTAACCTCTCTTTGAGGGGGAGGCACAGGCCCTGCCCTCAGGGCCCCCAATTTAAGGAGAGAACCCATCCTTGGCGACAATCCCCACCCCACCTCTCCTTTCCCAGTCTGAGGAAAGGCTGCCTGCAGCCCCTGACCTCAGCAGGGAAGTTGGGTGAGGGATCTGAAACAAGCCTTCTGATTGGGCAAGGTGTGCAGCTGGCATCAGAGCTAACCCCGAGGACAAGATTCAGGGAGGGGCCTCAGGGCAGGGAGTGGGATATGGTCAAGGGAAGGTCAAGATGTCCAGCTGGGCTTGTTCAGAGCTGGGAACCCAGGGAGATAAGGGGCTATTGGAGGCCAACAGTCCATACACTTGAGCACCAGTGGAGCTGGTCCAGAAAGCTACCCGAGACATGTCACTCAGGGTCAGCAAGTTCTCCCCAACAAGCAGCCCAGGAAACACGGCCACAGAGTCAGGAATGTGCCTCAGCCTGGGGGGTCAGGGCCACAGACTGGGGTCTCTGTGTGGTCTTGGGCATGTTGGGGAGGGGGATCCAGACTATGAAATGACAACCCCACCTCTCCTGGGAGGCCCTGTAGCATGGTGAGGGTAGGGTACTACAGGCTCACCCTGGTGAGTTGGGGTGAAGGGTGGGCTAGATGGAATAGATGGGCCAGTCCCTTCTAAGTCCCAGACAGAAGGCAGAGGTGAGGATACGGGGAGGAAGGGGACCTTGAAGAATGGGATATGCCTCTCACCACCCAGCTGTTTGGGAAACTCTTGCAGCCTCTTGCAGCCTTAGTTTCCCCACCTGTAAAATGAGAAGCATGGTCTCCCCATCCTGGATAATTGTAGGTTTCCAGGGAATATCACACAGTAGGTTCTAATTCCCCAGAGCCCATACATCCTGGAGGAGGTTTCCAAGATGTCTCCAGGATGAAGGAACAATCAACTCAGGCTTGCTGAGCATCTGGGTCTGGAATGGCAGGTGGTTGGATGGGGGGAAGGGGAGTCGCCATGTTCCCAGCACTGATGTCAGAGCCTCCTGGGAAATCGCCTTCTCACTTCTCCTGGGCCTAAAATAGAGCTGGGGCGGGGGGGGGGGGGGGGGGGGGGGGGGGCAGGGGGTGCTGTCACAAGCTAAAGGCAGCACCCTCCCTGACAGAGTCCCTGGGTCCTCAGGGAAGCAGAGGACCCAGCAAGGGGCTCCCTATGTCCACTCCTGTTCCTTCCTCAGTGACCTGTGGTTGCCCATTGTGGGTGCAAGGATGCTCTGGTCTGGGGCACAAAGTCAAGGCGAGGCCTCACCAGTGGGACCCTGTAGCAGGGGTCAGACATCCCGAGCCCCGGTGGGAACCCATCTTGCTTGGGAGTCTGGGAGCTAAGCTGGGGGCCCAGCTAGGGAGGTAGGCACAGAGGCCAGATGGTCTGTAGCCAGGGCAACCTAGTCTGGCAGAGAGGGGAGGCTGTGGGCTCCAGAGGTATCTTCTGCTCCTCAAAGATGTGGACTGCCAAAATGGAGGGACAGAAATGGGACACGCTACCCTCATGTAAATTACCTGGCTAGTTTATGTATTTGGGGGAAGGGGAAAATATCAGGGCACCCTGTGTGAGGCACTCAGCCCAGAGAGGGGAAGCCAACCTCCTCGGAGGTTGGCAGCAAAGCCAGAAGACCCTGCGGTATCATCCATCCAGAGAAGGAAACTGCTGGATAGAAAGGGGTCTGGTTTGAGAGGACCCCCAATGCCCTGCTCGGCCACGGGAGATCCCAAAGGCCGGAGCCAGCTGTGGGCCACAAGAGCCCCTGCCCTTCACTCCTGTCCCTGGCTCCCCAGCCTTCGGTGGAGCAGGGCGCTTGGGACTGGTTCCAAGGAAGCCCCCTCCTGGGTTTGAAGCCGGAGCTGGGAGCACCGAGGCAGGGCAGCCATGGATCTGCCCCAGAGGGGCCATCTCCGGCTCAGAGCCCGGGGGTCCCTCTGTACCCCGCCTCCCGCCCCCTAAAAACCGACGGGTCCTCGCAGCTCTCCAAGCAAGGGAGGCTGAGGCGGGTACCGCGAGGTGGACACCGGCGCGCCCCGCCCTGCACCTGCCGAGGGGCCCGAGGAGGGGCGGGAAGGCCGGTCCCGGGCGGGCGGCGCCTCTTTTGTCCTCGCGCCGCGGCGGCCCCGGCCCTGAACGGGTGGGGGGGCCAGCGGGGGGCGGGGGCGGGCCCTCGGCTCACGTGCTCGCCGCTCGGCTCTTAACCCGGCCCGCCGCCCCGCCGGGATGGCCGCGGCCGGAGCGCGCTGAGCCGGGCGCCCTCCCCACCGCCTCCCGCCGGCCCGCGCCCCCCGCCCGGCGGCCCCGCGCCCCCGCCCGCGCCGCCCGCAGCTCGCGCCTCCCCGCCCTCCGCTCCTCCCGCCCGCCCGCGCCGCGCGCCGCCGCAGCCCCCGGACCCTGAGGATTATGAGCGAGCCATGAGGCGGCTGCGGCGCTGGGCGTTCGCGGCGCTGCTGCTGCTGCTGCTGCCGCTGCTCCCCTCGCCGGGTGAGTGACCCCCGCCAGGCCCGGCCCCGGCGCCCCCTCCCTGCCCCCGCCCCGGGTTTTGCGGCAGTTTCTGCTGCAGCCACCTTTTCTGCAGTGCTCGGGGTGACAGCCGGTCCAGAGAGCGGGGGGCGGGGGGCGGGGGAGGAGGGAGGGTGCAGACACCCACCTGTCCCCATCTGGCCCCCACCGCGGCCAGCCCCCTGTCGCCGGCCGTGGAGTCTGCAGGTCTCTGCGGCTTCGCGGGGAGATGGGGCGGGGGGGGGGGGCAGTCGTGACGGCCGGGCTGGAGTGCAGCAGCTCCTGGCCCCTCTCCGCTTCTGCAGGGCAGCAGGGCGCTCCCACCCAGAACCCCCGCATCCCCGGGATCCAAGGGCCACAGCAGAGTGGGGGAGGGGCGTGCCGTACCCACCCCGTGCCCTGGTCTCTTGCCCCACTGGTGGGCATCCGTCTGCAGCCATGGCCTTCTCTCCCCAGGTGTGGGGACCTGGGGTCCTGCTGGAGCTCTGCGCTGGAGGGTCTCTCCACACTTCGGGGGCCCGGAAGCCCCGGAGGTCACTGAGCCCAGCCGTCTGGTGGGGGAGAGCTCCGGGGGAGAGGTCCGAAAGCAGCAGTTGGATACCAGGGTCCGCCAGGAGCCTCCGGGTGGCCCGGTGAGTGGGGCGGGCGGTGAGGCCAGGGGGCTGAAGCAGGCCTTAGAGCCCAGGGGCGACCACGGGGCAGCCTGGGCTTGGGCGCCTCCCCTTCCGTGCAATGGGCTACCCAGAGGGTGCTGGAACCCACTAGTGGGAGCACCTGCCTGCCCCTCTCCAGGCCCCCTCCCATCAGGGTGGGGATTCCCTGCCTTCAGAGGACCCAGAAGGCCCCGGGCTCAGTCCAGCCTTGGTCAGCCTTCCACCAGCCCCCTCTCCTGTCCAAAGAAGCGATCCTACACCACATGGAGCTTGGGGAGGGCAGTGAGAGGCAGGAGGAAGTCAGCGGTTAGGGCTCCTGGGTTTCTGCCACAGCCATGTCAATGGGCTTTTGGAGGGACCAACTTAGTGCTTACTTCTGCCTCAGTTTCCCCCTGTGCACTGATAGAACCGCTGTTCTCCTCCCCTTTCTTACTGTGGGTGGGGCCTTGGGAAAAGGTTCGAGGCCCCAGGCTCACTCACAAATGCCAACTCCTCTCACCCCCTGTCCCATTCAGCTGCCAGGCCCCTCCTGCCTCCCTGAGGAAGGTTAGAAATGAAGGAGATTAATTGCAATTAATAATTAATTAATATCATGTGAATAATAATCACCCAGATGGAATATTCATTCAGCACGCCTCGGCTCTCCAGGAGCTCGAAGCTGAAAGTTAGCCAGGCCAACGGGGGCGGCGAGGGCGGGATGGCGAGGCCTGGCAGAAACAGGAGGAGTAGAGAGACTCAGAGGAAGGGTACCACCAAGGTCTGGGAAGTTTTGGCAGCTGGGAGTGGTGGGAGGTGAATCGAGCTGGGCAGAGAGAGGAAGGAGGGAAACGGAGGCTAGCATTATGGACATCTGTCAGACTGGCATCTGGCCCTGCCTAATGTACTTGGTTAAAAGCCCTTAGGGTGGGTGGAGGGGGCCGTGGGGGTGCAGGGGGAGCTAGTCAGGAAATGGAATGGAGCAGGAAGGCAGCATGCATAATAGATGGACCATCACTCAGGGCAGTGCCTGAGAGAGCAGGGGAGGGGGTGTTTAATGGTCCTAAGCAGGGAGGCCTGGGAGAGGGGCAGAGGGGAGGGGGAGAAGAAGGTGGGCTAGAAGGGAGGGTAAGGGGATGGAGGCTGCCCAGGCTCCCTGGCAGGTAGTAGATGGGCAGTAGGGATGGTCCCAGGGCCAGGGATGGGGTCATCCTAGCTGGGTTTGGTCCTCAGTCTGACTTTCTCCCCTGGTACCCCCCTGCTTGTGAACCATGGCTGGGAGCTGCCTTCTGTTGCAGGCTTCTGGGTCTCCTGATTGGTATTCTAGGGGATGTCCAGATTGTAGGAGGGGCTATTGCCACAGTGGGATCAGAGGACAGGGATGAGGGAAAGCTGGGGGCCAGGGAGGAATGAAAAGCGGGTGCTCCTTCAGCTTAGTCCTTCCTGAAGAGAGAGTCACAGGCAGGATTCTGAGGTATGGTGGTGCCTGTGACGGAGGGGAGGTCAGGACGGGTGCAACTAGACTGTGCAGGATACACAGAGGATGGGGGAATCTCTTTGGGTGTTGCTCTGCTGGGTGAGTGGCTGGCATGTGTGCCTGACCAAGTCTGAATAAGCCAAACAGGGTGTCTGGAGAGCAGGAGTGGAGGGTTCTGTGGATCTGTGGGGCAGTGGTCACAGTCACCTCCAGTGGGGATCTCCCTCCCTTCCCTTGGAGCTCACCTCAGCCTCCCCAGGAGACTGACTCATTGCCCTTGTGGGTACTTGTTTCCCCTGAGGTGGACCTCTCACAACTCTGTAAGGCGGGTAACTTTTGTCTACCCGTGTTGCAGATACGCAAACTGTGGCTCAGAGATGTTAAGTAACTTGCCCAAAGTCAATGAGATCTTTAAATATATCTATATATCGATATATCTATATATCGATATATAAATCTGGCTACACCAGGTCTTAGCTGCAGCATGAGAAATCTTAGAGCTGGCATGTGGGATCTAGTTCCCTGACCAGGGATTGAACCCAGAGCTTTAGGAGCACAGAGTCTTGGCCACTGGACACCAGGGAAGTCCCAGTCAATGAGACCTTTATCAGTGGAGTGATTTTCTCCAAAACCAGGGCTCTTCCCATGGTGCCGTTCTGCACTCTCTGGATTTAGGCACAGGCGGCACTTTCCAACCCCACCCAGCACAAGGTGGAGGAGGACCAAGGGAGACAAGATGAGATGTCTGGAATATTCCCTCCTCACCGGAATGCCTCCCGCTCCCGCTGGGCATTTCTCCCTGGAACACTTTTGGCCTCAGAACCTCAGGGGCTCTTGGTGGAGCCTGCGCAGCCCTGAGCCCTGTGTCCCAAAGAAAGTGCCCCCCAACCCCTGCCACTGTGTGGTTTTGTCCAAAGTTCTTGCACCCATCTGGGACCTCAAGCCAAGCAAGTTGTTGGGGCAGCAGCAAGATCTCCATCTGCTATGGGTCACATGGCGAGTTGGGGGACACATGCTGGCTGGCAGGGTGGGATGGGGGATCCGGGGTGCTCACCTGCTCCAGCCTTGCGCTGGCCACCGCACCTTTCTGAGGCCTAGCTTCTGGATCCCTCAAATCAAGATGATGAGAACATTCATCTCAGACCCACCCACTTCCAGGAGATGGTGGTAGGGAAAGACTCCTGACTTTTGTGAGTGGGGACCAGGGAGAGGGAAGCAGACCAGGGAGAGGGAAGCTGGCCAGGAAGGAAATAGAAGCTAGAGAAATTAAAGCTTAAATTTACTGGGCCCTTGGTGGGACAGACACTGTTCTGCCTTTGTGTCTTATTAATTTATTACATCCTCAACCCAGTTCCAGGAGGTGAGGATACTATTATTCCCATTTCACAGATGAGGAAACAGGCACAGAGAGGTGAAGTACTCCAGGTCACACAGCACTTAAGTAGCATGGCCAGATTGATTTTCAGGGCAGCCCTCTTAGCCAGTGCGTGCTGGCCTCTCACTCAGGGGTACAGCAAAGAGGGGGCCAGGGGCCTCTGCCCTCTTTGCCACAGCTCTCTTCAACACCTTACTTCTGTCCAGTTTGCAAGCAGGCTGGGCCTAGGGCCAAGAGGCGGGGGAGCTTCTGGAAGTGCCGAAACTTGTGATCAGCGGGAGGCTGCAGCTGGGAGTGAGGTGGAAGAGTGAGCTGGGCTACAGTGTACAGTCAAGCTGGTTGTTCACTGCACAGGGGTACCTGGGTCAGTGGGCTGAATGAATTGGAGGCTATATGTGTTCTGAAGGGATCAAGCTGCTATGTGGGCTGTGCCTCCCCCTGGAAAAACCCAGCCTCCTTCAGAACAAAACAGAGGGCAGGATGTGAGTTAGTGAACAGAGGAGTGAAGGGTCCCAGGGCCGTGAGTCAGCTGGAGGAGGGGACCTCAGTCACTGGGTTGCGCTCCTGTGAGGGCTGTCCCGACCATCAGTTCCCACCTGGAAGCCCTTGACCAAGGGTGTGTGCTGTGGTATTCATGCTGTCTTGCTGCAGAGGGTTGGGGGACAATTAGGCAAGCCTTAGTTCCCCTGCCCTTGCAAGATGGCAGTCATGGGCAGGGAGCCACAGGCTGTGCCTGGAGCCCTAGCACCCACCCTGGGCCAAGGCTGTGCTGTGGTTTCTGTGGCCAAGGTCACAGCTCTGCCCTGGGGTCAGAGGCAGGAGGGGGTTCCTGGAGGAGGCTGGTGACTGGAAGCCAGGGCTGGGATCTGCGCTGAGTCCAGCTTGCTCCAGGGAGGGCCATGAACCAGCCCTGCCTTGAGGTTGGGCAGAGAGAATTCATTCAGGAAGCTCAGTTTCCCTTTGAAAGGCTACGCCTGTGGCTTGAGGCAGGACAGCTTCCGTGGGTCCTGGCTCCCCTGCTTCTGACTGAGTGACCTGGGCAAGCCTTCTGAACCCTACCTTCCCCACTAACAGTGGTCCCTGCTTTGCCAGACTGCTGGGAGGATTAGAGGAGATGATGGATGTCAGGTGTCCTGGGACCCGGCAAGAGCAGATTTTCAACATCTGTCAGGCCTGCCCTCCCTCCCGGGCCAGGTGTGGCAGGAGCGCTGGGTGCCAGAAACAGGAGCTAGGGTGTTTAGTGTTACCTGTCAGACTCCAAGCAGGTTTGCGGGGTAGGGGGGCAACATGGCAGGCGTCTTGAGTCCTCCCCAGCCAGACTAGCCTGTGGACTTGGCCTCACCTAAGCACCCTCCTGATTGTCTAGAGGGACCCAGCTGCCCAGACTCTGTCCCCAGAGAGACTAATGACCCTGTAAGGAAGTGACTCTGTCTTCAAGCATTTAGGTCAAATTCCATTATCAGAAATTGGCCCAACTGTGCTCACTCACCAGGACTCCCATGGTCCTGCTGAAAAGTGGAGCCTCATTGCATCTTGAGTGACCAGGGCAGGGAACGGCAGGGGGGATTTCTCCCAGGTTGGGGCTCCTGCCTCTCTGGCTCCTCCCCATCTGCCACCACCAGCCCACATGGTTTATCCAATTCCTCAAAGCTCAGTTCCACTGGAACACTGACACTTCTTTCTTCATTTATTATTACTAACCTTTGTGAGGTGGCTCAGATGGTAAAGAATCCACCTGCAATGCGGGAGACCTGGGTTCTATCCCTGGATTGGGAAGATCCTCTGGAGAAGGGAATAGCTACCTACTCCAGTATTCTTGCCTGGAGAACCACATGGACAGAGGAGCCTGGAGGGCTGCAGTCCATGGAGTCGCAAAGAGTCGGACATGACTGAGCGACTAAGCACAACCTTTGTGAGAAGAACATGTTAAAGAGGGCTTTCCTTTAGTCCTCATGACAACATCATTTTACCAGTGGGGAGACTGAGGCTCAGAGAGGGTAAGCAGCTCACTCATTTTTTCTGATGCCTTTCCTACAACATTAGTGTAGGGGCTCCTGGGCAGGAAAAAGGGCGGGTGCAGCTGCAGCCCCAGGGGCCTACGTGCCACCCCTGTGAAAAGTTGAATCAGTGACCAAAGAAATCAGTGTGCCCAAGGGTCCAGGAATAGAGGGGAGCCAGAGCCCTGTCAGAAGATCTGCTAGGGAAGAGATAGGCTACCCACTCCAGTATTCTTGGGCTTCCCTTGTGGCTCACCTGGTAAAGAAATCACCTGCAATGTGGGAGACCTGGGTTCAATCCCGGGGTTGGGAAGATACCCTGGATAAGGGAAAGGCTACCCACTCCAGTATTCTGGCCTGGAGAATTCCATGGACTGTATAGTCCATGGGGTCAGAAAGAGTCAGACACGACTGAGCCACTTTCACTTCACTTCAGAGCCCTGTCAGATGGGTGGGTGTAGGCTTGTGGTCACAGATGAGGGTGAGGAAGAGAAGGTCCTGGAAGAGATGGAGGTTCAGAGGGAGGGGTTCAGGTTGCTGTGTGAGGAGTAGCGCCTGGATGTTCGAATTTTGGGGCATTTGGGAACCAGAAAGGCCTTTAACCTCCTCCTCTCCAAGACTCTCCAAGACTCCTCCCCAAGACTCTACACCTCCCCATAGGTGTAGAGAGGAGCCCTGGCACCTGTATTGTCATTCTAGAACTTCAGCAGGGTCTTTACCTCCTGACCTCTGCATTCTATCTGGTGGTGGGCAAGCAGATTCCTGGAGAGTGGACCAACTGGTGACAGGGAAACCTTGGGGTGGGCAAGGTCACTGCAGCCAGGTGGTCACAGAGGCCGTGAGCAACAGGAACACCAGCCTGAGGGTGAGCCTTGACCCAGCACCTCCCCAGTGTGGCCCTGGGCCAGTCACCTCCAAGTATCCCTCCCTGGCACTTATAAAATGAGCACAAGACGGCCCAGGCGGGTTGAGATCAAATGAGCCTGAGCACGTGGGAGCCAGTGGCTGGGGAGCAAGAGGCAAGTTCAGGGCACGGGGTGGAGGCCTGGTCGGCTGTCACCAGCAGCTGGGTGCAGGGGAGAATGGCAGTCAGGGACACTAGGGGCTCCCAAGGGAGGGACTGAGGGATCACAGGAGAGGTCGGGGACCGGCCAGGCTGGGGCAGGAGCCCAGCCATGCTAGGAGCAATTGGGTTAATAGAACATGAGCTGAAATCTTAACTGAGGGTGGGGTCGGGGGTTAGGACTCTGGTGCCAGCAAAAGCCCCCTTCCAGCCACCTGGAGTACAGAGGTCCTGGGGACTGAGGTGGGTTTGCCTGATCTTTCCCTTCCTGCAAACAAAGGGTGTCCCCATCGTGTCCCCCACTTCGGGCCAGGTCAGGCAGACCTGTACAGCTATGCACTTTCCCTCCCCTTTCTCCTGGGCCTGCCTCCCAGCCCCCACAGTAGCCCTGAACTGCCCCAGGTCCCCTCCTGGCCTGAGCCCTGTGTCCTGCTGGGACACAAGACACAAGCTGCTGGGGAGGTGCCCAGCTCCCAGTTAGGCCCTGCCAGGTGGGGAGGGAGCCAAGGCCTTGGCAGGCTGAAGATGGGCTGAGGACAGAGAGGACCTGGGGTCTGCTCCCCCAGTGATCTGGCTTTCTCCAGAGGGGGTGGGGAGCCTGGTGGGTTAGCTCACCGACTTCCTAAGGGGGGAGATTCTGCAAGCACCAGGGTCGCCCCTTCCAGAATCCTCTGAGCCCAGACAGCCTCTGCCACACAAGCCAACCTCACAGGCTTGCATCTAGGCTCCTCTTACCATTTTCAGGGGAAAAAGTCTGAACTCAGAGAATCTGCTGGATTATCCTTGAGGCCACCAGCTTCCGAGAGTGGAATCAAGGCAAGGGGCCTGGACAGGTTGCTCGCCTGGGTGGCCAGCATAGGGGCAGGGACAGAGGCTTGTCCCTGGGCCAGAATGAACGAGTAGAAACAGACCTAAGGGCAGGAGAGAAAAGAGGTGGTCCAGACAGGAATGGGTGGGGAAGGCAGAGAGAGTCTAAGTCCCCCAAGGGGAGAGGGAGGGCAGGGATGAGCCAGACCAAGGAGGTAGGGTACTGGGGACAGAGCTGGTCGGGGCCCAGGGACAGGGGAAAGCAGAGATGATCCAGGCCAAGGTGGGGAGGGAGAAGCAGTGACTCCTTGTCCTTGACTTTCTATTTCAAGTCTAATCGATGCTCTAGGGGCTCAGGATGAGGCTTGGAGCTTCAGTCAACCTGGGATGGGGTGAGTCCGTGTCCTTGGGGCTCAGAGGGCTCCCGACCCAGGCTCTGGCCCTTCCGCACTCTCACCCTGATTCCCAGGGCCTCTCATGGACACTGGGCCACTTCTACCTTACCTCACCTTCCAGGTAAAAAGGCCCCAGAAGCTGATTCCTGAGGCTTGAGTCCCAGCTCTACCACTTCTTAGTCTTATGACCATGGGCAAGTTAGTTAGCCTCTCTGTGCCTCAGTTTCCCCATATGTCAGATGAGGATAACAGTAGCATCTATTCCATTGGGTTGTTTGTTGAGAAGATCGAATATGATGATTCTTAAAGTAGTTTAGGCTTCCCAGGTGGTGAAGGGGTAAAGAATCCATCTGCCAATCCAGGAGATGCAGGGGGTGCAGGTTTGATCCCTGGGTTGGGGAGATCCCTTGGAGGAGGAAATGACAACCCACTCCAGTGTTCTTGCCTGGAAGATTCCATGAACAGGAGACTGGCGGGCTACAGTCTATGGGGCTGCGAAGAGTTGGACATGACTTAACGACTGAGCACGCACACATGTAAAGTATTTAGAACAGTGCCTGGCACATACCAAGGGCTCATGAAGAGTAGAAGTCTAGGCAGTTGACCAGGAAGCCACCTCGCTCCAGGCTACAGGGTTTTGTGACATTGGGGCTCCCCTCCTTCTTGTAACCTCCCCCCACAAAAAAGACAGCCAACAAACTTCCTCACATCTGTACAGCTTGGTGGTGGGCCCCTCATCTGGGGATCTGGATTTTACCCTTCTTGAATGGACGGGCATGAGAAGAAGGCTCCAGCCTTGCTTAGGCCCTTCTCCTGCTTCCAGATCTCTTGTAAGACCTAAGGCTTGCGGTGGGCATGGGAGCTGAGAAGGCCGACTCCCACTCAGCCCAGATTTTCCTGCCCCTTCTTATCTCAGGGTCACTTTCCTTCCAGGCTCACTAGCTTCAGCTCTGGAGCCCCCACCCCCCCACAGTAGCTGGGCATCCAGGCCTGGGAGGGCAGCCATCTTGCTCAGGCCTGGTACGTTGCCATGACAACCTGGAGCCTCCCAGCCCCACGGCAAAGGCCCCTCTGAAAAATTTATCGGGAAAACTTCCGTGTTTAAAAATTAACCATGGGATTGAAATATTAAAGATGAGCTGCTTTGGGCGAGGCAGAGGGCAATGGACTTGAGGGTAGAGGAGCCAAGTTCTTTCCTCCAGACAGACTGGTATTTGCCCATCACCCCAGCTTCCAGTGGCCCTTCGATCAATTCTAACCCTGTCTGGAGCGTACAAAGCCTCCTCCATAAATGGAGGCTGGGGCCAATGTAGGGAGGGGGACATAGGGAGGAAGTGAGGGACCTGCTTCAGCGGGGCCCGGGGGTCACACTGCACCCCATCTCCTGTTTGCCTCTTTCCCATGGTACTTCTAGGGGTCTCCCTTTAGTCTACCTGGGAGTGGGGGTGGCCCTGCCAACAGCAGGGAGGGTCTGGTGTGAGGCAGTGGGCAGGCTGAGCTGCCTTGGTCCTTCCCTGCTGCTCCTATAGACTGGCCCCAG
The DNA here is from genome assembly GCF_029407905.1 of Bubalus kerabau. Classification (NCBI taxonomy): domain Eukaryota; kingdom Metazoa; phylum Chordata; class Mammalia; order Artiodactyla; family Bovidae; genus Bubalus; species Bubalus kerabau. The sequence goes on along the minus strand of NC_073627.1, from coordinate 19,711,056 downwards.
GGAGGCACCTACACCAGAGAGTGTGGGGTGGCACCCAGAGAGCAGGGAGATCAGTGCCTAAGGATGCCCACGCCTGCCCCTCCACCTCAGGAAAGGAACAGGGGCTTGGAGGAAGATGAGCTTGGAGGAAAGCATCTTCCCTCCAAATCAGTGGTCCCCACAGCTGCCGGGGCTGGGCCATCCCCTCCCCAGGGCTGCTTCCTGTACCCGGGTTTCCCTGGCCCCCCAGTTCCCACCTCCAGGCCTCCCCAGGTCGACTCCCCTTCTGCCTTCCCTCCTTTCTCCTAGCCTGTCCATCTGGCCCAGGTGAGCTTCGTCATCCCAGCCTTCAACTCCAACTTCACTCTGGATCTGGAGTTGAACCAGTGAGTGTAGCCTGGAGTCCAGGGGCTGAGCACTCCATGGGTGGGCAAGGCATGGCCTGGGCTTGTCTGGCTGTGGGGGCTGGGGGCTGAGCTGGGGCAGGGGGCCTGGATCTGAGCGGGGCTGGGTCCCAAGCAGGACCCAGCCCCACCTTGACCCCCTTCTTCCTCCTGCCCACTCTGTCTGTTCCAGTCACCTTCTCTCTTCACAATACGTGGAGCGCCACTTCAGCCGGGAGGGGCCGACCCAGCACAGCACTGTGAGTGCCTTTGAAAGGGGCCAGGGAGGTGGAATGACGGGGAAGGTGATCGGTGGAGGTGGGCTTGGGGGTATACTCAGCACTGAGGATTGGCCTGGCTTCTCCAGGATCAGAGTCCAGGCAGCCTGTGAAATGGTGTGGAGCTCTGAGCTCCCCTTGCCCAACTTCAGGGGACAGAGCCCCAGCCAGCCTGTCTGCCAGCCTGGAGACATTTCAGGACCCCCTAGTGCTCTATGGCTGGAATCTTGCTCAGCACCAAGGCTCCAGGAATTCCTGGCTCCCTGGGACCCCAGGTTCCCAGGCCCGAAGGCCCAGGGGTGTGAGCAAAGATAAATGAGTGTCTATAAATAGCCTCGGCCCTCCCCCTCCAGCTTATTCAGTAACTGGAGCACAAGTAATTCTGCAGGAAGCAGAGGCGAGGGGGTGTCAGTCCCCTCTGACCCGCGAGCCGAGCAGGGAGGACACGCTGCTCAGTCCCTCAGCCGCAGACCACGTGACCAGGGTGATCCATGGAGGCTGTGGCATCTGTGAACACACTATGCATGAAATGGTGTGTGTGTGTCGGGGGTGAGCCCATAGCTTTCATCTGATTAAGCAAGCTGATCCATGGTAAGCGCTTAGAACACTGCCTGGCACACAGTAGGTGCTATGTGAATGTCATTTAGTCTTCTCAAAGAAGTCTGTGACCCCTGTACCAGCCCCAGTTCATGGTTAAGAGGCACTGATGTGCTCCAGGGTCCTCATGTTGTAGATGAGGTAAGGGAGGCCCAGAGAGGGCTAGGAACTTGTCCAGGGTGAAACAGCCAACTAGGAGCACAGCCAGAGCAGAGCCAGGCTCCAGGTCCCCAGATTTCCAGCCACCTGCACACCACACGGGCAGCTTCGGTAGCCCTCACGCATCCTCCTGCCTTCATGCTGGGAAGGGGGCACGTCCATCACGCTCTCTGCTCCCCTAGGGTGCTGGAGACCACTGCTACTACCAGGGGAAGCTCCGAGGGAACCCCCACTCCTTTGCTGCCCTCTCCACCTGCCAGGGGCTGCAGTGAGTGTGGGGAGGGGCTGGGTGGTGGGAGGAGCCTCCAGGCCTGGGGACGGTGGGGACGGTGGGGACGATGGGGAGCTGCGTTTCTCTCACTGCAGTGGGGTCTTCTCTGATGGGAACTTCACCTACATCGTGGAGCCCCGAGAGATGGCCGGGCCTCGGGAAAACGCCCAGGTGAGTCCCTCCCCACTCGTCGTCCCAGTGGCTGTCATCTCAATGGCTGCGGCTGCCTCCTTCCCCCACCACCCTCCTCTGCCTTGGTAACCTCAGCCTCACTGCCCTTTGCAGCGACCCCAGCTCTGGTTCCCTCCTCCTATGCCCCCCAGCTCCAATGTCCCCTCTGTCCTCCAAGTAACCTCCCACCAGGCTCCAGTGTCCTTTGCCCCTATCTCTCAGGGCACCCCCAGGTCTTGACCCTGGAATCTGAGCATCTGGGAGACCAGATCCGACATAGGAGCTCCGGCCAGTGCTGGGTCACCCTGGGGTGGGGTGGGGGGAAGAGCTGGAGATGTCCCCCCTCAATGGGGCTCAGAGCAGACCTGGCCAGCCCCCCCCCAAGAACTCATTTCCCCTCATTGCAGGGACCCCTTCCCCACCTCATTTACCGGACCCCTCTTCTCCCAGCCCCCCTCGGATGCAGGGAGCCAGGTAAGGGAGGGAAAGCGGGGCTAGGGAGGGGGCCGGCTGTGCCCCCCTCACCGGCACCCTCCCCCCAGGCTGCCTGTTTGCTGCCCCGGACCATCCTGCTCCTCAGAATAGGCCGAGGCTGAGAAGGAAAAGGCAGGTACGGGGGCCCGCACAGACCTCCCACTGCAGAGACCTCGGGCAGTGGTCCAGACAGGATATCCCCGTCTGTAGCTGGGGCAAAGGAGGGCTCTGACTGATGTAGTTGGAGGTCAGAGAACACCCCTGGGAGGAAGCCCCCCACCCCACTCCCTAAGGCTAGTGTCTACACACATCCCCATCCTGGGCAAACCGAGGCTGCCTGTCCCATACCAAGGCTGGATGGGGCCCCCGCCAGTGGGGAGCTGGTACTGTTCCTGGCTGGAGCCCAGCCCCTCTCGAGTCTGTCTGCAGCTTGACCAGACGTGGAGGGAACTGATTCCAAGTGCCCACCCTCCCCCTAGGTCCGCCGGGGCCACCCTACAGTGCACAGTGAGACCAAGTACGTGGAGCTGATTGTGATCAATGACCACCAGCTGGTACGTTCCCAGGCAGAGGGGGTGGTGACTTTGGGAGGAGGGACTGGAAGCAGCCTAGCCCTCTGCCCACCCTCTTCTCTCCCAGTTCGGGCAGATGCGGCAGTCGGTGGTCCTCACCAGCAACTTTGCCAAGTCCGTGGTGAACCTGGCAGATGTGGTGAGCAGCCCTCCCTGCCCTCCCCTCTCCTCCCACGCCCCACACTAATGCACATGTCCTTGGGCTGAGCGCTCGACGGCATAGGCAGCCTGTGACCCCAACTTCCTGCACGGACAGATTGACCTCCAACCCCCTCCTCATCATCTCCCTTCCTGGCACAGATGTACAAGGAGCAGCTCAATACCCGCATCGTGCTGGTTGCCATGGAAACGTGGGCAGATGGGGACAAGATCCAGGTGCAGGATGACCTCCTGGAGACCCTGGCCAGGCTCATGGTCTACCGGCGGGAGGGCCTGCCTGAGGCCAGTGATGCCACCCACCTCTTCTCGTGAGTCCCCCACTCCATGGACCCTGCCAGCTTCTGTTGATCATTGCAGATCACAGAGTTACTGAACATGGCCCTGGGCCAGGTGCTCTTGCAGGGCGAGGGGACTGGGATCCCCTTGTACCTGCCCTTGCAACAGTGGCTGGTCATCTTCCCCTGCCTCTTAGGCTGAGGCCCCTTTTCCCTACCCTTGTGACCTTCCTCTGCCCATTACCTCCCCTTCACCCTGCTCCTCCTTTCAAATGGTCCCAGCATCCCTTTCTCAGGGACCCAATGCCCTGGTATGGGAGAAAAATCTGATAAAAGGTCCTTGCAATTAGAGATGACCTATTAGAAATCCTTCATTTGGCTTATGGGCAAATAAACCCAAAAGAGGAAAGGGCTTGCCTGAGTCACACAGGCTGACATGGAGGACACTGTTCATCACCTCCCTATGGAGGGGCTCTGGTATGGGGGCTCACCTGTCTCCCCTCACAGCCCAAGCCAGCCACCAGGGAGAACAGGCTAGCCAGTTCTCCTGGCAACCCTCTCTTTTCCAGGGGCAGAACTTTCCAGAGCACCAGCAGCGGAGCTGCCTACGTGGGGGGCATCTGCTCGCTGTCTAGGGGAGGGGGTGTGAACGAGGTAAGCTGGGTGGGGGCGTGGCTGGGGTGGGGGGTTGGAGGGAGGGGGCTGCGAAAGGCATGAACATTGTGCCTTTTGGAGGGATGTAGACATCTTTGGGTTCCATCTTCTTCACCCCAAGTATGACAACATGGGGGCCATGGCGGTGACCTTGGCCCAGACGCTGGGGCAGAACCTGGGCATGATGTGGAATAAACACCGGAGCTCGGCAGGTATCGATGAAGACCCCCACCCCCAGCCCAGACCCACATTCTAGAAGTGAAGAGGGTGTCCACACAAGGGGGACCTTCTTTTACCCTCCCTTACATTCACCTGGCTCAACTTGCAGGGGACTGCAAATGTCCGGACAACTGGCTGGGTTGCATCATGGAGGACACTGGGTGAGTTCTTGGGCAAAGGGAGCCGCAGGGTGAGCATTGGGTGACATTCTGGACCTGGCTGCCTCAAGAGACCCTGCTCTCAGGACCACTAAGAATTCCAAGAAACGCAGTTGTCTGTGGACACTGTACAGGGAGACATACATTCCCTAGCCGGACGCCAGAATTGTCCAGGCTGCAATACTCACAGTCGCCCACTGGGCGCCGCCAAAGCCTCATTTGGAGGCCCCTCCCCTCCTCGGCTCACAAACCTCCCTCGGACTCTCTCGGAGTCCTGAGGTTTCGGGGAGTCAACTGGAGCGGCATCCCCTCCCCACTGCCCTTTGATGGGCAGGCGGGAGGATTTTCGTGCAGTGTCCAAGCACATAGATCTTCAGCCTCCTCGAGACAGTGACCGAGTCCTCCGGTGCACCCCATCCCAATCTTGAGAAGGGGCGAGAGGGTGCGCCGGCGGGCACTCGGCAGCACGGTCCCCTCACCCCTGCCCAGGTTCTACCTGCCCCGCAAGTTCTCGCGCTGCAGCATCGACGAGTACAACCAGTTTCTTCAGGAGGGCGGCGGGAGCTGCCTTTTCAACAAGCCCCTCAAGGTATAATACCAGCCGCAGGGCGAGGAACGTGGGAGCGGGGCTTGGGCAGGGTCCCGGCCAGACTCGCGATACGACACCCCATCCCCGCAGCTCCTGGACCCGCCTGAGTGCGGGAACGGCTTCGTGGAGGCGGGGGAGGAGTGCGACTGCGGCTCGGTGCAGGTGCGAGACGGGTGCGGGCGCCAGGTGGGAGGCGGGGGACGCGGGGGTGGGCGAGGGAGGGTCTGGGTGGGGAGGGTCAGGGCTCGCCTTCTGTGTCCCTCAGGAGTGCAGCCGCGCGGGAGGGAACTGTTGCAAGAAATGCACTCTGACTCACGACGCCATGTGTAGCGACGGTCTCTGCTGTCGCCGCTGCAAGGTGAGCGGTACCCGCCGCAGGGGCGGAAAGGCGGCAGGACTGGGAGGTACTGGGCAGAGTACATGTAGAGGGTGTGACTTAGGGAGGTGGGGCCGTAGGGGCGGCGGGGTTTAACGCGAAGAAAGCGCCAATGGGAGAGGAGAGGGGCGGAGTGTGCGGCACCCTACGATCTATTGAGGGCGGGGCTACCGGGAGTGGGGCGGAGCACCTGATGATAAGTGGTGGGGTGGGCGGAACCGTGAGCGGACCTGCGGACGGTGCGAGTGGGTAGGGAGAGGTCCGGGGCGGAGCCGAGGAGAGGGTGGGGCCGAGGAGGCGGGAAGACGCGGAAGTGCGTGGTTCTTGTTTGAACCCCGCAATGCATGCCTTCTCTAGTACGAGCCGCGGGGTGTATCCTGTCGAGAGGCTGTGAACGAGTGCGACATCGCGGAGACCTGCACCGGGGACTCGAGCCAGGTCCGCCCGTCCCGGCTGCCCTGCGGACCCCCGAGCGAGGCGGCCACTATCTCTCTCCCCACCCCTCCTCTCTCGGCTGCTGGCGTCGCCACCGCTGATCAGGCTGTTTCTCATCTGAGATATGAGTTTTTCATGCCTCCTGGCTTTGCTCTTCCAATCATTCGACCAGTATTTATAGTCTGGCTAGATGCCTGGTGTGTACTAGGGATATCAGTGGACAATAATATTATTTAATGTCTAAATCCTTATTACATGCCAGTCATCGAGTGCTCCCAGGCCTGTGAAGTAGGTGCAGAAAACTGATGGAGACTGGAGAGGCTTTGGGACCTGCTAAGCCATGTGATCTGAGCTCTCTGCTCTTGTCTTTGACATGGAGGGACCCTGGGGCCAGAGCCCCTACCTGGCAGGCCTTTATTCTTCCCTGGAGCCGAACTTAGCTCCCAGTCCTAGGGCAGCTCTATTCAGTCCAGTGCCTCTCTCCACAGTGTCCACCTAACCTACACAAGCTGGACGGTTACTACTGTGATCACGAACAGGTATGAAGGGATGGAAGCTCTGCCCTGTCTGGGTCTCTGGCTCAGTCCAGTGTCCTGTCTTGTTCTCAGTGTCTCTGTCCCTTGTCTCCTGATTGTCCCTTAGGGCCGCTGCTACGGAGGTCGCTGCAAAACCCGGGACCGGCAGTGCCAGGCCCTTTGGGGCCATGGTGAGTCTTTGGAGATGGGAAAAGGTATCTGGATACTGGAATTGAGAGGCTGGAGGCGGGCAGGCTCTGGCTGAAAACCCCTCCAAAAGATATGCAGCTCCCCAGGATCTCAGTGACTCAGCTGGACTTGGAGTCAGGCCACTGTTGGAGAAGCAGGTCTGAGGTCTCAGGTGGGTTCTGGAGTGGGTAGGGTGACGCTGGCCTCTTCTCCCTACAGCGGCTGCTGATCGCTTCTGCTATGAGAAGCTGAATGTGGAGGGGACAGAACGTGGCAACTGTGGGCGCAAGGGGTCAGGCTGGGTCCAGTGCAATAAGCAGTGAGTTGTCAAAGTTTCTGGTTGGGCCATCCCAGTTTGGGGGCTGGGGCTCTGGGGCTCGGCAGGGTTTTTTCAGAGATGGGGCAGGATGTTGAGTCCTAATGGGAGACTCTGAAAAATTGGGGGATGGGGAGAGGGCAGACATGAGGTCTGTAATTGGGTCTGAGGTAAGACTTGGGTCTCACTGTCTCTACACGAACAGGGATGTGCTGTGTGGCTTCCTCCTCTGTGTCAATATCTCTGGAGCTCCTCGGCTGGGGGATCTAGGGGGAGACATCAGCAGCGTCACTTTCTACCACCAGGGCAAGGAGCTGGACTGCAGGTGTGGCTGGGACCATGGCTGGGGAAGGGGAGGTTGCAGCTGTGTAGGGGGCGGAGAGCAAGGGCAGAGGTTGGCTGTGCCATCTCCCCAGGGGCGGTCATGTGCAGCTGGCTGATGGCTCAGACCTGAGCTACGTGGAGGACGGCACAGCCTGCGGGCCCAACATGTTGTGCCTGGACCATCGCTGCCTGCCAGCCTCTGCCTTCAACTTCAGCACCTGCCCAGGCAGTGGCGAGCGCCGGATCTGCTCCCACCACGGGGTGGGTGTCTGGAGGCCAGGGATTGCGGGAGGGGGTTATAAGAGGGGACTGGGCCCTGCTTACCTGTACTGGCCCCACCCCACCTCTAGGTCTGCAGCAACGAAGGGAAGTGCATCTGTCAGCCAGACTGGACGGGCAAAGACTGCAGTATCCACAACCCCTTGCCCACGTCTCCGCCCACGGGGGAGACAGAGAGATATAAGGGTAAGGCTGGAACTGGCCGGGGTGGGGCTCTGTCTTTCTCATTCTCCATGCCTGCCCCGGCCAACCCCACCCTGCTCTCCTCCCCAGGTCCCAGCGGCACCAACATCATCATCGGCTCCATCGCCGGGGCTGTTCTGGTTGCAGCCATCGTCCTGGGTGGCACGGGCTGGGGATTTAAGTAAGACACAAATACGCCCCCTACACCCCCTGCATCCCCCAGGGTTATCAGAACCCCAGGCTGTTGGAGCTGAGGGGATCTCCCTGAGAGGTTAGCTAAATCAGAGCTCACACATCGCAAGCCAAGCCAGCCCACAGGGTCTTGTTTTTATATTTAAAAAAATCAGTTACTCAGACTTTTAAAACCCAGGAATTTTATGTTAAGAATCCAGATTTCCAGCTTCTCTTGAAAAATGAGAAGATTGGGTCCCCCTGTTCTTCAGTGCCTCCCAGCTTGGCTACAGAGTGGAGCTGAGCAGGGGCTGCCTGAATCCCCAGTCCCCAGGCCCTAATGGCTGTTCTGTGGGCACCCATATTGGAGGCCCTCAAGCTGGTGTAACCCCTCACTGTACAGAGGACGGACCCGAGGCCCAGGGTCAGGCGGTGAGTTAGTTGCAGTCAGGACTCAAATGCAGGACTCCACTTCAGTAGGTTTTCCTGGACCTGCCCTTCTTTTGTTTCCTCTGAACCTGGGATAAACATCCCTGGACTTGTCATTAGCGTCTAGGGACAAAGGAATGTCTAGCATCTCTGGGGCAAGGTGTCTCCCGGGAGCCGGAGGCCCCTCCCTGGGAGAAGGGGAGGGTCACGGAAGGCTTCTTTTCCTTTCTCTGCCTCGCCTCGCTTTGGCTCCTGAAGAAACATCCGCCGAGGAAGGTACGACCCGACCCAGCAGGGGGCAGTGTGACGCCGGCCACGTTCTCCCTCCCGCTGTCCTTGTCTCCTCCATCTCATTCGTCACCTCGCATTCTGTTGATGGGGAGCTGGGGCCGGTTCCCCCACCCTTGCGGTCACGGCTGTCACTCCCGGGGTGGGAGAACCCCGCTCCAGGAAGAGAGTCCTCAACGTGCCCCGTGCCCCCTTCTCCAGCCCACTCACCCCTCAGGCCTTGGTACTTTAACTCCTGCCCTTCCAATGGTCAACCCATCTCTGGCCCCGTGGACCTGGAGCTGTGCGCGCCCCACCACCACCACTCCTCCCCAGGGAAGGGAGCCTACCTCTGCGTCCCATCCGTTTTGTCTTTCATGTCGCCACTGTCTGACCTCCTGCCAGACCCCCTCCCTGGCCAGCCTGTGACTCGCTGCCTCCAGGGCCCAGCACTGACCTCCCGGGGCCGGCTGAGGTGGGGGTGCTCTCCCTCTGGGCTCTGCCTCATATCCTCCCCTGATGCCCCCTCTCCGTTCCAGGTCCGGAGGGGCCTAAGTGCCACCCCACCCTCCCTCCGAGTCTGGCGCCCACCATCTCCGCCCAGAACCAGGAGGCTGCCCCCGCCCAGCCACGGAGGGAGGCACCATGCAAATATCTTCCGGGCCCAGCCCTTCAACTCCTGGCCCCACAGGGGCTTGGGGCCGGGTCGTGGCCCTGCCCTCACACCACCAGGGTGGACTAGGCCTGGAGGGCATTTTCCTCATGGTCCCCCACCCCACCTCATGCGGCTTTGGCCTTGCACACCAACTCTTCTCCTGTGAATGTAGCCTCCATCATCACAGATTGCCACAGCTCAAGTTGGGCGGCGGGAGGGCACGCAGCCAGCGATGGGCGTGGCCTGGGATGGCCCCGCCTCAAAACCAGGCAATTGGGACCAGGGAGGGTCTAACCTCTCTGGAACCTAGCGGGAGGGAGCTGACATCAACCTTTTATTTATTTATTTATTTTTCCTTTTTTTTTTTTTTTAACTGAATCTCAACTGATGAATGTAACTTTGGGGGTGCTTGGGCCAGGCAGCTGTGGGGATATTTCGACATTTTCAGGAGGGACTGAAGGAGCTGAGGCCTGGCCATCCCTCTGGCCCTCCCCGAAGGGGTGTGACTCTGGCCGTCCCCACAGGGGTGGTCACACCTGGCATCTTCTCACTGAACGTGGAAGTTCCCAAGCCAGGCAGGGGCCCGGCAACCCTGCGCACCCCCTCCGCCCAGCCCTGCTGAGCTTGGAGACAAGTTCGAGTGCTGAATCAAACCAAAGCTGCCTGTTCCGTGCCTGAGGCCTAGGTTATGGGTACGGCGAACCACACGTCCCAGATTATCTTCAATTCCCAAACAGTCGTCCTGCTGTCCCTGCCAGGACGCATGAATTGGGGAGGACGGTAGGGTCCTAGAATATGTAGTCCCTGAAATAACATGGCACCTTCCCCCTTTCGAGAAGGGTGATGCTGGGGCTGACTCAGGGTTTAAGTGCCCCTTGGCATGGTCTGGAGGTCCCAGGCCATCTGCTGGGGGAGCACTCTCCCAAGGAGGGAAGGCCAGGGGTGGCCCAGTGCCTGGAGGGTTAGGGGCTCTGCCTGTGATGTGCAAGAGGAAGTAGGAAAAGGCAAGTCTTAACGTTTGATCCTCAGCTTCCAGAAACGTCCTTAAGGCCCTGTCAAGCCCATTCTGCTCCTTAACCCCATTCCAGGGCCAAGTAGTAAGTTTACAGTCATTTTCCCCATTAGTCCTCTAATCTGATCCCCACTGCAGCCAAACCTGAGGCCGAGGCTGGGCAGAATTCCTCAGTCCCCCCACAAACACGGTCCTGCCCATGGCCTTTCCTCATGACCTTCACTTGGGACATAGGAGCTCTGGCTCCTTGACTGCTAAAAACCAGCCGGCAGGGGCAAGCTGGGGATCAAACTACCTTCTGGATGAAAGCCACAAATGAATGGAGCTCCTCTGCCCAGGGATACCCCCAAGCCTCCCCAGGGGTTTCTGAACACCCCTAGGGTCTTTGAGCTGCCTGTCTTAGTTCCTCTGGGGCATCTGTGAGGAGGAATCATGGAAGAAATGGCTCCCAGTTTATCTGTACCACCCCTCAGGGCAAACTGGGGACTGAGGCCCACTGACACCCTTTAAGGCGGCTGGATGCAGCTGCAGTGCGGTCCTCGATACTGAGCTCCAGCTGGCACTGCCCAAGCAAGGGAGTAGGTGGGGTACCCCTCTGGCCAGTTCTGCACCCCCAGCCAGCCACACAAGCTGAGGCGGGGTCGGGAAGCTAAGGGCTGGGTTTTGCACTATTGCGGCGGTACCTTAAGGCAGCCTCTTGTGGTACTCACGTGCACACAGGTGGCGATGCATCTGGCACAAGCATTTGGATCCACATCTCCGCACAAGCGTGAATACCTCTGCACACACGGGCACATCTGTGTGTGCATGCACATGGGGTGGGGGTGGGGTGTGGAGAACCCAAGACTTCCTGTGACCAGTCCACCTGGCTCCCAGCTGTCTTCATCCTCCTGCCCCACCCTGGCAGCCCCCACCCTGCAGCGCCCAGGGAGGGGTGGAGGTACACTGACGCGGGCCTGGAACTGGCTCCAAACAGCATCCTGTAAATACGTCATCTGGGGCTCGGGGTGGGGAGGCAGGGACAGGAACGTCCATTAAAGATCACGTCCCAGGGCTTCCACGGAACTCACACCAGCCTGTGTCTCCTTTCTGTGAATGACCACACTGTGGCCAGGACCCTCCCCTGTGCTCCGTGGCCCTGGAGGGAGTGTGATGACTGGACACCAAAAGCGAGAAGGGAGCACCCAGGACTGGGCGCTGGGAGACTGGGAAGAAGGAGCATAGTTTTCCATTCCCAGCCAGGAAATAGGCACCGACTGGGTGGAGGGCCTGGCCCTTCCGCTTCCTCACTCTCCCAACAAAGAACTGTCCTTTCCAGTTTCAGCAAAGTAGATGGGAGTTGAGGAGGAAAGCATCTTAGCAAGAGGCAGAAGACTCAACTTCCCTTTTATGGTTGAAGCCAGACTCTCCTCACCTCCCAGGAGAGTCCAGAAAGCTGGATCAAACTGCTCTCTGGTCCCAAGGGTGCTGTGCTTTCATTTCAGGCCTTCAGAGAATTGACTCTTGCCTCACTGTACCTGGGGCAGGAAGGGGCTGAGCACAGCCAAGGCCAAGAGCCCTCCCCACACTGGGGGCCAAGTTTGAGCCAAGAACCTAGTCTTCCCATCCTGGCCTCCGGATGCTTTGGGCCTGGAGATATCTGGCTCTGAAAGTCCTGCTTGTTCAGGGGAAAGATAAGATGAGAGAGGTTGGGGTGAGGAGGAAGGAAGGGAATGGGAGAGAGGAGATAACGGGAGCAAGAAATAGCAGCAGTAGGGACCTGGGAGAGTGAGCAGCTAGAAGCTGCTCACCAGGACAGGAGGCCCCAGGACCCCTCCGGTCACGTGCAGAGAGAGCAGGACTCAACCCGGGCAGTGCTGGCCTGGATTCCTGGTTCCCACCCTGTTCCGGCATCTCAGTCCCCCAGCACATCTGGAACCTCTGCCCCCAGACTCCCCCACTGCAGAAGGTCAGCTTTTCCCCCAGTGCGTTCACAGGCGAGGCAGCCCGACAAGAATCCTTCTCCAACCTCAGTCATGACCTGAAGTCTAGGCTCGCCCTGTCTTCTCTCTTCTGGGCTGCAAACCCTACTTACAGTGTCATCGCTTCTGCCTCTCAACTCTTCCATCCCTGTCCATACCCCTTATCAATTCCCGATCCATGGTGACCTTCAAACTTGGTCTGATGTGTATACAGCTGACACTTCAGATAGTAAAAAGTGTGGCTGTCAGACTTCCCTGGTGGTCCCCTGGTTGGGAATCCACCTGCCAATGCGAGGGACACAGGTTTAATCCTTGGTCTGGGAAGATCCCACATACTGAGGGGCAACTAAGCCTGTGTGCCATGACTACTGAGCGCATGCTCTAGAGCCCATGTTCCGCAACAAGAGAAGCTGCCACAATGAGAAGCCTGCTCACCACAGAGAGTAGCCCCCATTCACTGCAACTAGAGAAAGCCTGCACACAGCAATGGAGACCCAGTGCAGCCAAAAATAAATTAAAACTAAATAAAGTGTGGCTGTTGGCAGACAGTGGTGGGGGACTCAGGGGAGGCTTGGCACTTGGCTCTTGCAGGTCAGTGCTCCGCCACTCACACCTGCCTCTCAACCTCAGGAGCCCCCAGAGCTCCCTGTTACTTACATGGGTGCCCAGTGATGCAGGAGGCTGCAGAGGGGAGCAGGTGCAAGGGGGTGCAGTGGGAATGCCAGGGAGGTAGCACCTCTGATGCCAGCACTCCCCCATCTGCCCAGGTGTCAGACTCTGTAGGCTGGCATGGAACAATCAGACCTGGCCCAGACAGATAACTGGAAAACTACAGGCATCCCTTGTTTAGTGAAAGTTCACTTTATGCCCTTTTGCTTTTACAAGAGACCTGTATTAGTACCTGTTTTCCTAACTGAAAGAAATTTGCAGAGGATTTTTGATTTAATGAAATAGCACTCAGCACCTGTTTGCAGTAGCTCTTACAGAGGCCTCGAGCACCCCAAGGAGTGAGAGTGACACCAGAAGGAACCACACTCAGCATCAAACAGCCATAGCTTTTTCTGTTCATTTGGGTTTTTATTTTTTTGGCCATGATGCATGGCCGGAGGAATCGTAATTCCTCTGACAAGAGATCAAACCCATGCCACCTGCAGTGGAAGTGCAGCGTCCTAAGCACCGGACCACCAGGGAAGCCCTTTTTCTTTTTTTAAACCACCATAGCTTTGAACTGTGAACATCTGCACTTTATCTCAATTTATTTTGTGCATGTGTTAGCAAGATGTTTCCTAAGGTAATTGCTTCTTTGCTTTACACCATTTTGGTTTATGAAAGTTCTCCTAGGAGTGCTCTAATTTGGACAGCAGGGAAGCCTGTACTTACTTTGGCTTAGAACATGTCAGGCAGTTCTGACAGAGTGGTGCCTAAAAAGTGTGATGTGGAACCAGAAATTAAACTTGCTCTGAAGACCACCTGTTGAAGGAATTCCTGAGTATCTGGTTTTTCAAAAGTAGAAACAAAAAAGTAGATAAAATGACTCCCAGTGTGTGTCTGAGTCTCCCTCTCTAAACCAGGACCTGCTTGCTGAGGATTGATTGATTGATTGATTGATTTTGGCTACACCACTCGGCATGTAGGAGCTTAGTTCCCCTGCCAGGGATGAAACCCATGCCCCCTGCAGTGGAAGCAGGGAGCCCTGACCACTGAACCCCCAGGGAAGTCCCTGTTGAGGATTTCTGGGTGGATTATGGGTGCAGATCTCAATTCCCGGTTCTATTTGTTTGGGCTAATGTGTGGGTCCCCTTGGTGTCCTCATGAGTTGGAGGTGACCAAGATTCAAAGCTGGGGACATTGGCACCTTAGAGTCTACTCGTGGAGTTGAAGGAAGGGTTGCAAATTCATTCTGGCTCATCCCAGTGTCTAGACCAACAGAATTGAATGCAGTCCAACAGAATTGAATGCAGCCTACACATACAAGCTATGTATGCATTTACAATTTTTCTGGACTTCACTGGTGGCACAGTGGATAAAAATCCACCTGCCAGTGTAGGGGACACAGGTTCGATCCCTGGTCTGGGAAGATCTCACATGCTGTGGAGCAACTACGCCCCTCTGCCTCAGCTATTGAACCTGGGCTCTGGGCTCTAGAGCCTGGGAACTGCAACTACTGCCGCCTTTGTATCCCAGAGCCGGGGCTCTGCAACAAGAGAAGCCACTGCAGTGAGACGCTCACGCACCACAGTGACGAGTGGCCCCGCCTGCCGCAACTCGAGAAAACCCAAGTACAGCAACGAAAACAGCACAGAGAAAAAAATTCAATAAAATTAAAGAATAAAAATTTCTAGTAGGTAAAGTTAATACATTTTTACTAAATCCAATATGGGCTTTCCAGGTGGCGCTAGTGGTAAAGAACCCTTCTGCCCAATGCAGATGTACCCTGGGTCCAGAAGATCACCTGGATTAGGAAGCGGCAACCCACTACAGGACTCTTGCCTGGGAAATACTATGGACAGAGGAGCCTGGCAGGATACAGTCCATGGGGTCAAAAACAGTCGGACACGACTGAAGTGACTTAGCACGATCAACATAATCATTGAGATGTTACATTGGTCTCTTTGGTTTGTTTTTTGGGGTTTATTTGTTTTCTGCACTCTGTCTTTGAAATCAGGAATGTATTTTCACTTAAAGCACATCTCAGTTTCTGGTGAGCCATGTTTCAAGCGCTCAATCGCCAGGTGTGGCCAGTAGCCACCAGAATGAATGGCTTAGGTTTAGACAATAACTAATGCTACTAAGTTGCAATATCAAACCCAGGCAACTTGGAAATCAGGCAAGGACCTGAAAGATGAAACAAAGTACACCAAGAAAGATTTGAACCAGCTGCCAGGGGCAAGACCTCACAGAAGGTCAGAGGGATCTTGGGTGTACCTTTCTAGAAGGCAAAAGAAGGGCTAGGAGGACTTTGATAGGATTGGGGAATTTTAACTTCACCTAGACGGAGAGTTCTGGATGTGTCCTGGCCTCTGAGCGCGGCTCTGGCCCCCAGGAACTTTCTGTAAATAGAGAGTCCAACTTCTATCAACATTTTCAGAAGGTCAGCAGGAGAGAGGCAACCCTGGGCCTACGGCTTGGTGTCAAGGACACCTCTTCTTGCCGAAAGGAGTTCATAGGCTGTCAGTAACAGCTTCAGCTTCAGCATTTGGCCTTTTGAAGATGAAGATTTAGTCTCATTTCTTTAAAAAGTATATATTTATTTCTTTGACTACCCTGGGTCTTAGTTGTTGTATGTGGGATCCAGTTCCCTGACTAGGGATTGAACCTGGGCCCCCTGCATTGGGAGTGTGGAGTTTTAGCCACCGGACCACCAGGGAAGTCTCATTTCTTGAGGTGCCACAGATACATTTAAGGGACTGAGGTCTGCTCAGGCCCCCAGGAGTTCCCACCCAGTCCAGAGACCCTCTGAAACCTGACCTTAGCTCTACATTCATGGGGGCTCTACAGACCTCCTGATATCGAAAGCAAGGTGGGAAATAAATGTCGGTCAGCACTGTGACTCAAGCTGTCATTGTCCTTTTTTTATATTACGCCATTCCCCTGGTGACAGCTCCGGAAACGTGCGCTGGCAGCCCTCGGGGCAGGAGTCGTCCAGAGGGCTCACTGTCACTTGAACTTGGCAGAAGCTTCTCCCTGCCTCCTGACGTTGATGAGGCTGCAAAGCCCTGGCCACCTCTGCATTCCAGATGAGCTGTAAGGGCACAAGGCACACTCGGTCCCCCCGAATGCCGGCAGAACAGCCCTGATGCTTGACTGCCCTTTGCTCTTGCGAAAAGATATTCACATGATCCATCTGACCGTGAATCAAGATTTCCCCAGTGACCCCTCCACCCCAACCCGGAGGGACGCTGGGAGTGTTCAGTACATTGATGGCCCCAGGGCAGCCCCAGGGTCCCTGGGCTCGGCCCTTGAGTCCCCACTGCCTTCCTGGGCTCCAAAGTTAACTGCTGCTCCCCTCACCCCTCCCACCGGGTGACCCTTCAGGCAGAGTCCTGGCCTTCAGCCACCTGAACCCCTGCCCACTTGGCAGCCTGCAGCGCTCCTGACAAGTGTCTGACCAGCTGCCAGTCTCTATTCTCCCCAAGAGCTGTCTGCTCCTCCCTGGCAGCTGGAGTGCCCACTTGGGTTTAAAAATAAACTCCCGCTCTGCCTTTCTTCAGCCTGACCCCTGCAACTTCCTCCAGGTTGAGCTGCCGATCCTGGCTGCTGCTGAGAGTAAAGGCCACCATCAACCCAGAGGCCACATTAGGAAAGTGTTTTTCTGGCATCTTCACTGAGGACAGACTGTAAGAAATTGACCCCAGAAAACTCCTGTTTCTTCATGAGATGATTGTCACTTCTCTGGGGGTCATTCCCAGGTTGAGGTGTGGTTGAGGGTACATGTGTAGGGTGGTGGGAGAGACGGCTGATCTTAGGGGGAGAGAGACTCCCAGGCTTGTCTAAGTTGACCTCATTACAAATCCATAGTCTCGAAACAACCTAAATGTCCATCAACAGATGAATGGATAAAGAAGATGTGGTGCGTATATACAATGAAATACTACTCAGCCATAAAAAATGCCATTTACAGCAGCATGGATGCAACTAGAGATCATCATACTAAGTGAAGTAAGTCAGAAAGGGAAAGACAAATACCATATGACATCACTTATATGTGGAATCTAAAATATGACCCATCTACAAAATAGAAATGGACACAGACAACAGACTGGTGGTTGCCAAAGCGGAGGGGTTTGGGGAAGAGACAGGGTAGGAGGCTGGGGTTAGCAGATGTCAGTTCGGTTTAGTCACTCAGTTTGCGACCCCATGGACTGCAACACGCCAGGCTTCCCTGTCCATCACCCACTCCTGGAGCTTACTCAAACTCATGTCCATCAAGCGGTGATGCCATCCAACCATCTCATCCTCTGTTGTCCCCTTCTCTTCCTGCCTTCAATCCTTCCCAGCATCAGGGTCTTTTCAAATGAGTCAGTTCTTCGCATCAGGTGGCCAAAGTATTGGAGTTTCACCTTCAGCATTAGTCCTTCCAATGAATATTTGGGACTGATTCCCTTTAGTATTGACTGTTTTGATCTCCTTGCAGTCCAAGGGATGCTCAAGAGTCTTCTCCAACACCACAGTCTTAAAGCATCAGTTCTTCAGTGCTCAGCTTTCTTTACGGTCCAACTCTCACATGCATACATGACTACTGAAAAAACCATCACATCAGCTAGACGGACCTTTGTCGGCAGAGTGATGTCTCTGCTTTTTAATATGCTGTCTAGGTTGGTCATGGCTTTTCTTCCAAAGAGCAAGCGTCTTTTAATTTCATGGCTGCAGTCACCATCTGCAGTGATTTTGGAGCCCCCAAAAATAGTCTGTCACTGTTTCAGCATCTATTTGCTATGAAGTGATGAGACCGGATACAGTTAGCAGATGTAAGTTTTTATAAATGGAATAGAGAAGCAACAAAGTCCTACCATATAGCACAGAGAACCATATTCAGTGTCCCATGATAAACTGTAATTTTAAAAAAAGAATGTACATATACGTATGATTAAATCACTTTGCTGTACAGCATAAATTAACACATTATAAATCAACTATACTTCAATTTAAAAATAAATTAATAAATGAAAACCAAAATAAAACATAAAAATGACCTGTGGTCTCTAACCTCAGCTGGGCACTCAAGAAAACAGCACAAACACACCTGCATTTAGCTGGTCAGTGCTCTTCCCACTCCCCATTATTTAATCCCACCTCCTTTGCTCCCTACAAAACTCACCCCATCCTGCCTCTGCTCCCCTCCTACTTTACACTCAGTCTGAAATCCTCTCTTAAGACCCTGCCAGAGTCTCACCTGCATTCTTACCAGTGCTCTTGGGTCCTCCCCGCAAGGGTTAATCCCTCTTTGCTTTGAACACCAATCCATCCTATCTTCTCAGGACATTGTTCTGCCACTTCCTAACCTCTCCCCTGATATCTTCTAGTTCTTCCCAAACTCAAGACCTTTCTATCTTTGAAAACAAAACCACCACCACCAGAAGATCCCTGGCCACCAGCCCTGTATCTTCACAGCCACACTTCTTTTCTACCCTCCACCACCCTCCCCAGCCCTCCCCACATCTTGCAGGATGCAAAATCTTAGTTTCCTGACCAGTGATCGAACCCGTGTCCCCTGCAGTGGGAGTGCAGACTCTTAACCACTCGACCACCAAGGAGAATTGGCTGATCCCAGTCACGCTTCCTCATCAATCATTCAGTCCTTGGAGCAAACACTAGAGGTTGTCAACTATAAATGCATCTCCTTCTCCATCCCATCATCTGGATCCTGGTGATGGCCAGCTCCACTCCTCCAGCCATCCCCTCTCCAATCCCTCCTCAACCCAGAGTTCTGGCTCCCCTGTCCACCCCTTACCTGCCTCTCCAGCTCATTTTGGGTCCACCTTCCCCCAGACTCCAACCTTGGGAATCTCTTTCAGTTCCTTGAAGTTTTTTATCCTGGGAACTTCTCTGTTGTCTTGACCCTCATTTTATCCAGCTAATGCCTATTTATCCTTGAGGTCTCAAAGTATGCAGAAAGCCAGCCTGGGTTGGGTGTCTTCCCAACATGTTTGTGAAGTATTTTAAAGTTCTCCTTTCCTAGGTCAGAGCATACAACACACGCCATCATGAAACTTGTCCTGCTCCCCTAGACAGCATCAGCTCCCTGATGGGTAGGTGGAACCTGCCTTTTACAATGTCACTTTCCCAGCATGTAATCTAGTACCTGCAACATTCATGGTATTTACTGTTTGTCAAGTGAAAAAAAAGGCTGGATTGGATGGTTGAGTGTTGGGTAGGGGGCAAAAAATAGAAAATAGGGAAACATAAAATTGGGCCTGAAAATCCAGACTGGCTCACAACTGTCCTGTTTGTTAGTCGATCAGTTGTGTCTGACTCTTTTCAAGTCCATGGACTGAAGCCCACCTGGCTCCTCTGTTCATGGAATTCTCCAATCAAGAATACTGCAGTGGGTACCCATTCCCTTCTCCAAGGGATCTTCCCTACCCAGGGATCAAACCCAGGTCTCCTGCATTGCAGGTTCTTTACCATCTGAGCCACCAGGGAAGCTAAGATTAGCTCACAACTATCCTGTTTAACTGAAGTTTAATCTGGAATTTGAGTGATCTTTGGGGTGTGGAAGCAAAATGGTTTCATTTGAGACATAACCCACAGGATGTGCTCATTCTGGAAATTTCTTTTCCAACATACAACACAAAGAATAACTGACTTGCTACTGTAAAGAAGGAACTGGGACTATATTCCCAATGTCACAGCCTCTCCCTCAACCAGGTTTCCTCTGAGCCTTTCCAGATTTATTGGTGGAAACACCAGTCTTCCCATCAAGCACCCTCACGTATGAAGCCTGAGAGCTCACAGCCCCTAGTTGGTGTTTACTGTAGACCAGGCACCAGAGTGGCATCTCAGCAGGTATGCACACTCACCAAATGCAGCAGGGCTATTTTAGCCCCCGCTGATAGACATGGAAACCCAGGCTTAGAGGACACATCCGCTTGAACCCACTATGTTGCCTTCCCTGATATGCCTTCAGTATGTTGGGCTTCCTTGATAGCTCAGTTGGTAAAGAATCCGCCTGCAATGCAGGAGACCCCAGTTCGATTCCTGGGTGGGGAAAAGCTGCTGGAGAAGGAATAGGCTACCCACTCCAGTATTCTTGGGCTTCCCTTGCAGCTCAGATGGTAAAGAATCTGCCCACAATGAGGGAGACGTAGGTTCAATCCCTGGGTTGGGAAGATCCCCCTGGAAAAGGGAAAGGCTGCCCATTCCAGTATTCTGGCCTAGAGAATTCCACGGACTGTATAGTCTATGGGGTCGCAAAGAGTCGGACACGACTGAATGACTTTCACTCACTATGTTGCCTGTAACATTCATTTGTCACTGTTTTTTGGTTTTTAAATTTTTATTTATTTGGCTGCATCATTAGTTGTGGCATGTGGGATCTAGCTCCCAGGCAAAGATCGAACCCCGTCCCCCTGCATTACCAGCAGAAAGTCTTAGCCACTGGATCATCAGGGAAGTAAGTCCCTGTTAACTTTGATGTAAAGGTCCTGTTTTCTACAGTTCTGTGATGGCACCCAGGGAGTCTCATTTTCCCTCTTTTTGCATCTTCCACAGTTTTTATATGGGGCCAGCTCACATCCTTGGAGGTGAGGACTCTTTAACACATGACTCTAACACAATAACCCTGTGTCATTCCTGAGGCCCAGGACAGGCCTGCTGCTTCAAGAGCCAGCCACTTGCTTCAAAGGACTTCTGTGGGTTCTTCCCTTTTCTGAACAATTCATAAACTTCAAAGATATATAGTGTTTACTTACTAAAATACTTTCCAGCCTTTCTAGGAGCTTCAGAGGAAAAAAGAAACAAACCCTAACAATCAATGTTGTTGAAAAGGGGATGGAGACTAAAATCCTGTTTATTCAGACAGAATTGTAGAATGTGGAGATGAGAGGGACCTGAGAAAGTATCTGTCCAAATTCCTGCTCGATTCCTCTTGTACAACCCCCAATTTAGCCTTTGTGTGAATTCGTACAACGATGGGAAACATACCACCTCAAAACCCTAGAGAAAATTTACCAGAAAAACTGAAACCACATTCAGCCTCTCTCTGGTTTCTCCCGACTAGTGTCCTCTTCCTAGGACAGTCTTTTTTTTTTTTTTTGCCATGAGATCTGTAGGATCTTAGTTCCCCGACCAGGGATCGAAACTGTGCCCCCTGCAGTAGAAGTGCAGAGTCCTAACCACTGGAGCGCCAGGGAATTCCCAGGACAGTCTTTTAACTGTGAAGACCACTGCTATTTCCCCAGTGTAAGTCTTCTCTCCCTCAGGCTAAAGATCCTTTTGGATTCGTGAAATGTCCTTTGAAGGGATGGGGACCCAGCTCCTGCCCTGTCCTGTTACTCTCCTCTGGACACCCTTCAGCCTATCCATGTCCTCCTAAAGCATGTTGCCTAGGAACAGAATACTCTAGCGTGTCATGACCGGGAGAGCGGAAGCAGTGGGCCCATTCCCATCCTTGATGAGGAAACCTCACATCTACAGAAGCAGTAACTGTGCTCTGAGCAGACCATGCTAGGAATGTTTACTGGCCTTCATCCTGCCAAATCAAATCTGTAGACATTAAATCTGATAAAGTGACGTGGGCTAAATTTAATACAGCTTTTAGTTTTTAGGAAGGGGCCAAACCCACATGTCAGTCCTTGTTCAGAGAATGTATTACACAAAGACGTTAAGGCATTACACTTGGAGAGACAGCTGAAGACACTCCGCCCTCCCCATCAAGCACCTGCATGGTCCTCTGTTTTGGTAAGCACTACAAATTCACTTCTGGGAAGTGATCTCTCCTGTGGAGAGAACACAGTGCTGAGGGTTGCCAGGAGCAGAAAGTAGGAAGCTGAAGGCATCCATCCATGGTTGTGCCGAGTAGAGTGGTCATTAGAACACCGAAGCAGGTCTACAAATGATGTGCAAAGTGCTCCAAGATGTAGGAAGTGAAAAAATAAGACGTGGAGGTTGTCTGTAGGGTGACACCGCATATGCAAGCTGACATGCACAGGAGCACCAGTGGTAGTTTCACAAAAAAGGGCCAGCTGTTACACCCAGGAAGAAAAACTTGAGAAAGGGATATTTACTCTTCATCCACTTAACATGTTTTAGTACTTTGACTTTTTAAGACACATGCATGTATGTTGTGCTTAGTCACTCAGTCATGTCTGACTCTTTACGACCCCATGGACTGCAGCCCACCAGGCTCCTCTGTTCATGGGGATTCTTCAGGCAAGGATACTGGAGTGGATATCCAGGGGATCTTCCCAACCCAGGGATCAAACCCAGGTCTCCCACATTGCAGGCGGATTCTTTACTGACTAAGCCACCAGGGAAGCCCCAAAATACTGGAGTGGGCAGCCTATCCCTTCTCCAGGGGATCTTCCCAACTCAGGAATTGAACCAGGGTCTCCTGCATTGCAGGTGGATTCTTTACCAACTGAGCTACCAGGAAAGCCCACAAGCATGTATATCCGTTTTTAAATACCAGCAAGGAAAATCTAAGTGTGGAAGCTATAGACTGTTCTTATTTCCTTCATACTTTTCTGTGTTTCAAGATGAATAAGTGCCTGCGTACTTTTGAAGAAAGACAATGATAATGGTTTTTTAGGGACAGGCAACAATCAATGTTTTTCATTTTCTCTATTTCTAATTTTCCAAGTTTTTTATAAGGAATGTGTAAATACACTTTTATAATCGGGAAAAATGTCATTAAAACAGAGTAACCATGGACTTCCCTGGTGGTCCAGTGGCTGACTCCACACTCCCAATGCTGGGGGCCCAGGTTTGATCCCTGGCTGGGGAACTAGATCTCACATGCCACAACTAAGACCCAGTGCAGACAAATAAATAAACACATATTTTTTAAAAACCCAGAATAACCAAAAAACACCAGGCAATGGTGTTTGTGTTAAAAAAAAAAGACACAAGTCATTGAAAACAGGCACATTTATTGTCTGTTAATTATGCTCCATAAAGTTAATTTTAAGAGCTTAAAAAATCTTTAGAGCTCTTTCATTTCAAAGTCTGTATTATAGTACATAAGTTATCATCTTCATGGAAGATTAATTCATGTACACTAGCAGATGTTCCTGTTAAATTTCAAAGTGTTCCCTTTCCAGACAATTAATTAAATTTAAGTTCTCTAATTTTGGTGCCACCAATTTTAGATTTGAGGTCCGGTAGTCTATTAATAAAGACAATTGTAATTCTGTTGAATAAATGGTTTGCTAAGACTGAACTGAACTGAAACAAAGAATAGGCATATGTATATGCCTGTATGTGCAAAAACATTTCTGGAAGGAAATGCTAAACAGTGATTATCTCTGAGGAATGTGAATAGGATATGAGGGAGCATTTTACTTAAAATATATATATATATATATATTTACTTGGCTGCACCAGGTCTTCATTGCAGCACGCGGGATTTAGTTCCTTGACTGGAGATCGAATCCAGGCTCCCTGCATTGGGAACGTGAAGTCTTAGCCACTGGATCACCAGGGAAGTCTCCACATTTTACTTTTTTAGATCCTTTAGTATATTGGTCAAAATTCTTTTATGATTTTATTCAGTAGGTTTATCCTTTTTTAATTGTGGTAGTTGCAAAACATATCATGTAAAATTTACCTTCAGTGATTTTGAAGTGTACAGTTCAGTGGTGATGGCTACATTCACATCATGTGACACGTCTGTGCAACTTTTTTATCTCAGACTCTCAACATTTCCCAGCCCCCTGGCAATCACTATTCTACTTTGTTTCCCTGATGTTGAGTACTGTAAATCGCTCATGTAAGTGGACTCATACAGTATTTGTCATTTTGTGACAGGCTTATTTCATTTAGCATGTTGTCCTCAAGGCTCAACCGTGTGACAGGATCTTTTCCTTTTTCAAGGCTGAACTAGTCCATGATATATATGTACCATATTTTCTTTATCCACTTACCTGTTGATGGACATTTGAATTGTTTTCATTTCCTGACTATTGTGAAAAATGTTGCAAGTTACACTGGTGTGTAAACATCTCTTCGATTCTGCTTTCAATTCTTGGGTATATACTCACACGTGGGATTGATAGATTAATAGTGTGTGCGTGTGTGTTTAAAGGTGGATGGTTGATGGCCTGAGCTTGGGTTGACATGGTTATTAAATTGTTACTAATAAAATCATAAATCCCCCAAATGGTTTGTATCAAGAGAACTGCTATAAAGATGGAAGACCAAAAAGCACTCCTCATCGGTTGTTTCTTACTCTCCATATGAAGTGGCTCAGACTTAGCATATGGCTTTTGCTCAGTTTTTCTAAGAGTTGACTAAAGTCTTTTCCATCCTCTATTTTTTTCCCATGTTTATTTGGCTGCACCGAGTCTTAGTTTTGGCACACAGTGTCTTTAGCTGCAGCATGTGGGATCTAGTTCCCTGACCAGAGGTTGAACCTGGGCTCCCTGCCTTGGGAGCTCGGACTCTTAGCTACTGGACCACCAGGGAAACCTCTCCATCCTCTGTCATCATGTCTGAGTTGCATCAAGGTAGGTTTGCCAGTTTTAGCAAATAAAAATACAGAACATTCAGTTACATTTGAATTTCAGATAAACAACAAATAATTTTTAAAATATCAGCATGTCCCATGTAAAATATACTATTGACCTGAAATTCAAATGGAATCAGGCATCTGTGTTTTATCTGGCAATCCTAAATCAAGGTTGATGGGCTCCAGGACATCTATTCCAGGTCAATCTACACCGACCTTCTCTGGGAGTACCCAGCTGTGCTATGGCGGGCATTCTCCTTACCACACAACCGGCCCTCCCCCTGCCCTGCTCCCCCACCCCTCCATGCCCTTAGCTTGGGTCTATGCTAAATGCTCTACCCTTCTTTCCTGCAGCTATTTCCTGGGATCACAGCTGAAAACTCAAAGAGCTGGCTTGAGCGGCTGCTCACTGCCTAGGGTCAATTAACATAAAGGAAAAGCAGCCCCCACTCCACACTCTGTCTCTTCTGGGTCAACGAGACCCCAAAGCAGATCACTGGAACTCAACACAAGTTGGTCTGTAATTACAGCTGGTTCAAAGGCTATAGCTCCCTTGTCTGTGATTATTTTCCCATCTGAATGTGGAGTACAATTCTTTGACAATTCACATTCACCCTGTTTCCATGGCTTTTGGCATTAAAAGTGTCTTAAGGAGTCCCAATCCTTGTGCAGAGGGTTCTGCAGTCCGAGGCGGAGGCCTGTCCTCGCTCTCAGCAGCACCTGCGTCCAGGATCAAACCTGCCCACTGGGCAGAAGCCACAGCTGCAACACGCTTTCCGGAAAATGGGCCAGGCCGAAGGAACTCCCCGTCAGTGTTTTTCAGTGTTTCCAGAGCAAAGATAAAATTTCACTTTCACCAGACTGACTACACAAACTAAAAATAAAATTGAAAAAAGCAATCTAGTTCTGTATCATTTTTCCCCATGGTCAGGTCCCATTCAGGTCACTGGCTATGCACTGAAATCGGTTATGAACAGTTGCTTGGCTCTTCCTTGCCTGGAGTTTAAGGCTGTCAGCCAGCCATACCCTGCGTGATGGCCCCGCAGAGCAGACAAGGCTACTTGTGGAAGCTTCGGCCAAGGGTAAAGAGCAAATCCGGTCAGCTTTTCCTCGAGGCTCTAGCAGTGGGCTTCCATGGGCTTTTTTCACAATCCCCAAATCTCAGTGAAAGTAGGCACAGCATGTCAAGGGCATAGCAAGGAAATGCTGTGCACTTCCTTGCAATTGAGAAGGCAGGAGAGAAAACCAACTGACAGCAGATGCCTGTCACCATCATCTTTTCTCTCTTGTTTTCCAACCTGAGTCACTTCCTGTTTCTACTTTCCTCAAAGAAGTCATAAAATGTAGGGTGGAGAAACTCTGAAGCAGTGGTACCAACTTGTTCACATACAAGGTGGGACGGCTCTGGGTCTAGTCATAGTGATAAAGTGCAAGTCCAGAATGCCTACCGGAAGATGTTTTGAAAACTTATGCTTTGTGGAGGTGGCTGCTGCTGCTAAGTCACGTAAGTCGTGTCCGACTCTTTGCGACCCCATAGACGGCAGCCCACCAGGCTCCTCCGTCCCTGGGATTCTCCAGGCAAGAACACTGGAGTGGGTTGCCATTTCCTTCTCCAATGCATAAAAGTGGAAAGTGAAAGGGAAGTCGCTCAGTCGTGTCCGACTCCTAGCAACCCCATGGACTGCAGCCTAGCGGGCTCCTCCGTCCATGGGATTTTCCAGGCAAGAGTACTGGAGTGGGGTGCCATTGCCAGGGGTTTAAACTGGGAGATTAGGATTGACATATACACACTACACTATATAGATAGATAACTAACAAGGACCTACTGTACAGCACAGAA